>NC_083722.1:21115000-22365000 GCF_028564815.1 Eubalaena glacialis | reverse complement strand
TCCAACCTCTAGCTTCAATTGTTATATCTCCCCTGTCTTCTATAGTAAAATCTCCATCTGCTTTCCTCTTATAAGAATACACGTGATTGTATTTAGGGGCCACCCAGATAATCCAGGATAATCCCTTCATCTCAAAATCCTTTACTTAGTCACATAAGCAAAATCTTTGACATATAAGATAACATTTACAGGTACCAGGGATTAAAATATGATATCTTTGGATGTTATTATTTAGGCTACTACAGACTTTGGATTTTGGATCTGAACACACTTAAATGTGAGTCCCAGTTTGACACAGATCTGTAACTTAGGGAAATTATTTCTACTTTGTATTCATAACATTATTTATAAAATGGAGAAAATATTAACCTTATGGCTATTTTGGTAATGATTAAGAAAATCTATAAAAATATGCCTGATACAGAGTAAGAAGGGAGTCAATACGTGTTAGTTCTCCTCCTTCATACTTTGTTCTTTATCTCCCATCTCCCTTTATCACTACCTTATTTCTTCTCTATTTCCTCCCCCATTCTATCTCTGGGACCAAATTCCTCCTAGCATCACTTGTTTCTACTGACTTCTCCTCCTGAGGTCGTTGTCCAGGGAATACACAGAGTTGGCTCTGAGATCTGTTGAGAAGTGCAGGAACCTACCAGCTGGTGTTGAACCATTCGAAGTAAGGATCATCTAAACTGCTTCTGAGCTTCCACTGCAGGGAACACTGGTTCTAAGATCCCGCTTGACACGTGGCGTGGCCCAAAATAAATAAATAAATAAATAAATAAATAAATCAAGTGGGAGAAGTCAAACTTGACCCACTTCTGTCAGTTGCCCCTAACTTGATTTGCTTGGTCCAGTGACAGAGGCTATCCAAGGTCAGAAGTGTCGATTACTCCACTTTCTGGGCCTCTGCCTTTCCATACATGAATTAAGGAAGCTGCAGTACTTTAGCACTACAGTTTTAGAGTTTGCTGAGTCAATACTCTCACTTCTCAGTCTTCTCAAGGTGAAAATTGGTCAAATTAGATAACCAAGAGATCTGAACCTATTAAAAGATGAGGAAATATTAAAAGATTATTAAATGTGAAAGGACATAAAGGCAGTCATCTTTCAGTCCAAACTCTTACCCCCAGGTTAATTGTTGGATTGTGGTTTGCAGTATTTGATGAGATGGCATAGTCTTTCCTTCTGAGGGAGGAGCAAGGCCTGAGTCACAGAAACTTTGGGACTATGCCTTGTTGGGGGATGTCTGGTTCTGTGGCCAAATAAATTGCTTAGCTCTTGTGGGTGCTGTGGGTGTCTCAGATGCCTGTGGCTGTGCATGGACACAGTGGCACTTCCCTGGTACATTAAGGTGGAAATAATAGATAAGGGCCCTACCTGGGAAAGTACACATTCTTCTTTACACATTATCCCTTTTGTCTCACCAAACCCTAGAATAATTTCTTGGAGCAGATGAGGATGGAAACTTTGGCAATAGTGGCAGAGCCCACAGGAATACTTTGCTTCAGGGCAAGTTGCCTTAATGAAGACATTAAGGGCCCCAGCCAGCCTGGATCTGAGGTGTGCTCAAGGATGAGGCAATAGTAGACACAAACATGGATAAAAATGTTACAAAAAAGGAAACTACAGCATACATCATTCACCTTGTTACCAAGTCCAAGCTCATACTGCTTGTCACACAACAGGCCAGTAAGTCGAGAAATAAGGTGTTGGGGCAAGGAATAGAGACTTTATTCAGAAAGCTTGCAAACCAAGAAGATGGCAGACTAACGTCCTAAAGAACCATCTTGTTTGGGTTTGAATACAAGCTTCTGTTATGCTACAAAGAGAGGGAAATGGGAGGAAGTGAGGTCAAGAGGTGACGAGTTGTTGCAGACTTCTTGGTGCCAGCCAGATCTTGGAGGGGACGTGGTCATCGTTTGTTCTTGAGTTGTTCACTGTAGGGTTGGCCAAGATGCTCCTGTAAATCTTCAACAAGACAGATGTTATTTCCTGTTCTGCAACTCCTTATCTCTATGTGGATGAGTGGTCACCAAGCAAGGGAAAATTATCTTTCTAATGATTAGTATACCTACAAGCTAAGCAAAAGTAGTTTAGCTTTAAAGGTTAGGCATGGGAGGCAGAGTTTCTGGAAGGGGACTATTCTGTATACTTAAAGCTACAGGCCACATTCAATTTATGATTAACATGCCTATGTACAGAGTTAGCAAGGCTGGGCAGGAGGCAATTAGCTATAGAGCACAAAGGCTAGAACTTAAAGAAATAGATTCAATATGGAGTCAGGTTAGTTCTTCCCTGTTACAGACTCAAATTCCCACTATGTGTAGTTAATGGATTTAAGGAAGTCAAAGGCGATTTTAAAACAAAAAACAAAAAAAGTTAGATTTGAAGTCAAGTGACTCTCTGGCAGTCCAGTGGTTAAGACTCTGCACTCCCAATGCAGGGGACACAGGTCAGGGAACTAAGCTCTCACATGCTGCATGGTGTGGGGGAGGGGAAAAAAATCTTACTCTCCTGAGTTATTTCTACTCTGGTAGTGAGGGCGTAATGAAAAATATCATTTACAATATGGAACGGCGTTACAAAATTGTGGCAGATCTGCAATTATAGTCTATGTCTTTCCTTTGCAAAGCAGAGAAGAAAATCCCTGGAGTCCAGAGAAGAAAATTCTGGAGTCCTGAGAGGAGGGTCCATGTACCTAGGAGATAGATTAAATCAGAAAAATATTTCAGTTAGAATCAAGCAGAGGCTTGAATCTCTAAGTTGAGGTTCAGGTAAATAAAGAAATAGTTTCATTCTGGAACTAAGATGAAGGCCTGTATGGAAGCAATAAAGAATTTTGTTTCCTTTACAATCAAAGAAACTGAGAATGAAAGAACTTTATGGTGAATGTGGGGTAGATATAAGGCAATGGAAGAAACTTGTCGGAAATCAGAGAGAACTCAGTTCTTATCTCTGAACTGAGACTTACTTACAGGAATTAGTTTCCTAGGGCTGCCATGACAAAGTGCCACACACTAAGTGGCTTAGAACTATGGAACTGTATTGTTTCACAGTTTTGGGGACTAAAGTCTGAACTCAAGGAGTCACCATGGCCATGCTCCCTCTGAAACCTGTAGGGAAGGATCCTTCCTTGCCTCCTCCAGCTTCTGGTAAGCCCAAACATCCCCTGGCTTGTGGCAGCACAACTCCAATCTCTTTATGTCCTTTACAAGGCCATCTTTTTATGAGGATATCAGTCATATTGGATTAGGTGTCCATCCTACTCCAGTTATGATGTCATCTTAACTAATTACATTGGCAAAGATCCTACTTTCAAATAAAGTCACATTCTGAGGTCCTGCAGGTTAGGATTTCAATATATCTTTTGGGGGGGAATATAACTCAGCCCATAATATCCTGTGACCTTGTACAAATCATTTCCCTTCTTAGGAATCCTGTCTATGTCATCTAAACTGCTTCATCCTGATTGGGTCAAAGAAATAGTGATTGAGACAAATTGATATGAGTCTCCCATCCTCTTCTGCCCTAGCCCTAGGCTATTTGAGAAAGGCAGAGAGACTGACCTTGAGTCCAGTTCAAGGCCTCCTCAAGCTCACTAGAACCCTGATTTGTGACTCAGGCCTCAGAGAGTTACCTCTGAGGTCTTGTTTGATAATTGTATTCCATCATTTTGAATAAAAACATGCAATTAATGTGTCAAAAAATCTTTCAGGAATGATCCCAAAGTACTGGTCCAGATTTTACCTAAAATGTCAAGAATCAATACCTAGACAGATGGATTTTGAGTGATGAAGACAGTTCAATTTGCCAGAAACATAACATTTATGGAGGGAAGGGTACACCTGAAAATTTAACTAATGTCAAATCAGGAAGGATGAGTGCCCCATGGGAGAATTTCAAATTGAAAGTGTAAGAATTAGGGAGGAATCAAAGTATTTTTAATATGAGCGATGTCAACGAGACTGACCTTTAGAAAAGTCATAGAATAGAAGCAAAGTGTGGAGAAAGAGAGACTGGAGAAGATCTGGGAAGTATGGGAAGGAGGAAATTTCCCCCTATCCCTCTTGAGTTATTGTGGCTGGACTAATAATAAAATCAACACAAGACAGATTAACAGGAGAAAAAGAAACAAATTTTAATTTGTGTGCATGGAGGTCTTATAGAAATGGGTCCCCAGAAGTGGTCAAAGCAGGCAGCTTTTATACTTTTTAGACACAGACCAATAAATATGTGAGGACTTGACAAGACAAAGAAACTAAGACTTTGGGTGCTTAATTAGTGAAAAATCTAAACAGAGTTTGGGCTTGGGGTAGTAAATTAAAGAAGTAACAAGGTTTGTTTATACAGGCTTCTCTGCCCGAATTCCCTATCTCTGGTGATAAGCGTGTCCTGATGCCTCGAGAGGCAGGGAATGTACCTTTCACATGGGAGATTTATTTCCTGCTTTCAGGGAGACAGAGAGGAGGGTCAAAGTGTCTCTCTTGCATCAATCATTTCTTAAGTAACTAATTCAAAATAGTCAACATGCCATTAAGGCATATAAATATATATATTTTAAACAACAGCAATTTATTTATTTATTTTTGGCTGCGTTGGGTCTTCGTTGCTGCGTGCGGGCTTTCTCTGGTTGCGGAGAGCAGGGGCTACTCTTTATTGTGGAACGCAGCCTTCTCATTGTGGTGGCTTCTCTCATTGCAGAGCGCGGGCTCTAGGCGCCCGGGCTTCAGTAGTTGTGGCATGTGGGCTCAGTAGTTGTAGCTCGTGGGCCCTAGAGTGCAGGCTCAGCAGTTGTGGCGCAGGGGTTTTGTTGCTCTGCGGCATGTGGGATCTTCCCTGACCAGGGCTCGAACCCATCTGCCCTGCATTGGCAGGCGGATTCTTAACCACTGCACCACCAGGAAAGTCCGCCATTAAGGCATATTTTGGGGTGGCCTGCCCTGGGCCCCAACGGAAGTGAAGAGACAAACTAAGGGATGAAAGCAAAGCTTCTGGAAGGAGCTAATAGGGATGTGAACTATGGCTCCGGAGGAGGAGTGAAGGGGAATTGTAGCCCTGAAATACCTTCAGGGGGATCAGGGACATGAGATGTCTGCCCCTTTCCTCCTGCTCAGTGTGTGCTCTGTACCTTTACTTCTCATCACTGGAGGCCAGGACCCAAGGTGCTCAAAAACTTAGGAATATTGGAATAGAAACATGGGGAGTTGGGGTTTTAGACTATTTGACTTACTGATAAGGTCTATTCAGAAGTGTCTCCTCACCACTCAAGGGCTAGTTATTGCAAGATGAGCAAAAGTAAATCGCCTCAGACAAAGAAGATTTAGTCACAACAACTGATGATCCATGTGGAACCAGAGCAAGGTTTCTATGGTAAGAATCAGGAATTTGCTTTCATTTCACCATTACTAACCTGTGACCTTTGAGATGTCCCTTCTTTCTGTGGGCTTCAGTTTTCTGATGCATAAAGATGAACATGTAGATGATAAATAGACTTCCAGTTGCTTACATGTTTCAGGCCCTGGGCTGAGTTCTTTTTCATCCTCAAAGCAGCCCTAGGAGGTAGACACTATTACTACCCTGATTTTACAGATAAGAAAACTAAGGTACAGAGACATTAGCTTTTTCTGTGATAAGGAGCTAGTCAATACCCTTATTATGGGTATTGAACTCAATGGTCTCTATAGCTTCATAGTCTAAGGTTCAGCCATTTTTAAAAATGAGAATGGCGAGAGGCCAAGGAGCTTGGGAATGTGTGTAGGTCTGTGCCAAAAGAGGGACGCCTTCTGCATGACTGCTCTAAATGCCTCGAGGACCTGCTTGGCTGGATCAGATATCAGCCATCAGGCCATAGATTATAGGCCTTTGAGAAGAAATCTGAGATAACAGAAAGCTTATCTTCCAACAGAGTTCATGAGAATTCAACCCCATCCAGACTTAAGTTTCAGGAGCAGAGAAAGGCTTTTGTGCAAACCTGGAAGAGGCAGGGCAGATGGAGAGGACTGGATGTCAAGGGGCTTAGAATTGAAAAGGAAGAAGTTATCACTTCAATAAACAAGGGAGTTTAGTAAAGCTGAGCTGGCAGTGAAAAGCCGGAAGGGAGCAGATGGGAGGGAGGAGGGGTGGGAGAAACAACTCCGACTCGTCACCGATTCAAATACTTTGCAACAACTTTCAGATTGTTACCTTATTAGGACCTCACAGTAAATAGTTTTATGGAGTAAGTGGGGGTAGAGATGATTACAATAACTTACAGAGAATGAAGCTCAGTCGAGCCCAAGGCAGTTCCCTAATGCACAGTTTAGATCTTTCTCCTGGATAACTTCCCCCTGTGAATGTGTATCCATCATCTGTGTTACTCCTGCATTAACAAGCCCTTCTCCAGGGGACAGATCTCAGGGCAAAGGGTCTGAGACATGCAGATCCCCACATCTGGACTTCATAATTAGAAAATACAGTGTGCTGTTGACTAAGTGATGAAAGTCTGAGGGGACAGTACAAAGGATTAATAGTCATCTGGGACAATGCTTCTCAAACTTTAGCTTGCGTGTAAATTACATGAGGATCTTAATTTTAAAAAGCAGATTCTGATTCAGTGGTGGTGGCTTTACTTCCTGGATGCAGAGCCAGCACCTAGGAACTGCCTGGAGAAGGTAGAGACAGTACTTCAAGTTCCAAAGAGGGAAGCCTCCGCCTCCACCTGCCAGAGCACGGGCGCCAGAACACCAGCGGGTGGCCTGACCCGGAGGCACTGGGTGTGCTGAGCCTTCAGGGCTTGCGGGAGTGGGCGGAGGAGTGAGGGGGAGGGGGAGGGGGAGGTTGGGGAGAGGGAAGAAGAAGAAAGGGGAGGGAGAGCGGGGTGGCGGGGAAGGGGGGGTTGCCCGTGTGCTAATGCTGCTCTGCGATTGGAGAGCGCATCTTCAAACTGGTCTGTGCCAGGGGCTCAAAAGGAGCCGAGATCCCTGGGGACCTGAGGCTCGCCTAGAACTCCTAGTCCGAGCCATGATCCCGCAGTTCTGGGCCTGCTGTCTTTTCTCACTGTTCCTGGTCGGCTTCGCTCAGCCGACCCCGAAACAGCAACAGATGAAGGTGAGTGCCCCGCAGGGAACCCAGGCGGATTTCAGCACGTGATGACTAAATTGGCCGCCAAGGATGCAAGGAGTTCTCCCTTCTCCCCCTCTACGAAGGACGAGATCCGTCTTCCCAGCCCTTCCAAACTGACATCTGCCACTGCCACTGCTGTCCTGTGAGGCAGAGCCTCTCCTAAACTCTCTTTGCGTGGATCGTCTCCCCTGAGCCTGGTGGGTCACTGGGCCGAAAGTGGGAGAAGGACGCAGGCTGCTCTCGCTGCGTTTCGCTTTGCCACTTCCCCTGGTGGCCGCCTGATACCCCAGAGCCCGTCCCCTCCACTCTGGTCTGGAACCTCAGGCACCATTGCGGGTCCGGGAAAGAGGACATGAAGTAGCAACTGGATTCGAGGGAAGCTGAACTGGTTGCTCTTGGGGAGGGTGAAACCCCGGGGCAGGTGGAAAAGAAGCTGGTGCTGAAATGTGCCCTAAGGAGTTTTAGGGTTGGGAGAGGGTTTTTTTCTTTTCTTTTTGGTCAGGGAATAATAAAACACAAAAGGCCCAGAGAGTTGCTGGCCAATTTTAATTTCAGGGGAGGTGATGTGACATCCTGGAAACAAAGCTTGGATCACAGGTTGATATCCATGTGTGAGACAGAGAGCTGGAAGCTGTTGAGCCCAGAGCTAAGGCAGCATGAAGACAAGGAAAATGGAGGCACACAAATGACAGCTCACAGGATGATTTCCACTTTTTAAAAAAAATTGTACTAGAAAGAAAGGCAAATGCTAGAAACTCTTCAGCACAGAGCTGAGGTAGCATGAATGCAAAAGAGAATGCAGGCACATAGATGACAACCCTTTCATGGTGGCTTTCTTAGGCTAATACTCTCAAATATTTGGATTAATGTTTGTGCACAGATGTGTATGGATGTATGGAACACAGGGAACGTGCCTGCCCTGCGTCAGCCTCCTTCTCTCCAAGGATAATGAAGGGGAAGCTATGCCTGGTATCCTAGTGACAGAACTAACAGGCTTAGAAAATGATAAAAGAGTTTTCTGCCCCACTCTCCCCACAGGAGCTCACCCACAAGCAATTCCTTCACTGCATGGGGCAGACATTTATGTACATAGAATTTTAGAGTAATTGAAGCTCACTTAAATTACTCTAAAATTCTATGCCTTTTCTCCACATCTCCAGGAGTCCCTCTCCTCAGATAACAGTATTTTAGCTTTTTGCTCCAGGTCCTGTCCGCTTTTTCGCTTGGCATGCTTCTGGGTAGGAAGTCTCTTCCCTTTGCTTCCTGTTTCACATAGAGATAAGAAGAAAGGGGTGTCGAGGACGAATTCTGTAGGTACCAGTGAGCCCCCACCAACAAAACTCTGGCAAGTGCCTTCAGTGGGATCCAGAGGAGGAACAAGTTATTTGCTGGGCTCTGGGGGAAGGAAATTACTATGTAAGAATATATAGGGCTTCCCTGGTGGCGCAGTGGTTGAGAGTCTGCCTGCCAATGCAGGGGACGCGGGTTCGAGCCCTGGTCTGGGAAGATCCCACATGCCGCGGAGCAACTAGGCCTGTGAGCCACAACTACTGAGCCTGCGCGTCTGGAGCCTGTGCTCCGCAACAAGAGAGGCCGCGATAGTGAGAGGCCCGTGCACCGCGATGAAGAGTGGCCCCCACTTGCCACAACTAGAGAAAGCCCTTGCAAAAAAAAAAAAAAAGAATATATAGATGAGAAATTTATGTAAAACATATTTCTGTTATGAGAAACTCTGCCAAAATCTGTTAAGAATATTTGAGAAGGGATGGGATGACTGGAATGCGGTGTAGGATGTGGAGGAGAGTGCAGGTAAATTGTAGATCGGAGAATGGAGGTAAATTGTGTTAATATTCCAGGAAGAGGATTATAAAGTGCTTGTCCCACCGTTAAAAAAAAAAAAAAAGATTGTAAGTTAGAAGATATAAGTTCTACCTGTGGCATTAGCCATAACTAAAAATATCACTTGGAAAATTCTCTTCAGTTCTTAGAGTTTAAAAAAAGTCCACAGATATTGGGGATTATCGTTTGTCTTATCATCGCATCATTATGGTTATTTTTGTCACATTCCAGGTGGATTGCTATAAGGGGGTGACAGGCACCATCTATGAGTATGGAGCCCTCACCCTCAATGGCGAGGAGTATATCCAGTTCAAGCAGTATGCGGGCAAGCATGTCCTCTTTGTCAATGTGGCCACCTATTGAGGCTTGGCAGCTCAGTATCCTGGTAAGAACTCATGTTTCACCTCTCTTGGAACTAGCTTTGTCAGATGACCATATTCTAATTCCAGAAGGTTTTGCTACTTTGTTATTAGGAGGAAGCAGGGGGATGGGGGGGGATAGGTGATCATGTGCCTCTATTCCGCTAAATCCTGCCACTGCTCTCTGCTCCTTAGAATGCCAGGAGAATTACCTCCAGATTTGAGAACGAAGATTCTCCCAAAGATTTAGTCAAAGACCACCAGGAACATATCTGTAGTTGAGTTTGTTGCTCGATGTTCTGAGGGAAAACACATACTGTAGACAACCATGGAGCTCTTAGTAAGAAGATGTTAGAACGGATTTGAGGATCTCGGCTTGTGTTAGGTGATTTGGGGAAGGGTTCAAGGAATTGAAGCTTTGCTCTGGACTGGATGCTGTCAGGAAATGGGCACAGGTAAGTGACTGGGTATCTTAATAAATCATATCTACAGAGTAGGAGGAATAAAGCAAGGGTAAAGAAACAGCAATCACTTAGATTGGTAAGAATAGGATGATGCTTGGTCATTTTTGTGATCTGGATAATGTTCATGTTTTGTGTGGTTAAAACACATGATTAAGGGGTTTCCCTGGTGGCGCAGTGGCTAAGAATCTGCCTGCTAATTCAGGGGACACGGGTTCAAGCCCTGGTCCGGGAAGATCCCACATGCTGTGGAGCAACTAAGCCCGTGCACCACAACTACTGAGCCTGCGCTCTAGGGCCCGTGAGCCACGACTATGGAGCCCACGTGCCTAGATCCTGTGCTCTGCGACAAGAGAAGCCACCGCAAGGAGAAGCCCGCACACCGCAACGAAGAGTAGCCTCCGCTCACCACAACTAGAGAAAGCCTGTGCATAGCAACGAAAAGCCAACGCAGCCCAAAAAAAAGAAACATGATTATGGAGTGGTCCTTGTTTTTGTCTTGATTCATCATGGTCACTTGTATGATATTGATCTTCTGTTAAACTGTTTATGTTCAACAGGAGAACACCAAACCCTAGCTGTGACTCCCAGGCCAGAATCTAGCTTTCAGGGGCTGATTTTATCTTTCTCACTGGTGACTTCTGGTAACAGGAAAGAGGATTGATCTTTGATCTTTTGGAAAACACCCTTGGGTTCCGCAGGCACCTCCAAATGGCAGAGAAGAGGAAATGTAGTTTACTATCTACATAGTATTTAACTGGAGTGAGAGCTATTTGGGAAAATGCTTCATCTCTCCAAACTTGGCTCAACCTTTGGTGGCGAGGTGGATTTTCCATTTTCTTTGTGCACTCATGGGGACGAGTTTGGAATTCCTGCTGATCCAGAAAAGGTTAAAGTTTTAGATGGATTATACTAGAGATAGATGGAGTTTTTGACATGCCAAGAACTTTATTTTCAGCTTTTTTTAAAAGTTCAAGATAAATTAGAAAGATTAATTATACCAGTGCCACCAAAAAATGGATCAAAAAAATACATGAACGAATTTTAAGAAATTTTTTCATATATTGACATCAGTATCTAGTCAACTGATCAAAAATATAAAGTCCTATCAATTTTTCTTAATGGCGCTCCGATAATAAGAAATCCAACAATTTTCTCCTTTTTAAACACCACTTAAATTTAGGCATATTGCAATCTCACTTCTAAGATATATGGTTCACCAAATTTTTTAAAAATTAATTTATTTATTTTGGCTGCGCCAGGTCTTAGTTGCGGCACGCGGGATCTTCGTTGCAGCATTCGGACCCTTAGTTGCGGCAGGTGGGCTCCTTAGTTGTGGCATGCTTGTGGGATCTATTAACCAGACCAGGGATCGAACGCGGGGCCCCCTGCAATGGAAGCACAGCGTCTTACCCACTGGACTACCAGGGAAGTCCAGGTTCACCAAATTTTGATATTTGAAAATTAACATTCAGCGGGTGCTACGGTTTGAATATTCGTGTCCCCCCACAATTCATGTATTGAAACTAATGCCCAGTGTGATGGCAATAGGAAGTGGGGCCTTTGGGAGGTGCTTGAATCATGAGGGTAAAACCGTCACGAATGGGATTAATGCTCTTACAAAAGATACCCTACAGGGCTCCCCAGTTCCTTCCACCATGTGAGGACACAGGAGGAAGTTGGCAGTCTGCAGCCTAGAGGAGGGTCTTGTTCAGAACCCTACCATACTGGCACCATGATCTTGGACTTCCAAGTTCCAGAACTGCGAGAAATAAATTTCTCATTTATTTATTTACAAGCCACCCAGTCTGATATTTTGTTTAGCAGCCTGAATGGACTAAGACAGTGGGGACTGCTTGATTCAGGCAAAAATTATATTAAAATACCCCCTCCACCAAAGCACAACAAAAACCAAATGATTCACATTTACCAAAAGAAGCTAAAGACCTTTTCAATTTAATGTTGAAATTGTGCATAAAAAGATACTCTCAAATTACAGATTTTGAAAAGATCAAGACATTTAAAAGAATTTGGGAGTCACATTACATTTATTATTTTTATGTACAATCAACTCTAGGGAAAACCTGAAAAGCTAAAGACTACTTTTTAAAATTTTTATAAAAATCTCAGGATCTAATTATAAGAGCCTAAACAACAGTTTAGTATCATTTAGCAAGTGGAGATTCTCCTCTCTTCAAAAAGTTAAGCTTGAAAAATATGGTAAGCTTAAAAATTTGTGAGGTGTAAACAGAAGTTCCATGGAATGTAAATCTGCTTTTAAATCTGTTTTAATTTAGTTCAGTTTTAATTTAAACTTACTGAATAGGTAATACAGTCACAAGATTCAAAATTTAAAATGTACAAAAGGGCTTTACAGTGAAATCTTCCACAGTCCCTTCCCTTTGGGCAACCAGTGTCATCAGTTTGTGGTGTACATTTCCATAAATCTTTTTTTAAAATATTTATTTTATTATTTATTTATTTATTTGGTTGTGCCAGGTCTTAGTTGCAGCAGGCAGCCTCCTTAGTTCAGACACGTGGGCTCCTTAGTTGCAGCACGTGAACTCTTAGTTGCGGCATGCATGTGTGATCTAGTTCCCTGACCAGGGATCGAACCTGAGCCCCCCTACATTGGGAGCTCTGAGTCTTAACCACTGCACCACCAGGGAAGTCCCTGCATAAATCTTTAATGCATATGCAAGCAAATCAGTTTCTCTCTCTCTCTCTCTCTCTCTCCTCTCTCTCTTTCTCACACACACACACACACACACACACACACACAAATGATTCCGCACAGTGCTTTTTAACATAATAAAATATCTTTGACATTATTCCATATCACCACATGATGAGTTTCCTCATTCATTTTAAGATATAGTTTTCCAGGGAATTACCTGGTGGTCCAGTGGTTAGGGCTTTGTGCTTCCATTGCAGGGGCCACAGGTTCCATCCCTGGATGGGGAATTAAGATCCCACATTCCACGTGACACAGCCAAAAACAAGCAAGACCAAAAAAAGAAAAAAAAAAGATATAGTTTTCCACCGTATTGCTGTGCTATAATTTATTAAACTAGTTCATGAGAATTATAAAGAGCATCTAATTCAAATTTTACTCCAGATGAGGACATTGAGAATTTAAGGAACTTGCCAAAGGACTAGAACCAAAGTTTGCTAGGTATTTCCGCAACAGGAAGGAAATATTCTTGATGGCTAAAGATAAGAGGGATAGTAACTGGATAAATATATAAAAAGAAAAAGGCACTTTCTTTTAAGAAGAGGTCCTTGGGGGAGATGCCAGCAGATAGAGCCGAGTCTGAATAAGACTGGCTGGTGCTGGTCACGGAATCAGTAAATCTGAACCGAAAATGGCTAAAGTTGGAAATAATGGTACAAGTCCAGACAGAGAGTTGGAAAGCTTCCTGGCAGTGGTAAAGAACAGTTGGAGTTTGTAGCCTAGAATCCCAGTGAGTGTTCCAGGGAAATGGCATCAGTTATGTCACTGGAACTGACAGAAAGGTAGAGAATGCTCTGGAGCTAGGCTTAGCATCTCACTGATTCCCTCAGCAACTCCCAGGTTAGAGCACCAAAGAGTGCTCCTGGTAAGGTGACTGGAGTGTCAGGTTGTGTCATCATGGGGCATAGTAGGAGGAAGGGGGTAGCATGTCCATTTTGTTTGCCTTTCCTTAAAACATTTTTGATCAATCAATCAATCCATCAACTTAGGAAGGCAATGGACTTCTCTTCAGAAGTCTGAATCAGAATCAAGCAGAACCCCCCCCTTCCCCCAACACACACACACAGAGTACTAACCAATCTGTGCTTTTAAAGGAGGGCTCCTATTGGATGATGAAGTGGAGCCACTTATGGGAGCTATTGCACAAGAAAAATGGCAGATACTGGGATGCGCTTCTGGAAACCTGTGTTCTAGATTTTTGCTCTGTTTCCTCAATCTCTGTAATCTTGAACCTTTCCCTTCATAGTCCTCAGCTTACTCATGTGATAAATGGATAAATCAGTGGTCTTTTACTGCTCAAGGTAAGGCTGCTGGCCGGGCTATCCATGCAGTTCACTCTCTACTTACAGAACTGAATGCACTACAGGAGGAGCTGAAGCCTTTTGGTGTAGTTGTGTTGGGCTTTCCCTGCAACCAATTTGGAAAACAAGAACCAGCAAAAAATTCAGAGATCCTTTTGGGGCTCAAGTAAGTGCCTGCTTGGGACCCTGCAAGACCCTGTCAGGATTTTCCTTCCACATTCTACCTAGAGGCTTCTTATTCTGGAGACTTCTGGGGTGACTGACAGATTAATGGGTTCAAGAACATCATTATGATGCTTTGAATTCAGTCTTGCCCTACTGGCAGTGCTCAATAATTCTCTCTACCTTTCAGTACTTTAATGGTAAGACTACGGGAAATCTAATGTAAAAGAAGCACAGGAAAAAGGAGAAGATACAGGAAATAGAAATGAATCAAGAATCCTAACCTTCCAATTTTCTTTTTTAAAAATTTTTATTGGAGTATAGTTGATTTAAAATGTTGTGTTAGTTGCTGCTTACAGCAAAGTGAATCAGTTACACATATACATATATCCACTCTTTAGCTTCTTTTCCTATATAGTCCATTACAGAGTACTGAGTAGAGTTCCCTGTGCTATACAGTAGCTCCTTATTACTTATCTATTTTATATATAGTAGTGTGTATATGTCAATCCCAATCCCCCTATTTATCCCCCCCCCCCAGTTACCATGAGATTGCTTTCTACAACTGCGACTCTATTTCTGTTTTGTAAATAAGTTCATTTGTATAATTTTTTTCTAGATTCCACAGATAAGTGATATCATATCATATTTGTCCTTCCTTCTCTTACTTCACTGACTACTTGTCTGACTTACTTCACTCAGTATGACAATCTCTAGGCCCATCCATTGCTGCAAATGGCATTATTTCATTCTTTTTTATGGCTGAGTAAGTTTTGCCTTCCAATTTTCTTGGAATTCTCCATTGGTTCCCTAAAGCCTGTGCATGAAGTCCTGATTCCCAAAGACCTCTTTCCTCACCTTCCCTGTCTACGGCCCCTCTTTCTTTACCTCTAATTTCCTTTTGTGGTTAAGTTGTGGTGGCCATTATTATCCATACTTTTCTTAATTTGGATCCTCTCAGAAACACTCTGGTTCATTGCAGGTATGTACGTCCAGGTGGTGGCTTTGTTCCCAATTTTCAGCTCTTTGAGAAAGGGGATGTGAATGGAGAAAAAGAACAGAAGGTCTTTAGCTTCCTGAAGGTAAGCAAACATAAACCTGGTAAGGATTGGTCAGGTAGGTAGAGATGCCCTGAAAGTGTGGGGCTCAAGTCTAGGATTGAGTTTGGACTCCTTGGAAAGAAATGCTTAGTTCACGGATCATGGCAATATCTGTTGTGAGGCTTTAGCTTCAAGTAGAGGAAACATATAACATATGATTGCTCTAACATAGACTGACCTTCCCTACAGAATGGTAATGATTCATTCATTCAACAATCATATATAAAATCCCTGGTTGTGTGCAAGAACTGTGCTGCACAATGAGTTAACAAATATTAATAGGGTATAATCTCTTCCCTGAAGGAATTCATATCTAATCAGAGAGACAAATATAGAAATAGATATGTAGAGTGTCATGTGGTAATTAACTTTAGAGTCACAGAGTGTTAGAACCACATAAGCCCAGAATAGAAGGACCCCTTTTTTTCAGCTAAAGAAACTGAAGCTAAAGAAATGTTATGACTAACCAAAGAAAACAGAAGATAGTATTTCATTGAAGCACCATGATATAATCATGGGAGTGAGGGAGAGACAGGGTAAGGAGGAAAATTTTCTATTTGCTATCATACTCTCTAGCTCTTGGTTGTTTGATTGTACTGGTAGTGATGTATTGAAATGTCTGTGGTTCGTTAGGAGCATGTCAAGTAGTTAATATATTGAGATATATAATGGTGAGCAGAATTTCTAGGGGTAGGGATAAGACTGGACCACACAGAAGCAGAAAAAAAACTGTCTTGCTGTTTCCATATCTCTGCTCCAGAACTCCTGCCCTCCAACCTCTGATTTTTTGGGCTCATCAAGCCAACTCTTCTGGGAGCCCATGAAGGTCCATGACATCCGCTGGAACTTTGAGAAGTTCCTGGTGGGGCCTGATGGAGTCCCTATCATGCGCTGGTTCCACCGGGCTTCCATCAGCACAGTCAAGTCAGACATCCTGGAGTACATGAAGCAGTTCAAAAGCAAATAGGAAGGGCCAGACATCATCAGAAGTTGCCTCCTACCTGAAGAACACATTTAAGGATCTATCTTTGCTCCAGATTCCATCCTACCCAGCTTCCACATGACCAAAACATCCTGTACGGCCCAAATACCTGTGCGTGTGTGTGTGTGTGTGTGTGTGTGTGTGTGCGTGTGGAGATTAAGGGAAAGAAAACCTATCTCCCAACTGTCTGATCCCAAAGTATCAAGTTTATTCCACTCCATTCCAAAGGAAAATCATATTATAGGTAGATGGTTCGGACTACCCATGTCCCTAAAAAAGTAATCCCCAGCAGTCCTGACACCCTCCTTCCTCATCCTGAAGGTTTAAAGAAAACAGAAACTGGCAGCAAGACTCTCAATATCTCCTTAACAGCCTCTTCCCTCCTCCAAGACAGGCATGCAACGTTAAACTCTTCCTCTCCCTAGTTAGTTTTCCTTTAGTTCTCTGACACCCTGTAGTTCTCTTGTAGGATCTCTGAAGGCAGAGTGAGAGCAGAAACCTCAACTCACATGAAATGAGGGGCATCTCCATGATGGTGGATCCCAAAGCCCCTGTGGGTCGGACCCTACCAGAACCTTCTTTGGTGCCTGTCCCTTAGTGCATTCAGGTCATGGCACCTGGGCAGGGATGTTCCTTCTTTCTGAATGATGGGCTTTTTCCTCACCCTTTAAACTCATCATTGTCACTATCTCAAATTAAAAAAAAATTCTGCAGCATCTGGCTTCCCGTTGGTGTTTTCCCAGTCCCATGTTTTGTGTGGAGTCATACCACTTCCTCTCTCACTTTGTTTCTATTTCCTTGACTACCTCACCTAGCTCTTTAGTATTTTGGTTTTCACAAAAGTGCTCTAGACCTTTTTTTGGCCCATCCAAGAACACTGGGTGGGACTGGCTGCTCACAGAGTTGCTGTGACAGGAACATAGACCTCTTGGAGTCAGCCCCCTGTACCCCTCTCCCCATTCAGGTCTCCTGGGGAACCCCTATGTGAGAGGAATCCTTGCTTCTTAAAAAATCTCTCTCTCTCCTCTCTCTCTCTCAACAAATATGCATATATTTCTGTTTACAAAATTAATTTCTGTTCACTGTTAAAAATCTAAAATCACATTAAATTAGAAGAAAAGCATAACAAAACCCACTCCTAATCACAGGAGTAAAGAACATGCTGGAAGCCTTATCTAGCCCATGCTGTTTTATAATTAAAGTTCAGTCTTTTATATGAAGACAGATTTCGGAATATCAGAAACAGGAAAGAGAAGATTGCATGAGGAATAAAATAGGTGTTCTTCTTTTCCTTTTCACAAATTACTATGAACATAGGTACTTGCACTTAAAGATTTTTTTGCACTAAAAAAAGTACACAGAATTTAAATATCGGTGAGTAATGTCAAACATTATAATCCTGTTTTGTACCTAAACAGAAATGTGGTCCCTGACAATCTTCATACAGCAACATGAAAATTGACAGACTAAGCCAGAAATGACCAGGAAAGTGATTCTTAAGACTCTAAAAATTCATAGTACTCAAATTCTAGTAAGAAAAAAATGGATTAAAAAAAAAAAAAAAAAGAAAGAAAGAAAGAAGAAAGAGGGCTTCCCTGGTGGCGCAGTGGTTGAGAATCTGCCTGCTAATGCAGAGGACACGGGTTCGAGCCCTGGTCTGGGAAGATCCCACATGCCACGGAGCGACTAGGCCCGTGAGCCACAATTGTTGAGCCTGCGCGTCTGGAGCCTGTGCTCCGCAACAAGAGAGGCCGCGATATAGTGAGAGGCCCGCGCACCGCGATGAAGAGTGGCCCCCACTTGCCGCAACTAGAGAAAGCCCTCGCACAGAAGCGAAGACCCAACACAGCCATAAGTAAAATAAATAAATAAATAAATAAAATTAAAAAAAAAAAAGAAAAAAGAAAAAGGCTGGCTGTCCTTGGCCATAACCCACAGGATTTGAGACGTCATAAGTCTTTTACTAGGCACTATGGCAGTTAGGGCAGTGAGGGGATTACAGAACCAGTTACAGTGGTGTTGAGAAATGCGTGTTTCATGTTTTAGTTTCTTTGAAATCTCTGCAGTTCTTGAGAACCTCCAGGAACCTTAACAGTCCTCAGAAGGGTTCCAAATCTGTTACTATTTTCAGATCAGAATACTCGAGGTGCAGGAAGTGGGTGGAGGAGGATGGGATGACCCAATGTATAGAATTCTCTCAAGATACTGGTTCAGTCCAAACCAGGAAACTGTAGTTGCTGGACAAAAGTGAATTCTCCAGGGGAACAATATCACCTGTTCCATAGTAAAGACCTAAAGTGATGAAGGTGGAGGACTGTGGCTTCAACCTGAGTGCATTATGCCTGAGTGTCAGGAGAGATCTCAGTCCTGCCACTGCTCTGGAAAATCCAGGTGTCATATTCCTGGTGCCCTCCAGTGGCTGCCCTGAAGAGAAAAGAAAGGTTGTTCTGGGGAGAGCCAAGAACAGAGAAATGAAAAACAAACTTCCTTGCACTGGGAGGTGAGTGCAGGTGAGGGGCAGGTGTGGAAGCAGCAGTCCTAATCAGAATGTTGCAGATTATGATGATGATGATAAAGTCTTTATAAAGAGAAGATCAAGGGATACAGCTTTCCACTTCTCCCTTCCTCACCAATTCATGTAACAGACTTTAGTCCCCAAGGAAAGTCACAGGCAGAACATTCTGGGAGGGGCAGACTGCCCAGGAGGGTCTCGAACGCTAGTCTGTTATAGCAGTTAAAACTTTACTATGAGGGAGTTCCCTGGAGGTCGAGTGATTAAGATTCCGGGCTTTCACTGTTGTGCCCCTGGGTTCAATTCCCGGTCTCAATCCCTGGTTGGAGAACTAAGATCCTACAAGCCGCGCGGCACGACCAAATAAATAAATTAATTTAATTAAATTGATGGCAGATTTTTTTTTTTTTTAATTTTTGGCTGCATTTGGTCTTCGTTGCTGTGCGCGGGCTTTCTCTAATTGCGGCCAGTATTCTTCGTTGCGGTGCGCGGGCTTCTCTTGTTGCAGAGCACGGGCTCTAGGCTCGCGGGCCTCAGTAGTTGTAGCTCACAGGCTCAGTAGTTGTGGCGTCCGGGCTTAGGTGCTCCGCGGCATATGGGATCTTCCCGGACCAGGGACCGAACCCGTGTCCCTGCCTTGGCAGGCGGATTCTTAACCACTGCGCCACCAGGGAAACTCCGCAGTTTTTTGTTTGTTTGTTTGTTTGTTAAAAAAAACTTTACAGTGACTATCATGGTGATCATCATCATCATTACTGGCACTACTATTGCTGCAAATTTTTTCCTCGAACCAGAGGTTCCCACAATTTATCATTTAAATTAGATAGACTTGAGCTAATTGAATCTAAGACTAGTGTTGTTGCATAAATCTACTACCCCTACAAACCACCTAGCAGGCATCTAAAATCACTAAGGCTCCGCTAATCACAAAACCTTTGAGGAGAGTCCCTGGACAGACCAGGGATGTTCTAAAGTTCAGAGAACCAGGACTCAGACCTTCTCTAATCATCCTACTCCCAGTTTGTTAAGCAGCCCATCCCTGGAAGTAAGGCCCCAATACTGTCTCCCCCATGACAGTTATTGCATAGATGTAGTATCTTCCCTGTAGACTGCATGGACACTGGTGGTTGTCGGACTTTGAGAGTGCCTGTGTTAGTTCTGGAAGCTGGATTCCCCAAATCTGATAAAGAGTAGCCAAAGTCCCTCCCATAGCCAGCACATCGAATCTTGCTCTGTGGTCTCGTGAATACTCCTTGACTTGGCTTCGGGTCTCAGAAAACAGAAGCTGTGACTAGCAGTAAGGTACACATAATTTACTGAGAGAGTGGTCTCAGAAGAGGGAATCAGTGAAGCAGAATAGGGCAGGGTAAAGAGAGAAGTAAGGATGCAATTTCTGTTGGAGTTTAGCTTCAGGTAAATTGCACTATAATTATTTCCATCTTGAAGGAAGAGAGATGGGCTTTTGTAACTCATGTCTGTCAATCCTTAGCTATGGGCTCACCCTCGAGCCCCAGGGGCATAACTGATATGAGACAGCTCCCTTTGGCTGAAGGAAATTCTCTGAAGAATACGGCAGCTGAAGGTAATACTCTGAAAAAGGGGCAGCTATGGGCCATTAGGGGCCAACACTCAGAGCAGGTAGGGATGGATGGACAATCCTTCAAGCACATCTGAATAAGGCCATGGAGACCATCTACTACCCTCCATGAACAACTCATTATTCAGAGGAATCCCCAATAGAGGTCCTCACTCAGTCAACATTTTCTCTTTCTTGCCTTCTATCTCTAGGGAGTTGATTCTCAAAGCATGGCCCTCTGACCAGCAACCAACAGAGTCCCTTGAGAACCTGTTAGAAATGCAGTTTTTAGATCACTTTCAGACTTACTGAATAATAAACGAGGGTTGGGGAGGGTGAGGATGCCGGGGTGTGGGTGGGAACAGCAATCTGTGTTTTAAAAAGCCTTCCAGGTGATACTAGTACAGGCTAAAATTTGAAGACCACTGCTCTAGGGAATGGAGAATCAGCAGAAGGTATTGAAATTTTGACAAAGGATGAATGAGGAAAATCTCTCTAGTACTCCATGTGGCTACCATGTCCTCTTCATGGCCACGGCTACAGTGCCTCCCCCGCTCAGCCATTAGGTGTTCCTAGGACCCCAGGGCTGACATGGACAATTCAGCCCCTTGGTTTTCTGTTTCCTCAGTCTCTGACCTTTGTGGTTTCCACCTGGGTCCAAATTCAAGGTGTATTATCTGGCAGACTTCCTTTTTGACCAAACTTTAGTCAGGCTTCTCTGAGCCCTCTTCCCTACTAGTCCTCTACCTTGGCCTGTCTTTAGCAAAAATCCTGTTCTTTATGTTTCTCTGTGGAATCACTCCAAGATATTAGAAGTGATTCAAGTGCACAAGAGTGTGTTTGGTACACTCTCATTGAGTAAAAAGTGGGTTAATGCTATATGCATGCACTTGTCCTTGGAAGGAAACACAAAAATGAGTATGTGTGTCTGTAAGGCTGACAAGCTGTCTGTAAGGCTGTAAGGCTCCCTCTCTGGGAGGTGGAGGTGAGGTGGGAGAGTGGGGACAGGGAGCGGGGGCACGGTGGTGAGGGGTAAGGAGGGTCTGTTTGACACTTTTTCAGGTTTGGGACTTGTCAAAATGTTACCTATACAACATAAAATCTTTTTACAAAAAGAAAAGTCTATCCTTTTGGACTACAAGTCTTGACCAAAGATCTGAAAAATGAGGGGAAATATGTTTAGGTGTCGGCAGAGAGAAGTTATATTTTTTGTCCGCAACCGGAAAGCTTTTTTTTTTTTTAACTGAACCTTAATTATCCTTAATTTATTATGGTTAAGACAAAGTCCTTCCCTGAACACGTCTCTGCCAAATTATCAACTCCCAAAAAAGCAACTGGAAGGGCTCTCTCCCCTTTATGGAAAGGTCTGTACAAAAATGATTGGCAGGGGTGAGATTTGAATCTCCGTACCTCAAGAGACCAGCGCCCTCCCCCAACGCTTTGGATCGCTTAGGCAATTTACCTCTATGTATACGAAAAAAAAAAAAAGCAAATTACTTTACAGCTATTTCTAATGCTCAAAAGACATATAAGGAAAGTAAATTCAGTGTGAACTTTGTGTACATTACCTTCTCTACTCCCTTTCAACAGACACTCGTCGGGAACTTCACGTCCTTCAAGCAGGTAAAATTAGAGTTAAAATTGTAAGCTCAGACTATTCCTAGATTCCCACGCACCAAATATCAGGTGCTCCATCCTCCCTGATTCTCTGCGCTGTAATGAGTCTTCCCAGCTACCGAGAAAGAGCAAAATTCGGTTTCGGGTGGTCGCCCCTCTGTCCGTCCAACCCGGACCCAGCAGCCCCGAGTTTCGCCTCTGGTGCGGTCTCTCATGACAACGAGGAGGTAGACAGAGAATAAATCCATTAGAGTCTAGAAAAATCAGTCATCGAGAAAACGTTTGAAAATCACCATGGCCGACCTGGCTTTGGAACTGTGACGACCCTGAGATGAGTCTCAGATTTGCCGGCTGAGTTTAGGCGTCGGCGGAGAGAAGTTATATTTCTTGTCCGCAACCGGAAAGCAGACGAACTCCCCTCCCCACTCCCTGCCCCCGCATCCCTAACCACCTGGACTTCGAGCCCCGACCTTTTAATAAAGACCCTGTTGTAAAAGATATGGAAAGAAACATCTGTGCGATAGACCCACTTTTTTGCTGAATATGTTTATGGCCTGAATTCCCAAAGTTCAGGGCCGGGATCCGTGATGCGCGTCTTCGTACCCACCCGGGTCCTGCGGGTTCTGACCCCGCGAACGCAGTCTGGACTGGTCCTCGGGTCTCCCCTCTCCTGTCCCGGCCTCCCTGCCAGCATCACCTCAGTGGTCTCAGTTCCCCCCTGTCCTGGGGGCCCCCAGACTCATCCCGACTCCCACGGCCCTTCCCCCACCCACGCGGGGCCTTCTGGGGGCGCGCAGCCGCGAAGTGGTCCAGAGCCTTCCAGCCTTGCTCTCTGCTCGTCCCCGAGAGGATGCGACTGGGAGGTGCGGGGAAGGGGGGTCACCGTAGGGTGCAGGGACCGGATTAGAGGGGACAAGGCGTTACCTCTTCTACGAGCTGATTTTCAGAACTACCTGAGTGTGAAAACCTAGTCCGAGAGGAACAGAGGAGGACAAAAATTGGGGGGAACTGAAGTAAACAGCCTTTTTCCTGGTTGGATTTTTTCAGGTGCTCACCAAATTTCCTGAGGCGGAAGCTGCAGAGGTTCCTGCCTCCCTGTCCGCACTCCCACCTCCACACACCCCTTGAGTGGCTCCAAGTGGAAGGTTGTTACAACAGATCTTGACCGTGCTCTTGAGAATGACAGCACGGGATTTGGAGGGAAACTAAACGGGCTGACACCTGTAGCTGAAGGAAGATGGCCTTAACGCCCAGCCTCCTCGGCTCCACCCGAGAGACGCACGTTCCTCCTCCCACCAATCCGGCACCTTCAGGTACCTCAAATGAGTTACTTTGTCACATATGGCCAGTTATTTCATGCAAATCCTTGAAGGTTTTTTAAAAATTACATATAGTTTTTAAAAGACATATTTCCTTGTAAAAGTCTTTACCGCTTATTTCCTAGCCTCGACTTTCTGTAACGCTTTTCCTTGGGATAACAGAAAAATCCTTTGTCTAACGCTACACCTACCTATCACTTTTCCTTTCGTATTTTTCTGTCCCTAGCGCGTTCTGAGGAAGCGAGGCATCTTCCTGGAGTTGGCATATTTTCTAAAGGCAACAGATTAACACTGGACAGTGCAAAGTCATTTTTTTTCACCCAATCGAAGTAAAATGGGGTAGATTCGGCTCTGCTATCGTCTGTCAGGTGGCTCTATGGCTTAGTTGGTTAAAGCGCCTGTCTCGTAAACAGGAGATCCTGGGTTCGACTCCCAGTAGGGCCTTGAGTTTTACCCGGAAGCCAACTCTTCCTGAAAATTTATTTTATGTTGGCGAGTTAATTGTGTCTTCCTACTAATCCCCCACAAATTCTCACCAAACTTACAGCGCTAGAACTCAGTCAGATATATTACAAGTTATTTGACTGCAATTTGCTCAGATTCCTTACTTTTGAAGAGAAGTAGATTCTTAGGGAGATGACAATTCAGATGCAAACCACCTCCAAAGAATACTGCATGTGACTTTACCTCAATCACTTTTCAAATAGGTTTTGCATTGAACTGTGGTAAAATGTTTTTGAGCACCTACAACGTGTTACAGTTTGAAGTACCCAAACAGGAAGATATGTATAATCTCTCTAGAGTCTAACAATCTCCAGCTCTAAAATTGATTTCATTAAATAAGATAAATTAATGAACAATGAATCCACTACTAGCTATAAAGGAAAATTAGGATGTTTGCAGGGGCATACTTGCCATTTTGAACAGTATATTCCCATGTTATTTCTCTTAAGGAAAACACTAGAATACTTCAGGAATGATGATCAACTGGAAGGAAAAATGTCCTAAACGCAAACATTCTAGAGCTAGGACAAAGTTGCTGTGAGAAAAGAGCAAGTTGGAGAATTCTGCCAGATATCTAAAGCAATTGAGTTTCAGCCCTAAAGATTTATGGAACTTCTGTGTCTTTTTGTCTCCTATTCATTCATCAATTAATCCAACAGCGTAAACTGCTGGTCTTTTATGTACCAGGCATATTTCTGTCTTTCTTCTTCTTTCTTTCTTTCTTTTATTTTCAGTTACATTTTTTCCCCCATGTTATGGGAACTTTTAAGATCTACTCTCTTAGCAACTTTTAAATATACAATTCAGTATCATTAACTATAGTCACCAACCTGTGCATTACATCTTCAGGACTTATTTATCTCATAAGTGGAAGTTTGTACCTTTAACTACCTTCACTCATTTTGCCCGCCACCCCCAATCCCTGCCTCTGGTAACCACCCCAGGCATATTTCTAAGGGCAGGAAATACAGCAGCGAACAAAGCTAACAAAAAGCCCTCCTCTTATGGATCTTACATTCTGGTGGGGGGTGACACGAAAAATAAAGAAATGAGTGTGTAAAATAAGTAAGCATATAAGATACTGATGAAGTCTGCAGAGAAAAATAAAGCAGTGAAAGAATATGGGGAGAGTATAGGGTGGAGGCAGAGTAACCAAAGAGTGTCATCCTGTCCTTTGGTAAAATCACTGGCAAATGTTAAAAAATTATTTTTTAACTTTTTAATGAGAAATAGTTACAAAGTGGCCACTATTATTGCTCTAAGAACCATGACTAGCAATATTGAATAATCATTAAACTGACTCCCAACAATGCCTGGACCTCACCTCCATTCATTTTGATTAGGGCTTTATTGAACTAGTTCACACTGTCTGTATTCAAACCTCAGCTGCTCCACTTATTAGCTAAGGGACCTTTGGCAAATTGCTTTATCTCAATGGTCATCACTGTGCTCATGTGTGAAATGGAAATAGTAATAGAAATACCTAATAGAGTTAATGGGAGGACTTGAGGGGTAAATACACATAAAATATTTTAGAAGGATATCTAGCACATAAATAAGCAATCAATAAAGTAAAAATTGTGCCCATAATTGATTATACACAGAGCCTCACTCATTCCAAGTTTAGGTGATGATATTTGCAATTTTTGAACTGACGAGATTTAGATGTGTTGATGCTGAAAATGAGTTAAGACTTGGGGGAAATTGGAATGGGGTTAATATTTTTCCATGTGGGATGGGTGTGAATCTTTGGGGAACAGCAGGTAGACTAAGATGTCCTTTTCCTAATCTCTAAAACCTGTGAATATGCTATCTTGCAAGGCAAAAGGGATGTGATTAAGTTAAGAATCTCGGGATAGGGAGATTATCTTGGATATTTGGATTGGTTCAATGTAATCATAAGGTCCTTATAAGAGGGTGGTAGGAGGGTCAGAGTCGGAGAAGGAGATGAGACAACAGAAGCAGAGGTCAGAGTGATGTGAACATGAGCCAGGGAATAGGGGCATCGTCTACAAGCTGGAAAAAAGCAAGGAATGATTTCTCCCCAGGGCCTCTAGAAAGAAGGCAGCTCTGCCACACCTTGATTTTAGTGCCTGAAGGCCCATTTCAGACTTCTGACCTCCAGAACTGATAAATAATAAATTTATGCTATTTTAAGGTGGTAAATTTTTGCTAATTTTCTAGGGCAGCAAATAGACAGTTAATACAGATTTATGGTATGGGTGTGCACTGTAGTCAACGTATTGAAAAACTGTCTTGCTGCCAAAGGAAACTGGAACCAAAGAAACCTGCTGAATTTCTTGAAGGACTACAGCCCCACGTATAATCACATCAGATTGACTGGGAGTTAGTCCTCGTACCTAGATTTCACACCGCAGAGCTCGATCAGTGGGATAATTTTGTTTGCTACGCTGTTTCTTTCTCAAACGAGAGTATGTAGAAGTGACAAAACTCTCTTGCCTTCTCTGAGGTTCGAACTCAGGACCTTCAGATTATGAGACTGACGCGCTGCCTACTGCGCTAAGAAGGCACTGGCTTGTTTCAGTTTCGGTAGAACTATCGATTCTCTTTCATGTTTATACGAACTTTCCAGGAAGTTATATTTTTCGAATAGAGTGCAAAATAAGAGTATGTGCTAGGGCATATGTTTACCGTTGCTCCGAATATGTCACAATGATTGATCAAAAGTATTTCAGGATTTTATCCTTGATTAAATATGCCACATGGTGAATTTTTTTTTCATTATGCCTTAAACACCACTTACTGCTGGGAGACATTAGACTTCATTAGATTTCACACTGCCCCACTTCACAACATGTGTAGAAAGTGACATACAGATACGAGGGGCCTGAGCTGGGTCCACAGGCATGAAGATTTCCAGACTGCAACAATGAAGGACACACAAAAATGCTTAGCTCTGCTGAGGGCGAAGCTGCTGTCTCCTTATCTAGCTCTGGAGCTTCCTTGCCTGCCAATGTTTCTCTTACAATCGATGTCTTTGATCATGACCATGACCATGACCATGACCTGAACGCCCTTCTCTTCTGGCTAGAAGTCCAGAATAATGTAAATAGAGGCGAGATAAGGTGGAAGAGATGAGGTGAGATGATTGAGAATGGAGAAAGAATATACTGGATTTCAATCCGGCAAAGTAAGAAACGGTCCCAAAATTGAAACTGTAGGACTGAAGTGTAAATCTTGTATGTGCCATCTATTAAGTTAGGAAAAATAATTCACTTGGTTTTCTTGGGAATATGCCAATTTTAAAAACTTCATTATCTGTAAAATGGGATAATATCTCACAGTATTATTTAAAAGACTGAACACTTGACACACACACAAATGTTGTTCAGTGAATACTAGTAAGTGATACAAATGATGATAGCAAACTGTATTAAGTGTTTATTATGGGCGAGGTACTCTTTTAAGCAATTTATATGTATCTTACATGTATTGGTCATCTATCTATCTATCTATCTATCTATCTATCTATCTATCTATCTATCTATCTATCTACCTACCTACCTATCTATCTACCTATCTGTCACTTTAGGCAAGTCTTATTATTGTCTCCAGTTTACGTATGAGAAAAGTAAGACCCAATAAGTTTAAGTGACTTGCCGGTAGGCTTGTGGCTACTCAGTCGATGTGAAACAGTGGAACTAGGGCTCACTTAAACGGTGCAGCATATAATGGATCAGGCCGGTCAGCGAGAGGATGAGCCGCCTGCAGTCAGAGACCGGGGGAAAAAAGACCAAGGGACTCGCCCGGTTCGCGTTGGTGGGGTTGGAGCAGGTAGAACGCGTCCTCTCTGGGTCTGGAGAGGATGGGACGCCCCGCACCAAAAGCAAACTAATTCCCTCCCTGAACTTTGTAAATTAAGACCATGATCACATTCAGCAAAAAGTAGGTCTGCTTGCGCAGTTGTTTCCTTCAATAAGAAATCACACACAGACATACAAACCCTGACTCAAGTTGCGAGTGAGTGGGAAGGGGAGCTTCCTTTTTCTAGGTGAGGACATTAAAAATAACTTCCCGCTGTTGACCCCCAAACGCAGTTGACAAATTGGAGACTCTTGATCTCTGCGTCCTCAGAGTTCCGGTGCTGCATCGGCGGTGGTGATTTCTAATCATTTTTTGTAACGACTGATTTTCTTCGTTTGAGGGATATTATGCATCGGCTGCTTCTCCCTTTACTTTCCAGTATCACAAACATAGCATAGGAGGCAAAAGTGTGTCTCCTGAAGTAGGAATCTATTTGCAGATTTTATTGGTAGTTGGGATGACAGTTGTCTGGGGCGGGGGGTTGGGGGGGGCAAATGCTGTAGAAAAAAAAATAAGACACGCGAGAACAGACTTGTGTCTTTTAAAGTGTTAAGGAGAGTTTTAAAGAGGTTGGCTGCGTGGTAGCGTGGCCGAGCGGTCTAAGGCGCTGGATTAAGGCTCCAGTCTCTTCGGGGGCGTGGGTTCGAATCCCACCGCTGCCAGCTCTGTTATTAAACCCGTTTCTTTGAAACAATTGCTTGAGGCCGGAAGAACCTTGTTTTCCGACTTCAGGGGTAATTAAGGGAAAAAAAAAAAAAAAGTCTGACTGCCAATTGTATCGAAGAACAGGATTTAGGATCTAAGGGAATTCTTTTAAATGTTTTTTAAATGTTCGTACAGAAATAAATAAAACTTCCACATGGTTCAAAATTACTAAAATAGATACACAGTGAAAGTCTACCCTCATCCCACTTCTTTTCCCCCCAGCACCGGATTCTGGTTCCTCACGCAAACATGTTAGAGCCTGGAGTTACCTTGAAGGTATACTTTTTGCATGCAAGCCTGTAGAAGTCTATTATTTTCCTCACATTTTGCACTTTTCAAACCTATTCTACTGCATCTTGCCTTTATTACTTCTCGTATTTTGCCGTGGTTTTCATATCAACATAGAAAGAGCTTCTTTTCTTTTTCTTTTGTCTCAAAAGTATTCCATGTTATGGATATATCTTAAATTTAACCAGCCACATTTAACAATATAAACAATGTTGAAATAAATAATATCTGCATTTCATAAGGGTGTGTACTAGAGAACTTTCTGAAAGTGCAATTGCTAAATCAAATCATATGTGTGATGGTAATTTCGGTGGTTCTTGTCTTAGTCTTCCCTAAATGTTACTAATTTATCCTCCTATAGAGCCAAGGAAGGGCCTGTTTCCTTGACACCCTGACCAGCACAGAGCATTCCTGTGACAATGAGAATTAACAGCCATTTAGTTCTTACTAAGCCCCAGATATTGTCATAGTTCTTTACATTGTCATATTATATTCTCAGTAATATATAAGAAAGTCATATTATTATTCCCATTTTACAAAGAAATAAACTGAAGTTATAACCAGTTAATCTCTTGCTTGTGGGTGGAGGAATCAAGACGTTAATACTGTAGGGTAGACTAAAAAATGGTCTTCCAAAAGATATATCCATCCTAATTCCTGGAAGCTGTAAATATTACCTTATACGGCCAAAAAAAAAAAAAAGGTGGAGTCTTTGCAGAAGAGATTAAGTTAAGAATCTCAAAATGGGGAATTTATCCTGCATTATCCAGGTGGAGCTTAAATGCCATTGCAAGTGTCCTTACAAGAGAGAAGCATAGGGAGAGTACACAGAGACAGAACAGGAGAAGACAACGTGAATACAGACAGAGGCAAAGATAGGAGTAATGCAACTACAAAGCAAGGAAGGCTGGGTGCCACCAGAAGCTGGAAGAGGCAAGGACAGATTCTCCCCTACGGCCTCAAAAGGGAGTATGACCCTGTCAACACCTTGATTTCTGCCCAGTGATACCGACTTTGGACTTCTGGCCTCTAGAACTGTGGGGAAAAAAAATTTCTGTTGTTTTAAGCCACTGAGCTCTGGTAATTTGTTACAGAAGCCACAGGAAACTCATAAAATGTCTTCAAGTGCTACCACAAACAATTTTTGTTTGTTTGTTTACCAGTCTGTTAGGTAGAAAATATTATTTCATTGTAGTTCTGTAGTTTGGATGTCTCTGAGAAACTCCACGAATTGGAAAGAGGAAAGGACTGGATTAGGAGAGTTTCCCACACCTTTAGGTTCTTGCCCTCGGTGAAAGAACTCTTCTCACCTAAACTAATTCCCCGAAGTGTGAATTTTCCATTAGCTTTTAAGGAAGAGCTTGTTTACTGGGGTTCCACTTGCCGACCTGAGGGGGCTGGGATGTGGCGGTGGGATTTGAACCTATGTTTCTAAAGAAATTAGAGACAATGCTGCATCCTAGAAGGCTCCCACACTACCTCCAAACGTTTTAATCAAACGTTTTTCTCATTTCCAAAAAATATTAAGAAAGTTCTGTATTCCGTATGTATGTTTAAATAGACTTTGCTTTTTCTGCTTTCTTTGTACAAAATAGGAGCTTCGCTTCCTACCCCTGGGAATATCAGAGGCGCATCTGCGAGCCTCACCTGCTTTATCTTACCACGATCCCCCCAGTCAGCTCCCCGTAAAGCCTTCTGGGCGTTCAGGTGGCCCGCAGTTGCGATCAGGGGACCACCCTCAGACCTAGCTCTCTGCTCGTTCCTCAGGGGGATGCGACAGGGGGGGAAAGGGCGGGTCATCGCGGGGTGAAGGAACCGGGTTAGAAGGGAGAAAGTGTTGCCCTCTTTGCGAGTTGACGACCTATTGCACTGGAAATCAGGCACTTGGTGGGCAGGGAGTGGTCAACGGGTGGTTCTCTGGAACCATAAGGCTCTTCACCTAAGGAGGATTGTACCTGGATCCAGGGAACACCTTGTGGCCAGCAGGGGACCATTCCGCCTCTCCCCGTCCCCCATTCCAAGGGGCTCTACACCTGTGGTTGTCTGATCGGAGTCTTTACAGCGACCTTGACATTGGCGTTTTAGGATTTTGAGAACGATGTGACTGACTGTGTAGCTGAACTCTACACTCCCAGCCCCCTCTTCTCCGCTCCCGATTCTTCCCCTCCAAGTCACTGCTTGCTAAGTGCAAGTGACGTGTAGGGACACTAGGTGCTCTAGCCCGGCGGTCTAAGAGTCTTCTAGTGGAATTCCATTTTTAGAGTTCCTCACTTAGTTTATTGGAATGAAGAATCTTAGTTACATAAGACGAGGTGCAGTAACAGCAAATTTTGCTTTTAGAAGACTTTATCCTAATTGGAAAAAGTGAGTAGCCTCGACTTTTACTGATGGTTATCCTTCGACTAATTGAAGTGCTATTGGTCCCAACATTCAAGCTGCCCGAAACTTTTTCCTGCTTGTATTTTAGCTCTGCAGCGCATCTAAGTAAGCAAAACGTCTTCTTGGAGTTTGTCTCTTTTCTCACAATAAGCTGCACTAAATCACATAAACTACGTCAGGAATATTTAATCTCACGGTAAGGACAGATCTAGAACAAAAAAACGCTCATGTGTGGGCTCCATGGCTTAGTTGGTTAAAGCGCCTGTCTTGTAAACAGGCGATCCTGGGTTCGAGTCCCAGTGGGGCCTTGGCTTTTTCCCTCTCCCTAGGAAGCCAAATTCTTCAGTAACCCCCCATTACTACTAATTCTCCACCGTACTCAGTAGTACTGTGAATTCTGATCCACTCACTCAAAAGCAGCTGTGACTACAAAAGTTCTTACTCCTAAGGAAAACGTGGTGGGTCACTTTATGGGAACAGAAAGAAAATGACCTTCTGTTTTTCATCTTTGCTGAAGTTCCCTGTCCTCTCTTTTTTAGTTGGGGGGGGGGGGCAACAAAACTACCAAATCTTAAAGCTTTTTTCTGAATTCCCATGTAATTTATTAGTGATTCTAGGAAACTCAGCATTATGTTATCTGTTTTGTATATGATTTTCCAAATATTACTAAATTATAATAACAGTAATTTACATTTGCTTATACGCCCTCAGTCTTCAAGGAAGGGCTTTAGTCCCAAAGGGAATACATAAATTGGCCCCACTAGAAACTGAACTTTAATTCTGCAATTTAAAAAACGGAATGATCCTATAATGCAATGATTCCCAAGCTTAGTAGACATTTAAATCACCTAGGGAACTAGTTAAAACACAGTTTCTTGGGACTTATCCCCAGAGGTTTTAATTCTGTTTTGGTGATAGGCCCAGAAATGTGTGTTTTTAACAAGCACTCCAAGAGATTTTGAAGCAAGTGAATCACATTTGCAAAAATTCTGCTTAGAATATTACACACAGAGCAGAACTGAAAGTTAGGTCCAGCTATGCTATTAGCACTTTTGTATTAATTCATGAACATCTACTTACCCTCTTTATCATCTAGTTAGGATTATTGGAAGTCTACTACATTCCAAGAGTTTCCAGACACGCTGTCATTTAATCAGCCCAACAATCCTGTCAAATATGTGTTATAATCAGCTCTTTGAAGATGAGGAAACAGGTTCAATAATATTCACAGTAACAGAGTAAGTGACAAAGTTCAATTTCAAACTCAGGTCTGTCTGATTCTGGAATCCATGCTTTTCTCATGATATCTGTCTTCTATTTGATTAGAGTCAAGAATGAAGTTTTTGGCCGCAGAGCTAAATAAAATTAAGCAACTTAGACTGATCTCAAATCTTAGTCCTAGGGGTTAGGGATCCTGAGATAACTGTCTGTTTTCTGCTAGAAGATAATCAGCCCAGTGAACAGTTGCTTAACTCGTTTAACTTAGGGAGGAGGAAAATATAAAATAAAACCTCAGAAGTCTATGTAGGAGGTTCTCCACAAAAAAATGAGCAGGCCATATAACTAACAAACTGAAATAATCTTCATCTCCTAGGCTCTGTTTGTTTGGTTGGTTTTGGTTTTTTGTTTTGTTTTTTTGCCTTGGACATGCTGTCTTCATGCCCTGATTCTTTAGATTTAAACACAGTGTATTAGTCAGCTAGGGCTGCCATAAAATATCACAGACTGGGTGGCTGAAATAACAGAAGTTTATTTTCTCATAGTTCTGGAACTAGAAGTCCAAAATCAAGGTGCCATCAGACTTGGTTTCTGGTGAGACCTCTCTTCGTGCCTTGTAGAAGGCCCCCTCTGACTGTGTCGTCACATGGCTTTCCTCTGTACATGCAAGGGAAGAATGGGAGTGAGAGCAAGAGCAGAAGGTAGCTCTGGTGTCTCTTCCTCTTCTTTTAAGGACACCAGTCTTATTGGATTAGGGCCCCACCCTTATGACCTCATTTAACCATAAATTACCTCCTTAAAGGCCCTGTCTCAAAATGTAGTCACATTAGGGGTTAGGGCCTCCAAATATGAATTTTGGGAGAACACATCCAGTCCATAACAAGTAGGAAGAGGGAGGACTGTATGGCTTAGCTCTGAGTAACAACTCAGTCATGACAACATCTAATAACTTTTGAAGTTCAGCCTGAAAAGGGAGTTTTTGGATGTGAAGAAAGTGTTGAGATAAAAGTTTTGTCAGACACTTTGTATCAGGTAATAAGATTTAAATGTAAAAATATGTAATATTTATGTAAAAACAAAAAATACTGTTATAAAATATTTAAAGTAAAACCATAAAATATTACACAAAATGTAGGTAATATTTATAATATCTTGAGGTGGAGAAGGCCATTCTCAACATGGCACCAAATGTACAAACTATTTTTTTAAAAGAGTGAACGATTTCATGAATAAAAATAATTTTTATTGTAAAATTAACATCCCCCCAAAATTAAAATACAAAGTATAAAAAAGGGGAAAAAAAAGCATTGTCAGACAATTAGGCAAGGATTTGTCCTTTAAAGTACTTATTCAGTTGCTTCGTTAGTTCTACCTTGTTCTGAGGAGTGACCTGCTCTGAGATGGTCTTCATGTGATGGAGATGTGGATATTATACCTGCATTCGTAAGAAATAAAAGGAGGATCTTAATTTGATCAGCACTGTGCTTTAGCCAGTTGAAAAAGAGGACATAAACCTTGCCCCCAAGGAGCTTTCAATATGGTTGAAAAGACCAAATAAGCACGTATCCCAAACACTACAGATATTTAAAAAACCTATGTTTACTCGTGACATTTGCCGAGCATCCACTTGGTGTGTGAATTCTGGAAGTGTGTGTGAGCCTTATGAACCTTGGACAAATTACTTACCTTTTTTAAGCTTTAAGTCCCTCAACTATAAAATGAGGACAATAATAGTACCCACCTCAAGGAGTTGTTAGGAGACAATTCATATAAATTGTCTAGAATGTGTTAAGCCATTATTATCATCATTACTGTTAATAGCACTATATTTGTTTTCTTTCTGAAAATTATTGGGGTAAATCCTGCTCTCCCTTGCTATTAAGATGGGATTAATGAGTGGAAGAACTGATGCAATCTATAATCACAACCAAAAGTATAAATAAAAGATAGATACTGTCTCCAGGGAGATTAATTCACCAGTGACAGCCCCTATGGGATCACTGGCACACTGGGTGTGAACTTGTTTTATCTGCCTTTGAATCAGATTTGGAACCAGGAGAGATTGTCCAATGCCTCCAGAATCACATTCACCCTACCTGCCATATTAAGACCTTCGGTGGCTTTTATTGAAGTGCTGACCTGATCATACTTGCTTCCCTCTCTCAGGACTGTTGGAATCCAACCCTTCTGCAAACTTTCTCCTGACTAAGCTTCTATAGCTAAATACATCTGCTTAATACAAATTCAAATAAGAAGAGGTAAGTTCTAGTGATGTCTCTTTCTATTCACACCAGCCTAGATGGTATTGCGTTTTGTTTTGAGACAGAAAATGAAGGTTCTGAGTTTTGGCAATATCAGGCAGGGTAAGATGCCTCTGTGAGCTAAATGAATTCTCGTTATGCCAGACCAATGGTTGTCATTTGTTCAAAATTGTGTTGATCCCAGAATTATGTCCAAAAAATCCAATTATCTAGGAGATGGGGAGGAATGAGAAAGCAGGTCAAGTCACTAAAAATCAATTCTCTAAAACCAATACTCTGTCATTTTTGTCACATACCTATGTGAAGACCAGCAAGAATTTCCCAGTAATAAAGTTTTTATCTTTTTGCTTTAAAGTGAATGAATGAATGAATGAATGAATGAATAATAAATGCCACTACTCTGAAGATAAATTTGAGGATCAAACAATATAAAGAATAACCAATGATAAAATATTGAGGATTTGTGAGGTGGGGTGGGGGGCAATGGGATCTTGTTTTCCTCTTTTCCTCAGCCATTTTATACACAAATGCATGAACTTCCTGGCAAATGCAGGCGATTATCTTTTCTGTTTTTGGAGACATACTCCTTTGCCTCTCCCTCTTTCTGTCTCCGTCCCTGTCCTTGGTGGTTAAACAGCTGCAACAAACCATCCTAGCCATGAATTCAAGTGGTTGTATGTAAATGTGTAGCTTGTCAAATTGACCTAGAGGTGTCTGGATGAAGCAGGAATCCATCCTCTGGTGAATGGACCCTCAGGGCCAATTGTTATAGGTCAAGCTTTAAATTTATCTTTTGGGGAGGTCTTTTTTGGTTAAATCACGTATTCCCATCAATCCTCATATACATGCTTCTTTCTCTTAATTGAATTTCCATTCTTTCAGCACCTCAGATTAAAACTTCAGATGTTCTTTCAGCTCCTTCCTCTCTCCTACATTCATACCTTGCTCTTGATTCCCACCGCCACTATCTGAGCTAACCTTCTCAGCCTCTCTCCCATAGACTCTTGCAGTAGCCTCCCCACTGAGCTCCCAGCTTCCAGTCTCTTCTTGAATCCCTCGTTATTCAGCCATAATAAATGTTTTTAAATGCTGCTCCAATCATTTCACACCTCTTCTGAAAAAAAAAAATCTTCATTTGATCAGACTCCTTAACCTAGTGTTCAAGATTTTCCATATACTGGACCCAAGTTATTTTTGCAACCTGGTTTTCCACTACACCATGTTATGCACCCTATGCTGCAGTAAGTGATGATGTGTGCTTTCCACGCTTTCAAACAATGTATACGACTCTAATGCCTTCACCATCATTGACAAATATTCAGATCCCTTCCATTCCTTCTTATTTAATTTTCATTTATATTAAAGACATATGCGATCAAAGTTAAAAAAATAAAATAATACTATGGGCTTATAATGAAAAATAGCAGTTCCCTTCTTCATCATTCCTCACTCTCAATTCCTGGTCTCCCAAGTTAACACATTTTTAATAATTTCAGTGTTTTCTTTTATTTACCCATACTTCTTAATAACAAGTCTTTATTCTATTTGTGGTTTTTTTTTAGTTTTAAATATGACTTATTTATCACTTACTATAAAAAATTAGAACTTTTAACCCTTACATAACAAAGAGAAAGAGCGAGGACAAGAGACAGAGAGAGAGAGAGAGAGGGAGAGAGAGAATGTCTATGCCTTACTCTCCAGATACTCTTATATCATACTTTTTGGTTATATCAGCATGGAGAGTTTACACTTTCACGACTGCATAAACATTAGTCACAGTGGAATCATTTAGTGAACTATGGTTACCTAAAAAAAAAATCTCTTCTCAATTTTCACAGATGGTCAGATGGTACAATTCCTGTTGTTTTTGTTTGTTTGTTTTTGGAGACATGACAAGGGATCTTGTCCTCAACACCAGTCTGTTCTTATTACATAATCCACACACATCTTCAGGATCCTTCTACTATATGCTAAGGGAATTCTGACAAATCAACATCATTTAGATGGGTCACTTTAAAGTGACCAGGTTTTAGTGTTGACTAAAACAACAGAGAAAAAAAAAAACCAATTAAAACCATACTCATGGCTCCAGCCAGTAAATTGAAACAAGTCTCTCTGGTAAAGGTAACAATTATGACAAATTCATATATAATTTCTTGGGTCAAACGCTCTCAAAATTCATTCCCATATACAGTCTCCAAATTTCTGCCCCAAATTAGCAAGGACCTGTAATGTTTCTTGCCCTGGCAGAGCCTGCAGCAATCGAACCCTGTTTACCTGATGGGTATGGAGAGGGCCATCAGGAGAATTATTCCTTTCACTCTGCATCCCACTCAGTAAGGAAAATCACAATTTTCTTAAGATTTTATTTTTAGAACAGTTTCACATCACAGCAAAACTCAGCAAGAGTACAGAGATTTCCCATATAACCCCTGCCCCTACACATGCATAGCCTCCCCCTTTACCTTCATCCCTCACCAAAGTGGTACAATTGTTAGAGCTGATGAACTTACCCAGACATATCATAATCACCTGAAGTCCACAGTTACATTATGGTTCACTCTTGGTATTGTACATTCTATGGGTTTGGAAAAATGTATAATGACATGTATATACCATTATAATATCATACAGAGTAGTCTCACTGCCTAAAAATCCTCTGTGCTCTACTTAGTCATCCCTCCCTCCTAAACGTTGGCAACCACTGATCTTTTTACTGTCTTCATAGTTTTGCATTTTCCAAACATACTGTATGATAGCTGGAATCATACAGTATATTGCCTTTTCAGATTGGCTTCTTTCAGTTAGTAATTAGCATTCAAGTTTCTTCTATGTCTTTTCATAGCTTGACAGCTTGTTTCTCTTTAGTGCTGAATAGTACTCCATTGCTCCATTGTCTGGATATACCACAGTTTATTTATCCATTCACCTTCGGAAGGACATCTTGGTTGCTTCCAAATTTTGGCAATTATGAGTAAAACTGTTGCAAACATCTTTGTGCAGGCTTTTGTGTGGATGTAAGTTTTCAGCTCATGTGGGTAAATACCCAGGAGTGTGATTACTGGATCATATGGTAAGAGTATGTTTAGTTGTGTAAGAAACTGCCAGACTGTCTTCCAAAGTGGCCCTACCATTTTGTATTCCCACCAGCAAATGAGAGTTACTATTGTGCCACATCCTTGCTAGCATTTGGTGTCATTGTTCTCAATTTTGGCCACTCTAATAGGTGTGTAGTAGAATCTGATTGTTGTTCTAATTTGTATTTCCCTGATGACATATGTCTTAGTCCATTTGGGCTGCTATAACAAAATGCCAGAGACCAGGAGACCTATTGCAACATTTATCTCACAGATCTGGAGGCTGGGAAGTCCAAGATCATGGCACTGGCGGTTTCAGTGTCTGGTAAGAGCCCATTTTTTGGTTAATAGATAGCACCTTGTAGCTGTAACTTCACATGGTGGAAAGGACAGGAATCGCTGTGGGTTCTTTTATAAGAGCACTAAGCCCATACATGAAGGCTCTAGCTTCATGACCTAAGCACCTCCCCACGACCCCACCTCTTAGGTCACACACTCCCTTAGCTGCAAGGTAGCTGGGAGAAGACCACCTCCCATTGGCTTCTTTAATCATACAGAAGAGCCATAACAAATAATGAATGTCCACTAACCCATCACATAGGGCTTTGATTTAGGGGGGAAAAAATGAAACCACTTTCTCTACTGAAAGGATTTTTCAAATGTGACTTATTAATTATAATTATTATATTCATTAATGTTGTTATGATTTCTACTGAGGGTGTACCCCATTGCTCCCCCATAAAAGTATTTTTTCCCTGTAATCGTCAAAACTTCTGCCAACTCAGGGTTTTTAAAATCACCCTTCTCTTCCTTGATTTTAGCGGGTGTCTCCCAGCAAAATTCAATGAAGCCCATGAATGAAAGTTTTCCAGAGGATTTCATTCTCATGGGCTTTACCAAATATCCGTGGTTGGATCTTCCTCTCTTCTTTGCCCTCCTAATCTCCTACATGTTCACACTGTTGGGAAACATTGCTATTATTCTGGTCTCTCAAATAGATTCCCAACTCCAAAGTCCTATGTATTTCTTCCTCACAAGCCTCTCCTTTTTGGACCTCTGTTTCACCAGCACAACTCTACCCCAAAAGCTGTTCAACTGGGGGGCGGGCCCAAGAAGAACATCACTTATATAGGCTGTATGAGCCAGGCCTATGTATTTCACTGGCTAGGCTGTACTGAATGTGTCCTGCTTGGCACCATGGCCTTACACCACTATGTGGCTGTGTGTAAGCCTCTGAGATACTCTGTAATCATGAACCACAAGCTCTGCTGGCAGCTCTCCAGCACTGCTTGGCTCATTGGTCTGGCCAATTCACTACTGCAGTCCACACTCACAGTCCAGCTGCCCCTGTGTGGGAACCAGGAATTGGACCACTTCTTTTGTGAGCTGCCCAGTCTAATTAAGATGGCTTGCGTGGACACCACAGTCAGTGAGCTTACAGTGGTGGCCACCTTCCTGATAATGGGTCCCCTCTCCATGATTCTTGTCTCTTACAGTTATATTGCCCAAGCTGTATTTCAAATCCCTTCTGCTGATGGGAGACTTTCGGCCTTCAACACCTGTTCATCACACTTACTGGTGGTGTCTTTATTTTATGGCTCTGGCATCTACATCTATATGCAGCCCTCAGGGGACAGCCCTCAAGACGTCATCAAAGTTCTGATGCTGTTTTACTGCGTTATTACTCCCATGGCCAACCCATTCATCTACACCTTGAGGAACAAGGATGTTAAAGGAGCTTTGAGGAGACTTCTGAAGAGGGCCATTTTGTCCAAAAGAATGTAAGAAAATGATGCTTTATTCTGAATGGGAAAGCCCAACAATAACCTGAAATATATCCTCCTTTAAATAGATGTTCCATCAAAATCATGCTCAAAAGTCAATTCAAGAAAACCTTTGTGTGTTGTGTTTACCACTTCTGACACCAAATGTGTTGGCTTTTTTCCCCACAACAACCAATTCTCTGAAACAAACTGGGTGTCCTACATTCAGTTCAATTCTGACACTAACTACCCAGAGTTATCATAGGCCCCACAGGTTAAGGGCTCAATTCCACAAAACTGCCTCTGTTACTGGAGAGTAGGTTCTTGTCTCATCCCAGAAGGATTTCAGAGACGAGACACAGAGGCTAAGAAAGCAAAGCGAGGATTTATTAATTGATAGTACACTCTCAGGAGGGAGAGCAGGCAGGCTCAGGTGAGCAGCTGCTCTGAGTTCCTTCGGCAAGCTGGTTACATAGGGTATGAAAATGATTGGGCAGAAAATATTCATTGAGGAGGGAGGAGTTTGGGGTCAAATTTCCTGATTTTCATCCCAGCTCCACCTTCCCCGGGGGAGGAGGAATTTTTGCCCTTTCTTGGTCTTGATTGTAAGTGTCATGATGTCGGTGCATCATGGGTACTTCTTTTCTGCAAGGCTAATTTTATTGTAATGAGGGCGTAACAAGCAAAAGGTTACATTCGGAAGCCAGAGATTCCCACTTTTTGCCGCCTTTCTTTGCCTCTAGGACCCCTGTCGCCTCAAGATGTAAGGTTTCCTGTCACCTGACCCGTGCCCCCCACCCCCTTTCTCTGCTCATATCTAGCTACCTGCCTACTCTAATACCTCCGCTTCAGATGCCAATCACAAGTTCAGGCCACTTGTACTTCTGACCAACCAGCTACAAAGTCAAGGGTTCCTAGAACAGCTCACTAAACTCAAGAAAACATTTAAAAAAATATTTATTTATTTGGCTGCGCCGGGTCTTAGTTGCGGCACTCGGGATCTTCGTTGCAGTGTGCAGGATCTTTTAGTTGCAGCATGCAGGATCTAGTTCCCTGACCAGGGATGGAACCTGGGCCCCCTGCGTTGCGAGCGCGGAGTCTTAGCCTCTAGACCACCAGGGAAGCCCCTCAAGGGAACATTTCACATATTTTACCAATGTATTATAAAAAATACAACTCAGGAGCAGCCAAATGTAAGATATGCATAGGGCAAGATATGACAGGGAGGGGCAGTGGGCAGAGCTTCCACTCACTTTCAGGGCATGGGTCCCCTGCACCTCAATGTGGTCACCAACTAGGAGGCTCTCCAAACCTCACTGCTCAGCGGGTTTTATGGAGGTTCCCATATGATTATGTAAATCATTGGCTGTGCGTGACTAACTCAGTCTCCAGCGTCCTCCCCTCCCCAGAGTCAGGGGATGGGGCTGAAAGTTTCAACCCTCTAAACACATGGATGCTTCCCTCTAGCAACCAGCCCCCATTCTGAAGCCGTACAGGAGCCCACCAAGAATCACTTTAGGATAAACTCAAATATAGCTGAAAGGGGCTTGTTATGAATAACAAAAGATGCTCCTATCAACCCTATCAATCAGGAAATTCCAAGGGTTTTAGAAGCTCTAGGTCAGGAACTGGGAATAAAGACCAAATATATATTTCTTATTATCATACTTTGCTTATGAAAGTAAGCATCTTCATTAAAAAAACCCTAAAAGTTAGTTTGAAAATTCTTTGGAACCTTTAGTATAGTATCAGTGAAAAATGCTAAGGGCATGTAAAGTTCTGAAACAAATCTGAAAGGAATTATCTGGGAAAGTGTTTTATTATGTTAGAACTTTAAAAACCTTAAAATATAATTATCGAAACTGTATAAAATTTTCATTCATAAAAATATAAAATTATTTTATGACTTCTTACATTTAATTATTTCTAAAACTTATCAAACCAGAGGTATTTCAACAGGACAAGGAAGCACTATTATTAAACAATATTGATTCTATCGGATGTTGGTATGTTGAATAATTAATTTGAGTCTATACTTCATATCACAAATTACAACAAATTAAATTTGAATCAAGAAGTTAAACATTTAAAAAGCTTTTCATTAAAAATGAAATACTTTTCTGTCATAGTTGTGGAAGAGAAATACATTTCTGACAATTGAATATATGGAAAAAAAGACCAAAACAAGATGAATAGAAATAATAAAGATGTGTATAACAAAATAAACATCAAAAGTAAAGTTGTTGCTTTAAAATGTAGCCAATATTATGTTTTTTTCTATATAAAATATATAAAGACTTAACAAATATATATGTATAGTACCCTGAAATAAGCAACCGCTATTTAGTGACAGATACTTTACGTACGGGCAAACATAGGCAATATATCATTATGTGACGAAACTCAGTCTTACAAACAAGTTTTTTTTAAAAATATAAATTTATTTTATTTTTATTTATTTTTGGCTGTGTTGGGTCTTTGCTTTCTCTAGTTGCAGCGAGCGGGGGCTACTCTTCCTTGTGCGGGCTTCTCATTGCGGTGGCTTCTCTTGTTGCAGAGCACGGGCTCTAGAGCGCAGGTTCAGTAGTTGTGGCGCACAGGCTTAGTTGTTCCGCGGCATGTGGGATCTTCCCGGACCAGGGCTCGAACCCGTGTGCCCTGAATTGGCAGGCGGATTCTTAACCACTGCGCCACCAGGGAAGCCCCTTACAAACAAGTTTTTAAAAATTCCGACGAGATTGCAAACCGACATGGTTTCCTGGTTCCTTCTGCTAACCCAAACTGGGATATATGATAGATATGTGAAAGAAGTTGGTGGATCTCAGAAACTAATATTTTTTAAGTGTGAGAAATCCTTTGGAATATAGAAGTTAGCTGAGTCCTGTTACCTTGAGGAAAACAGAACCCTAAAGAAAGAGGTTTGAAGGCCAGGGCTAGAGAATAAGCTGGCCCTCAAACATGAGAGGATCCTTGCCTCCTTCATCACTAAGAGCAAAAGCAGTCTTCCACTCTAGCGGACCTGTCTAGAACTGGACCTACCAGGATGATGTCAGAGCCTGGTTAAAGATGGATATAAATTACAACAGATAAAGTAAGAAAGGCTGGTCTGTACCATTCTCCACTTCACTCCTTGGGACAGTTAATAACCATACAGAGTGGCAACAGTTGTTGACCTGTAATTTCACTCCTCCACCCAGGTACACATTACCAACAGAGATTGTTGATGTTCTAGAATATGAACTGCAGAACAAAAGTATCAAACATTTGAAGAACACTTGCACTTTAAGAGGAAGACAACAGATTGAAGTATGTAGAGCAGATAATGGAGTGTTAATGGGATAGATATAATATAAATCAATATAAGAATTATATTTATAATATAAATATATTTATATTTCTCATTTAAAAATGAAGACACTGAGTATCCAAGCAGACAATGACCAGATCATATATGCAGATAGAACTCTGACCCCAAATCTGTAGCAACCAGCCCAGGAAACCAACATAATTATCTATAATAACCAGCCCAGGAAGCCAGCCTATTATCTATAAGTCAGACTTGTAGGAAGTCAGTCCGCTACTCTAGCAACAAGCCCCAGAAACCAAACAATAACTTCTGAAACAATTGGCTCCAAATTGCAAGGACTTGATTAATAACTGACAGCTTCCTCATTTTTATCCCTGCTTCCAACTTAGGACCAAACAGAGAAAGTCAAATATGCACCCCCCCCCCCAAAAAACCTACATAGGTACATAATTAGCAAACATTTGTTTGGTATCTACTGTGCTTCAGGGGTCCTTTACATGATAATCATTCAATACTCACAGTAACTTTTAGGTATATGTGCTATTATTCTCATTTTACAGGTAAGGAAAATGAGGCACATAGAGATGAAGTAACTTGATCCATTGCACAAAGCTAACAAGATTTCCAAGTCAAGCTCAGAAACCAAGCTCTCAAGCACCACACTATCTTTTGCATATAAAATTTTTTGCATATAAATGTGTATGTCTGTACATGATAATATGAGCAGAGAGAAAAATATGGAAGAATGCATACTAGACATACGTTGTGTGAACGGGAACGTGCTGGGTTTTGGATGGCGGTGGATGGAGAGAGAGAGATAAAACTTGGGGGGAGAGGAAAAGAGAGAAAAAAATCAGTATCGTCATACCGAGCGGTCATTCCTGGACTAACCAGGTGTTGACTTGGGAGTTGGTTTGCTGCGAAGTTCTCGGGCTATACGGGACGACCTTGGAAACCTGTTGGACTCGGCTGGAAGGCGCCAGCCATAGAGATGGATACTCCTAGAGGGGCGTGGCTCTGGGGCGTGGCTTCCGGGATATCTGCAGGTCCTTAGAGAGGTGGATTCCCTGGGCTTCCGGGTGCGTGGGGCTTCGGCGCGCGTCGGGAGAAGAGCTGCGTCCGGGGTCAACCTCCGCAGCATGGGGTCGACCCGGGCCGGCCCGGGTCCAGTGTGAGACATTCCCCCCCTTTCCAATCCCGGCTGCCGTGAGCTGGTCTCCTGGAGTGACCCCTGACGTGGGAGACTGGGCTTTGTGCCCGGACCCGACCCCAGATTTCTTACCCCGACCGGGCCCCAGAGGTTTCAGAGAAGCAGAGGACTCCTGAGTGTAAGAGGGATGGCTTGTTTTGGAATCTGGTGGGTCTTTGACGCATAGAAAGCAGGCACTTTGCTTTAGTCCTTGGGGTCAGAAGTGTTTTCGAAATCAGATTGAGGAATTTTTAAAAAAACATGGTGCGTGTATAGTATATTGAATGCATAACACCCCAGGAATCTGGGGCAGTCCCATATTTTATTACAGAAAGTAGTATCAATATTTCTGTAACAAAATATGAATATTCACTCTAAAACTATAATTTCATGTCATTTCAAGCCAAGCTGTTACAAAATGAATGTATGTCACTTTGAGTATTGCCATCAAATGACTTATGAAAATACTCTTGGTTTTCAGAACTCTGGAGGACGTCAAAATTGTGGAGGAGGGATTGTGGACCCGTTCTAGTTAATATTTTCACCGCCTTATTTCTCTAATCTTGTTTGTTTATGTATCACACAGTATTAAAGCAAACAATTCCTGAGCAAGCTGTTGAAAAAGTCTTAGAGTTAATACCTTTTGTTAGTCATTATTTTTTTCAACAGATAGTTAATTGATGATTTATATGTCCCAGACATTCTTTTGGCACTTAGAATGGTGCAATGTACCAAACTGATAGATAAAACCCCTGTTCTTACGGCATTCATATTATTGTGGAGTAACAAACAAAAGGCAAATAAACATATGTTGTCAGTTGGTGGTTAGTGTTGCAAAGAAAGTAGAGTAAGAGGGTGGATAATGGTAGGAAAACTATTTTATATACAATGAACTAGAAATGTCTCTTTGAGAAGATGATTTTTGAGCATACTTTAAAGAAACAAGGGAATGCCCTATGCTAATATCTGGGTAAGAGCATTCCACGCAGGTGTGAAGGGCCTCAGGTAGATTGCATTTAACATGTCTAAAATAGAAAAGGTTTGGAGTAGAGTGAGTATAGGAAAAAGATTACTCTTTTCATTTCTAAAATAATCATATGAATTTCCATTACCAAGAATGTCAAATCCTCAAATCATCTACATCACAGTTAGGCAGATTTCAAAAACCTTTTCTGCTGTGTTTTTCTTCAAGTGGTATAGGCAGTGTTTAATAATACATGTGGATTTTTTAAAACTGATGGCAGTTTTTCATCTTAATACTTTCTATATTTTGCAAATGGGAGTCTCCCTGGAGTGTGAACCTATCTGCAGGGACCCCTCTCCTGAGAGAAAATGACTACAGATCTTATTATTCAGAATGAAAAAAAACCAGGAGGGACCTGTGATAGTAAAGGTGGAGGAAGATAACTTTTTTGTACAAGAAATTGACTTGCAGCAGAATAGCCAGTCCAGCCAGCAAGTCTTCTGCCAACACTTTAGACGGTTCTGCTACCAGGAGACACCTGGACCCAGGGAGGCTCTGAGCCAACTCCAGGAACTTTGCTATCAGTGGTTGAGCCCAGAGAATCATAAAAAGGAGCAGATCCTGCAGTTGCTGGTGTTGGAGCAGCTCCTGACCATCCTGCCTGAGGAGCTCCAGGCTTGGGTGCGGGAGCATCATCCATTGAATGGAGATGAGGCTGTGTCTTTGCTGGGAGATTTGGAGAGAGAACTTGATGATCCAGAATTTCGGGTGGGAAGAGGAAGCATGTTCTGCTGTGGCAATCAGACCATTAAATTAACCACATTTAATAGTTTGGTCAATAGGAAAGCAGTGAGGGTAACAGTGAGCTTTTGTCCCTGTCAGGAGTCATTGCTTCTGTCAGTTCCTTTTTCTGTCTCATCTCTCCTGCTAAGCCCATTCAGTCCTTTTTCCTAATCCTGTCTCCATGGGAGTTGTTTCCTAAGGTTTTAGCTCTGGTTTTCACAGTAGTTTCCTCCTAAGCCCAATGGTCCCTAATTGTCTCCAGGGCACATCTCAAGCAGGCGGACAGGAAATGCTCTGGCAGGAGGTGCTATCTCTGGGAGCTGCACAACAGTCACCAAGTTGTCAGCTCTGGCACGTGGAGACCCTGCTCAAGCATGACTCTATATTCACAAAATATAGAAAGTATTAAGATGAAAACCCCATTTCCTATGAGAGAGGTGAGGAGGAGAGGGAGGAATCTATCTGGGAAGGTGGGTTAGGGTAGCAGGCTCCTACTTGGCCGACCAAAGCCATCCTTTACAACTTAATCATTAGTGTTTCTAACCCTAACTCTCACCTGAAATCTTCCCTGGCTCATCTACCTCTCTCTTTACAAAGTACAACCTTTATTCTTGGTCTTTTAAGCAAAATATTTTTATTTTATCTGTTTTCATATACCATGTTGGTTTTCATTAAAGCATTAAACTATCACATTCTGTTGCTTTTTATACCACCTCTGTTTTACAGTGTCCTTTACAATGACCTTCTAAATGTCCTATCCTACCCTGTATCTGTAAGCTTTCTATACCCATCCGTGATAAAGTCATCTTTTAAGCCTTTCACTTTGACTACATTTCTCCTGTCCTCTTCCACATTAAATTCTCTTGTCTTTTCATGTCAGTAGCTTCCCCTACGTGTCACTCCAGTCTAGGTTTGTTACACCTTTTCCTTTCCACGTTCTCTACATGCCAAATGTGCTTTCCGTTTACTAAGCATCTCCCTTTTTACATCCTGATCCCCTTTAGAATCTGTCTCCAGAAAAATAGCAATAAAGTGACCAGAAAAGTCAAGAAATCAGTCCTTTTCCAGTATTTCCTTTGAGTTCAAGTGGAATCTCCATTTTAATGAGCTCGATGGGACATTTAATTTATTTCCTTCAGGCCAAATTTCACTAAGAATGTGTATTTTATTGTGTTCATAAAGCAATACTGATGTTAGTTTGTTTGAAGGAATTATTGGTTTACACTGAATCTTCAAGCAATGTTCTATGTGGGGGAAGATTAAGACAAAGGGTTTTCTCTCCAAGCAATAGAGGAAATACACTTTTGCCTTTCTGCTATACAGTGGGCCCTTTGTATCTGCGGGTGGCACATCCTCCTATTCAACCAACCGTGGATCAAAAATATTCAGAAGAAAAATTCCAGAACATTCCAAAAAGTAAAGATTGAATTTGCAACACACTGGCAACTATTTCCATAGCATTTACATTGTATTAGGTATTATAAGTAATCGGGAGATGATTTAAAGTATATGGGAGGATGTACATAGGTTATATGCAAATACTATGCCATTTTATATAAGGGATTTAAGCATCTTCAGATTTTGGTATGGAGGCATGGGTCCTGGAACCAATCCCCTGCAGATACCAATGGACAACTGTACTTGTATTTGAATGCAATTTAAAGTACTGTTTACACACTTAGACTTTAACAAATTAGTGCCCCTTTTTGGTGTTAAAGATTATTCTCAATCCTACCTTAGTAATTATTACATAGGTTATTTATGCCTAGGATATGTCTATTTCAACTTTCCTTTCTAGCATTTTCCTTAATTGAACATAAGAGCTATTTATTAATTGTTGGAGGAGCATGACTAGAAAAGAGATAAATGATCCCTTAGGAGTTTAATATTTCATCAGTTCAAAAAGGTGACATTTCTATTGTTTACTTTTACATATGTTTAAAATCTTCCATAATAAAAAGCTTAAAAAGAAAGTGACATTTAAATGATCCATTTCCTATTTTTGAAAGTGAGACCAAACCTTAGACTGGGAAGTTGACTGCAAAGCAAGAAGTGTCCAAAGGAATGGAATCACAGAAGATGATACTCAACAGAATCTTCAGAGGCAGGAACATTTTCTTGGGGGCTCATTTTGGAGACCTTTGAGAATGCAAGGACAGGTTTGGAGGGCATCAAGGAAACGCAGAGGAAGGGAAAGAACACAAATGTGATCAGTGTGGGAAAAGCTTCATGCACATCATGAATCTTATTGGACATCAGAGAATCCACACGGGAAAAACCCTTTCAGTGTAAAGAATGTGGAAGAGCCTTCAGTCAAAATACAACCCTTTTAAATCACCTCATAATTCACTCTGGCAAAAAACCTTATCAGTGTAATCATTGTGGCAAAAGTTTTAGTTAAGGCTCAGTCCTTATGAAACATCAAAGAAATCACACTGGGGAGGGGCCTTATGAGTGCAATGAATGTGGCAAAACCTTCAGTAACAGCACAGGACTTAGCATCAGAGGTACCATACCTTAATGAAATGTTACCAGTGCAATGACTGTGGGAAGGCTTTCAGAGAAAGTTCAAACCTTACTAAACATCAGTGAATTCACACAGGAGAAAAACCCTACGAATGTGATGAATGTGGAAAAGCCTTCAGTGGAAGTTCTGACCTTACTAGACATCACAGAATTCACACTGGGGAGAAACCCTAAGAATGTGACAAGTGTGGGAAGGCCTTCCGACTGAGCTTACATCTTACTGAACACCAGAGAATCCACAACAAAGAAAAACCCTATGTGTAGTAAGTGTGGAAGAGCCTTTAAACAGAGACCAGGTCTTTTTCAACATAAAAAAAAAAAAGCACAACTAATCAAAATCACTTTGGGAATTCCCTGGTGATCCAGTGGTTAGGACTCTGAGCTCTCATTGCTGAGGGCTCAGGTTCGATTCCTGGTCAGGGAACTAAAATCCTGCAAGTGGCACGGCAAAAAAAAAAAAATCACATTGCTTTAATTACTGTAGTAAGAATGTTAAGCAGCATTTGTTTCTCGTAGAATTCAGAGAAGCTACATGAGCACTCTCCATATCTGTCACCGTCTCAATTTCTCTGACATCAAAGTATCTACAGACTAGATTCTCAGAGTGAGCTAAGCCAGATTTTCTATTTCTAGGCCTCAAGGCTGACTAATTTAAAATGTAAAGCTTCAAAATGGCCTGTTTCATCCTATCCACAATGAAATTTAGAGAAAAATGCACACCCATAACCCAGAGTTGAAAGTACCATAACATTTCTCAAGTGAGTAATTAAAGGTTTAGGCATTGCTTTTCTTCCTCACTTTTTCTTCCTTTGCTTTACGTGTGGCGATCAACACCTTAGTAACTTGTTAGATGTTGCTTTAAAAGGGGGTTGACATGGGGTGAGGAAAGATACTAGGTTCTAGTATCCACTACGCCACTGCGTGATCTTAGGCGAGTCGCCCACACATTCTAGGCCTTAGATTCCTCATCTGTGAATTATGGGATTAGAATATATATTCTCTCAAAGATCCCTTGAACCTCTACAACTGATTTTTGTGAATGCCTTCAAGCTTCTGTACTTAATTCCTCAACCTGACATTCAAGAGGCTCCTCTACAAATTTGTCCCAGTAAGAAATGTTACTTTCTTCACTATCCTACAAGAGCTCTCTGCTCTTATTGTATTGGTCTCACTTTCCCCAGCTCCCCCCAGTACACTCCAGCTTCCATCTCTTTGTCTTCCATTCTAACCCCCTTCACGCCCTGAATGCCCTCTTTATCTTTGTTGTTTCTCCAGTTAAATTTGATGTATGTCTTACTGTAACTCCACTTAGAATAAACAAGCTTTCTGAGCACTGAACCTCCCAGAGGCTGTATGCAGTACTCCTAAGGTGTCACTTAAAAATGGGCTTGGGAGGGCTTCCCTGGTGGCGCAGTGGTTGAGAGTCTGCCTGCCGATGCAGGGGACACAGGTTCGAGCCCTGGTCTGGGAGGATCCCACATGCCGCAGAGCAACTAGGCCCGTGAGCCACAACTACTGAGCCTGCGCGTCTGGAGCTTGTGCTCCGCAACAAGGAGGCCGCGGCACTGAGAGGCTCGCGCACCGCGATGAAGAGTGGCCCCCGCTCGCCGCAACTAGAGAAAGCCCTTGCACAGAAACGAAGACCCAACACAGCCAAAAATAAAAATAAAAATTAATTAATTAATTAATTAAAAGAAAAAAAATCTTAAAAAAAAAAGGGGCTTGGGTTAAATAGTATTGACCCTCTTGGGAATCTCTCTTCCCTTTTTTTCAGACCACTTATAATACCATAGGCATCATTTCTTTCTAATTCTCTGCCTTCCCTCCAAACTTGCATTTCCTAAGTATCATTGTTTCAGAGGAGGAAGCAGAGATAGTGGGTTCAATCAGAGATGATGGCATCACATTTAAGGGAAAAAAAGGAAAAGAAAACCCTAGATAGGGAGTCAAAGTACAGACACCTACATCAGAATTTATGATCAGCTACTGGTAATAAAGATCTGAAAACTACACAAGCTGTATGCTTCTCGAGTAAAAGAAGTCTAAAGGTAGATAGTTTGGGGTTGTTGCTTTTACTCCATGGAATCATCAGGGATCCAGGTCCCTTCCACTTTTCACCATCCTCTGCATGGCTGCTGAAGCACCAGCCATCAATTCTACATTCTAGTCAGCAGGAAGGGCCAAAAAGGGACTCCCAGATCAGTCAGCATCTTTCTCGGAGCCTTCTCAGGACAATATATTTCTTCTTATACTGAATTAGCCAGAATTTAGTCACATGACCACAACTCAGCTGCAAGGGTAGCTGAGAAATGTAATCTTTATTCCAGGTGCCAAAGGACACAAATAAAAAACTAGATTTCTGTTATCTAATAAAAAGGAGCTACTTATTTAGTAGGCAATCAACAGCCTGCCACAGTCCCAAATAAAGTCATGGCATTTTGAGTTCTAAAGTGCAGGTACTAACTCATGTGTGTGTGTGCTGTGAGTGACCATCTATTTTTACTTACAGCAGCTCTGGTCATGGATTATTTGTGAAGGGTTTTTCTTTTTCTTTTTTTTAACTTTATCTTTTTATTTTATTTTATTTTTGAAGTATCCTTTTTTTTGAATTTTATTTTATTTTTATACAGCAGATTCTTATTTGTTATCTATTTTATACATATTAGTGTATATATGTCAATCCCAATCTCCCAATTCATCCCCCCACCCCCCCACCCCTGCTTTTCCCCCTTGTGCCCATACGTTTGCTCTCTACATCCGTGTCTCTAAACCGGTTCATCTGTACCATTTTTCTAGATTCCACACATATGCATTGTTATAGGATATTTGTTTTTCTCTTTCTGACTTACTTCACTCTGTATGACAGTCTCTAGGTCCATCCACGTCTCTACAAATGACCCAATATTGTTCCTTTTTATGGCTGAATAATATTCCATTGTATATATGTACCACATCTTCTTTATCCATTCCTCTGTCAATGGGTATTTAGGTTGCTTCCATGACCTGGCTATTGTAAATAGTGCTGCAATGAACATTGGGGTGCATGTGTCTTTTTGAATTATGGTTTTCTCTGGGTATATGCCCAGTAGTGGGATTGCTGGGTCATAAGGTAATTCTATTTTTAGTTTTTTAAGAAAACTCCATACTGTTCTCCATAATGGCTGTATCAATTTACATTCCCACCAACAGTTCAAGAGGGTTCCCTTTTCTCCATACTGTCTCCAGCATTTGTGGTTTGTAGATTTTCTGATGATGCCCATTCTAACTGGTGTGAGGTGATATCTCATTGTAGTTTTGATTTGCATTTCTCTAATAATTAGTGATGTTGAGCAGCTTTCCATGTGCCTCTTGGCCATCTGTATGTCTTCTTTGGTGAAATGTCTATTTAGGTTTTCTGCCCATTTTTTGATTGGGTTGTTTGTTTTTTTAATATTGAGCTGCATGAGCTGTTTATATATTTTGGAGATTAATCCTTGGTCCATTGTTTCATTTGCAAATATTTTCTCCCATTCTGAGGGTTGTATTTTTGTCTTGTTTATAGTTTCCTTTGCTGTGCAAAAGCTTTTAAGTTTCATTAGGTCTCATTTGTTTATTTTTGTTTTTATTTCCATTTCTCTAGGAGGTGGGTTAAAAAAGGTCTTGCTGTGATTTATGTCAAAGAGTGTTCTTCCTATGTTTTCCTCTAAGAATTTTATAGTGTCCAGTCTTACATTTAGGTCTTTAATCCATTTTGAGTTTATTTTTGTGTATGGTGTTAGGGAGTATTCTAATTTCATTCTTTTACATGTAGCTGTCCAGTTTTCCCAACACCACTTATTGAAGAGACTGTCTTTTCTCCATTGTATATCCTTGCCTCCTTTGTCATAGATTAGTTGACCATAGGTGCCTGGGTTTATCTCTGGGCTTTCTATCCTGTTCCATTGATCTATATTTCTGTTTTTGTGCCAGTACCCTATTGTCTTGATTACTGTAGCTTTGTAGTATAGTCTGAAGTCAGGGAGTCTGATTCCTCCAGCTCCATTTTTTTCCCCTCAAGACTGCTTTGGCTATTCGGGGTCTTTTGTGTCTCCATACAAATTTTAAGATTTTTTGTCCTAGTTCTGTAAAAAATGCCATTGGTAATTTGATAGGGATTGCATTGAATCTCTAGATTGCTTTGGGTAGTATAGTCATTTTCACAATATTGATTCTTCCAATCTGAGAACGTGGTATATCTCTCCATCTGTTTGTGTCATCTGTGATTTCTTTCATCAGTGTCTTATAGTTTTCTGAGTACAGGTCTTTTATCTCTTTAGGTAGGTTTATTCCTAGGTATTTTATTCTTTTTGTTGAAATGGTGAATGGGATTGTTTCCTTAATTTCTCTTTCTGGTCTTTCGTTGTTAGTGTATAGGAATGCAAGAGATTTCTGTGCATTAATTTTGTATCCTGCAACTTTACCAAATTCATTGATTAGCTCTAGTAGTTTTCTGGTGGCATCTTTAGGATTCTCTATGTACAGTATCATGTCATCTGCAAACAGTGACAGTTTTACTTCTTCTTTTCCAATTTGTATTCCTTTTATTTCTTTTTCTTCTCTGATTGCCTTGGCTAGGACTTCCAAAACTATGCTGAATCATAGTGGCGAGAGTGGACATCCTTGTCTTGTTCCTGATCTTAGAGGAAATGCTTTCAGTTTTTCACCATTGAGAATGATGTTTGCTATGGGTTTGTCGTATATGGCCTTTATTATGTTGAGGTAGGTTCCCTCTATGCCCACTTTCTGGAGGGTATTTATCATAGATGGGTGTTGAATTTTGTCAAAAGCTTTTTCTGCATCTATTGAGATGATCATACAGTTTTTATTCTTTAGTTTGTTAATATGGTGTATCACATTGATTGATTTGCATATACTGAAGAATCCTTGCATCCCTGGGATAAATCCCACTTGATCATGGTGTATGATCCTTTTAATGTGCTGTTGGATTCTGTTTGCTAGTGTTTTTTGAGGATTTTTGCATCTATATTCATCAATGATATTGGTCTGTAATTTTTTTTTCTTTTTTTTAAAAAATAAATTTATTTATTTACTTTTGGCTGTGTTGGGTCCTCGTTTGTGTGCGAGGGCTTTCTGTAGTTGCGGCGAGCAGGGGCCACTCCTCATTGCGGTGCGCGGGCCTCTCACTATCGCGGCCTCTCCTGTTGCGGAGCACAGGCTCCAGACGCGCAGGCTCAGTAGTTGTGGCTCACAGGCGCAGTTGCTCCGCGGTATGTGGGATCCTCCCAGACCAGGGCCCAAACCCGTGTCCCCTGCATCGGCAGGCGGACTCTCAACCACTGCACCACCAGGGAAGCCCCTGTAATTTTCTTTTTTTGTAGTATCTGTGTCTGGTTTTGGTATCAGGGTGATGGTGGCCTCGTAGAATGAGTTTGGGAGTGTTTCTTCCTCTGCAATTTTTGGAAGAGTTTGAGAAGGATGGGTGTTAGCTCTTCTCTAAATGTTTGATAGAATTCGCCTGTGAAGCCATCTGGTCCTGGACTTTTGTTTGTTGGCAGATTTTAAATCACAGTTTCAATTTCAGTGCTTGTGATTGGTCTGTTTATATTTTCTATTTCTTCCTGGTTCAGTCTTGGAAGTTTGTATCTTTCTAAGAATTTGGCCATTTCTTCCAGGTTGTCCATTTTATTGGCATAGAGTTGCTTGTAGTAGTCTCTTATGATGCTTTGTATTTCTGCAGTGTCCATTGTAACTTCTCCTTTTTCATTTCTAATTTTATTGATTTGAGTCCTCTCCCTCTTTTTCTTGATGAGTCTGGCTAAAGGTTTATCAATTTTGTTTATCTTCTCAAAGAACCGGCTTTTAGTTTTATTGATCTTTGCTATTGTTTTCTTTGTTTCTATTTCATTTATTTCTGCTCTGATCTTTATGATTTCTTTCCTCCTACAAACTTTGGGTTTTGCTTGTTCTTCTTTCTCTAGTTCCTTTAGGTGTAAGGTTAGATTGTTTGAGATTTTTCTTGTTTCTTGAGGTAGGATTGTTTTGCTATAAACTTCATTCTTAGAACTGCTTTTGCTGCATCCCATAGGTTTTTCATCGTCGTGTTTTTGTTGTCATTTGTCTCTAGGTATTTTTTGATTTCCTCTTTGATTTCTTCAGTGATCTCTTGGTTATTTAGCAACATATTATTTAGCCTCCATGTGTTTGTGTTTTTTACATTTTTTCCCCTGTAATTCATTTCTAATCTCATAGCGTTGTGGTTGGAAAAGATGCTTGATATGATTTCAATTTTCTTAAATTTACTGAGGCTTGATTTGTGACACAAGATGTGATCTACACTGGAAAATGTTTTGTGTGCACTTGAGAAGAAAGTGTAATCTGCTGTTTTTGGGTGGAATGTCCTATAAATATCAGTTAAATCTATCTGGTCTATTGTGTCATTTAAAGCTTGTGTTTCCTTATTAATTTTCCATCTGGATGATCTGTCCACTGGTGTAAGTGAGGTGTTAAAGTCCCCCACTCTTATTGTGTTACTGTCGATTTCCTCTTTTATAGCTGTTAGCATTTGCCTTATGTATTGAGGTGCTCCTATGTTGGGTGCATACACATTTATAATTGTTATATCTTCTTCTTGGAATTATCCCTTGATCATTATGTAGTGTCCTTCCTTGTCTCTTGTAACATTCTTTATTTTAAAGTCTGTTTTATCTGATACGAGTATTGCTACTCCAGCTTTCTTTTGATTTCCATTTGCATGGAATATCTTTTTCCATCCCCTCACTTTCAGTCTGAATGTGTCGCTAGGGCTGAAGTGGGTCTCTTGTAGACAGCATACATATGGGTCTTGTTTTTGTATCCTCAGCAAGCCTGTGTCTTTCGGTTGGAGCATTTAATCCATTCACATTTAAGGTAATTTTTGATATGTATGTTCCTATTACCATTTTCTGAATTGTTTTGGGTGTGTTTTTGTAGGTCCTTTTCTTCTCTTGTGTCTCCCACTTACAGAAGTTCCTTTAGCATTTGTTGTAGAGCTGGTTTGGTGGTGCTGAATTCTCCTAGCTTTTGCTTGTCTGTAAAGGTTTTGATTTCTCCGTCGAATCTGAATGAGATCCTTGCCGGGTAGAGTAATCTTTGTTGTAGGTTCTTCCCTTTCATCACTTTAAATATATTGTTCCACTCCCTTCTGGCTTGTAGAGTTTCTGCTGAGAAATCAGCTGTTAACCTTATGGGAGTTCCCTTGTATGTTATTTGTCGTTTTTCCCTTGTTGCTTTCAATAATTTTTCTTTGTCTTTAATTTTTGTCAATTTGATTACTATGTGTCTCAGCGTGTTTCTCCTTGGGTTTATCCTGCCTGGGACTCTCTGCACTTCCTGGACTTGGGTGGCTATTTCCTTTCCCATGTTAGGGAAGTTTTTGACTATAATCTCTTCAAATATTTTCTCGGGTCCTTTCTCTCTCTCTCCTCCTTCTGGGACCCCTATAATGCGAATGTTGTTACATTTAATGTTGTCCCAGAGGTCTCTTAGGCTGTCTTCATTTCTTTTCATTCTTTTTTCTTTATTGTGTTCCACGGCAGTGAATTCCACCATTCTGTCTTCCAGGTGACGTATCTGTTCTTCTGCCTCAGTTATTCTACTATTGATTCCTTCTAGTGTTTCTTTTTTTATAAATTTATTTATTTATTAATTTTTGGCTGCATTGGGTCTTCAATGCTGCGCTTGGCCTTTCTCTAGTTGTGGCGAGCAGGGACTACTCTTTGTTGAGGTGCACAGGCTTCTCATTGTGGTGGCTTCTCTTGTTGCAGAGCACGGGCTCTAGGCACGTGGGCTTCAGTAGTTGTGGCATGTGGGCTCAGTAGTTGTGGCTCACAGGCTCTAGAGTGCAGGCTCAGTAGTTGTGGCACATGGGCTTAGTTGCTCCATGGCATGTGGGATCTTCCAAGGCCAGGACTCAAACCCGTGTCCACTGCATTAGCAGGCAGATTCTTAACGACTGCACCACCAGAGAAGTCCCCTTTCTAGTGTATTTTTCATTTCAGTTATTGTATTGTTCATCTCTGTTTTGTTTGTTCTTTAGTTCTTCTAGGTGTTTGTCCTTTAATTCTTCTAGGTCTTTGTTAAACATTTCTTGCATCTTCTCGATCTTTGCCTCCATTCTTTTTCCGAGGTCCTGGATCATCTTTACATCATTATTGTGAATTCTTTTTCTGGAAGGTTGCCTATCCACTTCATTTAATTGTTTTTCTGGAGTTTTATCTTGTTCCTTCATCTGGTACATAGTCCTCTGCCTTTTCATTTTGTATATCTTTCTGTGAATGTGGTTTTCATTCCACAGGCTGCAGGACTGCAGTTCTTCTTGCTTCTGCTGTCTGTCCTCTGGTGGATGAGGCTATCTAAGAGGCTTGTGCAAGCTTCCTGATGGGAGGGACTGGTGGTGGTTAGAGCTGGGTGTTGCTCTGGTGGACAGAGCTCAGTAAAACTTTAATTCACTTGTCTGCTGATGGGTGGGGCTGAGTTCCCTCCCTGTTGGTTTTTTGGCCTGAGGCGACCCAGCACTGGAGGCTACAGGCTCTTTGGTGGGGCTAATGGCGGACTCCTGGAAGGCTCATGCCAAGGAGTACTTCCCAGAACGTCTGCTGCCAGTGTCCTTGTCCCCGTAGTGAGCCACAGGCATCCCCTGCCTCTGCAGGAGACCCTCCAACACTAGCAGGTAGGTCTGGTTCAGTCTCCTATGGGGTCACTGCTCCTTCCCCCTAGGTCCTGATGCGCATACTACTTTGTGTGTGCCTTCCAAGAGTGGAGTCTCTGTTTCCCCAAGTCCTGTAGAAGTCCTGCAATCAAATCCTGCTAGCCTTCGAAGCCTGATTCTCTGGGAATTCCTCCTCCCATTGCCGGACCCCCAGGTTGGGAAGCCTGACATGGGGCTCAGAACCTTCACTTCAGTGGGTGGACTTCTGTGGTATAATTGTTCTCCAGTTTTTGAGTCACCCACCCAGCGGTTATGGGATTTGATTTTATTGTGATTGCACCCCTCCTACCATCTCATTGTGGCTTTTCCTTTGTCTTTGGATGTGGAGTATCTTATTTGGTGAGTTCCAGTGTCTTCCTGTCAATGATTGTTCAGCAGTTAATTGTGATTCTGGTGCTCTCACAAGAGGGAGTGAGCACACTTCCTTCTACTCTGCCATCTTGACGTGCAGGTACCAACTCAATAAATTTGTGCTAAAAGATCAATGAACAGATGAATGAATGCATGAATGAATGATAATGTGTGCAAGGAACAAAATGAGAACCAGGAGATATAGTGGTCTAGTGGATATTAAGACAGGAGGAATAGAACAAGGAGAAGGAAAAGAGGAAAGTGCGGAATGAGAATTGATAAAACTCCTGAGTTGGAGTTTCACTAAGCTTTCTTCAGTGAGTTCACTAAACTCACTAAGCTTTCTTCAGTAAGAGTTTAAATCCATTTCTAAATGGTATCAAATAACTTTTTTAAAGAAAAATATTCCTCTAGAATCCTACCTCTTAATTTAAGAATTATTTTCATTTCTTACATTGTGTATTTAGAGAGATTGATAGATATAAATAGGTGTATAATTTTACATAATTTTATTTTCTGTATTTAGAATTTTTCTGCTCTATTTTTAGCAATTACTGTTATTTAAGAAAAACTTTCCATGTTTCTATGTAATCACAGTTATCACCTTATGGCTTGTATAATAATTTTAAGTCACTTTAGGCTTTATATTTATTAAGGCCACCTCTATCTCTATTTGGAATGCATTTCACATAAGGTAGAATAGTTGAGTAAGAAGATTGTCATACATATATATTTAAGCATTACTGATAACTTCATTTTTGTCTAATGGACACTGTGTTAAACTTGCAACCAAAAAAAGGGCCCCTTTAGGATCTGTATGTAAGGATTCCTAGGCACTGATCCCTCAGAGCCAAGGGAGATAGCTGATCACGAAACATGGATTTGAGTCCTGGTTCTGCTGACCTCAGCAATACACTTCATTTCTCTGAACTTTAGTTTCTTCAGCTGTAAAAAATGGTTTGAATTAAAAAAAAAACTTTATTGAAATATTGTATACATATGTAGAAAGTACACAAATCACAGGTGTACAGCTAAATGAAATTCACAGAGTGAAACCACCCACATAATCACCACCAACATCAAAAAATAGATCATCACCAGTTCCCCAGAAGACCCCAGTTGCACTCCCTCCCAAACTATTCCTTTCCTACTCCCTATTGTGACTTCTAACACATATTAGTTTTGCCTGTTTTGAACTTTATATAAATGGGATCATGAAGTATGTATCTTTTTGTGTCTGGCTTCTTTCACTCATTATTACGTTTGTGAAATTTATCACTGTGGCTTGTAGCTGTAGTTCATTCATTTTCATTATTGCATAGTATTTTATTGTATGGATAAATTTCAATTTTTGTACCAATCTTATTCTTAATAGACTTTTGGGTTGTTTCCAGTTTAGAGCTATAAAAAATGCTGCTAAAGTGTGTCTTTAGATGTAAATATATATGCATTTCTGGCAGCAATATAAATAGAAGTGAAACTCTTGGGTCATAGAATATGCATATGTTCAACTTCAGCAGATATACCAAAGAATTTCCCAAAAATGTTGTTGCCAATTTACACTCTCATCAACAGTGTATGAAAATTTCCATTGCTCCATAATCTTTGCCAACATTTGGCACTGTGAATTCATTTTTAACAGGGATTTCAGCTTTCAGTTTGCGGTTTCTTAACAAATACCTAATGACCTATCATATTGGCAACATTCAAAAGCCTGAAAACATACAGTTGGGGAGGCAGTGTGACAACAGGCACTATCTTGCATTGCTGTTGAAAGTGCAAAATGATACAAGCCTTACAAAGACACTTCTCTCCTCTCCTCTCTTCATTGTTCATTGCAGCATTATTTGTTAAAGCAAAATATTGGAAACAATCCAAATACCCATCCCTAAGAGACTGGTTGAAAAAATAATGGTACATCTACACAATGGAGTACTATACCACTGTAAAGAGAAAAAGAGGAATATTTCTATGAACAGATTTAGAATAATTTCCAGGTTATTCTATTAAGTTATAAAGCAAGATGCAAAAGAGTATGTATAATATAACTTATAGTGGTAAAAGGGTAAACACTTATTTTTGTAAAAGAAAGGAAGGGAAGGGATGAGAGAAGGAAGTAGGAAGGAAAGGATAAATTAAAAACGAATGAAAATGGAACAAGAGTATATATAAGATAAAGGAATTAGGGATGGAAGCAAAACTCTGAATGTATCTTTTTATATAATTTTGATTTTGAACTGTTTTGCATGTTCAGAAAGGAAATGAAAAAGATGAAAGGAAAGCAAATCTTGAAATTAAAACAGAAACAAATGACTAACTGTATATCAAGTTTATAACATAACTACACAGAGAAAAGAATTCAAATAAGGTACGTATATGTACTCTGAACTATACTCCCTTAATGGGATGCAATTCAAGAATAAATAAAGCAAGCAAAGAAATTTTGAACTGTACATAGTAGGTGTGTTGTTGCTAGTGATGTTGATATTTTAATTTTGAAAATTAAAAAAAAAAAGATTGTAAGAGCAAATTGAGTGAATATATTGATGCTGCTGTGAACCAGGGTGTTCACTGTGGAAGAAAGGAAAATCAAATGTGCAACGGTGAAAATGAAAAAAAAAAATCTGTGAAGTTGTATTTGAATTGGAAATATCTTATAAAATCCCTATCATATGTATATTTTATTCCAGCTCTAAGGTCCACTGATAGGGCCTAGAAGCAATGACCTATCCCAGTAGCAATGAGCTTATCTATTTTTCAAAATCTAGATCCTGGTTTCTGTATATTATTCTCCATTAAAAGGAACCATAGCTTCATGGAGCAATGGTGGATTCCAGGTCTAAGGGAGAAAAAGTGTAAAATGAGCCTGGAATATCTCGTGCGAGAAAGTAAAGTGCACAAAAACTTTCTTTGCAGGAAACTTTCTTTGCAACTGATAAATGTAGAAGGAATGTGCCTTAGGTTCCTCATCTGCTAAATGGGGATAATTATACCGAACTCACAGGACTGTTAATGTAGAGTGAGTTAGCATGTGTAAATAAGTTAGTATGCGTAAAACACTATATTACCTGTTATTACTGTATATTAACCCCCTTGGAAGAGACTATGCCACTTAGCGCCTCACTACGCCTGGAAGGGGATTCAGCGTGGCGACCACAGAGGTGTGAAAACCTCCGGGCTTACTAGAAGGAACGCGGCCAGAACCGCTGTTCCCCCGGAGAGCGGCGGTGTGACGCACTTCCGGCCTTTGTAGTCTATCATCATCCGGGCTGCGGTTGTCAAGGATTCAGAGGTGGTGCCACGGCTACCCGGTGAGCTTCGGAGTCCGGCTGCCGCAGAGCCTTCGGAAGGTCCGGGCTGTGCGCTGCGACTCTGGACTGGGCGTGGGGAGGAGGCAGCGGGTCTTCTTGGCCAGAGCTTGGCCGGACAGTTGAGGGGCAGAGGAGGCTGCCCCCGAAACTAGAAGGGCCCTGTTAACTGAGTCAGCGTCCTTGCCCCCACCCCCATCCCCTTCGTCTGTTCCTGAGCCCTTCAACCACTCCATCCTAGCCCCCGTGCCCCTCGGAACTCTCCTTCCCCGCATCTAAGGGTGAGGGTAGATTCGGATATCCAGGATGGTTTCTGTTTTGCCACGTCTACCATTCTCGACTGGGGGCTTATTTTAAACAACGAGCAAGGATAGTTTTATAACATGCCACAGCCTCTCTTAGTCTGATTCACTTAAGAGTGTAAAGGCTCTTGCCACCTGTTGATTTAAAAAAAAAAAAACACGAATATTTAAATAGCACGCATGTGTCAGCCAGCACCCTTCAAAGCACTTTCCAAATACTAACTTATTTGCTTTTCATAACTCTATGAGGTAGGCACTGGTAGTATGTAACTTCTCCCTCCTCCCCCCTTTATTTAAGGTCCAGGAAGAAAATGAGATTAAGTAACTCACCCCAGTTGATACAGCTGGTAAGGGGTGTAGTCAGGATTCAAATCCAGGGAGTCTGGCTTCAGAGTCCATTTTCTTAAAACCTTTGCTATGCTGACTCTGCTCTTTTTCTCTGTATTAGCTTTACAGTCACAACCCAGTAAGTGAGTTCCCTTATTTGAATCTGGTCCTACCCCTTTCCTACCTTAGTAATCCTGAACTTCTAGTTAGGATTTAAGATTAGAGAGAGGTGTATACCGGAAGACATGTAAGTCTGTCAGAGTGTGTCTGCAAACCTAATGAAACAGCCATTTCATTTGTGTGTGTACATGTGTTTCCCCACCCACTCACTGGTGTTGGTGCTTTGAGCAGTAGAAAAGATGACAGTCTTGGCCCTAAAGGTAGGTAGCAGCTGTTGATCAAGCCATCCTTGTACCAAAAATTGTACATTAAATTGTACATTATCTCATTAAAAGGTGGTTAATTGGCATGTTTAATATGTGCTGTGCCCTTTGTGCAAAACCACTTTATAAGCATTATCTCACTTAATTCTCTCAACGGCTTTGCAGGGTAGTTGTCCTCATTGCATACATGAGGAGATCGAGGCTCAGAAAAATCAATCAAGTAACTTGCCCAAGATCACATTGTTAGTAAGTCAGAATTCACAACCAGATCTGCCTATCTATGTTCTCTGCTGCCTCATACTATCTTCTATTTAGCTTAGTTAATAGGAAAAATATGAGCTATGTCGTGTGTGTGTGTGTGTGTGTGTGTGTGTGTGTGTGTGATTGCAGACACATAGAAAGGATACATTCCAATTTTTAACAGTGTCTGTTTCTCAGGAGTAGAACTTGGTGAAGGAATTCTAAATTCTGTACTTTTGGGGTTTTTTTGTTTGTTGTCTTAATAAGAGTAGACTGGGATGGATGAGGAAGACTGCAGGGAGGATGTGAGATTTTAATCAAACTGCAAAGATCGGGTAGGGTTTGAATAATGCAGAAGGCAAGACCAGTGAAATGGAACAGGGAGAGAAAAGCCTGGTTAAAGAAGAAACGCGTAAGTGGAGCTGGCAGTTTCTGCATGTGGAATATAGGAAAACAAGAGTGGGGCCAGACAGTGGAAGCCAGAAGTGTAATTGGTCTTGAGCCAGGCTTGAGAGTTTGGGATAAGTAGTGAGGAGCCATAGATGGTGACATCAGAAGTGAGGGTAGGGGGATGTATTATGATAAAGGCACCTTTGCATTGTGTGCTGCTTTGTCTTCACTACATGCACATCCTTGGTAAAGAGCATCGCTCCACAGGAATGATGTAGATTTAAGGGTGTTGAGCTTGCCAAGGCTCTAGGAGAAACCAGCTTTAAAATGCAGGTGTATTTTTTAAGGTAGGGGAGATTATTATGCTAATTATGTACCTGGCATATACAATGGGGTGGTGATCCTGGATGGGAGATTAGTAGCTGTATGCTTGTGACCAGGAGGGCAGGGTTATAAAAAAAAACTTGGTAAGCCTTTCAGAGACAGTGGCTTCAAAGAACTAAGATATGCTGGTGCGAAGACCTGGGTATTCAGGCCACCAGATAAAAGCAAATTCAGGGGAGGGAAAGCAAAAGGGAACCTAGGATATACAGAGAATGGAGGGAAATTGATCTTAGTGAAACTGAGTAAAGATTTGAAACACCATATACCAGAAATGATTTTCTATTGGCAGAGCTCAAAGCTTCAGCTGCATTGTCTGTGAATAGAAAAACTTTGACTTGAAACCAAGGTGGGTAGGCAGCAGATAGGAAGAAGACATTTTTCAGGGGCCTGGAAGGTTGAGAAAACAAGCGGTTGTTTAATTCTTTGAACGCATGCTGGGTTAACCGAGTAATGTGAGAGCACATATTCTTAATTTACCTATTTGATATTTGTACCCCCCAAATTTCTCACCCTAGAACAAGCTCAGCAGACCATGGTTCATGCTACCATCATCTCTCCCCTAGATTATTACCGTAGCTTCTCTTCCTGCATCTGCTTTTCCCAGTGGTCTCTTGTCACAGCAGCCAGTTATGTTTTTATATTAAAATTGAATAAAATTTTATCACCCCTCTGCTCAAAACCTCCTCCTCATCTCTTAGAGTATGAGGCAGAGCCCTACGATGGCTTTTCATGGTCTGCTCCTAACTTGACTTCATCTGTTCCTGTATTGTTTGCTTTCTCTATTCTAGCCACATTGGTCAACCTACTGTCCCTTGAAAAATGCAGGCATGCTTCTACCTCCAAGAACTCAGTGTTCCCTTTGCATGGAACAGTCTTTCTCCAGATAGTCATGTGACTTGCTTCTCACTTCCTTCAGGTCTCTGCTCAAATAATGGTTTGTCAACAAGGCTTTCCTTGACTACCCCACATAAAATAGAGACCTTTCTTCTCCCTTACTGCCTATATCCTTTACCTTTATTTTTCTATATAGCATTTATCACTACTTGACATATAATTATTTTCTGTCTCCTATGGCCCCCTTTCCTCATCCTGTCCCCTTCTTACCCCCACATAGAGGAGAGAGAGTGGTGTAGTGACTGAGACTATAAATTCTAGAATTAGCTTTGCTGGGTTTAAATTGCAGCCTCACCACTTACTACCTGTGAAGCACTGCATGAATGACTTAAACTCTTTGTGCCTCAGTTTTCTCATCTGCAATATGGGGGTAATAATAGTACCTTACTCATAGTTGCTTTGAGGATTAATTGAGTTAATATATGTAAAGCATCTAAAACACTGCCTGGTACATTAAAAGCACTATAAATGTCAGCTATTATTATATTGCTATAAAAATGTAAATTCCTTGAGATGAGAAATTTTTTTTGTTTGTAGCCTAGAACAGTACCTGGAATGTGGTAGGCTCTGAGTAAATATTTGCTCAATGAATGAGTGGAATATGAAAAGTTCTGACAGAAAAAGATAATGTGGTGGTCAGAGTGGTGGTGAGTTGGGGGAAAACATGAACTCAGGGATCCTATCTTTTGAGTAAAAACCCTCTCCATTCTTCCTAAGGTGGTCTATAGAAGTCAAGCAAGCCAAAGATGTTAGAAATTTGTGAGGGGATAATGTTCACAGGTTATCCAGAAGGATGCTGTCCCACACCAATGTGGTTTTTTTTGTCTTTGATAATTATAACCAATAATGTCAATATGAATTTAACTTTTCTTCTAGTTGTAGTATGATCAGTGTTCACTTATAATTTAAATTATCTACCCTTGGTTTTTTAAATTTTGTGATGCATGCCAATACTTAAGAATAGTGTAGGGTTATTTTTACAGTGAATTACAATAATTTTACTTAAAATTAAAACAAAAACATTTTAAAACTATAGGTCATGATCCCTTTGTGGGTCGTGAAATCTATGTAGTGGGCTATGACCAGGGTTTTTTGTTTTTTCATTTTATGAAATAGGATTTAAAAAATAAGAGTATATATATCACATAATGTAAGGGTACATAGTATTTTGTAAAAAAATTATTTGTATATGTGTATCTCACACATGCACAAACATGTATTCATATGCACATGTATGTGTGTTCTGGTCACAATATACAATGTTTCTTACTGAGGGTCCTGGTCAAATAAGTTTGAAAGCCTCTGCCCAAAAATGGTGCTTGGCAACTCATGCAGCTCAATATCAAAAAAAACAAACAACCCAATCCAAAAATGGGCAGAAGACCTAAACAGACATTTCTCCAAAGAAGATATACAGATTGCCAACAGACACATGAAAGGATGCTCAACATCACTAATCATTAGAGAAATGCAAATCAAAACTACAATGAGGTATCACCTCACACCAGTCAGAATGGCCATCATCAAAAACTCTACAAACAAGAAATGCTGGAGAGGGTGTGGAGAAAAGGGAACCCTCTTGCACTGTTGGTGGGAATGTAAATTGATACAGCCACTATGGAGAACAGTATGGAGGTTCCTTAAAAAACTAAAAATAGAACTACCATACGACCCAGCAGTCCCACTACTGGGCATATACCCTGAGAAAACCATAATTCAAAAAGAGTCATGTACCGCAATGTTCATGGCAGTGCTATTTACAATAGCCAGGACGTGGAAGCAACCTAAGTGTCCATCGACAGATGAATGGATAAAGAAGATGTGGCACATATATACAATGGAATATTACTCAGCCATAAAAAGAAACAAAATTGAATTATTTGTAGTAAGGTGGATGGACCTAGAGTCTGTCATACAGAGTGAAGTAAGTCAGAAAGAGAAAATCATATGCTAACACATATATATGGAATCTAAAAAAAAAATGGTTCTGATGAATCTAGGGTCAGGACAGGAATAAAGATGCAGACGTAGAGAATGGACTTGAGGACACGGGGAGGGGGAAGGGTAAGCTGGGACGAAGTGAGAGAGTAGCATTGACATATATACACTACCAAAAGTAAAATAGATAGCTAGTGGGAAGCAGCTACATAGCACAGGGAGATCAGCTCGGTGCTTTATGACCACCTAGAGGGGTGGGATAGGGAGGGTGGGAGGGAGACGCAAGAGGGAGGGGATATGGGGATATACGTATGCATATAGCTGATTCACTTTGTTATACAGCAGAAACTAACACAACATTGTAAAGCAATTATACTCCAATAAAGATGTTTAAAAAAAAATAAAGTACGTACTAGAAAAAAAAATGGTGCTTGGAAATCATTAGGTCACATAATTATTTTTCTTTCAGAAAATTGCCTTCATTAATTACTATCCTGATTAAGATTTAAGTGGTCATAGACGTTTGTCTCTTTATTAGCGCTTATTTTATTTTACATACGATTGCCCACTCTCCATCCTCAAGGAACTTCAAAGAGAAACAATTTCCAAGAAATTGAAGAGCAAGAAAGAGCTAAAGTTCTGTGATTTAAAAATATTAGAACTAATATTTCCTTCATTTTAATATCTGTGGACCAAGACCACTCCAGTTGACTACTTTCTGATTCTTTCACCTTAGTGTTTAGATCACTAGGATATTCATTTAATCTGTCAATAAAATTTATAAGAAAAATAACAATAGTGGTAATTTATAATACTTTCGAGTTTACCAAACTGCCAGCTTCTTTGTGCTCTTTATCTGTGATCTTATTTTATTTCTATATCAACCTAGAAAGGTAGACAAGGTTGGCTTTAGGATCCCTATTTTACAGATTGAGTGGACTAAGGCTCAAAAGATGAAGCCCAAGACTGTGCAGGGAGTACCTGGAAGATCAGTCTCAATCCCAGATCTTCCCCACTCCAAGCATACATCTCTTTCCTCCACACCTCACCTGATTTGAAGGACTCGGCATCTCTTCCCCAAGCACGTTTGTTTTGCTCCTCATTGTGTCTTTTTATCTTCTTTACTTTCCCTTCCTCCTCCTTTTTCTTTCCTTTTTCTCCTTGATTCTTAGTGTCTTCTGTGACCACTTGGGCCCAAAGTGTTTGTTTACCCCCATTCAACTAAAAACTGACTATGAGTCCAGTATCTTGCCATTCAAATGGAAACCCAGTACATCCAAGCTGATTTATTTGAGCTGATTCATTCAGGATGATCAAAATGGTCCCTTCCTTCAATAAAACTCGGGAGGGGGGGTGCTGTTTTGGTTTTGTTTGCCTTCCTATATTACCTTCATCAGTATTTGCATAGTCCTTATTAATCATGCATTTATGTTCTTCATTAGATGAAGTTACTGATTTTAGTATAAATACTCCCAGTGCCTACCAGCAGAAAAGATTTTCTACATTTTAATATTTTGTTTTCCTGCAAATTATTTTTTAGATTTTGGGATTTCCAGAAGAAAAGATCAAGGGGGAATTATCAAGAATAGATTCTTTTTCTGAATAGTTAAACCTCAAATGACCACAGCCTTGGCCCTTCAGACTCCAGAGATGCAGGAGGGACTTATAGCAGTGAAAGTAAAAGAGGAAGAGGGAGACCATGCCTATGGGCAAGAATCTGGCCTGTCAAGAGATAACCCTCACACCAGAGAGATCTTTCGTAGACGCTTCAGGCAATTCTGCTACCAGGAGACACCTGGGCCCCGAGAGGCTCTTCGAAGACTCCGGGAACTCTGCCATCAGTGGCTGAGACCAGAGATGCACACCAAGGAGCAGATCCTGGAGCTGCTGGTGCTGGAGCAGTTCCTGACCATCCTGCCCGAGGAGCTCCAGGCCTGGGTGAGAGAGCACCGCCCAGTGAGTGGAGAGGAGGCGGTAACTGTGCTGGAGGATTTGGAGAGAGAGCTGGATGAACCAGGAGAGCAGGTGGGAAGATGGGAGAACAGGGGTTTGTGCTTGTATGATCAAGCATGGGGTTTCAGTGCAGTAAGAGGAAGAGGAGGAAGAGATGGATTTCTTTATGCCTAACTTGATCTGTAATAGGCTCTTAATCTCTCTGCCTTTTTTTCTTTGCCAGTTTCTTGAGCCTTCTTTTCCTATCCACTGGTCCTGAGAAGGCCTTGCAATGTCTTCTCTGATATTTGCTTCCTAACTGTCCTTGATTTTTACCAGGTCCCAGCCCATGATCATGAACAGGAAGAGCTTGTGAAGGAGAAAGCAACTCTAGGAGCAGCCCAGGAGTCGTCAGGTGGCCAGCTCCAAACCTTGGAAGAGCAGCCTCAGTGGAACTTGCGAGGCGTGTGCCCGGTTCAGGAGATTGGTGAGGATTAGAATTTCCTCAGGAAGCCTAACTCATTCCCTGAATGGTCATTGATTCAGCACATTTACTTAGTGTCTTCTGTGTGCCAGGCACTGTGCTGGGTACGGGGGAAACAATGATGAGGAAGGTAGACGTGGTTCCTGCCCTCAGGAAGTTTACAGTCTGGTGGGAGAGGCAGACAATAAGCAAGGAGTTACGATACAGGGCATCTTCTCCTGAAGTCCTGGTATAATTGTTGAGAGTGGGAAAGTAAACAGAAAATGTGTTGCTTGTCCCTTTCCACCCACTCTCCTGACCAGTTTTTTTCTTTCTTCTTTGGAAACATAACATTCATGCCATACATTTATTATTTCAGATGATGAGGCTGGGACTTGGAATGTGGAGTTAGCCCCAAAGAGGGATCTGTCTAAAGAAACGAAATCTCGTGTGGAAGTACCTGAAACACTGAATGGTGATATTATTCCAGTGCCTGAGTGTGGAGAGACCTGTGACCACGAAGGCAGATGGGAAAGGCAACGGGTAAGCTCTTCGGTGGAGAGACCCTATATCTGTGGTGAATGTGGGAAAAGCTTCACCCAGAATTCCATCCTCATCGAGCACCAGAGAACGCACACGGGCGAGAAGCCCTATGAGTGTGATGAATGTGGGCGGGCCTTCAGCCAGCGGTCAGGCCTCTTCCAGCACCAGAGACTCCACACTGGGGAGAAGCGCTACCAGTGCAGCGTTTGTGGTAAAGCCTTCAGCCAGAACGCTGGGCTTTTCCATCACCTCAGGATCCACACGGGGGAAAAACCTTACCAGTGCAGTCAGTGCAGTAAGAGCTTTAGTCGACGTTCTGTCCTCATTAAGCATCAGAGAATTCACACTGGAGAAAGACCTTATGAATGTGAGGAATGTGGCAAGAACTTCAGTTACCACTGCAACCTTGTCCAGCATCGGAAAGTCCACCCTGTGGCTGAATCCAGCTAGCTCCTTGGAACAGGTAGGGCAAAATTTCACGATGTCAGACCACTAGGCATGGTAGCAAGGGTCCTGGTTCTTACTTTGTCTCTGAGAGAACAATAAGAGATTAATCCTCTACTATAGGAAGCTCCAAGGAAGACCAGTGAAAAGTCCTTATTTTTATGCTGAGAGACGCATAATATCTTAAATACATCTGTCAGAATCTCTTTGGTCAGTGACATCCATACTTTGCAATACTGAATATTGTGTTGACTTCATCAACATAGTCTCACACACATCTGTCCCAAAAGTTTTCTACATGTACTCCAGGAAAACTCCTTCATCCTAGTTTTTAAAAACTTTTAAAAAACAGTCTTAAAAATTATATGCAGCCTGAATACAAAATGTCAAAGTTAGTTCACTGAGTATTTAAAAATTAATTTAAAAATAATTGCAGTAAAATCTGTAATGTAAACTATTAGATTAGTTTCCATTCCCATAAGATAGGATAATTTGCTTTTAACCTACAAAAGGGGGCAGATGAATCCTCCCATAAATATATAGAAGGCTTCTCCCTGTAGAGGTTTAGTAATTCAGCCTTCAGTTTAGGAACCAAGGTATTGAAGCAACCATATATTATTAGTAGCTCAGTGGCTAGTCATAACAAATATTGCTCATGATTTTAAATTTTGCAAAGCCCAAGACACTTAGCTAAAAATCTGATATCTCCTTCAGATCTTTATTGCAAAAATATAGGCCTCGTATTTTTCCTGTGACTTATGAGCATTTTGGGGTTTTTCTTTAAACTTTTGTTATGGAAAATTTCAAACATATACAAAAGTAGACAGAAAAGTATGATCAGTCTTCCATGTTGATTGCTTTTTATAACCTCCATGCCTCTCAGCACTACCTATTGATTATTATCAAGGTCATACATAAAAAGATTTCTTTTCCTTAACACTGACTGAGTGTTACAAAACTTTATACTAAGGCCAGGAGACCAAAAAAATGAAAAATCTATGGTGATAACAATCTGGATTGGAATACCAAATACATACACAGTTAACTTAAGAGTAATAGAAACGCTCTAAGGGACCTCAGAGATCACTTCTACGTGCCCTTATTTGACAGATATGGAAACAGAAGCTCTAGGAAGTGACTGTGTAAAATCATACAGCTAGTTAATGGAGCTGGAACTAAAACCCTCTCTCCTAATTCCTAGTGCAATGCTCTTTCTACTAAGCCACTGGAAGCACTGTATTGCCATATAGAACTTAGAGCACTTATAAGGCACTGAGGTTTTGCTTTTTAGCTCAACAAACCCTCCCATCTATATGTTTCAATAAATGTACAGCCTATTTAATTTACAGTGGAGTTCCAGGAAAGATTCCTCCCACTTATCTCTCGTTTGAGGCATTTTATTTATTTTTGTAGTGAGTGATTATTTTTAACTTTAAATTTTAATTTACTTAGGAGTTTTTTAAAAAAATTCATTCTTCACCTGGTTCTAATATCGAAACAACACTAAAAAAAGGTCGCTATCTTTCCCTTATAGGTAGTCATTTACTAGTTTCTTATGTATCTTTCAGTGTTTCTTTATGTAAGTACAAGAAAATATGAATATATAATCTTATTCCCTTGATTACACAACACGATGGCATACTATTTATATTCTTCTATACCTTATTGTTTTCATGAAACAATATAATCTTTAGAGATTTCTGCATTATAACAGAGGGCTTCCTTATTCTATTTACAAGTTGACAGTATCTCATCTGTTGGTGCTCCATAGTTCAACATACTCCTACAGATGAACAATCACTACTTTGAAATGTTATGTATTGTTTCATTCTTCTCCCCAGTTTAGTCCAAGTCAAACACTTTCTATTTAAAAGCTAACAACTTCCACATGAGCTAGGAAACAGGGTTTGGACGACTAGAATTACACATAATGCTTCTGTGGAGAATGGAGAAGTGATAGGTGGTATTTTTCAGTTTCATGTATTTTGTTCTGTTATATATTCTTAGACCTAACATTTCAAACTATTTGTGTCACTACTTGTGACTAATTGTAGGTATTATCAACAATCTTAGAAGAAAAAAAGTCTTAAATTTCCTCAAGAGTATATTTTATTGTCTTGAGGTTTAAATTATATCCAAGAGAAATACCTAGGGATTTTAGGATGAAGTTAAGGAAAATATAGTAGACATAAGTTTGAAATAAAATCAACTTCTCAAAAAAACTCAACTTCTCAAGTTAAATATATATTCCATATAGTGATATAGTACGTATACTATTACAATCTGAGTTCATAAGTATTTTAAATGTTTCTCCAATATGCTGAAGCAGCATGTTTGGATAATTCAATTATATCAGCTCTTAAAAGATTTTAAATATGAACAGATTAGTATTTTAGAGGATGAATTTCTCATGGACTGAGTTTTTACACTTGCAGTTGAAGGTTGGATATTTGGTTTGTTCTGTGCCTGTTTTTTTGTTTTGTTTTGTTTACAGCTTCTCAAAAATTCTCAATTTTCTTAACAACTGGTAAAACGCCAAGAAACAAAATACATTATATATGCTGTAGAGACAGATGTACTGCTTAGAATGCAATGATGGTTAACACAATTAAAATGACTGACAGTTCACCAAACTAACTTTCCTTGTTTTCTGATACTAATTGTACTAATTCTCTTATGCTAATTCTTTTATCTAGGATGCATATTCCTCACTATGTGAGAAATAATATTTGTCTCAACCTATAGACAGTGGCATGTAGACTTTGACTTTTTCTGTGATTATTCCAGTCTTCCTGGCCAGAAGTCCTTAGTTGTCCCCCTTTTACATTTCTAAATTTCCCTCACTTCTCCTCTCTTTTCCACCCTGGCTCCTTTTATTCAGCCTATGAAGTCTCTAGTATTGACCTCATTTCAGGTGTTCCCTGGACCAGTATCCATCCCTCCCTATCCCCTTGAAAAGTCCAATCTGAGAGAGCAGAGTTTGGTTTTATGGTTGAGCAAGGTGTAGGAAATATTGATTCAAATCCAATTAAATAGCCTTATTGGTTCTTGAAGGATAGTCCAGCACCCCTTTGAGCACTGTTAGGACAGTGGACACTGCATCAAAAAATGGCTAAGTATCTTGCAACCAAAACCTGCCTAGAGCTGTAGATAGAGCCCTGAAGATTCTCTTTCACTATAATTTTGAGTTGAAGGTCAGGACAACAGGAGAATCAAGTCTCTGTCCATATTTTGTATTTGGAAAGGACTCCTATTTTCTATATCTGACAATACTTTTCTTTTAAAAAATATAATTATAATTTATAGTAGAAGATTGTTTTATATTTTTCTAGTAAGACAAAAATTATCTCTGAGGAAAATTTAAAATAAAAGTAGGTCAAAATTATTATAAAATATGAAGTATTTTCTGTGGAAGAATTTTGAAATATAAAATATATATGAATATACATGTGTCATTGGTTAAATGTTGAATTAGTAATTGAGAGAAACATAGATTCTTTGCAGAGGGAGGTGGAGGACAGAGGAAAGTGTTTTTGGCACAGGGAATAGGGTGAGGCAAGACCTCCATTTAAGATATGCTCAAGAGCCGGGGGTTTTCCAGTTTGGGTCACAGAGTTCCTGCAAAGAAGTGCGGGAGTGGGAGATTGTAGGTGAAGGCCAGATTGAGAGGGCCTTGAACACTTTCCTAATGCATTGAGTCTTTGTTTGATAAGCAGTGTAGAATCATCAAAAGTATTTTTTGTGTGTGATAGGAGCTTTTTACTATGGAATCAGAATATTGAGCTTTAAAAAGAAAATTTGGAGTTTCGCTCATTTCATACCTACACGAGAAAAGTGAAACCCAAGTGGTTAGGTACTTATAGTGATCTTTCTATTTTTTAATCACATTAAGTTCTTTTAAAACAAAACTATGAACAAAGATCATCGTGAATTACATGTAGTTTCATGGACACTTAGACTTGGAGCCCTGAGACACATCTTAGGCATCTGCAAAAAACAAATGGGATGGAAAGAGAAAAAGGATGGACAAAATGTGAGAACATAAAAAGGAATCAGACAGAAAGCAAAATGAGACACCAAAACTCTGGCCAACAATGGTGACCAAAGAGAAGGAAAAATAAGATAGATGCAGAGACAGCATTACCAAGATAAGTGCTTCATCTTCACAGTACTTATTAGAAATTCCTCCATCTCAGTTGTTTCAAGTGCCTTAGGTACAGGAGTCTCAAGCAGTGAAAATAGTCTCACTGCCTTCACTCCTCACTCATTCTAGTACTTCCCATAAAAAGGAGAACAGGGAGAAGATCACAGTCTATAAATTACTCTGTGATGTTTTTAGGTCTCTCTGGACCCACATCCAGATTTCCATGCCAGCTACCTTAGCTTTATGATGAAGCCACTGTTTCTTGGTGTATACCTGCGTTAGAATCACCTGGGCTGTTTGAAGGGCAGTTGCCTGGGCCCCACCCCAGACTGACTAAATCAGTGGTTAGGTTACTCAGAGGGACCCGATTATGCAAAGATTTAAAACAGTGGAGAGCAAGCCGACCTCTGCCCCTCTTGTTGCTGCTTTCCTTAGGTGGATGTTGATTATTGCTTCTGAACCTGGAAGTTAACTGACAGTTGGTACCTGAAGAGACTGCAGGAGAGGGACCCTGAAGGCTGGGACGTCAGAGGACCGGGTCCTAAGGGAACCTAGGGTTTCGAGAATCCGGTGAGAGTGGCCAGGTGTCCTCAGTGGAGTAGAAAGATATTAGCCCAGACTGAGTGGCTGCTGGACCCCAGAGGTTACGAGCCCTCGTCGATTTTCCTGCCTGAGCCATTAGGAGGAAGCCAAGCACGCGAAGGCGTGCCAGGTTGCCAGATCAACCACTGAGATGACGGGTCCTCCAAGTTTCCTAGAGAGGCAGCTGAGGAGCCGGCGGAGATGCGGTCAAGCGTTGTGACTTATTTCCGGTTCCTGATGTGCGCTGTATCCCAAATATCCCGTTTCGGTCGATGCTTCCCGACTCTGGTCAGGTATAGGTGGGTGTCTGGCTCCTCCCCACGCAGGATGCCCTGTACCTCTGCAGAGACCTTGGGGTTGGAGATTGGGGTGTTGCCCCCTTTCTCCAGGCCTGGCTTGGGTTCTTCTCCCTTGCCTTACATAGATTCCTCAGGATCCGACTCCCTTTTCCGTGTCGGTGCTTCCGGACGTTTCAGAGATGCAGAGAACTGAACACAAATGCTGTACAGAGCCTGGTCTGTGCAGACTACTTGCTTCTCGAAGGAGACATAGATTCACCAGCGGGGAGCACCCTCCGGTGTCCATCGGCTGACGGATCCTTAAGGCTAAAAGATGGTTTCTTATACCTTACCTGAATTTATCTGAGCAGTTTCTCAGTTTTCATTAAAACCCGTTATAGTAATGGTCATGATTACATATTTGTACCGTAGAGGCTTAGCTCTTTTAAAAAGTACTTTACTATAATGTGATCCTCGCAGTTTTGCAAAACAAAGGGAAATGCCACGTCAATTTCTGTGGCTAAGAAAACATTAAAGAGTGTGGCAGGGGAAGTAGGGGAAGGTAGCACCTCATTACTGCCTGACAGAGGTAGAAGTCCAGGTTCCCCACCTGATTTACATTGAGCTCCTCCTTACTGTTCCATAAGGGTAGGAGTTCTGGCTTCCACATGGTCACCACAGACACCGTGTGAGCGCAGACTTGTTATTGCTGGGTGATGGTGAAAGTCCTGACTCTCTACTGGCCCTTTTCTGGCATTGCCTCAGTGTCACCCTCCCCTACTTGCCCTGCCACAATAGTTTCAGAGAAAACCAGCTGAAACCTAAGGTTTAATTAAGATCCAGTCTCATAACAATACAAAATGCGCAAATTTCAATTTAAAAAAAATCACTCAAATACCAAGAACCAGGAAGGTCTCAAACTGAATGAAAAAATAAAATTAAAAGATGCCAACACCAAGCTGACAGAGATGTTAGAATTAATCTGACAAAGCAACCACTATTTAAAAAAAAAAAAAAAAGCTTCAATGAGAAATTGTGAACACATGTAAAAAAAATGAAAATATAGACAATGAAAATATAGAAAGCCTCAGTAAGGAAGTAGAAAGTCCTAGCAAATAAATAGAAGTTATAAAGAAAAATCAAATGGAAATTTGAGAACTGAAAAATACATTCTCAACAACAGAATGGAGAAAAAGGATCTGTGAAGTAGAAGATAGAACAACAGAAATAACTCGATCAGAACAACAGAGAGGAAATAGACTCGAGAAAAAAATATATAAGGGAACAGAATGTAGTAGGCTGAAAAAGTAGCCCCTCAAAGGTATGTTCACTTCCTAATCACCAGAACCTATAAATATTACCTTATGTGGCAGAACAGTGAATATTATTTTATATGGCAAAATAAGTGATTGAGTTAAGGATCTTGAGACAAGGAGATTATCCTGGATTATCCAGGGGGGTCCAGAATGCTATAATATCATTGTAAGAGAGAGGCAGAGGGAGATTAGACACAGAGAAAAAGGTGATGGAAAGATGGAGGCAGAGATTGGAGTGATGTGGCCTCGAGCCCAAGGAACACTGAGGCATGACCAGCAAGCAGCTCCAGGAGATGGAAGAGACAAGAAACAGGGTCTCTACCCTGGAGTCTCTGGAGGGAACACAGCCCTGACAACATCTTGAGTTAAGACTTCTGGCCTCTAAAATTGTGAGAGAATAAATTTCTGTTGTGTTTAAGACACAAGTTTGTGGTAATTTGTTATAGAAGCCAAAGGAAACTAATACAAAGAACCTCAGGGACCTGTGCAACTATAGAAAAGATGTAATGTTCATGTCATTGAAGTCCCAAAGAGGATGGGGCTGAAAAAGTACTTGAAAAAGTAGTGGCTGAGAACTTCCCAGTTTTGGCAAGAGACGTAAACCTACAGATTCAAGAAGCTGATCAAAACGAAAACAGGATAAACCCAAAGAAATCCATTCAAAACCACGTCACATTAAACTTCCCAAACACGAAGACAAAAGATTTGAAAGCAGTCAGAGAAAAATGACATCTTACCTATAGGAGAAAATTCAAATGACAGTGGATTTCTTATGAGTAATAATGGAGACCAGAAGGAACTGACATAGTATTTTTAAAGAACTGAAAGAAAGGAACTGTCAAGCCAGAATCCTATACTTGGTGAAAATATCCTTCTGGAGTAAAGGAGAAAATCAAGACATCCTCGGCTGAGTAAGACATAGAATTTGTCACTAGGAAACCTACCTTTAAAAAATGGCAAAAGGAATTTCTCTAAATAGAAGAATCAGGAAAGGAGAAAGAATATGGGTAAATCCAATAAGCTTCCTTCTCTTGATTTTTCTAAATTATGTTTAATTGTTGAAGCAAAAATTATAACATTGATGTGGTGCTAAATACATTTATTAGAGGAAATATTTAAAAGAATTATAAATGGGTAGGGTAACGGATGTAAAGGGAAGTAAGGTTTCTATATTTCACTCAAGCTGGTAAAATGATGACACCAATAGAACGTGCTAAGTTGTGTCTATATGATGTGAAGCCTAGAGCAACTACTAAAAAAGCTATACAAAGAGATATACCAAAAATGTTATAGATAAATTATAATACAATTTAAAAAACGTTCAAGTAGCCTACAAGAAGGCAAGAAAAGAAAACAGAGATGAAAAAACCAAATAGGAAATGGCAAAATTATAGAAGCAGAGAACAGAGTCCTGGTTGCCAGTAGTTAATGAGAAGATGGGAGTGAGCAGGAAGTGGGTGTGTTCATAAAAGGAATTGTAGCGATGGAAATGTTGTGTATCTTGACTGTAACAATGTAAATATTCCAGTTGTGACATTGTACTATAGTTCTGCAACATATTACTATTTGTGGAAACTTAGTAAAGAGTAAATGAGATCTCTGCATTATTTCTAACACTGCATATGAATCTACAATTATATTAAAATAAAATTTAATTAAAAAAAACCAAAAGAAGTGTAGTGTTTTGTGATATGAGAAGGCTATATTGAATTCAAACTTCAGTGTCCAGAAATCAAGCTTTATTAGAACAAAACAAGGTGGTCCTCAACTAAGAAAACCTACCTTAAGTTCAGTTGAATAGAATTAGATTAATTTGATCTGCAACCTGAATTCCCCCTTGTCATGTAACATAATAAATTCACAGGTTCTGGAGATTAGGTGAGGAGTAAACATCTTGGGAGAGGGGGTGTCATTATTCTGCCTACCACAGGTAGTATGCTATCAGCACCTGTCAGTCATTCCATAGCAGTACATCATGATTTCTCATTTCTTTTTATAGTTGCCTAGGTAGTTATGCCACAGTTTATTCAATCAGTCACCTATTGATGGACATTAGGTTTGTTTCCAGTCTTTTAGCTTGAATATCTGAATGAATAACCTTGTGCGCATGTCATTTCATATATTTGTTAATATGTCTTTGGGATGGACTTCTATAAGTGGTATTGCAGGGACAAAGGGTAAACTTATGTAAGTGCTTTTGCTACATTTTCTTATTTTTCCAAATGGGGGTTGTATTATTTTGTGTTCCCACTGAGAATGTATAAGAGTTCCTCTGTCCTCATAAATAGAGTATATTGTCAAACTTCTGGATTTGAGCCAATCAGATAAAATGACTATTGGCACCTCAGTGTAGTTGTTAGTTTGTATGTTTGTATTTTGAGTGAAGCTGAGCATCTTTACAGACATTTGAGGGCTGCTACAATTTCTTATTCTGTCAGTTGTTCATTTCTTTTGCCTATTTTCTCCATTGGGTTATTGGTTATTTTCTTTTTAGGAAATATTTTAGGAATCCTTTATATATTAGGGATATTAGTCCTTTGTGATATGTTGCAAACATTTTTCCAGCGTGTCATTTGTCTTCTGACTTTATGGTGTTTTTTGATAACCAATTCATTTTATTTTTATTTAGTCAGATTTATCTGATTAAATTTAATTTTTTATTGCTTTTGGAAATTGAGACACTATTAGGCAAGGTTTCCCTGTTCCCAGATGTTAGAATTATTATTCATGTTTCTTCTAATACATGTATAGGTACATTTTTTTACATTTGGTTTTTGGATCCATTTGGAATTTATCCTGACTGTGCCATGTGATGGGAGATATTAATTCAATTTTATTTTTGACCAAATGGCTATCAGTTGTCCCAACACAACTTATTTCCAAGTCTGTCATTTCCCCTGTTAATTTGAGATGCCACCATCATTTACTAAATATCCATAGGTACCTAGGTCTATTTCTGTTTTTACACAATATCACACTCGTAATTGTAGAGGCTTTATAACATGTGCTAATATCCGATTAGGCTGTCCCTCACCATTGTTCTTTTTTCAGAGGATATTGTGGCTATTCTTATTTTCCCATATGAACTTTACAATCAACTTGTCTAATTCTAGAACAATATGTGTCGATACTTTTATTTTAGAAGATTGACTTCTTCATTGAGTCTTTCGAGCCAAAACTCTTATTAGTCTTGTTGGCATATGGCTTTCTATTTGTCTAAGTATACACTTGGCCTTTCAGGAGGTTTTCCCCATACAGGTTTTGCATATTTTTTCCTAAGCTTATTCCCAATTATTCTTTCTTTCTTTCTTCTTGTTTTTTTCTTTTGTTTGTTTGCTTGCTTTTTGGTTGTTGCTATTGTAAATTCGGTATTCTCTTCCATTATATCTTGTAACTTTATCACTGGTTATTTGCATATAGGAAGGCTCTTGATTTTAGTGTGTTAATTTTATATCCTGCTACTTTACTAAATGATCTTTTAGTTTTCCCATTGAACCCTATGGGTTTTCAGATGTATAATCATTATCGTCAGTGCATAAGAGAGAACCGAAGAAGGTGAAAAAGCAGGCAGAAACCACCACGTTGACCCTTGAGAAGTGTGTGTAGAAGAGGTCCCTTCCTGAGTCGGGAAGGACCTCGGGAGAACATCCTTTTGAGGCATCTTAAACATCAAAGGTGCAGAAACCCAAATAAAAGTGAGAGTGGAAAAAGCATGGGATTTCCCTAGCACAGGTAGGCTCGCCAAGCCTCGACCGCCCATCGGGTCGGGGGAAGTGGAGATACTAGCCGAAGAGGAGCAGGAGAAAACAATATCGCGAAGCCGCGGGCCTGCGAGTCTTCAGCTGTCCTCTCGCATGGGCACGCGGGATATCTACCGATTTGCGAGCCCCTCCCGCCCCCTTCCTAGAGCGGCGGCGGAAGTGAACCGGTCTTCCGCACTTCGCGGCCGCTTCCGGCCTCTGTGGGTCGCTGTTGGTGGGTTCCGGTTTCGAAGCGGTTGGAGGCCTCAGCCCCTTGTCCCCGGAGAGAAACCGCTGCTGGCGTCCTGGGGCTGCGGGTGAGCGATCCTGTGCTGCGGACGCGGCGGGCGGGGATGCTACGGCCTTCTCGGCCCAGGCTGGAGTGGGGCGGCCTCCGGGCCTCACTTGCCTAGGTGGATCCGCGAGAAGCTCCTTGACGCGGAAGGTAGCCCCGACCCCCGACCCCTCGGAGAGTGGGTCGGATCCCGGGGATGAAGGAGAGACCCGGCTCTGCGCTCCATTCCTCCCGGGCTTGTCTCGCGCGGTGTACCCTTCTTGAATCATGCGCCTTCTGACATTTCTGAACAGTCTTGGGTCACAGACGGTGACCGGCGTCCTAGGGCCTCTTTCCTGGGCCTGCCTTTAGATTTAAAATCACAGAACGCGAGGTTAGAAGAAAGTCTTAAAGACCAATGTCTCCAGCCTTTTCGCTTGATAAATGAAGAATGAGCAGAGAGATTAGGCCCCTGAGGGAATGAATTCATGTGACTTTGCTGCTTTTATGACTTCATGATTTCCACCAGACATCTGGGTATTTAAAAAATTTAAAAAGCAGCTAATCAAGGATGTCTCAACTTTTTATTATTATTTGTTTGCTGTAAATGTTTGTTTATTCCGTTTAATTGTCCTTTTTTCTATCATCAAATGGAAATGTTTCCTACCAAGTCTTACTCTTCTTTCTTAGAGTCCTGAAACAGCACCTTTTACTTAATATTTCTCTTTAAATTAGTCTATTCTTGAGTCTTTTTTATCAGAGTATTTTCTGAGTATAGAAAACTAACCTGGAGGTGGCTTTCAAAGTGCATTTTAAAATTCTTAGAATTTGCAGTTTTTGTTTATGGTGTAGTTTGTGTTAATGATGATGGCTTCTTCTTCAGTTCCAGCCAGAAAGAGACGGCACAGGAGATCTTGCTTGAAGCATTCATAAGCTTTTGCACAGCTATGATGGCATCTACTTGGTCCATCCAGGCCAACAAGGACCAGGATGAACTTTTGGAAATAAAGATAGAGGAAGAGGAGGTGGAGGAGGAAAATAAGTATACCGCCAGACAGGATCAGAACCTGCAAAAGAACACCACCCACAGCAGAGAGGTCTTCCGACAGTACTTCAGGCAGTTCTGCTACCAGGAAACATCTGGACCCCGTGAGGCTTTGAGCCAACTCCGGGAACTTTGCCATCAGTGGCTGAGACCAGAGACCCACACAAAAGAGCAGATTCTGGAACTGCTGGTGTTGGAGCAATTCCTAACCATCCTGCCCGAGGAGCTCCAAGCTTGGGTCCAGGAACAGCATCCGCAGAGTGGGGAAGAGGTGGTGACTGTGCTGGAGGATTTAGAGAGAGAGTTGGATGAGCCAGGATATCAGGTGAGAACAAAGAGGTGGTTTCTGTTTGAGAAAAGATGAATTAGGGATTTCTAGGCCAGAATGAAGCCTAACATTATTTCACAAAACGTATTCTCGACACTTTGGTGCATCAGAAAGGGGCCTGAGTGTCGCAGAACATTGGTTAACGTAATCCTAACTTATTTATATCTTTTCGGTAGAAGGATCATGTATTTCTGCATTAAGCTACAAAATTCTGTTTGATGAAATGCTGCCCAGAAACATTAGAAACAGAAGACTTGTAGGACAGAGAGAAAATGTTAGATGATGGTAACAAGGTGGGCAGCAGCCTCTTGAAAGGGGCATCACTTCTGCTGAACAACACAAATAATTAAGAAACAAGGTTTTGCAGATATATCCATTGCCTTGTCTCCATTAAAGGATTAAAAGATGGAGAAATCAAAGTCACCATCTCAGAGGAATGAGATGTAGGAGCAGAGTGGAAAGTTAGGAGGGAGGGGCAGGTCATGGGACCCATGTTTCTTTTAGTAGTTGAAAGCCCAGTTAAGTTGGAAAGGTGAGATGTGAGTAGAAGAGTTGAGCACAGAGAGTCCAGGACCTTGAATATCAACCTCTGGAGTTTAGATTTTATTCTGTAGGACAGAAGCTCCTAATCTGTTCTCTCTGAGTCTAAATGAATTTTACTAACGCCAAGATATAAAAAAGAACCAAATTACGTAGGACTGTTTTGTTTTGTTTTGTTTTGTTTTAGCGTTGATAAAAGACAGTGGTTTTCACCCGGTGACAATTTTGTACCGCAGAGGGCATTTGGCAATGTCGTGGAACATTTTTGGTTGTCATAACGGCGGGAGGTACTACTGGCATCTAGTGGCTAAAGGACAGGGATGCTGCTGGATATCTCACAGTGGAAAGAACAGCCTTATACAACAGAAAACTATTTGACCCAGCATGTCAATAGAATCAAGGCTAAGAAAGCTTGGTATAAAGAGTATAAACGGTGAAGGAAATATAATCTAGCATTGAAGTACAAAGACTGAAGAGGAAAGGAGCATGTGGCAAAAAGATCTAAGTTTAAAATAGGGTCATGAAAGTGTGACTGCGAAGGAAGAGGCATGTCTTAGGTAAGAATTAATTGAAAATGATAACAGAGTAGAGGTATAAAGAAGGAAGAAAGAATGGAGAACTCTTTACTGAGCAGTCTATTCTAGGCTAAGCAGTAGGGATTTCAAGCTTGAAAGACTAGCATAACGGAGACACTTCTAACAGAGTTCAAGAGTGTAGGCGAAGGTGGATTGGGAAAAGTTTATTCATTCAGCAGATATTTATTGACTATCTATTGTTTACTGGGCACTGGGAATGCACCAGTGAACAAAGTATAGAGGATTGCTGCTCTTACGTTGATAGATTTTAGCCTACTGAGAGGAGACAGACAGTAAACAAAAAATCAACAAACATATAATACATCAGGTGGTCATAAATTCTATATTTAAAGAAGCAACAGTAAAGCAGAGAAAAGGAATAGTGAATGAAATGAAGATTGTGTTGTTTTCAATAGACTGGTCAGGGAAGGATTTTCAGATAGGGTGACATTTAGAGCAGAGATCTGAATTAAAAGAGCAAGCCATGCAACCATCTAGGATAAGAGTGTTCAGGCAGGGGAAATATCAGTAGTAAATGGGTAGGTCTTAAGGTGAGAATGTGCTTATCATGGTAGAGATGTATTTGTCAAGGAGGAGGTGAAATCAGATAGTTATAAGAAGATCAAACCATACAAGGGACTTGTAGACCATTATAAGGAATTCGGATTTTATTCTGAGACGGAAAGTCGTTGGAGAGTTTTGAGCAGAAGAGAGATTTAATCTGACTTAAATTTTAACATAATCACTACCTGCTATGTTGGAAAAGTTCTACATTGGGGCTCATGGTGGGACTAGGGGAGGCATATGGGACAAAGTTAGAAGCAGGGAAACCAGATTAGGAGGCTGTGGCTATAAGCAATAATCCAGGCAAGGGATGCTGGTGTCCTGGACTAGGATAGCAGCAGTGGAAGTGGTGAGATGTGATTGGATTCTGGATACATTTTGAAGGTAGAGCTTGAGAGGATTTGTTTCTATATAGGTTGCGGGATGTGAGAGAACGTGAGTTAAAGATATGCCAAGGTTTTTAGTCTGAACATCAGGTAGAATGGGTTTGTCATTCACTGAGATGGTAAAAGGAATCAAGAGTTAGGTTTTGGATATGTAAATTTTGAGATTCCTATTAGAATCCAAGTGGAAAGTTTGAGCAAGCAACTGGATATAAAAAGTTGGAATTCAGTGGGGGGAATCTGTGCTAGAAATATAAAATTGGGACTTGCCAGCATATGGGTGATAATTAAAGCCATGAGACAAAAAGGGATCATCAGGGGAGTAACCAGCAGTGGAAACTGGGGAGTAGCCGGGGAGGTAGGAAGAGAACCGAAAGAAAGAATGGGATTTTCAGGTGCAGGCAAAAGTAATTTGGTTTTAGTCGTGTTGAGTTTGTATTGCTAGCCAGTCCTTTCCCTTGAGGGTTGCTGAGGGTAGCTAGTGGAGTTTACAGCTTGATTTATGAGGCCTAGCCAAAGATCCAGGGACAGAAGGCACAGTTCACTATACTGGCCTTTTTTTGCTTCCCCCTCCCCAAAACTTGAAGTATCAAAACAACTTTTTCTGTACATCTGAGATAGTACCTGCTGATTTTGGCTCTTATTCTGAGGGAGAGATTACAAAATGAAACTATGTCAGGGAAATAGAGCCAGTGTATGGTGATTTCTTATTTACAAAATTTAGCCATTGAAGGGGATGGGGAAGTAACTTGAGGGCCTGTCGTATGCCAAGGCCTTGTGTGAAGTGCTTTACATGCGTGGTGTCATAATCTCAGAGTAATTTCTAGCCCATGGTGACAGAGCTACTAAACTAAGGATCAGAGTAAGTAACTAGAGTGATTCCAGATCCCTGCTTTTTATAATACCATGCTGGGGAAACCTATTGCTTTTAATGCAAGAGGAAATGGGCCCGTGGAGTAGTGGAAGCTACAGAGTGGCTGAAATTGCTGAGTAAATGAGTTAATTGAAGGAGCAAGGGTCAAAGGGAAGCGGAAAAGGATGAGATTGAAGGCAAAAGTAGATACAAGCCTTGAAAAAGAAAAGACATATTCCTCTAAGATACAAGGGAAGGAGAAAAGTATGAGAGTGGAGATAGACAAAGTGAAAGGGAGATGATTTTTTGAGATGATTGTGATCTTAGATAGATAGAAAATAAGATCATCTTCCCAGAAAGAAGTGGGATGGGGACCTCAGAAGAGCAGAGTCTATTAGGAACAGCTTTTGGGGTAAATATGGAAGAGATTTCTCTCCTTTTCCTTTTTTCCCTTCCTTTCTTTACTTTACTTTTACTTTTACTTTTACGTTCTCCCTTTAGTTTTCTCCTTTCCTTTCCTTCTTTCTCACTTCTGTTTTATTTCCCCCTAAGTTCTTTCCCCCTCCTTTCTGCCTCTTTTTACCTTCTTTTCCTTCTCTTTTTTTTTTTTTCTCTTTCACTTCTCCATTTCTTTGAGCATAGACAAAAGTAAAAGGGGCACAATCAACATTCTTTAACTGTTAAGAATAGGGGAAATTACTTCCAGCTGGGGAAGGGAAGGTTTCTCAGAGGAGGTGACATTTATGTTGGCCTTGAAGAATGAGTAGGATTGTGGTAAGCTGATATCTGCAAAGAAGTTTATTTCAAGTTTCAGAGAGCTGGGTGCCACTGCCATGAATAGTATACTCTTCTGTTTAATGTTATCAGAGTGAGTATCTCAGTTATATCTCATCTACCTCAGGTCTCGGTCCACACTGAGGAACAGGAAATGTTCTTGCAGGAGATGGTAGCTCTAAGAACAGAACAAGAACCCAGAATGTCCCTCCCATCTGTGAAAGCCCAGCTAAAATGTGAATCTCCAGAACTTGAAGCCCAGAAGAAGCAAGGTAAAGAAGAAAGACCCACCTTGGGAGGAAGGGGAAGATGGGGCTAACACAGGACACTGGGGCTCTTTTGTACTTTGTGCTGTTTCTGATCATTAAAGTCAGGAAAGTCTCTCTAGAAATCTGACGGCTCATGCGTAGGCCTCAGGCAGCCTGGTTTGTCACTCTATAGCTCTTTTTTTCTCTTTATATTAATATTTTTAAAATTCTGGCTGTATTTTATTTGAAATCACTTAGTTTAGTTCTTCTGACAGTTATTTTCCTCTGTACTGACCTCCCTGCTATTTTTAGCCTTTATCCTAGCAGACAATACCATTATCTTCCAATTCGACTATCTCCTGCCTCCTTCAGTTAAATAAACCTTTGCTCCATGATGTCTGCAGCTAACTCTCAGATGGTACAGGGAAAAAATATATATATATATATATATATATATATGTGTGTGTGTGTGTGTGTTTATTACTCTTATAAAGAGAAGGAGTAATAAAGCAAATGGGGTAGAATGTTCAAAGTTAGTGAAGGGGTGAAAGACTCAGTACTTTCCTTATTTCTACTTCCTTTATTGTTTTTTTCATTTAATTTTTTTAAATAGGTGAAAATTCACATGGTTCAAAAAATAATAATTTAAAGTTACCCAGTGAAAAGTTTTCATTCCACTCAATTTCCCTAGCCATTTGGTCTCCTTACCCCTATTCTGAAATAGGTTGTCACTGTTACTAGTTTCTTGTGTGTCCTTCTAGAGATTTTTTAATCATATATGTATGTTTTTCATATTCAAATATATTTTCCTCTCTTTATCACTAAGATTGTAGAACCTTGCGTTTTTTATTTCTTAACAGCTGCTTAATATTAAAATGTATGGATATATCATGCAATTAACTTCCCCTGCTGATGACATTTAAGTTGGCCCCGCTCTTTTACTGTAACAAATAGTGCTGTGGTAAATAACTGTATGTGTGAGTATATCTGTAGCATAAATTCTTCTGTGTGGAATTACTAGGTCAAAGGTTTTATTATATAGTTGTAATGTTTATATATATTGTCAAATTGCCCTCTATAAAGCTTGGGTCAGTTTACACTCCCACTGGCAATGTATGATATCCATGTCGTGAACATAGTGTTATATCAAGCTATTGGCAAATCTGATGGGTGAAAATTATACTCAATATTGTTTAAATTTGCTTTTCCCTTATTGTGAGGTGGAGCATCTTTTCTTGTGTTTAAGAACTATTGTATTTCCTTTCCTGGAAACCATCAGTTTTTTTCTTTGCCAAGTTTTCTATTGGGTTATTGGTCTCTTCCTTAACAATTTTTGGAGTGCTTTGTTTATTAGTCTGTCGTATATTCTAGTGCCATTTTATAGTCATGCAGGAACTCTAGGTTCTTACGTAATTTTTCATTTGAATAATTTTATGTTGCCTAGTGAAGTTGCTGTTTGCTATCACAAGAAACTAGTTAACATTTATGATCCATTTTTAGTTTCAGATGTTGAGACTGGAAATGAGTATAGGAATTTAACTCTAAAGCAAGAAGTTTCTGAAGAAATGAAACCATATGGGACTATATCTAGCAAATTTGAAAATGAAATGTCTCAGTCAGCTAGGTATGAAAAAACTTATGAACCTGAAGAAAAAATAGGAGAGCCTTCTGGATACTCCAGGGAAGATAAACAACATACATGTGATGAAAATGGAGTAAGTTTGACTGAGAACTCAGACCTTTCTGAACACCAGAAAGTCTGTCCAGGAGAAAAGCTTTACAAATGTGATGACTGTGGAAGAGCTTTTAGTCAACACTCATGCTTCATAGAACATCAGAGGATCCATACTGGAGACAGGCCCTACAAATGCGAAGAATGTGGAAAAACTTTCCGTGGGAGAACTGTGCTTATTCGACACAAAATAATACACACGGGAGAGAAACCATATAAATGTAATGAGTGTGGCAAAGCCTTTGGCCGGTGGTCAGCTCTTAATCAACATCAGAGACTTCACACAGGAGAGAAGCACTACCACTGTAATGAATGTGGCAAAGCCTTTAGCCAGAAAGCAGGCCTCTTTCACCATCTCAAAATCCACACAAGAGACAAACCTTATCATTGTACTCAGTGTAATAAAAGTTTTAGTCGGCGTTCAATTCTTACCCAACATCAAGGAGTCCATACTGGGGCAAAGCCCTATGAGTGCAGCGAGTGTGGAAAGGCCTTTGTTTATAACTCCTCCCTTGTTTCCCATCAGGAGATCCACCACAAAGAAAAATGCTATCAGTGTAAGGAATGTGGGAAGTCCTTCAGTCAGAGTGGCCTTATTCAGCATCAGAGAATCCACACTGGGGAGAAACCCTACAAATGTGATGTATGTGGAAAAGCCTTTATTCAGAGGACAAGTCTTATGGAACATCAACGAATTCACACTGGAGAGAGACCCTATAAATGTGATAAGTGTGGGAAGGCTTTCACTCAAAGATCAGTCCTCACGGAACATCAGAGAATCCACACCGGAGAGAGGCCCTACAAATGCGATGAATGTGGGAGTGCCTTCCGAGGAATCACCAGTCTCATTCAGCATCAGAGAATCCACACTGGGGAGAAACCCTACCAATGTGACGAATGTGGCAAAGCCTTCAGACAGAGGTCAGATCTTAGTAAACACCAGAGAATCCACAATAGAGGTGGTCCCTATAAATGTAAAGAGTGTGGGGAGTCGTTTAGGCAGAACTCAGCTCTTACTCAACATCAGACTACCCACAAAGGAGAAAAATCTGGTTCTGTGTGAAGACTGCAGGGAAGCTGTCTCACAGAGTGCAGGCTGGAGAGAAATACTAGCTTTGAGATGATTTAGGACAAAATGTTAGTCACTATTGCTATAAGGTAACCGGATATTTCATAAAAAATACACTGTGCTGCCCATTTCATTAGGTGCTGTGGAGAACGAGAAGCGTAACACCAGATTCCTTTTCTCAAAGAGTTTACAACCTAGTTTGGGATATATAAGGTCCACCTGTTTAGTCAAGACTATAGGACAATAGAATTGATGCTCAAAGTAGTGTAGAATTAAAGTGGCACTTGGCAAGCTATAAATTCTGAAGGACAGATCACTGTTGCCTGAAGTGGTCAGGAAAGACTTTATTTAAGATAAAGGTTTGATGGGGATATTTGGAAGGCAAAAGGGAGAAAACATTTAGGGTAGAACAAATGTAAGCAGAGTGCATGTAGTTTGGAAGCATCAATGACAAGACTAGCCAACCTAAAGTAGAGAGTTCATTCAAACTGGGCAGTTGATGGCACTACGTTGGAAACAGCTTGAGGACAGACTCTGGGAGGGTTAGAATGCCAATAATTTCACCTAATACTTTGCCACTTACAAAGCACTTTTCTCATCGAATTCCTAAAATGTTTCTATAAATTAAAATTATTCTCCATTTTAAAAATGAGGATACTCTTGCTTATGGAGATGGTGGCATAGCTACAATATCACACAAAGGAAAAGACCAGCAGCTTAAGTGCAGTTTTGTGACTTCAAGTCCTGTTCGTTACACTAGTGATTCCTCAACATCAGTGAACATCAGAATCACCTGTGGCGCTTGTTTAACATACCTTAGTCCCACTCACAGATACTATGCTTCATTAGGTCTGAGATGGGGATTGAGAATCTTCATTTTTATAGCTCCACAGTCACCTGATGCACTCTAAATTTTGAGAAACATTGCGCTGAATCACTGCTACTTTCGTGGTTGCCAGTGAAGTGAGGAAGCATGAACGCAGGCCGCTGCAGATTTTTAGCATGAGGAAAGCCCTTCAGGGGACATGTGCCACCAGCTCTTTACAATGAACAGGGAATTGGACCACCATCATGCCTAAAAACTAGGTCTTCAAGATGGCCTTTCTGTCCCTTCAAATTTAAATGTTTCAAAAAAGACTGACCTATATTCCAAGGCTCCCAAGTTTCTTCTGAGTGTAAGGCCTGTGTGTGTGTGTGTGTGTTTAGGGGCGGGGTGCTGGTGTTCTTCCCTGTTTTACACTTCCCTTTTTCCCACCTCTGTAGTTACCATTGTGTTCTGAATCCCCTAATAATTTCTCGTGAGAACTGGCTTATAATTTTTTGGTTTGTATACCTTCTTGAGCACATAAAAGAGCCAAAGATTAGTGATTCTTTCCCTTGGGGCTTCAGAAAAAAATAAATCAACCAAAAACTGGTTGACATTATCCCTATATTACTGAGTAAACAATTCTGTTTTTGATGAGAACCTGTGATGATCATTGTAGTGGATAGCAGGCAAGCCACAAAGAAGTACACACAGCTCCTGGTCTGTTTATCTTTTTATTTACAGAAGTCATATTTGATCTCTACTGAGATGTCCTTTTATTTCTTTCCTTTTCTACCTTGCCACAGCAAACTCCATAATTTCTAGGACTGCCTTCCCACCTCACCCCACACAACTTCAGTCCCCTCATCTCCCTTCACCTCTAGCTGGTCAGTGGGTTTGAAGTGGTAGGATAGTGACAAAAGAGGAAGGAGAGAAAAAAGAAGGGTAATCACCATTCTTTAACTATTCCTAACTACCTTTCTGCCCAGCCCTGTCTTTATCCCATCTCTCCACTCCTATAATATACTCTACCCCCATTTCCCTAGCGCCCTTGTCTCTTGCCCCTCTTGTCCGTAATCCCTATATAGGACATAGGAATATCATCACTGGCTTGGAACTAGAAGAGTCCCTAGTCCTATAGAAATATATATGTTCCTAGCTTTCTAAATTGTAATTGTGAACACATTTTCCCATGAAAATGATAATGGTATTAGTGCTATAATTTAGGCATATTATGTGTCACATTGGCTTTTGGGATTAGATTTACGTTGACTGGGAAAACTTTCTGAGTTCACAACATAGGAAAGCAAATGAACATTTAAAAAACAACTCATTCACAAGTTGAGGACTGCTTAGGCTTTTTCATAAGACCAACAGTGGAGTTGTGCACCAGGCATTGAGGCAGCTAGGATTGGAAACAATTTTTTTTATGTCCGGAAAACGAACAAGGATCCTAGAACTGAGCCTTGAGAGCTCTGTAGCTGTTAAGTATATGAGGCCTATTCCCTACCTAAGGTTACCCTGTCTCAAATTTCTCTCATGTAAATTCGTCTCTTTGGAGGGGACTTGACTTAGTAACAAGAGCCTTCATGAGAACATCTCTTTACCAAACTGATGCTGTCCATACTTGTCATCTAATCTGATTTCACAAACATGTTTTCCAAACTGAAATTGCTCTTCATAATGTCAGAGCCTCTCTCTTTAATCTGACTGCTCAGTGGAATGCAATCCTTATTTTAAACTTGCTGTCTACTCTCCATGCTGTTACTTGCAGTCTCTCCAGTTCGTCTTCTGCTTAACGTGTTCTCTCAGTGCACACAGGTTCCTCCATTTGCCTCTAACTCCCTTAAGTAATATTATAAAGGAACCATAAACAAAGACCCAGAACAATGGAATATGCCTATGATATAGAAGAATACAGTTCATAACTTATTTAAAAATAAATGTGGGGGTTTTGTTCTGGTTGTTTCTTGTGCTTAAATACAGTTGTAGAACCAAAAAAAAGGGTGGAGTGGCGTGGGGTTTCCAGGTAGGCATCAAAGGGGGTCAAACTAGTCCTAGATAAGGAGAAGATATAAGGTTACTATCTGGAACTAAATTGGCCACACAGAGAATTTGAAGGCCCTGAGGGGCAAGTGGAGGACATGACATGTTAGATACGGAGTTGGGGAGTGCAGTGAACAGAAAATGCCTTGAGATGAAGTCAGGAGTACATCTTTATGTATAAAAGATGTGGTGTGACAATGACAGGACCTAGGAAATCAGGGTCCCTTGAAGCAGTTCATCTATGTGGATTTTTAAATCATCAATAACAGGAGGCAGGATGGAAAGAAAAGAGTATGAAAGTGAAGCAAGTCCACAAGAGAAGTAATGGCAGCCAGTAATACAACAGCCAGGTAGAACAACTGGTATAAAACTCAAAGGAATCATGAAGCAGCAGCTTAGAAATAACATTAAGGATGAGATCTCTTCTAATTGACTGAAGGTAAACAAGATATTGAGTGTTTAAGGCAAAAAGCACCTGGAGAGGTTGGGGGAGAATCAAATTTCTAAAGCAGTGAAAAGTAAAATGAGCTTAAACATGGGCTTTGGATGAAAAAGTAACCTGACAATCACAAAAGGGTTCCAGAGAGTGTAATAGAAAGGGACTGAAGGGAAGGAAGATGGGCCCCTTTTGAAAAAAAACAAAAGCAAACAAAAAAACAAGGGTGCTGAGCAGGGCTCTGGGATTGAGAAATCTCATGGGCATGGTGAGGATGGAGATGGAGAGCAATCAGATAGAAGCACTTAGAAAAGCTCTGCACTCCTGTACTGAGAACAGAAGTAGCCTCTTTCGTTAATATCCAGTGATTGATTGTAAAGTTGTTAACGGTCAAAGTCTTATTATTGGCAATCCTTAGGAGTAGAGGAAAGGATTTATTAACAGTATTATGTAATTGTTAACTGCTTACTAAGGGCCAGACATTATTAAATGCTTTACTCACATTATTTCATTTTTAGCTGGGGAAACAAATCAATAAAGCTGCTTGAGGTCACAAAGTTAGTATGTGGTGGGACCAAGATATGAACTAAGCAGTTCCAGAGCCCACTCTTCCTCTGTTTATTTCAGATGAACAAACTGCATGTTGCAGTGGTATTCAGTGCTTTTGAGTTATTACCTGTAGAAAATTTTCAATTCCTATCACTATTCTGGAAAATACTTAAGAAACTCTGTAGAGTCCTGGGTCCAAACACCAAAGGCAATAATATCCCCATCCTCTTGCATACTAAATCTTGGATGAAGTTTGGGCCAGCGTAAATATCAGCCCTAATTCTTGTTGCCTGCACAATGAGGGTGTCTGCGGGAGACATTTCACTTTAAAGATGAGCTCTTTATAGGAAAGGATCACACTTCCAGCTTAGAACCATTATTCTCTGCATTATTCTGACAGAATAAGGGATATCTGACTGTCTAATATAAATCATAGATTAGATGTCCCCATTATGGATCTATCCAATAACTCACTATGGATATACCTTTGATGAGGGTTTTTAAAAGTGTTTTTATATTTGTAGCTAGTACCACTTCTTGGATTAAAAAAAACTTAGGTAAGTATATATTATATAAAATAGTTCTTTCAGATGCCCCTCCTGACTCCAAAAGCACAGAATTTATTTGAGCAACAAGTGTTTGTTTAATATAGGGATAATCATTTTGATAACTTTAATTGAATTTTCTCAACTTTCAACCTTTCACACTGAAAATTTTACATTTTAAATCCCCTCCAGCAGTTCATCATTTTATTAGAATTTCTTTGGGTCCTCTCTCCTTCCGAATGTTTCTGGGTATAACTGGTAAGGAGTTCTTGCACATTATTTCTTATACATAGTATTTTTATATCATATTTGTATATAAAAAGTAGGTATGGTTATATTTTATATAAAATATGTTTTTAATCTTTATTTTATACGTATACTTTTATTTTATATACATATAATTTGATTTTGACAAAACCAACCACGATAAGTATTTTAAACTTCTTAGTTGCTTAGCTCCCTAGCCCACATTGTGAGATCATTATTGAGAGCCAGCCTTATCCCTTGATTTCTTGGAAACAGTTGATTCTCTTCCCACACTTATAAAAGACCTTTTCCAGGTCTGAAAACCCATCAGTCAAGGCTCCCAGAGTTTTCACCCATCACAGTTCAAGGTGATCTTTGGGGAATATATGTTTGCTCTACCAATCATCTTCTTAAGCCCAAATGGCCTGGTCCTGGGTGTCCCGAGGATTCCTAAGAGGAGGCCATTTGTTACCTCTGATTTATGCAGATCGTCATTATTCCTGTCTAAGCTTGATATGCGTATCTTACTTTTTGATCTAGTGCCTCAGCTCAGCCTACTTAAGTGAAATATTTAAGAGTAGGTATATCACCATTTCATCCCTGATAGAGGAGGAGGAAATTTAGGAACTCTACAGCTTGCTGTAGCCAAACTCTAGCTCAATGACTTTGAGCAAGCGACTTAATCTCATTTCCTCATAATGTAAAATATCGACAATAGTACCTACTTCTGCCTGGGGAGCCGCAGACCTAGGAAGGATAATTGTTATATGGATAAATGGGGGGTTTATATAAAGTGCTTAGAACAGTGGTTAGCACCTAAATGCTTTATAGCCGTTTGCTATTGTTCTATTGCCGTGGGCTCTCTCAAATGCGTTGCCTCTAGATGCTCCAGCCCCAGGCCAGAAATTACCTGTAACTACGCTGCATTTTTCCCAGGACTGCTGCGTTGTTGCCGCTGGGATTAAAGCTCCCGCTCAGGTCTACTTTTACTTTCTTACCTTGGGAACTAATGAACAGTGGCTGGCAGGACATAAACATCGCCTAAACTGGCAAGGAAAGATTTTCCTATCTTTTGTCTCCACCCCTGTAAGAGATAATTAGCTAAGGAGTTTCCCTTCTTGTCTGAGTTGCTCTTCTGAAGTTCTGCCGCGGGAAGGCGGACCCTGGGCGGAGCCTGCCATGCCCCAGCCTCAGAGCGCAGGCCCTTGGAGTTACCTGACCTCGCTGCCCGAGCCTGCGCTGCTCAGCAGGGGCGGGGATGCTGCCAGGCAACCACGGAGAGGAGAGAACCTCCAGATTCCTAAAGGAGACCTAAGGGTGAGGCATTGTTGACAGCCGCAGGCCTAGAACTGCGAGCTCTTTCGGCCTTTGGGTCGTAGGTGGTGGTGGTAGCGGGTTCATGGACTCCGGCTTCGACTCAGTGTGTGATTCGGCCCTTTAGGGACTCCGGTGAAGTTCAGTCGGACGAATTGAGTTGCAGGCGAAAGTTAAAGATGGCTTCCAAGTCCTGAGTTGTCGTAGGTTATTGGGGCTGTTGAGAAAAAGACGAAGGTCTGGAATCCCAATTTGGTAAAAGGAAAGTTGGGCTGCTTTGAGATGATCCCACTCATGACTCCCTAGAATAAGTCGGAACACAAGGAACGACATAGTATCCACTTGTTTGACTTTTAGAAAATTACTTAATCCCTCTGTGCCTCAGTATCATTCATCTGTCAGTGGAATGATAAAATCTGCTTAGATGAGTAAATTCACAGTCAATTTTCAATAAATATTAGCCGTTATTTTCTGATCTCTAATGTTCTTTACCATTTGGGATTCTTAGAAGGGGAGAACCAAAGGGAGGAGGGTCATGGTCTTTCTCTCAAGCTTTATTAACTTAAACTAGGAAGTAAGAGATTATAGCAGATAGTGTTTACTAATAATTTGCAGTCACTCCCACTCTGTCTTCTAATTTTTTTAGCTTTCTGACAGAGTTCCTTTTTTATTTCAGTGCGTTGTCAGGTAAGTGAGTTCTTGGGTAAGAGCTAAATAAAATTTAGAGTATCTGTTAACAGTGTTGTTCTATGCCTCAGGAAGAAGACTAGCTACAAGGATATACTTCTGAAAAATCAGTGTGAACCCCAAGCTGGAGTGAATCTTCTCCTGAGCTCGCTTATTCCAGAATGGCAGTCTTCTTGCAGGAAAGATCTCTAATAGTGACTGATGGTAGAGGGAGAGGGCTGTGCCTGGGACCAAGAATCAGACTGGCAAAACAAAATCTTTCTTCCAACTTTAAGTTGTTGCTACCAGGAAATAGATACTTGGACCTCACAGGGCTGTCAGAAGACTCGGGGAGCTCTGCCCACAGATGCTGAGACCAGAAATACAGACCAAGGAGCAGGTGCTGAAGCAGGTCCTGACCTCTGCCTGTAGAGCTGCAGACCTAAGGAGGATATTATCATTCAGAATGTAGAGAAGAGGCATCAGTTATGCTAGAAAGGTTGAAGAGACAGCTTGAAGGACAAGCCATCAGGTGGGAAGGGTTGGGAGGATCATTTATGGCTTGACTAGTGAAAGCCTTCAGGAATAGAACAGAAAGCAGCAAAACAACTTTAGGATCCACCAGATGTCTCTGGAGCCATAACCCAGTATCTCCCTCATGGGCTTTAATTCCGCAGGGTATTCACGTACACCTCTGGAACCTTCTCTGCCTATATTTTTTTTGTTGTTATTTGGGTGTTTTTACTGAAGGATAGCTTCAAATTCAATTTTCCAAGACCATCTTCATCCCATTGCTTTTAGGGCCCAGATAGAACAAGGATAGAACAAGGTATGCTTATGGCAAGATAGTACCCTGGAATCAAAAGGTGTCAGGTCCAGTCTGTTAAGACCCTATCTTAGTTTAACTCTCACGTTATTGCCGTATGAAATGGAAAGCAGATGAGAAAGAATGTCTGCAGAGAAAGAAGACATCCTTGAAAAGAAGGTTTTTAGAACTCTTGTTAGTGTCCTTTCCCTGGAAACCTTGCCCCTACCCGTCTCTTTGCCCAATTCTTTAGGTAGAAACTCTGAGTAACATTTGGGAGGTGTCTGTGTTTTGTTTTGTTATTGTTTTGACTTATTCAACTCCTTTAGCTTTAAAATGTTTTTCTTCTTATCTTTTAATACTGAATATTAACTGAAAAAATTATTTTCCCCACTGTTATTTTTCCAGTTTACTGATTTCCCCATATCAAAATAGTATGCATTTTGAAACTGATCTACCTATTGCTTCAAGTTAACTTTTATTATATGCCATTGTTTGTTGATCCATTTAACAAACATTTATGGAGCATTTTGTTTGTCTATACTAGTGGCCTAGGTACATTCATTTGGTGTAAATGGTACTTTTAACTTCCCTTTAGCAAATTAAAATTTCTCTTGGTTTCATGATATTCCCTTTTTTCACCTCCAGATTCAAACTGATCTCCTCTTAACTTTTTTGATTATACCTTTCTGATTCTTTGTCACATTTTGTGAGAAAATTCTGTATGCTCTTCCGGTCTCTTTCTGTCCAGCTGTCTCTTCTCAAACTGGAACTTCACATGCCTTCTTGCATGCTTTTCAAAATTGAATTGCTAATTTAGGGATACTGAAAAGGCATGCACTTTAGATAAAACTGGGTTTTATTTTTATCGCTGTTTCTCATCATAAGTCTCATGATCTCAGCAGAAGAGACAACTGACATTTGAATTGTCTGTGCATTTTTTTTAGATGGTGTTACTGAGAATGAAAATAAGGACTTGTCTCCAACACAAAAAAATTCTGAAGATGCTAAATCATGTGGGGGGAATCTGTAGAATTACAGCATCAATGCAGTAAGTTAGTAAAAGCTTTAGTTACTGGTGAGTAATTACTCAGCATTAGGAAGTACATACCAAAGAGAATGTCTTTGAGAGCAACACTTTTGGAAAAGCTTTTGTTTACAGTGGGTCCCTCCTTTCCCACTAGGAAATCCATCACAGGGGAAAATGCTATCAGTATAAGGAATGTGGGAAAGCCATATTTGACATCAGCCAAAGCAGCCTTATTTGATATCAGAAAATCCACACGAGCAAGAGACTGCATAAATGTGATGCAGGATGTAAGGATGCCTTTATTCAGCATGGAAACCTTATAGAACCGCATGTGAAGGAAGTAGGAAGGAAGGCCTTCACCCAAAAGTCAGGACTGACTGCACTAGAGAATCTACATACGAGATAGATCTTATAAACGTGATGAATGTGGAAATGTTTTCCACGGAATCACCAGCATTATTCAGCATTGGAGAAATCACACTAAAGAAAAACTGACAGTGTGATGAGTATGGAAAAGTCTTCAGATAGAGGTTGGACCTTAGTAAACAGCAGTGAGTCCATATTAGGGAGGCTCTTTTAAATGAGAAGATTGTGGGAAGTTGTACGGACAGACATCAAGCCTCAACAATAGTCTCCACGATATTGGAAAATTAATGTAAATGGGCAAGATGTATGGGGAATGGGTATCTTAAATTGCCCATTGTAGCCACTAAAAACATTCAATGAACGTCTCAAGTCAAGAAAAGGAAAAGTCAGAAGTTCTTTTCGCTTCTCAAAGGAGTCTGTAAACATAAGCAACCAGGACTTTTGAAATTAAGATGTTTACCTGCATCCCTGGACTTGTGACACTATCTCTGAGATGATTATCTGTTTATTGGGGACATGTTATTTTCCCATGCCCACTCTAATCTCATATCTTAAATTCATTCAAGTGTAAACAATATTGTCTACTGTTTATTTTAACTATATATATATATATATACACACACACACACACACACACACACACATATACACATATATATTATTTTTATGGGCTAAATAGGCTTGTATGAGTACACCAGGGCATAAAAATGACATTATTAAAGTTTCAGTAAACATAATGAAAGGAACCACATCACTGAATTGTTGGACGTTGGCTGCTTTCCTAGATTTGGCACTGCCTCTGTGTTCTCTCAACACAAGGCCATATAGGTGTCATTCACAGAGTATATATTTCCCAGATTTGGTTTTTTTTTTAAGATAGAAAAAGAAGGCTTCCCTGGTGGCGCAGTGGTTAAGAATCCGCCTGCCAATGCAGGAGGACACGGGTTCGAGCCCTAGTCCGCGAAGATCCCACATGCTGCGGAGCAACTAAGCCCATGAGCCACAACTACTGAGCCTGTGCTCTAGAGCCCGTGTGCCTAGAGCCCGTGCTCCGCAACAAGAGAAGCCATCGCAATGAGAAGCCTGTGCACTGCAACGAAGAGTAGCCCCCACTCACGGCAACTAATGAAAGCCTGTGCGCAGCAACAAAAGACCCAACGCAGCCTAAATAAATAAATAATAAAATAAATAAATTTATTCAAAAAAAGATATTTCACATATAGCTTATTGACAGATAATAATAGAGGTATTTTCCCTTATAGATAACACATAATATCCTGAAGGCTAATACTTTAAGTAATTTGTTTATTATTCTTTTCAGTTCTAAAACCTACGGGCTAAAAGAGGAAAGAATCTTTTAGAAGCTCTTCTTCAGCAAATTGGCAATGTAGCCCAATCTCTATGAAAATGAGGCCTATGGATTTTATAGTAGGTCACTAAATATAGGAACCACAGATTTCAAAACTTTGCAATGATTATTTCACAATTAGGAGTTTATATCTGCTGTATATGCCTAAATTTTCTGAATAGGTATTACGGTCACTATTTTAAAAGATGGATTGTGTTCTATAAAAGGATTTTTCAGCATCCATAGAAGCTACATTATTTTTTTCCGTTAATTTTATTATCTTGTATTACATGAAAGGCTTTCCTGACATTGAACCAATCTTGCATTCCTGGAATAAATTTCACTTAGGCATGGTGTTTTCTTCATGTGTTTATGGGTTCTACTTGCTAATATTTTATTTAGTACATTTTTATTCAATATTTATGTAAAACTGGTCTGTAATTTTCTTTTATTCTGTATTTTTCAGGTTCAGGTTTTGATTTTACTTGCATCGTAAAAAGGACTAAGTTTTTATTTTTTAATGTTCTAGAACAATTGGTAAAGCATTGAAATTATCTGGTTTTTGAAAGTTGAATTCTGATGTGAAACCATCTGGGCTGGGTACTTTTTTGTGGGATAGTTCCATGGTAACTTTTTTCTATTTCTTCTACAAAAATGGTCTATTTAGGCTATTTATAATGGGGGTCAATTCTGATAATCTATTATTTGCTTAGAAAACTATCCATTTTGTCTAGACTTTCAAGTTATTTGCCTAAAATCTGCAGTATAATCTGTTATGACTTTTTAAACAGTTTTATTGAGGGAAATTGATACACAGTAAACTGCACAAGTATATGATTGAACATGGCAGGTTTTTTGTTTTTTTGTTTGGTTAAGGTAACATTGGTTTATAACATTGTATGTTTCATGTGTACAACATTATATTTCTACTTCTGTATACCCTACAGCATGCTCACCACCAAAAATTTAGTTTCCATCCATCACCATATTGTTGATCCCCTTTACCCATTTCACCCTCTTGTCAGCCCCTTCCCCTCTGGTAACCACTATTCTGTTCTCCATATTTACATGTTTGATTTTGTTTGGTTTGGTTTGTTCATTTATTTTGTGTTTTGGGGGTTTCTTCGGTTTTTATATTTCACAGATGAGTGAAATCATATGATATTTGTCTTTTTCCATCTGGCTTATTTCACTTAGCATACTACAAATGACAAGATTTCATCTTTTTCAATAGCTGAGTTGTATTCTATCATGTATATATATACCACATCTTCCTTATCCATTCATCTGTTGAGCTCTTAGGTATCTTAGCTACTGTAAATAAATGCTACAATGAACGTAGGGGTGCATATATCTTTTCAAATTAGTGTTTTCATATTCTTTGGGTAAATAACCAGAAGTGGGATAGCTGGATCATATGGTGGTTCTATTAATATTTTGAGGAATCTTCATACTGTCTTCCATAGGGGCTGCACCAATTTACATTCCCACCGACAGAGCACAAGGGCTACCTTTTCTCCACATCCTTGCCAACACTTGTTATTTCTTGTCTTTTTAATAATAGCCATCCTGGGGCTTCCCTCGTGGTGCAGTGGTTAAGAATCCGCCTGCCAATGCAGGGGACACGGGTTCGAGCCCTGGTCCGGGAAGATCCCACATGCCGCAGGGCAACTAAGCCCTTGTGCCACAACTACTGAGCCTGCACTCTAGAGCCCGCGTGCCACAACTACTGGAGCCCGTGCTCCACAACAAGAGAAACACCGCAATGAGAAGCCTGCACGCCACAGCGAAGAGTAGCCCCTGCTCGACGCAACTAAAGAAAGCCCGCGTGCAGCAATGAAAACCTAATGCAGCCAAGAATAAATAAATAAATTTATTTAAAAAATAATAATGATAGCCATCCTAACAGGCATGAGGTGATAGCTCACTGTGGTTTTGATTTGCATTTCCCTAATAATTAGTGATGTTGAGCATCTTTTCATGTACCTATTGGCCATTTGTATGTTTTCTTTGGAAAAATGGCTACACAGCTCCTCTGCCCATTTTTTAATCAGTCAAAGGTATGACAGTTGAATGTCAGGCCAATAGGGGTAAGGCAGTACCTTATTTAACAAATACAAATTACCTGTCCCTAGATGCTATATATGTAAAAGTCCAGTAATGTCAGCAACCAACCATATATGAAGTGTCAGAATTTTACAGATAAAGGGAATTGAGTCCACGGCCATAACAACCAATACTGGACATTGCCAGATGGGGGGTACAGAGTGTCTCCTTCAGCAAGGAAAGGGAAGTCCAGCTTAGAGAAGAGGTCCATTCAGTCTGTGTGGCCTAGGGTCCTTCAATCTTCTCAAGAGCAACGGAGTTTGGAGGCCTTCCTACAATCCTACAATGGACCCAGAAGTGCATCCAGAAGGAGGGAAGTGCCAGTTTGCTGGCAAAGAGAGTCTTCTAGGGCAACAGGAAAGAAAGGATTGCTAAATTTAAAAAAAAAAAAAAAAGAAAGAAAAAGTATATCATAAGATACATAGGAAATAACCATATGGCTAGCAGTGGCAGAAAATGCTGTTTATGTAATTGAAATCATACAGAGTATATTCTCTGACCACAATGAAACCAAACTAAAAAATAACAAACAAAAATCTCCAAATATTTGGAAACTAAGGAAAGCATTTCTAAATAATGCCCAGGTCAAAGAGGAAGTCTCAACGGAATTTTTTTTTAATACATAGATTGAAGGAAAATAAATACAACTATCACAGTATGTGAGACACAGCTAAAGAAATGCTGACAGGGAAAATTATAGCACTAAATGCTTATATTAGAAAAGTGGAATAGTCTGAAATCAATAATTGAAGTTCCTGCCTCAAGAAACTAAAGATCAAGAGCAAAATAAACCCAAGACATCAGAAGAAAATAATAAAGATAATAGCAGAAATCAATGAGACTGAGAATAGGAAAACAATAGAAAAAAGTTAATGAAACAAAGTTGTTTCTTCAAAAATTTTTCCAATAAAACATAAACCTTTAGTAAAACTGACAAGATAAAAAGAGAGAAGATACAAATCATTAGCAATGGGAATGAATTTGGGATATTACTACAGATCCTGCATTTATTGAAAGCTTTGTAAAGGCAGACAATGAACAATTTTGCACTTATAATCATAACTTTGACTACTTAGAAGAAATGCACCAATTCTTCAAAAAGTGCAGGCAACCAAAATCCAACCAAGATGAAATAGATAATCTGAATAGTCCTTTAGCCATTAAAGAAATTGAATTCATAATTTAAAAGTTCCCAGATCTTCAGGTCTAGAGGGCTTCACTGGAGAATTCTACCAAACATTAGAGGAAGGATTATCAACAATTTTACACAATTTCTTCCAGAAAATAGAAGAGGTTATATTTTCCAACTCTTTTTTTTTAAACATCTTTATTGGAGTATAATTGCTTTACAATGGTGTGTTAGTTTCTGCTTTATAACAAAGTGAATGAGCTATACATATACATATATCCCCATATCTCCTCCCTCTTGCATCTCCCTCCCACCCTCCCTATCCCACCCCTCTAGGTGGTCACAAAGCACCGAGCTGATCTCCCTGTGCTACGCAGCTGTTTCCCACTAGCTATCTATTTTACATTTGGTAGTATATATAAGTCCATGCCACTCTTCCAACTCTTTTCATGTTGCTAAGATTACTCTGATACCATAATGAGACAAAGACAGAATGGAAAAACAAACAAAACAAAAAAAACCCAGAATCCAGTATCTCTCATGAAATTAGATGCAATGAAATATTAGCAAATCCAATCAAGGTATTTATAAAAAGAGTTATATACCATAATTAAGTGGGATTTATTCCAACATGTAAGGCTGTTTCAATCTTAAAAAATTAATGTATTCCATCATATCAACAGACTAAAACATATGATCATACAATTGACACAGAAAAAGAATGTGACAAAATCCAATACTCATTCATAATAAAAACTTTCAGCACCCTAGAAATAGAGGGGAACTTCTCCAACTTCATAAAAAACATCTACAGAACACCTACAGCTAATTTCATACTTAATGGTGAAATGCAATTCTTTCCCCATAAGATTGGGATCAAGACAAGAATGTTCACTCTCAATATTCTTATTCAACATAATGTTGGAAGTACAGGGACTTCCCTGGTGGCACAGTGGTTAAGAATACGCCTGCCAGTGCAAGGGACACGGGTTCAAGCCCTGGTCTGGGAAGATCCCACGTGCTGTGGAGCAACTAAGCCCGTGCGCCACAACTACTGAGCCTGCGTGCCTAGAGCCCACGCTCCGCCACCGCAATGAGAAGCCCGTGCACCACAACAAGAGCAGCAACAAAGACCCAATGCAGTCAAAAATAAATAAATAAATTTATTAAAAAAAAAAACTGGAAGTACAAGCCAGTGTAATAAGGCCAAAAATGACATGAAGTGAAAAAATAAAACTGCATATTTGCAGGTAATATAATTGTGCACACACAAAATTTCAAGGAATCTACAAAAAACTTCTAGGACTAGTAAGCAAATTCAGCAAGGTTGAAAGATACAAAATCAATACGCAAAAGTCAATCCTCTTTCTATATACTAATAATGAATATTTGGAAATTGAAATTTAAAATGCAATGCCATTTGTAGTTGCTCCAAAGAAAATTAAATACTTGGGTATAAATCTAACAAAAATGTACAGGATCTGCATCTGTACTGGGAAAATGACAAAAAGCTGTTGAGAGAAATCAAAGAAGATCTAAATAAATGAAGAGACATACCGTGTTCATGGACTAGAAGACACACATAGCAAGGTTATCAATTCTCCCTACACTGATTTATAGGCTTAATATAAATCCTGTCAAAATCCCAGCAAGATTTTTTGGAAGACATAGATAAGCTTGTTCTAAAATTGATGTGGAAAGGCAAAGAACCTAGAATAACTAAATTTTAGAAAAGAATAAAGTGGGAGGAATCACTATCCTTGATGTTAAGTCTTACTGCAGTGATCAAGAGTGTGGTATTGTAGACATATATAGTTCAATGGAACAGGTTGGAGAACCCATAAGTAGACCACACAAAAATGCCCAACTGATTCTTCACAAACTTACAGAAGCAATTCAATGCAGGAAGGATAGCCTTTTCAGAAAAAGGTGCTGGTGCAATTGGACATCCATAGGCAAAAAACAAAAAGAAAAACAACTCAGCCTAAACCACACATCTTATACAAAAATCAGCTGAAAACAGATCATGGGGCTAAAACATAAGACATAGCTTAAAACTTCAAAGAAAACATAAGAGGAAATCATCAGGACCTAGAGTTAGGCAAAGATTCTGAGAATTGACATCAAAAGCATGATTCATTAAAGGAAAAATTAATAATTTGGTCTTCATCAAAATTTAAAACTTTTGCTCTGTGACAGACTCTATTAAGAGGATTAAAAGACAAACTACAGACAGGGGAAATATTTTTATACCATATATCTGACAGAGGACTTGTATCTAGAATATAAAAAGAACTCACCTAATCGCAACAGTTAAACAACAAACAATTCAATTAGCTATGGGCAAAACTCATGAACAGACATTTTACTGAAGAGTACCCAACAATGGAGGCACTGTGTCATTCACCATTTCATGCCCCCATATCACCTCCCAGTCACCCTCACTCCCAAGGTTACTTTAACTTTGTTCTCTTCATTGTAGATTTCCTTAAATTCCATCAGTTGAATTTAGACACTTTTTTTTTTTAAACAAAAATGTGGAGAAAGAAGTTTAATACAGACACTTCAAGGGTTACAACACCAACCACCAGGAGAGTATTGTCTGCTTGACTGGGAGCTCAGGGAGTAATGTGGAGTCCATCCTGCAGAGATGGCTGGAGTACTGGGGACCCTTTTTTCCTTAAAGTAACTGAGGTTGGGAAGAGATCGGGAGGCACAGAAGGATCAGCTCCACACCAGTAAGCGTAGATTTGCACTGACTTTCGTTTTTAAGAGGCCGTCTACTCAGCCTCAAGAAACAAACTTTTAATAACTAAGGCATTAGGCAGCTGGATTCAATCTTACCTTTAGGGACTTAACTCCTAAACATTCATCAGCAGGTAGCATATGCTATTGAGTCTCAGAGAATCTTTTTATATCCTGTATCTCAGCCAATGTGGTATAGTTACAACAGAAAGACTGTTATTTCTGGAAATAGGTATGTGAACACTTTGCTCTCAAGCAGTAGGTGCCGGGGGGATTTTATGTTGCAGTGAAAGAGCAAGTAGAATCAACCAATCTTCAGAATCATTCATTCATCAGGAACTCTGCTAGGTGCTGAGGATACAGTAGTAAGCCAGTCATTATCTCTTGTCGTTCAGCCTCATACCAGCCCTTCTTTATCCCGATCTGAAAGCAGGGTAAGGAGGCTACAAACATTATTTCCTAGGCTCCTACTGTCACTTGTAAGAACTAGAGATCAACAGTGGGGGAGCATGGTTAAGAGTTGTAATACTTAGCTAATACCTGAAACTACAGTATTGTGATGGTTAATTTTGTGTCAACTTGACTGAGCCACAGGATACCCAGATACTTTTTTTTTCATTGAAAAATATCACAACTTTTACTGTAATTTTTTTAAACGTTTTTATTGGAGTATAATTGCTTTACAATGGTGTGCTAGTTTCTGCTTTATAACAAAGTGAATCAGTTATACATATACATATGTCCCCAGATCTCTTCCCTCTTGCATCTCCCTCCCTCCCACCCTCATCATCTCACCCCTCTAGGTGGTCACAAAGCACCAAGCTGATCTCCCTGTGCTATGCGGCTGCTTCCCACTAGCTATCTATTTTACGTTTGGTAGTGTATATATGTCCATGCCACTCTCTCACTTTCTCCCAGCTTACCCTTCCCCCTCCCTGTATCCTCAAGTCCATTCTCTAGTAGGTCTGAATCTTTATTCCCATCTTGCCCCTAGGTTCTTCATGACCTTTTTTTTTTTTTAGATTCCATATATATGTGTTAGTATACAGTATTTGTTTTTCTCTTTCTGACTTACTTCACTCTGTATGACAGTCTCTAGGTCCATACACCTCACTACAAATAACTCAGTTTCGTTCCTTTTTATGGCTGAGTAATATTCCATTGTATATATGTGCCACATCTTCTTTATCCATTCATCTGTTGATGGACACTTCGGTTTCTTCCATGTCCTGGCTATTGTAAATAGAGCTGCAATGAGCATTTTGCTACATGACTCTTTTTGAATTATGGTTTTCTCAGGGTATATGCCCAGTAGTGGGATTGCTGGGTCGTATGGTAGTTCTATTTTTAGTTTTTTAAGGAACCTCCATACTGTTCTCCATAGTGGCTGTATCAATTTACATTCCCACCAACAGTGTATGAGGGTTCCTTTTTCTCCGCACCCTCTCCAGCGTTTATTGTTTGTAGAAATTTTGATGATGGCCATTCTGACCGGTGTGAGATGATATCACATTGTAGTTTTGATTTGTATTTCTCTAATGATTAATGATGTTGAGCATTCTTTTATGTGTTTGTTGGTAATCTGTATATCTTCTTTGGAGAAATGTCTATTTAGGTCTTCTGCCCATTTTTGGATTGGGTTGTTTGTTTTTTTGATATTGAGCTGCATGAGCTGCTTGTAAAATTTGGAGATTAATCCTTTGTCAGTTGCTTCATTTGAAAATATTTTCTCCCATTCTGAGGGTTGTCTTTTCGTCTTGTTTATGGTTTCCTTTGCTGTGCAAAAGCTTTGAAGTTTCATTAGGTCCCATTTGTTTATTTTTGTTTTTATTTCCATTTCTCTAGGAGGTGGATACCCAGATATTTGGTCAAACATTTTTCTGGGTGTGTCTGTGAAGGTGTTTTGAGATGAGATTAACATTTGAATTGGTCGACTGCTAAAGCAGATCACTCTCCCTAATGTGGACGGTCCTCATCCAATCAGGTGAGGACCTGAATAGAACAAGAAAGGCTGATCCTCTCTGGAGTAAGAGGGAACTCCTTCTGCCTAACTTCATTGAACTGCCTTCAGACTTGTCTTTTCCTGCCTTCAGACTTGACCTGAAACATTGGCTCTTCTTGGTTCTCAAGCCTACTGGCTTTTGTACTGGAACTATGCCATCGGCTTCCCTGGGTCTCCAGCTTGCCAACCGCAGATCTTGGGACTTCTCAACCTCCATAATCATGTGAGTCAATTTCTTCTAATAAATCTCTTTATATGTACATCCTATAGGTTCTGTTTGTCTGGAGAACCCAGACTAATATGACTATGTTCAGGAAGTTCAGAAATCATACAATAGATTTTTATTGGTTTAAGGATTCGCTTAAACACAATAAATAACTATATTGTTTACTACTGTAATACAAATCATTTACATTACGATTTATAGATTTGTGTCCCCTGAAAACTATGAAGTACCAAGGCTTGGAAACTGGCATAAAAACAGGGACTTGGATAGATCTGCAAAGGATTTTGGATAAGCAAGGGAGAATATATCACAATGGTGAAACCATTAATTGTGAAAAGTGGCCAGAAAACCTTGTTATATGAATTCCTGAGTCTTAGAATGATATTGTAAATATTGTAAATGATATTGTAAATAGTCTTAGAATGATACTGTAAATAGGGAAGAGATTGCTGGTGCCAGAAGCCAAGTGAGAAGTGTGAGTAGATGCAAAAGCAGAAGCATATTTCTGTAATAAAGAGTAGTGATACACTAACAAAAAAAGTTTGCAGGAAAGTAGTCATCCTGAAACACTTTTTTAAAAGCAATTCCATTTGAAATATACATAATAAATACTTCTTGCATAATGCTGACTAAAAAACTTTTGCCACTTGAATTCATAAGACTGCAATTTTGACTATCATGAAGAAAAAAAAGATGGTTTACAAAGTGTGTTTAAAGAAAAGTAGATAGCCTGAGGAGTTAACTTAATGCTTAAAGTTCTCATCATGAATAATGGAGGAAGAGGTACCACACAGCTTGTTTGGGATTCAATATATAAGAAGACCAAGATGGTCAACACTAAAAATGGAGTTTTGAAACCATAAGTGATACTTGTTGTAAATATCTGGTGTGAATCCACTGACCCAGAGGAAGTTTGAACTTAGTAAGTATAAGTCTTGATGTAGTCTATGATACAGTTGGGGGGAGGGAGAAAGTTTGTGGGCAGGATAGTGCCAGGAGCTTTAGAGAGCACTTGGTCAGGCCCAAGAGAACTAAAAGGTGAGAACCATGATGCTGAGCTTTAGAGAATCTATTATTTTATCCTGACTTGATAACTGATTTTCACACTGCCTGCATAGGAACAATTTTCTCCTTCAAAAGTAGCAAAATTAGTGTCAGGGAAACATTAATAAAAGAATGTAATTTGATGGTTGACATATATTCACATTGATTTAATGATAAAGAAGCTATTTCAGGCATTCATATTAGAATTCCTAGGCTGGTAAAGAAATTTGGATTCCTTCTGTCGCAGTAACCCTACCGTAACCCTACTCTGCCCATCCTATGTGCTTGACAAGACATGCACTACACTAACTCAGAAACGGATACCAGTTCCTTATCTGCTGTCAAGGCACTGCAGGAAGGAGAAAGAAAAAATGGCAGGCCCTGGATCAAAAGAAATGGGACTGAATTTTTAAACTCTGGACACCTGGTAGTGAGGCTCTCGGTTGCCCAGACAACTGGCATAAAAGTGACACTCAAATTCAGCTGAAAGTATAGCTTCCCTAGACCCCTCTGTGCTTTGGGCTGGAAGGGACCTTTAGTTTCCCTCAGAAACACCAAAGAAGCAGAATACATTACCAAGCCCTTGCCCAGGAGAGAGAAGTGGCTGCCCCTGGTCCTTGGCACTTCACTCTGCCACTCTTTCCTCCCCTTCAAAGCCAGACTTCTTGGAAGGAAGCCTCTGGTCCCTGACTCTAGTCCTCACCTCCCACTATCCTTCAACACACTGTGGGCAGCAAACCACCAACAATGACCACTGAGATTGCTCCTGCGAATGTAAACAGAAGTTTTTCCCCCAGCTACCATTTCGCACGGCTGCTTCTCAGGCAGCCAGGTTGATGCGGCTGTCACTTCCAGAAACGATCTTGTTCCTGGATTCAGGGGCTCCATTCTCTCCTGCTTCCCTCCTTCCTGTTTCTTTCCAGCCCCCATTCACAGTCTGGTTAGGTGCAGACTATCAAGCCAGGTTGCCTGGGTTCATAATCCTGGCTTTACTACTTACTTGTTGGGTAATAGCCAATAGGGATATTGTGAGCATTAAGTAAGTTTATGTATAAAGTTCTTACAACAGTGCCTGGCTCCTGGTAAGTACTATATAAATGTCAGCTAATAGTATAATTCATTTGGCTTTCTCTTTTTAAGTATGGGTGGGCCATGGAGTTCTGTTTTGGGTTTTTTTTTTTTTTGGTTTTGGTTTTATTGGTTTTAATTTTAAAAAAAGTTTTGGCCATGGCATGTGGCATGTGGGATCTTAGTTCCCCAACCAGGGATTGAACCCCGTACCCCCTGCAGTGGAAGTGCAGAGTCTTAACCACTGGACCGCCAGGGAAGTCCTCTGGAGTTCTGTTCTTGACCCTTTCTTTTCTCTCTCCACTTTCTTCCCCAGAACTGTCTTTAATCACTTATAAGATTTTAGCTCTCATTTCTAGGCTGAAGACTCCTGATCCCTATCCTGAGCTGCCTCCCAGACAGTTCTGTCTGGAAATCTTGCAAACGAATCCAATTCAATATGCCCAAACCAAGCTGATTTTCTTCCCCCCAGTCTACTCCTTCCCCAGAATGGCATCCTCTAGAAACAGCGGCACCAGCTGCCGGGTTTCCTTAGAATCATCTGTGATTTGCTCTTCTCATTCAGTTGCCGCACTGGATCACCTGGTCCAATCTATCCTACCTATGGAATGTCTCTCAGATCTGTTTCCTTTTCTCTATTCTTACTGCTATTGCCTTGGCCCAAGCCCTCATTATTGTCTCTAGCCTACTAAGTGTTTTCAACCCCTCCATTCCTTCCTTACTTTCTACGCTGTGACCTGAGAGAGCTCTTTCTAAAATACATACCTAATCAAGTCCCTCTCCTCTGCCTAAAACCACTGATGCTCCCCTTCACGCCCAGATAAAACACCTGTTTCCACTCATGCCTGCTGCAGATCCTCTGTCCCCATAAACTGGTAACCAAACTCTGGGAGCATCACATATGGTCACACAGCTTGTGTACTGCTCAATGTGCCAGCCAGTGGGGGCTCAGGTAGGGCAAACCTGTGCCCTCCAGTGGTTTTTATTTTATTTTATTTTTATTTATTTATTTTTTAAAGGCATTTATTTATTTATTTTCTAGTTGCGGCAAATGGGGGCCACTCTTCATTGCAGTAAGCGGGCTTCTCATTGCGGTAGCTTCTCTTGTTGTGGAGCACAGGCTCTAGGCACACAGGCTTCAGCAGTTGTGGCACAGGGCCTCACTAGTTGTGGCGCATGGGCTTAATTGCTCCGCGGCATGTGGGATCTTCCCAGACCAGGGATCGAACTCATGTCCTCTGCGTTGGCAGGCAGATTCTTAACCACTGCACCACTAGGGAAGTCCCGGTATTTGGTTTTTAATAGGCACAAAATTTCTTGGAATCTGCAAGAGGTGCCACTGCCCTGACAGGCTGTTTACTATACTCTTCATTTAGTATTTACTTTCACGTTTCCACATCTTTGCAGGGCAAACAGCACTTGAGCCCTGAAGCCCAGCTTCAATGTCCCCTCCTCTGCAGAGCCTTTTTCACCCCCTTTAGGCAGAATGAACTGTCTCCTCCCATGACACTTCCTACCTTTCCTGAAAAATAAATATGATAGCTTATGGAAAGAGCACATTGAGAGTGCTCAGATTTTAAAATCTGCTTACCCTGCTCGACTGTGAGTTTCTTGAAAACAATTCTGTCTATAGCTTACTCATTTTTGTATTCCCCAGGTCCTGACACATAGTAAACACAGAGCAAGTTTGTGGTTGTTGTTTAAGTGAAAGGATGAATGAATGCAAAAGCGCTAGGTGAGTAGTTATTTCTGTAAAGCCCAGTTTCTCCACTTCAGCACTGTTGACATTTTGGGTGAGGTTAAGTCTATGTTATGAGAGGCTGGGGAGTGGTCCTGTATATAGTAGGATGTTCAGCAGCAACCCTGGCCTCTACTCACTAGATGCCAGGAGCACCACCCATCTCCAGTCATGACAATCAAAAAACATCTCTAGACATTGCCAAATTTTACCTTGGGAGCTAAAGGGCCCCTGGCTTAGAACCGCTGCCGTAAAGAATGAAAATGTAAAGTTCTGAATTACAAAATCTGCCTTTAAGTCTCAGTGCTGAAAATTATGGGGAATTTAGGGACTGGTGGAGGAAGTCACCTGGCAAGTGAGTAAAGGGCAGAGCTTCTGCCAGGGAATAGAAGTGGACATCGGAGGGGCTCAAGTTTCCCATAGTTGGACACTGGGCAGCAGAAGGATAAGCAGAAAGGGGTTGGGGGGGTCTATGTCCCCTGCATACATGCTTGGGGAGTTGCATGTGGTGTCCCATGAGGAGTGAAGCTAGAGACACATTCACTGCCCTTCCCTCACTGTGAACTCTCAGAAGGCTGCAGAGATAAGTGACAAATGGGCACTCAGAGGCTGCCTCAGTGTCTCACAGGAGAGCTGGCACCAACTGTAATCGATGCCAGAACCAGGCTGGGTAAACTACCATACACTGTAGTTAGAACACGGGCACAGCAACAGACAGCCTTGATTCAAATCCCACCTCTCCAATGATTTGCTCTGTGACCGTGGGCATGTCACTTATTAACTACTTAGTGCCCCCCTCTTTCCTATCTCTAAAAGGGAGATTAAAAGGATCTACTTTATGGAGTTATATATTTGTTAATATTTGTAAAACACCTAGAACACTGCCTGGCACATAGGAAGTATTTATCGAATAAAACTTGAGGATGGGATTATAGATTGATCCCCTCCAACTTTAGCAAAGACAGGTAAGAAAAATTCTCCCTCCCCTCAAACCCACACCGTGAGTTGGGAAGGTCCAGGAAAAGGAGAAAGGGAGAGAGACCCACACATATACCATACCTCACACGTTACTACTCCCTCTCTGTCATTACCATTCCCAGAAGCCGTGGGACCTGGGCCTGTCCTAAAAAGGGAAGGGAGCCCTGAGGTTCCTCTGAGCTAGATGGGACTAGATTTTCAGTGACTACAAAGTTATTCAACTTGGCTGAGGTGTATGTCCCTCTTTACGCAATGGAATGGAGGAGCTAGAAAATGTAAGGTTGGTAGAAGTTACCAGGGGAAAAACAATTCCAAGTCTATACCTTCATGAGTTTCTGTTCCTTAATCCAACCCTCTACAGCTTAGAGGATGACAGAAAAGAGATGGAATTTAGGAAACTGAGAGACCCCATCAAGTGTTACAAATGAAAACTACCAGAAAATACATCCTCTTAATGAGGCACCACAAGATATCTGGGGCACTGTTACATGAATGAATATTGCCAAAATAGGTGAGCCTAGGTCTACTCAAGTCTCTAGAGCCAAATACCAGTACATAGGTGAAATTCAGAAGCAAATTAAATTAAAGCTTTTCAAACTTTGCTATACATTAGAATCATTAGAGAGCTTTTAAAATATCCTGATACATTGACTGCAAACCAAAATCAATTAAGTCAGTCTCTGGAGGTGGGGGGGGAGTGGGACTCAGGCATTAATAACTTTAAAATTTTTCTAGATGATTCCAATGTGCAGCTGAGTTTGAGAACTAATGAGTTAAAGATACTCATTAAAAGAAACAATCAGCCAAACCCAGAATGTAAGACATTTCATAGCACAGAAGACCCAAGTTCTTCAACAAATAAGTGGTGTTAAAAAAAAAAAAAAAAGAGGAGGGGGAGGGAAGAGGAACTGTCATAGATTAAAAGAGATTGAATAGGCATCTCAACCAAATGTAAATGGTAAAATATATTTGGACCCAATCGGGGGAAAAAAAAACAGCCGTAAAAATTTGAGACAAATTCCCAATTTGAGACAATTGGGAAAACTTGAACATAATGATATTAAGGAATTACTGTCAATTTTGTTGAGTGTAATAATGATACTATAGTTATATTAAAATAAAAGTCCTTACTTGTTAGAAATTAACACTGAAGTATTTGTGGGTGAACTGATAAGATAGTGAAATCGAGCAGGACCCTATGGGGCCCTCCTGGGTAAAAAAGCCTTTCTGTGTCCCCAGTTTCTTGTTTGTAGGAAAAAGGCTTTTGCCTCCAAGACCTTCCCTAGTTTCAAAGGGCAGATTCAAACAGTTTCTCATTAGGGAAGAGAGGGAATGCAGAAACAGAGGAGGCACAGTCAAAAAACAATAGTATAACTGATTCACTTTGCTGTACAGCTGAAACTAACACAACATTGTAAATCAACTACACTCCAGTAAAAGTTTAAAAAACAAACAACAACAATGACAAAAACAGTGGTGCAGCGATAAAGCGGAGTCCTGTTTCCTCCTCAAGGGATGTACAGAACAATATATCTGAGTTCTTCTGGAGGAAATAAGACCCCCAGCCAGGTGGAGAAAGGTAACTTCAGGCTGAGCAAGAGATTCCTGGAGCACTGCCCTGTTACCTCACCACCAACCAATCAGAAGAAAGTCACACACCCTGCAGCCCTCACCTCAAATTTTGCCTCTTAAACTCTTCCCTGAAAACCATGGGGGAGTTCCGGGTTTGGGGGCACAAGCTGCTCATTCTTGCTTGGCCCTGCAATGAACCTTTTTCTGTTCCAAACTCTGACATTTCGGTTTGTTTGGCCTCACTGTGTGTCAGGCTCGTGAACTTGTGTTCAACAATAGCACCAGGGGTTCTGGGCCTTCTTCACTGTTACAAACCTCTCTTGCTCCTCAGGAATCCAGGCAGCCAGGGAAAAGGCATCCCCAAGACTTAAAGTGCCGGGAAGTTTGAGCATCACAATACGGAAAACAAACCAGTTGAGTCAGCTTTAGAACACGTTCTTCTTCAGCTATCTTATTTTTCCCTCCTAAAATATAGAAATCATCCATTACAAAAAGAACTGACAAATGACACTAAAATTTAAAGAAACGGTGAGAAAAGCCAGTCACCAAGACCACTCATTAAAGATAATATGCCATTGTTAGTGAACACAAGTTTGTCCAGACAGGTTGGCCCAGCTCTTAAAAGAGAACGGGACCAGGGTGGCTCACTTCCCACAGGGCATGAGCCCAGATGGAGTGGAGGGAAATTCCTAGCCTGTGCAAGCTAGAGCGACTTACCCCTAAGCGACACTGAAAGTGGACCGTAGCTCAAGATGTTTCTCGGCTCCAAACAGCCTCATGCAGGGAAAGCCAGTGCCTGTCAGGGAGAATTCCTCAGTTTCCTGGAGCAAAATGAGCTCCGGCAGCGGCTGGGGACTCGGGAAGGGGCTGCTCCAGGTTGGGGTCGATATGCCACGGGCACGGACTCCTGGGCTGATCACCAAAATTGTTATCGAATGCGTTTGTGTGTCGGACGCACAGGGAGGCCAAACAAACCGAAACGTCGGAGTTTGGAGCAGAGAAAGATTTATTGCAGGGCTGAGCAAGGAGTACAGGTGGATCATGCTCGAAAACCCCCAAATCGCGGATGGTTTTCAGGGAGAAGTTTTTTATAGGCAAAATTTGGGGTGAGGGCTGCAGGATGTGTGACTTTCTTCTGATTGGTTGGTGGTGAGGTAACAGGGCAGTGCTCCAGGAATCTTGTGCTCAGCCTGAAGTTACCATCTTCCACCTGAGGGGAGCCTTAGTTTCCACAGAAGTACTCAAAAATATTGTTGTGTATATTCCTGGAGAAGGAACCAGGGCCCAGCTTTATTCGCTAACTACAGTTTCGGCTGCTCCTCCTTTGTTTCTGCATTCCCTTACTTCCTTGATTAGCAACTCCTTGAATCTGCCTTTTGGAACTCAGGGATGGTGTAGGAGGCTGAATGAAGCCTAGTTCCCACAAACTACAAATGGGAAACACGGAAAGGATTTATACCAAGGAGGGCCCCATAGGGTCCTGCTTGATTTCACCATCATAGTTAGAAATAACAATAATAATAGCAAATCTTTAAATCGTGCCTCCTCTATGCCTGGGCCTTATACATATTAACTCTAATCGTCACAACAACCCATCAAATTAGGTGATATCATTAGCCTTATTTTACAAAGCAGTAAAGTGAGGCACGGAGAGGTTAAGATGATGGCCAAAAGTCACACAGCAAATAAGTGGCAGGAATAAGGCAGGAGTTGAACAAGGCAGTCTGACTCCAAAATCCAGGCTCTTGTCCAGTACCACAGAGTAATTTAAAGACCCTGGTACTGACCTGGTCTCCAGGCGGAGCAAAAATGTAACGGCTCCCATTTTCAAGGCTCGTCTGTGAAAGCAACCCAAGAATCCTGTCTTCAGATGCCCTGAGGCACAGACCCAGGCTCCCAGAAACAGCCCTAGGCAAGAGATACGGGAGTGGGCCCTAGGTTGGGAGCCCTACACCACAGCAGAGCGCCCTTCGGTCGGTTCCGCACAGCCTCTCCCAGGGTCTCCTCCAGGGACTGCAGGGGACTGGTGAGGGAGGGGCTTCTCTACACACACAGGTAACACAGAAGAACGGTGGGTGTGCCAGAGGAGAGCCTGGAAAGGAGACCTAAACCCGCACTGGCATGTGGGTGCCCAGCGGGCATCCCCCGCTCACCCACACTCACCACGTGTCCAAACTAGCAAACCACTGCAGGGCGGGCAAGAGGCCCTTCCAGGCCTCTGTAGCCACCTCCACCTCCCAGACAGACACTCAGTCGTTTACTAGCTCCCTGCCCCGTCAGCTCCCCTCCCCTCTGGCTACTGAAGAGGCTTTTAGTAAATGACTTTTTCAGTTGTAACAAAGGTGCAGGTCTCTGTCTATAGTTTGCTACATTTGTGAATTGAAGTGTGAAATAAAATTCATACTTTATGGCAAGACAAGAAAAATTTTAACATAAAAAATTTTCTCTGCCCTTTGGCCTCCTCTCTCCCCTCCACCGTGCGTTGTGTACCTGCATTACTCATCAACCATATAGAGCAACATTCTCCCAGCACCAAGACAACTCCTTAAAAGATAGCATTCCTTCTTAACCTTGTAAGGGACCGCAATGACTCATGACCCACTACTGGCTAGATTGCATAAACTGTCAATAATACGTCATTTAATGTACAGCCCTCTGTCTCAAAAACTTACATGACTGCTTTGACCTATAATGGGAGAACAGTTTTTGGAGCTTTCTGAGAGGCTGTTCCCAGGTTATAATTCTCACTTTGGCTCGAATAAAATTTCCCATTTCTTTCTTAGATCATCTGATTAATTTTTCATCGATTGTGTAGTCAGAAAGAAACTTTGGAAAAACACATAAGAAAATTAATAATAGTGGTTACCTGTAAGAGGTGAATGGTGTCAACTACAAACTGGCACTAGCCATCTACCTCTACAAGGATTAAATTATGACCTTCAACACCCCCTGAAAGGAGTTCAGGGTGGAGATCAGGAATGAGGCACTCTGTGCTCTGGGGAAAACTGGCGGAACAAGTCTTCAGACAGTTAAATATTTTCAGGAGAAGATTTTATGAGCCCAATTCTTGCATCTCCTCGTATCTAGAAAAGCACTAAAATCCTTCATGGTGACGTCTGCTCCTCATGACTAGCAGCAACCTTCTGCAAAAAGTATGTGCTTGAGTGCATGTACACCCCCTTCACCAAAATCACATATATATTGACCTTCCCCCCTACCTCTTTGGAGCAGTTTCTCAGAGCTATCTGAAATGCTGTCTCCTGGCCATTTTGCCCCAAATAATAAAACTTAACTCATAACTCTCATGTTGTGCATCTTTTTCCCAGTCAACAATGGTTAGAAACTCAGTGAAAAGGAGGACAAGGGTGAGAAGAAGAGTGTCACTCTAAGTGTTTTAAATATATGGTAAATTTTAGAGCTGATCGTATTACCTAATTAAAACATTAATTATAAATATTGTTGACTGAGAGAAAAACACATAATGTAAAAGGTGTGAGTTAAGTTTTATTTAGGGACCTGAGGACTAGGGCCTGGGGAACCAGCCTCTCAGTAGTAGGGAAGGTAGAGGAGGAGCCAGTATATATGATTTTCTTTCCCCCTGGGAAATACAAGTAGTCAACATACATTTTGGTAAAAGATCACTGCTAATCACAAAGAACACGTATCTCAAGTTAATGATTTACTGCTTTTCTATGCACAGGAAGATGCAAGAATCTGGGGGTCATTGAAGTTCTTCCTTAGATTTGCATCTTAACTATCTAGGGGCTCCTTTATCCAAAGCCCAGAATCTTCATTCTGTGGGCAACTGCAGTGGGTTGTGACTTAACCCTTTGTGACTTAACCCTTTGTATAACTGGATGACACTCTTTGTTCTTTTTTACAGTGCATGACTTTTTTAAGGAACATGCTGAATTGTTTAAGGAGAAAGTCCAAGATAATTGAACACTCAAATTATGATGAGTAATAAAAGAGTTTAGCAAGCTTGTAGAATTTTTAAAAATTCATATTCACAATTGCATTTCCCATCACCAGCACAAGTTAAAAAATGTAATTTTTAAAAGACAGCAATTACAGGAGCAAAGAAATACATACAGTACTCTAATGGAAACATATATGTTTCCATGGAGATATATACCATGGAGATACCATGTCTGTGTACGGGAAAACTCAAACTCATAAAGTTGTTTACTGCCTCTTCCATGATGTATGTTCTATGAAGGGCTTTAACTTGTAGTACAATGATCTTCAGACTTTCTGCTCACTCTCAAAAGTCCATCCAGATGCCTCTTCCTCAGACCTCGTTTTTGATTTTTCAAACTTTTTCTTTCCAGGCCCCTACAAACTAGCCATGACATTCATCATTGCCCTGAATGTATGTGACCTTATTTGGAGATAGAGTCACTGCAGATGTAATTAGTTAAGATGAGGTCATACTGGGGTACGTTTGGCCCCTAATCCAATATGACTAAAAGAGGGAAATTTGGACACAGAGACAAGCACACAGGAAGAACACCAGGAGAAGATGAAGGCAGAGATCAACAAGCCAAGGAATGCCCAAGATTGCCAGCAAACCACCACAAGCTAGGAGATATACTTGGAACAGATTCTTCCCTCACCAGAAGAATCCAGAAGAAACCAACCCTGCTAGCTCCTTGATCTGGGACCTCCACAACTGTGAGACAATACGCTTCTGTAGGTTAAGCCACCTAGTTTGTGGTACCATGTCTAGAAAACTAATATTCCTACTGTCAGCCCTGGTCTCCAGCAGACACTCACCACAGACCTCAGTGATGCTGGTACATCTTTCATCAGCATAATCTTATCAGTTTGGTTAATAGAGGATTCTTCATCACCCCCACAGAATGTAGTCAGCTTATGGGCTTTCTAGCTTTACGTGCTGTGTCCAGTCTGGCATGCACACTTCTCTGAACTGTTTGATCCCTGCCTCCACCGTTTGCAGTAGCAGATCTGCATTTCTTCTTCACTTGCTGTGAACCTTTGCTCCTTTCCCCTAACATTCTATTGTGAACACCTTCAAACATTCAGAAAGTTTGAAAAATTTTACAGTGCATATGATATTATTTGTCCACAACTGAGATTCTACAATTATCATCTTACTATATTTGCTTTTTCACATCTCTATTCCCATATCTATTTATTTTTCTTAATATATTTTCTTAATATATCAAAGTAAATTGCAAACATCAAGCAGTATACTTCCCCCTAAATATAATACTTCAGTGTGCATGTCATTAGCTAGATTTCAATATTTGTTCATAGCTCTTTTCTTCTGAGGTAAAATTATGTATAATAAAATGTATTACCTTAATTGTACATTCTTTGAGTTTTCATAAATGCATGCCCCTGTGTAATCCAAACCTCTATCGAGGTTAGAAATAAGTCATTTTATCTACAATTTGGAAAGACATTTTGGTATGATTTAAGGAACAAATGATAAATTTTGAAATAAAGATAATTTATTAAAGAACAGAGAAAATTCAAATTAAAAAGATGTAATGTGAGAAACAAAAGCAATAAAGATATTGAATGAAATAAACAGATTTTTGTTCTGATATAAAGAAGCAAGTTATAACAAAACAAATTTCAGATTACATGAAAACAGTAATTCAATAAGAGGAAAGCTAAATATTGAATAAAATAATAAATCGGCTCTTGGATTGTTCAATAATCTAATTAATGAAGAGCAGTGTATCACTGAACACAGTGAAAAGATTTAAATTTCTTGCACATTTGACATAAAATACTGACACTGACGATGTCTGCTACTGACAATGAGGACATCAAAACAATCTAGTTAATGTGTCATCGATATGAGATTCTCAGATTAGTCCTCATACAAAAAACTTAAAACATCCTAAAATCTTGTAGCTCATAATTGAAAGAAACTTGATAGAGGTTTACTCAAATATCAATAATTTAAAATGTTTTTTTTTAAATTAATTAATTAATTAAGTTTTGGCTGCATTGGGTCTTTGTTGCTGCATGTGGGCTTTTCTCTAGTTGTGGCGAGCGGGGGCTACTCTTCGTTGCGGTGCGCGGGCTTCTCATTGTGGTGGCTTCTCTTGTTGTGGAGCACAGGCTCTAGGCGCCCGGGCTTCAGTAGTTGTGGCTCGCGGGCTTAGTTGCTCCGCGGCATGTGGGATCTTCCCGGGCCAGGGCTCGAACCCGTGTCCCCTGCATTGGCAGGCGGATTCTCAACCACTGAGCCACCAGGGAAGCCCTAAAAAGTTTTTGATGAGTTATGCTAGAGGATAGATTTTGCTACATTATCTTTTCATTCTTTCTAGAAAAATTTAAATTACAAAATTAACATTAAAAGACAGTCCAAGAATATAAAGCCAACAATTTAGGAAAAAATTATTATAGAAGTGCATCAGGCAGTTAATTAATAAAAATATTTTATTATTTTTCTGACTTTCATGTTTGCGATGCTTTTAAGACTTTAAAATTTGTAATATGTGATTTTTCCATTCCAAATCTCCATTTTCATATCTATGTTTCACCCAAATTATATATATTAGATCTCGCACTGTCTATATTTCTCTTTTAAGCTTCTTGAGGGTCAAGATCTGTGTTCATTATTATTATATCCAGTCCTTAGAGGAAACCCTTGGCACAAAGAATGCATTCAAAGAGAATTTGTTAAATGAATGGATAAAAAAATAAATTCAACCTCTTAACATATATTATCTATCCCCTTCTCTCCACTACTGTGGCTACTGCCTTGATTCAGGCCCTCACTATATCTACCCTGGATTCTTGCAGTTGTCTCCTAACTGGTCTACCTGCCTGTAATCTCAAATCCTTCCAGTCTACCCTCCACACTGCTGCCATGGTAACATTTCTAGGGGCAAATCTGATCATATCTGCCCAAACTCTCTGGTTAGGGATCCAGGAACAGTAACTGCAGGTGCCCCCTGCTGTATATTCCGTTCTCCAGCCATAGTGATTTGCCCAATTTTCTGGATGACCAAAGTATCTCACCCCATTCCTGATTTTATTCTTTTATTCCATCTCTGGAAATTCCTTTCTCTTGTTCTATTCCCCTTGTATTAAATACGAGGGCAAACTCCTACAGTTTCCTGATCTGCTCCATTAGTTTTCCTCTTTGGCCTAATACATACATTTATCTTCTAAATACTTACACGGCATTTACTATGGTCCAGGGACTATCCTAATCGATTTACAAACATTTACTTCATTTTTATTTCATTTCACATACAAATCAGCTGTATGTAGTTACTTGTTTCTGTGCCCGTGTCTCCTTCTAGACTGCGATTCTAGAAAACAGAGGTTGAGAGTTAAAAATGAACAAACAAAAAACCCCAACAACAACTACCATCTCTCCTTTGTGGTGTCAAAGGGACCAAAGCTAGGAGAGCGCCTCAGGAAGCAATGGGCGGTTAAGTACCAGACTGGAGGAACTATGAAGTCCCTTTCGGCCCTAACATTTTTCATTGCTATGACCATCTGATTCCCAGATGCCGGGAGCCACTCCGTACAGAAATCTCGCTGGGTTTCCCCGCCTCGGGCTGGATTTCTGGTTCCGACCCTTGCAATGAGGCAGTCATAAAGTGCATCAACCTCCGGAGCTCCTAGAGAGAACAAGATCGCGGAAAGGGCTGCTCGGCTTCAGCGACGGGGCTCGGAACGATGACGCACTTCCGGCCTTTGTGGTTTGTCGGTTGTACGGGCGCTGCTGCCCGCGCCACGGATCCGAAGCTCCCGGGACCCCGGAGGTGAGTCCCAGGCCCCTCGTCCCGACCCTCCCGCCCCGGGAAGATTAAAGTCGGTGACTTGGGGTAGACAGGGAGGGGACGTCTGCGCGGGCGTGGCCTCGCCGTCGCCTCGACACAGGGCTGAAGCCCCAGTGGAGTAGAAGGAGGTCCCGCCCCTGCCCAGGCGGGGCTTGTGGTCTTGAGCGGAGGTGGGGAGGTGGAGGAGGAGCGTCCGACTGGGAGTCTCGCTCCCTGTCAAAAGCCCGACTCCGTATATACCCATCACTTTTATTTAACAAGTGTTAACATTACACAGTATTTATCGCATCTATTTTTTCTTTAAATGCTTCGAAATAAATTACAAGCATCATGACTTGTCACCCCTAAATAGTTTCGTATGTGCATCTCTGAAAATTAAGGACATTTTACATACACAAATCATAACCCCAATATCAACACACCCAACTAAACCTAAGCGCATTCCCTAGTATTGCCTGACACCTGCTTCATATTCAAATTTCCCCTCGTTGTCCTACAAATGTTTTTTGCAGTTGGTTTGTACCAACTAGGATCCAATTAAAGACCATTCGTTGCATGTAGTTAAGTCTCTTAATTTAAAACAGTCCTATCCTTCCCCTCCCTTCTTCCCATCCTATTGCCTGGTTGAAGGACTTGCCAGTCGTCCCGTAGAGTATCTTCATTTCCGGATTTGCCTGTTTCCTTGTGGTATTTAAGTTGTTCCTCTTTTCCTTGCCTTTGTGATCAGTTTTCCTTTGGAATTTATTTTGCAACACAGGTGGTTTATGATTTTCATTATCTCTTCGTTGTGCTGATGTGCTCGTATGCTGAAGCTAATAAGAAAAACGCGCGGGAATTCCCTGGCAGTCCGGTGTTTAGGACTCCGCGCTTCCATCGCAGGGGTCGCGGGTTCGATCCCTGGTCATGGAACTAAGATCCCGCAAGCCGCGGGGCGCTGCCGGGAAAAAAAAAAAGGAAAGAAAGGAAAACGCTCTTTTACGCTCTTTACGCCACGTCATGTTTTAATTTTTTTAGTTCAGTTAAGGGAGATGAGGACACATCAAATTCTGCAATTGTATCACTCTTTTATCATGTGTTTGCTGCCTGACACGTAATAGGCACTTAGTAAATATTTTTGAAGTGAATTCCTTTGCGGGTTACAGGTAATGCACGGAATTTAGGATGAGTTGTCCTACTTCCTCCAGGAGTGTACCTTATACACATCTTCGAGATTATGGCTTTTATTTCATTCTATTATAATTTTATCTCCATGAGTTATAAACTCCTGTGTATACCCAGCTCTTAGCACAGCTCCATAAATATCTGTCCAAAGACTGAAGCACTTTTTTCAAACAAAAGTTAAGCTGTTTTGCCTTTCAGTTGTATTTTTCAAAGTTAAATTAATTTGATGAATACATTGACATTATACCTAAGTGGCAGTCTTTTGGATCCAATGCAATAGCCTCCACCACCACGCTTTCAACTTTTGCGTTTTCTGCCTCCACTCTCTTGCCTCCGCCTTCATTCCCTCAGCTCACCTACCATCCAGTAGCAGAGCTTCTTAACAAGTAAACCCGGTCTTGTCACTTACCTTCCTAAAAGCCTTCAGTGGCTTTCCAGTGTAATTAGAATTAAAAAATAAACTCCTGTGCCCTGCATGATCTGGCTTGTCTTACCAGCCTAATTTTTGCCACTCCTTTCACATGGCTGTAGGCACTCTGCCTCCTTTCATTGTTTTGACCACACCATGCCCTGCCTCAGGGCTTTTGAACAGTTCTCCCCCCTGTCCCGCACCTCTACTCTGCAGGGCTCACTCCTTTTTGTTCTTAAGGGCTCACCTCTCACCATCCTATCTTAAGAGGTCCTCCATTTATTTGATAACTCAGTGTCTTCCCATTAGAATGAAAGCTCTAGCAACACAGAGACTGGTTCTCTCTGGAACACAGCCAGGAAGCAGGACAGCAGAGGAAATCAAATAGGAAAACTTTGGTTAATGTAAATGGCACTAAATTTATTGACTGTGTTTTAAAAATACAAGAGTCTTAAACCATTTATAGAATTTAATTTCTTTCAATTGTAGAACTGAAGTCCCTGGTGGGACCAAGGTCTCCCTTTCCTTGCTGGCTGCCACTGTGGGACTGGTCTCAGCTTCTTGAGGCTGCCTGCATTCCTTTACTGGTGGCTCCCTCCATCAGCAAGTCAGCAATTGTGTATCTAATCCTTCTCATGCTTCAAATCTCTGACTTCGTCTTCTGCTACCAGCCAGAGAAAACTCTGCTGTTAAAGGAGTTATGTAGTAGGTTAGGCCCACCTAGAGGTCTCCTAAGGTCAACTGATTGGTACCTTAATTACATCTTAATTACACCTTTTATCATGTAAACTAACAATCTTAAGTGACATGATGACAGTCATAGAGGACGGAGATCATGTGGCGATCTTAGAATTCTGCCTACCACAGTTCCACTGTTTGTTTATCCTGCAGTTGATGGACATTTGGGTTGTTTCTAATTTGGAGCTATTTTGAGTAAAGCTGCTCTGAACATTCCTGTAGTTTTAGCTTTTAGTGGACGTAAGCACTTGTTTCCTTGGGGTATATATCCGGGAGTGGAATTACTAGGTCATGGCGTACACATATGTTCAGCTTGTCAAAGAATGATGAGACCATCACTCAATATCTGAAATGAAAAGACAGCTGGAGAGATATCCTGACTAGGAACAGTCCTCACTAGGTACAGAAGAGATTGCTGCTCTTACACGGGCGTTTTGAGAAGCATGGAGTTCGGTGGGCTGACGTCATCTCTGGGGGCTTGGTTTCATGGGACAAACTGTTGTTGATTAGTTGGCTCTCAGAGCTGTGTTTATTGGAACGAGTCATTACGGATTGGCTGATTTTCAAAAGCTATGGGTTACCACTAATTGATGGACTTACAAAAACATGTTCTCTGAAGTGAATTGTTGATTGATTGAACAGACCAGTTCAGGGCTACTTTTTTTTTTTTTAATTAATTTTTATTGGAGTATAGTTGCTTTACAATGTTGTGTTAGTTTCTCCTGTGCAGCAAAGTGAATCAGCTGTACATATACATATATCCCCTCTTTTTTGGATTTCCTTCCCATTTAGGTCAGTTCTGGGCTACTTGATACCACAGCTGCAGAACTTTTTTTATTCTCAAGCTTTAAGAGATAGTTCTAAAGAATTTTCCAAAGTGGTTGTACCCATTAAACTATCATATTAATGTATGAGAGTTCCATTTGCTCCAATTCCTTGCTGATTCACCCTTAAATTATAAGATGTGTATTTACTTTTAGAATTTTTTTTAATGAGGTCTGTTGTTCAGTATTTCTGTTCTCCTGACAACAAGGGCCTTAATACACTCTTTCTACTGAATTGACCATCTACCACATCTTGTTATTATAAAGAATTTTAGTTTTATATTCTTCCCCTTTTGCGTAGTAAAACATTCTCATGTAAAAAAATGTAATAAGGGTTATCCATTGAAAAATTCCACATCATGCCTGCTCCCAACCACTCATTTCCCATCCCCAGAGATAGGTAATGTTGCTTGGGTATCCAATATATATATATTTTTTTTCCTTTTTTAAATACAACTGATAATATTTTCACAGTGGTTCTTAACCTTGCTTTTTTCACTAAATGTATCTTGCATTTAGTGAAAAATAGTCAGTCCTTTCATATCTGTACATAAAGAGTTTCTCTATTTTTAAAAACTGCATAGTAGTAGTCCAATATATGGATTCCTCTAATTTATTTAACCTGTCCCATATTGGTGGACATTTAGGTTGTTTCCAACCTTTTGCCTCACAAACAGTGCTACAGTAAATAACCTTTTATGTACATCATTTTACATGTGAATGAATATATTACTTTACAGGAGGTTTTTTTTTCCATAATCATTTAAATTTATTGCCATATTTTGTCAGTTTTTGGACTTATGTTGTTTCCTCTGTTTCATACCTTCTCTCTGAGTTCACTTTTGTTTGCTGAACTACATCCTTTAGTTACTCTCTTAGGAAGGGTTCGTGGGTTGTAAATGGCTTCATTTTGCTCTATTTATTTATTTTTGGCTGGGGGTAAATTCTGTGTGTCAACAGTCATTTCGCCACTCTGATTGCCTTCTGGACTCCATTAATGAGCACTTTGCTGTGTTTCCTTTGTAGGTAATCTGTCTCTTTTCCTCTGGTAGCTTTTAAGATTGTCTCTTTATCCTCAATAGGCTGCAGTTTCACTATATTATGTCTAGGTGTGCACTCTTGATCTGAGAAGTCAGGCCTTCATTTCTGGAAAATTCTTAATTTTTTTTCTCAACTATTATTTCTCAGTCATTCACTACATTCTCATCTTCTGAAGCTCCTGTATATTAATGTTGTATTTTCTTAACATTTTAGATATACAGTATGTATATATATTTATGTATTATATATGTGTATATATATGAAATAGCAGTTAAGAAGATATATATATGAAATATTCTCTCTTCTTAACTGCTGTTTCATATTTTTCATCTCCTGCTGCATTCAGAGTAAAGCCTTCAGTATTGTCTTAAAAATCACTGTTGTTCTTCAGCTGTGTCCGTTCTGTTGTTTATCCTCTAATGCATTTTAAATGTCAAAGTTTTTTCTTAAATCCTAAGATTTCTCATTAGTCCTTTTTTATATCTACCCGATGTTGCATTTTTTTGCCTGTTTTGGTTTCATTATCTCATGTATTTCTCAAAATCACTTATTTAAAAAATTCCTTGGACTATAAAATAAATTTCATATCAAGTGAATTTCTATTCTGATTTGTTGATTATTTTTCTTAGGGTTAGAGTTATTCATGCGTTTTAGAATTTAGTTTGTAGGTTTATTTTGTGTGGGCAGCTTTCTGTCTTAGATTTCTCTCTCTTCATTCAGCATTATATTTAAGACCCTTTCTGGGACTTACACCCAGTGTTTGAGTGTTGCTGCCCCAAGAAGTTCTTAGGGCGGGCAGACCTAGTATGGGGCCAGCAGCTTCAGGGCTTAGTTACTGCAGATGAGACTGGTCCTGTCCCTTGGCCACTGGGTCCGTAGTTTCTGATAAAGCCATAGCCTGAGTCAGTAGCCTACAGTCTTTTTTTTTTTCCTACCCCCTTTCATGAGTATGGAAGTCCACTGAAGCCTCTAGCATCAGAAAATATTTCTTCCAAGATTTTCAACTGTCTACTGCATTTGGCCTGTGAATTCAATGGTTTATTTTGTTGGGTCTATTTCCTCTATAAAAAGAGGATATTCAACTTATTAATACTGCTTTGCTAATAATACCTGGTAATTTTTTAATGTTTAGCAATTGCTGTGGGCCAGGTACCATGCTAAGCTTTTCATATGCATTACCTTATATAATTATCACAGTTCTGTGAGAGGGGTGCTTTGGTCAGTCCCATTTTAGAAAGGCCATATGATTTGAACATTAGTCTCTACCTTGCAGTGCTTCTCTAAAGATGATTTTAAAGAACTCAGTCCATTCAGTTTATCAGTTGTATATCAAGTACGAGAGGTGTCTGGGATCTGTAGCAGGTTGGGACATGGCTGGGAGAGGAGACAGGAGACAAGGGAGGACTAGCTGGGAACATAGGGTAACACATACAGATCCTGGGAGCAGAGGTGGCATAGGGGAGAATAGGAAGAGTGCATTTTCTCTGCCTTCTCCCTTCCCTGCCCTTGCCATGGCTTGATGAAAGGAAAAGGGACATAGATAGGGAGAATTCATTTATTTATCCAGAAAACAGGGATAAAGACAGAGTTCATGGTGGCACAAGATCAGGAGGTAAATCCTAAGTCCACCAACTGTGGGGAGAGCAGCACAGCAAATGCAGAGGCTGCCCCACCTGGGGCTTTGGGTCTGTGAGGGGTTGCCTGTGGTGCTCAAGAGAAAAACCTGATCACCATGGTTTCTCAATAGCATTCAGGTGCAGAACCTATAGTCACAGAACAATTTTTGCCATATTTTTAATAATAGTGGAATCCGATGTAAATTCATAAGAATTCTCAGGCTTACAGTCTTCCTGGACTGAAGACTCAACAAACCTGATACCCAGATGCTGCAGTAAGGAGTAAAAAAATAGAGTTGATGCTGGACATGGACAAAGAATAAGACCCACAATCTTTGTAACGCTCTCTATTCTTAACACTACAACATAAGTTGATATGAATATTGTACTAAAGTCTGTCTCTCCCACTGCAAATCCCATAAAGGCAAGGACCAGTTCTGTTCCCTTTCACCACTTTGACCTATGCCAGGCATCTGGTAGGCACATGATATTTGAATGAATGGAATAAATACATTTTCCCCCAATAAAGTATAACTGAGAAACTTTTCTCAGTTCTCTCAGACCTTAATGATTCTATTAAAACAGACTAAAGTCATATATAAAACTTAAATTCCACCGCTAAAGTAAACATTGTATCAGTGTAACCACCATTAAACCTCCCAACTTAAACTGCCACAATCCTACAGCATATTCTTACCATTTCCCTCCTGAATCTTACTCAATATTCCTTTAAAATACAGGTCTAACTCTATGACTGTGAAATAAAAACCTTGATGACCCTCAGTTTTCCATATCGTAAAGTCTAAACATCTTAGCCTAGAGTTCAGGGTTGTTCTCTATTCCAATGAAATGCATCTTTCCAACCTCATCTCTTGTCATGCATTTTCTCCCCACACCCTATATTCTGTAGTTCAGCCACCAGGACCCACTGCCTGTCCTTAGATTCACTGTGCAGTGTAAGCTTAAATACCTTTGATTCTGTTGTTTGCTTGGCCTGTGATGTTGAATCTCCTCCCATCACCCTTTCTCTGCCTGACAAATTTCTGTTCGTTATTTTAGGCCTAATTCAAATGTACTTGCCCCTAAGCCACATTCTTTCACTGCTCCATACCCTGTCAGAATTATGTTTTTCCTGCTCATCACTCCCTAGATATTCTGTTGAAGCCTCTATATAGCACTCATCATTTGATATTATGGCTAGTTTTATATGTCCTGTTCTTCCCCTAAAGCTACCATATATTGACTATGAGGCTTTTAAATCACTAAAATTTATTTATTTGTTTATTTTCTTGGAATAAGTACTTTATTTGAAATGGCTCAACAATCAGAAAAAATACTGAAGGTATTATTTTCCTTCCTCTCTTATTCTGAGTTACCTAGTTCCCTCCCCAGAGGCCACCCCTCTGTATTAGTTTTTCATTGCTATAATAATGTGGTGTAACAATTACAAATCTTTGGCAGCATACAGCAATAAACATTTATCTAGCACATGAGTCTGGGGTTCAGCTGATAGGGACAGGGCTTACTTGTATATCTGCAGTCAGCTGTGAGTCCTCCAGGCAGCTCTGCAAATCTCAGCTAGGTTCACTTACATGTCTGGGGATTAGGTGGCTGTTAGCTGACCTAGGATGGTCTCATATGCCCCTCTGGGGTGATTTGGTTCTGTCCTTCATGTTTCTTATCATCTGAAAGCCAGCATATCCTCCTAGCAATTGTAGCAGGCAAGGGCAAGCAAGCCCAATCACACAAGTACTTTTCAAGTCTAGCTTGTATCACACTTGCTAGTATCACACTGGCCAAGTCAAGTCACATGGCTGAGCCCAGAATCACAGTGGGAGGGCACAACAAAGTACATGTCTACAGGGAAGGGTGAAGAATTGGGGTCAGTAATGTATTCTGCCATATGCCTTTTTTTCCAATTTCTAAACGTACAGAAGTAAAATACTATATATACCTTTTATTAACATAAATGATAGCATAATATTTATTGTTCTTATACTTTGTTTTTTTTCCCCATTACTTTTTAATTTCCATTAAGACATAATTTTTCTCATCAGGTACATCCTCCTAAGGAAGGTTAAATCAGGGGATCTTAAATCAGTTACCCCTCTGCCTCAGGCTGGAGTGAGCCCTTCTAAGTTAATCCCAGAATGGCTTCAACAGGGGAACAGGATGGACTTAAGATTGTGAAGGTAGAGGAAGACCCTATCTGGGACCAAGGAACCTACCTTCAGGAGAGCAGCTTTTCTGGCCAGGAGGCCTCCCGCCAACTTTTTAGGCACTTTTGTTACCAAGAGACTCCTGGTCCCCGAGAAGCACTGAGCCGGCTCCGGGAACTCTGTCATCAGTGGCTGAGGCCAGACACACATACCAAGGAGCAAATCCTGGAGCTCCTGGTGCTGGAGCAGTTCCTGACCATCCTGCCCGAGGAGCTCCAGGCCTGGGTGCAGAAGCACCATCCCGAGAGTGGGGAGGAGGCGGTGGCTGCAGTTGAAGATCTGGAGCGAGAGCTAAGTGAGCCAGAGAACCAGGTGAGAGGAGGAAGATAGTCTCCTGGACACAGAATATTAAATGAAGGGTGAAGTTTGGTGACCCAGGTTGTTTGGCTATAGCCTCATGTATTAGTTCTCTGTTGCTGGGTAACAAATTACCCCCCTCCCTAAGCTTTAATGGCTTGAAAAAACAAATATTATCTCCCAGTTTCTGAGTCAGGGTTTTGGGAGCCACTTAGGAGGATCTCTCATGAGGTTGCTGTGAAGATGTCAACCAAGACTATAGTCCTCTGAAGACCTGACTGCGGCTGGTGGACCCACTTCCAAGATGGCTCACTCCCATTGTTGTTGGTAGGGGGCCTCGGTTCTTCACTGGCTGTTGGTGGGAGGTCTTTACCATGTGGGTTTCTCCTTAGGGCTCATTGAGTGTCCTCACAACATGTCAGTTGGCTTCCCCAAGAGACCGACAGAGAAATAGAGGAAGAGAGAATAAGGATGAAGCCACATCCTTTTTACTACTTAGTCTCAGAAATTATATACCATCACTTCTGCCATGCATTCTATTCAGTAGAAATGAGCCATTTTAAGTATAGCTGTCACTCAAGGGGAGAGGAATTAATGGAAGAAGCATCAAAGAACTTATGAACATATTTTAAACCACCATATCACGTTGGGCCACTCTTGTTCTCCCCCTTCTGCTTTTGGGTGTGGATTTAAACTCTGGGTCTTCCACTGTGCCATTGCTCTACAAAATGTCTCATATGGTTCCATATGATCTCTTTCATTGAGTATTAGCCTGGATTCCTGTAGTCCTCCTCTTATGAACCCAAATATACCTACTTGCCTTCAGGCCCCAGACTGTGAACACGGACATTCTGACGTGCTCTCAGGGGATGCAGTGCATTTGAAGGCCAAGCAGGAATCAACAGCTCTCCAGGTTCAGTCCATGGTGACACAGCTCAAATGTGAATCTTTTGGGCCCCACAAATTTGGAGAACAAGGTAAGGACTTTCACAGGTCCATTCAGGGGATCTCTGGTGGTTCAGTATAGGGTAGTAAAGACTGTGGACTCTGGCACCAAATTGCCTGGGTTGGAATTTAAGCAGTGCTACTTAGAAGCTATGTGACATTGGGCAGGTCAAGTAACCTTCCTGTGCCTTCAGTTTATGCAACTGTAAAAACGGAGATAATCATAGTATGGAGTCAGAGAGTCATTTGAAGATTTAATAAATTAATATACATAAAACACTTAGAACAGTTCCTGCTTCCTAGTAAGCATTCCACAGTGCCTGCTTGCGTACATCCTCTCTGGAAGCCTCTCCTTCTCTGGGTGACCCCCTCCAGCCATTTCAGCAGGTGCTGATGACCCCTTACTCTGTTGCTCTCAATATCTCCATTTAGGTCTTCTTTACATTACACTGCCAGTTTTGGATTCCTAGAATGTGTGTGCTTGATATGGATCTTCCTGTTCCCCATCCTGTGGTTATACTCTTTCATAAAGGAAAGAGGTGATGTTTGATCTATTTATTATTCTAGATGGTGAAACTGTACTTGAAAACCAGGACTTGGCATCAAAACAAGAAGTCTTAAAAGAAATGGGACATTTTGAGAATAGCAGACTCCAAAGAGATGTTCCTTTAGATTCTAAGTACAGAGAAACTTGTAAACGTGAGAGCAGGGTAGAAAAGCAGAGGGGACACCCCACTGGAGAGAGACGTCACAGGTGCAACGAATGTGGGAAAAGCTTTACCCAGAGTTCAGTTCTCATTCAGCACCAGAGAATCCACACTGGGGAGAAGCCATATGAATGTGAAGAATGTGGAAAGACCTTCAGCCAGAGGTCAGGCCTAGTTGAACATCAGCGGAGCCACACTGGAGAGAAACCCTATCAATGTAAGTATTGTGGGAAAGCCTTCAGTGCCAGCAATGGCCTCATCAGACACAAAAGGATCCACACAGGGGAAAAACCATATGAATGTGAAGAGTGTGGGAAAGCCTTCCGCCTGAGCTCATACCTTGTTCAGCATCAGAGGATACACACTGGAGAGAAGCGCTATCGCTGTAACGAGTGTGGTAAAGCCTTCAGTCAGAATGCGGGGCTTTTCCAGCATCTCCGAATCCACACTGGTGAGAAACCCTATCAATGCAGTCAGTGCAGTAAAAGCTTTAGTAGGCGAACACTCCTTATAAAGCATCAGAGAAGCCACACTGGAGAGAGACCATATGAGTGTGATGAGTGTGGGAAAGCCTTCAGTCATCATTGCAACCTCATTAGGCATTTTAGAATCCATACTGTTGCCAAACTGGACTAATCCCATGGACCACCAGGGCCCCAAATGGGGTGATCTTGGAAAGTAGGATTTTCAAGTGGCTTATTTTGCTCTTATGAAATTTATTTTGCTTTGGAATGTGTGGCTTTTCTGCAGACCAGGTGCTGCTGTCTCCTGGGTGGATGACTTGGCAGTTGCTTGACAACCTCCTTCTTCCCTATCCCTTGGTTCATTTCTAATGATTTCTCTTAAAGGGACCAAATCTTACCTGGAGATAAATTGGTATGGAGGGGCCGTTATTGAGTAATATTTAACATTGAATAACTCTAAATGACTAGCAATTGTGTATACTTTTTTTTAAGATTGGGTACATTCAAAAGATATTCAGAGATTAATCTTTTTTTTGTAAAAGTGACATTTTAAACACAATTAAGATTTTGGGGAATAAGAATCATTCCCATTCCCCTAGGAAATCATTGCCACAGTCTCCCCAGGAATTTAATGGATGATTTCTTTGTTGCTTTTATCAGAATGGGCGGCAAACTCATTTATTAAGCAGCATTACCCATGGTGTGAAACCTATAGATTTGATGGTTTAGAAATCCATGTCCCATTTTGATATCTAACTCCAAATTCCCAGTGCAGGTCATTACCATATTAAGGTTTCCATTTTTGTTATAAATAACGAATAAGATGATACTTTAAAACCTTTTCAGTGTGCCTGTTTTATTCATAGCCTTTTCTGCCACTGCCTTTTGAAGGCTAGTCAGCAACTTGGGAGGGCCATTGCGAGCAGCATCATTGAGACTCTATCAAGAAAAGGAGCCTCTGACCTCGGGCAGCTTGCTGCTTAACTGGGGAGTCCAGCGTTCTCAGGCCATTTACTGTCAGGGTTAAACACACAAGTCTGGCACCACACTGTCTAGGTTCAATACCTGCCTCTCCATCTGTGAGCTGTGTGACTTCGGGCAGTTTAATTAAATGCCCCTATGCTACAGTCTCCCTGTCTATAAAATAGGGGATAAGAGTACCTTTCTCATAGGGAACATAAGAATAAATTAATACAAACTTGTAAAGCACTGAAAACATAACTCTCAATAAACGTGCACTATGATTTACATAAAGAAATAACTTAATACCATCTAATGAATGTAGGTGGAATTGTAAGTATCATGTTTGAACTAAATAGAATGTTAAATGGCTCTGCTGACAGTGTCATTATACTTTTCTCCACAGTCAAAATCTGAATCAGAATTTCAAAAGAAGGGAAATAAAAGTTCAACCTAAAAGTATACTGTACTAAAATATGTCTTCAAAGTCTATTTTTAAAAAGTTAAAGAAGTCTATATATGTGTGTATATATGTATATGCATATGTATATATATTTGGTTTTCCTTATAGCTTAGGGACCATAACAACAACCAAAAAACTCTAAAATTCCTTGACTGTTTCATTTGTAAATAGAACAGTGGCTAAATGCAGACTACCTAGAATACTGCTTATTGAATTTTTTTTTTTTTTTTTTTTGGCTGCACTGCGTGACATGTGGGATCTTAGTTCCCCAACCAGGAATCGAACCCATGCACCCTGCAGTGGAAGTATGGAGTCTTAACCACTGGATCGCCAGGGAAGTCCCTAGAATAGTGCTTACTGAATTTTAGAGTATCTACAAATCACCCGAGATCTTGTTAAAATACAGATTCTAATTCAGAAGGCCACAGTGTGGCCCAGGAATCTGCATTTTCACTACGCTCCCAGTGATGCTGATGCTGCTGGTTCATGGAACACACTTTGAGTATCAAGGCCCCAGACAGTCCTGATGGTCCTTCTAATCAGCTAGAGATGCCAGCAAATCCATTTCCTTCCCATCCTTCTTACACCTGCAACCTCTACATCAGCATGTTGCCCCTATACCTGTGCTCCCCACTGCCCACCCCACCCTCAAAGGAGTGAGATGCCCCAGAAGTGCAATGGGCAGGTGGGCTGAGGTGGGTTTGGGAAACCAGGCAGTGTTCTCTGCTCTAGCACAGGCAGATTAAGCCAAATCTTTACCTGGGAAGTCTAAGCAGTTCCTATAAACGTTTGCTTTAGGAAAAAGCCCCTGCTACAGAGCTTCCGCTCTGCCTCCTCCCTCCCCTTCACGTGGGCTCCCAGGGTGAGGGGAAAGCAGCTGTTGCATGTTTACGAGCACAGTGCAGACCTGCAGTCCTCCCTGTGCTCCCTGAGCATCTCAGGACACAGGGACAAAGTCTCAGCTGCCGTGTCCTTATCTAGGCTGCTTCTACAGACCACACTCACCTTCAACACTGAATTTCAGTTTGGTCTCTCTGAGACTCTAACCCCACTGCTCAGACAGCCCCTTCCTCTCTCACCTACCCAGAAAGGCAAAGAAAAGCTCACAGAGGAGAAAGCAGTCACAAAAGAGGCCCAAGGAGTAAAGGAGAAAAGCAAAGGGGAGGAGAGGCCTCCCAATGAATGAGAGACAGGAAGGGAGAGACGGGGAGAAGAGAGGGCCTGATAGGGTAAGCCTGCAGCAAAGAGAAAAGTTGAAGGGAGAATTTGGGAATGTTGCAGGTTTTTTTCAGTTTCTCTTTCACCAATCTAGTCCAAAGTGTCGCTGATACCACTCCCCTGCATTCAGCCTCATTGACAGTGTCATGAAGGATTTTCGGTGCCTGTGATCAGTGGAGCACCTAGAGAAGAAGGGAAGTTCAGGCAGTGAACAGGGCATGCAGCCAGTCGGCAGCATCCGCTGAGCACCGCTATGGGCTAGCGGACGCTGTTGCAGGGATTTGGGACACAGCAGAGAACCCTGCCTGAGAAAAACAATAAGTATAATAAACGATATAGTGTAATATATAGGTGATACAGTGCTTTGGAAACAGAAGAAAGTGGAGCAGGATAAAGCAGTGAGGTTTCATTATCTAGGGTGGTCAGGGGAGGCTTCGTTAAGAAAGAGGCATTTGAGCTAAGATACAGAGCAGATGAGGGAGTCAGCTCAGTGCTACCCGGGAGGGTAATCCAGGAAGTGGGATCAGCTGATGAAAAGGCCTTAAGGTATAGACTAAAAAGCTTTCCCATGGGGTTTCTCAAATGATCCTCACGGAGAGTGGCCAGGTGCAGGGACTCTGCAGGCAGCCAGGGCCTGATGGGAAGGAAGGGCGGGGAAAGCCGCGGGGTGAGAGAATGAGTGTCTTGGTAGCAGGGCGCTGCTGTGGTTTGTCCCTGTCCACTAGTGTTGCTGTGGACGAGTTACTTCACCTCTCTGTGCCCAAGTGGGAAGACAAGAAGGCCAGACGGGTGTGTGGGACTCTCAGGGGTAAGGCAATGCAGGCGACCCCTTCTCTGGGTCTCGCGGTGCTGCTCCTCTGATCACCAAATGAAATCCACTTGTGGGGCAAGTCGGGGGCAGGATGGGGGGTAGGAAATGGAAGGGAAGAGCCAGGCTTGTATGGAACAGGAGGTCCCAGGATTTGGGGGAAGCGGGGGAAGGGAGACAGTTTCCTATTGGCCTCTTTGCACTGGATGGGCCCAAAGCGAGTAGGCCGACGACATGAAACAGCTTCCGAGCGGCCTAAAGAGACAGCGGGAAGTGTCAGCCTAGCGGAGCGGAGAGCGGGTCCGCGATGCTCCTTCGGCCCAGGTCCCAAGGTCCCACCGGCGTTTCAAGAGTCTCGGTCGCGGGTCGGCCCGGCTCAGGTGAGTCCCCGGGCGAGCGGGGCGGGCGGGGGCGGTGCATCGGGCTCCAGGCTAAAGTCCAGGAAAGAGGGTGCGCAGTACGGGGTGCGCCAAGAACCAAGGCCGGCCTTCCAGGAATAGATATACCACGACTACTACTAATAGATACTTCTGTAGCGCTCACCACGAGCCTGGCACTGTTCTAATCGCTTAACAGGAATTAACTCATTTAATCGTCAAAAAATGGTCTGTATACGGGAATTCCCTGGCGGTCCAGTGGTTAGGACTCCGCACTTTCACTGCCGAGGGTCGGGGAACTAAAATCCCGCAAGCCGAGGGGCGTGGCCAAAAAAAAAATCAATATGATTATTATCAATTCAATGTTAAAGAGGGTGAAACTGAGGCACGGAGAGGTTAAGTCACTCGCTCAAAGTCACACAGCTTGAAGGCCCCCGTTGTGCTCTTGACCCCATTTCAGTAAGAAGCTACAAAGTATTACATCAGTGCTGTCAAGGCTGTACTGGATTCCGTTTTAACTGCTACCCTAGTTAGAATTGAGAGCACCGTTTCTTTAGCAGTTCTACTGATAGACATTGAGGTTGTGTCCTGTTTTCACTATTAGGAACAACACTGCAGTGCCAGGTCGTGTACTTGCCTCCTTGAGCACAAGTGTTAAGTGCAGAACCATAGCATATGCACATTTTTTAAAAGCTTTTTTTTTTAATTACAAAGAATTTAAAACGTTGACAGACTGAAAGAATAATATAATGAACCGTTACATGCTCATCCACCTTCAACAGTTAGCAACTCTTGACCAGTCTTGTATCACGTATGTCCCCATCCACCCCACTCCCTTCCCTTGTTATTTTGAAGCAAAAACATATACTGTTTTACCTGTAAATATTCCAGTATGTATCTCTAACAAATACTTTTGAAAACATAGGCATAATACCTTTATCTCATAAAAGCTTAATAGTTATTCCTTATGTCATTACATATCCAGTAAGTGCTTACATTCCAATTCTTATATATATATACATATGTTTAGTTGAATATATATATCATATATCATATATATATATATATATATATAAATGTTTAGTTGAATCAGGATCCCCATTATGTCTACAAAATGTGTTTGGCTGATAGGTCTTGTCTATTTTTTTGTTTGTTTTTGGCTGCGTTGGGTCTTGGTTGCTACCAGCGGGCTTTCTCTAGCTGCGGCGAGCGGGGCTACTCTTCGTTGCGGTGGGCGGGCTTATTGCGGTGGCTTCTCTTGTTGTGGCGCACGGGCTTAGTTGCTCCGCGGCATGTGGGATCTTCCCGCATCAGGGCTCGAACCCGTGTCCCCTGCATTGGCAGGCGGATTCTTAACCACTGCGCCACCAGGGAAGTCCCTCTTGTCTCTTTTAATTGGATTTCCGCTCCATTTCTTTCTTCCCATTGCATTGTATTTGCTGGGGGTGGGGGTTGTTTATCCTGTAGTTGCCCCCAGTATGCATTTTGACAAATGCTTCCCTGTAGTGTACTTTCACATCTTTCTCTGTTTCTGTTTCCTGGGAATTGGTAGTTCAGTCTGGAGGCTTGAACATATTCAGGTTCAGCCTTTCTGGCAAGACCACTTAATCATGGTGTCACTTTCTTCCATCAGGAAGGAATGTCTGGTTTCTCTTTGTGATGTTAGCAGCCATTGATGAATAGTGTCTCTATCCACTAATTCATAATTGGTGGCAAAATCACAATATTCTAGTTATATCATTCCTTCTTTATTCACTAGAAGAATACTTTTTTTTTTTTTTTTGGCCACGCAGCCCGGCTTGCGGGATTTTTCAGTTCCCCGACCAGTGTTCGAACCTGGGACCTTGGCAGGGAAAGCACGGAGTCCTAACCACCGGACCGTCAGGGAATTCCCTAGAAGAATACGTTTATTAAAAGAAACTTTTTCTTATCATCTATTTGGTTACCAAGTGTTATAATTCACATGGAAAAGGCAGGATAAATCCTTGATTGTTTCCTTTTATTTACCAGTTTTCAGAATAGTTAGTTGGTTCTCTAGCATTCTCTAGTGGTGACCAATCCAGTTTTTTAAAATAAGAGTAATTATGAATTCATGGATGTAAACATCCTTAAAGTGTTTCAGTCCACTGCTGTCATTATCTTTACTGATGCTCAAATTTTCTCATCTTCAAGTGGGAAGTTCTTCAGGTTGGCTTCTGACATTAGACCCTCATAGTCAGGAACTTCCTTGCTTTATGGTGACAAGATGTTTCAGGCTTATGTCATATAATTCCTGCCTCAGATCTGGATTCAGCCATTTCTCCAAGGAGCCTTGGTTTCTTCTTGGGGAAACAGAATTTCAAGACCACAAATTGGATGCCAGGGGATGTCCACTGTTTCTAAGCCGTTTTAGTAGAAAGACCTAGGGCATATATATTTTATTGATACTTCCAATTCAAATTCAGGACAATAGGGTATTTACTTCTCTTACATTTGTATCTCCTTTTGCATTAGTTATTTCTATTTCAAAATTTAGTAGTTTAAAACAACACACATTATCTCATAGTTTTCATGTGTCAGGAATCCAGGTATGGCTCAACTGGGTCCTCTGCTTCAGAGTCTCTCAAGACTGAAATCAAGGTGTTAAACAGGGCTAGTGTCTCATCAGAAGGCTTGACTGGGGAAGGATCTGCTTCCAAGTTCACGTGGTTGTTGACAGGATTCTGTTCCTTGAGGGTTCTTGGACTGAGGGCCTTAATTACTCAGTTACTTGCTGGCTGTTGACAAGAGAGCCATGTAGGCCTCTTTAACATGGCTGCCTTTATATACGTTTAAATTTTTATTGAAGTATAGTTGATTTATAATGTGTTAATTTTTGCTGTACAGCAAAGTGATTCAGTTATACATATACATATATTCTTTTTCATATTCTTTTCCATTATGGTTTATCAGAGGATATTGAATATAGTTCCCTGTGCTATAAATAAGACTGTTTTTGGGTTGTTGTTGTTTATTATTTTATTTTTATTTATTTATTTATTTTTAGATTTCAGTTCCTATGGATTTTTAAAAAAATTTTTATTTTATATTGGAGTATAGTTGATTAACAATGTGTGTTGGTTTTAAGTGTACAGCAAAGTTATTCAGTTGTACATATACATGTATCTATTCTTTTTCAAATTCTTTTCCCATTTAGTTTATTACAGAGTATTGAGCAGAGTTCCTTGTGCTATATGGTAGGTCCTTGTTGGTTATCTATTTTAAATATAGCAGTGTGTACATGTAAATTTCCAAACTCCCAATCTATCCTTTCCCCCCACCCATCCCCCTGGTAACCATAAGTTCATTCTCTAAGTCTGTGACTCTATTTCCGTTTTATAAATAAGTTCATTTGTATCAATTTTTTTTTAGATTCTGCATATCAGTGATATCATATGATGTTTGTCTTTCTCTGACTTACTTCAATTAGTATGATAATCTACAAGTCTAACCATGTTGCTGCAAATGGCATTATTTCATTCTCTTTAATGGCTGAGTAATATTCCATTGTATATATGTACCATATCTTGTTTATCCATTCATCTGTTGATGGACATTCAGGTTGCTTCCATGACCTGGCTATTGTAAATAGTGCTGCAATGAACACTGGGGTGCATGTATCCTTTTGAACCATGTTTTTCTCCAGATATATGCCCAGGATTGGGATTGCAGGATCGTATGATAGTTCTATTTTTAGTTTCTTAAGGAACCTCTATACTGTTCTCCACAGTAGCTGTACCAATTTACATTCCCACCAACAGCATAGGAGGGTTCCCTTTTCTCCACACCCTCTCCAGCATTTATTGTTTGTAGACTTTTTGATGATGGCCATTCTGACTGGTGTGAGGCGATATCTCATTGTAGTTTTTTGGGTTTTTTTTCTGGCCATGCTGTGCAGCTTGCAGGATCTTAGTTCCCCAACCAGGGATGGAACCCGGGCCCCCAGCAGTGGAAGCACGGAGTCCTAACCACTGGACCACCAGGGAATTCCCTCTCATTGTAGTTTCTTTCTTTTTTTTTTTAAATATTTATTTATTTATTTGGCTATGCTGGGTCTTAGTTGCGGTATATGGGATCTTTTTCAGTTTTGGCATGTGGGATCTTTAGCTGCAGCATGCAAACTCTTAGTTGCAGCATGTGGGATCTAGTTCCCTGACCAGGGATCGAACCCAGGCCCCCTGCATTGGGAGTACGGAGTCCCAGCCACTGGACCACAGGGAAGTCCCTCTCATTGTAGTTTTTTGTTTATTTTGTTTTGTTTTGCCGTGTAGCCTGCAGGATCTTAGTTCCCCAACCAGGGATTGAACCTGGGCCCTCAGCAGTGAAAGCGTGGAGTCCTAACCACTGGACCACCAGGGAATTCCCTCATTGCAGTTTTGATTTGCATTTCTCTAATAATTAGCGATGTTGAGCATCTTTTCATGTACCTCTTGGCCATCTGTATGTCTTCTTTGGAGAAATGTCCATTTAGGTCTTCTGCCATTTTTTGATTGGGTTGTTGTTTATTTTTTCATACTGAGCCACATGAGCTGTTTGTAAATTTTGGAAATTAATCCCTTGTCTGTCACATTGTTTGCAAATATTTTCTCCCATTCTGTGGGTTGTCTTTTCATTTTGTTTATGATTTCCCTTGCTATACACAAGCTTTTGAGTTTAATTAGGTCCCATTTGTTTATTTTTGTTTTTATTTCCATTACTCTAGGAGATGGATCAAAAAAGATATTGCTGTGATTTATGTGAAAGAGTGCTCTGCTTATGTTTTCCTCTAAGAGTTTTACAGTATCCAGTCTTACATTTAGGGCTTTAACCCATTTTGAGTTTATTTTTTTGTATGGTGTTTAAGAATGTTCTAATTTTATTTTTTTACATATAGCTGTCCAGTTTTCCCAGAGCCATTTATTGAAGAGGCTGACATTTCTCCATTGTATCGTCTTGCCTCCTTTGTCATAGATTAATTGACCATAGGTGCATGGGTTTATTTCTGGGCTTTCTATCCTGTTCCAGTGATCTATATTTCTGTTTTCATGCCAGTACCATACTGTTTTGATTACTGTAGCTTTTTAGTATAGTCTGAAGTCCAGCAGCTTGCTTCCTCCAGCTTCGTTTTTCTTTCTCAATATTGCTTTGGCTATTCAGGGTCTTTTGTGTCTCCATAGAAATTTTAAGATTTTTTTGTTCTAGTTTTGTGAGAAATGCCATTGGTAATTTGATAGGGATTGCACTGAATCTGTAGATTGCCTTGGATAGTAAAGTCATTTTGATAATACTGATTCTTCCAATCCAAGAACATGGTATATCTTTCCATCTATTTGTGTCATCTTCCATTTCTTTCATCAGCGTCTTATAGTTTTCGGAGTACAGGTCTTTTGCCTCCTTAGGTAGGTTTATTCCTAGGTATTTTATTCTTTTTGATGCGATGGCAAGTGGGATTGTTTCTTTAATTTCTTTTTCTGAACTTTCATTGTTAGTGTATAGAAATGCAACAGATTTCTGTGTATTAATTTTGTATCCTGCAACTTTACTGAATTCATTGATGAGCTCTAGCAGTTTTCTGGTAGCATCTTTAGGATTTTCCATGTATAGTATCATGTCATCTGCAAACAGTGACAGTTTTTGTTTTTTCTTTTTAATTTTATTATTATTTGGCTGCATCGGGTCTAGTTGTGGCATGTGGGATCTTTGTTGCAGCATGCGGGATCTTTGTTGCGGTATGCGGGATCTATTGTTGTGGCACATGGGCTTCTCTAGTTGTGGTGCACAGGCTTCTCTCTGGTTGTGGTGCACAGGCTCAGTAGTTGTGGTGCATGGGCTCTCTAGTTGCAGCATGCGGGCTTCTCTCTAGTTGTGGCATGCGGGCTTCAGAGCGTGCGGGCTCAGTAGTTGCAGTGCACGGACTCACTAATTGTGGCACGTGGGCTCTACAGCACATGGGCTTAGTTGCCCCGCAGCATGTGAGATCTTAGTTCCCTGATCAGGGATTGAACCTGCGTCTCCTGCATTGGAAGGCAGATTCTTAACCACGGGACCACCAGGGAAGTCCCAAATAGTGACAGTTTTACTTATTCTTTTCCAAATTGGAATTCCCTTTATTTATTTTTCTTCTCTGATTGCCATGGCTAGGACTGCCAAAACTATGTTGCATAATAGTGTTGAGAGTAGACATCCTTGTCTTGTTCCTGATCTTAAAGGAAATGCTTTCAGCTTTTCACTGTTGAGTATGATGTAGCTGTAGGTTTGTCATATATGGCCTTAATTATGTTGAGGTATGTTCACTGTATGCCCACTTTCTGGAGAGTTTTTTATCATAATTGGGTGTTGAATTTTGTCAAAAGCTTTTTCTGCATTTATTGAAATGATCATATAGTTTTTATTCTTCAATTTGTTGATGTGGTGTATCACACTGATTGATTTGCAGATACTGAAAAATCCTTGCATCCCTGGGATATATCCCAGTTGATCATGGCATATGATCCATTTGATGTATTGTTGGATTCAGTTTGCTAGTATTTTGTTGAGGATTTTTGCATCTATGTTCATCAGTGATATTAGCCTGTACTTTTCTTTTCTTCCTTCCTTCCTTCCTTCCTTCCTTCCTTCCTTCCTTCCTTCCTTCCTTCCTTCCTTCCTGTGGTGTCCTTTTCTGGTTTTGATATCAGGGTGATGGTGGCCTCATAGAATGAGTTTGGGAGTGTTCCTTCCTCTGCAATTTTTTGGAATAGTTTCAGAAGGATAGGTGTTAACTCTTCTTTAAATGTTTGATAGGATTCACCTGTGAAGACATCTGGTCCTGGACTTCTGTTTTTTAAACAAAAGGAGGTGTTTTTTTTTTAATTTATTTTTGGCTGCATTGGGTCTTCCTTGCTGTGCGCGGGCTTTCTCTAGTTGTGGTGAGTGGGGGCTACTCTTCCTTGCGGTGCACAGTCTTCTAGTTGTGGTGGCTTCTCTTGTGGAGCATGGGGTCTAGGTGTGCAGGCTTCAGTAGTTGTAGTATGTGGGCTCAGCAGTTCTGGCTCGTGGGCTCTAGAGCGCAGGCTCGGTAGTTGTGGTGCACAGGCTTAGTTGCTCCATGGCATGTGGGATCTTCCTGGACAAGGGCTCGAACCCATGTCCCCTGCATTGGCAGGTGGAACCCCAACCACTGCGCCACCAGGGAAACCCCTGTTAGGAGTTTTTAAATCATATTTTCAACTTCAGTACTTGTGTTTGGTCTGTTCATATTTTCTATTTCTTCTGTTCATATTTTCTGTTTTTTCCTGGTTCAGTCTTGGGAGATTGTACCTTTCTAAAAAATTGTTCATTTCTTCTACGTTGTCCATTTTATCAGCATACAGTTGCTTGTAGTAGTCTCTTGTGATCCTTTGTATTTCTGTGGTGTCCGTTGTTGTAACTTCTCCTTTTTCATTTCTAATTTTATTGATTTGAGCCCTCTCTCTCTTTTTCTTGTTGAGTCTGGCTAAAGCTTTATCAATTTTGTTTATCTTTTCGAAGAACCAGCTTTTAGTTTCATTGATTTTTTTTTTCCACACACACACACTGTATTTTATTTTTACAAGAGATAAATAGACTGACACCAAGCATTGTAAATGGATGACCACAACAAAAGCAACAATAATTGCAATTACCAAACATGAAACACACTCATGCTATGTCATAATATTGACATTCAGTCCAGTAATCCTCCACTGTAACAGCTCCTTTACTTTGCAGTGAAAATTGATTTGTATATTCTTTGCCTCTGAGTCCTTGTGGGATTTTTTTTTTTTAATTCAAACAGAAAGTCACAAAAATTATAATCATCCTCATCAGTTCACTCAGTCCCATGTAATTAATTTTTTTTTCATCTTGATCTTTTGTTAGCACTTTTATGAGTTCATCAGTTTTTCATTGGAGTTCTGAAAATGCTTATTCATTCAGTTCAGCAGTACAGTCAGTTACCAGAAACCTGTACTTGTCAGAGTCTTTTCCATGAATTCCTTGAAGATGAAACCCTTTTATAGGAACATATTTGCAAAAGCATCACAGTACACCCAGAACTGTCTGTAAATGCCAAAAGACTTAAAAATGACCATGGTTAAAGATTTGATGAAAGTTCATAATAATGCAATTGACAAGGAAATGTAGTTATTTCTGAGATATACATATTAAGGTAATAACTAGAATTGTGACTTATAACATTATACCAGAACATATAAGATTTTTAGAAATTTCATTTAACGTCTGAAACATTTATATTAACATATTTCCATACAAATAACCCAATGAAAGTTTAGTGTTAGTTGTTTTGTTTGTTTGTTTGTTTTATACTGCAGGTTCTTATTAGTCATCAATTTTATACACATCAGTGTATACATGTCAATCCCAATCGCCCAATTCAGCACACCACCATCCCCACCCCACCGCAGTTTTCCCCCCTTGGTGTCCATATGTCTGTTCTCTACATCTGTGTCTCAACTTCTGCCCTGCAAACCGGCTCATCTGTACCATTTTTCTAGGTTCCACATACATGCGTTAATATACGATATTTGTTTTTCTCTTTCTGACTTACTTCACTCTGTATGACAGTCTCTAGATCTATCCACGTCTCAGCAAACGACTCAATTTCGTTCCTTTTTATGGCTGAGTAATATTCCATTGTATATATGTACCACAACTTCTTTAACCATTCGTCTGTCGATGGGCATTTAGGTTGCTTCCATGACCTGGCTATTGTAAATAGTGCTGCAATGAACATTGGGGTGCATGTGTCTTTTTGAGTTATGGTTTTCTCTGGGTATATGCCCAGTAGTGGGATTGCTAGATCATATGGTAAATCTATTTTTAGTTTTTTAAGGAACCTCCATACTGTTCTCCATAGTGGCTGTATCAATTTACATTCCCACCAAAAGTGCAAGAGGGTTCCCTTTTCTCCACACCCTCTCCAGCATTTGTTGTTTGTAGATTTTCTGATGATGCCCATTCTAACTGGTGTGAGGTGATACCTCATTGTAGTTTTGATTTGCATTTCTCTAATAATTAGTGATGTTGAGCATCTTTTCATGTGCTTCGTGGCCATCTGTATGTCTTCTTTGGAGAAATGTCTATTTAGGTCTTCTGCCCATTTTTGGATTGGGGTGTTTGTTTCTTTAATATTGAGCTGCATGAGCTGTTTATATATTTTGGAGATTAATCCTTTGTCCGTTGATTCGTTTGCAAATATTTTCTCCCATTCTGAGGGTTGTCTTTTCGTCTTGTTTATGGTTTCCTTTGCTGTGCAAAAACTTTGAAGTTTCATTAGGTCCCATTTGTTTATTTTTGTTTTTATTTCCATTACTCTAGGAGGTGGATCAAAAAAGATCTTGCTGTGATTTATGTCAAAGAGTGTTCTTCCTATGTTTTCCTCTAAGAGTTTTATAGTGTCCAGTCTTACATTTAGGTCTCTAATCCATTTTGAGTTTATTTTTGTGTATGGTGTTAGGGAGTATTCTAATTTCATTCTTTTACATGTAGCTGTCCAGTTTTCCCAGCACCACTTATTGAAGAGACTGTCTTTTCTCCATTGTATATCTTTGCCTCCTTTGTCATAGATTAGTTGACCATAGGTGCATGGGTTTATCTCTGGGCTTTCTATCTTGTTCCATTGATCTATGTTTCTGTTTTTGTGCCAGTACCATATTGTCTTGATTACTGTAGCTTTGTAGTATAGTCTGAAGTCAGGGAGTCTGATTCCTCCAGCTCCGTTTTTTTCCCTCAAGACTGCTTTGGCTATTCGGGGTCTTTTGTGTCTCCATACAAATTTTAAGATGATTTGTTCTAGTTCTGTAAAAAATGCCATTGGTAATTTGATAGGGATTGCATTGAATCTGTAGATTGCTTTGGGTAGTATAGCCATTTTCACAGTGTTGATTCTTCCAATCCAAGAACATGGTATATCTCTCCATCTGTTGGTATCAACTTTAATTTCTTTCATCAGTGTCTTATAGTTTTCTGCATACAGGTCTTTTGTCTCCCTAGGTAGGTTTATTCCTAGGTATTTTATTCTTTTTGTTGCAATGGTAAATGGGAGTGTTTCCATAATTTCTCTTTCAGATTTTTCATCATTAGTGTATAGGAATGCAAGAGATTTCTGTGCATTAATTTTGTATCCTGCAACTTTACCAAATTCATTAATTAGCTCTAGCAGTTTCCTGGTGGCAGTTTTAGGATTCTCTATGTATAGTATCATGTCATCTGCAAACAGTGACAGTTTTACTTCTTCTTTTCCAATTTGTATTCCTTTTATTTCTATTTCTTCTCTGATTGCCATGGCTAGGACTTCCAGAACTATGTTGAATAATAGTGGTGAGAGTGGACATCCTTGTCTTGTTCCTGATCTTAGAGGAAATGCTTTCAGTTTTTCACCATTGAGAATGATGTTTGCTGTGGGTTTGTCATATATGGCCTTTATTATGTTGAGGTAGGTTCTCTCTATGCCCACTTTCTGGAGAGTTTTTATCATAAATGGGTGTTGAATTTTGTCAAAAGCTTTTTCTGCATCTATTGAGATGATCATATGGTTTTTCTTCTTCAATTTGTTAATATGGTGTATCACATTGATTGATTTGCGTATATTGAAGAATCCTTGCATCCCTGGGATAAATCCCACTTGATCGTGGTGTATGATCCTTTTAATGTGTTGTTGGATTCTGTTTGCTAGTATTTTGTTGAGGATTTTTGCATCTATATTCATCAGTGATATTGGTCTGTAATTTTCTTTTTTTGTAGTATCTTTGTCTGGTTTTGGTTTCAGGGTGATGGTGGCCTCATAGAATGAGTTTGGGAGTGTTCCTTCCTCTGCAATTTTTTGGAAGAGTTTGAGAAGGATGGGCGTTAACTCTTCTCTAAATGTTTGATAGAATTCACCTGTGAAGCCATCTGGTCCTGGACTTTTGTTTGTTGGAAGATTTTTAATCACAGTTTCAATTTCATTACTTCTGATTGCTCTGTTCATATTTTCTGTTTCTTCCTGGTTCAGTCTTGGAAGTTTATACCTTTCTAAGAATTTGTCCATTTCTTCCATGTTGTGCATTTTATTGGCATAGAGTTGCTTGTAGTAGTCTCTTAGGATGCTTTGTATTTCTGTGGTGTCTGTTGTAACTTCTCCTTTTTCATTTCTGATTTTATTGATTTGAGTCCTCTCCCTCTTTTTCTTGATGAGTCTGGCTAATGGCTTATCAATTTTGTTTATCTTCTCAAAGAACCAGCTTTTAGTTTTATTGATCTTTGCTATTGTTTTCTTTGTTTCTATTTCATTTATTTCCGCTCTGATCTTTATGATTTCTTTCCTTCTGCTAACTTTGGGTTTTGTTTGTTCTTCTTTCTCTAGTTTCTTTAGGTGTAAGGTTAGATTGTTTACTTGAGATTTTTCTTGTTTCTTTAGGTAGGCTTGTATAGCTATAAACTTCCCTCTTAGAACTGCTTTTGCTGCATCCCATAGGCTTTGGGTCGTCGTGTTTTCATTGTCATTTGTCTCTAGGTATTTTTTGATTTCCTCTTTGATTTCTTCAGTGATCTCTTGGTTATTTAGTAACGTATTGTTTAACCTCCATGTGTTTGTGTTTTTTTATGTTTTTTTCCCTGTAATGCATTTCTAATCTCATAGCGTTGTGGTCAGAAAAGATGCTTGATATGATTTCAATTTTCTTAAATTTACTGAGGCTTGATTTGTGACCCACGATGTGATCTATCCTGGAGAATGTTCCATGCGCACTTGAGAAGAACGTGTAATCTGCTGTTTTTGGATGGAATGTCCTATAAATATCAATTAAATCTATCTGGTCTATTGTGTCATTTAAAGCTTCTGTTTCCTTATTTATTTTCATTTTGGATGATCTGTCCATTGGTGTAAGTGAGGTGTTAAAGTCTCCCACTATTATTGTGTTACCATCGATTTCCTCTTTTATAGCTGTTAGCAGTTGCCTTATGTATTGAGGTGCTCCTATGTTGATTGCATATATATTTATAATTGTTATATCTTCTTCTTGGATTGATCCCTTGATCATTATGTAGTGTCCTTCCTTGTCTCTTGTAACATTCTTTATTTGAAAGTCTATTTTATCTGATATGAGTATAGCTACTCCAGCTTTCTTTTGATTTCCATTTGCATGGAATATCTTTTTCCATCCCCTCACTTTCAGTCTGTATGTGTCCCTAGGTCTAAAGTGGGTCTCTTGTAGACAGCATATATATGGGTCTTGTTTTTGTATCCATTCAGCAAGCCTGTGTCTTTTGATTGGAGCATTTAATCCATTCACGTTTAAGGTAATTATCGATATGTATGTTCCTATGACCATTTTCTTAATTGTTTTGGGTTTGTTTTTGTAGGTCCTTTTCTTCTCTTGTGTTTCCCACTTAGAGAAGTTCCTTTAGCATTTGTTGTAGAGCTGGTTTGGTGGTGCTGAATTCTCTTAGCTTTTGCTTGTCTGTAAAGCTTTTGATTTCTCCATCAAATCTGAATGAGATCCTTGCTGGGTAGAGTAATCTTGGTTGTAGGTTCTTCCCTTTCATCACTTTAAGTATATCATGCCACTCCCTTCTGGCTTGTAGAGTTTCTGCTGAGAAATCAGCTGTTAACCTTATGGGAGTTCCCTTGTATGTTATTTGTTGTTTTTCCCTTGCTGCTTTCAATAATTTTTCTTTGTCTTTAATTTTTGCCAATTTGATTACTATGTGTCTCGACGTGTTTCTCCTTGGGTTTATCCTGTATGGGACTCTCTGTGCTTCCTGGACTTGGGTGGCTATTTCCTTTCCCATGTTAGGGAAGCTTTCGACTGTAATCTCTTCAAATATTTTCTCTGGTCCTTTCTCTCTCTCTTCTCCTTCTGGGACCCCTATAATGTGAATGTTGTTGCGTTTAATGTTGTCCCAGAGGTCTCTTAGGCTGTCTTCATTTCTTTTCATTCTTTTTTCTTTAGTCTGTTCCATAGCAGTGAATTCTACCATTCTGTCTTCCAGGTCACTTATCCGTTCTTCTGCCTCAGTTATTCTGCTATTGATTCCTTCTAGTGTAGTTTTCATTTCAGTTATTGTATTGGTCATCTCTGTTTGTTTGTTCTTTAATTCTTCTAGGTCTTTGTTAATCATTTCTTGCATCTTCTCAATCTTTGCCTCCATTCTTATTCCGAGGTCCTGGATCATCTTCACTATCATTATTCTGAATTCTTTTTCTGGAAGGTTGCCTATCTCCACTTCATTTAGTTGTTTTTCTGGGGTTTTTTCATGTTCCTTCATCTGGTATATAGCCCTCTGCCTTTTTATCTTGTCTATCTTTCTGTAAATGTGGTTTTTGTTCCACAGGCTGCAGGATTGTAGTTTTTCTTGCTTCTGCTATCTGCCCTCTGGTGGTTGAGGCTATCTAAGAGGCTTGATGGGAGGCTCTGGTGGTGGGTAGAGCTGACTGTTGCTGTGGTGGTCAGAGCTCAGTAAAACTTTAATCCACTTGACTGTTGATGGGTGGGGCTGGGTTCCCACCCTGTTGGTTGTTTGGCCTGAGGCAACCCAACACTGGAGCCTACCTGGGCTCTTTGGTGAGGCTAATGGCAGACTCTGGGAGGGCTCACGCCAAGGAGTACTTCCCAGAACTTCTGCTGCCAGTGTCCTTGTCCCCATGGTGAAACAGAGCCAGCCCCTGCCTCTGCAGGAGATCTTCCAACACTAGCAGGTAGGTCTGGTTCAGTCTCCCCCAGGGTCACTGCTCCTTCCCCTGGGTCCCGATGCGCACACTATTTTGTGTGCGCCCTCCAAAAGTGGGGTCTCTGTTTCCCCCAGTCCTGTCGAAGTCATGCAATCAATTCCCACTAGGCTTCAAAGTCTGATTCTCTAGGAATTCCTCCTCCCGTTGCCGGACCCCCAGTTTGGGAAGCCTGACGTGGGGCTCAGAAGCTTCACTCCAGTGGGTGGACTTCTGTGGTATAAGTGTTCGCCAGTCTATGAGTCACCCACCCAGCAGTTATGGGATTTGATTTTACTCTGATTGCGCCCCTCCTACCATCTCATTGTGGCTTCTCCTTTGTCTTTGGACATGGGGTATCTTTTTTGGTGAAGTCCAGTGTCTTCCTGTTGATGATTGTCCAGCAGCTAGTTGTGATTCTGGTGTTCTCGCAAGAGGGAGTGAGAGCACATCCTTCTACTCCGCCATCTTGGTTAATCCTCCTTCATTGATCTTTTGTGTTGTTTTCTTCATCTCTATTTCATTTATTTCTGCTCTGAGCTTTATGGTTTCTTTCCTTCTACTAACTTTGGGTTTTGTTTGTTCTTCTTTCTCTAGTTCCTTTAGGTGTAAGGTTAGGTTATTTATTTGAGATTTTTCTTGTTTCTTGAGGTAAGATTGTATTGCTATATATTTCCCTTTTAGAACTGCTTTTGCTGCATCCCATAGGTCTTGGATCATCATGCTTTCATTTTCATTTATCTCTAGGTATTTTTTTATTTCCTCTTTGATTTCTTCAGTGATCCACTGGTTGGTTAGTAGCATATTGTTTAGCCCCCACATGTTTGTGTTTTTTAGTTATTTTCCGATAGTTGATTTCTAGTCTCATGGCGTTGCAGTCAGAAAAGTTGCTTGATACGATTTCAATTTTCTTAAATTTACTGAGGCTCTCTTTGTGGCCCAGCATGTGATCAATCCTGGAGAATGTTTAGGTGCACTTGAGAAGAATGTGTATTCTGCTGCTTTTGGATGGAATGCTCTATAAATATCAATTAAGTCCATCTGATCTAATGTGTTATTTAAGGCCTGTGTTTCCTTATTGATTTTCTGTCTGGATGTTCTGTCCATGATGAAAGTGGGGTGTTAAACTCCCCACTGTTATTGTGTTTCTGTCTATTTCTCCTTTTATGGCTGTTGGTATTCGCCTTATATATTGAGGTGCTCCTATGTTGGGTGCATATATATTTACAGTTGTTACATCTTCTTCTTGGATTGCTCCCTTGATCATTATGTAGTGTCCTTCTTTGTCTCTTGTAACAGTCTTTATTTTAAAGTCTATTTTGGGGACTTCCCTGGAGGTCCAATGGTTAAGACTCCACACTTCCATTGCAGGGGTCACGGGTTTAATCCCTGGTTGGGGAACTAAGGTCCCGCATGCTGCATGGTGCGGCCAAAAAAATAAAAAGTCGGTTTTGTCTGATATGAGTATTGTTACTCCAGCTTTCTTTTGATTTCCATTTGTATGGAATTCCTTTTTCCATCTGCTCACTTTCAGTCTGTATGTGTCGCTAGATCTGAAGTGGGTCTCTTATAGAGAACATATATATGGGTCTTGTTTTTTTATCCATTCAGTGAGTCTGTTTCTTTTGGTTGGAGCATTTAATCCGTTTGCATTTAAGGTAATTATCAGTATGTATGTTCGTATTGCCGTTTTGTTAATTATTTTGGATTTGCTTTTATAGGTGGTTTTTTTCCCCTTCCTCTTTTGTTCTCTTGTGATTTGATGACTAACTTTAGTGTTGTGTTTGGATTCCTTTTTCTTTTTTGTGTGTATCTATAGTAGATTTTTGTTCATGGTTACCATGAGGTTTTGGTATAGCAGACTATATATAAACAAGATTGTTTTAAGTTGCTGGTCTTTTAATTTCAAATGCATTTCCAACATCCTGCATTTGTGCTCTCCTCTTCTCACAGTTGCTGGTTTTGATATCATATTTGTGTGCAGATGATTTCCACCTTTACTGTATGTTTGCCTTTACCAGTGAGCTTTTCTATTCATAATTTTCTTGTTTCTAGTGGTGGCCTTTTCTTTTCTGCCTAGAGAAGTTCCTTTAGCATTTGCTGCAAATCTGGTCTGTTGGTGCTGAATTCTCTTAGCTTTTGCTTGTCTGTAAATCTTTTGATTTCTCTGTCAAATCTGAATGAGAGCCTTGCTGGGTACAGTATTCTTGGTTGTAGGTTCTTCTTCCCTTTCATCACTTTAAATATATTGTGCCATTCCCTTCTGGCCTGCAGAGTTACTGCTGAGAAATCAGCTGATAACCTTATGGGAATTCCCTTGTGTGTTATTTGTTGCTTTTCCCTCGTTGCTTTTAATATTTTTTCTTAGTCTTTAATTTTTGTCAATTTGATTACTATGTGTCTCAGCATGTTCCTCCTTGGATTTATCCTGCCTGGGACTCTCTGCACTTCCTGGACTTGGGTGACTGTTTCCCTTTCCATGTTGAGGAAGTTTTCAGCTATTATCTCTTCAAATACTTTCTCAGATCCTTTCTCTCTCTCTTCTCCCTCTGGGACCCCTGTAATGCGAATGTTGGTGCATTTAATGTTGTCCCAGAGTTCTCTCATACTGTCCTCATTTCTTTTCATTATTTTTTCTTTATTCTGTTCCACGGAAGTGATTTCCACCATTCTCTCTTCCATCTCACTTATCTGTTCTTCTGCTTCAGTTATCCTGCTATTGATTCCTTCTAGTGTATTTTTCATTTCAGTTATTGTATTGTTCACCTCTGTTTGTTCATTCTTTAGTTCTTATATGTCTTTGTTAAACATTTCTTGTATCTTCTTGATCTGTGCCTCCATTCTGTTTTGAGATCTTGGATCATCTTTACTATCATTATTCTGAATTCTTTTTCAGGTAGATTGCCTATCTCCAATTCACTTAGCTTTTCTTCTTGGGTTTTTATCTTGGTCCTTCATCTGGGACATATTCCTCTGCCATCTCATTTTGTCTTAACTTTCTGTGATTGTGATTTCCATTCTGCAGGATGCAGGGTTGTAGTTTTTCTTGCTTCTGCTGTCTGCTCCCTGGTGGATGAGGCTGTCTAAGAGGCTTGTGCAGGCTTCCTGGTGGGAGGGACTGGTTCCTGCCCACTGGTGTGTGGAGCTGGGTCTTGTATCTCTGGTGGGCAGGGCCCTGACAGGGAGTGTGTTTATCAGGAAGCTGTTTGCTCAGGAAGACTTTAAGCAGCCCGTCTGCTGATGGGTGGGGCTGTGTTCTCGCCCTGTTGGTTGTCTGGCCTGAGGCATCCCATCACTGGAGCCTACAGGCTGTTGGGTGGGGCCAGGTCTTGTTGAGAAGATGGTGCCCTCCAGGTGGGCTCATACCAATGAGTACTCCCTAGAACTGCTGCCACCAGTGTCCCTGTCCCTGCAGTGAGCCACAGCTACCCCCTGCCTCTGCAGGAGACCCTCCAATACTAGCAGGTTAAGTCTGGCCCAGTCTTTTATGAGGTCACCACTTTTTCCCCTGGATCCTGGTGCACAGAAGACCCTGTGTGTGCCCTCTAAGAGTGGACTTTCTGTTTCCCCCAGTCCTGTGGAATTCCTATGATCAAACCCCACTGGCCTTCAAAGCCAGATTCTCTGGCGGCTCCTCCTCCCACTGCCAGACCCCCAGGCTGGGGAGCCTGATGTGAGGCTCAGAAGTTTCACTCCTATGGGAGAACTTCTGTGGTATAATTAGTTTCCAGTTTGTGGGTTGCCTACCTGGCATGTATGGGACTTGATTTTATCATGATTGTACCCCTCCTACTGTCTTGTTGTGGCTTCTTCTTTATCTTTGGATGTACGGTATCTTTTTTGTAGGTTCCAGCATTTTTTTGTTGATGGTTGTTCAGCAGTTAGTTGTAATTTTGGTGTTTATGTAAGAAGAGGTGAGCTCACGTCCTTCTATTCTGCCATCTTGTCTCCCAATCAAGATTAGGTTTTCCCCACGACTGAGTTGCAGAGTTTTGAGGACATTGTTGTTTATCTGTCCTATACATAATAGTCTGCATCTGCTAATCCCAAACTCCCAATCCTTCCCTCCATCCCTCCTCCCGCAACCACAAGTCTGTTCTGTATATCTGTGAGTCTGTTTCTGTTTTGTAGATACGTTTATTTGTGTTGTATTTTAGATTCCATATATAAGTGATATCATATGGTATTTGTTTTTCTCTTTCTGACTTACTACACTTAGTATGATAATTTCTAGGTCCACGTTGCTGCAAATGGCATTATTTCATTTTTATGGCTCAGTAATATTCCATTGTATATATATACACCACATCTTCTTTTTCCATTCATCTGTCGATGGACATTTAAGTTGTTTCCATGTTTTGGCTCTTGTAAGTAGTGCTACTATGAACATAGGGGTACATGTATCTTTTCGAATTATAGTTTTGTTTGGATATATGCCCAGGAGTGGGATTGCTGGATCATATGGCAACCCTAGTTTTTCGAGGAACCTCCCTACTGTTTTCCATAGTGGCTGCTCCAATTTACATTCCCACTAACAGTGTAGGAGGGTTCCCTTTTCTCCACACCCTCTCCAGCATTTGTTATTTGTAGACTTTTTAATGATGGCCATTCTGACTGGTGTGAGGTGGTACCTCACTGTAGTTTTGATTTGCATTTCTCTGGTAATTAGCGATGATGAGCATTTTTTCATGTGCCTTTTGGCTATCTGTCTTCTTTGGAGATATGTCTATTCAGATCTTCGGCCCATTTTTTGATTGGGGTGTTTGGGTTTTTGTTGTGGTTGTGTTATTCAGTTGTATGAGCTCTTTGTATATTTTGGAAATTAAGCCCTTATCGGTCACATCATTTGCAAATATTTTTCTCCCAGTCCATAAGTTGTCATTTTGTTTTGTTTAAAACATGATTGCTTGCTTCATCTAAATCCCCAGAGGAGAGCATCAGCTATCAAGCAGAAATCACAGTTTTTAAAAAAAAAATTTTTAGCCTATTCACAGAGGTTACATCCCCTCAACATTACTGTATTCTATTGGTTAGAAGCAAGCTATTTAAAGGGGGTGAGGGATTATATAAGGCTTTGAATACTGGGAACTGCGATCATTGGAGGACATCTTACAGCCTGCCTACCACACTTTTCTCCCATGTCAAGAATTCTAGTTATCCAGGACAGTGGGATGATAAAATTAAAATATCACATCATTTATGCATTTAAAATTTTAATAGATACTAAAGTAACTCCAAATTGGCTTTGCCAGTTTACATCCTATATCCCATATCCTTGCCAATATTAATCAAACTTTTAAATAGTTGCCAATCTCTTAGGTGTGTAATGGTGTCTTGTTTTTATTTTTAATCTCCAAATACTAATAGAATTATGATTTTTTATATGCTTATTGGCCATTTGCATTTCTTCCTTTGTGAATTCCTTATTCATATCCTTTGTCCAGCTTCTTTTTGGGCTTTTTAACTTTTCCTTATTCATTGGCAGAAATTCTTTATAGTCTGTATATTAACCCCTTAATTAATATGGATTAATCCATATTAATATGTGTGCACAGTTATGTGTGTATACACACACACACACACACACATATGTGTCATTAAAAAAATAGGACTACCTCTGAAGATAAGATGCTAAATTGGAGTCCTCCTGAATCCCAGGCTCCAGGCAGAGTGAACCTGCTACTAAATTATCTGGACTATCTGGAGAAGCAAGAGAAATCCCAGTTGTGGCCATGCCAGTTCCCTCCAGAACAAAAAAGGGCTACACGAATCAAGGTGGAGAATAACAGCTTCACATAGAATCAGGAATCTAGCCTGCTAGGAAAGAGTTCTTTACACCAGGAAATCTGCAGATAGCACTTCTGCTACCAGGATTTCCTTGGGCCTTGGCTCTGAGCCATCTCTGGGAGATCTGGAAGTAACAAAGACCCAACCCCTCCCTCCCCCCAGTAGCAGTGACTTCACCAAGATATGTTTCCCCCCAGTAGCAGTGACTTCACCAAGATATGTTTATGTCCTCACATGTAAATTTTGGAGGGAGGCAATTTCCAGGGCTCTATTCCAGGCTTTAGGGAACCAGGTTCCTTCTCGCTTATTTCTCCATCACTTCCTGAGCAGGTACTGGTGTGTATAGAGCGCCTGGGCCAGTTCTGCTCTAGTCTTAGGACTAGAGTCACTCACCATATCCCTTGGGCTCACTGTTTCTTCTCAACTGTGGGGTGGCATTGAGGGTCATGGTGAGAGTGTAGGCCAGGCTCAGAGAGGTAATCTGCCCAAGGTCATACAGTTGGAATTCAAAGACTTTCTGATGCCAAGACCCACATTTATGCTGCTTTATAAATATTATTTATGCTGCCTTATAAGATACTGTCTCTGCCTTCTGCATGGCCAGTGCTGACTTGCTCTTTAGAACTCTCACTGTGGATGTGATTTGGAGAAGGGAATGGTGGGGGGGCGTGGAGGGAGGCTGTGGTGGGCAGCCAGGCAACATCACAGAACTGTGATCTAAATGATAGTAATGGCAGGGGGTGGAGACGTACAACAGATTCAAGAGAGATTAGAGATGGGTGGTAGAAGGAAGGGATCACAGATGACATCTACGTTACCTGGGGGGCAGGTATTGAAGTCATTTATTTAATTATGGAACCCTAGAGAAGAGAAGAACACATTTAGAAGGGGGAGATATTAAGTGCAGCCTTTGATAACTGCCAAGTAGGGGATGGCCAGAGGGCTCTAAAGATCAAGATAGAAAAGAAAGTGAAATAAGAGTTTATTCTGTAAATAATTCCTGCCCACATTAGCAATCAGTATCTGTACTATTCATTTATCATTTAATTTAAACCTGCATTCTATTAATACTCTTGTAAGTGGGTATTTATAGATACCAGACATTCCATTGCTTGAAAGCAGAAACTAACCCACCTTAGTGATGTATTGGTATTTCACAAGGAATAACAGATAAATTAAAGGAAATAATGAACGTATTTGAGCATCTGTGTGTGAAGTAAGTGAATCTGTTACTGTTATGCATGGCTTACACTTGCACCTCAGCACGTGCACAATTTCACGCCTTTTGAAAGAATTCAAGCCTGATTACCTGCCATTCAGCCAGAATTGGGACAGTAAATGTTCAGGTGTGAAAGGAATGCAAGGTAAGACCCACAGAAATGAGGTGGGGTCCATCTTCTCTTTACCCTCTAGACTAATTCATCAATACTAGACTACAACACGAAAGAGTTCACATCATCCACTTTTTTCAAGTATTTCTCCTTTGGTTATCTATCCTTATGACTTGAATCCTGGACTCATTTAATCTCCTTAGTAGTTTTCAACATGGGCTTTACGTCAACTTTACTGCTATCCTTCCCTTTCTTCTCATAATGATTCTATTGTTACCCTGATTTGCTCCATATTGCCTCAGTTTTCTCGACTCTTTTGGCTTCTACTGCCAACGTCCACAGTCACAATAGGACACACCTTTCATTTCAATATTCAAAGAGACTGCTTCAGCCCCGGTTTTCCCTTTACAGAACTCTCCTTCAGCATTCCTGCCTACACACAATCGGATGCAGTTACACCAATGCTCAGGTCTTCAGCCTCTGACACCTACATTTTGTTTAGATCATCCTGACATCATGGGCTCTGTTTTGATTTTCAACTATGGATTCAGTGCCATTCTATGGTTATTTTTATTTTCCATATAGCTTATTACAAGATATTGAATATACTTCCCTGTGCTATACAGTAGGACCTTGTTTACCTACTTTATATATAGTAGTGTGTATCTGCTAATCCCAAACTCCTAATTTACCCCTCCCTCACCCTCTCCCCTTTGGTAACCATAAGTTTTCTATGTCTATGTGTTTGTTTCTGTTCTGTAAATAAGTTCATTTGTATCCTATTTTAGATTCCACTTATAAGTGATATCATATTTGTCTTTTTCTGTGTGACTTACTTCACTTAGTATGATAATCTCTAGGTCCATCCATGTTGCTGCAAATGACATTATTTCATTCTTTTTTATGGCTGAGTAGTATTTCATTGTATATATGTACCACATCTTCTTCACCCATTCATCTGTCAATAGACATTTAGGTTGCTTCTGTGTCTTGGCTATTATAAATAGTGCTGCTATGAATACTGGGTGCATGTATCTTTTCAAATTAGTTTTTTCTCCAGATATATGCCCAAGAGTGGGATTGCTAGATCATATGGTAACTCTATTTTTAGTTTTTTTAAGGAATCTCCATACTGTTCTCCACAGTGGCTGCACCAATTTACATTCCCACCAACAGTGCAGGAGGGCTCCCTTTTCCCCACATCCTCTCCAACATTTATTATTTGTAGACTTTTTTTTTAAAAAAAAATACAGTTATACGGCTTTTTTTTTTTTTTAAATTTTATTTATTTGTTTATTTATTTATGGCCGTGTTGGGTCTTTGTTTCTGTGCAAGGGCTTTCTCCAGTTGCGGCAAGCGGGGCCCACTCTTCATTGCGGTGCGCGGGCCTCTCACTATCGCGGCCTCTCTTGTTGTGGAGCACAGGCTCCAGACACGCAGTCTCAGTAATTGTGGCTCACGGGCCTAGTTGCTTCGCGGCATGTGGGATCTTCTCAGACCAGGGCTTGAACCCGTGTCCCCTGCATTGGCAGGCAGATTCTCAACCACTGCGCCACCAGGGAAGCCCTGTAGACTTTTTAATGATGGCCATTCTGACTGGTGTGAGGTGATACCTCATTGTAGTTTTGATTTGCATTTCTCTAATAATTAGCAATGTTGAACATCTTTTCATGTGCTTTTTGACCATCTGTATGTCTTCTTTGGAGAAATGTCTATTTAGGTCTTCTCATTTTTTGATTGGGTTTTTTGTTGTTGTTATTGAGTTGTATGAGCTGTTTGTCTATTTTGGAAATTAAGCCCTTGTCAGTCACATCATTTGGAAATATTTTCTCCCTGTCCATAAGTTGTCTTTTCACCTTATTGTTCCCTTTGCTGTGCAAAAGCTTGTAAGTTTGATTAGGTCCCATTTGTTTATTTTTGCTTTTATTTCTATTGCCTTGGAAAACTGACCTAAGAAAACATGGCTACGATTTATGTCAGAGAATGTTCTGCCTAGGTCCTCTTCTAGAAGTTTTATGGTGTCATGCCTTATATTTAAGTCTTTAAGCCATTTTGAGTTTATTTTTGTGTATGGTGTGAGGGTGTGTTCTACCTTCACGGATTTACATGCGGTTGTCCAACTTTCCCAACACCACTTGCTGGAGAGACTGTCTTTTCTCCATTGTATATTCTTGCCTCCTTTGTTGAAGATCAACTGACTGTAGGTGTAGGTTTATTTCTGGGCTCTCTGTTCTGTTCCATTGATCCATGTGTCTGTTTCTGCGCCAGTATGACACTGTTTTGATTACTGTAGCTTTGTAATATTGTCTGAAGTCTGGGAGGGTTATGCCTCCAGCTTTGTTTTTATTCCTCAGCATTGCTTTGGCAATTCTGGGTCTTTTATGATTCCATATAAATTTTAGGTTTATTTATTCTAGTTCTGTGAAAAATGTTAATGGGTAATTTGATAGGGATTGCATTAAATTCTGCCTGCATTTTATAAAAGCATTCCCAGGGCTTCCCTGGTGGTGCAGTGGTTAAGAATCCACCTGCCAATGCAGGGGACACAGTTTCAAGCCCTGGTCCGGGAAGATCCTACATGCTGCGGAGCAACTAAGCCCATGCGCCACAACTACTGAGCCTGTGCTCTAGAGCCCGCAAGCCACAACTACTGAGCCCATGTGCCACAACTAATGAAGCCCGTGTGCCTACAGCCTGTGCTCGACAACGAGAAGCCACCACAATGAGAAGCCCACGCACCATAATGAAGAGTAGCTCCCACTCGCCGCAACTAGAGAAAGCCCCTGCGCAGCAACGAAGACCCAACGCAGCCAAAAAAAGAAAAAAAAATTGGCATTCCCCAGAGAAAACTACCAGGAAAAAAAGAAAAGAAGGCAGGATTTCATTCTTTAAATGCACAAATTAATCAACTAATAAAGGATTTCCCACGTTTGATATCAAAATTAGACATAGAAAAAGATACCAATAGATTTCAACATTTTTACAGATCATTTTTAACATTGTTATAACAGTTTTTGAAACTCTACATAGATTTTTTAAAAGAAATATTAGTCATTTAATTAATAATTTCATTGTATACATACATCAGGTTTGCTTTGGGTACAATCTGATGTGTAGTTGTGATTTTTCTGTGTCTTACTAATGTCTGCATTGTACCTGTTTTACCTGCCTTAATCTGACATATTTGCATTATGCGCCAAGTAGAAATGGGCAACATCTCTCCGAAAATCCCCGAGTTCTAGAGAGGCACCTGGATTACAGGCTCTGTGCAGGTGCCATGCATTGCTCATGGCTACATCAATCATGTAGCTCACCAAAACTGAGTACCATTTCTTGCCTCTTATTCTCACCCTATATTTGGAAATAATCTGTTCCATTTTAGCTACGCCTTCCCTGCATTCATCATACAGTTTCACTATGGAAGGTTGACTTATCTGAGGGATCTCCTTGTCATCGGCAAAACAACGTATCTCATTGACTGGCTCTATGCCAACAGTGTTGGAGCACAGACTGATAATACCATCACCATGCCAACGACACAAAATTATCTCATCATTTTCTTCTACTCGGAAATCGAAATACCCCTTCTTCATTTTTTTCGTATGTTCTGCACTCATCAGGGGACATTTTTCAGTCCTGTTCTCACGAATTGTTCCTGTTGCCCTCACCCCTTTCTTCTTCAAGGCTGACATCAATTTGACACTTGTAAAGAAGCTATCAAAACACAGGTGGTAGGGATATTGACCTCTCTCTAAAAGAACATCAGCAAAATTCATCACTAGATTTCCACCTAAACCAAGATCAAGATCTTTACCTGCCATCATAGTTGACTCTTCTTGATAGGGCTCAAACCAAACCAGATAACCCTGCGTGGTTGTACCACACCAGACTTTATAGCCAATTCTAATAGGTTTCCCATTCAGGAATTGGTCACTATCAAAGCACTCACACATTGTCTTATCAAAACAATAGTATTCTTCGAGGGGAGCATACAGGAGAAAATTTTTATTCATTTGCTTTATGAGAGGCCTCAATTTTGTAAACTTATCATTTTGATCTAGGTGGCTATTATCTGCAAAATGCAGGTATGAGAAAATCAATTCAAATCTGTCCCTTCTGATTGCATCTCTAACCAGGTTCTGATCGGCATCAGACATTTCCCAATACATTCCCCTTCTGGGACGCCTCACAAGGCCACTCAAAAGCAGGACACCAAGCACACACCTCATTTCCTGAACTGTGACTTCCAAGTTGACATTTTTCTGAGAAGCATAATTATTGGTTTCACTGACAATCAAGTTGAATGTTTCATCATCAAAAAATAACTCAAAGAGCTCCACTGGGTTCAACTTTTCACTCTTGAGATTCAGAAGTCCAGAATCCAGTGCTGACCAGCTTGGAAAGTTGGGTTTAATGTCTCTTTTGGTCCAGTTCTTCTCTGGGACGCTTGAGACCTTTGGTCTTTTTGGAGCAGGCTGAGTCTCAGGCTCGTCATCCTCTTCCACATCTGAATCACCAGAAAATGTGAGGCCTTGGAGCAGTTCACTCACTCGAGCTTTGTCTTTTTTTCTCCCTTTTCGGGTAATGTCTCCTGCAGCGTATTCCAGGGATGAGATGTGCATCCGAGTCCACATGTCAGCAGGGTGACGGTCCTTCAGAGTGTTCCAATGTGCAACTGTCCTTTCAGCAGGAACAGGGGTACTACAAGGGGCCTGGGGTACACAATCTCTGGGAAAGAAAAAAGAACGTATGCTATAAAAATTCTCAGTCTTATTCACTGGTACAGGATAAATCCATGATGCCTAAGGATTCTTTTGTGGGGAATACTTTCTTCTCACTCCTCATGTTTCCATGGGGAGGGCTTTGGCCAGACTGAACATTTCTGGCTTCTTCCCACTTCCCGCTCACTCCTCATGACTTAACTAATTGTTGAACCTGGGAGAAAGAACTGGGCTGTCCTCTTTAGAAGCAAGTTGCAGACATTTCATGTTCCTTTTTCTGCCAAGATGGATCATGAAGGCTTATGGGAGGGAGGGTCTGCTGTCACTATGCGGCCACTTAGCTCTGCCTCTGAGCGGCTTTATCAGTCTAGCTTCTGTCAGTCATAAAGCAGAGGTTTCCAGAATCATCTGTTTTACTCCTGTGTCTCTATCAATTGGTTCTGAATTTGGACAAGGAAATGGGTTGTTATTTACTGAGCCCCCTCACCTCTCACAGAATTTCTGAACATGGAACAATTTAGCCTCCCCTAGTTCTGCATTCATCTGGTGGACGCACTGTTTCTGGGGAGAAACAAAAGAGAAACTCAAACTTACTGCCCTTGGACTGATTTTTATGCAGTTTTCAAGGAACTAGGCTAAAGTTACTAAGATGGAAAGTATTATTTTACACAAACTTCTTTAATTCTAGAAATGTGCATTTCATTTACAAATGTCCTGTTGGTACATTAAATTAGACCAATTTAAGAAGACATAAGGGAGGAAACAGTAGTGAAAAGAGTATGTTGTAATATAATTTACACCATATATATTTATTTGTTTGCTTAGAGCATTTATCATCCTGGGTGTCTTTAATGTCTGCATGTATGATCCATTCAGTAGATCCATCTTAGAGTTCCCTGACATCTTCAACTTCAGGGACCCTCCTTGAATCCTGTCACTACACTGAACTTTCCGCTGGTGAAAACTAAACTCTAAGAGTTCACTCTGTAGCCCCAGTTTCTTTTCACTCTAGTCTCCTCACACTCTTGTCCCACAATACCTGTTCTTCCTTCTCACTCTGACTCCTCCATTTCCTCCTGCGTTCACCTCCCTTCCTATTCTGTCTAGACCTCATGATCCATCATCACCTTAGTCCTTCTCTTGCCAGGATCACCAATCACCCTGCCCCAGTGTCCTTCTGTAGTGGTGGACCAGCAAAATTCAGCACCAGATCAACCCTATCCTTAGTCTTCTCTGTTCCTAACCCAGGAGTGAATAGTGCCAGAGAAATCAAACAACTAGGTAGACTGACACTGCTAAATATGATGGTCTCCAAAACTCAGCTAGTTACTCAACACTGCCCAGAAATCCTTCTCATGTCCTCTCGTCCCTTTCTTCCCTGTTCCCCACAACAGGTGTTTCATCACTCTTCATCACTCTTCTCAAATCTACCAGTCTATCTCCAAACATGACTTCTTTTCCTGCTCCAAAGAGGACCCAGAATTTTTCAAGCAGAAACTTGCTCTTTAAAATGATCCTCTGGGACGTCCCTAGTGGTCCAGCGGTTAAGACTCGGCGGTCCCAGCGCAGGGGGCCCGGGTTCGATCCCTGGTCAGGGAACTAGATCCCGCATGCTGTAACTAAAAGATCCTGCATGCCGCGGCTAAGACCCAGCGCAGCTAAATAAGTAAATAATAAATAAATAAAATAATAAAATGATCTTCTGTGGCTCCTGTGACTCTTCTCTCCTAGTTCTTCTCCTACCCTCTCTAGGCATTTGCCTTTTCTTTCTCTGCCTCTCTCTGATCCACCTCCTCTTTAGCTGGTAAATTCCTGCTTACTCATCAGGGCTTGTTTCAAATGTTACCTCTTCTGGGAGGTCTTCTCCAGTTTCCAGATCTCTGTTGGGTCCTCTCCTGCATGCTCTATCATAGCTAGAGGGCACGTCATCATACTGCATTGTGTTCTGTGTTTTCTCATCTACTGTACCCTCATGTGACTTATTGAAGGTAGGGTCTCTGTATTATACATGACTAAATATGAGTGATAAAATGCTTGCTGAATGAGTGGGGAGGTTGCTGGGGGCGTGGGGGCGGGTACACTCAGTCTTTGACATCATGATGGAGCACCAAACCTAGAACATCCTACCCCTTCAGACTTCTTGTCACGTGAAACAGTAAGCTATCTTGATTCTCGGAGGCACTGTGAGTGATGGTTTCAGTTACCTGATGTAAACATACCTGACAGACACAACAGCAGGTTCCTATTCTCCAGTTATAACTCTGAGCTAAGTGAGAGTGTTCTTTCTCTTACTTTAGTGCAGCTTGGCTCGGACTTCACCAGCTTTATGAAAGATCTTACTTCTCTTCTTAGGCTTCAGGACATTTCTCTTTTAACTGAGATTTAGCTCCCTGTTTCCCTAAGATGAACAAATGTCAATAAGGAGAATCCTCATCCCCTGCCCTACTCTTCAGTGTAATTATCGCACGCTGTTTCCTTTTTCTTCTCTTCTCACGTCTCCAAGGAGTTAATGGCCTCACCAGAACCCAACCTTTGCTCATGATCCGGTCCCTCTCTTTCTGCTTTAGGAGCACCTATGCTAGACATTCATTCCACGACCACCACTCATTAAACACCCACTACTATCCTTAATTTGTCCCTTCGTCATCAGCTACTCTCCTTTTAATTCTTGCTCAGGATTCTCCTAATGGAGGTCAAAGATACCCTACCTGTCTTCCCTAAGTCCTCTTCCAGGTCTGATGATATTTCTTTCTTAACCATCATGGCAACAAACCTTACCTGCAGCCCTCACTCTCTTGTCTAAATCCTCTGCTTCTCTATCTTCTTCTCTTTCTGGCTTCAGTATCTGTAGCCCCACAACATAAGGGAGCCACGGGAAGAGTGATCAGGCAAGGTAAACTGAGTCAGAGGATTCTTGGAGGCAACTGTGTACCAACTGAAAGTTTTGTATAATTATGATATACTGGCAGGTCACCTCCTTGGCGTGGGACCCCCTATGATCACAGAAGTGAGTGTTACTCTTTCTGTATTATTCCAGGGAAGCAGGCTTTTACCAACTTGTTTCTCTGGTTTCATTTCAATTTCTTCTTACATCTGTAGGATTTGTTCTACTTAGGACCATGGACACTCACCTGTTGGGTATTCCTGAGACCTCAGCACCTCGTTCCATTTCTTCAGAAGTTTCTTGCTTTGTGTTAAACAATCCATCTTTAGTTACAACTTCTTCAGCTAAAATAATATGTTAATGATTTAAATGTCATTTGTTGCCTGAATCTAGAAAAAACAATCTCTAGGGTAAGGAATAGGATGTTCCAAATTAAAACAAACAAAAAATCAACAGGTGTACCAGGAGTGCAGTCACAATAGTCCTAAAAATGTGGCAGAGTATAGGAAGATAATAAGAAAGGTCAATTTGCAGGAGAGAGTATCTAACAGGGCAAAGCATATTTAAAGAAAATTACACATAGACAGTAGTGTTCACAGAGAGTGAAGAGAACTTCCTCTGAGGTAAAGAAGAGATCAGGCAGGGTGTTTGTGGAACTTTCAGATATTAAGGGATGTCTGAAGATGACAAATTATATGGGACCCTTGAAAAGGGAAGAAAAAAGGGAGCAGAGGAGGAGATGTTGAGGGAATCATGATCAGAGAAGATAACAGCAAGAATCAGTAGTGATTAGCAACAGAAGAAGACAAGGGGATTGGGAGGGATTCAAACTGGCAGGGGCTGAGAGAAGTGTGGAGGCAGAGGCCCGAAGAAGGGGAAGGAAGGGTGAGGGCATGTAGGAAATGTGGGTTCACAAGGGCGGAGTCAGGGTTAATGATGGGAAAGGTGAGCACAGCTGGGGACCAGCCAGAGGCCTGTCCTTACCCATCAGACTGATGTTTGTAACCTTCTCCTGAGCCAAGTTTCCATAGAGGTTCCTCTGGGCCAGACTCAGATGTGGCCACTCCTCTGGGACAAGGGCCTGGGCTGCTGCTTCCTCAGTCTTCACTGATGTCTAAAAAGGCAAAAAATGGCCTCTCAGTCTTCACTGTGGTAAGGATAAGGGGTCCAGGTGTGAAGGGTGTTGAATACCACACTGCAGACCAGTCGTACCAAGCCAACCAGCAGGGCCCTGCTCTCTCCGAAGGTCTAAGGGACGACTGTCCTGCCTCTCTCCCAGCTTCTGGGGGTTGTCAGCAATCCTGTGTGTTCCTTGGCTGGTAGATGCATCACTCCAGTCTCTGCCTCTGCCGTCACATGGCCTTCTCCCTGTGTGTCTCCCTGTCTTCACATGGCCTTCTTATAAGGACATCGACCGTTGGATGCTGGGCCCACCCTCCTCCAGTAGGACCTCATCTTAACTTGATTACATCTTCAAAGAATCTATTTCCAAATCAGATCACAGTCATAGGTACCTGGGGTTAGGACTTCAATATATCTTTTCGGGACACAATACAAGTCATAACTTCATCTTAGCTCTACTTCAATTAATGTTATTTTTCTCTTTCTCTGGCTGGTCTTTCATTATTTGACTCAATGCTAGTTTCATTCTACTGTCCACCCACATCTCTGCCCTTTCATTTTCCTAGCCTTTTGATCTTCTTATTCCTCCTTAATTCAAACCTAATGATTACACGTCAGTGCAAACGTTTAACTACTTTGTTATTTCTTGGTGTGATCATGTCCAAACATTTGCATTTTTGAAATACTTTTTTTTTTAATAAATTGCTTTTTGTTTCTCCATTATATAGCATTTTAGATACTTATATTGATTTAAATATATATATAGGTAAGTTTTACTTGTTATACATTTCTTTTCAGGAAGGTGAAGTATTTGTTAAGAACAGGAGGCACTGGGTCTGATAGGATTAAGAATGAATTAAAAGTCACAGAGTGAGGAAAGGACTCCATGAAGACCCTGTTCTTGAGGAAACTGACTCAGCAGCAGAGGACTTAAATAGGAGACGTAAATATTTTTTAACTAAATGACTAGGAAAATGATTGGACCACTAAGAGAATAAGGGGGAAAAAAAAAACAAGAGTCTATTCCATGAAGAAGATGTGAAGTTTTGCCTTGGATACACAGAATTTCCATTATCATCACCAAATATTAATTGGGTATGTGCAGAACACTGGGACTATAAAGTAATATGAGGAAGAGTACTGCTTCTCAGACTGGGGAGAGAAACCAGAGACGCCCTCAAAAGATAACACATCAGTCACTGAGCATCAAATGAGTAGAGGCACTTTCTGAAACCAAGGGCCTAACTCTGCCCCTTATTCTCATACCTTAAGATTTGGATGTGCCTCCTGCATATGGTATGGAATGAGGCCACTGCGTGTAATCTATGTGAGCTCCCTGGATGAGGCACAAATGGTCTGTGATATTCTGTGACAAGGTGAAGGCAGAGGGACTGTGCCACCTGAAAGGCTCCCAGGGTGAGCAGTGTGAGCCAAGAGAAGGGCAAGGGATAGGTGGTCGAGGGAAGGAGGGCTGCTACTGAGGTTCGCATAGCCCGGGCAGCCTGCTCACCTGGGACCTGGCTGAGTTAGACCCCGGTACTGCTGCCTGGTCTCTGGGATTCTCTTCCTGGGGAGGGGCTGGTCCCTGGGGAGCGGGCCCTGTGGAAGGAGGAGACAAGAGTCCTGAATGAGACACAGTGGCTTTTAGGAGAGAGCCCTTTGTGGGGGACCCAGACCCCAAATCTTCTTATGTTTGTTAAACATCCAGGAACTAAGATACAGATCTTACGCTAGAACATCATATCTGCTTTCATTCTGTCAGAATTCTAAAATTCTAAAACTTTAGGGTCCCTACTCACAAAATAAGTGGTGTATATGAACTCATGAGGTGCTCTACAGTGATGCACTTTCACATTCATAAAGAAAAATTAGAAATTATTGATGGAAATAAGGAGAGGGAAGGCAGAACTTGGTGATAACGGAAACATTAACCAGAGAACAAAGAAAGAAAAGAAGTGGAGAACAGAGAGATAAGGCAAAAGGGAAACAGGAAAGCAGATAAGAGGAAGATGAAAAGAGAAAATAAAGATACAAAAAATAGAGTTGATAATGGGGGAGGCAACGTATGGGGGGAGGCAGGGGGTAGATGAGAAATCTCTGTACCTTTCTTCCAATTTTGCTTAACATAAAACTGCTCTAAAAAAATAAAGTCATACATGTACACCTGAAACTAACACAACATTGTAAATCAACTGTACCTCAGTAAAAAAAAGTCACACACACACAAAAATAGTCATACATACATACATAGAAGAGATGCTAACCGTGAGCTAGGAGAACTTTTGAGAATCTGCCACACTGGAAACTGTAACAATAATTCAGACAGTCATAATGATTGCAAGGTGCCAGGCACTGCACTGTTACTTAAAAAGATTCTTTCCAATTCCTTATCTGTACAATGGGGAGAACACAGTCTACTTTACAAGGTTAATGAAGATTGAGGTAACATAAAAACTCTCTGTAAAAGCCCTCTGTAAATTGTAAGACCCCACACAAGGTAATGTATCATTATTTTTCAAGATGGCAACAATATAAGGAGCCCAAAATTACTAAATGAAGAGCACAGGGGATAATTCTAACCCAAAATGTAACATAGAACATAGTACCCCTCTTCCTTGCTCCAGACACAGTGGATCACTGTGGAATACTTTTGTTGCTGTTGTTTCATATCTAGAGCAAATAAGCCTTGCTAGGAAAATAAAATAGCCTTGCCCCTGATTCACTGTTACTACCTTACCTCCCCACAATGCATATATGCCAAACAACCAACAGCTTAAAAAGCACAGTGTAAAGCAGGTCTGCTGTCAGAGAAAGGGCTAAGCTGAGGAGGGGCAAGATGGCAAGAGAGAATGGAAGGGGGCAAAGGTATAATGCAGTGAGGAAAGAGATCAACAGCAATGGGAAATTTGAGAGAGCAAAGGTCAGATCAGACTCTGTGTTTGCCTCTTATAATCCTCCTGAGGTGGAAAAGCATTAGGGTTAAGCCTGGGAAGAAGTCGGAGGAATGTTTTCAAACATATTAAAGTTCACTACAAATACCACACTGATCTGTTGCTCTATGTCTCTGCCAAAGACAGAACACGAGAAAATGGGCTTAAGCTGCAATGAATAAAATGATCTCAAGGCCTTTTCTACTTCTCCATCAACATATCGAAAATTTAACAATGTGTCTGACCCTAAGAATCAATCACATTTGAGCATTAAGAGACTGGCAAAAATAAAGTACTCAATAGTTTTCATTTTAAATCTAGTGTTCCATGACAGGTGAGAATGAAATACTATATACACACAAATAACAAAGTCACTATAAATCATATTTTTGACTTTAAAAAAAGGCTTCAATGGCACCCAACTTTTTAATGATAAAGTCCAAACCTCCTGGTTTGAATTTAAACACCCCAAAAATGGCCCCAACTGACCTTCCCATTCCCCCCACCCACTCTTTCCCCTAAACAAACCCCACCCTCCTGTCATGCTGGTTGACTTATTACCCCATTGAAAATACTAGCAGGAGAGGAGGGAATGCAGGTAGCCTGGGAAATTGACCTTCAGTTCATTTGGTCGCAGGTATCCTGGAGAAATGTGCTTGGGTTATGATTAGTAGGCAGGCAGGCCCTTAGCCAGAGTCTCCAGAATATTTGGGAGGGCCTAAGAGGGTATAAAAAGCCCTTGAGAATGACAGGGTGTGCTTCCTAAAGGACCACAGAGCACCCTGATTACACACACCACAGCAGTGGCGCATCGCACGGGGACCTAGAGAACCGAAGAAGCCCCCCCTCTGCCCAGCAGATGCTGCTGGAGTCCAGTTCTGTGAGCCAGCTCATGCTCACACAAAAGAATCTTATATCCTATGACCGCTGTTATCTTTCTGTCAATTACCATCACCATTCTGACAAGTACCTCCATTCTTCATTACCCCTCCCCCTCCACAGTCAAAATGCGATGAAACTGATTTCAGCAGATGCATGTTCATCATCTCACAGGTAGATGGGAATGCTCACCCTATGCCTGCTCCACTGCAAATCCTCTCATCTATCAAGGCTCAATGCAGGCTCATGCCTCCAGGAAAGCTCTCCCGACCCCAGGGCCGTAAGGCTCCCTACCACCTCTAAACTTCTTCACGTAGAACATTTGGGCTTCATGTCATGGTGGTTTTTAATAAGCAAAGAAATAAGACAGAACTATCAGTCAAGTAAGTAGGGAAATATCAAGTTCTATTTATGCTCCAATGGGTAAATATCACAAGTAATCTGAGCCTCATACATTTTCTTTTATCTCCCTTGAATGTTCTCATATCATTTATTATATGAACCATTTATTTCTGTACTTAATATCAAAATATCAATATTCACAGATCACCAATGTGGTGACTGTAAACCAATGTGGTAAATCATGAAGTTGTGTGCGTCATTTTGTACGCCTTTTCCAGGGAAGAGAGTTAATCCTTTTCAATAAATTCTGGGGGAAAATGATAGCATCCCTCACCACAAAGGTTAAAAAACATTGCACTACGGAGTTCTGAGGTCTCCTTTTTGAACGATCTGTATGCTTCTGTGTGTTCTCAAGCCATCTGCAAACTGCAGGCCGCAGACTTTGCCTTCTTTGCATGGCCTATCCTACTGCACACAGCTGAAATGTAACCAGTAGCTGGGATGGATACGGAAAGTGAGAGAGCCGTGCACACAGGAGGGTACACTCCAAGTGCAGGAAGGAGAGAACCTGTTTAAACCTAAAGCTGTATGTAAATTACTGAAAGATTAGAGGCAGGGAGGCTACTGAAGAAAATGTTACCATGGGAAAAAGACAAATTTATGGAAAGCTACCAAGTAAATATTTAAAATATTCACAAATGTAGAATTAGAAATGTGGAATAGAGATATATAGTAAAGAGAGAATCTTGGTCAGAAGGTCACGTGACTTAACTCTGCCTCTGTTGACCCTGGTCAAGTCACTTAAACTCTGAGTTTTGGTTTTCCTAACTATTAAGGGTGTTGGATGAGATCTTAGACTTCTAACATTTTCCAATTCCAAATGTTTTTAAAAGTTTGCTTAGGTATAGGGCTAACAAAAAAACAAACAAACAAAAAAAACCCCACAGATAAACAAGCTTTTACTTAGAAGGCCATGCACCTGCCAGAGGCCTGCTCCCAGTGTCCTTACTAAACTCACCCTCCGGCACTCACCACTCACTTCTTGGGCGACCTCTTGGTGGGGCTCTGGGGGCTCACACTTCAAGGTGGTTACCCCAGGCAGTAGCTGGGGCCTCTGACACTCCAAAGAGGTTCCTTGATATTCTGTCACCGGTAGGTGCATGTCCTGTCCCTGAGTGTAGACAGAAACCTGGGGACAAAAGGTTCACTTTGAAAAGGCATCCTGGGGTGGGAGGGAGATGCAAGAGAGAGGAGATGTGGGGATATATGTATACATATAGCTGATTCACTTTGTTATACAGCAGCAACTAACCCAACATTGAAAAGCAATTATACTCCAATAAAGATGTTAAAAAAGAAAAGAAAAGAAAAGGCATCCTGGTGGGAACTGGACCGAACAACAGTTAGGGATATCCTCAAGGGAACACCAGACAAGCCCCATTTAATCCTTAAGCAGCAGCAAGTAAGACAGAGTAGCAAGACAGAGACATTCACTCATTTGGCGAATATGGACTGAGTGCCTACTAAAAGCCAGGCTCTGTTCTACATGCTGGGGATATAGTGGCAAAGAAGAGACACAAGACAGGCAAAGATCCCTGCCTAGAAAAACAAAACAAAAACCCAGATGGATGCTTAACTAGTGGCTGGAAGTTCAATGAGAAATAGGATATGTACACTGTCTCAAAATGCCTCCCACAAATTTCTTATTAATTACAAAGGGGAAAATGGTAACTTTTATAGTAGAGAAATCTGACAGATACCACCTTAACCTCATCAGTAGTGGGACAATCCATCACCATGTGCTTCCTGATGTGATGCACTGAGGAGACCACAATGTCACTTCCGTGGTATTCTAGCCAAAATGCACAACCTGGGTCTTATCATGAGAAAATACAAGGCAAACTCAAATTGAGGGGCATTCCAAAAAATAACTGGTCTGTACTCTTCAAAAATGTCATTGTTATGACAAAGGAAGACTGAACAACCTTTCCAGATCTAAGAAGACTGAAGAGACGGCAACTAAATGTAATGTGTGATGCTGGACTGTATCCTGGATTGGGGCAAAATTGTCATAAAGAATACTACTGGGCTATCATGGATGTATCTAAACAAGTACTACTGTTGAGGTGATAGTATCATAAAAATTTTAATTTCCCAAAACTTGATAATATGTATTCTGGTTATACAAGAGAATATCTTTCTTCTTCAGAAATACACACTGAAGTGTTTAGAGATAAAGGGGTATGGTATCCCCAACTAACTCCAATCTCAAATGGTTCAAGAAAAAAAATGTGTGAGCCTGTGTGTGTGTGTGTGTGTACACACATATATGTACGTATACAGAGAGTGAGAGAGGGAGCACGTGCTCACACACGAGAGGGGCACATCCTGTAACAAATGTTAACAACTGGTGAATCTGGGTGAAGAGTACACAGTAGTTCTCTGTACTACTCTCCCAAAACTTCTATAAGTTGTAAATTACTTCAAAGTAAAAAGTTAAAACTTAACAGACTAATGTTCGCCATTACTTCTCCCAGGCCACCACGCACATTCTCTTCCCACCTGCTGTCCCGAGTCTCCTGTGTCTTTCTCTAGATTCTCCAGCACTGTCACTGCATCCTCCCCGCTCTCCAGAGGATACGCCTGCACCCAGGCCTGGAGCTCCTCGGGCAGGATGGTCAGGAACTGCTCCAGCACCAGCAGCTCCAGGATCTGCTCCTTGGTGTGGGTCTCCGGCCGCAGCCATTGATGGCAAAGTTCTTGGAGCTGGGCCAGAGCCTCCCGGGGCCCGGTTACCTCCTGGTAGCAGAACTGCCGGAAGCGCAGGCGGCAAAGCTCCAGAGTGTGGGAGCTGCTCTCCTGTGAGCTGCACATCTGCTCCCATGTGGGATCTTCCTCCTTCACTTTCACAAGGCTGTCTCCATTCTCAGGAGCGGGGCCTGGCGAAGCTTCATCCATGTTGACCTTAAAGGCTAGAAAAAGGTTCACTTAGCTGAGGTCTATGCTCCAGAAATGTTTTTCCAAATGTACATCTGAAGCATAAGAATTGATCAGTAACATAAAAATTATAAGAGCTTCAAAACTCTATGTAACATACTTATATTTTTGTCCCTACTCTAAGTGATGCTCAAAAACTGAGCCTGCTTGCCAATATCAGTGAAATTAATCAGAAGTCTACCTTGAATCCTAAGGAAGTTGAGCCCAGAGGTAAGGGATGTAAGGTAGGGATACCAGGGAAGAAGGGTTAACAATAAGAATGCTTGAGCAGCTTATACTTTAGATAGAGGGAAGGGATAATTTGACCCATGGAGGAGCCAGACGGCTGCCTTTATGGACAGATTAATATACTCTTAAAGTTCATCTATCTCTGCATATTTCTCACAGAATACTCCACCTTAAATGTAGGTGAGGTAGACTGTTTCCAAAGCCTCCATCCCCTAAAACCTGTTATGATGAGATTTTGTCACTTTTCTCATAATGAGGTAGAGTCTACTTTTCCTTCCCTTGAGTCTGTGCTGACCTGTGACTTGTTTTAACCAATAGAATATGGCAGAAATGACAATGTAAGAGGAAGTGCTCTTGTAGTGCCAGACACACAGCCATGAGACTTCCATGCTGTGAGAAAGCCCAAGCTAGCCATGCAGAGGTCACGTGCAAGAGAACCACGGAGCCCCAGCTGGAGCCCAGCTGGGCCTAGTCCCCAGCTGACTGACCAGCAGCCACATGAGTAACTCCAGTAATACTGCCCAGTCAATCCATGGAATCATAAGAATAAGCTGAGGTTGTTTTAAGCCACTAAGTTTGGGGCTTTATTTTTTTATGTAACAATAGATAACAAACAGTAGAAATACTTCAACTTCTGTTTCTCTTCTCACCTGTTCCTTTTGTGATCTCAATTAATCAAAATTCAATATGTCTCTATTCTAAGAACACTTAAATCTCTGTCTGGCTCTGACTTGCCTTTCATATTCCAAACTCACATCTTGGGCCTCTCCTGCACTGTAATTTCAACACATCCCAAACTGAAATCAGAGTCCCCTCAAAGCTGCACTCACTTTGTATTTTTCAGTCTCTACTGGCATCACCACCACCTTCCATGCATTCAGGCTCAAAACCAGCTTACATATATTATATATAATCACCCTGAGTCCAGTCAGTTCTTCCTCCACAACGCCTCTTGCAGCCATTCCTTCCTTTTTACTCCTGCTTTACGATTTCCATTCGCTATTACAATCATTTTCTGTGTGGTATTCCTGCCGCACCACACACTCCATCACTGGATCGATATTTCCTAAAGCACAATTCAAAACATATTCGACACACCCGTCCCACCAAAAAGCGGGTTTCAACTGCTCCTAGTTGAACTAAATTCAAACTCCCCAGGATCTGATCTTAACTGAGTTTGACTTGTGTGTTTGTCACTCGATAAACATTTATCGAGCACGTCATTTTCCAAGCATAACGCTAACCCCATAATAAAAGACATAGACCCTACCTCCAAGAAAGCCATCGTCTTCCCAAATGCCTCGTATCACTGCCAGCTGATACTCAGATTTGTTCCACCAACCTTGTACTTTATGGCCATGACCAGTCTTCTAACGGTATATTCCCAAGGCCCCGTGCAAATGCCACCCCCAAACCTAATGTACAGTCTTCTGTCCTCTGAGCCACTCAGGTGGAGGGTGTTCCCATGGAAAAGTGAGCCCAAACCTGCCTCACCAACCCGTTTCCCTCTCCAACCCGCATTACAGATCACACCCCGCATCACCACCACCACCCCTGCCCCTTGAGGACAGGGGTTTATCTTTGCATGACCTCAGCGAGCCCGGGCTTACCTGGTATTCAACAAATACTGGCGGACGTCTTGCCGGAGGCACGTAGACGTACTGGGATGTTGGTAGCCGGGACCTGCGGCGGGCCCAGAACGCATCTTACTGCGATTGCCCCCCAGCTCCTAGCGCTTGGCATATAGCGGGCACTCGGTGAGTGTCTAATTGCTGGTTAACGGACCAAAAGTTCAAGGAACATGCACAACGAAGACGTGGCCGACCCAGTGAAAAGCCCCACCGGAGGGCGGAGGCCCGGCTCTCCACAGTCGGGAAGAGCCAGCCGCCTGTCCCCGCAGGGCCCGGGCGTGTGCCGCTTCCTGCCGTCGGGACTCGGGGTCAGACTTCCCCTCCCGCCGTGCAGCAGCCTAACCTCAGCCCGGCCGGCTCCATGCCTCTCTAGGAATGCGGCCGCATGTCTCACTGGTACGCCTGGCGGACCCCCGCAGCCACCGCCCGCCCTGCTCAGTTGCTGAGTCCCCACCAGGCCATGGGGATGTTTCCAGCCTGCCCCTCATTTTTGCAATCATTTCAATTAAAAACCAACTAGATGATGAAGACAAAAGTGAGTTTCTGTCTCTAGAGTCCTCACAGGCTGCTGGGGGAACAGATGAATAAAGATTACAATACAGCAAGCAGCACAAATTTTAAAAGCTTAAATATACAGATCATATATGTACAATTAAAACACAAGTTGCATAGAAACTACAAAATGAAAAGTATCCCACTCCCCAGAGTTAACCATTGTTAATATTTTGTGTATATCTTCCCAGGACACTAACAGCCACATAGTAGCACTCATTAAACATCTGTTTAACAAGTATGTATTTTAAACCACCTCTGGCATCACAATATAATTTTGCACCTTATCTTTTTCAGTTAAGAAAGCTTGGAGATCTTTCCATACCACTTTATCTTTTAACAGCTAACTAGTATTCCATTGTACGGGTTAATTTACTTAACTATTCCTACTATATTTTTTCTTTGTTAAGTAGAGAACACCATTGAATATCTTTACATGGTTTTATGAGTATATTTCTAGATAAAAATACTACACACACTGAAATTTATTTGTCAAAGGGCATGTGCATTTAAATTTTGATATACAGCTCCCTTATTTAATTTTTAAGGGCACTGCTGTTTAAGAGTAAAAGGAGAATCTAATAGAATAATTCAGCCAAGGTGAACACAGCGGTTCAAAATCAGAATTAACATGTTACTTACCAACCAATTAACATGTGAAAAGACTTTCAATTTTGACAGTAAAACTATTCTTTAAAAACTCTTTAAAAAGCAGACCCAGGGACTTCCCTGGTGGCACAGTGGTTAAGAATCTGCCTGCCAATGCAGGGGACCCGTTAGCTCCCACATGCCGCGAAGCAACTAAGCCCGTGCTCCACAACTGCTGAGCCTGCGCTCTAGAGCCTGTGAGCCACAACTACTGAGCCCAGGTGCCACAACTACTGAAGCCCGTGTGCCTAGAGCCCGTGCTCCGCAACCAGAGAAGCCACCGCAATGAGAAGCCTGCGCACCGCAAGGGCAACGAAGAGTAGCCCCCGCTCGCCACAACTAGAGAAAGCCCGCGCGCAGCAACGAAGACCAACGCAGCCAAAAATTAATTAATTAATTAAAAAAACCACAAAAACGCAGACCCAAACAGAAATGGCTGATCAGTAGAAGATACTGCTGCAATACAGTTAGTCTTCCTGGACTTCTGCTCTCTGAAAAGATTTTTAACTGCCTTTTAGGGTGTCTAGGATGTCTTACACTGCAAGCAAAACCCCAATCAAGATCTGTTATAACATTTGCCCTTTGTTCAATGTTTCTATAATTTTCAGGAATAAATAAGGAAAACACGTTATTTAAATATATGTGTATCCAAAATTTTGCCCAGGTGGTTATGGATCTGCCCCAGGGTACAGATGAGAACACCATTTCCTTTGGAACTGTAAGGAAGAATTAGGTTAAGGTGTCAATGAACTTAGATCGCTTCTAATACGTATACTATGGAATCATCATGAAAAGAGAAAGCCAAAATAAATTTTCCAGATATTTAAGGTATATATCAATTCTTCATACTTTGAATCTTTTAATTATCTTTGCTTTTTAATGAGAATAATAAAGATATTCCATGTTCTTTCCCTAAACTGAACAGAATCAAATAGATTTAAACTACGACATGGAGCTAAATGTTTAGGTACTAACCTCAGCACACCCCTCAAAACTCTTGGAAAGATCCCTGTTATCAACTTAATTTTACTCATAAAGGCAGAATAAAGACACATACCTTTATGGTTTCCTAAGCAATGGAATATGACTGACTTTCCATAAAATTCTTTAATTTCTCAAAAAATTACAGCTGCTTCTCCTGCTGATTTGGTCCTCCTCCAGATAATGGTATTAACTGTTGCTTCTGGTCAGCTTGCACCCACTCAGATCCGAGTGGGAAGTGGGTCAAAGACTCCTAAGTGCCAGGCACCTCCCTGGTGGCACAGTGGTTAAGAATCTGCCTGTCAATGCAGGGGACCCGGGTTTGATCCCTGGTCCAGGAAGATCCCACATGCCATGAAGCAACTAAGCCCACGCCTAAAGCCCATGTTCCGCAGCAAGAGAAGCCCCCACAATGAGAAGCCCACCACCGCAACAAAGAGTAGCCCCCTCTCCTCAACTAGAGAAAGCCTGCACGCAGCAATGGAAGACCCGACGCAGCCAAAAATAAAAATAAATAAATATATCTATATCTATATAAAAGACCCCTAAGTGCCTATTTCAGCCTTCATTCTCTCCTTTACTTAGTGACAGAAGCCTGATTTTCAGCTGGGCATTCTGCAACCCAGAATAAGACACACTTTCCAGCTTCCCTTTTCTAAGATTTGGCCTATGATACACCCGCTGAAGTGATTTACGGGAAGGCTGCTTAAAGGGAGCTGACTGACCGGGAGGAGTCTCTTTTGTCCTTCTGCCTTTTGTCCACATTTTGCATGTGATGGCTGGGGCTTCAGCAGCCATCAAGGATCATATGATGACCTTAAGGAATGATGGCATGAAAGGCAGAGGCTGGGTTCCCTAGTGATGTCATGAAACCACCCTACCAGTGCTGGACTGCTGTCTCTGGCCTTTTCTATTTAAGAGAAAAATGAACTTTTATTACATCATTCCCACTTTTTTTTGTTGTTTTTAAACTATATGCAGCTCAACAAAAACCTCAGCAAAACATGAGGGCTCACCAGTCTTCCCACTCACGTGACAGACTGAGAAGTACCCCAAGCAGCTACCACCAATCAGCAAGTGATGTTTATCATCCTGGTGATATATTCAGAAGTGGACTTCCCTAAGCTTAATATTCTTCATAATTACCATGACATTTCGGCATTCACAACATGAAGATCATGATCTCTTCCAAGCTGATTTTCTGATTTGACTTTCAAAATTCCAGAACAAGCAGCATTTTAAAATTCTGTCCTCAGTATTAAAGGAAAAAAAGTCGCATTTCTTTCCCCATTTATTGAAGTTTCTATGCAGCAGCCACTATACTGACACTGGAGTTATGAAGTAAGATAGTTGCTACTTGGATTAATTCAGCCCAGTTCATTCAAATGGCTTATGAAATCTCTTCCATAGTCTAAATAAAACCTTACTTTCTAACTTGAATCAATGAGGTATTATGGCAGGGATGGGGCTGCGAAATGGTAAAATTAGATCATCTTTGCTTTCCAAAATGCTGATTGGGGGTGGGGAAGGAGGGGATAATGCTAGGGGCAGGCAGGGTAGTAAAACCAGTGGGCGAAAATGTTCACCATTAACCTGTGCTTTAAGATACCTTTGAGTGTGATGTATTTCCAAACATCATTGGTTTTATTGTATAGGAGTCTGTTGCTGTAGCATATGCAAAAATATCAACCTGCTCTTGTTCTGTTTAAGCCTGTAAATCTGTGGACACTTGATTCATTGCTGACTTAAAGCCCTCACTCAATCATGAGGCTCTCTACTACTTGGAGATGCATAGCTATGCATTTAGCATGCTAAAGGCTCTGAGAAGTCCTGCAGTAAAGAATGCTATTTACCTTTGATCCCCCAGGGTCTAGGGTCAAATTACTGTGGCCCAAAGCTGACTACAAGGAAAATGAAGGAAAGAGAGAGGAGGCAGATAGCCTCCAACTTGGTGCCCAAGAGTTCTCTGCCAGAGTTGGCTAGAGTGACTTTTCCTAAAGTGCCAGCTTGCTTGTTAATGTACTGTCCCTGATGGTCCATAAGGAGAGGACACCTCATCAAGCCAGTTTGTCTTTGTGGTGATATCTCTGATGTTGAAAAAGACCTGACCTCTGCCTGAAGGCTTCTCCACATTCATTACACTCGTACGGTTTCTCCTCGTTGTGGATTCTCACGTGCTGAGTAAGGTGTGAGTTTAGTCGGAAGGCTTTCTGGCATACAGTACACTTGAAAGGTTTTTCTCCAGTGTGAATCCTGTGGTGTCGAATAAGGTCTGAGGTCAAACTGAAGGCTTTCCCACACTCGTTACACTGATGGCTTTTGGAGTGGCTGTGGATTCTCTGATGGTGGGTGAGGAGCAGGGCCTGACTAAAGGTTTTCCCACACTCCTTGCACTCACAGGGCTCCTCCTGACTGTGAATTCTCTGGTGTCGATTAAGGTGAGAGCTGCGCCGAAAGTTCTTTCCACAGTGGATACACAGGTAAGGTTTCTCTCCAGTATGGATTCTGAGATGTTCCAAAAGGCCTGCATTCTGGCTAAAGACTTTTCCACACTCCTTGCACTGATAAGGCTTCTCGCCAAGATGGATTTTCTGATGTCTGACAAGGTGTGAACTTCTCTGAAAGGTTTTCCCACACTCATGACACTGATGACCTTTCTCTTTAGAGTGGATTTTCTGATGTCCAGTATGACTAGAACTCTGACACACTTCGGATTCACAGAGCTTTTCTCCCGTGTGTGAACCTTCATGCTTAATCAGGTCTGAGTGCTGGATGAACCCCTTCCCACATTCTGAGCATTTATAGTCAGTCTTCTCCTTGGCCTTGGCCTGCTGCCTATCCAAGTTAGAGTCCTCATAATGAGCCTCTTTGGGTTCAGATATTTTCCCAGATGATTCCACTCCTCCACAGGAGTCTGTCTCTACAACCAGCTTCCCGTTCTCAATCCTTGTCTCCTCACCTGAAACAGTAAATATATACCACCAGTTACTTGTTTTTTGGTGCTTAGGGAAAGGAATCTACAATTAGGAGGAAAAAAAATTGAATCAAGCCATGTGTGCAAAGTGGGAATGTTGTGGGTGCTGGTGTTTGCATAGAACATACATGGAATGATACATAAGAAACTGTTTAACAGTGGCTGCCTTTGGGGGATTATGGTGAGAGGCAACTTATTTTAAATGGTTTGAGGTTTATCATGTGATACGCACATCTATACATACATACACACACACAGAAGTTAGCAAGCAAGAAAACTGTCATAAAGGGCATGGCTGTATGTTCTTGATAATGGCCTCATGTGGAAAATTAGAAAGCTAGGTCAACTGAGTACCCTGGGGCCAATAAGAAAGGGCTAGCACCAGAAATGAAGAAATAAACTGGAAATGAAGACATGCAGACATGGTGCCAATTTTATCATGATTAACTGTGTAATCTTAGGTAATTCTTCTGGGCTCAGTGTCCTCACCAATAAATCAAAAACACTGGGCCACAAGGCCCTGAGGGTAAAAAGAAGTCCACAAAAATGTCTTAGCCTTTCCTGATCTCCTTGGACAGCAGTAACTGCTTTCCTGTGTGGTTCAATGGAGTTATTATATCTCAGTGCTATAATAATTTGCTTATATGTCTGGAACATAAGACATATAAGCAAATTATAACAATGTGTGCTGAATAAAACCTTAGCTCAGACACACACGGAAGAGGGTGAGAGGGAACAGTAGACAGGATAAGTCTTTTAAGTCCAGGAGCCTGAAAGGGGATGCAAAGTCAGAATGAGAGAGTAAAAGGGGAGATGGATGGAGAAAATAGAAGAGGGAGCATCTAAGCAGCCCTCATAACAAGCAAATGAGGGTTAGCCCGTGTAAGCAAGATGAAGGCAGCAGATCATTTAAAGAGTAAGAGTAGATGAGAAAGTGAAGGGTGTGGGAAGGAGACATCAAGGAAAGTAAAAGCACATGTGGGAGAGGGAAGATTAAAAGCATGTACTGTGTGTAAAGGCCTTTTGCAAGAGGATGAAGTAGCCTCCATGGGGGAGGGAGTGAGAGTTAAGGGATGAGAACAAGACAGGTTCTTTTCCAGTGATTTTATAATGACACACACAGCTAAAAGGGGAGGCAGGGGCCTCCAAAACTGAAAAATAAACCTGAACTCGAATATAAAATAACAGGGCTTCCCTAGTGGCGCAGTGGTTAAGAATCCGCCTGCCAACGCAGGGGACACAGGTTCGAGCCCTGGTCCGGGAAGATCCCACATGCCGCGGAGCAACTAAGCCTGTGCACCACAACTACTGAGCCTGCGCTCTAGAGCCCACGAGCCACAACTACTGAGCCTGCACGCCACAACTACTGAAGCCCGCGCACCTAGAGCCCGTGCTCCACAACAAGAGAAGCCACCGCAGTGAGAAGCCCACGCACCGCAACGAAGAGTAGCCCCCACTTGCCACAACTAGAGAAAGCCCGTGCGCAGCAACGAAGACCCAATGCAGCCAAAAGTAAATAAATAAGTAAATAAATAAAAGAAGAATATAAAATAACATTTTCAACAGATCTAGAGGGTAAGGAATAGTTTCAAGAATCTACTATTGCTAAATCTACTTTTCATACTTAAAATAAACACCCATCACTGATTACACGGCATAAATTCATTTCTGCAAGGCTGTTTAGAAAAGGTAGGCCTCTCTCTTTCAGCGACTTTACTCAGAAAGCTTCCAGAAGAAGAGGACTTTTGAAGCAGACTCAGAAATTGAGCAGGGGGAATAGGTATTAGGTAAAAGAAGCCTTTAGAATTGAAATCAGCCATTCATCAAATAGACATTTACTGAAGGTCTACTCTAGTCCAGGGACAGTAGCAGACTCAGGAAACAAAACAAAGCCCCTGCCCTTTTGGTCTGGTGGGAGAAAAAGAGAAGTAAACCAGCAACTCTAATATAATACGATCAGTTCCGTGGTAGGAGAAAACTTGGAGCTCTAGCAGCAGAGGTGGGGAAACTGATCCAGACTTGGAGAAATTAGGGAAGGACAAAGAAAGTGATATCTAAGCTAGGTCCTGAAGGATGAGTAGGAATTAGCCAGGGAGAGTGAGGAAAAGTATTCCAGACAGAAGAGGAGCAAGTGGGAAACGGAATGCAACTCAGCATGAGGGGAACACACAGTGTGAGCAGGTGGGACAAAGGGCGATTAATTGTCCCAATGTGTCTGGGACTGAGGTGTTTCCCAGCACATGCAACAGCTGGAGCTAAAAGTCTCAAGCAAATCGGAGCAAGCTGGTGATGTTAGTGGACATGGGGCTGCAAGGTCTGCAAATGCCGGAACATGCCGTGTGAGGCCTTTGTTAAAGGTTATTGGGAGTCACTGAAGGTGGTGGGTTGGTTTTTATTTTTTACTCTTTATTATGGAATTTTTCAAACATCAAAAAAAAAAGTTGAAAGAATAACATTACTTAGCTCACTGAAGGGCTTTAACGAGGAGAGCAACATTAATGAATGTGTTTAAATGACAGAGAATGAACAGGAGGTAATTTAACTTCAGTGGAAGCACTAAAATGACAGACAGTAAAACAAAAAGAGAAGCAGGGCTTGTATCAGACTGGAAAGAGGAGAAAATGAAAGGGATAGAAATTAGAAAGAGAAATTCAGAGTCAAAGAAAATATGGTAGAGCAAAAAAAAAATAATTCAGGCAACATTTGGAAGTAAAAGACAGTAGTCATTTACAATAATTTGAATGTGGTAAGAAGAAATGAGTAATGAATCATGTGGCTGGAATTCTTTGCCTTGGGTAAGAAACTAGCACTCCTTTTTTAATTCACCCCTACAGTAATCGGGAGAAGAGGAAGGTGAAGGTCTACACAGGAGAAGCATTCAGTTTTAACTGAACAAAAAAAAACCCTAAACTAGAAACATCCAAAAACAGAAACAAGAATTAGGGAAAAGGAAATGTCTGGGGTGATGGAAACTTTTATATCTTGATTGTGGTGATCATTAGACAACTACAATTATTTCATGTTTGTGAAAAGTCATTGGCCTGTACACTTACAAAGAGTGAATTTTACTGCGTGTAATTTATACCTCAGTAAACCTGACTCAAAACAAGAACAAGACGCAAAATGCTAAGGGTGCTGAGCAGGGCCTCGGGTCGGGGGGCACCACGAAGCCCACCACATCTCAGATGCAGGAAGATGCAGTCTACTTCTTACCTTTCTGTCTCTTGGGCTTGGGAATTGCACCCTCAGGCTGGACCTGCTGCTTCGGCACTGCTTTCAGAAGGGCCGTCTCCTCCACAAGCATTTTCTGTTTCTTTGCCTGGTTTGGGTCCTAGGGATGATTAGGTACACGTGGGTTTAGGAGGAAACTGCTGTTCAGAAAAGCACTTCAATGTTAGAAAAGAGAGCGAAGAGAAACGACAGAAGGGCAAAGAAAAGAGGCTGGAGAACCTGGAGCACATTCAGTTTCCTCCCAGCAGAGACAGGTAAGGCTGAGGTAAGACCTTCAGCAATGAACAGCCAGACTGAAAAGAAACTGAACCAAAGCTTAGCGATTCTCCCACTGGTGAGCTCATGGCCACCGCTCTGGCCAGAGGTCTCAATTCCTGCTTTCCTGCAAAAGAGCACATCTGACCCTTACCACCTGTTGTTCTGTTCCTCCCAGTTCTGGCTGCAAATGCTCCAGTACAACCACCACATCTTCCCCACTCTCTGGGTGATGCTCCCGCACCCGGGCCTGCAGCTCCTGGGGCAGGATGGTCAGGAACTGCTCCAGCACCAGCAGCTCCAGGATCTGCTCCTTGGTGTGGGCCTCGGGCTGCAGCCACTGTCGGCAAAGTTCCCGGAGCCGGCTCAGCGCTTCTCGAGGTCCTGTGGTCTCTTCATAGCGCAACTGCCTGAACTGTTTGCACAATGGCTCCTGCCCGAGGCCTGCGCCGTTTCCTTGCAGCTTGACCCCCTGTTCCCGAGTAGAGTGGTGACCCTCCTTCACTAAGTGAAGTCCCTCCTTCTTCAGATTCAGAGGAGCTGGGGAAGGAGTGGTTACCAATGCTGTCGCCATCCCCAGCTTCAGACTGCTCTCGCTGTTCTGGAGAACTTTCTTTTGACTGCCTCCTCAGGGATACCCCTGAAAATGTAATAACAAGAATCACAGAAACAGTAATAGTATAGTAGTAGTAATGATAATAACAACAATAGCAATACCCCTTTGTTGGGTTTATACATTTCCAATAATTACTATCCATTTTTTTTTTCTCTCTGAAACAACCATACAAAATGAGAAGACTCTGTTTTACAGAAGACTGCCAGCTAACATAGCAGGAATAACAGATTTGAAAAAATCACCATTTTGTAGCCCTTGAGGAAATAACTGTTTCAATCAAGGACCACAAATGGGTGAAATCATTGGGTGAAAGGAGTAGGGGAAAAGGACAATCTCATAGTCTCAGAAAATCACCACACTGATTGCTTATGAATTACAAGGGGAAGAATGGAGCTATCTGGCAGTCACAAACTTAATCAAATGAAACCTAGTAACACCAACAGCAAGACAACTGACCTTGTGCCTTATCACTTATGTAGCATTTTTACTAAAAGTGTTTAACATGAATCTAACAATGAGGAAACTTTCAGATAAATCCAGAATGTCCAGAATGCAGCTTCTCTACAATAGGCAGGTACTCTTCCAAACAATCAATTTCGTGAAAATAAAAAGAAGGTGTGGGGAAGGTATTTTTCTAGATTAAAGAGATACAGCAAAATGCAATGTGTGAAATTTGCTCTTGGTTAAAAAAAAAAGATACAAATATGTTTTGAAGAATTCAGAAATCTGAATATGAATAATATATATACGCAAACTATGGCCCAGCAGACCAAATAGAGCCCAAAGGCTGTTTTTGTACATAAATCTTTACTGGAATACAGCCAAACCCATTTGTTTAGATAGTGTTTACATCTGCTTTCACAATACACTGGCAGGACTGAGTACTTGAACAATGGCGCACTGACCCCTGTGTAGTCAAAAATCCGTGTACTACTTACTATTTCTGCCTCAAACACAAAGGAACTGGTAGATGACCAAGGGTAGGAAGCTGAAACAGCTTGGATAGGATCAGGATTCAAACTCTAGTTCTTTTGACTCCACATATTGTGATCTCTAATCAAACACAAACTTTTCCCCACACTTAAAGATCTGTAAAATGAAAACACAGGTATTGATACTATTGATATATTTATTGAAAAAATCCGCACATAAGTGGACCCATGCAGTTCAAACCCTTCTGTTCAAGGGTCAACTGTAGTTGCCATAGAGATCGTATCACCTGCAAAGCTCAAAACATTTACTATCTGGCCCTTTACAGAAAAAGTGTGTAGATCTTAAGAGTTTTCTCAGGTGGTCACGTAAGAGAATATCCTTATTCTCAGGAGATGGTACTAAAACTTATTTTCAAATGTTTTGGGGAGGGGGATTACGGGGGGCGGTAAGTGGAGAGAGAGAGAGAACACAAATGTAGCAGGAAGTTCACAGCTGCTGCTATATGAGGGGTATATCGTATTAATTGTACTACTCTTTCAAATTTTCGGTAGATTTGAAAATTCTCCAAATGTTGAGAGGAGAAAAAAGACACAAAATGAGTAAAACTGCTTGTAGGTTCATTAATTAAAGCCAGTATCAGAATTAACTAAAAGAATATACGGATATTCATAACTCATCTCATTTACAGATTGACTACAATGTGCCAGACTCTCTTAGTTGCTGAGATACAGAGATAAAAGAACTCCTTGGCCTTTACAGCTCTCTGCTCCGTAAGAAATCTCAAGTGAATTAGCAGGTCAGAAAAGGCTTTCTGAAGCCCCCTGCCCCCACCCCGGCCCTTTGCAGGTCTTCGGGACTAAGCATCTAAGCGGCGCACTCATGGCGAGATTCACGAGCAGGAGGCAGCAAGGATAGGTCCAGGAAAACGAAGAAATAGAGCAGCCTGTGCAGAATGGAGAGGAAGACCGCCCTTTGGGAGGGGGCGAAGGCCACCAGCCAGCAGGAAATAATAGACAGGGACAGGCTCGCCGACTTGCCCCTAATTCCCGATGGGCCATACCCAAGAGGCAGGTCAACGATGGGATGGGTGGAGATGGAGATGATATGGAAATGTTCATGGAGGAGATGAGAGAAATCAGGAGAAAACTTAGGGAGCTGCAGTTGAGGAACTGTCTGCGTATCCTTATGGGGGAGCTCTCTAATCACCATGACCATCATGATGAATTCTGCCTTATGCCTTGACTCCTGCCATTTTCCACGAGATTAATACTGTGATTCCCACTGTCATTCTCCTTTTCCTTGCATTTTCCTGATATGCCTTTACTGATCCATTTGCTGTGAACCTTATGTAATTTCCATGTGTCAGGTGGGTTCTGTGTTACCAGCTTCTCATTGGAGGTTGCCTTGGCACCCAATCTAAGTTTCTGTCAACAGTAGAGTTTCACCCATTTGCATGGAAAAATGTAAAGCTAATAAAGCAATTAAATAGCAAAAAAAAAAAAAAAAAAAAGGAAAGAAAGAAAAGGCTTTCTGGAGGTGAGTCCTTCTGACTCTTACAAGACAAGTGAAAGTTAGGCTAGAAAATCGGGAAAGGGTTTTTCAGACAGAGAAAAGTCTGAGCACAGAACTGTTGGAAAACCTCACATCTTCAGGGTAGTTGTTAGTTATGGCTGGGAAAAGGCTAAGTGGGGCTGGAACCCTGGGAAACACCGACATGTAAGGAAGAGAAGTAAGAAGGAACAACTGCAGAGGTAGGAAAACAAGGATAGTAGTATCTAGAAGGCCAAGGGGATCTGTTTCTGTAAGTGTGGAGTGATGGAAAGAGCCTGGGCCTCAGACAGGCCTAGGTTCTAGTCTAGCTCTGTCACTTACACTGTTTGTTTACTCATTTGTAAAATGAAGGTAATACCTAATTCACAGAGATGTTTTGAGGTAAATGAGATAATAATTGTAAAGAATAGTAACTAAATAGTGGTACAGCTCTTTTAGAATTTGTTTAGCAGGTTTTCTGGTCCGCACTGGAACATTCCCCCACCCCCAGAAAAAGAATAGCAACTGACTGATTTATAATTGGAATTATAAAGAGGCAGTGTTCAAGAGTGAAATGTTTTAGGAAGGTGCGTTCACCTACGAACTGACATATGCACTTAATTAAAAAACAAAGAGGTCATTGTGACCTCTGTGAAGGCAATTCTGGTCATGGGATAGGGAGGACAGTCACCTTGCCACAGGAGAATGAGAAAATGGCAAGAGTAAGCAAAAATTACTTTCAAAAAATAGGACATTGAAAGGAAGGAGAGAAATAGGACATAAGATAGGAGGGGGTAATGTAGAGGACAGGTATGTCTGTAAGTTCAATTACTATCTTTATGCTGATGACTTCCTTATTTTTCAGCCCAGATACCTCAAGAGTGCCAGATCTATATTTCCTTCTGGCTATCTGGTTTCTGGATACCTTACAAAAGTCTTTCAAACCCAACATGTCAAAAATGAACTCAGAGAATTCCACCATCGTCCTTTGAAACAGGCTATTGGTATGTGGAGAGTGAGCATTCTTGATTTTGACGGCTCTTGAGTGACTCTAGAAATCAGTGAATAGCGTCTGCCAATTGCTGGCACACACTTCTGAACCAATATGTGTGAGGCTCACTCAGTTAGTGGCTGCGGCCAGTTAGGTTCCAAATTCAGCTAGCTGTTATATATTCCTGGATGTGTATTAGAGTAGCACTCCCAGCTGATATTTTTCTCTGTCAAAAATGGACTTATAATTCAAAAAGCCAATCCTGCTGCAGTTGACCCCTGAACAACACAAGTTTGAACTGCGTAGGTCCACTTATACTGATACATGGATTTTTTTTTTTTTCCAATAAATAGGCTGAATCTGCAGTTGGCTGAATCTGCGATGCGGCCTTGTGAATACAAAGGACTGACTGTAAAGTTATACTCAGATTTTCGACTGCACTGGGGGTAGGAGCCCTTAACCCCGGCATTGTTCAAGGGGCAACGGAACTCTTAATGAAAGTGAAAAAAAAGCCTGCGAAAGTAATGATTCTTAGACAGAAAATAAAAATGGTTAATTTTACGTGACAACTTGACTGGGCCACCGAGTACCCAGATATTTGGCCAAACATTACTCTCGTGTTTCTGTGAGGGTGTTTTTGGATGAGATTAACATTTAAATCACTCGACTGAGTAAAGCAGATCGCTCTCATTAATATGAGTGGGCTTCATCCAATCAGTTGAAGGCCAGAATAGAAAAAAAAAAAGGCTGACTTTCCCCAAGTAAGAGAGAATTCTCCCTGCCTGACAGCCTTCAAACTGGGACCGGCTTTTTTCCTGCCTTCCTACAGTCTGTTCTCATCATGAGTTCCCAGCTGTAGATGCTTTAAAACATGTCAGATGTTTTTCCTTTGCTTAAAATTTTCCGACAACTCTTCACGCCAAGAAATGACCAAATTCCTTACACAATACAATGCCCACTTTTTCTACAGGCCTCCTCCCACCCCCCAATCTTTCTGATATCATCTTCTACACACTTCCCCCTTGTTCACTGCGCTCCAACCACTCTGGTCTCCCTGCTATTCCTCGAATATGTTAAGCAAGCTCCCGCTTTAGGGCCTTTGCAGTTGCTGTTCCCCCCTGCTTAGAAAATTCGTACCCCCAAAGGCCACACAGATCTTTTAACCTCCCTCAGGTTTCTGCTCAGATGTTACCTTCTAAGGCTTACCTTTAATAGGTATTTAAAATTGAGCTCAGTGGATGAAAAATATGCAGCAGAAGGTTGTGCCCCAATAACTAGATCCACAGCATCATTCCCCTCCTAGGGCCCAGGATTGGCAACTCTCGCCCGCCGCCGCCCCAAGTCCACACGGCCCCTCTGTCGGGTAAGGCTTCCCTGCACTTCCACCCTCAGGGAATCAGCTAATCCCCAGCCCACGGGCTGCATTTCCTCCCCAAGCTGGGGCACAGTCACCACTCACCGCTCCAACGACCGGCAGGAAGGGCCAAACACTCTCAAGCCCCGTCTTAGCTCTTTGCTGATCTCTCCAGCTCTCGCTCCGCGGCTCACTCTAGCGTCGCTCTAGGACTGCGGGAGGACCGCGGCTCGATGGCCTTCTGCTCCCGCCTCGCAGGAGGAGGCCAAGCTCCCAACGGTTGGCTGAACGTTCTCCAAGTCCCGCGGCTGAGAGGGGCGTCCCGGTGTGCGCTTACGGTTTTTTCATTTTTTAAGCCGAAATTTATTTTATTCATGTAAAAAACAGGCCAGCTCACTTTACTGTTATCACAAACAGCTGGCATTCCACTTTGCTTACTCACGTAATTAAAACATGGACACACATATTACCATTTCTCCCCAATTTAAAAAGTCATCAAATACAGTGGAAAAAATAAACGTCAAAGTATTTTGAAGATTAAATTGAACAATGAACGTATATTTAGATTGAAGGGTTTAAGGTAGTAAAAAATTAAGAATTGTTACAAAACGCAAGTTCGTGAGCTGGACGCACAGTGAGGCCAAACAAACCAAAACGTCGGAGTCTGGAACAGAGAAAGGTTTATTGCAGGACCAAGCAAGGAGAACGCGTGGTCCGTGCTCAAAACAGCTCCAACTCCCCAAAGGTTTTCAGCAAAGCATTTTTTTAAAAGCCAGGTGACGGTGATCAAGCTCCTGCGCACTTCTCTGATTGGTTGGTGTTGCGGTAACAGGGCGGTTAACATTATCAGTTTTTAGGAGCCTGTAGGTCTGGGGGCTCATGATCATCAAGTAGTTAATTTCTTCCATTTGGTGGTAACTTTAGCATCTGTAAAACAACTCAGGAAGAATGCATCAGATACTATTATCTATGTATCTATACTTCAGAGAGGAGCTACAGCAGAGGATATGGGGGAGGTGTCTGTCCTGGGAAGGCCCCATAGGGTCCTGCTCAGTTACAGTCTGTCTATTACTATGGGAGAGAATAATCAACAATTATTCTCTGCAATGTATGGGGGTGAGGGGGTGGTGCAGGGGATCATATCACTACAAAAATAAATTATGCAGAAGAAAACAAATATTCCCTCTCTTGCCCACCTCATCACAAACTGTATTTTTATAGTCTGTGAACAAAATAAACCCTTTAAAACACCTGAACAAACTTTGGTTTAATCATTGATAATTTTGAAACAAATATCATACTAACCATGGTTTTATGACATAATTCATATTGTTTCAAGCCTGAAATTATCATAACAGGAAAGAAAAAAAAATTCTATCATCAGGAGAGTTATCTTCTCCTTGAGGGTCAGAGCTCGAAAATATCTTTTAAAAGTTAAAGTAAAATATATTTACTTAAAAACTTTTCCTTAGGCTAACAAATCCAGTCAATGCAAATATTTTACTAATTAGAAGTTAATATTTTGTCCTGAAGAAAAAACATACATCTGATTTTTCAAATTTATAAAGAAAGCCTTTCCCCCCAAAAAATTATGCAAGGAGTAAACATAAATTTTAATTTTAAAAGGAAGTAAATGTATTCTAATTCATTTACCCCCTTTCAAACTCCCTACCATGGCTGGCTTCTTAAATATCACTCATATTATCAAGGCTGAGATTATTGGCATTGCGTTGTTTATCCCATGAAAATAAATACACTTAATGTAGCTTGACAAACAAGAGTTTTTCAACAAAAATTCAAGGTGTGCATTTTTATGTAGTCTGTTTGTATCTTTTGGAAGGGGTAGAGGTAGATAAGGTGAGAACAAATCAAAATGCAATTTTTACCAGGACAGAGCTACATTTCACTAATAATACAAATCAATTTTCGAACTTGAGATTTTCATTTTCCAGGATTATCCTCATTTTTGTAAACAAAACAGTTGTCTGTATGTTTCCATCAGGTCCATTCATAGGATATTTAAAATAAAAGCTTCCTTTTCTATATGATCAGAGGCACTATTGCATTACAGCCATGAGTTACAAGTATCCCAGTAGCATGTAAAATTCTTTGATGGCAGGGATCAAGCCTAACTTGCTCTTTGGTTTATCCCTAATATCTGCTATAGTGCCTAGCACATAGAAAGCACTTATAAATATCTTCCTTTTGATTTAATAATTCCACTTCTAGATGGCCATTTTTAGATGACCCAAAGGACTTTTGACCCAGTAATTCTATTTCTAGATGAGTATGCTACAGATAATACTCTCATACATCCACAAAGATTTTCACTGCAAGTATTGTATAATAGCAAAATACAGACAACATCTTAAACATTGGATAAAACTTGGTTCTTTCATACAATAGAATATTATAAAGTCATTAAAAAGAATGAGATAGATTTACATGCCTTGATATAAAATATTTCCAATATATATTGTTTAGTGAAAAAAGCAAGGTATAGATCCATCTGTATAGTGTGGTATGGTTTGTTTCTAAAAATGGAAATATACATATGTAACAAGGTGGCTTTCACCCAACTCTCTTTGGGGAAAATCTCAAGCTAGTGTGGTCCAGTGTCAATCAAGTCACATACTGGGGTAAAAGTGCCCTTCTACATCACTCTGCCCTGCCAGATTCTAGAACTGCACTCTTTCACCTTCAGCTCTGTGGGGTTACCAGGGTCTTGAGCCTTGAAAAGGGGCTTATCCAAATCAGTTTGGTTAGCGCTGAAGTCTCAAGAGTTCAGGAAGACGTCACTGGATGACAACAAAAGCCTTACACAGAACATGAGTGGAGCTCACTCTAAAAGTCTTTTCCAGCATTGGTGCTAGCCAGTCTCTCAATGCTAACTCTCTTGTCCGCCTGGTCCCTCCTGATCTGATCTCCTTTTCATGAGCTCCTCCTTTATTCGCATTTTGTTCTTTCTCCTCCTAGTCTAGCTGGTGCCTAATCTACTCTTTGGAATACTCAAGCACTCTGATCGTTATCTTTTTTATGTCTATTTTTATGGATAAATCCTATCACCCCTTCAATCAGGTACTCGGCTTCTAAGTCAAAGCCAAGCTTTTCTTCAAGAAAACTTTGGCTTTCAGTACCTGTACTCTCTATTCTATATTTTTTAAAATATCATTCAAAACTGTAGTGGGCATTTGTTGGTTGCCTACCCACCCCCCTTCCCAACATTACTCTGATTTTCACTCAGGTATCCATTCCTTGCCCATGTAGCCCATTAGGGTGACAAAACCTGCAGATTCAGGAGTAGGCCATTCTATTTCCCTTGCAACAGTTCCTTTTCTGAGGAAGGGCATGTGACCTAAGCTAATCTAATTAGGCTGCATCTCAGTATTCTTGTTTGGAATGCCAGGACAAAAATGTTCTCTCTTCATAGGTGGACCAGGAAAATGTATAACCAAACTCAGGAGCTTTGGCAGCCTTTTCGTTATTTAAGGGAAACCAGCCTGAAGAGGAAAATGAGCCAATAAACCTCTACTTTTTAACTCAGTGTTAAATGGAAACCAGAAGTATACACTCAATTGAATCCTTTGTTCTTTCTGGGGTTCTTCTGGTTCTCCCTGGGGTAAATGAACGGCTCCATGAGGCAATGAAGCCCTCAAAGAGAGAAAAGTCAGAGCAACAGGGAAAAAAACAAAAACAAAAATCCCCTTCAGGTTAATAGATCCAATTTTTAGCCTGCAACATACATGCTTGTATATACACGGAACTTATGGACAGATATAGAAGATTCCAAAAAGAGATTTCTTTGGGGAGAAGGATCAGGGGCTGGGGTAAAAGACTTACATTTTACTGACTTTCCTCCTGTAGTGTTTGAATATTTTTAAAAACGTGCACATTTTACTTTTAAAATTAAAAATAACAAAAAATAAATTGCTAAAGAGATCTCAAAAAGCAGTTTTTTCTTGAACTTATAGTAGGTACAGCAGCACCATAAAGCCTTTTAATTTTGGTCATATAAAATTCTTAAAAGTCTGGCTATAGAACAAAAGTTCTTATTTGTCATCTTTCCCTTTTGTCTTTCAGCACACCATCTCTCTGAAACTAGCTAGAATCTTATTCTCTCTTCCGTCTCTCTTGGTTAAAGGATGCAAGGGCTCTCTTCTCATCAGCACTACAGATCTGGTTCTCTTTACGCAGTCGCACAGCCTCCATTCTGCGATGCCGGCTACCACTCATAACATAACCTAAGCATTCAAAAGAAACAATCTCTTCACTTCTCAGCCCAATTTCACCTCTTCGTGGGATATGCTTTCCAGCTTTTACATACTCAGCCATAGCTGCACCTTCACCTGGAAGCAGAGCATGGCCGTAGTTCAAAGGTTTCTCATCTTGAGAGGTGTGTATTATAGGTGCCTCTGGACCTATTAGAGCCATGTTATCTGCAATCTTTGACTGCTCAATCCAGATATCTTCTGGCAGCTCCCCTTCTGAATCCTTACAGCTTTTGTCACTGGATTTTTTTAGTCTTCTTCGTCTTTTTCTTGGGCTTTTTAGCTCTGTGTTTCTTTTCCTTCTCTTTCTTCTTGGCTTTTGTTGCTCTCTTTTCATCATCATCAGAGCTAGTGTTGTAGTCTGAATTACTGTCGCTATTATCAGAATATTTCCTGTGTTTTCCTTTGGACTTTTTCTTTCTTTTCTTATTTTTTGAACGACTGGCCTTCTTTTTCCTTTTTTCTTCGGAGCTGGAATGTGAACTGCTGCTCTTCTTAGTCTTTACCTCTTCATCCTCAACCGGGGTGTGTTCACCAGAATCTGGCTCAGGAGACTCTGGAGACAGCCCCCACACCTCAGGTGCTCCCAACTCCCCAGTCCTTTCTCTCTCTTTCAGCCTCCCCTGACGATAGCTCTCCTCCTTCTTCTTCTCATAGTCTTCCGCCCACTGCCTGTCGCCCGCATAGTGGTGGTGATGGTAGCGGTATCCGCCATAGTAAACAGAAGAGGACGAGAAAGCGTAGCTGCGGAGCCCGGTGGGCCGCTCTCGAGATCCAGAGCGGCTAAAGGTACAAGGAGCGCTGACGCCCGACCCACCCCACTGAGGCGTGAGGCCCTCGCGGCCGCGGGAGTGCGAGTGGGAACGGCTGCCCCACGGGGATGGTCTGGCCTGCGCGGAAGGCAGCCTCCCCGACGAGCTGCGTCGCCGTCTCCTAGAGCCTGGGGTGTCCTTGGGGTAGCGCGACCGGAACACTTGAGTCATGAGCTGCGCTGTTACTACAAAGACCGGGACTGACGGCAATTCCCGGCCACGCAAGCGCTCTAGCAACGGTCCGACGCACGACTTCCGCTTCCGGCGCCTGCCAGAAGAAAACCCAATCAGCATGTGGGCTGTGAGGCGCCTGCTTTGGCTGAGGCTGCGTGATGGCCTCTTCGCAAAAGCGGATAAAGGGAGTGTGGCCGCGCCTGTTGTCAGGATTTGCATTCCCCATCCTGAGCCCCGTGGGAATGTAAAAAGAGGAATTCGCATCAATGAATCCCTCTACTGTTCAAACACTCCCTTCTCTACCTGGTTACTTGCCTTTAAGCATCTTGATACCCTCTCTCCTGTCATTCTCACTTCCGCCCTCTTTATCTTTACCCCTTGGTGAAGTTTCCCTACTTCTCACGCTCCTCTTGTTAACTCCTTAAAAAGGACCTTGTCCACCATCTTCATGGCAGAGATACGTTTACGTTTATTAATGACTACCAAATCCCACTTGGAAGCAAGAACCAGAACTTATTTTAAAATCAAAGTTTGAGCTCAGCCTGAGTTAAGTGAGGACCGGAGTCATGATTTGTATTCTTAAATTCGCAGAAACACAGGGAAGCATCTAACCCAGGCTTGTAGATGTCTCCTTATCTAGTTGAGCTTTTCAGAAACTGTTGTTTGGGAACCACGTTCTGCACACACTTTGTTCACCCTCTAAAATGGCAAACATTTCATGCAGGATTACTTCCCCCGGATCTTAAAATGTGCATAGACATTACCGTCATCTTGGTTCTCTACAGTTAAGTTGACCTGCTCAGTTAGTTGACAGACTTGGAAAGTGACAGAAAAGTTAAGTCAGAACTTAGGAATGGTGCTTTCCTGATGCTAGGAGTCTAAATGAATAAAATGGAGAAATTAAATTAAATAGAATCAAATGAGGTCATTTGATCTAAGTAGAATTTTAGTAATGTGATTGAAGGAGACAAGGACTGGCATGGTGTCCTGCCATAAACTATGCTACCTTAGGAACTGGCAAATAGGAGGGAGTATTAAAAATGAATGGTCACACGTACGGTGAAAATATCACAATAGATAAAGTATTACAGATTCTCTGTAAGTAAAAAAGTCATACTTTATGTAAAAAAAAAATTCTTTTGGATAAAATTAAGCCACTTAGTATTAGATGGGGTTTTCAAATATTGATTGATTGATGGAATATCTCTTTCAGATAATATATGGGAAATTAGTTTTAGAATATAGTTTTGTTCCTTAAGAAAACTATTATCTAGAACAGGGATTAGCAAACTTTTTCTGTAAAAGGCCAATAGTAAATATTTTAGACTTTGTGGGCCAAGAGACAAAATTGAGGATATTATGTATGCACTTACATAATAAGACAAAAAACAAATTTCCACACATTTTTATTAATGAAATATAATTATCTTATTCAAACTATAATAATTGAGTACAAATTGTCATAATACAGGTCTTCTGATGGGAAGAATGAAAAAAATTTTTTGAGAAAATAACATTTTGCTTAATTGGGGTGCTGCCACTGTAGAGCAAAAGCAGCGCCATAGACAATATGATCACATTTATAAACTAACTCCAGAGTGAATTTTTCTAATGATGACAGAGGCCCAAACATGGAGAGAGAGCTTTTCTCTACATTTCATTTTAAGGGGCTTTTTTCCCATTAAGAAGGAATGTTATCTTTTATGGAGTACCTTGTTGGTGCTAGAATGTTGCTCTGTATGGTTGAACAGGTATTTCTGCTGATGGGGAGGTTTGGTTGATGCATAATGCAGATACACAATGCACAGTAGAGGAAAGAGAGGAGGCCAAAGGGCAGAGAAAAAAAAATTTTTTTTTTTTTTGGCCACACCACGCAGCATGCGGGATCTTAGTTCCCCGACCAGGGATTGAACCCAGGCCCCCTGCAGTGGAAACACAGAGTCTTAACCACTGGACCGCCAGGGAAGTCCCCAGAGAAAATTTTTTATGTTTAAATTTTCCTTGTCTTGCCATAAAATATGAATTTTATTTCACAAATAATACAAAAGAACAAGCTGGATCAATTTCCAGATTCACACATTTAATAGGAACTCTGCTAGGGGCTAAGGATGTTCTGGTAAGCCTGTCATTTATCTCACACATATGTCTCAGCCCTTCTATACCCCCTGCTGTAGCGGGTCTGAAAGGCTACAAACTTCATTTCCGAGGATCCCAATGCTGATGGGCAGAATTGGTGAGGAACAGAGGGAAGAAAATGGTTAAAAGTTTTAACACTTTAGTTAATACCTGAAACTATTAGTTATTTTCTGACAGCTTGGAAATTATGCAATGTGTTAGCTGTTTAAGAATTCACTCAAATGAAAGGAATAATCACATGGTTTATTACTATTTTACAAATAAGTTACATTAGGGTTGTTCAGATTTTTTTTTTTCCTAGACCCTTAAAAATCTTGAAGTAGCTTAGGAATTTGAATAAAAATGGGAATTTGGAAAGTTGTGCAGAGGATTTTGGATGACAACCCAATTCCTAATAAACAAAATACATGGAACAGGCAGGAATATATCATAGTATTCAGCCATTAATTGGGAAAGGAGACCAGCAGCACTTGCTATGTTCAAATTCCAAGGTCTTAGATTGATGTGGTAAATAGAAAGGAATTGCTAATGCTACAAAGTGAGCAATGTGGGTAGATGCAGAAATAAAAGGATATTTCTACAATAAAATGTTATGTTAACAAAAAAAAGGTCCACAGGAAAGTAGTCATCCCCAAATATTTCTGTAGCAGCAACTCCATTTGAAACGTACAAAATAGGTACCACATCTACAGAGCTGACTGAAAAAAAGTTCCCGCATTTGAATTCATCAGACCCAATTTTAGCTATCACAAGGAGTAACAAAAGATAGACTAAAAAGTGTGTTTAGAGAAAAGTAGATAAATTAAGTTTACTGAGTAAAGTTCTCATTATGAATAATTGAGATGGAACCACACAAATGATTTGGGACATCATTACAAGATAAGATCAACACTGTCACATGCTTGTGTCAGGACACTTTTTTAAGAGAGCCTTTACTATTAAACAATTGTCATTCCAATATATAGAGGTTTCGGCTAACAAAGTGTTTAACCTCCATTTCTCTATCAATATTAACTTTTTTTTTTTTTTTTTTAAATTTGGGAAGTTCTTTTAGCTTAAAGATTGCCAGCATTTGGGGGAAGTTTTTTTTTTTTTTTTTTTTTTTTTTGGCTGTGTTGGGTCTTCGTTTCTATGCGAGGGCTTTCTCTAGTTGTGGCAAGCGGGGGCCACTCCTCATCGCGGTGCGCGGGCTTCTCACTGTCGCGGCCTCTCTTGTTGCGGGGCATAGGCTCCTGACGCGCAGGCTCAGTAGTTGTGGCTCACGGGCCCAGTTGCTCCGCGGCATGTGGGATCCTTCGAGACCAGGGCTCGAACCTGCGTCCGCTGCATTGGCAGGCAGACTCTCAACCACTGCACCACCAGGGAAGCCCAATATTAACGTTTTCAGATTATTTACCCAGCACTTCTTATTTGTATGAGCAGATCCTCACAACCCTGTGAGGTAAGTTGGCACTCCTATTTTTTTCCCACTAAAGGAGGAGGAAGAGAGGCTTTCCTGGTGGCGCAGTGGTTAAGAATCCGCCTGCCAATGCAGGGGACACGGGAAGATCCCACGTGCCCCGGAGCAACTAAGCCCGTGCGCTGCAACTACTGAGCCTGTGCACTACAACTACTGAGCCTGCGCTCTAGAGCCCGTGAGCCACTGCTGCTGAGGCCCTGCACCATAACCGAAGCCTGGGCGCCTAGAGCCCATGCTCTGCAACAAGAGAAGCCACCAGATGAGAAGCCCATGCACCGCAACAAAGAGTAGCCCCCGCTCACCCGCAACTAGAGTAAGCCCGTGCGCAGCAACGAAGACCCAACGCAGCCGGAGAAGGAAAATAAACAGAATCTTTTGCAGGAATACACACATCTTTACCAAAATTAAGAACCCATCTAGGAGGGCTATTCATCAAAAATCTCTTTTCATTGTAACTATTCATTCGACCCAAGTAGAAAAAATAGCTATAATTAGTTACTTATTAATGAAAAGGAAGAAGAAAGAAAATGGGGGATTTCAGCATTGTTTCAGTTGGAGAAGTGAAGTATTGGGTTAGCCAAAAACTTCCAAAACCCGAATGAACTTTTTGGCCAATCCAACAGAATGGCTAATTGACACTAAAATTCCTAAAAACAATTTTTAAAAGCATGAAAAGTGATGTTTTATTCCACTTTATATACTGCTTATATCTAACTAAGCAGCTTATTTTATGGGGTCTAATTTCGTCTGAAAATAATTTTTTTGACCATCCTTTTAAATAGGCTAGAGTTAAACCCATTTTATAATTCCCTTACTTATAAACACACATTTGTTATATACAAAAGTGGGGTGCCTAAAAGCCTATCAGCAAAGTAACTTTTCAATCTGAAATTATACAATAATGCCAGATAGTTTCCTAAATAATATTTTTATCATAAAATGTCAGTGGCTCCCCAGTGTTACTGAATAAAATTTCAACCCCTTGCTCTGGCACTGAAGGCCGCTACAATGTATGTATCTCTTCAAACTTGCCTTAGTTACTAAATTTGACAAACTCCTTTAGTCTTTTCAGCTAACATGTCACCCTGTCCATGCAATAATAGCACACAGTCAGAAGTAACCTTTCCCTCCTCTGAACTTCCACAGCATTCAGTTCACCACTCACAAGTTATTTACCACAGCACTGTCTTATTTTTATGTGCAAGTCTTATCAATTTTACTATACTGAAAGCCTAAGCCCAAGTATGTATGCATGTGTGTGTGTATGCTTTATCGCTTTCATTGTCAGGCATAGTAAGCACTCAAAAGTATTTTTCTATAATCTTTCCCTCCTCTATGGAGAAGTCTTTTAGGTTCGGAAGGAGCGGAAAGAGTGAAAGGAGGCGCAGTGGTCCTTTGTTAATCTCCACAAATTATACTTATTAAGTGTATAATGTTTTCTGGTTTGTAAAAGGCTTTATATGTATCTCTTCACATGACATAAGAAACAAACACCAAAGAAAAATGAACAGTGTTTAAGATCAGGGCCATTAGCAAATATTTAGGAAAAATAAAGATAAGGAGACAAGAGGAAATGGCTAGCTTTGCGGAGGTAACAAAAATACAGTTAATTTAAAAGGAAATTTTAAAAGGCTAGAAAAGATTAACTGGAGGACGTCTACAGGATTTTAGAACACTGAAGTTTTAAATTATACTGCAACAAGGGGATAATGAAGGCAATGAAAGATTGTAGGAAAGTGATAAAGGAAGAGCCTCACAGTTTGCAAAGTCCCTAGTCAGCCAGGGGTACTTCAGAGCAGGAATCCAGCAAGGGTACTTGAGAACAGAAGAAAACGCTATGCTGGGGACTGAACAAAACGTGGTCCGGGATTTCCTCAGAGGCAGAACCCATTCTTGTTAAAGCTGGAAGCTGGGGACGGGCACTCAGGCACCTACGAAGAAGGTAGCAGTCTTTGAAGAACTTAGCAGAAGGTGATCTGGGTGAAAACAGGAGATATCATGAAATTCTTATTGAGAGTCTTGACTTCACAGGTTGATACTTTGAATGTTGTGGAATCGTTTTGGTCAGATACCCAGGACTCCCAATGTGTTTCTGAAAAGATACATTTTCTCCTACTGCCCATACTCGGGTCTCTATCAACATTGGCTGCCTCTGACCCAATCTTCCTCTCCCCAACCACAGGGCAGTTTTGAAAACATGAACAATACTTGTTATAAGTGTTTGGTGTGAATCCTCTGACTTGGAGGGAGCTTAAGCTTAGCTGGCATGAGCTTTCATGCACACTTGGCTTTAAGTTGGGAGAGAGGGATATGGATGGTGTCTTGGCACTTGGTTAGGCCCAAGATAACCAAAAGGTGAGAAACAAGCTGTTGAGGATCATAGGATTTTTTTTTTTTAATTTTTAAATTTTTTTGGCTGCGCAGCCTGTGGGATTTTAGCTCCCCAACTAAGAATCGAACCTGGGCCCTCAGCAGTGACAGTGTGAAGTCCTAACCACTGGACAGCCAGGGAATTCTCGCATCATAGGATTTTCGTCAAGATTCATAATAGTTTTGATCTGACTTGATAAATTGATTTTTATTTACCTGAATGTGAAAGGTTTCCCCCTAAAGAGTAGCAAAATTAAATATGAACTAATGTAGTTAACGTTGACTATAGACTGGAATTGTACAGATGGAGCAGTCTCACAATGTCTTAATGATAAAGAAGCTGTTTAAGGCATTCTTACTATTACTATGCTGGTGAAGAAATATGGATTCCTCCACCCCAACTCTGACAATCTTACGTATTTGACAATAAATATACTAGAATCGGAATCTAGATAAATATTCTAGACCCAGAATCTAGAACCTCAGAGAATTAGATGAACACAAATGGCCTTAGATAGTCCTCAGAAATCTAGACAACATTAGATTTTCAGAGCTATGAAGGTCGTTTCACTGGTATATTTAATAAATGTTTATAGCACCTGTATGCAAGGCACAATGGGGGTATAAGACATCATTGATCCAACCAACTGGTGAGGAATTCATTATAGGCAAAATGAACAGTCAGAGCAGCAGCGCCCCAAATCAGAGCCATCCACCCAGGAGACGTCATAAAGTGCTGGCCGAGGGTGATTAATTAGCCAGTCTAGAAGCCCAATTAAGTCTAAAAGGTGAGAATCATTTCAGGTCTGACCTCTTCCAGACAACTCTCCCATAGCCTCTTATCAAACAAGTTGTTTTTTTTTTTTCAATCACCTTCTAAGATGTAGAAGATAATTCATCTCAGCCAGTCTCTATTTTCTAACAAACACCTGATGATGTGCGGGAGTAAATAAAGCCCAGCTCACAATTTTCTAGTCAGCAAGGGCTCCAGGGTGGCTTCAGTTCAACGAGGAGTGAGCACCAACTCTGGCATATAAGACATGGGTCATGGAGACAGAATTTTTTTCCCAACATGGCTTCTCTGATGTTGAGTAAGGTATGAAGTTCGGGTGAAGCCTTTTCCACATGTATCACACTGATAGGGTTTCTCACCAGTGTGGATTTTTTGGTGCTCAATAAGGCTTCTATTCCTAGTGAAACTTCTCTCACACTCATTACATTTATAAGACACGGGAGCCTCAACATTTTCCCACTGGCTTTCCATCCTCCCCTGACTCTCCCAGGTCTCTCCACGGTCAGGATCCTGAACGTTTTTATTGCCGTGGATCCTCTGATGTCTGAGGAGATGTGAATTGCGCCTAAAGGCTTTGCCGCACACATTGCACTGGTATGGCTTCTCCCCAGTGTGGATTTTGTGATGTTCAAGGAGGCTGCAGCTCTGGCTAAAGGTTTTCCCACAGTCATCACACTCGTAGGGCTTCTCCCCGGTGTGAGTTCTCTGGTGTTTGATAAGGTTTGAACTGTGACTGAAGACCTTGCCACATTCCTCACACTCATAAGGTTTCTCCCCAGTGTGGACTCTCTGATGAATGACGAGGGCAGAGCTCCCGATGAAGGTCTTGCCACACTCCTCGCATTCATAGGGTTTCTCCCCAGTGTGGATTCTCCTGTGCTTAGTCAGGCCTGAACTCTGAGCAAAAGTCTTTCCACATTCATGACAGTAATGCCGCCTATTCCCTGCAGCACTTTTCTGCTTTCTTTGTAACCTGCCCTCCTGATCACCAGCTTCTGCACGTGCAGGAATCTGGCCAATGGCTTCACCCAAGTGGCATGGTATCTGACCAGACTCTTGTCCTGGATGGTCCTCGTCTGGAGGCAGGTCCCTGATCTTCGTCTGCACTGCACCACCTGAACAACAAATGGCCAGCAACTGTCAATTATGCTCTACCACAGAGGAAAGCTTTGTGATGAGTCCCAGGGAGGCAAGAATTATAGAGGTGTATATATGCCATGGATGAAGATTTAAGTATTAGAATAAAGATGGGAATAAAGGGGGAGAACAGGGGTGCTGGGGAGGGAATGAGAATGAGAATGGGGCCATTGGAAGAAGGGTACAATCTGGGAATGGAGAGATTGGAGGGAAGGTGGTGAGGCCTGAAGACTGTGCTGGGGATAAATGCAGATGCTCTAAGTTCTAAGAAAGTAAGGCAGGGCCATGTGCTTAGGATTAGATACTAAAAGGGCTGAGCAGAAGATGACAGTAAACAAGGCAAGTGAAAGGATTTCTGAAATGTTCTATGAGAAACAGGGAAAGTAGGAACTCAGAACTCACTGACCACTGGAAGGTGCAGTCATCTCTGGCTGCACCCCAGGCAGAGGCAGGGTCTGCCAAATAAAACTGGCATCAGTGCTGGGAGATCTGAGCTGGAGCCCGCACTGTGCTGTAGTGAGCTATGTGAACTCAGACAAGCCAGGCAATCTTGTGTGCCTCTGCACTGCACGCTCATCTCTAAGGCCAGGCAGTCAATCTCTGGCTCACTTCTAGCTCTCACTCTATGGTCCCATGGCCCACTTCCTGAAGAGATCCCTCAGCTCTTCTGCACTATCAGGGCTAGCAACAGGAAGGGAAGGGGAAGAAATCAGCATTTACTGAGCATCTACTATGAGCTGGACCTGAACTAAGGGCTGTACCTCCTTCATCCCACTTAAACTGAATTGACCAGGACACTGGCAGGACAGATAAAAAAGCAAGGCTCAGAAAGGTTAATAAACTAGTCACACAGCTGGTTAGTAGTTGGGATTCAGAAATGGTGGTTCTAATTCCAAACATAATTCAAACAGTTTCTAACAGCCTAGTAGATTCTAATACACAAAGGAAGCCACGAAACCTTATAAGAAATCAGTGCCCATTAGTCTTACCCAAGGAGATCAGGCTGCCATAGTTCTCCTGCCTTTCATCTCTGTAGAAGTTCACCTGAGATGAATCCAGCTGTGTCCATCCAGGAGCGAGGGTCAGGGCCACATCTTCCATTTTCAGCAGCCCCTGAAACAGTGAGGAATTCCATGTAATTCCTCTTGCCCAAAATCACTCCCAAAGCTGGGTACATGCAATGAAGGAGCGTCCCCTTTACAGGAGCTCTTTACAAAAAAGCAAGTATGGCATACTTATGCCTACTTAACCCTATCCCTAATAACATCTCTGTCAAAAAAATAACCATTAAAGGAAAGAAATACACACATTAGCAGTACTTTCATATAAACATCTAAACAGTCCAGAAGGTGAAAGGTTTGGAAAAACAAGGGCCAGTGCAGTGAAAGGAGTGGAACCATATCCAAACTTTTCAAAATATTTGTGGTGTGCTTTGGCAAAGTGGGGATGGGGGCTTATTTGTATTAATGATTTTAAAATACAATGAAATCTAGGTCTAAGGTGAGGAAAAACCAGGGAAAATAGGTTCTACAGAGCCTCAAATACTGAGATCTTCAAGCAGGACATGAAAGACTGGGTAAGAAATTAAAATCCAGGTTAAGTAAAGACTATTCAAATTGTAATATTAAATCTTAGACTAAAAGCACATGCCTTATCTGTTCCTTCAAGTTTAAGTTCCTAGAGGGCAGCGGGCATGACTTTATATCCCTCACTAGCAGCATAGTTTATGATACTTAAAAAGCAAAACTAAATCACCATCACAACAAAATCTTCAGTTTGTATTTGCTAAATTTCCCTTGCTGAAGAAGAAAATCTCCTTGATGAAGGAGCTGACCAAACAGATGGCTAGGAAGAGCAGGGAAGCACAGTCTCCAAGCTAGGAGTGAAACAGGAAAATCCTCCACCAAAATAATGACAGATGATGATTAGCAACCTTGGGATAAATGAGAATACTCAAATTCCATGTAGATCCAGGATGAGGGTGGAGGAGGCATGGAGAGAAAGGGATCTGATGGGAAGCCCATCAGCAGTGAAGGGTGCTGGGTGCTGGGGGAGGGACAAGGGCTCCACCTCACCTGGGACTCTGGAGCAAGCCTGGTGGCTACCACTGCATCTTCTCTGCAGCGCCCTCCAGAGGCAAGCCTAGGAACCTGGAGAACTAAGAAGGAAAGAAGCTCTGGATGAGATTGACCCTGACATTCAACCTCCCTGGCATTCAGCCTCCCTGAGCCGTGAAGTCCAAGTTCAAAAACTGCATAAATTCCCATAAAGAAGCTTATACAGTGTGTCTTTCCAAAATTCCTGATCCCTGCCAGCTCAAATCCTAGGGCCTGAAGAGACGTGGTGTACTCCACAGATGCACAAAACGATGGGCTGGATCCTTGGTAAGAAATGGTAGCAACATAAAAACAAAACAAAGCATTCCATCTGAAGAGTCTTTAATCTTGAATTTTGCTGAGAGAGGGAATAAGAGGATTTCTGTGGTTTCTTTTTTTGGCCGCACCACGCGGCATGAGGAACTTCCCTGACCAGGGATTGAACCCACGCACCCTGCAGTGGAAGCACGGAGTCTTATACATATAACCAGGGAAGTCCCAAGGATTTCTGTTGTTGTTAAAATTTCTTTAGTAGCTCTTTGGGTGCTTTATTCTTTTTTTTTAATTCTTTTTTTAAATTTTTGGCTGCATTGGGTCTTCGTCGCTGTGAGCAGGCTTTCTCTAGTGTGGCGAGTGGGGGCTACTCTTCGTTGTGGTGCACAGGCTTCTCATTGCGGTGGCTTCTCTTGTTGCAGAGCACGGGCTCTAGGCACATGGGCTTCAGTAGTTGTGGCACGCAGGCTCAGTAGTTGTGGCACACAGGCTCAGCTGCTCCACAGCATGTGGGATCTTCCTGTAGCAGGACTTGAACCCGTGTCCCCTAGCATCGGCAGGTAGATTCTTAACCACTGCGCCACCAGGGAAGCCCTGGGTGCTTTATTCTTTAGTTCTGAAAGACTAAGAGGAGTCAGGTAAGGCTGGGCCCAGAAAGGAGGAAATGGGAGTCTGCTTATACAGAACTTGCTCAGATTTGAGAGAAGTAAAGGAGAACTTTAGGTTTTCCTATAAAAGGTGAACTGTGCTGGAGGCAGGATACAAGTTAGGTTAGGCTAGGACCTCTGTTCAGAAATAAAGATTTCCTGTTGGCTGGTGTATCCTAGTGTTGTTTGTCTTGGAAATCTGCCCAGATGTTCACAGTACATGGGGAACACTCGGGAACATATAACAGTTTCCTACTGAGTGATTTTCACCCTGTTCTAAGTGACAGGTTTAGAAGATTTATACTCTTTGGTTTGTAGAAATCCTACAATTCTGGAATATTCTGACTGGCTTTACATACTCTGCCTTATATTCCTCATAGCACTCACCAATATCTGAAATCATATTAATTTATTTGCTATTCTCCTTACTAGAATGTAAGCTCCATTGGAGGAGGAAATCTGTCCTACTGACAATGCTATCCCTGGTACCTATAACACTGGCTACCACGTAGGGAGCCTCCAGAAATATATGTTGAATGAATGCAGATCACTGTGTTGCTACAAAAATCACCTCTTTCCAAACACCAATTTTAATAAAGTCTTATTTACCATGTCCAGGTTTGGTTAGGAAAGCTTTCCACTATTGTTTGAAATTTCCCTATTAGTCTCAGTCTCAAAGTAAAGTAGATCTGCAAGGGGCATATAAGACACCTATCAACAGATCTTTTAGGTGATTCTTAAATGAAATTGGTTGGAGTCTGCAGAATTCATACTGCCCAGAAGATAATACTCACCTCTGTCTGGTAAGGACTGGGATCCCAAAGATTCATGCTTGAGTGGAGCCTTTCTTGGCTGGAACTGGGTATTTCGTGACCTCTGAGCTGGTGTCAACACTGCCATCTTGCAACAGAGCAGTTCTTGCCCCTGGTCACCACCTGGGACCTAGAAGTCATTTTTATTTATTCATCAGACACTTCTATCACACTCTCTAGTATGTGCTAGTACTTTCTATTTCCCAGGCACTATTTCTAAGAGCTTTATGAATATTAACTCACTTGATGCAGAGCGCAACAACCTTATGAGCTAGGTACTTTTATTATCTGTATTTTTGTAACGGGGAAACTGAGGCACAATGTTTAAGCAACTTGCCCAAGGTCACCCAGCTAAAAGCAGAAATGTTAGGATGGGAGCTCAGGCAGAATGAATCCAGCGCCCACGCTCTTAAGCATTACTCTGTGCTCCCTCATTATATATATTTGTGCTTTAATGAAAACTCTTTGGGAATTGGGGCTAAGTTCTCAGAGAATACTAATATGTTTTCTTATCTAAAAAATGAAAATAATAATTTCTAGCTTACAGGGTTTTGGAGACCAGCAAATAAGATTGCACTGTGTGAAATCACCTAACACAGGGCCTGGTACATGGTATGTCCTCATTAAATGAAGGTTTCCTTCCAGACATTTGTCATTAATTAATTTTCAAGTCACTTTCATAATAATTAGCTCATGTGCAGCTTAGAATTTCCCATATCTTCTGTAAAGAATGAAGAGCCTGAAGCTGAGACTTGAAATGATTCTTCTCTGTTACAGGGTTAAGGGGCACTAATGCCAACTCAAGAACCCTGGTCTCTGGGTCACAGGTTAGAAGTCTTTGGTCGGTTATGTACACGCTGAAAGGAACACACAAGGACACAGAATGCTGCAAAGGGAAAACAGACTCATACAACATTCAGGAAGATGCAAGTAAAAATGAACCCTGGGGTTTCTAACTTGTGGTCCACCGACTCCCTCCCACGTATTCCATGAATGTGAATAGGAAAAATAACTTTATTTTTACTAGCTTCTAAGCAAAATTTAGCATTTCCTTCAATTATGAATGGAAGCCACAAACCAAGGTGCTATAAGCAGTACACAGGAATCTGTCACCAGCTGAAACTGCAGATGTTCTCATATCACATTACAACCAGATAAATGTCAAAGTCATTCATCAGCACTTTGAAATTATACTAGTTATTAGGCCTGTCCCTAGATGTTACTATTTAGTGCATTAATTTTAAAAAGCACATCTATAACTTTATCATACATTTAATGCTTTGCGAACTGTATTTCAATATAATTGAGTTCTTTTTAATCCTTTATATTTTCCTTTATGTATTTAAACAATACTATTATGTGAAGGAGTCCAGGGACTTCACCTTACTGGCAAAGAGGTTCATGGTACAAAAAGAGACTGAGAACTTCTGGATCTTAAAGAAAAGCCCCTCACTCTGATCTGGAGATTTCAGGAAGAAACAGACCACAGCTTTCAGAGGCTAAATCTGTTCTCTCTACCTGCGGCATCGGCTCATCCAACTGCTTCTCCAAATACTCCAAGAGCACCACCACCTCCTCCCCGCTCTCGGGATGCTGCTTCCGCACCCAGCTCTGCAGGTCCCCCGGCAGGATGGTCAGGAACTGCTCCAGCACCAGCAGTTCCAGGATCTGCTCCTTAGTGTGCACCTCAGGCCGCAGCCACAGTCGGCAGAGCTCCCGGAGCCGGCTCAGAGCCTCGCGGGGCCCCTCAGCTTCCGGGTAGCGGAAGCCTCGGAAGCGCTGGCGGGAGTGCTCGGATCCCGGAGCTGGGCTGCCTGGGGCGCCCGCCTCAGCAGCCAAGGCGGAGGCTTCCTCCTTCTCCACCTTCACGGTCAGGATCCCGGTCCGGTCCTCTGCAGACTGGGCGTCCAAGGCTGCGCTTTCCTTCGATTCTCTAGCCATCCTGGACCAAGGCAGTACTTGGGCCTCACTATAGCTGGGAGCTGTATTTCTTCGGAAAATTCTTGAAAGGTGGGAAATCACAATTTTACTGTAAAACTGCAGTGGTCCCCTTCCGCGTGTCCAGGGGCCCAGGACACCCCTGGGGCGCAACTTCACAGATTGCCCCCTGTAGTCCGTGCCTTTGTAGCGTCCTCCTCTGCACCCCACCCCGAATCCCACAATAAGTAACCCCAAAGGATGTCTTGGTGGAATGAACAGATTCCAGATGCTGGAGAAAAATTGAGGCTGGGGCACAGGAAGCCTCGGTGGGAATCAATGCCACTTCCCGGGCTCTCTAGGAAGCACCTCTCGGTGGTTGTCCCCGAGTTAACCCGTTAGCAACCATGCCCTTACCTCCACTCAAGGGAAGCAGTTAGGGGAAGGAGAAAAAAAGGATGACAGGCTCTGTATCATAAGAAATAAGACTATATCTTACAGTCCTGTAAGGATGCTGTTGTGCCCCCCCACCCCATGCTCTGATGTAAAGCTTGACTACAGAGCTGGCATAAAATTGACACTAGAATTCAGAAGAAAGCAGGGCTTCCTCAGAGCACCAGGCAGGAGGACATGCCCTTTCTCTCAGAAACATCGAAGAACACATCACCAGGCACTTGCTTGGAGAAGCAGTGGCTGCCCCTGGCTCTTGCTCCACTCCAGCTGCCATTCTTCCCTCCCTTTCAAGGCTAAACTACTTGAAATAAAGCCCTCCTATCTCTGACTCTAGTCCTCACCTTAACACACTGTAGGCGGCAAACTGCCAACAAAGCCATTGAAATTGCTCCTGCAAAAGTAACTAGAGATTCTGTCCCTCTTCCCCTCCACACACAACAGTTACCACTTTCTATTTTCCATGGCTTCCTCTCAGGCAACCAGGATTTCCAGGCTTCCCACTTCCAGAAACTCTCTAGTCCCTGGCATCAGGGACCATATTATCTTGGGCTTTCATTCTTGTTTCTTTCCAGCCCTCATTTATGGTCTGGCATAGTGGTTAGATCCACCGACTCTCAAGCCAAGATACCTGGGTATGTAATCCTGGCTGTACCACGTACTAGCTGGGTGACCTTGGTAAATTACTTATCCTCTCTGTGCCTGACTTTCCCAATCTATAAATGGGGATAGTAACAGTAGACAGTGATGGAGGAAATTTTCACCTGTTGAGGTATGGGGAAGTCATTCCGACTTATATGATGTACATCTGTTCTAACCATTAAAAAAGAATGCATTTACCATATTGTTCACAATGTCCACTTTGAAGATAGAGATAAATGCCCCCCCACCCCGCCCATGATGCCAATGCTATTACACCTTCGAAGATGAGGGTCCCTTCCCAGACACCAAGGTCATGCTGACTCACTGTGTATGTGCTAATCTGTCTCTTTTGAAACCTTGAAGGAATGCACCCCTGTCATGTTTGATATTTGTTCTTTGTTCTGACAAGATATGAAACTGTGGTTCAGGCATCCAAAATGGAACCGGGTAACCATTGTGCATGTGGTTTCAGAAATGTTCCTGCGTCACTGAGAACCTGAATTTTCTGAACTGTATCAAACTCAAGCACACTACCAGCTGTTCTCAAAACAATATCTGCTAGTAGCTGCCAGCTGCAACCTTACGGTCTCAAGGTCTCCCCTTGTAACTATGTAACCCATTTTGGACCCCAACCAACCCTTGCTTAGCAAGCACCCTTACTTCTTGCCAGCTCCAATCCTAATTTTTATTTATTTACTTGGCTGTGTCAGGTCTTAGTTGTGGCACGTGGGATCTTTCGTTGTGGCGCACGTGCAGGCTCAGTAGTTGCAGCACGCAGGCTCTCTAGTTGTGGCGCATGGGCTCTAGAGCACGTGGGCTTAGTTGCCCTGTGGCATGTGGGATCTTAGTTCCCCGACCAGGGATCGAACCCATGTCCCCTGCATTGGAAGGCAGATTCTTAAACACTGGACCACCAGGGAAGTCCCCTCCAATCCTAATTCTTGACAATTTGTGTACAAATTGTTTTTTGCCTACCTAAGCCCCCGCCCCCCATTTTGTAGTCTGACAGAACACAATCCAAGTGCTTCTTGAATCCATGTCTCTTGGGTAACAGTCCTCAGTTTGGCTCGAATGAAACTCTTTTCTATTATTATTATAGACTGTTTATTGATTATTGCATTGATGAAAGGGATGTTGTGAGCATTAAGGTGAGTTTTTGTGTAAAGTGCTTAGAACAATGCATGGCCTATAATAAATTAGGTCTACCCTAAAATGGAAGCCCCGAGATTCCTTTGAACCAGGCAGGATTAGATTTTAAGCCAGAAATGACTGCAAAGTTATTTTGGTGGACCAAGATGTCAGTAAGTCCCCTTTCTACCCATGGAATACAAGTTTGATAGAAGTTTATTAAATGGAAGAATACCATGCTGATACCTTCCTGAGTTTTTTTGTTTTTTTAAATAAATGTATTTATTTATTTATTTATTTTTGGCTGTGTTGGGTCTTCATTTCTGTGTGAGGGCTTTCTCCAGTTGCGGCGAGTGGGGGGCCACTCTTCATCGCGGTGCGCCAGCCTCTCACTGTCGCGGCCTCTCGTTGCGGAGCACAGGCTCCAGATGCGCAGGCTCAGTAGTTGTGGCTCACGGGCCCAGTTGCTCCACGGCATGTGGGATCCTCCCAGACCAGGGCTCGAACCCGTGTCCCCTGTATTGGCAGGCAGACTCTCAACCACTGCGCCACCAGGGAAGCCCCCTTCCTGAGTTTTTATTCCTTAGTTTTTATTCCCTCTGCAGTTCAAAGGATAACAAAGAGATAAAACTTAAGAAAATGAGAGATGTCAAGGCTGTTACAAAGGAAAACTACTAGAAAATATTCTTCTCTTGATGAGCTGCCACAGGAGGTACAGGGCACTGCCATGAAGTACTGGCAAAGTAAGTGAACCTGAATCTAGTTTCTAGATCCTAATGCCTTTGTATAGGTGAGATACAGAAGCAAGTTAAGCAGTTTTCAAACACCTCAGCACATTAGGATCATTGGGGAGCTTTTAAAACATCCTGATACCTTGGCTGAAACCGAAATCAATTAAATCAGAATGTCAGAGGGTGGGACTCAGGCATGAATGACTTTAAATATTTCCTAGGTGATTCCAGTATGCAGTTGAGTTTGAGAATTAATGAGTTAAATGATACTTAAAAGAAGTAATCAACCAAATCCAGAATGTGGGACATTCTATATTCTATAGAACAGAAGATTCAGGTTCTTCAACAAATAAATGGCATCTTTCAAAAAGGCAGGGGAGAAAGGGGAGCTGTCATAGATTAAAAGAGACTGAATAGATATACCAACCAAATGCAACGGTAAACCTTATTTGGGCCCTAATCAGACCAAAACAACTGTAAAATGGCATATTTGAGACAACTGGGAAAACTATAACACAATGACATTAAGGACTCACTACCAATTTAGTTGCCATAATGATACTATGTTTATGTTAAGAAAAACGTCCTCATTTGTTAGAAATTCATACTGAAATTTGTACTTGTGGGTGAACTGATATAATGTGTAGATTTGCTTTGAAATACTCAGAAAGAAACAGAGAAAGAAAGAAAATGGTGCAAAGATGAGAGTTGTTGAAGTTGCATGACAGGCAGAGGGGGGGTTCATTGTAATATTCTCTTTACACTTATATACGTTTGAAATTTTCCATAGTAATTTTCTTTTAAATTAAACAAAATCATACCTTCCTTCCTGAATAATTCCATCCAAAAGCCTTTAGGTAGGGCCAAAGGAAGTGGGAGAGGAGGTGGCAGCCCAGCCCAGGGTGAGTTCGGAGCCCCAGTGAGTGAAAAGAGTGTTCAGAGGGGTGAAGGGAGGAAGCTACAGCAGGAGAATTTACACTGAAATATTACAACTACCTACTCCACAGACCCCATTCACGTTTCACCAACGTAAGATCTGAGGTCTGAGCCCATGAGAGGAGCAAGACGACATGGGGAAATTGATTACACACAGGAAGGATTAATCAATTAAGTAAATATACAAGATATTGGGAGCCAGATTCCTCATGTCAGAAAAGGAGTTACAAACCTGAAAAAGAGAAAGGCCGAAATGAATCCTGTGGTGTTGGATTGGAACTGAAGGTATTAGCGTGAACTCAAGTCCCAATATCTACAGTTACTTATAGAAATAAATATAGATGTAGGCATGTAGGTGTATATGTGTATATACAGTATTTGATAAATAGCACTGCAATGTTTTGATATAAATGGAAAAAAAATAAAATTTGGTTGACAAATAACAAATTACTTCCAGTTGTTTAAAGACTTAAAAGTCAAAAAGCAAAACTTGCACACTTTTAGAAAAAAATTGGAAGCATTTTTTTATGCTCTTGAATAAAGCAAGATTTCTTTTAAAATACACAAACTGCACAAAATGTGAAGGAAAAATTCTGTAAATTTGACATCATTAAAATTTAAAACTACATCAAAAGATACCGAAACAAGTAGAAACTACAAACAGAAGACTAACAGAAGATATTTGCAAGCCATATGATCAACAAGGATCAATATCCAGACTATACAGAGAGCATTAACAAATAAGAAAAAAGCCAACAATCAAACAGAATAATTGACAAGAACTATACACAGGCAATTCATAGATGTGGAATCTGGAATGACCAACAAACATAAGCAAAGATCCTTAACCTCATTATTTACTAAGAGGAAACAAATTTTAAGCCATTTCATACCCATACCTCAGCAAAATTTTGCAGAGCTTTAATAATATTTGCTAGTAAGAATGTGAAAATTTTTGAACCCTTGTACACAGCTGATGGGTGTGTAAGCCGGTATGCTCATCTTAAAAAGCAATGTCAGGGACTTCCCTGGTGGTCCAGTGGTTAAGACTCTGTGCTCCCTATGCCGGGGGCATGGGTTTGATCCCTGATCAGGGAACTAAGATCCCACATGGCACAGCCAAAAAAAAAAAAGCAATGTCAGTATATACTGTATAGTAAAGTTGAAAATGATATACACATGGACTTAACAGCTTTAAATTATTTAACCTGTAGGACTCTTGTACATGAACAATAATGTTAACTGAGTCACTTTTCTGAGCCAGACACTGTTTTAGATATTCAGGATACAACAGTAACAATAAAAGGACAAAGATTTCTGCCCTCATGGAGTTTATATTCCAGTGGGGATTGACAAAAAAATAAACTATGAGAAGAATAAATACATAAATTTTAATAGGATATCACGAGCACAATGTTTTAAAAAAAGGAATAAAAGAACAAAACAGAATTAGGACAAGACCCTGGTCATTTTTTTACCAGTCTATTCCTCAAGATTGTTTATGTAGCTGGTAACCTTGAAAGATGAGATAACATATCCCAGTGGTCAATTACCAGGCTTACTTACTGCTTGTTATAAAAGCTGAGGATTTCCTAAATTCAGGCTTCCCTGGATGCAACATAGGCATGTTGTGTGTATAGCATCCACCTGAGCCCATCGTGTCACCTCCTTGGAACTTGGGGGCAAGAGCAACTGATGCAAATACGATGATCTCATGCTGTTTGCTATCTATGAATAACAAGTGTTAGGCTTGCTATCTATAAGAAATGGGCTGGGAAAAAAAGAAAAAAAGTAAAAAAAAGATCAGGGCCTTATATCCTGGACCCATGCAACAAGACATGTAGGAGCACAAAAGGCCCAAGGAGGACTGTCATGCCTAAGGTTTTTGAGAATTGGAGAAGAATAACAATTACAAGGACTTTGAAATAGTATGGCTATTTGGGGGTGGGGAGGTGGGCGGGCATCGATGCATTGGAGAAACACAATGAAATTCTGAAGGCAAAATGTGAAAGGCATTGGGCCTCCTTGGAATCATATAAAATCCTTTGTTTCTGACCCAGGAACTCGTATTTTATGCCAGATTCCATGAAACAATCACAGGCTAAGTTAATTAGCTTGTTACTAGAGTAAAATGAAATCCCAGACCCCTAAACTCTGAGAAAATATGTCCAACAGTCTTTGTCGATGTCCTTTTGCATGTATTTGTTCTTGGGTCAAAGACTCTGGTTATGCATACACATCTATCTCATGATTTGGAGCATTACTTATGAATTTTCCTTAGACATATATTCCCTTTCAGTATTATAGTGATAAAGCTTTGCATGCATAATGATTTTTTAATAATTCTAATTCCCTCAAGATATATACATATATTGGTATAGGAGGCCAGCACTCACTCTAGACACATTTTAACTCTTGCACTGCTTTTACCTCTTGAGGAACAGTCACCTTGCTGCCAGACAAAATTAAAGGTATTATGGCTAATTTGTAGACTCTTTAAAAATATTTTAGTTTAACTCCTCCCCATGGTCACTTTTAAAGACCCCCTAGAAACTAAAAGATTCACTTCTCTGCTGAAACACAGAGAAATTTAGGGACTGCTCAAGTTCCCCATCTAATTAGTAGCAAAATTAGCACTAGAAGCTTTGTTACCCAGAGCTTCAGTTATCCAGTAAGATTTCTACCCACCTATATTATTTCTCATGAACAGTACCCCTCACCTACATTATTCATCAGCTGTTGTACAGGTAACAGTGGTGACTCTCCTGGCTTGGGTAGTCCACAGTCCCATGAATAAGACTGGAATTTCAGTCATACCTAAGGAAACAGATTCAGGAAAGTAAATAATAGAAGTGGAGGAAGTTGGAAAGTGGCAAATGACACCAAGCACTTGGTTAGGTACTGTCACTGTGAAAGGCTACAGCATGAGCTGTGATGAAAGCCAGCCTTTGATGTGATCTCAAAGAGAAGTCTAGTATATTCCTTCTCTCTCCATTTCTCTACCTTGCTCCCAAGGGGATTGGGCAAACCTGGAAACACTGCCCTAGATACCTGCATTTTCTCTATGAGTCAAAGAAAGTTTCCTAAGGGTGAACAGAATGTAGAAGATATCTAGAATTTCCCAAATTGTGGGTTGAGTTCTGAGTTAACTTCTTGCTATATGAGCTTCAGAGAATCTCCTGGTTACAGCCTTCATCTAGCTCATCTGATAGTAATACCTTTCTGTTCAACAATTAGTTCTATACCTTAAAAGTGCCCCCAAAGCATTGGCCTCTGATGCATTGGGTATCATCTTGTTAAATATTCAAGGGTAGGATGACCAGCAACTGGTCCGAGTGTGAGGATGTCATCCAGAATGTGAAGAGGAGGTGGTGACTGTGCTGGAAGATCTGGAGAGAGAACTTGGTGAACCAGGAGAGCAGATGAAAAGGTTGATGTGGGACTGTGTGTGTGTGTGCGTGTGTGTGTGTGTGTGTGTATGATACAAAACGAAAGTGGGTGAATCAGGGCTCTTTCTGAATAGGCTCCACCACACCTATTTCTTGTCATTCCACCACCCCTCCAGAAGTGGTTCTTAACTTCATTTAGTTCTCCAACCCTTTTGAAAATATGATGGACACTATGGGTCCTCAGTGTATTAAAATTAACCACTACCATAGTAATGCCTGTTTGAATCTAAATGTTCTTAATTACTCATAGGTCCCAGCTGATCCTCTCGGGAAGGAAGTGGGAAAGAAGGAATTGTTATGTCTCCAAACAGATCAGGAATCCCTGAAATTTCACCTCTGGTCCCATAAGCCACATCCCCTTTAAGAGGCTGGTGAGGGGAAAGGCTGCCTCTGGGGGCTCACCTTTTCTAGAAAGCCTCAGCTGACTTCAGTGGGAGGTGAGCCACTCTGCAGAAGTGAGAGTTTCAGGTAGTCAAATGGACAAGTATGGATTTTTGGTTTTTTAACACATGTTTTTTCTGGTTACACACATTTTTAAAAAAATTGATTGAATGCTAAATTTGTAATTACTCCTTAGTTTATAAGGACAGAGAGACCAGAATCACATGGTAAATAAAAGCATCTCCTGAATTGATTCTCTTTAAACTGTAATTTTAAAAAAATCTTGACTCCATTTTTGATGTTTGATCACTGACAGCTTTCAACCTCCATCTTCCCCTTCCCTTCTGCCCCACATCTGGGCAAATTTATAAGAAATCCCAGTGCCTCCTCACTTGGCACCTGAAGGAAGTTCAAGCTATGCAAGCCCTTATCTATTTGTGCAATGAGAACTATTTCCTGGACCCATCCCCTAACCACAATAAAAACCAGGGCCACTAGCTCTCACTCTCCTTATGCTACTCAAGCCAGTTCTGGACCAGCTTGGGTGCTGCCCTGCTATCCCCAGAGAGTTCCATGATGAGAGTAATAAATTTTTCATACATTCTTGTGTGTGTGCATGGCATCATCCCTAGTAACTGGGAAGGGGGGTCCATACCACCTCTGTAGGATCATCGCATTCACAGTTCAAAGATATGTAACAGAATGTGAAAGGGCCGTATAATCCCCCATCCACCCTAGTTACCATGTTGACAATTTGTTGCGTATTTTCCCTGCACAGTCAAATCTTGACACATCCATAACCATTCTGTACCATTCTGGATAAGTTCCTATGCCCATCTTCAGTCCATTTACCGACTGATGTCCACTGTCTGAACTTTTCCTTCCTTTCTTCATCCCACCTACATGTTCTCTGTCTTTCTGGCCACTGTTTCTTCTTTTGCCCCCTGGCACCACAGATTTTATCTTTCTCATGCCCTTCTCATATTATTCCCTCTTCATATACTTTTCAGATATACACAAACTTCCTACTCTTGCATTTCATTTGGAAGATTTTCTCCCTTACAACAGGTCCCTTCTTTTCACTGGATTATTGTTTCAGATGGAAAGGTCAGGACTGATAAAGGATAGCAGTTCCAAAGAAAATACAGAGTTATACGGGAAGGTATGTAGAACACTGAGTGGGAGCATTCACCAGGATCCTAAGTGTGAAAAAAACAATGGACATGAGATCAGATCCGAACATCAGCAGACAACTCCAGACCTAAGCAAAGCAACAGAAGGGAAAAACTCAGGAGATTTAATATGGTAGTTTTTAAAGCATCTTATGGATGATGATCCAATGTTCTGATGTCTTGTACTCAGAATACCGATGACTTTTTGTAACACTGAAGATGTGATGGGAAAGCACTAAGGGAATTTCGGGTGACTAAGCTTAAATGAGGAAATCTGAGAATACCAGTATGAAGCATGACACTGTAAACAGATTGGAATTTGGAGTCAAAAGCCAAGGGTTTAACTAAGAAGACCCGATGTGAGATGTTAACATTAGAGGAAGCTGGGTGAACGGTATATGAGCACTCTATCTATCTTTGCAACTTTGTTATAAGTCTAAAATTATTCCATAATTTAAAGTTACTAAAAATAAAAGTCCAGGGTTTAAGCCTTGGTGCTGAGGCTTGGGTTTTGTGAATCTTCAATTCCTCATCTGTAAAACAGGATAATGATAATACTCATTTCCCTGTGTGGTTGTTGTGAGGACCAACTGTGGTTAAGTAAGTGGAAGCACTCTGAAAAACAGCGACGCACCCAGCCAATGCTGGTCACTATCCCAGGGGAGCATCATGCAGGTGTCAGAGGGAAGCAGTAGGCACAAAACGTGTTTACTATGCAGGTACTAGTCACGGGGAACACCAAAGACCCATTTACTGTAAAACATCAGCAGAGCTCTACGTGATCTTTAGGGATTAAACACAGATACAGATCTTCCTGGCATGTTGGCTATAGCAGTGCCACTTATTACATTATTAGAAAAGTTTAGCAGCCATCTCAAAGAGAATAAATAAGAGAGATGGGGGTAGTAAGAAACAGGAAGGCGCAAAGGAACCAAAGGGAAAGTAGCAGCTTCAAAAACCCAAACCTGCCTCTTTGAATATCCCCAGACCAAAATACATTTAGTGGAGACAGGAAGAAAGGTGTTTTCTAGTCTCAACCTACCCTGCACGACTTGGCCAGTGATCTGGAAAACTTGCACAAAGCTTGGATTAGACCAGCTCAGCCACCAGATGGGTCTTCTGATGGCGGATAAGGTTGCAGTGGCGATTAAAGCTTTTCCCACATTTGTTGCAATGGTGAGGTCGTTCCCCTGTGTGGCTTCTCTGATGCTCGATGAGAAATGAACGCCGACCGTAGCTCTTGCTGCACTGGCTGCATTGATAGGGCTTTTCTCCCTTGTGGATTCTCTGATGCTGGATGAGACCGGCACTCTGACTGAAGGCCTTCCCACACTCCTTACAGTGGTACCGTTTCTGAATATTGTGGATTCCTCGGTGATTAAAAAGACCCGAACTCCGACTGAAGGTTTTCCCACACTCATTACATTCGTAGGGTCTTTCTCCAGTGTGAACTCTTTGATGTCGAACGAGACCTGAGCTCTGAGCAAAGCTCTTCCCACATTCTTCACATCTGTGTGGGCCGGCTCCTAAGGGGTTTCCCCAGTGCCTCTCTACCCCACCCTTGCGGTCACCAACTTCTCTGTGTCGCGGATCCTGCTGTGATATCTCCCAGGTCTGTCCGTAAGACATTTTCCCATGTGGTTCCACTCTCTTAGGACAGTCTTTCCTTAGCATCAACTCTCTGTCCTCAGTCTTGGTCATTCCATCTGAAACGAAAAAGACCAGGTAAATGTCACTTGTTCCCTGAGCCTAGTGACAGGAGGGTCACTATGTGCACAGAAATGCAAGGTGCTTCTATCCTGATGTCACTCTACGTCACAGAGTAGGGAGGAGGTTAGAAGCAGAAGGGCCAGTGTGTTAACACCTTCCTCTAGGTAATGAGGGAGGTTTGCCCTCTTTGGCGAAATGCAGCTCGGTCCACCCCAACATGGATGGGGCCTGGAGAGAATTTTTTTTATACTTCTTCGTGGGAAGAGAAGGGTCAGGATCAGAGTGGCTTCTTTGGAGTCTTCCCTGAGAACTCCCTCCCCTCTGTGAGGTAGGGAGCCTCCAAGTGACCCTTTCCAAGGAAACTGACCTCATGTATACATTCATTCAGTCAGTCATTTATGGAACAAGCGCTGAGCTTCTCCTGTTCTAGGTGCTTCAGGCAGTACTTTATGTTTCTAATCCATAACCATCCCGGGTGCATCCCCAGCACAAAGCCTTTGCTCTAGCGCCTCTCTCTTTCTGGAAAGCTCAGACCTCAGATAACAGCAAGCCTCACTCTCTCACTTCCTTCAAGTTTTTGCTCAATTCTCACCTTAATTCTTCTATTTAAAACTACAATCTGTGTGCCCCATCCATAGCAGTCATAATCCCCCTTAGGCAGTTCTATTTGTGCTTCATTCCATAACACCACCTCCTAACATATCATCTCCTTATTTATATGCTTATTGTCTCCCCCTTGCTACAATCTCATCTCCACGGAAACAGGATCTTTCTGGTTTATTCCCTGAGAAGCAAGGTTGGCACATAGTGGCTGCTCAATAAATATTTGCTGAATGAATAAAAGAGAAAGGACTGAAATCAGTGCTACTACTGTGGCCTCAATTGACTGGCCCAGGGACCAGCGCTGAGGCAAAGGCTGCCTGTAGGACTGGTTCATGTTGGACAGTGTCCAACCAACCCAATTAGACCCTCTCTGCTTGGAGGAGTTGAAGGTGAGAATGGAGACAAACAGACCCAAACTGTCTAAATGCTAGAGAGCAGCTGCTGTGGAATTCTTAGGGTTCCCCAGGTGTGATTCCCACCTTGCAACCCAGAAAAGCCCAAGGAAAATTGCCCCCAACCCCCTCCTTTAGCCAACATCTGGCTTTTTCTCCCACATCTAACTGCACTGTCCCTCACACACCTGGACAGGTACCTCTTAGGACTCCTCTGGGGTGAGACCATGGTTCTTCTCCTCCTTTTAGCTGGGAGATGACAACAGGTTTGCAAAACAGAAATGTGCCTGCAGAGAAGAAATGGGCCACAAGTGAGATGAGTACTGCTGCCCAAACTTCACATTTATATCTGAAATGCACAAAGGAACTGAGTAGAATATAAAAACGAAGACATTTCTCACCTTTTAATCATTATCATTTATACAGCCTTCCATGACTTACAAAGCACTTTCACATACATTATCAAACTAATTCACCACAAACCCCCTGATGCTATTATCCCACTTCTTTAAAGAACTAGGGAAAAAAAAAAAAGAAATAGGAAAAAAATAAAAAGGAAGACAGACATATAGCTAGACAGACTCTATATTTAGAAAAAAGTCTGGAAAATATACAGCAATTTGACAAGAGTGGTTACTCCTGGGGAGTTGGACTTAGAGAACTTTTACTTTTTACTATGTAAACTTATGCATTATTTGGATTTTTTTTACTATCAATATGAATTCTAAACGAAATTCAAACTCGGTGATATAAAGTAACTTTAAATGTTGCTTGGCTAAAAAACAAAACAGCTAGAACTTGGATTTGGTTCTTTTAATCCCAAACACTTACTATGTTGCTTTACAAAATAAGCTTGTCCTAAATGTATAACACACACCTGCATTGATAGTCCTATAGGGAGAATTCTCTGATCTGTAGGTGCCCTCTGGATACTCTCCTGTAGCCACTGTAGATGCTTAATAAATATTTGTTGAATGAATGAATGAATGACTAGATGGATGGATGGGGGAATAGACATACTCAGATGTACCCTGGAAGAAGGGTTCTCAGCAGGGTTCTAGGTGCAGTTTGGAAAGTAGAAGGGAGAAAATAGATGGAAAATGAAAAATCCAAGTTCATGGGGAGAGGAGGAAGAAAGTAGCAAAGGAACTGACTGGGAAGATGCTCATAAAGGGGGAAAATGAAAACAGAAAGAATTTTAATAAGATGAAGTCACGGGAGTCAGAGGAAGGTCTGCAGTGTGCACAGAATTTACTCATCAAATATAATTTTAATTTAAATCAAGAGATGTGTTCCAAAATCCATGATAACTGTATGATTGGTGGGACAAATGAAATAAATAGAAGCAGGAGGCAGAGCGGCAAGAAAAGCTGTGACTTTGATACATATGGAGGTAATGTGAAAATGAAAACAGGAAACCTCTGCTGTAGATGGGTTACCAGAAGGGTAACAAAAAGTCAGAAAGAGGCTGTGATGTTATGTGTGGGAAATTAGACAGAATTTGGAGCCAACTGCTGCAGGGAGAGCTAGAATGGGAAGGCAGCTGACTCAGCCCCAAGTGCCCACTACTATACCCACTGGTGCCCAGTACTGACACCACTAAGGAGATTGCATACAAGGAAATGGCAAAGTCTATTCCATTGGATTTTCTCATCCCGTCTGCCACCTACTAAGCATATCTCATATTTTCTGACTGCAAATGTAAACCCAAATTGACAAGGGTGGCACTGGTAATTTCTGATAAGAACAGTTACTATATATTAAGAATAATGCGTGCCAAGTGTTTTTCACAAATTGTTTGTATTCAATGCTCACAACAACCTTCTGAGGTACACCTTTGTTATAGACTGAACTGTGTCATCCCCACCCCAAATTCATATGTTGAAGCCCTTTTTTGTTTATTTATTTATTTAATTTTGGCTGCATTGGGTGTTCGATGCTGCACCCGGGTTTCTCTAGTTGCGGCGAGCGGGGCCTACTCTTCGTTGCGGTGCGCGGGCTTCTCATTGCGGTGGCTTCTCTTGTTGCAGAGCACGGGCTCTAGGTGCTTGGGCTCAGTAGTTGTGGCTTGCAGGCTCTAGAGTGCAGGCTCAGTAGTTGTGGCACACGGGCTTAGTTGCTCCGCAGCATGTGGGATCTTCCCAGACCAGGGCTCGAACCCGTGTCTCCTGCATTGGCAGGCGGATTCTTAACCACTGCACCACCAGGGAAGCCCTGAAGCCCTGTTTTTGGAGATAAGGTCTTTAGGGAGATAATTAAGGTAATTAAAGGTGGGGCCATAATCCAACAGGACTGATGTCCTTAGAAGAAGAGGAAGAACTACCAGAGCGCTCTCTGACTCTCTCTCTCCCTCTCTCCACAGGCACATGCAGAGAGGAATGCCCATGTGAGGACACAGCAAGAAGGTCGTTCTCTACTATCCAGGAAGACAGGTCTCACCAGAAACCAACTCTGATGGCACTCTGATCTTCAATTTCTAGCCTCCAGAACTATGAGAAAAAAAACTTCTGTTGTTTAAGCCACCTAGTCTGTGATATTCTGTTACAGCAGCCTGAGCAGACTAAGACAATACTATTATTAACCCCATTTTGCAGATGAAGAAACCTTGATCAATCGGTTAAGTAACGTGCCCAGGTACAAGCAGCTTCCAAGAGGCAAAGCCATGATATGAACCTGTCTGTCAAACCTTGAAGTCCATTCTCTAAAGTTGTGCTCCACAGTGATTACTAATGTCTTCCTAAAAGTCTTCCTAATGTACCATGTGCCAGGAGACAAGAGAGCTTCCAGGATGGTACCCAGGGGAAGACTGCATGCAGGGGATCGGGACAAAGACAAGCACACTAGGCACTCGGAAGCACTGAACATTGCCGGTAAAGCGTCTTCTGACCCCCTGGTTTCCCAGCTCTGGTTTTTTGTTGGTTTGTACTTGACCAGGTGGGATATGTTCAACACCAGATAAATCCTGTCCCTCACCTGTCTTTCCGATACGGTGGGGCTCCTGAGCAGGGTCATATGTGAGCTGGGGCTCCTTAGGCTGGGACTGAAGGCCCAGTGACATCTGCTCTCCTAGAGACACTGTCTCTTTAGAGAGGACTTCTCGTCTGTGTCTGTAGGCTACCATCTAGAAATAAAGAGACAAGATTTGACTTCTGAAGAAATTAATTGTCTAAAGAAACATTTCCCAGAGAGAAGCAGAAAGCTGGCTCTTATTTAATCAGCAAAGTCAAGAGGACACAAAGCAGAGGACACAAGGGTCCTTGGTGACCTACATATACTCTTTCCCTGGCGAATCTCCCTTCCTACCTCGTGTTGTGGTTCATCGAGCTCTCTCTCCAGATCCTCCAGCAAAATCACTGCCTCTTCCCCACTCTCTGGACATTGCTCCTGCACCCAGCCCTGCACCTCCTTGGGCAGGATACACAGGAACTGCTCCAGCACCAGCAGGTCCAGAATCTGCTCCTTCGTGCTCACATGCGGCCTCAACCACTGGTAGCAAAGATCCCGGAGTCGGGTGAGAGCCTCCCTTGGTCCAGGGGTCTCTTGGTAGCAGAGCTGTCGAAAGCGCCTTCGGAAGATCTCCCTTGCCAGTGGATTATTGCGTTTCAGTCCGGATTCCTGCATTTGGAGGTGACTTTCTGCCTCTGCTTTCACTGTCAGTTCTTCCCAAACATCCGGAGCTTGAACATCCAGGGATATAACCTCCTTGGAGTCTGTATTCATTTTGACCTTGAACAGCTTAAAAGGCACCCTCTAGCTGGAGCTATGCTTTAGAAACACCTTTGGAAGTTCCCCCCTAAGCAGTAAAAATCATTGTTTAGGTAGAAAAATGGCAATAGTTAATGATAAAAAAAACTGATAATATAAGCAACTGTCATACACCTAAAGCTCTTCACTGAAAGTAAAGTGACTTGGTGACCAAAGATGAGAATAGTGGAAAATATAAGGTCATAATGTACAAAAAGCATAGATTTTCAAGTTACCCAGACCTAGGTTTTATTCCAGTTCTAACTTTTACTAATTGTTCGACCTTGTGCCAATTTCTTATCTTGTTTCAATCTCAGTTTTTTAATGTGAAAAAGAAATAGCAATAATACCATACGGAGTTCACGGAGGAATTAAGGGCCATACAGATCACTCAGAATGGTTAAAAAGTTCAGACTCACTGTATAAAAATCAAATTACAGAAAGAATAAATGGAAATATTGCTCTTGCCTTTAAAAATAATTTTTTTTAAATTTATTTATTTGGTTGCGCCGGGTCTTATTTGCGGCACGGGGGATGATTTAGTTGGCGGGGGGGGGGGGGGGGGGCGGGATCTAGTTGCCTGATTAGGGATAGAACCCGGGCCCCTTGCATTGGGAGCGCGGAGTCTTACCCACTGGACCACCAGGGAAGTCCCTGCTGTTCTCGTCTTTGACTAAATGAACTAACTTTTATTGAAATCTTTACTTGAGTTTTTAAAATTAATCTTCAAAACAACCATTAAGGCTGGTTTCATTTTTACTAAATTTACAGAAAGGAAAGCTTAGGTCGACTGCAAGTCCTGTGAGCTTTCCACACTGCTCTGCTGCTTCCTAAGAGTAACAGCCAACACTGCACAACAGTCTACAACATGCTTTCAGATACAAGGCCATATTTAATCCTCACAATTACCCTCTGAGGTTTGATTACAATCACTATTTCACTAGATAAGAAATGGGGGCCAGGGGAAGTTAAGTAAGTTTCTTAAGGTCAAATTCTTTTTGCGGACAGTCCTAAGAATCCACAGAAGCCCAAGAGAAAAGTGTGCTCATATCCAGGCAGTGCCTGAGACCCAGGAGGACTGAGCGTCTCCAAAATGTCAGGAGTGCAGACCAGAAGCTGAATTCCAGCTTGACAGGCCCTGTGGCAGACAGCTAGGGAATCGGAATCCGGGGCTTAGGGGTGGGAGGGGAAGAGCAGGGAACCCTGATTATGTACCTTTAATTTCTAGGCTCCCCAGGGATTTGTATGCACGCCAAGGTTTGAGAATCAATGAACTAAGGGAAAGGGAATCGGAAAATGTCACATTCTGCACTTGACAAGCAGTCCATTCAACGCCCCTTCATCTGCTTTTAGAACCAAAGAGTGAGAGTGTATAGACACTGGCTCTCCACGAGGAAGGCTGCAAAAAGTCTTTACAAATTTGTCCTTAACTTCCTTGTCCCCGAGGATATTTCCCCAGACTCCAGGCGTTTCCTGCCCTGAGTCCTAATCCTGCTGCCGTTATTCACCGCGGTGACCCTCCCCGAGACCTCTCCCGCGTAACGTCCCACCAGCCCGGGTGACGGATCGGCTCCAGGATCGCGGGGCACGACCACCGCCCCCTCCCCCCACTCCGCCCTCCCCGGGGCCGAGGCTCACTTTCCATACCTCTTTCTCAGCCACACCCACCCCACCCCACCCCGGTTCCCGGGCCGACTCACCGGACCTGGAAAAGGTGAGGAGGCTGGGGGCTCCCGCCCCGACGCTGGGAAGAGCGCGCCGGGAACAATGGCCCTGCGGGGAAGACGCCAGCCCACCGCGGGGCCCACCGCGCACGGGCACTTCCGGCCGGTCTAGGATTCAGTGTCTCGTTTCCTACCTCCTGCGCGTGCCTCACCTGGAACCAGCCGCCAATTTCCTGGGCGTCCGGTTCGATTTCAACGGTGAATCACATAATCAGAATTCGTTACGTGTGTGGGCCCCAGATAGGTTTTAAACTGAAAACACAGATGAAGCACAAACCGTTAATTATTGAAAATGCTTATTTTTAACACATTTAAAAAATTAATACATTACCTATGACTTTTTAAAAGGCTCAGACAATTCCAAAATTAATAAAGTAAAAGGTGAAATCCCATCCTGTCCCTCCTAAGCCTCACTTCCCTGAGATAACCGCTGTCACCGTTAGCTTGGAATTTGCATGTATAATTCTCATCTCTGTCTCTGTCTCTCTCTCACACACGTTAGATAGATAGATGGATAGACAGGCATTGAGCTACTTTACATTTAGCTTTTCCCCCATCACTTATTTTAACGTTTTCACGTCATGTATCCCAGACATCTTTATCAGTCAGGCAGGTCTAACTCATTTAGTGGCTGCATAATCATAGTACATCAAGTACATGCCTGGCAATTTATTTGACCAGGCCCCTACATATTGACAGAGGTCTTCTTTCCTTCCTACCTTTCTTCCCTCCTTCCTTTTATTTGTTTTCTGTTTTTTTTTTTGTTTGTTTGTTTTGGTTTTGGTTTTATTTGTTTGTTTGTTTGCTACAAAGTTGTCTGGATTCTTAGTAGTAATATAAAATCAGTCCAAAACCTACTAAATTACCTTTATTAGTACCAAAGAGCATAATTATAAGTACTGTTTGTCATTCATTAATTTTATTATGCCAAACAGAATGGTGGTATTTCATAGATTAAACTATGTTTTGCTTTGTTTTAATGGAACCTCGTTGTTTATTTATTTTATCACAGTAATAAAAAAGCATCTTGCATGTTAATGGAGGGTCCATGATGCATTTTAACTCCAAAACTGTAGCTGTGTAAATTTCTTTAGTTGTTTTACGCAACCTAGCCATCTGAGGTCATTAAATAAACTCAAGCTTCATCCTTTACTTCAGCTTCTTCCAAATATCCGATAACTGTGTATTAAGAGCACCAGCATGAAGAAAACTTGCCCCCAATCCTGATCACTTTCTCCAGCATACCTCACTTGCAAAGCCCTCAGTACAACTTTCCTAAAAACTATAAAATGGGAGTAAATGCTCAACTTCACTTGGGCTTTAAATGTGTTATTCTCTTCCATTTTTGATGCCTAGCTGTGACAAGTAAACACAGTTTTCATGCTCTCAAATATCTCACTAACAGTTAATTAGGCTCTTTAACTGGTTTATGTGTGCTTGTTAAGTAGGTCAACTATAGGACTCAGGGCGGTTAGACTCTAGGGTCAAGTGGACAGCACATTGGACTTCCTTGTGGTCCAGAGAAAGACTGGCTCCCACTTGTCTGTTTGGAGGAAGATTCCCCTATAGCAGTACCTTGATGAGCGTCTTGGTACAGAAGGGATTATTTTTAACTTAGAATTGGGACTTTCTACTCAAAATATTTAAAATGCCATTAGCTCAGAGACAAGAAGAAATGCTGACTACATGGCTTACTAAAAAGATTGAGGGTCACCTGAATCTGGAAACAGGTATATTGGGATACTGACTCTACTGTGTGTTACGTCGTAAGCTCAAAAAAAGAAGGAGGAGAAAATGTTTTGGAGGATTGGTAACACAGAGATTGAGGTAACTAGCTGGTATGTGGTTAGCTTCAAGTGTAAAAATATTTGTGTCCCATACTAATCTTCACTAACCCACCATGTAAGAGGTTTCAGTAAGCAAGTGGGCAAGCTGATCTGCCCTATGGATGTCAGCAACTGTTTTTTCAGCTCAGTGTTTGATCAAGGAACTTTTGAACATGGTGACCATGACTACCATGATAAAGGATGTGCATAGCCCCCCCCCCAAAAAAAAGGCTTTCTTTCACTAAAGCTAATCAAGACACCACCACTGTTGAGCTACAACCAATCCGAAACCCTAGATATGGTGTAATATCACAGTGGGAACAGCCAGTCACCTAATGGCAAGTTGACTACATTGGACTCTCTGTGACAGAGAGAACAAAATTTTACTTCAAAGCAATAGACACTTGTGTTGGATTTGGGTTGGCTTTCTGTGCCTACCCTGCTTCTGTCAGTACTGACTTGATGAAAGCTCTACGCACACCAGCCCCAAATTAGTTGGGCATTAAAATGAAATGATTTTTCCCTCAATCTCTAATACTAATTGGGTACTTGTGAATCCTTTCCTGTCCTTTAATGATGCCTTGACAGATCCCATAGCTTTCTGGTCAATTTTATGTATTAAAGGTCTCATCCAATTTGTTTCTAATTTAAAATTGTATTATCTATTGAATAAGTTATAGAGCCACAGATTCAAAATACAAAAAGTACAAAAGGGAATACACTGAAACATCTCCCTTTGACTTTTCTCTTCTGTTGAGCTTGACAATGATATTGCAGTTCTGTAGGAAAATGTCCTTATTTTTTAAGATATTGTTTTTGGCTGCACTGTGTGGCATGCGGGGTCTTATTTCCCCAACCAGGATTCAACCTGTGCCCCCTGCATTGAGAGCACAGAGTCCTAACCATTGGACCACCAGGGAAGTCCCGGAAAATGTCCTTATTTTTTAGAGATGGGAACTGAAGTGTTCAAGGATGGTATGTCATGATGTCTATAATTTGCTATCAAATACTTCAGCAGAGAGTATGTGAGAGAGAGCGCAAATATGGCAAAATGAATACTTATAAATGTAGGTGAGTATATGGTGTTCGTTACACATAAACCTTTGGGAGTCACTGTGTTTCAGAATTCAGATTTTTTAAGACTATAAAAAAAAAAAAAAAATCCCAGTTCAGTTCACTTCGAGATTTGCCTCAGATGAGTTTTAGTGCCAAATTCATGGGGGAAAAAAGAGTTTTCAGAATTTTATAGAGTTTGGAACTGTGGATAAGGGATCCTGGATATGTACTAGTCTCCCTCTTTCCCTCCCCCCCCCCATCTATTTAAACATTTTCAAATTTAAGAACTATTTAATAAAAATTTCCATCCTACTCCTACCCCCCGTCACCTAATTTCATCCCCTAGAAACAGCCAAAACTTCTGATTTCTTCTGTAGGTTTTCAGAGATATTTTATACATATAGAAGCAAATATTTATTTATAATTTATCTCCATTATTTTGCACAAATAGTAGAATATTATGCATACAGCTCCCTATTTTGCTTATTTAATTTAATAATATATCTTGGAGTTTTTCCCATAGCCATAGACATAGATTTACCTCTTTATTTTTGACAGTTGTATAATATTTCATGATGTAGATTTTTTTAGGCAGTCCTCTATGGATGAGCAACTAGGTTATTTCCAATTATTTTCTATTTATAAACCATACTAAATTAAATAGTTTCATACACACATCATCTTACCCATGTATGAGTATATCTCTAGGGCAAATTCCGAGATGTAGAATTTCTGAGTCAAAGAATATATGCACTTATGAATATAGACTACTAAATTGCCCTCAAAAGTATTAATAGTTATGAAAATTTGCAGCTCTCTAATAATATCTGAAAGTGATACCACCCCCAATCTTCATCAAACTTTTTGATCTTTGCCAAAATAAGAAAAAATGGTATATTATTGTAGTATTAATTAGCATTTCTTTAAATATGAACAAAATTGAATAAATTAATATTCATGTACAGTTTCTTTCTGTGAAGTTTTTGTTCATACCCTTTCCCTTTTTCCTTTTGTGATGGTCTTTATACTGATTTGCATGATCATTTTATATTAGGGAAATTAGCCCGTTGTGGTAATTTGGAATTTTTCCACTCTAGTTTATGGTCATTTTAGTTACACAGAAATTTTAAATTTTTAAGTAAATTTACTAATCCTTTATGTTTCCTGTGATTTCATGAAAGGTCTCCCTTGTGCCAAGACTATAAAGGAAAATTCTCATGTGGTTTCTTCTAGGAATTTTATGGTTTTTTTTTTTCCTTTTTAAATTTTTGAACCACCTAGAAACTATTCAGTTGTAAAATGTGAGGTGTGGATTACACTTAACTTTTTTTAGATGTCTACCCAGATGTCCCAGTACCATTTACTGAATGATCTATCTTTTCTCCACTGACTTGAAATGCCATTTTTATCAAATTCTTAAATATTTGTGCCTACTCTTGGATTTTCTATCCTGTTCATACTACAATGTTTTATTCATTATAGCTTGTAATATGTTTTAAAACCCAAAAGGTCTGTGTCTTTTTTGCTATTCTTTTCTGAATTTTCCTGACTACTAATGCTTGTTTACTTTTCACATAAACTTTAGAAGCTGTTTATCCAGTCTGAAAACAAAATTCTACGTTAATTTTTATTGGTATTATATTAAACACCTAGACTAACATGTAGAGAAAATTGATAGGCCTTCTTCTCCATATCTTGATTCAGTCAACAATATTTAAAGTTTTCTTACTATTGATCTTGTAATTTGCTCTTAAACTTATTTCTCAACAAAACAAAAAGACAACATACTGAATGAGAGAAAGCATTTGCAAATGATATGACTGATAATGGGTTAATACCCAAAATATATAAACAGCTCATACAACTCAATATCAAAAAACAAACAACCTGATTAAAAAATGAGCAGAAGACCAGAATAGACATTTTTCCAAAGAAGACATACAGATAGCCAACAGGCACATGAAAATATGCTCAACATCTCTAATCATCAGAGAAATGCAAATCAAAACCACAATGAAATATCACCTCACACCTGTCAGAATGACAATCATCAAAAAGTCTGTAAATAACAAATGTTGGAGAGGACGTGGAGAAAGGGGAACCCTCATGCACTGTTGGTGGGAATGTACATTGGTGCAGTCACTATGAAAAACAGTATGGAGGTTCCTCAAAAAAATAAAAATAGAACTACCATATGATCTAGGAATTCCATTCCTGGGTATGTGTCCAAAGAAAATGAAAACACTAATTCAAAAATATACATGCACACCAATGTTCATAGCAGCATTATTTATAATAGCCATGATGTGAAAGCAATCTAAGTGTCAATCAACAGATGAATGGATAAAGAAGATGTGGTATATATACACAATGGAATATTATATTATATTTAAATTTATGATATTATCACTTATATGTGGAATCTTAAAAAAAATGAATAAACAAAACAGAAGAAAGTTTATTTCTCAACGTTTTATCTCTTTTGTTGCTATTGTAAATGGGGGTCTTTCATGTTGTGTGTGTGTGTGTGAAGGCAATTGATTTCTCGTTTATTTTTATAAATATATTTAATTTTATAAACAAATCCTTGGATACCTTCATATAACTTTAACTCTTTCTTTCAAATTCATTTATTTCTCTTGTTAAATGCATTGTCTAGTTCCTCCAGAACAATATAAAATAATAGTAGTGAGAATGGACATTTTTCTAACATGTTGCTAGCTTCAAAGAGAAGGCATAAAATGTTTCCTCTGAAAAGCAGGATGATGTTGATGTAAGTGAGATATGTTTATCACGTTAAGTAAGGAACTATCTATTCTTTTTATTTAAAATTTTTAATATATCAAAATGGATGTTAACATAATAAAATGCCATCCCCACATCTATTAAATGCATATATGCTGTTTCTCCTTAGATATGCTAATATGGTGAATTGTGTTTAAAGCTCTGAAAATTTTAAACAATGTTCATGCTCATCTCCATTTTGCCATAGTAAATGATTTACTCTAACGTGCTGCTGGATTCTGCTCCTATTTTATTTAGGATTCAGCATAAATAAGAATAAGAATATGTGGTTTTCTTATTGGTAATCAGTTTTGGTTTCAAGATCATTATTTGGACTGTTCTCCATCCCCCCACATCCCCCCCACCCCCGCCTTCCAAGACCGAAAATTCTCTTCTTTATCTATATTCTGGAACAGTTTTAAATGCATTAGAATTATCTGTTCTGTAACTAGTTTATTAAAATTCACCTGTGAAACTTATGTCTGATATTTTTTCGGGGGTAGTTTGTTGACAACTTTATGTCTTCAACTGTAACTGGTCTGCTCGGATTTTCTATTTCTTCTAAAGTTGTTTCGGTATATTATATTTTCTAGAAATACATATACATTGCAACCAGGTTCTTAAAACTATTCTGCATAGCGTTGATTAGGGTAGTATCTTTTAGTTTTACCTGCATTTGCGGTTACGAACATTCCGGCCACCACAGGCTGTGCCCGGCGACCGAGAGCGTTTCAGGAACTCACGCCAGAGAGAACAGCGAACCTCAGGACTGAAACTGGAGCGGGAGGGGGCACCGCATCGCCGCATAACACACCATTTCGACCGGCGCGCTCTTCCAGCCAGGGTATTTGAAGACTCGCGGGAAGTGGAGGTGCAAGAGAATGAAGAAACCAAAGAATTGGACTTGGAGCAAAAAAGCGGACTGAGAGAGCGCAAGGCGGAGGCCGGGGGATTCCTCCGGGGCAGTGGGAGCTCAGGAGCCGCCAGTTCCGCCGCAGCCGAGGCCGCTAGTTCATTTCACTTAAACATCACTGTAGACACCGCCCGGTAACTGTCCTGCTGTGTAACGGTTAGCATTATGGGCTTTGAATCTGATGATCGGAGTTCATATCTCGATGCGACCTTTGGGTCTAGTTTTGCATTTGCTTCTCGGGTAAGTGACTTGAAGGAGCTCATTTCTCCCCTTTTTTTGAGTAACACTCCTTTCCGACGTAATGATACATTCATTCAGCTTCAAGGAGTGAGAGTTATATTTCAAAGCGAAGGAGTTCTCAAGCCATCATTTAATGCCTCTTTCTGAGATCCCAAGTGGGCTGAGCCCTGGAGAGGTCAGAAATGGGCATTTTCTCGTGGAAGTTTACAAACCCTCGGGAGCCGGTGGGAAGGGCGAGAGAGTGACATTTCCTGAGATGGAGACGCCCTCTGGCCTCTGAATCGTCGAGGAAGGTAACCCTCCCTGCCGCCCGCCCTGCCCTGAAGGCCGCTCACGGACGCGCAGCCACCAACTAGGTTTGCCACATTTGTATGTAAAAAATTGTTCGGTCTTTATCTGAAATTCAAATTAACTGGGAGTTCTGTTTTACCCGGCAACCCTACCGCCGACCTCCAGCAGGGGGCGCTTTCTTCGCTGCTGGGCGTCCGCGGGAGGAGACCTGGCAATTCGCCTGGATAATTCACGCGAGCTGGCCTTCTGTTCTGCCTTCCTCACCACCCACCCCGACCCCAACCCTAACCTGGAAAGGCCTCAAAACCCAGCAGCAGGCAGAGAATGCGAGAGCGCAAGTTCCCTCTGCGGGCAGTTCTCCCGCGCCTCGTCTCTTAGGCCCCTTGGATTGGGGTGAAAAGGAGGAAACCTCGGCCTCCTTCCTCTCCAAAGTCTCCTGAACAACCAAAGTCGAAGCAACCGGGGAGTAGTTCCTTGAAGCCGAGGCTCAGGAACCTGTCTAGATGAAAAGGAAGAAAACCTACTCCAATTGAAAAAGAAAAAAGTGAAGCTGCTGTTATCGGGCTGGGAAGACAGATACAGGTAATGCCAGCTGCAAAGTAAACAGGAAACAATGTTTTCCCCAAGATCATGCAGCAGCTGTAAAATGCCACTACGGCCCCCTCTTTGAGTGATAACTGCCTTCTTACGACGCCCCAGACCCGGTCGGCTACGTCCACCTATTACTGGGATACCTAAAACAGCCCTCTCTTCATGACAATACCCAATCCCTAGCTAATCCGCGCTTCTTATAATCCCGCTTCAGAAATAGCCACCAACCCAGACCCGCTCCCCTTAGAGCCTCTTCAGAGTCGTCTAAAGTAACTCAATTATTAATAAACGAGGTTTCTCTCATTTCTCTTGTTGAGAGGTATTTCCCGGTTACCTTGGAGTATCCTGTCGCTGCATTAATTCATCACACTGATTTTGTCAGGTTTGCTCCTGGTGGTCTCTGGCTGGTGTCTTTACACCACATTAGCTTGCTCTGTGGGTCCTAGCTCTGTGGGCAGAGTAGGGGTTAGAACGATTAATCCTGGCAGAGGACGGAAAAATCAAGATAGACACTCATGTTGATGTTGGAATGATGGGAGAAATGTGCATCCTGGGGAGAAAAGATATTACCAAGATGGACAGAAACTAGGTTAACCATGTTTTGAAATAAAAAAAACAAAACTAGAGTTTCAAACTTTAGCATAAATCAGGATTATCCTAAGAGCTTGTTCAAGCACAAATTGTTGGGCCCCAGCCCTGGAGTTTGTACTTCTAACAAGTTTCCAAGTGATGATAATGCTGTTGCTTGGGAGAACTGCACTTTAGAGAACGACTGAACTAGAGTAATCTCATCAGTTGCATATGATCTAATGCTTCGAATCCAGTGATCCAATTTCAGATCTCTGATTTAGACATTTAAAATTTTCATTCTAATAAAACAATCAAATGAGTTCTACCTTAAAACCACACAGCGGCTCAATCTCACCAATATCCCAAATCCATTAAATCTTGAATCTTTAATCAGTCCAGTCTATAAACTGCCACTGATTATCCAGAAAGTCTGTAATAAACCAAAGTCACCAAGCTTATGAGAAATCAGGATTCCTATTTCCTTCCACTGTGGGTGCTTGTGCTTCCATTTAGATGATCTGTGACGATGCTAGTTGAAATAATAATCCCTCTTACAGGGCTGCAGAAGCAGGTGTGGTCTGGTCTCCTTTCTACTTACTTGGTTGCGGGTGCAAATCAGTACAATCCCTATGGAGGAAATGTGGCAACATCTTACAAATGAATACACCCTAGAACACAGCTTATCTCCTTCTAGACATTTATATTATAGCTATAGACACACACATGCAAAATGTTGTATATATTCAGATATAGATATATTTACCTTTTTTTAATAAGTAGCATTATACACATTGTCTTGCACTATGCTGTTTTTCATTTAACAATATATCTTGGTTACATGCACCCCTATGTTCAAAGCAGCACTATTCACAATAGCCAAGACATGGAAACAACCTAAATGTCCATCGACAGATGAATAGATAAAGAAGATGTGGTACATATACACAATGAATATTGCTCAGCCATAAAAAAGAATGAAATAATGCCATTTGCAGCAACATGGATGGAACTAGAGATTATCATACTAAGTGAAGTAAGTCAGAAAGAGAAAGACAAATACCATATGATATCACTTATATGTGGAATCTAAAATATGACACAAATGAACTTATTTATGAAACAGAAATGGGCTCACAGACGTAGAGAACAGACTTGTGGTTGCCAAGGGGAGGGGTGGTTGGGGAGGGAAGGATTGGGAGTTTGGGGTTAACAGATGCAAACTATTATATATAGAATGGATGACAACAAGGTCCTACTGTATAGCACAGGGAACTATATTTCAAATCCCGTGATAAATCACAATGGAAAAGAACATATATATATAAAGAATGTGTGTATATATATATATATATATAATATATATATATCTGAATCACTTTGCTGTACAGCAGAAATTAACACAATATTGTAAATCAACTATACTTCAATTAAAAAATAATATATCTTGGAGAGCTTAATATTATACATGCATTCTTTGTTTCTGGAATGACACATGAAGGCCAGTATCGGTGACAAAACTTTGGTGTGTAGATTTTTATAGTTTTTGAATCATGTGAATGTAGTACTTACTCCAAAATGGCAATAAATAAATTAAAAAATGAAGAAATACATTATTCTTTTTTTTTCCTCCCAAGGTCTAATATGGAAGTCACATGTAGAAACTACACGTTACTAACATTTTTGGGGGGCGGGGTTGTGCATCGCGCGCGGCATGCGGGCGGGATCTTACTTCCCCGACCAGGGATCAAACCCCTGCCCCCTGCAGGGGAAGTGCAGTCTTAACCGCTGGACCACCAGGGGAGTCCTATATTTTTATTACCTTTTCTCAAGAAGAAATATTTAGCCCTAGCTGAGAATGTTGTATAGCGTGTACTTTTTAGTTTTGTCATATCTCTAAGAGATACATACTCTTCCTTGTCAAAGACTGGGATCCTTAGACAATAATGGTTGCTTTTAAAGTTAAAAGATAATAGACAAAAATTGCATAGAGATAAAATCAGCCCGATAATGCCTTAAATAACCCATAATTTTGTGTACATTACTCTATAGACAATTTTATCAGCTCCTCTAAATTTATTAGGCAATGCTTTTCTATGGTCCTCAATTAATTCTTCAATTATTTCCTCAATGGGGAATCCCTGCTAAGCAAAACTTGTAATGGAATGAACATTTTGTGGGAGAATGAAACATGAATCAAGCATATCAGTTAACAAAGTTCACAGCCAGGAAAATGCTACTGAGGAAGCGGAGAACAGGGGGGATTAGAAGGAATTACTCAACTGAGTGATGAGTAAAGAATTAACTCACCAAAAAAGAACATTCATTCTTCATATGCGCAGCAAACCGACGAGGATGGGATTCGAACCCACGCGTGCAGAGCACAATGGATTAGCAGTCCATCGCCTTAACCACTCGGCCACCTCGTCAGACACGAGACTCTTCTATTCAACTTCTTCCTGCAGTACTTCCAGGCGTTTTATAGCAATGCATCTAATCGCTCTTTTCCTGGATTAATCGTCACAACCACAGTGTGAGTCAGGTGTCAAAGTATATTTCACAGCCACCACAAAACTGATGCACAACACTTGGAGTGGTGAATTTACTTGGCAAATACCTGATAACAGGTGGAACCAGGCCTGACACACGTTGTTGGACACAAGCCAACCCTGGCTGGCCGACTCAGCTCTGCGTGCCGGGGAGACACACACCCGGACGTTCACAGGGTCCCTCCGCCGCTGCATTCTGCATTCGAGGGACTGATTTCCCCACCTCCTGATCAGAAATCCCGGGATTCCCGTTTTCTGAGTGGTACAAGAATCCCGGCTCTGCGATTCCTTTCCATTTGCTTTTGTGATACGCCCGCCAGCCTGGAGACGCCCTCATTTGTCTTTTGTTATCCACTTTAGGACTTGGCATTGATCAGTCTATGAAAAATCAGCAACGCATGAGAACGTGTTTTGGAAAAATGTAGACAAGAGAAAGAGCCCCAATGGGAAGATACTTGTATCATAGCGCAAGAGCGGCCTAGCTTGACTACTATTAACGCTGGGAAGGGCCGGTGGGGCGGGTAATCCCTGATGCAGGAGGCAGGGTGCAGGTCCTGGTTGTGGCTCTTTCCTAAGCCCCACTAGGGAGGCCGGACTGAGTAACCCCTAACGTCCCCTGCAGCTCTGACAACCTCTGTGATAAAATAACCATCAAGAATCCCGGGGGCCCAGGTTCGATCCCTGGTGGGGGAAATAAGATCCCACAAGCCGCACGGCGCGGCAAAAAAACAAAAACAAAAAACCTCTTCCACTCGTGAGAGTTTGTGTACTTTTAAATATTTAGTGCAGAATTTTGGAGGTTGAATTGTTCTTTTCTACAAAAATGTTGTTGACTTTTTCCTCTCTACGAAATCTCTTAGCTCTGTTCTCAGCTTTGTTGGGAGGGACTCTTCTCTCTCACCCCAGTTCACCGAATTTCAAAATATCTTCGATCAGCACAAAACCTTTAGAGGTACTTCATCCGCAATACTGAGTGAAACAATATTTGTTCCTTTGTGTATTGTTACACTTTGAGTCATCCGCTACCACTCACACTTACCTTTCAGAGACTCAAAGGCAAGCTCATTTCACACCAGTGACTTCAGAACTGTTCCTAGTGGAAGCCTCGGGCGGGGGCGGGGGGGGGGTGGGGAGGAGGGGGGCGGGGGGTGTTTCTGCAGTTAACTAAGAGCTTCGGTGAAGTTTGACTTAGACCACTCTCGCTACAGCAAGAGGGCAGGGAATGTATTTGTTTTGGTCTTAATACACCAGTGTCCGTGTAAGCAAACGATAACTATTGTTAACAGATTTAATACCAAATCTAAGCCTTAGAATTAAGGCTCCTAGAAAGGATATTTTCAATTAATTAAAACTTTGGGGTTAATAATCCTACTTTTTAAAAAACCATAAGGTTACGATGAGTATTAAATTAGTTAACATCAGTGAAATGCTTAGAAAATTGTCTTGCACGTGGATGGATCTAGAGACTGTCATACAGAGTGAAGTAAGTCAGAAAGAGAAAAACAAATATCGTATATTAACGCATATATGTGGAACCTAGAAAAATGGTACAGATGAACCGGTCTGCAGGGCAGAAATAGAGACACAGATGTAGAGAACAAACGTATGGACACCAAGGGGGGAAAGCGGCGGGGGGCGGGCGGGGTTGTGATGAACTGGGAGATTGGGATTGACATGTATACAGTGATGTGTATAAAATGGATGACTAATAAGAACCTGCTGTATAAAAAATAAAATAAAATAAAATTCAAAAATTCAAAAAAAAGATTAAAAAAATTGTCTTGCAAATAGTAATTGCTGTGTAAATCATTTGATATTATGGTAGTTGTTTTTATTACTAACAAAATAAATAAGACACTAATAATTAATTACCTGAAATTGTATTCAACACGAAAAGAAAACCCAGTAGGGGGAAAAAACAAAACAAAACAAAACAAAAAACAAACAAACAAACCCATGTATGGTCAGAATTTCGTGGCAGTCCAGTGGTTAGGACTCGGCGCTTTCACTGCCATGGCCAGGGTCCCATCCCGCAAGCCGCGGCGCGGCAAAACAAACAAAGAAACAAACAAACAAACAAACAAAACCCAAAACACTTATGGTCAATTCACAAAAGAAAATCAAATGGTTAATAAATGTAACTGAGGATGCTCCACCTAACTCATGTAAGGATGTGCCATTTAAAGCAATAATATATCATTCTCCTTCTCCTACTCCCACTTTAGATTTCTGAAATACTGTCCATGCGAGCATATATCGGCCCAATCAGACTGAAGGACAATTGCATAAGAACTATTAAAATTTATGAAGTTCATATCCTTCCTTTCTTCTTTCCCTCCCTTCCTCCCTCCCTCCCTCCCTCCCTTCATTCCTTCCTTCCTTCCTTCCTTCCTTCCTTCCTCCCTCCCTCCCTCCCTTCCTGAAACCCAATAGTCAACCTACTAGCAGAGAATTATGCTGGAGAAATGCCAACACTAGTGTGAAAAGTATGTATACACACACATTATATATATACAGTGGAGCACTACTTTTTAGTTAAACTATTAAAACCTATCCAATGTCCACCAAATGTAATATTGAGTTAAATAACTTATGATTAAGCAAAACGTTAGAGCAGTATGTGTTCATTAATAAGACTAATACATAACTACATGTAGTAACTTACAAATAAATATTTTCTCACTGTTAAGTTTTTTTTTTAAAGGCAAGTTGCAGAACAGTATGTATAGTATTTTTGTTTATTTTAGACGATAGACTGAGAGAGTAGATATTTAATATCAGTGAAGGCCACTTAGTTTTAACCTCAATTTTATGAAGCCCCCAAACTTAGACTTTTCATGTTGTCTTCAAAGGAGTATTATGTATGTATGTGTATATCTATACACATATTATATAAACAATTGTTTGTTTCTTTTTTGAGTTAACTGAAGGGTCTTAAACATATCTCAATATCTTCAAACCTTATTTGGCATTTCTTTATTTTTTATATACTGGTAATGAAGATGACATGAACCTTTTGCAAATTCTGGAAGGCTCTGATTGATATAAAACTAAAATATCTTGAAGGATGTATACAAATTGTAAACAGCTAGTATCGAAACTTTAAACTTTTCTATGTTAAAACATTTTTCAAGATTTTTTTCTTTACCACGAGTACATGTTATTTAGTAATTTACTTTTTTAAGTAAAGAAAAATTTAAACAAGTTTTTTTAAAGACAGAAGAGTGGTGAACAGAGCCAAATCCTACTCATAAATGGAGATATTAATTAAGAAATGACCACTAGGGACTTCCCTGGTGATGCAGTGGTTAAGAATCCTCCTGCTAGTGCAGGGGACACCGGTTCGAGCCCTGGTCCGGGAAGATCCCACATGCCGTGGAGCAACTAAGCCCGTGTACCACAACTACTGAGCCTGCGCTCTAAGCCTGTGAGCCACAACTAGAGCCCACGTGCCACAACTACTGAAGCCCACGTGCCTAGAGCCCGTGCTCCCTAACAAGAGAAGCCACCACAATGAGAAGCCCGCGCACCGCCACGAAGAGTAGCCCCTGCTCGCCACAACTAGAGAAAGCTCGCGCGCAGCAACGAAGACACAACGCAACCAAAAATAAATAAATAAATTAAAAAAAAAAAAGAAATGACCACTAGATTTAACAACAACAATTTTTACATATGATAAGGTAGAGTGTCATCATAATATCTTACAGGTGAAGGTTACACTACTTGTAAGAGGTCTGATTCCACAGACTACTTCAGCACAGCACAATGAAAGCATCCTTTTCATCGTGTTCTATAGCGTAGTGATTGTAATAGCTGTTTTTGTACCTCAAGCTCCTTCCTGGGCTTTCCTCCTACCAAAGCTTCATAATCTCACGTCTTACTTCTCACCAAACTACAGAGGATTGGAGCTTTATGTCCCCACCTTTTCTCAGAGGGATCTGGTTTCACTTTCCATTTCCACAGGTAGAGCATACAATTTCCAGAAAAAGATATTTGACTACAAACCTCTCTGAAGCAGAGTCTGAGCAGAATTCCCACTTTGTGCCCTGCATTAGCCCCTTTCCCTTATAACCTGCTTATCCTCCTGATCCTTCAGCTCTGAGGACCTTCAGATCTCATTGTCCTCTGTGCCTGTTATTCTATTTTTTCTCTCCTTCTCTACATGTACAGATGGGGCCAAATCACTGAGTGGTCTGGGGACTTACTGTTGAAGCTTGGAACCTCTCTGTTTAGATCATTTCTAATAATCTATAGTAGCAGCAAGTCTGCCAGGAAACAAATTTGTACTTTAAGCATGATAAAATCACACCATCCACCATCTATGTACCCATTCTGTCAACAATTATTTAACAAATGTCTTTTCTATTCCAGGCACTGTGCCATGCACAGTGTGCACTGTCTATGGGGGAAGACAGATATTTAGACAAAAAAGAACACAAAAAGGTATATGATCACAAATTTTGTTAAAGGATATGAAAACATAAGAGTGTCATGAGAAAAACCATGGGGGGAGAATTAACATTAACTGGGAAATTAGGAAATGTGTCTCTTAAATAGATATCCTTTAGATAAATAGGTGATATTTAGGATAAAATCCAAGAGAAATGTAGGGGACAAGGAGGCAGAAAGTGAAGCAAAGGGTATTCCAGGCAGAGTGAAAAACATGTGTGATGTTCCCAAAACAGGAAGAACTGGGAAAATTAGGAAAATTGAGAGAAGGCCAGTGTGACCTGAACAGAAGCGAGCAAAGGAGACAGTGGGGAAATGGCACTGGAGAAGTTGGCCAAATCAATACAGGCCTTGAACACCATGTTTAGGATTTGAAATTTTTACCCAAATTGCAATGGGAACATATTGGAGCTTAAAAGTAGAGAAAGAATGTGATCGGTTTAATATTTTTGAAAGATCATTCTGGATGCTCTGGAGAGAACAGGTTGAATAGATTTGAGCAGATCCATTGGGCAGCCATGGCAGCAGTCAGCATGAAAGACGGTTGGTGGCTTGGGCTAAAAGAATGACTACAGGAATGGAGAGAGGTAGATGAATCCAAGATATATTTTGGAGATAAAATTGTCGGGACCTGGTGATGATTTGGATGGGTACACACTGTGAGGGACAGGTAGGGTGACTAACTACTGCTGGATTCTGGAACTTTTTTGTTTCATCACTGAAAGCCCTGCCTCTCTGGGAGCACCCTCAGTCCCAAGCAAACCCAAACATCTGGTAACAGGGAAGGACAAAGGATGATTCTCATGCTTCTGACTTGAGTGATGGAGCAAATGGAGAAAGTGTTTATTGAAATTGGGGGGATTGGGGGAGTAACAGGTATTGTGGGAATGACAATTTAGCTTTTGTATGTTAAGACTGGACATAACCTCATTAAGCCAGATGTCTGAGGTAGAATATTTTTTCCTTCATATTAGAGTCAGCTGATGAATTTTGATTTTTAAAGGACTGTAAAAAAAAATCGGATTTATATCCATAATGAGTAACTTCTTTCCTCTTTCAAGATTTTAACTACAAATGGTAAAGATTCTGGAATTTTTTCTTTCTTGCTATAAAACTAATTCACAGGAAATTATTTGGTGATTCCTTGGTTTATTTCCCATTTTTAAATGATTCTATTCTTTCCTTTATCCATTCATTTAAAGATTTTTTTTTGATGTGGACCATTTTTTTTAAGTCTTTATTGAATCTTTGTTAAAATATTGCTTCTGTTTTATGTTTTGGTTTTTTGGCCACGAGGCCTGTGGGATCTTAGCTCCCAGATCAGGGATCAAACCTGCAACCCCTACATTGGAAGGTGAAGTCTTAATCACTGGACCACCAGGGAAGCCCTGTCCATTTATTTAAATACTGCAAGGTTAAATTGTACAGATTAATTTATTCAAAAGAAAAGGGAAGCCTCCAAACAAACAAACAAAAAATTCCTCCAAAAGAAAAAAACCCTAAAAAAAAAGAAAAGAAGAGAAAAAACTTTTAAGAAAACCTCCAATCTTGCAAAAGCTTTGACAGCCAATTTGTTTGAATCCACATTAATTGGAATAAAAATAATTGTTTAGTTGATGTCTTCTTAGCAAAAGTGAAATTCTTAGCAAAGGTGAAAGACTTAAGGTCAGTCTTGAAAACTGAAGATCCTAAGTGCAAACTGCTATAAAGAGAGTGTGTTTTGACTAAAACAATGTCTTAGGTTAAAAATAAGGAGAAATATAAAACCTAAGGAAAGGAGACTTTTAGGAGACAATAGCAAGGAATTCAAGTAGAGCCGAGAAGTGAGGGAAGATACCCCACACTGCCAAGAACATGAATATTTAGGTGACTCGGTTCTTAAACAATGTTGCTGATTAAGTGCAAATTAATAAGGATAAAATAAATATTTAACATTGATCCTTAGAAGGAAAATTATTTTGCTGACCATGTAAAGCAAAACTCACCCCACCAAATTTGTGCAATGGAATTGTTCTCTTGAGTCTTTAAGATCATTCTAAGAAAATTAACACACTGATCAAAATAAAATTGGACAAAACAAAGGAATCTGAAGAAGCCATTTCCCCCCTGCTAGCCATCCCCACTAAATAAGCAGGGCATATATTTAGAAATTCTATCTCTCTTACATACTGAAGTCCTTATGGATAAAATTATATGATGCCTGGATTTTCTTTAAAATACAGGAGAAAAAGGTCGGGAAATATAAATAAATAAATGAATAAATAAATAAATAAAATATATACATATGCATATATATATAGGGAGAGAGATTGGCAAAAATATTGCTAATTCTTGCAGTTAGGTGATGAATACATTAGGCTACCTCATATCATTTTCGTTATTTTGTGTATTTAAATGTCCGTAATAAAAGTTATATGTTTAACTTCACTTTATTGCATAAATATGCCCGATGTCATGGTCCCTGCAAGGAAGAATTAATGCAGTGGTCAGGGAGAGTACAAGTAAATAAGCAAAGACATATATAGCTGCTGACAAGAAAAGGTGAGGGAGGGGTTAATATCCTATTTGTCGTAAACTCCTTTTCGAGAACCTAAAGGCATGCAGGTAAAAGTGCAAAATTGAAGAGCGTCGCCGTCCACGGGTTGACAGCTGCATGAGAAGTGCTCACCCGCCCGCAGGCCCCAAACCTTTCCACCCGACGGTGAAGACCCCTCGCCAGCAACGCCCCCGCGCTCTAAGCTTTAGCTTTTACTTTGTTCCCTGGAAAGCGCAGACGGTTGTGGAGCACAAGCTGGTGGCGACGCTGCTAAACCGGACATGCTCCTTGTTGGGGGAGGTGGGGACCTCTCCGGAGGTTTACAAAATTCCTGGTTTCTGTCTTCTAAAGTCTTTCATAGTTGGGTAATAATAATAATGGCAAACTCCTACACAGAGCCTACTTTGCCTAGCACACTCCTAAGTGCTTTACACGCATTAATTAAGGGAATCCCATAGGAGATGCAAACTATTATATATAGAATGGGTAAACAACAAGGTCCTACTGTATAGCATAAGGAACTATATTCAATATCTTGTGATAAACCATAATGGAAAAAAGTGTGTATATGTGTGTGTGTGTGTGTAGCTGTATCACTTTGCTGTACAGCAGAAATTAACACAACATTGTAAATCAACTGTACTTCAATAAAATAAATTTTAAAAAATTTAAGGCAATCCCAGCACCGTCCTGGTAAGGTGGGTGCCTGCCGAGGGCCTCACGCAGAGTTGCCGAGATGCGGTTTAAACGGGGCAGTCTGTCTCCATAGCCCATGCTATTAACTACCACGCAGCATTTCAAACGCGAAAATGGCAAATTATTTTCCCCTAAAATTCAATGGAGACGCGATCGTGTTTGATTGAGTGGTTTGTTTTAGGCTTGAGAGGGAAGGGAGAAGGGGAAACCAGTGGTGTCAAAAGTCTTAAAGAGAAACGGAACGCTGGGACAACCAGAAGCCATTCTTAGGACTTAATTTGCCAAATAACAAACCAAAAGCCGGGAGACAAAATCTGCTCAGTGCGGAGGTGAAGGCTTCCCTCGATTTTTCTGGAGATTTTTGAAGGATATTGCTCTGGGCTTCGGTTCTCTAGACGGAGAAAGCTGTGATTGTAACTAGCTCTATAACGCGCTCCGCTTGGCTCTTCTTGCCCTGGTCACAATCCCCACTTCTATTCAAATCAGTTGCCCAGATCTGAACCTTTTCCATCTGAAGGAGAATCTTAGCTAATATTTCAAAACTGCGCCTCTTTGCATCCTGAAGGGAACTGGGGACCAGGTACTGACCACCCTCTCCGAGAAGTATGTGTCCCCAGGCGCACGGAGAAGAAAAGTCAAGGAGGATAACGTCAATTGTAGGGAATTTCGGCGGCGGTGACGTGATTGCAGCCTTTCTCGCTCCCGCTGGGATAGGCACTTGAGTTTCTGAAATCAGTGTAGGTTGTGAAATCCCAGGAAAGCAGCCCGATCCCTCCCTTTGGCTGTATCCCTCCCATTTTTTCTGTAGGTAAAGTGTTAATAGAGGATCTTGGAATTTCGAAACAGTCAAAGCCGGGAGATAGGGGACGATAGGGTGGATAATGACCAGGTAAAGGATCCAACGATTTCCCGTGTTAACATGGACCCTAGCAGGGCCATAATTTTCATCCAACTAGCTTTCGGAGGTTCCCAAGACCACAGACCTTTCTTTCAAATTGCCCTCCTTCCCTGTTTCCAGGAGACCAGATATAGGGAAAATCTGGTGGGGAGCGTGGCTGACTTGTCCTCTTACCCGGGAATGCTAATGAGCTGGATGCAGGAAGAGCTTCGTGGAAATTTGTCCAGTGCAGGAGCACTCCCTGGGTATTGCTTGGACCTTGAGATTAAGACCCCTATCTTTCTGCCAAGTGAGACCTTCCCTGTAGTTGAAGGAATTGCTTTCCCAGAGTCTCTGATGAATCAGTGCTCACTTGTTTGTTTTTTTAATTTAAGTATAGTTGATGTACAATATTATGTAAGTTACAGGTGTACAATATAGTGATTCAAAAATTTTAAAGGTTATACTCCATTTATAGTTATTATAAAATATTGGCTATATTCCCTGTGTTGCACAATATATCATTGTAACTTCTTTTTTACATGATAGTTTGTACCTCTTAATCCTCTACCCCTACATTACCCCTCCTCCCTTCACTCTCCCCACTGGTAACCACTAGTTTGTTCTCTGTATCTGTGTTCCTTTTGTTATATTCACTAGTTTATTTTTTAGATTCCACATATGAGTGATATACAGTGTCTTTCTCTGATTTATTTCACTTAGCATAATACCCTTCCAAGTCCATCCATATTGCTGCAAGTGGCATTATTTCATTGTTTTTTATGGCTGAATAATATTCCATTGTATAAATATACCACATCTTCTTTATCCATTCATCTGTTGATGGATACTTAGGTTGCTTCCATATCTTGGCAATTGTAAATAATGCAGCTATGAACACTGGGGTGCATGGTATCCTTTCGATTTAGTGTTTTAATTTTTTTCAGGTATATACGCAGGAGTGGAATTGCTGGGTCATATGGTAGGCTTACTTTCCCACAGTCTCTGATGAATCAATACTACTCAGTTGTTTTCTTCCCTACACTTATTTTTTAAATGGATATTTCTTATTTTTAAAAGAAATTACAAACATTCCTGAAATTCTACCTTTAACATCACTTTTAAGAGAATACAAAGCTCTCATGTTCCTAGAGTTAAAGAATAGAATCCCCAAAAAACCTCTTTCCATTTTCAGGAAGTGACTAGTTGTCCTTATTGAGGGTCTTCAGAATCCCTTACAAGATTTTACTGTCTGTGGGTAAGGCTGTGCCTTATAAAGGACTTGTTTTGGTTGATAACCCAGTGCTGAAGGCTGGGAACCAATATTTTCACTGAGATAAGAATCCCTTATAAGAAGTTACTTTAAACTTTGACACTGTGCCATACAATCCAGAGCAATCTACAGATTCAGTGCAATCCCTATCAAAATTCCAATGGTATTTTTCACAGAAATAGAACAAACAATCCTAAAATTCATATGGAACCACAAAAGACGCCAAATAGTGAAAGCAATGTTGAGCAAGAAGAATGAAGCTGGAAGCAACACACTTCCTGATTTCAAACTATATTACAAAACTATAATAATAAAACAGTATGGTACTGGCATACAACAGACACACAGATCAATGGGACAGAACAGAGTCCAAAAATAAACCCATGCATATATGGTCAATTAATTTACAACAAAGGAGCCAAGAATATACAATGGGGAAAGACAGTCCCTTCAATAAATAGTGTTAAGGAAACTGGACCACCACATGTAAAAGAATGAAACTGGGCCACTGTCTTACACCATACACAAAAATTAAGTCAAAATGGATTAAAGGCTTGAATATAAGACCTGAAACCATAAGACTCCTAGAAAAAACATAGGGGGTAATCTTCTTGACACTGGTCTTGGTGATGATTTTTTGGATTTGACACCAAAAGCAGAGGCAACAAATGCAAAAGAAAAAAAAAAAGTGAGACTACATTAAATTAAAAAGCTTCTGCACAGCAAAGGAAACCATCAACAAAATGAAAAGGCAACCTACCTACCAAATGGGAGAAAATATCTGCAAAATCACATATCTGATAGGGGGTTAATATCCAAGATGTATAAACAACTTATACAACTCAAAAGGAAAAAAAAGAAAAAGATTAAAAAATGGGCAGAGGATCTGCATAGACATTTTTCCAAAGAAGACATACAGATGGTCAATAGGTACATGAAAAGGAGCTCTATGTCACCAATCATCAGGGAAATGCAAATTAAAACCACAAGGAGATATTACCTCACACCTGTTAGAATGGCAATTATCAAAAAGACAAGAAAAAAGTGTTGGTAAGGATGTGGTGGAAAGGGAATGCTTGTACACTGTTGGTGGGAATGTAAATAGGTGCAGCCACTATGGAAAACAGTATTGAGATTCCTCAAAAACTAGAACATGATCCGGCAATTCCATTCCTTGGTATTTAACCAAAGGGAACAAAAACACGAACTCAAAAAGATATCTGCACCAGCCCGCAATGCCCCTCCCGCCCCCGTTCACTGCAGCATTATTTACCATAGCCAACACATGAAAGCAACTTAAGTGTCCATCAATAGATGAATGGATAAAGAAAATGTTGTGTGTGTGTGTATACAGTTCAGCCATAAAAAAGGAAATCTTGCCATTTGCAACAACTTGAGGACATTATGCTGAGTGAAATAAGTCAGAGAAAGACAAATACCATACAATCTCACTTATATGTGGACTCTAAAACAACAAGAACAAACCAAACTCACAGATATAGAGAATAGATTGGTGGTTGCCAGAGTTGGGAGGGTAGGGGTGAAATGGGTGAAGGGCATCAAAAGGTACAATCCTCCAGTTATAAAATAAATATCATGGGGATGTAATGTACAGCATAGTGACTATAGTTAATACTGTACTGTATATTTGAAAGTTGCTAAGAGAGTAGATCTTAAGTGTTCTCATCAAAAGAAAAAAAATTTGTTAACTGTATGTGTTGATGGATATTAACTAGACTTATTGTGGTGATTCACAGTATATACAAATATTGAATCGTTTTGTTGTAGATCTGAAGCTAATGTTACGTCAATTACATCTCAAAAAAGTGTTGGACTTGTGGCGATTCACACTTGAGTTGGATTTTAAGGACTGACACAACATTTAATAACTTTTGATGCTCCCATATTTGCCATTTCTTTTAAGAAAACATTGTATTTATATGGATAGGCTGGAACCTGGAGATAGTTAAATATCACTGGCCTGTAAGAGAAACGACACTTCCATTCACCATGGAAGTGAGAGGTAAAAACTATAAAAAGAGACAATGGGAAACATTCTCTATGACCAGGGAAGTTTCAAGAGTCTTATATTCAGAGGATCAGAGACAGTAGAGCAGAAATGAAAAGCGAAAGAATGACAAATTAGCAGACTAGATAGCCTAAGGGAGACTTAAATTCACCAAAATTTTTACCACAGCTGGGCCAGAGTTTCTTTCTATTGACAGGGAATTATGTTGCCCTATAAATACTGTAAATCTAGTAGAAGTCAGAAGCAGTCACAAAAATGAGGAAATATTCTTCCAGTACTTGAAAACTATCATCAGCTTCAGCAAAGTCCCTCACTACATTGACTGAGGCAGATAGGCAGTGCTGAAGCTGAAAGAGGTTTCAGTTGTATAAATATACTTTGTAGGAGATGGAAAATGCTGGAACGAAAGGCTTGCTTTCCCCTCTTTTGTCCTCTGTTGTGAGCTCAAGGAGCTGTGTTCACAATCGAAATGTATGCTCTGTGCTTTAGCCATCATGGCCACACTAGATTTTGATGTACTGGGGGCCCAAACCTCTATGCTCTCCATATCACTTAGAATATAACATGTTCTTTTTCACCAGGAAATGCTAGTTCTGGGGGTGGGGATCAGGAAGGGTCTGCAGGCCACCCACTTACGGTCAGAGGCTTGGTTAGGTAGCCAAGGTGGGAGGGAAACAGAGACAACTCATCTCACACATTCTAAGCTCTTGGATAGTCCTGTGACCTCAACTGGTACTAAGAGAAACAATTTCAACATTAGACTAGGCTAAGGCTAGTTAGAAATCAGAATGATTTGAAAAAGCAAAACATAAAAACTCATGAATTCAGTATAAAAAAAATTTTTTTTACAGCTGCCCTTGTGTACCTTTTCATTGTATTAAATGACACTTCACTGCATTTAACAAAGGTAATCACAGGTAAATTTCTTGTTGATGTTTATTTTTCCAAAATCTCAACTTTTCCAGCATTTATGACCTTTAAACAACTTTTCAATGTGTTATCGCTGATGTTCTTTAAATAAGGAAGTTCAAGAGACATTTTATCTCAATTAAAAAAAATTCTGAATTCTACTTGAAGTTGTCACCAAACACCTTGGCAAGGAGTCATTTTAGTGGATTCTCTGGTGCTTAATCAGAACTGAGCTTCTACTGCAGGCTTCACCTCATTCACCACTGCTGGGGCTTAGTAGGATGTGGCCTCTCTGATGTTGCATCAGCATTGCTCTCTGCTTGTATGCCTTCCCAAGCTATTTACATGTATAGGATTTTTCCTCAGAGTGGACTCTCTTATGTTTATTGAGATTTGACTTACAGCTGAAGGCTTGCCCACATTGAGAACATTTGAAAGGTTTCTCTACTGTGTGGATTTTGAGATGATGACTAAGACCTGTCTTCTGACTGAAGGCTTTGCCACATTCTTTACATTGATAAGGCTTCTCCTTGTTGTGAATCCCCTGATGTTCAATAAGATGCTCTCCCCTTGTGAAGGCCTTGCCACACTCAGGACATTGGTAGGTCTTATCCCCAGTGTGGATTCTTTTGTGGTTCCTCAGGCCAGTTAACTGCGTAAAGGTCTTCCCACATACATCACACGTATATTTTCTCCGTTTAGGAGGGTTTCTGTGCTTCCCTCCTAACTTGTGTTTGTTGAGGCCTGAGTGTTGACTGAAGGCTTCACCACACTCATCACATTTATAGGGCTTCTCCCCAGTGTGACTTCTCTGATGTATGACCAGGGTTGAGTTCACTCTAAAGGTTTTTCCACACTCGGTACATTCATAGGGTTTTTCCCCTGAGTGAATTCTGTGATGTATTATAAGTTCTGAGCTCCGGCTAAAGGCTCGTCCACATACAGGACATTCAAAAGGTTTCTCTCCAGTGTGGATTCTCCGGTGTTGGTTAAGTCCTGCATACTGAGCGAAGGCTTTTCCACATACTTTACATTCATAGAGTTTTTCTTTACTGTGAATTCGCTGATGCTCAGTAAGATTTGAACGCTGCCTGAAGGTTTTCCCACATTCATTACATTCATAAGGCTTCTCTTTGTTGTGGAATTGCTTATGTTCAGTGAGGTCTGCACTATGGCAGAAGGTTTTCCCACAATATATACATTCAAAAAGTTTCTTTCCAGTGTGGAGACTTTGATGCTTTGTAAGAACCGATCTCTGACTAAAAAATTTGCCACATTTATTACATTGATGGGGCTTTTCTCCAGTGTGGATTTTGAGATGTTGGGAGAGGCCTGCTTTCTGACTGAAGCCTTTGCCACACTCTTTACACTGATAAGGTTTTCCCTTGCTTTGAAGCCCCTGACGCTGGGTAAGTTCTGCACGTCTGATGAAGGCCTTTCCATATTCTGTACTGGAATATGGTTTCTTCCCAATGTGGATCCTCTTATGCATCTGAAGGCCTCTTATCCAAGTGAAGGTTTTCCTACATTCATCACAGTCATATGTTTTTTCACCTGTGGCATCCCCATCCTGCAACTCCAAACTTCCACTAGGCTCACTGTCTCCTCTGTATGTGGCATGCTGACACACAGTTTCATGATGTCCATCAGACCCCTCCCTACACCATAATGTTTCTTCATAAGGTTCCTGCTTCACTTCTAATGTCGGGTTCTCAGTCCTCACACCACCATCTGAAACAACACATCATATAACTTGAGGAGAAAAGGCAACTCAAAAATAATTTAAGAGACAGGTAGGAGGGTTAATCTTTATTTTAGATTTAACAGAGGATTTTATATCTTTTCTTTATTTAGTGTCAGGGCTTCAGAGAAACAGGTCAGCCAAGTAGAAGGAATGGGAGTAATACAGGTGTGGGAGTGAGAAAGAATAAAGCATGGCCGAGTTACCAATAGAGTATGGTAAAATTGATAGGATGTCACTTCTGTGATTACCTAAGACTGTAAGTTCCACCTACTATGAGATTTTCTCTATTGACACTCTCCCTTGCTGGTTTGCTGGCTTTGATGAAGAAAGCCACCATATGAAGAAGCCCATGTGGCAAGGAACTGAAGGTGGGTTCTGGCCAGTAGCCAGCAAGGAAATGAGGCCCTCTGTCTGTGTGACTTACTGACAGAGAACTGAGCCCTGCCAACATCCATGTGAGGGTGGAAGTGGATCCTTCCTCAGTCACAACTCAGATGAGATCCCATCTTTGGCATTTTGATTGCAACCTTGTGAGAGACCCAGAAGTGGAGGACCCAGGTAAGCCATATGCAGACTCTTGACCCACAGAAACTATGAGACCATAAACGTGTGTCGTTTAACTGCTAGCTTTGTGGTAATTCATTAAGCAGCAACTGATAACTAATGTACCACTACTACAAAAATACAAAGCTTCCTAACTATAAAAACTACTACAATTAAAAAAAGAGGAGGGAAAACAAACCACACACTGGAAATATATGCATGTATATGTATATTCATACATACACGAACACACACAGGTAAGTATTTATGCATATGTGTATATATATGTTTATACTTATTATCAATAAACGTAAATGGCTTAACTTATCTATTAAAAGAAAAAAATTAGGGAATTCCCTGGTGGTTCAGTGGCTAGGACTTGGCGCTTTCACTACCCGGGTTTGATCCCTGGTTGGGGAACTAAGATCCTGCAAGCAGTACGGCGTGGCCAGAAAAAAAAAAAAGAAAAAAAGAAAAAAATTAGATTTGGTCACAGAGCAAAACCCAACTCTATTATATATACAAGAAACACATCTAAAATAAAGTAATAGAGAAAAGTTATGAATAAAGGATGAACAAGAGAAAATTAAGCAAATGCAAAAGAAAGAAGGCATCATGATCTCAGTTTCAGAAAAAAGGTGAGATTCAGGCCAAAAGCATGAAATTAGACAAAGAAGAGAACTTTATAATGCTAAATATACAATTTACAGTGACAATGGAACAGATACATCTAATTATGCAGAAAATAACAGAGGAGCAACTTTCCTAGAGCAGAAATTATAGATGACATAAAGAGACAAAACAAATAACAGCCTTAATCATCCTTTCTCTGTCTAAAAAAACACCAAATGCGCAAAAAAATAAAGATACGGAAGATTTACAAAATGAAATCAACAAAATTAAATCTTATGGATGAATATGTATATCAAGCTCTGTATCCTGAAAATAGAACATCTTTTCAAATGTGCAGTGACCTTTAATGAAAACTATTTTTTGGGTCATGGGAAAACCATAATAAAGTCCAAAAGGTATAAACAACACAAACATTCTCTGATTACAATAGAATAAATCTAAAATTAATAACAAAATCAGAAAATAAGCCCTTCCATCTGAAAATTTTAAAACTTCCAATTATTGGTTCAAAGGCAAAATACAAGCATACATTTCAGATTTTCTAGAAAATAACAAAAACACTACATTTCAAAACATTTGGGATTCATCAAAACCAGTGTTCAATGAAATACCTGTAGCATCAAATATTTATATTAGTAACAGATATATAGATCAATTCAGCTCAAAAGTTAAAAAATAAAAAGGACAACTAATTAACCAAGATAACCTGCTCATTTAGGAACACTTGACTGGCTTTTCTCCCTTCTGTGTCTCATTCCCCTTCCTTATGCTTCCTGGGAACACCTCTGATACAAATTACTACAATGTAAAATAAATAAATTTAAAAAACAAGTGAGAACATAAGGAAAGAATTAACAAAAATAAATGCAGAAACAAAATACAATATAGAAAAATAATGGAACATTGTAGTGGTAGAACAAAATTGAATACACCATTGTGAACTCATATTTTTTAGAAAAAAAAATGTACTTCTAGCTCTACCCATAAAATGTGCTAGAAGTATTGTTACCCTAGTGGTAAAGAACTCCCCTAGCACCCAGATTTTATACTTCAGTAGCATTCTCCATTAAGAAGAATCAAGGCTCCTTCAGAAAGGGTTGATACCAAATCTGGGTCTAGGGAAAGTACAAGGTGAGCCTGGAACAATTAATTTTGTTCAGAAAGCAAGGATTCAAAATTCATAGGGTCATGGCAAAAAGAGATAGGGGCAAGATGGGAGACATCCATACAAGGCAAAGATGTGTCAGTTTGAGCATTAAAAAGAGTAATATCTGTGGTAGATTGAAACACACTGACTCAATGAAAATTACTAAGTCCATAATGATACTAACACAGAGAAAGTCCTAAAATCTCACGTCGCCATTTGAGGTACCTATTAAACCATTCCTTGAATATGAAAATTGGTAAATAAAGGGGGAAAACTAAGCATCAATCTTGACTGTCTAATATGAAGTCAAGTCAATCTAATCAACAAATAGATGATTTGACCATTTCTTTATTATAAAGAAGAATGCCAGTTAATGATGTAGAAGGAACGAAAGAATTATAAAATCATTCTGCAACCCTTAATAAAATGGTTGACCCACACAAGAATTCTCAAACATTTTGTATTTTGTTGATGGGAAACTGGCCATTCACAAACTGCCGAAGTGACACCACACCGTTACAAGGGGAAATATTAGCTGTTCAATGGAGGGATCATACTGTCATCATCCTAAGCCAGCCAGGGATTTTATAGTGGGTCAGGTATTCATGTCTACTATTACCTAATATTAATTCTAGCCAAAGATGTTTAACTTGAGTCTTTCAATCTTTTTTCCAGTTTATGGAAATCCAGAGTACAGGGGCAGCAAAATAAATGATACAATGAGGAAGCAACCAGAAAAATCCAGAGGGTAGGAGACTGGCCTGGGCTCATCAAAAAGTCTGGGCTGTGAGAGGGAAAATGGGAGAGCGAAACTGTTCTAAAGTAAAAATAAAAGGCATAACAACCAGATGTGTTATGTGACCCTGGCTTGTATCCTTGTTTGCACAAATCAGTTTTAAAGACATTTTGGAAAAAAATGGACCAGTTTGAATTTGGATTGAGCTTAGATAACATTAAGATGTACTGACAGGGAAAAGGGAAGATTATTAACTGAGCAAAATAGATTATAAAATAGCACACAGAAATGATTCCTTTTTGGTGAAAGGAATGTGTATATGTGTGTATACACACATGTGCACATAAAAGATATATAGATATAAAATAAAAAGTCATCAATCGTAATCTCTGGGTGATAAGAATATCATGCTTTGCTTTCTTATTTTGCAACTCTGTATTTTCTAACTTTCTACAATGCATATATACTTCTCTGGTAATAATAAGAGGTAACTTTCAAAAAAGTCAATGTAGTTTTACAATGTTAATATCCTATCAGGGTCTATTTATGTAAGCATCAAAATACTTGAAAGTAACATTTGCTATAGACAATCTGCAGAAAATTCAACTGTGGATGTTTAAAACCGACATACTGCTGAGGCTGTTCGGAGATGACTTATCAACTGTTAATCATTATTACCTAAAATGTCAGCTCTGTCACTCTTTAACAACTCTCATCACAAGGAATTAACAAGTCACACTCCACAAAAAAACCAAAGGGGAGTTCATTTCAGTCCAAATTCCCTAGAGAAATTCTTGCCTCACCTCTTTCCTCTGATGGGTGGGGCTCAGGTCCTTCGCCCTTGAACTGGACTGCTGGAGGCTGAACTCGGGTACATGAAGATTCTTCATCTAGTGTCTTATGTGTCACTGTCTGCAAAAGGATCTTCTGTTCCAGAGCACAGGCTGAAAGCTAGAGACAAGCAGCACTCGTTAGGCCTGTAAGGATATCATGAATTTAACAGGGACCAAACCTCAGGGAGGAGTCCCCAGGAAACATCCCCCGAGAAAGACTAGGAGGAAGAAGCTAGAAACCAGGCCCTAGGGCGCTGAGAGGCAGCCAGAAAGGTAAGCAAAGCAAAGTTTGATCAAATCTTGTTTCTGTCACTTCATTTATTGGCTATGTGTCCTTGGCTAAGTTACACAACCTCTCCGAACTTAGTTTTCATGTGTGATACCACCTACGTCTTTGCTGTGAATGTTGAATGACCAGTAAAGGAGCACGATGCCTTCAGTATCTTTACCCACCATCCCCGAATCTGCTGTTTCCCACCCTTCCGCTCCTTCCCCTCCTGACTGGCTTAGCAAGAAGCTCAGTTCCCTGCTGAATGCTAGGTTTTCCCACTGTTCTCTCAGAGGCTTCACACTTGAGAAAGTTTTGCTCCCAGTTCCCCGCAACCACATCATACTAGTCTCTTCCTGTATGTACATTTCTCTTTCTTTCCAGATTCTCCAGCATGGTCACCACCTCCTCCCCACTCTCTGGATGATGTTCCTGCAGCCAGGTCTGGAGCTCCTGGGGCAGGATGGAGAGGAACTGCTCCAGCACCAGCAGCTCCACGATCTGCTCCTTGGTATGTGTCTCTGGCCTGAGCCACTGATGGCAGAGCTCCCGGAGCCGGCTCAGTGCTTCTTGGGGACCAGGGGAATCCTGGTAGCAGAAGTGTCTAAACTGCTGCCTGAAGATCTCCCAGGCAGGAGGCTGGTTCTCTGGAAGGCTGAGACCCTGATTCCTGGGGTGGTCTTCCTCCAACTTCACTTTCACCATCACAGGCCCCTGCTGACCCCATGGGGCTTGGAACAGCTGGCCAGCAGACTTTCTTGTGTCCACAGCCATCATGCCTGGCTTCTGCTGGAGTTTCAACTGGAGGCTTCTGAGGGCACCCTGGGGAAAAGAGTTAAGTGATAAAGGGATACATGGCATATACTTCGAAGAACGCACACAAGAAAGAAGACCTGTAACCAGGGTAACTAATTTTATTAATTCATTGAATCCACAAATATTTTTTGGAGGCCTACCTTGTACAGAAACTGTTCTAGGTGTTTGGGACGCATTAGTGAACAAAGATCCCTGCCATCATGGAGTGTCCATTCTAGTAGGAGCAATCAATAAACACAACAAATATGAAAAGTGTACAGTATGTTACAGAGATAAGTAAAAATATATAATTGCTGGGGGTGGGGGGTGGGGGGTGGAATGAAGGCTTGCACTTAATGGAGGAAGGCTCCTCCAAATCCGGCATTAAATACATGTATGTGGCCCCTAACCTAAAGCAAATTTTCAAGTTATTACTTGGCACCATTTTTCCATACTTTAATACATACGACCCAACCTGTGGGAGAGGAAAAGTTACTAGACACAGCCAGAAAATTATTGATGTTTTCGTGTTAGTCTGGCAAAACTGAGAGCGAAATCCCACTTCGCTTCACACAGTGCTGGCGGCCCTGGTTTAGTCAGAGCGTCGGAATCACGGTTCCCAAGAAGGGGATCCCCAGTCCCGGGACAGGGTCCTGTCTTGGGGGCCTTGGGGCCGGCCTTTCCGGAGCCTCCCAGACAGACGTCTGCTCCCAGCCGCGCAGCCCCGAACCTCCCCGGGCACAGGGTGTCCTCCAGCCGGAACCAGGGCCGGTGTTGGCTGCCCCACGCGGCTCAACACGTCCGGGGCTTCGCAAGGCCGAACCCGATATCGAGGTGGAATGACACCCCCATACTCTCACCTGACAGGGACGCAGAAGTGCGGCTCCCGGAACCGGACGCTCAGGCGCGCCGGCTTCCGGCGTCTCCCGGAGGTCACGCCCCCGAGCGCGCGCCCGCGACCCGCCTCCGCCCACGTGCGCAGCGTCTCCGAGTTACCCTGCGGCCGGGTATGCTGCGTGTTCAGTTCGAGCAGTTCGGGACTAAAGGCGGTAAAAGTAGCAACTGTGCTTTGACAATTAGCACTAAACCCAGTTCCTGGATCTCTGAAATTAAAAAAAAAAAAAGTTTCGGACACTCGCCTCTTGCCAACCCGGCAGGATCTCTTAACTGAAAATGTAGGGGAGGAGTGCTAGATGACAACAGAGAAGAAGAATGACTGCTCTCTTCCATAAAGAGCGTTCCGGGGAAGTAGGCCGTTGGCGGTCAGCATCGCTACCTGTTTGTCTCCCCTCTGCCCTTCTCCTGGGTGCTTTCATCTCCTCTGCGCCCAGAACCCTCTCCTTCTCAGGAAGGAACATGATAGGTAGCCTTAGGATCCCGTGAATATACTGAAACCAGGAAGAAACACAGAAAACAGTGATGTTCGAAAAGTGGGAGCTGTTAAGGCAAAGAGCTTGGGCCAGAAGGCAGTGGAAATTTGCGAGAATGCATGACCCTAAGGGCAGAAGAGGATTAAATGATGGAAGAGGTTCTACTGTGGAAGAGTTGGAAGAGAGGGCGATCAAAGTAGGTGACCTCACTGCTCTGAGGGAGGTTCCTCAGTGAGTTGCTGCTTTAGTAAGCAACACAGGGTTGGGAATAATAAAGGGAGTGGCAGACACAAAAAGGAGAATCAACATATGAAGTGGGGTGCTGGAATTTTGAAAAACCAGCCAGAGCTGTAAAGTTGTCCTTGTCCCACTGTGCAGAGACCATGGTGTATTGGGAACAGATTCCTCATGGCTATTACCACAGGAAAGCAAGACTCTCAGAACACTGGCCCTACAGAAACAATGCTGCTCATTTCGGAGTTTCTCTTGTGCTGAGGCAGCTATTCCCTGTCCTTCACAGTGCAGGACGTGCATATCTTAAAACAATCTAGTTCTCTCTCAATTCTTCTTTTTTTCTCTTAATTTGTTTTGTTTTGTTTTGTTTTTTTGTTTGCATTGGGTCTTCATTGTGGTGCATGGGCTTCTCGTTGCGGTGGCTTCTCCTGTTGCAGAGCACTGGCTCTAGGCACGTGGGCTTCAGTAGTTGTGGCGCACGGGCTTGGTTGCTCCACAGCATGTGGGATCTTCCCGGACCAGGGATCGAACCTGTGTCCCCTGCATTGGCAGGCGGATTCTTAACAACTGCGCCACCAGGGAAGTCCCTCTCTCTCAATTCTTGATACCTCAGAGAAAATTCAAAATCCCTTCACCTAGAAAGAGGAGAAAGGACACCAGTGTTGTGATATTGAAGGGATTATTACTGAGTAGCAAAGGGGAAAGCAAACTATTTTGAAAGCACCTGGAATGAGCTTAATGGTCAGATCTTAGAAAGCCACATTGAAGATGCTACGTTTCAAGGCAAGTACCAAGGACAACACCACAAAGCAACCACGGCTTCCTGAGGAGACTGGAGAGTTGACCACTGCTCACATGTGTAGGAACTGAAGCCTCTGAACCCCACACCCAGGACCTTCAGTTCACAGAAGGGCTGGCACCTTGGGGATGTGGAGAGCTGAATGACAGAGCAGAGTCCAGAGCAAAACCAGCCCTAACATCCCTCACATTTCTTCCCTTCCCCGTCCAAAGTGGCTAAACATCTGTCAAATTATACTTACTAGGAATTATATCAAAAATCCAATAAGTGAGATCAGATAGTATAGGACAGTGGTTAAGAGCTTATAATTTGGGGTCACTGAATTCAGGTTCCTGTGCTGCAGTGCCCCTTGAGCAAGTCACTTAGCTTCTCTAAATCTGTTTCCAATTAGGGGACAATAAGAAAACTAAGAGCACTGGGCATCAAGAGGATTAAACGAGATCACACAAGGCAAAACCACGGCAGAATTTTTGACAGAGTACACACTATGGATAGCTTTTTCATTTGTGAAAAACTCTGAGTCTTAAGAGTCTAAGGAGAAATGACTAATATATCCATCCCATTTACTGTGTTTACGTGTAAAGTACACACTTTTACTGAGCCTGCCCACAAGGGGTCAGTTGTTCTGCAGAAGATATAAAGTGGGCAAATTAGTGTCCTCCTTGGGCCTGAACCATATACCAAAAAAATTACATAATCTTTACAATCCAGAGGCCTATTATGTAATTAGGGCACAGGCCTAGAACACCTGACACTGATGAACAACAGAATGTTAATATGTAAATATATTATGTGGTCCTGGATTTAAATGTAGAAGGAGTTCAAGTATGGAGATTCACTAAGTCCCAGTGGTTAGAGTCTTCATGGGAGATATGGAAGGCAGGATGGGCCCTGGAGAAAGGGAGCAAGTTAAGAATTCCTCCTTCTCAGGCTGGGAAAGGTTCAGGAGTTGAGGAAACCATCCTGGGGCTGGAAATGGAAAGGAGGCTTGTGAACTGAACTAGGAGGCTGGCAAACAGCAGTTGGCCAGAGGCCACCAGGATGGGGGAGATGACCAGCAGGGCACAGTCTAGAAAGGCTGTCAAAGATCTGCTCAGATCTTTATCCTCTTCAGGGAGTGCCCTGCATCCACTCTTACCCTGAAGTTGTTGCTTCACTCGCTATGGTAACATAAAGAGTTTTCCCAGACTAAACCCAAGGAAAAGGCAAATCTTTTAAACATGTTACATCAATCTTGGGAGTTCCCTGGCTGTCCAGTGGTTAGGACTTGGTGCTTTCACTGCTGTGGGCCCAGGTTCGATCCCTGGTTGGGGAACTAAGATCCCGCAAGCCACGCAGCCTGGCCAAAAAAAACCCAAAAACAAAACAGAAAACATGTTACATCAATCTTGCTCCTAGGTACTTGTGATTTTTAAATATCTACATGTGCCAACTTCTGAAAACGTGGAGGGGTCTCAAGACTGAACATGACTGTAATGTAAACTGAACATAGCTAATTTTCTCATTCATAATTATTAGGCTCATTTTGAGAAGTATCAGAAGCCAGCAATCGAGATTCATGAGGGCTTTGGGCTCCTCTCCCCCAGCTATCAGTTCTGGTTTTAGACTGAAATCTGCTATGCATACAGACATTTATTAGCAATGTTCAGGAAAATTATCAAAACTTGGAAATAGGCAAAAATATGCTAGAACATTTTGACTCTTGGGGAATTTAACATTTACTCACAATTGATTAGATTTCAAATGTTTTACAGTCCTATAAAGTTAGAGGTTAACTTACAGAAAACTGAAAAGATATAAAATTTTCCCCTGCCCAGAAGAGAATACTAACCAATTTTGTATCTAATTTAGCAATTTTATTGCAACATTTTCCCCTCACTAATTATATGAATTTCAATTTTGTATATTCTTGTGGAATCAAGTCTGCTATTCTGTTGGCTCCTCCATTAATGAGTTGAATAAAATTTGGACACTTGCTCATTATTTGTTAGAATGAACTATACGAAATGATTGCTTACTCTAATACTTATAATCTAATATTTATAAGAAACATTTTCCTTAACAATTTAAGAGTGAAACACTGACAGCAAGCATGGACAAAAGTCATATAGCCTGTTCTGGGAGCATGATGAATTTCCAGTTTCTCTGTCTGCGTGGTTGCTCCTCTCACATCTTGGGTGAAAGGTTCATTGGGAGGAAATGTTGCTAAGGATGCAGTTAACCTTAGAGTCAGGATCAGGCAAACAGAATCTTCTGACATCAGAAAAGGCTGAGAATCAAGCCTTGAGTGCCATTCTAAAGGGTGAGCCATGAAGGACTCTAGATGTTCATGCAAAGGTAGAAGGAAGAGACTCTAAATTCTTTTAGTCACTATATATCTTTAATATCACAAATTCCACCAATGAAAACTCACTTCTAACATTCAGTATGTAAATTAGTAAAACCTCTGCTATTAATCGGAGATAGAGCTAATTGCTGTGCTTAATGCTAACTTCCTCTGGAGTGTGGCCTTTCTGATTAAGTGTTGGTGAACCACCCCTGAAGGATATATTACTGATTAGAGGATCTATCCACGTAGACAGTGAGGTCAACTTTTTGTGGTGTTGTTTGTTTCTTAGTAAATTACAGACCATACAACAAGGACAACCTGTTTTCATTAGACAAATGGGATGTAAGTTCAATAACCAAACCATTTTCCCTCTTCCATACAGGATGTTCCTGGAAGGTATGCAATCTTGTCTCAATGTTGGATTGTGTCTATTTCCTAATATCACTTCAGACAATTTACAAAAATAGAAGTGTACCTCAATAAAAAAGACTCTGTTCATATTTTTATTTTTAATTTTTTTTGATGTGGACCATTTTTAAAGTCTCCATTGAACCTGTCACAACATTGCTTCTGTTCCACGCTTTGGCCCCTTGGCCACGAGGCATGTGGGATCCCAGCTCCCCGACCAGGGATCAAACCCACACCCCCTGCATTGGAAGGCGAAGTCCCAACCACTGGACCACCAGGGAAGTCCCTGTTCATATTTTTTATTGGCATAATGTGCCTTCCTAATCATATTTTATTTTGGCACTATTTTTCAAATAGATTTGTAATAATGTATAAGAAATGTATGCTTGTATATGTAGGTGTGTATACATATCCACACACATATATGTGTTGTCACCAAGTGTTCTTTTGTAAAGAAATCCCACATTGCTTTGTTTTGAATGTCATCTTTGTATATTACAATTACAAATAAGGTGTCAACAAGTTCTCTCCCTTTTTTCAAAGTTGTACTTATTAAAAGCTAGCACCAATGTCTTCTTTTCTGTGAAGACTCTGCTGACTCCTTCAGTCAGAATTAATGTGCTTTAACATTATTTGAACTTTATAATATAATTACTTATTGTTTATGTAGCCTATTCTGCTTTAATAGATTATAAATTCATGTTCTACTTATCTCTGCATATGTCCTTGGTATAGTTAATGACACACAGGAAGGGCTTCATAAATACATACTCTGTACGATTAATACTTTTAGAAGCATGTGCTGGGGTTAGGTTAACACTGAGGGGCTGCTATAATTAGATTTATGGAGGCTCTTGGTTCTATGGATGAGGAAGGTCCAAAAAGCTCAGGTTGATATTTATGGTATGCTTTATTGCTTTTCTTTAGTATTATAATATTAGACTAAAGAATCAAATTATTAATTTCCTCAACTTACATCTTCTCACTATTTGATACAGCTACACCCACTGAATATATCACATAAAGCAGGGACATTGTATTTTCCTCATATTTTCCCCTGTCATTAGACTAAAATCTCTTGTAATTTTAATCTCTATTGAATTCTCACAACCACGGAAGTCCACACATCAGGGGATTAGCTGGCTGAATGACTGATACAACTATTCAGTATGTCAATCAACCGGGGAGAAGAGGCCAGTATGCAGAAGACTTATATCACTTTCCCCATCTCTGGCTTTCATGTATCTGATCTTATTTCCTTTCTTTTTAAATATCAAATGTCCCAAATGTCTTTTTAAATATCAGGTCCCAATGTGACCTGAGAAAATAATCCAAGAGACATTTTTGGCCAGTGAGTACCATTCCTTTAGCTGCACTACTCTAGGCCCTGTCTATGGGCTAAAGACACATCTGGCACGGAGACACCAAGGATCCCCACTCCTACTTTCCTACACTAAGAGCTGGGAGGTCCCTCAAACTCAGTTGTTTCTTGTCCACCAATAAGTAGTAGACATATCTCACCATATCCCAATCATGAAGTTTTCCATCTTTCCTTCTGGAAGGACAGCCTAAAGAGGATTGGATTTATTTTGTACTTTAACTTGGAGTGTACTTTTTGTGCCTTAAATATACTGGGAAAAAGACTAGAGAATAGGGACTTCCCTGGTGGTCCAGTGGCTAAGACTCCGTGCTCCCAATGCAGGGGGCTCGGGTTCGATCTCTGGTCAGGGAACTAGATCCCACACGCTGTGACTAAGAGTTTGCATGCTGCAACTAAAGATCCCACATGCTACAACTAAGACCTGGCACAGCCAAAAAAAAAAAAAAAAAAGAAGACTAGGGAATATACTTGAATGTTTCATACAGATGAAATTAATAATAGGATATACGGCCATATTTATATTTTGATAGGAATTTAAAACATAAATTTAATATACCAAGTAGAAAAACACTACAGGTCCTAAATGCTTGTGTTTTACATCATTTTGACTTAACATAGTGCTTCTATGGGAATAAGGTCAGGTAGAATTTGGTTTCCATTTGTCACAGGAGATACTATTAGTGCAATTCACTTAATTCCTCAGAGGAAACTGAGTATTCATTAAGTCTCCCCAAGCAAGAAACTGTGCATGGCAGACTAAAGTTCCATAGACCATAAATAAGTTACTCTGAGGGAAACAGGTGCCTTTCAGATTGTATCATACATTAATCTGAGGGAAATGTGTATCTTTTTCACATGGTTTCATGATATGCATACCCCTCATCTTTCAAATGTTTTCTCTGATTTGAGTTTTTGTAAAAGCAGCATACCTTTTCTCATTAACCCTGACAGGTTATTTTTCCAAAAGTTAATAGAAAATAGGAGGTTAAATGGAAAGCACTGTCCTTGCATCTTTGCTTCTTTGACCAAAAATTAAATGGTGGTATAAAGGTCACTCAAGGAGTAATATAATAAAAATAAATATAAAAATAAATAAACAGTGTAAAGAGCAGGAACATCCAAAAGCCAAGCCCCAATTAAGATGGTAGCTGAGAAGTTCTCCCCAAAGCTAAGTTCTCGATTCTGTGTAACTGATGGCAAAGCATCATTACATGTATGATGAATTTTCTGCCTTATCCCTACTCAGATCAGACCTGGCTGTCCTTATGAAAAGCATAAAGACAGGCATGTCATATTGCCAGTGGAGAAACTACTTCTTCCCAGAAGGCTCTTTTTCATACTCACCACTTTGCTATAGAGGGGTGGGCTCCCAAGGGTTATTCTTGAGCTAGATATTCAATGACTTCTCTGGTTAAAGATCTTGCCTCCTTCCAGAGTACTTTCTGCTTTTGTGCATGGGCTTGAACCTAAGGATAAAAAAAATTTTCTCATTGTACATGTAAAGGATTCTGATGAGATTAAATAACTTGCCTAAGATCACAGAGCTAGTAAGCGGTACACTCTAGATATAAATTCTTGCAGTCTGACCACTACACTTACTGCTCCTTTACAAACAGGCCCAATTGGTTTGTGAAATCATTGCTAATAGCTAAAACCTCAGCATTCAGTTAAAAAGAAAATTTCCCATGGAGTTAGGAGACAGACAAATATCACAGTCTCAACAGCAATGAGCAGCAGATCTTTGAAGAAGAAAAACAGAAAGACACTGCTTTAGCCCCAGTAAAGAAAGGACATAAAATCTTGATTTGCTTCTATCCCTCCCTATACTTGGAAGCCCAGGATTCAGCATTTTTATAACATAATATTGGATTACCCCTTTCCCACTTGCTGGCCTGCATATCCAAGCTGTGTCTTCAGACTCTCCTGCACAACTACTGCCTCTTAGCTGGATGATTCTCCTGTATCTAAGTACAAAGCTCTCCTTTTCCAATAGGGTCAGGAACTACTCCATCACCAGCAGTTCCAGGATCTGCTCCTTGGTGTGCATCTCTGGCTTCAGAAGTTCAAACTTTGTGAGGTCCAAGGACCTCCTAGTAGCAGAACTGCCTGAAACGCTAGGGGCAGAACTTCTGGTGAGGATGCACCTTCCCAGGCAATCTAGGCCTCTCCCAAGCATGTGCTTCTTTTCCACTTTCACTATGTGCAAACTCTTCTGCTCCTAGTAACGTGAACTACAGAAGTCAGGGTTACACCAAACTTTTGATATCTTGGGCTATGATGGCTCAAGACAAAGTTCACTTGACTTAGGGTACAGAGTCAAGGTGAAGGCTCTCCTGGGCTCTGGGGGATAAGAACGTATTGTAAACAGAAGAAAATTACCTGGGCGGCCAAGAATTTACATAAGCTTGTTAACTTTATAAGATAAAATAGTGACAAACCAAGCCTAACACTTTAGGGACAAACTGTTGCCAAGGCTGCGGAGACAGGTATGTCTTTGCATGGCAGCAAACGTCAGGGATATCCAGCCCACCCCGCTTCCCCTGCGCCTACCAAGTCACACTCCGCATGCGCTATGGGGGTCTCATAGGGGTTAGGGCGCACCTGGCAGCCGCGGCTGCGCACGGAGAGCGGGGCGTCGCGTCCACGCCCCCCAAACTCGACTCTAGCGTCTGCCCTCTCTTTACAACCCACTCAGGAACCCCGGTTCTTCACCCCGAGGCCGGAAAACGGCCGACTCTGCTCTAAAGAGAAGAGGGAGAAGCGCTGGAGTGCGACCCGACACGTGCACACAAGTATACAGCTGGACAAGTCACCTAGGATCTCGGTCCCGGAGACTCTACTTCCGGGGTTTGTACAGGAACTTGGAAGGTCTGAGCATCTCTATGATCTCGCCGGCGCCCCGCTGGTGGTTACCAGGCGCTCCCTCCTCACCCGGGCCGCCCTCTCCAGGCCGCCTTCCAGAGCTCTCCCTCCTTCACAGCTTCTGCAGACCCAGACTCTTCTAGAGAGCAGCCTGGCGCCCTCTCGGTGTTTGTGAGTCGACCACTGCACCCAGAAAATGTACGTCGTTAAACAGTAGCATAAAGGACGCCAGACTTGGAGTCAAGAAATTTTAAAGCCTTGCACTAGGTCACTTTAAACAAGTCACTCACCTTCTCTGTTCCAAGGAGCAAAGTCAATTATATCGACAGGTCAGATTTATTATAAAATGTGTGGATGGATAACGAAATGAACTCAGGGAAGTTTTTCCAACCTGTTTAGCTCACCAACCAAGTTTTATGCTTTCTAAGGGGCAGTGGGCGAGTCAGGGTGAGATTTCCCTGATGCCCTTCTTGGGTTTGTTCCTGTATACTTGTTACCTCCGAAGTGCTTTGAATTTCTTTAAAATGGACTCTAACATGGGAGGCATACTTAAGCAAATAAGACACAATTTTGATGTAAACAGCCCAGAGAAACAAGTCTTGATATAAGCTACTACTCTACACAGCACCCTTTAAAAGGAATTGCACATAACACCCCTGTGCAATATCAGTGACACGTGTGGTGTTAACAGCTTCTTCTGCCTTTTTCTATATATCTGTGATGGTTAAATTTTATATGTAAACCTGGCTTGCCTACGGTGCCCAGTTGTTTTAGCACTAGTGTAGATGTTGCTGTGAAAGTTTTGTAGATGGGATGAACATCTTCAATCTGTTGACTTGAAGCAAAGGATATTACCCTCCATAATGGGTGGGCTTCATCCAATCAGCTGAAGCCCTTGAGACAAAACTGAGATATCCCCAAGAGGGAATTTTGCCTTAAAACTGTAACACAGAAATCCTGCCTGAGTTCACCTGCCAGCCTGCCCTGCATATTTTGGACTTAGTAGCCCCCAATCATCTGAGCCAATTCCTTTTTTTTAAAAAAAAGAATAATATATACTCTGTTTCTCTTAGAATCTCGACTAATAACCAAAATCCTATTCATCCGTAAAGTCCCACAAATGCCTACCTTCTTTATATACTTTCCCAATTCTCCCAGGCAGAATTGTTTTTGATTTGTGTTCATTTATCCTTGTTTCGTATTGTAAATTTTCTTTCTTGAATTGTAAATTCACCATTGAAACTGTGTTTTATTTACCTTTTTAAATACCCTTAAAATGCATGACACATATGTACGCAATAACCGTTCTTTAAACACGTATCTTCAGAAATGTATACTAGCCAAGTCACTGTGGAGAGACCTGTTATATTTACTTTTGTAAACACATCCCTAACTCTAAGGTTAGCAAGTCCACAAAGGTCACATTATTGACACTTATGTATGTTTTCATTATTTTTATTTAAACTAAATCAAGAAATACAAGTATCCCTCTTTTTGAAAATTTGCTTTACGCCTCTTCGCCTTTACAAATAAAGACCTACATTAGTACCTGTTTTCACTAACTGAAAGAAAGCCGAAGAGGATTTTGTTTGCCAAAAAAGGTGAAAAGCGAAAATAGCGTTCAACATTTGTTTTGCAGCCAGCCTTGTAGAGAGGTATCGCGCAAATCAAGCAGCAAGAGTGGCACCACCAAGCTCCTTCCCTGGGAACTACACTCAGCATCTCAGCATTAAGCCACTATAGCTTTGAACTGTGTCTGTGAGCATCTGTGCTTTATCTTGATTTTGTGCATTCGTTAGCAAAATGTGTCCTAAGGTAACTGCCTCTTTGCTTTATGCCATTTCGGCTTACAAAAAGTTTCATAGGAATGCTTCACTTTCAGGTAGCAGGGGAAACCTGTATCCTACTTTTCAAATTTCTCAATTTATGGTTTTCCATTTTTTGCAAACAACCTATCAGAAAGTCAAGGATGACTTCACCTTGTTTCTATTTAGTTTACTCTGCTATGAAATAAAACTCTCCTCTGAAGTAGTCATTCTCCAGATAAGCAAATTCAAATGTCTCCAGGGCTCAGACACATAATGAAGCTGGAGGGTGGGGCATGGAAAGAACTGGAAGGTAAGAGGTCTGGCCCAGTGATGCCAGATCTTATTTTTTTCAAAATAATATGGAAATCCCATTTCTACATAAAATTTCTAAATTTTTTTAAGTTGACAGCTAATTCAATTCCTAAAAACAATGAATGAGCTACACAAATGTCTGCCAAATGTATCTGATCCTTAGGATGCCAGTTTTCATCTCTGGCATAGTTCCCACTGCCAGAAAAGCTCAGTTCATCAGCACATTTCACAGGAGAATTCATCCACTTGGTTGAAAATTCCTCAAATGTACAAGTATTCTGTGCAAGTCTGCATTTTAAATTTCAGGGTGTCTCACTTCAGGGAGATTTAATGTTCTATCCACTTCTCTTTTATTTTTGTCATAGGTATTTCCCTCTGACCTGTAGATGTCAAACTCTCAGGTATTTCCTACCTGAGCCTTGAAACAAGGCAAAACAAAGTAAGTGATGGCACTAAGGATGAACAATTAGCACCTCCAGAGTTTTCTTGGTTGGTATTTATTTATACCGTCCCTATAAAAATATGAATATAGTGAAATACCCCACTTTTATACACTTTCTAGTTTCTCAAGTCCTCCTAATAGTGAAAAATATATTTCATTCAAAGTCAAAGTAGAAGACAATATCAATGCTTTTCAGACTGTCTATTCCAAAGGTTGAAAAGATAAACTAAAGCATAATGAGGACATAGGTATCCAGACGATAACAGTGGACAGTGAGGGAGCTGAGCTTGAGATCTCTACTGGTTTTTAGCATAAGAAAGTCAGAAAGATGTAGAAGCATTATAGACCCTGCTACCTGATGTCTCTTCAATCCCACCACCAATATGGGATCAAGTCCAACTGGCATGCTGGATGGTCAAAGGTATTTCTGGGATTTTTTTCCTAGAGATAAACTGGAAGAGGAATGTGTATCACTGAGATTCAAAAAGAAAAAGAAAAAAAAAAAAGAGTACATATGAATAAACAGCACTCTTGAGGGCACAGATATACATTATAACTCTTTCCTAAAAACTATGTCTTTTTTCTAAGTTGACAAAGTGAGCAGCAAGGCCTAAAACTTCCTGTGCTGCCTTGACATCTTTGAGCCTCACAGGGACCCAAAAGCCTAATCATCGGTTCCTCTGCTCTTGCTAGATATGCCTCCCACCCAGCAGGAAGTGACCCCACTTGGCTCGTTCCCCATCAGCTGGACTAGCTACACTCCTCAACCTACTGGGTTTCACCCCCTTGCCTGCCCATGAAATTATTCAAACAAGTCAATCACATCCTCCCAAGGAAACCAGACATCACCCCATCTTATTACTATAAAGCCTGTATCCCAAAGCTCCTATTTGTTCACTCTGCTCCCAAGTGGCCCTCCTCCCCTAGGCTATGAGTATAAGCGGCTAATTAACTGCTGTCAATCCCATCTGTCCACTGTTGCGTGTCATGTGTTTGGCCATCTTCCAAATCCTAGGGTAGGACTTCCTCCCTCACCAACAGGGTGAAGAGAAGGCAAACAAAACAGCAAGCTGTGTCGTTGAGTAGTCACTTTTAAGTGTAACTTACCTAGCTTACCCCTCATTATATAACGTTAACAACAGCATCACTTTCCCTGTTCATCCTGCTAAGTTCTCCTTTGCATGGTATGCACACTAACAGTCTCAGTGGTCTTCTGTTCAAAATCTGAGAGCCACTGTATCATCAGGTTATTCAGGGTATGTGACGGTAGTGACTTCAAGGAGCAAAAGTGCTGAAGGACCACAAAGGAGAAGGACCAAAAGAATGCGAGAAAGAAATAGCAGCATCCACAACAGACTCAGGCCAAAATGTGAATGGTCTGCTCCAGTGACAAGCTACCAGCTTCTTTCAATCTGTTGGATGATATCAGAATCTCTTCTAGTTTGACTACTTAGAATAACAATGGAGACACCACATCCCTAATGTCTTGAATTTATTACACAGTGATTGGGTCTGTATTCAGCATAGCTTTCTAAAGTGTTCAGTAAGGCCTGATTTATGATTAAAGGCCTTCTTACAATTAGGATACAGAAACAGACTTCTGCCCTCTGTGGATCCTCTGATGACGAACAAGGCTTGACCTCTGAATGAAGGCTCGTCCACATTCCTCACACTGATAGGGCTTCTCCCCAGTGTGGATCCTCAGGTGCTGAGTAAGGCTGGTGCTCCCTCGGAAAGCTTTCCCACATTCCTTACACATATACGGTTTCTCTCCAGTGTGACTTCTCTGATGTTCCATGAGTCCTGACCTCTGAGTGAAGGCCCTCTCGCACTCATTACATTTGAAGGGTTTCTCTCCAGTATGGATCCTCAGATGTCCAATAAGGTGTGAACTTTGACTAAAGGATTTACCACACTCTTTACATCCATAAGGTCTTTTCCCAGTATGGATCCTCTGATGAAGAACCAGGCCTGTGTTTTGACTGAAGGCTTTCCCACATTCATTACACTGATAGCGTTTTATTTTATTATGAATTTCCTGGTGTGAAAGAAGGGCTGATTTATAACTGACGGCTTTTCCACATTGATTGCATTTATAAGGTTTCTCTCCAGTGTGAATTCTCCAATGTCGAACAAGCCCTGAGCTCTGAGCAAAGGCCTTTCCACACTCCTTACATTTGTGTCTTTTTACTCTCATGGGGTTGACCTTTTGCTGTTCTGATTTACCCCTATATTGAAAAGTTTCTCCACACTTTGCATCCTGGAAAGCAACCAATGAATTCCTTTCTGCAGAAATCTGCTTTGGAGCAAATTCACCAGTCATATTCCTGGTCTCAGCTCCTGCTGAAAGAGCAAGTCGATTATTTAAGTGCCACATGTCCCACATAAATGTTTGGAAGTAAGATTAGTAATAATAATTGATAACATTATGAATGCTTACTAATATCAAGGATTGTGCTAAATAAGCAAGAACTATTATCCTAATGGTTTTTGATACTCACTGCACCTATGAGTCATAGAGAATAAAAGTAAATAAATAAAACACTTTTGGGCCCCAGCCCAGATCTAAAAACTCAGAATGGCAGGAAAGAAATGTGAATTTCCCAAGAGTCTTCAGAGGGTCCCCAATGAACATACCTTCTAGCATTCATCCCTTGTGTAGTCCACCCCCCTCCCACACAGGATCTAGGCTGGCCTGTGAATTGCTTTATCCAACAGAATATGGTGAAAGTGATGATACGTCAGTTCAAGGATTAAGACTTTAAAAGATGCTTTTGAGATCCCTGAGTTACCATGTAAGAAGTCCAGTTACCCCGCTAAAGAGATACATGAAGAGTGAGAGAATGAGATAACCTGAGGCCCATCCATCTCAGAATCTTGCTAAGCCCAGTTTTCTAGCCATCTCCTGCTAAAGTATGAGAAGTGAGTGAAGTATCTCGAGTATCACAGTCCAGGCAAGCCCCCCGATAACTACAGCTTAAATTGATATCATGTACAGTAGAAGAACCATCCTGTTTATCCCAGTCAATCCAGAGAACTGTGAGAGATAACATAATGGTTGTTCCTTTTAGCCACTAAGTTTTGGAGTGGTTTGTTACATGGAAATGGGATAGCTAAAACACCAATTGATCACCCAATATTTGGTGATGCTCACAGCAACACAATGAGCTGGGTAACAGATATAGCAACTGAAACACAGAAATTAAATAATCGGTCTGTGATCACATGACTATTAAGTGATAAAGCTTGGCCGGAAACTCAGGTTTATCTGAATTCAAAGACCGCACTCTTTATTTTTACTATAAAAAGAATAGATACCCATGGTAAAAATTTCAACAGTACAAAAGGTATAAAAGTAAGAAGTCCAAATCCCAATTCATCTTTCTCCATCACCCTGTGTCCTTTTACTTTCCCTAGAGGTAATAACTATAACTTTGTTGCCTATATAATAAGTTTTCTACTTTAATCCAGTGGCTATCAATCTCTCACTGCATTTAAAGGAATTTTTTTCCTCCAATATTTTCACACAAGAGCCAAAAGACTTTTACATAAAGACATCCACTGATGCAGTGTTTAAAATAACAAAAAGAGGGAATTCCCTGGTGGTCCAGTGGTTAGGACTCCATGCTTTCACTGCTGAGGGTGCCGGTTCAATCCCTGGTAGGGGAACTAAGATCCCAGAAGCCACATGGCGCGACCAAATAAATAAATAAATAAATAAAATAACGAAAATACTGGAAACAGCCTAAATGCACATCAGTAGAAGACTATTAAATTAACTATTATACATGTATGCAACAGAAAACTAAACATCAAAAAGAATAAAATAACTCTACTGATAAGAATAACATTATTTCTGCATGTTTTCTCTAGGCCACAAACATCGACTGCAACTGAATGAAGGAACTGAGATTGTGGTACCCACTGATTTAACTAGAATGTAAGTTGCATGAGGGCAGAGACGTTGGCTTTCTTGTTCACCTCTGTATCCCCAATGCTTAGAATATTGCTGGACACATAGTTGATGTTCAATAAATATTTGGTGCATGAATGAATAATGTCCTGAATATTCTCATTAGGTAACAAAAAAAAAGCAAAATGCAAAGTGGTGTGTATAATATGTATGTTAAAATGTATCCAGGATTTGTTTTAAGCGGGTATGGTAAGACACGCAGACATGGAAAGGACTATACGAAGAAAGAAATTTTTTACACTCGTAGATCCCAAGGAACAGAAGATGTAGTCTGCCATGCAGGGCTGCATGGGAAAGCACCACGATCGATCAGGAGGCAGAAGGGGAAGAGGGGAGAGCATGGCCTAGAGCCTTTATTGGAGTTTCCCCAGGAGGGAATGGATAAGGCAGGGTAGGTATGCTGAGTAAGCTTAGGATGGATAATTTGAATAATTTTGGCACACTCTGGGCTATAGAGATGGTCCCTAGTTCTCTGGTATCTGACCCTGGGGTGATTTAGGGCAGGGGGAATATTGGCTTGGTGTGTGACGGTTTGATAAAGGAGATGGTTGGGGGACTGGGCTCCAGATTGGTTGGATTGTATATGAAAGGCCCACTTGCAGGGGAGTCCTTTGCTGTCTCTAGGAATTAGCTAGCCCTGGGAAGGACAGTCTGTCCAGGATCAAGGCCCCAAATGCCAGAGCATCAAGAATATAAAAAAATTTAAAAATATAGTCAATACATCATGATACCAATTTCCCTAAAAAGTGGGGAGAGGCTTGACTATACAAGAAAAATTTTAGAAGTATGTACTAGAGAATGTTAACAGTAGTTAACTCTTCGGAATGGAACTTTTATTTTCATTTTGTATTTTTCTATACTACTTGAATTTTTAAAATATAAGCTACCACTATTGTTCTATAGTAGCTAATTAAAACATATAGTACTAGGGCCCACTGTAGTAAATCTATGGTAGATCTGGGTATCTGTATTGTTATAACGGTTCCATAATGATTTGGATTCACAGTTAGAATTGTAAACCACTATCATAACCCAATTAAAAAATACCACATATCCCAATGCAAAATTAAATTAACTCTAGATATGCTCACTTTGTAAATAAAAAAAAATAAGTTTAACACCAAAAGGTATTTTGGTGTTAAACTTATTCTGCTATTCTAGATACCACTTTTTTCACAAGAAATACTGCTTCCTAGCAGACGCTATACTCAGTGCTTCCAAAAGATCACAAAAGATTCACATTTTAAAGCTTACCATTCTCTTGCAGAGGAAAATGCTCCCAAGGATCACACTTCAGCTGGATGTTAAGTGACTGATTTGTGAGGCTTACAGGTCCTACTTCCTTCCACAGCACTTCTTGTTTGTAACGTGCACTGGCTTGGACCTAAGGACATACAAGAAGAGCTGGGTTCATGAGAGGATCAGCAATAGCTAACTAAACCTCAAAGTTCGATTAAACATAAAATTTCCTATGGGTACAGAAAGCAGAATGATGAAGAAACCAGTGTCTTAATCAGTTCACAAAAGCAGCAGAGCTTTAAAGGGAAAACAGAGGATAATGTGTCAGCCCAGAAAATAATGGCCATAAAAACCTCTTGCTTACCCATGCCCACTCTCTTTGCTGGTAGACCCCTGGGGTTCTCATAAATGAACAATAGATAACCCTTTTCCCACCTGTTGTCCTTTGTCTCCAAGTTCTGTCTCCAGATTTTCCAGCACAGTCACCACTTCCTCTCCACTCCTTGGATGATACGCCCATACCCTGGCCTGCAACTCCTTGGGCAGGATGGTCAGGAACTGCTCCAGCACCAGCAGCTCCAGGATCTGCTCCTTGCTGTGCATCTCAGGCCGCAGCCACTTTTGGCAGAGCTCCCGGAGCTGGCTCAGAGCCTCTCGAGGTCCAGGGGCCGCCTGGTAATGGAACTGCCTGAAGCACTGGCGGAAAAGTTCCTGATAAGGGTGCACATTCCCTAGTTGGCGAGGCTTCTGCTCCCAAGCATGGTTCTCCTCTTCCTCTACCTTCACGATTCTCAGTCCCTCCTGCTCCTCTCGAGTGTGCACCACAGGAGTCAAGGCTGCGTGTTCTCTCAACTTGGTGGACATCTTAGAGTGCAATGGCTCAGGATAGGATTCACTTGTCTTACATACCAGGAATCAGGAAGAACCTTAGGATCAGAGCACTCCTGTGGGAGGAGAACACACTATTAAAACAGCAGAATAACTAGAGCAGTCAAGAACCTATGTTATTAGTAATGAAGACTCACTGCCAAGGTGATGTTCCTGAGTAGTGGAACATTAGTAGGATAATATTCCTGAGATCCGTGAAAATAGATCAGAATTACTGAGAAAGGGCACCTGGCTGCTGATATACAGAAAAGTGCTACATAAATATTAGTATTAGAACTTCTATTGTAGGAAATAAGGCCACATTCTCAGAATTTAAAGACTTTTTAGTTTATAAGAACTGCATTACAGGAAGAAAAAAAGCACATAAGCCAAGGCTGGGGACCACCATAGCTCATTTGCCAAGGCTTTCTTTCATGTATACTCATAATCTACCACCCCTTCATAGAACTGCTTCAGCAGGGCAGGATGGGTCTTGGGACACTTCTGTAGAGGGAAAAGGAGGCTTCCTGATCCTTAGCAAGGTAAGGGAAGATGGATCTTGCCACACTTTAGTAAACTTACTATGACAATATACACATGAGCCGACTCATAGTTATTTTTCCAGTAAAACTTTTATGACCTTTAAAGGAATCAAACTACTTATACAGAGGAGTAATACACTACAGCTCCATAAACCGGTTATAGTGTTCGTTCAGGGGATAAAGGATTAAGCACCTAACCCTCAGTTGAGACATTTCCCTCTCCCACCGCACCACCCCCCCCCGCCCCGCCTCCATCGTGTATGAAAGAATGAGAATTAAGCAAAATCTGAGTGGTTTATGCTATATTATAAAGTCAAAATAACAGCGACAAATCCAAACCGAACAGTAGAGAGACAAATCGTCACTGAGCTCGTTACCAAACATTGTGTGCACATGCTTGGGGGAGAACAGGACACGCAAGCCGCAAAGACCCCCTCCCCCTCCCACCTCTGGCCCGTGGGACAACAGAGATGGGGCGTTCTGCAGCTTGGCTGGGGAGAAGCCCGACCGCTCACCCGCAGCTCTGGGGATGACTGGCGCTCCCTGGAGACTAGCCCTGGCAGGTAGTTAAGGCAAAATCTGAAGCCACCATCCCGCCGGGCCAACCAGGAACCCAAAACGGCCGAGCAAAAGGCGCCCAGGACCACGAGGCCACTTCCGGTGCCCGCCTAGGAATCCGGAGGCGCGGTCCTCTCTATGATCAACCTTACTGCTCCGCCGGCTTTAACTGCCTTTGCCAGGTTCGGCCAGGGCGGGAAGAGCGCTTCATTCTGGCGTTTGGATTTTTAGTCCCCTCTTTCTCTCCCCCTGCCTTCTCCTGAGGAAATCTGAGCCAGTCGATAAAGTTCAAATCACCCACAAGGTTGCTGAGACTTGCCACACTCCAGGAGTTAGCTCAGAGCCCTTTTTGTAGTGTATTTATTATTGATGAGTGAAAGTTCTTTTTACATTCTGGATATGAGCTCTTTGTTATATGAACACCAGATATCGGCTCCCACGTCCCTTTTTACTCCCAACCGATGTCTTTTTACTGAAAAATAGCTTTAAACAACCTAATAGACTTTATTTTTAAAGAGTAGTTTTAGGTTTACAGAAAAAATGGAGCAGAAAGTATAGACTTCCCACATGGCCCCTCCAAACCCCCTCCCCGGCTACATAAAAACCCTATTATTAACATCTTGCATTAGTGCGGTATCTTTGGTTACAATCAGTGAGCCAATATTGATAAAGTATTATTAGCTTAAGTCCATAGTTTACATTAAGGTTAATATAAACTGTGTAATACATTCTATGGTTTTAGAAAACATAATAACATGCATCAACCATTACAAGCATCATACTAAACAGTTTCACCGCCCTAAAAATCCCCTATGCTCCACCCATTCATCATTCCCACACTCCAACCCCTATAACCCCCAGCAACCACTGATCTTTTTACTGTCTCCATAGTTTTGCCTGTTCCACAATGTCATGTAGTTGGAACCAGAGTTTGTAGCCTTTTCAGGTTGGCCTCTTCACTTAGCAAAAAGCATATAACATTTCTCCATGGAGTTTCATAGCATAATAGTTCATTTCTTTTTATTGCTGAGTATTCTATTGTCTGGATGTACCACAGTTTATCCACTCACTTACTGAAGGAAATCTTCTTGTTTCCAAGTTTTATCAATTATGAATAAAGCTGCTATGAACATCCTTGTGCAGGTTTTGTGTGGACATAAGTTTTCAATTCATTTGGATAAATACCAAGGAGTGCAACTGCTGAATCATATGGTAAGAGTATGTTTACTTTTGTAAGAAACTGCTAAACTGTTTTCTGAAGTGGCTGTACCATTTTGCATTCCCACAAAGAATGTATGAGAGTTCCTGTTGCTCCACATCTTCATCAGCATTTGGAGTTGTCACTGTTTAGCAATTTAGCTATTCTAATAGGTGTGTAGTGGTATCTCCTTGTTTTAATTTGCAATTCCCTAATGACATATGATGTGGAGCATCTATTCATATGATTATTTGCCATCTGTATATCTTCTCTGGTGAGGTGTCTGTGCAGATCTTTTGCCCATTTAAAAAACTGAGTTGTTTGTTTTCTTATTGTTGAGTTTTAGGAGTTCTTTGTATATTTCAGATAACAGTCCTTCTTTAAAAAAAATTCATTTTATTAAAGGATAGTTGATTTACAATGTTGTGTTTAGTTTCAGGTGTACAGCACAGTGATTCAGTTATACACATATCCATAAAAAAGAATGTATATATATGTTCTTTTTTTCTTTTTCTTAATATTTATTTTTATTTATTTATTTATTTGGCTGCACCGGATCTTAGTTGTGGCACGCAGGATCTTTTAGTTGCGGCACGCAGGATCTTTTAGTTGCGGCATGCGGGATCTAGTTCCCTGACCAGGGATTGAACCCAGGCCCCCTGCATTGGAGCATTGAGTCTTAACCACTGGACCACCAGGGAAGTCCCTATACGTTCTTTTTCAGATTCTTTTCCCTTATAGGTTATTACAAAATATTGAGTATAGTTCCCTGTTATACAGTAGGTCCTTGTTGGCTATCTATTTTATATATAGTAGTGTGTGTGTGTTAATCCCAACCTCCTAATTTATCCCTCCCCCTCCTTCCCCTTTGGTAACCATAAGTTTGTTTTCTATGTCTGTGAGTCTAGTTCTGTTATGTAAATAAATTCATTTGTATCTCTCTCTCTTTTTTTTTAGATTCCATATATAAGCAATATCGTATGATATTTGTCTTTCTCTGTCTTACTTCACTTAGTATGATAATCTCTAGGTACAACCATGTTGCTGCAAATGGCATTATTTCACTCGTTTTTATGGCTGAGTAATATTCCACTGTATATACATACCACATCTTCTTTATCCATTCCTCTGTCAATGTGCGTTTAGGTTGCTTCCATGTCTTGGCTATTGTAAAGAGTGCTGCTATGAACATTGGGGTGCATGTATCTTTTCGAAGTATAGTTTTCTCCAGATACAGGTGCAGGAGTGGAATTGAAGGATCATATGGTAACTCTATTTTTAGTTTTTTAAGGAACTTTCATACTGTTTTCCAAAGTGGCTGTACCAATTTACATTCCCACCAACAGTGTAGGAGGGTTCCTTTTCCTCCACACCATCTCCAGCATTTATTATTTGTACGCTTTTTAAAAATTACCAATCTACCTTTTTATTGTTTATTTATTTATTTATTTAGGCTGCACCAGGTCTTACTTGCGGCATGCGGATTCTTAGTTGTGGTGTGCATGTGGAATCTAGTTCCCAGACCAAGGATCGAACCCAGGCCCCCTGCACTGGGAGCATGGAGTCTTACCCACTGGACCACCAGGGAAGTCCCTATTTGTATACTTTTTGATGATGGTCGTTCTGACAAGAGTAAGGTGATACCTCATTGTAGTTTTGACTTGAATTTCTCTAATAATTAGTTGATGTTGCACATTTTTTTCATGTGCCTGTTGGCCTGTGTGTCTTCTTTGGAGAAATGTCAATTTAGGTCTTCTGCCCACTTTTCGATTGGGTTTTTGTTGTTGTTGTTATTGAGTTGTATGAGCTGTTTGTACATTTTGGAAATTAAGCCCCTGTCTGTCACATCATTTGGAAATATTTTCTCCCATTCTGTAAGTTGTCTTTTCATTTTGTTTACGGTTTCCTTTGCTATGTAAAAAAATGCTTATACGTTTGATTAGGTCCCATTTGTTTATTTTTGCTTTTATTTCTATCGCCTTGGGAGACTGACTTAAGAAAACATTGCTACGATTTATGTCAGAGAATGTTTTGTCTAGGTTCTCTTCTAGGAGCTTTATGGTATCATGTCTTATATTTAAGTCTTTAAGCCATTGTGAGTTTATTTTTGTGTATGGTGTGAGGCAGTGTTCTAAATTCAATGATTTACATGTGGCTGTCCAGCTTTCCCAACACCACTTGCTGAAGAGACTGTCTTTTCCCCATTGTATATTCTTGCCTCCTTTGTCAAAGATTAATTGACTGTAGGTGTGTGGGTTTATTTCTGGGCTCTCTATTTGCATTAAGTCTTCCAGTATGATGTTGAATGGAAGTGAGAAGGGACATCTTTGTCCTATTCCTCATCTTAGCAGGAAAGCATCTAGTTTTTTACCATTAAGTATGATGTTAGCTGTAGTTTTGGTAGATTTTTTTTTTTTTGAAGCTACTGCGTATCTTTTATTATTATTATTTATTTATTTATTTTTGGCTGTGTTGGGTCTTCATTGCTGTACGTGGGCTTTCTCTAGTTGCGGTGAGTGGGGGCTACTCTTCGCTGTGGTGCATGGGCTTCTCGTTGCAGTGGCTCCTCTTGTTGCGGAGCGTGGGCTCTAGGCGCGCTGGCTTCAGTAGTTGTGGCTCGCGGGCTCTAGAGCGCAGGTTCAGTAGTTGTGGCACATGGGCTTAGTTGCTCTGCGGCATGTGGGATCTTTCCGGACCAGGGCTCAAACCCATGTACCCTGCATTGGCAGGCGGATTATTAACCACTGTGCCACCAGGGAAGTCTTTGGTAGATGTTCTTTATCAAGTTGAGGAAGTTCCTCTCCATCCCTAGTTTGCTGAGAATTTTTACTATGAAAGGGTGTTAGATTTTGTCAAATGCTTTTTCTGCATTTATCGATATGATTATATATTTTTTCTTCTTTAGCCTATTGATGTGATGGATTACATTAACTGCTTTTTAAATGGTGAACCAACCTTGCATACCTGGGATAAATCCCACTTGGTCAAGTTGTATAATTCTTTTTATACATTGTTGGATTCAACTTACTAATATTTTGTTGCAGATTTTTGCATCTATTCATGAAATATATTGGTCTGTAGTTTTCCTTTCAAGTAATGTCTTTGTCTAGTTTTGGTATTGGGGTAATTCTAGCCTTACAGAATGAATTAGGAAGTATTCCCTCCGCTTCTATCATCTGTTAAGAAATAATATTTATAAAATTTCTACTGAAATGTTTGGTAGAATTTACCAGTGAACCCACCTGCACTGGTGCTGTTTTGGAAGATTATTAATTATTGATTCAATTTCTTTAATAGATAAAGGCCAATCAGATGATCTACTTATCCTTGTTGGGGTTTTGGTAGATTGTGCCTGTGATTATTGTGATTTATAATAAGAGAAATATATTTGGTCTTTCTCCTCATTCCTGGCACTAGGCTCCTAAAAACCTTGGAATTTCCTCAATGTTGAGATCTTTTATGTTAATGGGGTGACTTTTGGAAAGCACCTAAGGATTGGGGCTTGGTTGTCAGTGGAGCTAACCACGTGTCTAAATTAAATTTTAGGAAGTTCTTAGTTGTTATGTATTTAAATATTGTGTCTGGCTTCGATTTTGTTAATTTCTCTTACAACCCTAATTACAAATATTTTAGATCTGTATTCTCTGTCTCTTACCCTTTTCCTATATAATCCATCCTTTTTGTCCTTTTTGTGCTTCATTCTAGATATTTTCTTTTCAACTATGTAGTTCACTCATCTTTTCTTCAGCTGTTTCATCTGCTGCTATATGCATCCACAAATTCTTTGTTTTTGTTCTTCAATTTCAGAATTTCCATTTAGTTCTTTTCATTGTTCCCCATTTTTTGTTAAAATTCTTATCTTTCATTTCTGAACATTGTACGTATTATTTTAAAATCTGTGCCCAGTAACTCAAATTCTGAATTCCCAGTAGAAATGTTTCTACTCTCAATTGCTTCTGTTGACTTTTCTTTGCATTATTTGTCTTCTCTTGTGCCTAGTTTAAAAAAGAATTTTCGCAAAATTGTTTGTAAAAATAATTTGAGGGGCTTCCCTGGTGGCGCAGTGGTTGAGAATCTGCCTGCCAATGCAGGGCACACGGGTTGGAGCCCTGGTCTGGGAAGATCCCACATGCCGCGGAGCGACTAGGCCCGTGAGCCACAATTGCTGAGCCTGCGCGTCTGGAGCCTGTGCTCCGCAACAAGAGAGGCCGTGATAGTGAGAGGCCCGCGCACCGCGATGAAGAGTGGCCCCCACTTGCCGCAACTAGAGAAAGCCCTCGCACAGAAACGAAGACCCAACACAGCCATAAAAAAAAAAAAAAAAAAAAAAAAAAATCCTAATGTGATTTATTAAAAAATAATAATAATAATTTGAGAGCTAATAGACTATTACGTCCTTACAGAGAGGATTTCCTGGTACCTGAGGGCACTAGCATTATGGAATCACTTAAATCCAACTGTAGAAATTGAGAAATTCAAAAGCTGAGCTGCAGCCCCCTGGGTGAGCCTGTCTGTGTGTGGTTCACCCTTATTTTTAGAGTGTGGTCATCTGGGGTCCCACACACCAAAGGGAAGGAATTTACCAGCACTAACCCTCACTTCGGCAGTCCCCAGAATCCAATTTTGGTGTCTCCAGGCCCAATGTCAGGACCTATGCACTCGGTACACTCCCTTTCTGGGATGACGTTCTTAGGTAGAAGGGAAAAAGCTTTCATTTTCCCCTTTATCCACAACATGGTCTGATATATAGCTTTTAATCACACTGTATTTTATTTTTTCAGTATTTTTAAAAGTATTTATTTTTGGCTGCACCAGGTGTTAGTTGCAGCATACAGGATCTTCGTTGTGGCATGTGGGATCTTTTAGTTGCAGCACGTGGGCTTCTTAGTTGTGGCATGAGAACACTTAGGTTTGGCATGTGGGATCTAGTTCCCTGACCAGGGATTGAACCCAGGCCCCCTGCATTGGGAGCACGGAGTCTTATACTCTGGACTACCAGGTAAGTCCCTAACCACATTGTATTTTAAATAGTAGAATCAGTTTGCTTCAACAGACCCTGAGAAGTCAGGCATTATTCTTGAAGTTGAAGTTTCTTTATTCCTACCTTGGAGATTCACCTCACCCCATCCTCACCAGATGAGAGGGTGCCTGGCTGGTTGGGATATCTGCTGCTCTTAGGAACCCACACAGAAAAGGTGACATCATGATCATGTAAGGCACCAGATAGATCTCTTAGTTCCCAAGGAACAGGAACCATTACCTGCTAGTAAAATTGACATAGTGCATAACATATGACCCAGCAATTTCATTCCTGCGTATGTTTTCGAGAAAAACTCCCAAAGGTGTTCAGACCAAGACTGTTTATAATAAGGAGTTGGTTAAAAGCCTAAATGTATAAAATTGAAAGTAAGCCCACACACAGACCAATGATTATGATGCACCATGAAATGAGTTTGTAATCAATCCCCACTGAGCACCCAAGGTTATTTCTTGACCAGGTCTGGGAAGAGGGCAGATCCTATAGCAAACGATTAGAGATCCCTCTTCAGGCTGAATAGATACCAACCCATAAACAGAGTCCTTCAAGCAGTCATTCAACAGCATGTGTCACAAGCCTTCTCTGCGTCAGTCACTATTTTAGAGACACAAAGATGAATGAGGTAAATACGGTCTGTGTTCAGCATATCACACGTGCACATGGCCCACCCACATTTCACCATCTTTTTTTTTTTTTTAACAAAGGATAGGAAATTTTGTGAAATGATTTACCAAAACACAGATATTTATTTGCTGCATTTCCCAGATATACTAACACGATAAAAAGGGATCACTAATCATTAGAGAAATGCAAATCAAAACTACAATGAGGTATCACCTCACACGGGTCAGAATGGCCATCATAAAAAAATCTACAAACAATAAATGCTGGAAGGGGTGTGGAGAAAAGGGAACCCTCTTGCACTGTTGGTGGGAATGTAAATTGATACTGCCGCTATGGAGAACAGTATGGAGGTTCCTTAAAAAACTAAAAACAGAACTACCATATGACCCAGCAATCCCACTCCTGGGCATATACCCTAAGAAAACCGTAATTCAAAAAGAGTCATGTACCACAATGTTCATTAGAGTACTGTTCACAATAGCCAGGACATGGAAGCAACCTAAGTGTCCATCGACAGATGAATGGATAAAGAAGATGTGGCACATATATACAATGGAATATTACTCAGCCATAAAAAGAAACGAAATTGAGTTATTTGTAGTGAGGTGGATGGACCTAGAGTCTGTCATACAGAGTGAAGTAAGTCAGAAGAGAAAAACAAATACCGTATGCTAACACATATATATAGAATCTAAAAAAAAAAAAAAACAAAACGGTTCTAACGAACCTAGGGGCAGGACAGGAATAAAGACGCAGACGTAGAGAATGGACTTGAGAACACGGGGAGGGGGAAGGGTAAGCTGGGACGAAGTGAGAGAGTGGCGTGGACATATATACACCACCAAATGTAAAATAGTTAGTGGGAAGCAGCTGCATAGCACAGGGAGATCAGCTAGGTGCTTTGTGGCCACCTAAAGGGGTGGGAAGGGAGGATGGGAGGGAGACAGAGGGAGGGGATATGGGGATATATGTATACGTATAGCTGACTCACTTTGTTATACAGCAGAAACTAACACACCATTGTAAAGCAATTATACTCCAATAAAGATGTTTAAAAAAAAAAAAGTAAAAGGGAGTAAGTCTGGTAGAAGTGTATACCTGTTGCGTCCCAGGAATCAATGTCAAAATCATTCTTAGAAAAAGTATTTAATTAGCATCATGAATTCCAAACAAAAAATAAATGTAATAAATAATATTTGGATTATCCAAGGTCGTGGTTAGTTTTAAAGACATCCCCCTACTCTCTCTACATTTACTGTAGAAAATGAAAAGCTAACTGTGCCAAAGACAGTTAAATATCCACTGAGATCTGTCACAGGAATCTGTTCTAATTCAACTTTGCCCAAAGTGACCTGACAAAGTCTCTCTGATAATACTTGTCTAACTGCATAAAATAATGCCAGTTAAAGTGATTTTTTGCAATTGGGTTTTTTTCTTAGTGGTGACATTTGATGTTGAAAAGTTCTATGTTATACCTCTACCACATATTTGACTATTGAGGTTCATTTTTGTTGTGTATCCTCTGATGTTTAGTAAGAGATGAGTTCAAGAGAAGATTTCCCCACACCTGTCCCAGTCATAAAGCTTCTCTCCAGTGTGGACCCTGATGTTTGATATGATCTGAACTTTTTTTTTCTTTCTTTCTTTTTTTTTGGTGGGGGGCAGTGAAAGTGTGGAGTCCTACTGGACTGCCAGGGAATTCCTGATAAGATATGAACTTTGACTGAAGGCTTTCCTACATTATTTACCCTTAAAGAGCTTTTCCCCACAAGGAATTTTTGTTACACTTTAAGAGTTGAGCTAACGCTGAAAGCGTCCCCACAGTGGTCATACATACATAGGGTTTTGTTCCAGTATGGATTTTCCAATGTATAAGATTGAGCTTTTAAGTGAAGGCCTTCCCACATTTTAATATTTATGGATTTTCTCTCTAGCATGGGTTTTCTGGTAATTAAGTGCTGGCTTCCAAACGAAGGCCTTCCCCCACTCACTACATTCATAATGGTGCTTTCCATTGTGGGTTCTTTGGCGGGTGACCAGACTTGAAACACAATGAATCCTACAGTATTATACTCTTTACACCAGTAAGTTTTCTCTTCAGTGTGGATTCTCTGATGTTTAGCAAGGCTATCAGAGAACTTAAAGGCTTTGCCACATTCGTGACATAGATAAGGCTCCTGTCCAAAATGAATTTGCTTATGTTCAATGAGACTTGAGCTCACAGAGAAGGCTTCTGACAATGAAGATATCCCCAAGGGTTCTCTGATGTCTAAGATCACTCCAGTGTCTGAAGGTTTTGCCACATTCTTAATTCTCATGAAACTCTTTTCAGGATGGCTTCTCTGCTGTTTATTGAGACTTGGGATTACACTGAAGGTCGTTCCTGGTTGAGGATCTATAGGGCTTTCTTTAAGTTTGGATGTGCTGGTGCTTGGTCAGGGCTGCTGGTGTGCCAGGGTTTGTCTTATGAGGGAGGGATATCTTTGGCTTAATGACTTCCACTCACTTTACGAGTGGCTGCTTCTTTTATTACAGTTGAAGTTGGAAATTGTGCACAAGGTGAATGGAGAATTTCCCACGCCCACAGCATCGACAGGACTGAACTTCAGGGTGAATTCTCCCAGGTATCTTAGGCCTCTTTATCGGAGTGATATTCTCCATGGCTTGGGGCAATGTAAGTTGTGCGTCCTCAAAGGGGCTCCTCTCCCACTTGGGTAAATTATTCAGAAGTCCATGAACTTGTCCAGTGTGGAGCCCCTGATGATGTTCCCACTTAGTCTTCTGAACATCTCCCTTGTGTGTTAGACTTCTTGGAAAACTCTGCTTTGAAACAGACTCCTTATTTAAGGCCAGGAGTCACCATCTGAAAGAACAGGTTGATCATGAAATTAGCATCTTTTCCCCAGAGGCAGAAAGAGGGAGTCAAATGTAACATACATGAGAGTAGCCTACAGACAGAAACTACATAAAACACAACTCTATGTGTGAAAGTTCTAAGTAAGAATACATACTTGCTTTTCCATTAATTTCTGCTCTTATATTTAGTATTTTCTTCCTTCTGCTTTCTTGGGTTTATTTTCCTGTGCTTTAAGTTCTTAAAAGGGATGTTTAGAGCATTTTTTTTTTTCACCTTTGCTTCTTTTCTAAATATAGCATCTATACTTTTAAATGAAATAATTTACCCTAAGGAGCCTGAAAAAGTACTGGGAACAGAATAGGTCTAAATAAATGGAAGCTACTCATTATTAGTATCATCACTAATGTAAAGCAGGAGAAAGAAGTAAAATAGAAAGAAGGGACTGGTGAGGAGACTCATTTGTTCAAGAGCTCCAGTGAACATAACAATATAGAAAGTAGCAGATTAAAGAAGAGGTCATCACATTACAAAGCATTTTACTATCTATTTGGAGAGATGATAAAAACCTCAAAGCTGTAAGGTGTATCAGAGAATATCTAGCCTGTCTCCTTATTTTTAAGGATGTAAAACTGAGGCCCAGCTAGGTGGCATTAGACTAGGTAACAGGATTACTTAGAGGTAAAGATAGGTTGAGACCAAGGGCTCTTGAATTTCACCTTTAAAGTTTTTACCAGCATAACACACTGGCCCACTGTGGTGCGTAAACAACCTTCAGATCAAAACTTTCATAATATAGCATAGTGGTTAGGAGAAAACATTGTCAAGTTGAACTTCTGGTTTCAATTCCTGGCTCTACCATTTCCTAGCTGTCTCTGTTCCTCAATATTTTTAGCTGTAAAATGGGAATATAGTAGTATGTATATCATTTCATTATTTTTTATTGAGAAAAATACACATGTAAGGTACTCAGAAAAAGCCCCAGCATAGGAAGCATTCCAAAAATATTGGCCAATATGGTAGATCCATTATCTCAATGGTAAATTATATTACTTTTCTTAGTTATTCACTGTCCTCTTTGTAAGCTTTATTTTTCTCCACCCTATGGATAGTAAGCTTGGTGATTTGACCTGCTTTGACTAACGAAACATTAAGTGGAAATGACATATGCTCCTGAATAGATGCTTTAAAAGCCATCATGTGCTCCTACCACTGTTTTTCTTTTGCCATAACAGCAGCATATTCAAGGTAGGAGTATTCTTCTAGCCTGGATCCTAGAGTGGTGAGAATGTGTTGCATTAGTCAGTTAACACAGGCAAAAATGAAAGTAACAGCCAAGCCTTTAATCACTTACTGCAATAGCATTAGCAAGAGGCCCAACAACAAAAAAGTGCTGGCTCCTGCAGTGTTTTATTCTTATCCATGCAACAGTGCCAGGCAGGGGTCAGGTGAATCAGCACAGGTGTGGGGACTGTGTCACTGCCAAGACAGCACCAAACAAAAGGCTCCAGTCATTTTCTGGACCCGGAGGCCAGGGGAAGAAAGAGGGGAAAGGCTAGGATTGTAAAAGTACTAGTACTGAGTCAGAGCGGAGAAAAGTGTCTTGCCTTATTGCGGTGAGAGAATCTTGAAGAGTTACTCGGGCAAGACCCCCAGTAAAAAGGGCCCCAAAAGGAGGTGCCTGGGCTAAGAGTACAGATATGCCTAAAAGCATGGCTGGCCAGGCGGTCTGAGTCTTTGACTGCAACTCCCTTCAGAGACTGCATGCACTGGCTGTGCCTCGAAGTCTTGTGTAGGAGGGTAGCTTTACACCATGAGGGATAAAGCCTTTGTAACTGCCTATGGTCAGGTCTGAAAAATCATACACATTGAAAACTTCCTTCTTCTCTCCCAGATGCACCATGATTTTCACATGTTATTCCCACTGTACCTTCCTTCATTCCTTTTCATGTGGCTGAAGAACTCATTCTTTCTTCAAGATTTCATCCTCCTTCAAAGCTTTTCCAACCTTCTCAAAAGTACTTGTTACACTTACAATGCAAAGCATTCGGTATAAATCCAATGGCTTTATCACTGTAATTATTATTTTCTATCTACTCCTTTCTCCCTGTCTGCAAATAGACTGTAAGCCTCTGGAGAGTAGGGTGCTTTTTTCATTTATCTTTGTATTCCTAGTACTTGACACAAGGCCCAACCTAAAATAGATCATCACTAATACCTTAATTTGAGCTTATAAGGAAAAACCATGTTACATATATCCTGATCTCCTAACACTCAATTCTTCAGTAAATGAAATTTCTTTTTCCAGAATGTCTGTTCCTTCAAAGTTTTCAGAATACTCACCACTTACTGCTTAGGAATCACAGTTGTGCTGGTCTGGGTGGGATATGGCATCACTTCAGTGCTGATCCCATAAGGGTGTTCTCCACCCAGACGACTCTGTCTGCAAACCACCATCCTATGAACAAACCAAGACAGCTGGGCCCAAAGAGGTAAATACTGAAAACAATGGCGATAACAACATAGACAGGGGGTGACAGGGAACTCTCTCCAGAGCAGAGCAGGGGGAAACCACAGTGTCCTTCAATTGCCAAAGGCAGGAAAAAGTAGGGCAAAGAATTAACACCTTGAACCCAGCATAGCAAAGTCAACTTCCTGGTGCTTCTTTGAGGCCCTTCACTGCCTGTAAGTACGTGCCTTACTTTCTCTAACATGCCTCATGCCCTGAGTGAGGTCCTAGCTCCTCAATTTGAGCTGCAGAACCATGACATTCTCCGCCTTCAGGCCCCATGTCCAGGCCTAAAGTTACCTGAGTAGTGTGGTAAGCACCACCTCAATAACAGAGACTTCATGATGTGCTTTTTAACATGCGTCTGTGACCTCAGTGTTTGAGGGCACAAGTTAGCTTAGAGCTACCTGGAATCCAGTGTGTCTTATAGCTGACTTGCTTGAATTGCTGATGAGAATTCAGGGAAACTGTGCATCCTTCTCAACACAGAGTCTTACTCTGAAGTGAATACCACTTCAACTTCCCACAGAGTGTTCCCTCCTACTTGACCACAGTGTGGACCAAAGCAATCTGCAATTTCTATCAATTTGGTGCTCACCTTGTACCTCGAATTACTAAGTTTCAGGGATCAAAAGGATTTCAGGCCCATTACCCAGGAGTAAGAAATCACTACTAAAATAGAAAAATAATAACAAAGTAATTTTAAAGTCCAGATTTCCTTTGAGTTTCATATGTGCAGAGAATACAGAGTTTGAGTTTTAGGCCTGGGGATAGTTAGGAAGTTAGGCTATAGTCTGGTGAACAGCTCCACTGGGATTTCCACAGATATAACAAAGACATTTCTCTAATTGAATTCATTAACTTTCTACCACCTCCCAAATCTGAGCTCTCCTGGTTGATTACAGATATCAAGTTTCACATATTCACTCAAATAGATCGTTTTTTTTTTTTTATTGGAGTATAGTTGCTTTACAATGTTGGGCTAGTTTCTGCTGTACAACGAAGTGAATCAGCTACATGTGTACATATATCCCCTCCCTCCCGCCCCCACCCCATCCCACCCATCTAGGTCACCACAGAGCACCAAGCTGAGCTCCCTGCACTATACAGCAGGTTCCCACTAGCTATGTTTTACACATGGCAGTGCACATATGTCAATCCCAATCTCCAAGTTCATCCCCCCACCCCCGTGTCTACACCTCTGTTCTCTACGTCTGCATCTCTATTCTCAAACAGATCGTTGAAAGTCATCCTAAGACTAATGCCAACCCCAACTCAACAACAGTTCCCCAAGCTTGTTCCATTCTCATACCTCTGAGTCTTTGCATATGCCACATTACACTTTGAGAAACACTGAATGCAAGGGTCGGAAGCACCTGACACTCTTTGAGAGGTTTTTGGTTTAGGAAGCTCAGTTAAGTTCTGGGGTTTATTGGATTATTAAGTCCAAAAGGCCTGGGGCTTATAATTAACCTTTTTTAAAAAATTAATTTATTTTTATGTATTTATTTGCTGCGCTGGGTCTTGGCTGCAGCACATGGGATCTTTGTTGCAGCATGTGGGATCTTTAGTTGCGGCATTCGAACTCTTAGTTGCAGCATGTGGGATCTAGTTCCCTGATCAGGGATCGAACCTGGGCCCCTGCGTTGGGAGTGTGGAGTCTTAGCCAGGCCTGGGGCTTTAACTAAGCAAGAATAACCTTGAAGAGGGAATTCCCTGGCGGTTCAGTGGTTAGGACTCAGCCCCTTCACTGCAGAGGGCCAGAGTTTGATCCCTGGTTGGGGAACTAAAATCCTGCAAGCCGCATGGCATGGTCAAAAAAAAAAAAAAAAAAGAATAACCTTGGAGAACTATCAGTTGGGATTCCTAGCTAAAAAGAGAGAGTATGCCTTCTGCCACGAGGTCACTAACTCATCTAACCATCTCTAAGAGCATAGTAGTACATCAAAGCCAAAGAAATCAAGACCAATAGGTTAGTTATTTGCAGATTCAATGAGGATATGTAGTCCCTGTCTCACCAACCAACATTACTTCCAATTTCAAAATTTAATGTTTCACCTATAATACTGGTAGCAACAACAAAAACAAAAGGCTTGCACGTAAGAAAAGGAAAAATCATGTTTGAAATACTGAAGTTTGCTCTTACTAAAACATAACAAACTACATTACGGTATCATTTACCTTATGAGTTGTAAAACTGCATTCTCAGAAGTAGATGTGGTCTTAGAGACTTAAATCAATCATTACGATGATGGAGTCCTTTTTCATTGACTTCTCACTTCTTCGATATTCCAAGAAACGAAGTGTCAATTAAAACATTAACTTTTACTGTACCCTTCCTTTGGTGACAACTTCTGATATTTTAAAAAAAAGGCCTTTGTAATATCTTCACCATGTAAGTCACTGATGACACTTTCCTTTGGCATGTATTTTCTGGTGTTTAGTAAGATTAGAGCTCCCATGGAATGCTTTCCCACACTCGTCACACTCGTATGGTTTCTCTCCAGTATGGATTCTCTGATGAAGAATAAGAGTTGAGATCTGGCTGAATGCTTTCCTGCATTCTCCACACTTATAGGGCTTTTCTCCAGAATGAATCCTCTGGTGATTAATAAGGGCTGAGTTCACATAGAAGGCCTTCCCACACTCCTTACACTCATACGGCTTCTCTCCTGTGTGGATTCTCTGCTGTTTGATGAGGTCTGAGCTCACGCTGAAGGCTTTCCCACACTCATCACACTCATAAGGTTTCTCACCAGAGTGGATTCTCTGATGTTTGATGAGGTCTGAGCTCACACTGAATGCTCTGCCACATTCATTACATTCATAGGGTTTCTCTCCATTGTGGATTCTCTGATGTATAATCAGGTGCGCCCTCACACTGAATGCTTTCCTACACTCATTACAAGTATAGGGTTTCTCACCAGTGTGGATTCTTTCATGCACAGTGAGGGTTGAGCGTGCACTGAAGGCTTTTCCACAGTGATCACACTCATAGGGTTTCTCTCCGGTGTGGACTCTCCGATGTCGAACAAGGCTTGAGCTCTGGGCAAACTTCTTTCCACACTCACTGCATTTATACCATCTTTCTTCTTCAGGCTTGTCCTCATGCCTTTCTAACTGGTTCTCATACTGAAAAGCTTTTTGATTCTCAGGAATCTGTAAAGTATCCCTATCATATATGCTGGGGACCTTCGGGTGTGGGTCCATCCTTACAAAAATCTTCCCTTCAGAATTGACACCTTGTTCATACCTTTGGCCTTGATTCCTGAAATAAACAGACCTTTCAAATGCAATTTATTCCCTGATGCTAAAGCAATATGATGTAATAAAGACTAAACTAGGACTCTCAAACATGTTCCACAAACCCAGGACATACCGATCACACGGTGGCCAGATCAAATGTTTTTCTTCAGTCTGTACCACCACAGAACTATTGGAATGAACACCTGACTCAAATAACTATTTAAGTCTACCCTTTATAAAGGTATTTAAAGCACAAAATCTGGTATATAAGTGAGCATATAAAATAATAGATAGTTTCTACTTAAGACTTTTTATCATATTTAATTAAATTGGGAAACAAGATAGGAGTTGCAGAGATTTTCAGATAGCAGAGCAGATGAAGGAGCACAGGAATAGAGAAGGCAAAAAACCAGAAATTCAACTGATAATGAATTAGTTTGGGAAAAATGACAATAACATCATCGTGTTTTACCACTCACACAAGTCCACACTATTTGGGTTGGAAGAGAGACATGGAGATAAAAGAAGCTCTGTCTACTGCTACCTCTACTATTGCTGCAGCTGATGTTGCTATGACAGACAGTATCTTAGCAACAGGGGTGCTTTGTCTTCTCTGGAACTGTGACAGAACAGACCCTTTATCTCTCCAAAGAAGGGTCAACTCCATCTTTATAATTCAGACCAATGTGTGGATAACTTGTTGGATTGCTCCCACTCTCTTATCCCCTGGGAACAAACTCAATTCTATCTCCAAACTTAATAAAACTTTTGCTTCAAACTCAAATTACACAAATTATCCCCCTCTGCCTTTTTCCATCTTACAAATTGTTTTATGTCTCAACAGTGATAAGTCAACACCCCCAAACCTCTAACCTCAGCATGACAATGAGAAAAACATCAGTCAAATTTCAATTGAGTAACATTCTACAAAAAACCTGAAAGTACTCCTCAAAACTGTCAAAGTCATCAAAAACAAGGAAAGTCTGAGAAACTGTCACAGCCAAGAGGAGCCTATGGAGACATGACAATTAAATGTAATATGGTATGCTGGATGGGATCCTGGACTAGAAAAAAGAACATTACGTAAAAATTAAGGAAGCGTGAATAAAGTATGGACTTTAATAACAATAGGCAATAGTAACTCAATAGTTGTGGTAAGTATTCTATATAATGTAAGATGTTAATAACAGGGGAAACTGGTCTTCCCTGGTGATCCAGTGGTTAAGAATCCATGCTTTCAATGCAGTGGGCACAGGTTTGATCCCTGGTTGGGGAACTACGATTTTACATGCCACTTGGCACAGCCAAAAAAAAAAGAAAAGGAAACTGGGTGTGGGGGGATATAAGAACTCTCTGTACTATCTTCACAATTTTTCTGTTAATCTAAAATGCCCAGAGATCAGAAACTATTCTAAAAATTTTATTTAAAAATTTGTCTATGTTTTTGAATAGGTAATATACAATTCAAAAGTCAAAATGGTCTCAAAAGATATACAAAAAGAAGACTTGTTTCCACTCTGATCCCCTCAGTTTGCCACCTCCATAGGTAATCAATTTTATTAGCTTCTTGTGTCTTTCCAATATTTCTTTATACAAACATGTACTTTTTAAGCCTCTGATTTCCTTAATACAGTTTCGAGCCCCACAAATCAGTCACAGGTTTACTTTCATATGGACACTATACCCTCCATGGCTTAGGAACTGTACCATTTCTAAGTGATGCTGTTCTATCAAGTTTCTCTGAACAGTAGCTCCTTGGCAACACTGAAAAAGGCTAACTCAGTGCACAGGTCACATGCAAATGAACCCTTGCCCAGAGTCCAGAAACATGGCTACCATGGAAGCATGTGGTGTAAGTCGCTTTGCCTTTAGCAAAACACAGAGAACTCCTAGTCCTACCCAAATCCCTTCTGGTCTGTAGCTTGCTCACACTTGAATTAACCTTTCCTGTGGCTGCCTCAATGTGCCTTCTTTTCCCTAATATATTCCCCTCACAGCCCCAAACTGCTGATACTGACTTTAGGGAACTACAAAGGATAATAAATACAGTATTTTTTCTGAATAAATTATCTTAAGGCTACAAATATGTATAAAGTTACCTTTCTGAGCTGTTATCAGATACCTTAAGATTTTTAATTCCAAAGAAAAGCTATCAAGAAGAAAGAGGGACATTTGCTTTCATCATTTAAACAGAAGAAAAAGGTTGGAGGCAGAGGGGAATGCGATTTAGATACCAAAAGAAAGGAGTTTCCATGAGTAGAGCATTCAGCTAAACTGATTTTTTCCTTTGAGGCAAAGTGAAAGTATTTCAAGAACATCTAAATAAAATTGCCAAGTGTCCGTCAGCTACTAAAGTTATCAGAACAAAGGAGAGCTGAGGGCACACAGCCAAGAGAAAAGAAAGTCTCCTCCACCTCCCCACACCCGCCTGGAAATCGGCCCCGCCAGAAAAGCGAGGAGGGTCACTCCAGCGATTGTCAGTCCTGCGAGCCTCCCAGACGCTGTTGGGGAACTCGGGGGTCTCTGGGGGAGTCGGCAATGCCAGTGTGGCAACGGCCCAGAGGAGACGGAGGAGGGAAAGGACAGAAAAAGAAGCCGTGGGAAGAGAGAAAGGAAAAGATAGTAAAAGAGAAGGGAGGAGTGTGCGAAGAAGGCGGGGAAAGGGGAGGGGCGGCAGGGTGAGGGGAAGGAAAGGGTCGGGGCTCAAGGTAGAAGGGCAGGTGTGAGGCAACGAGGTGCAGCGCGTAGTAACCCTCTCTGCTGCTCTTCGCCCTACAGCTCAATCCAAAGCCAAGGAGAAAGACGAGAGAGGTCTCACCTGGAAAACCGTGATTTGATGAACCGACAGGTCCTCTGACGCCCGCACTGGCTCGGAGAGGTCGACTTCCGCGGAACCCCGCCCCAGGCACCTGGTGGTCCGCTCTGGGATCCTGGAGGCTTCCCTCTCAGTGGTTCACGAGCTGAGGACCTGAAAGGAGCAACAGTGGAAAGGATTCTATTTACACAGAAAAAGGCATTTTAGGCTTTTTAGCTCCTTTAATCCTGCAGGGCAGACGTTACAGTCATCCTCTCATATATAAGAAATCTAAGAAGCAGATAAGTTTTCTGAGGTTGGACAACTAAGAAAAGAGCCGAGGTGGAATTTGAACCTAGATCTGTTACAGTCCCAACTCCTTCCATTTCCCTCCCAACAGAACCAGCGAATGGTATCTCAAGGCTTAGGTCTTAGAAAGTAATCCCTATGTTAATTTGTAAATTTAACACTATTCCAATAAAAATACGAACTTTTTAATAAGTAGATTTTAAAGTTCACATAGAAAACTAAACAAGCAAGACTCCGCCTGGGAAAACTGAAAAAGAAGGGCAATGAAGGGGCACTTGTCCTAAAGAATTTTAAACATATTATAAAGCCTCAATAATTAAACAGTGTGGCACTGGTGAATGAGATAAACAAATAATTCAGAATAGAAGGTCCAGAAATAGATGCAATCACAGGCAGAAATCTAGCATATAATAAAGGTAGCCAGTCAGTAAGAAAAAGATGAATAGACTTTTCAATAAATGTATGCGGAGAACTGGGTAATCATCTGGAAAAACATTAAATTGGATTCCGACCTCACTCTGTACACCGGTAAATATTTCAAATAAATAGAAGTTGTAAATGTTATAAATGAAACCATACAAGTGCCAGAGGAAAACATGGGAGAAGTCTTTTATAACTTCAGAGTAGGAAGCCCTTTCTTTCTAATTACGAACCAAAATCCAGAGGCCATAAATGAAAAGATTGATAAATTTTACCCCACACACAAAGAATCCATACTCCGGCAAGGTAAAACAAAAAAACCCACTTAAGTAGAGTGAAAAACAAATAAAAAATGGAAAATATACTTACAACTTATAGCTCAGACAACAGACAGCAAAGGGGGAACTTCTGAATAATAAAAGTCATGGAATTGGCAGAGCTGAGCTGGATTCCCTACTGTTCCACCCTCATTTTGAACTTAACCAGATTGCTGAGCATTCATAACCACACAGTTATGCTGATCTCATTAAGCAGAAGCTTAAGAAAAAAAAAGTGTCCTCAGGTCCCTTACATCCAGAACCTTCAGAAAACTATAGAATGTCAAAGTTTAACATTTAACAACTCTCCTGTAGGGAGAAGGGTCCCTGTAATTAATATTTCAATAGTGTATTCCTGGCTAGGAGCCGGAGAGACAGTGGTTCTCCTTCTGCTGCCAGAGCTGACATTTATTAATAGATCACTTCTTGACTGTGTGCAAGAACTGGGACCTAGAAAAAATTAAACACGTGAAATTATGAGGGAATCACTGTATAAACAAATAAATCAGCAGAGCAGGCCAAGTCCCAGGAAGGTAAGGAGAGGAAGAAATAATTACAACAAATATCTAGATAGCATTTCTTATGTACCAGGTAATGTTCATGTAATGTAAAAGGCAGTTGCTTTTATCATCCTCATTTACAGACGAGGAAATGGAAGCACAGAGATTAAGTTATTTGGCCACTATCACAGTCTGACTTTAGACTTGCTTACATAAAACGTAGGAAAAAAAGAGAAGAATCACTAAGAGGCTAAAAGTTTTAAGATGACATGATAATACCTCTCCTTTGCTGCCCTCTTGTCTAGGTTCACCCTACTCCCTCTTGAGGTCCTCCAGCTTAGCCACTTTCCCAAAGACCCTCTCACCTCTCCCCCCAATGCCACTCCCATTCCCAGACCTGGCATTCCTCATCAGAATAGTCAGGAACTGGACTCAGCCATTGTCAACCGAGCTGCTGGAGCCAGCTCAGAGCAGTTTTCTAGTAACAGAATCCTTGGAACCAGCAAAAGCAGCTCTTCTAAAAATGCATACATGCAGCTTTCTTGTTAATTGGAGAGTCTGCAATTCAGTAAGATTTCTCTTGAGGGCCTCCCTTTTCCGGAATACTTCTGTAAAAGAAACATTAATTTACTCAAAGAAAAACCAGATTGCCATAGCTGTTACACTAATTACTGAGGGTAATGGGAGGAAAAAAAAAAAAAAAAAAAAAAGAAAGCCATGTCAAATAAGGGGCTAACTTGCAAAGAAAGGCTGTCAGATCACAAACTGGGATTAGCAGGCGTGGCCCTGTGCCACAGGAATCTCCTTGCCATTGCCTCGGAGCACTACTGGGAGAGGGCCTGGAGACGTGCGTCGGAAGAGAACAGCACCGCCGTTGCCGGTAGGCGGGTCTGCACACGTGTGGACGGAAAAGTTACTGCTAAAGGGGAAGGGCGATTATTTATTGCCAAGCTGAAATACAGAGATGTATTCTGCATTCTAAAGGAAATGTGGGCACGAAACGCAGATGTGGAAGAGGAAACCTCTCCTAAATGTAGAGCTCCTAATACTTCCAATCATTTGCAGTTTCTCCCTTTTGTTTGGAATGGCAAGCTGAGGGGTCTGGTGGGCATTGATTCCAAATGTACCAGGGGTAGACGTTGTTAATGTGACTCAATAAATCTCTGAAGACCTCAGGAAAGACAGGGGTTATAATCCCGAGAGAAGTAGTCCAAATGTGGACCCCAGCAGCACTAAATCGCGAGAAAAACCCTTCCCTGGGAGGTTGCATCTGGGCTTAGTGCCCACCGTCCCAGGACCGCCTCTCGGGGTTCATGCCAACGCTCCACCCCGGCCCGACCAAGGAGAGGGAATCCGAGGGGTTGCAGCTGAGCAATGCCCACCACGCCACCGCCCAAACGCAGAGGACGCTACAGCCGCCCGAGCAGCAACCTGCTCCGAGAACTCCCCGCGGGCGGAAGTCCCTCTCCGCACTTCCGGGGCGGGGCCTAGCTTGTACCCCGGAAGGCCGTTGTGGGCTCTGGTCCCTACTAAGTCATTCCTGGGAGCTCCTCTGCCCCGAGTCTTTGAAAGACTCCGAATTCCTGTCTCACCCGTCACGAAGGTGATTTTTTGCTTCCTGATTTTACCCAGGGTAGGATCACCCTCGAATATTGGAATTTAAAGACACTTCAGCTGGGAAAGGGCAACATCTCCAGTGTGGGCCCTACAGGATTCCTAAAACTGACACACAGGACCCTAAGAGCTCTCGTCTTCATTATTAGCAGTCTGAAGCCAATGCTGCACATCCTATGTGCTTTCTCCAAGACTAGGAACCAGACCTGAGAGGGCAGGACTTTCAAAAGGGCGGCGGTACTGCAAAATCCCTTGGACTACTGAGTCGTTTATTAAAGAATTTAACTCAAGACACCAGTCAGTATACTCGTTTGGACATACAAGCTGATAAAAGGAATAATTCCTAAAATGAAACACTACAAGTGGAGGCAATAAGTATGAATACATCCCATGGCATAGTATGAATCAAGAACATAAAACAACAAGGGTCATGACTAGCCAAAAAGAAATAGGCAAAGCCTCAGGAAGCCTGGATTCTATTTTCACCTGTACCACTAACTTAATGGGTGACCTGGTGCAAGCCACATGACCTCTCTGGACCTTCATTTACAGAATAACGGGCTGGAAAATGATCTCAAAAGTCACTTCCAAACCTAGCATTCTATAGACTGTATGAGTAAACACAACAGATCAATGCAGTTCTTTGCTGTATTACATAAACTGATTTTTCTAACTCTGGGATTGTTACTTTTTAAACCTGTTGAAGGAAGTACCATTGAGTTACAAAAGTAGACTAGTTTTTAAAAAGTCTTCTTTTACACTACTCAATTTCCTAATTAACTAAATTTCCTGCTAATATTTCCCCCTACATGTGTTTAAGTAGGATTAACAGAGTATGTTAAAAACTTTTTAAGTGGGAATGTATTTTAATACTTAGCAAACTTTGACAACGTTCTGGCTTGGGGTTTCCTTGGGAAGTTGGCAGTTATTCCTGTCTAGTGGCTGTCCAAGGGACTGTCAAGGGTCATGTGTTGTCCCCAAAGCTAAATCTTTGGTAAGTTGCAGGCCCCCTGCTAAAGAGATAGGTCCCAGTGTTTTACCTTGTATTTTATGTAATGAACCAAGATATAGAAGGCTAAAACTAGACTTGTACTCCTACAACATCTTCCACTTGGTATAAAGGATGGAGGCAGATTTGATGCTGAAAGCAATCTTAAAACATACAGGTATGTTGCTGTAAACTCCAAACGTTAAGGCTTTTTGTAATCTTACAAACTACAAAATATATAAACACTTAGGATTCTCATAAAGCTTGGCATAGCTAATTTTTCTAATTGTAAAAAAATCTAGTATTTCGTCTCTCTTCTTTTTCCTATTTACCTTAAATATATCTAGGCCAGGGTTTCTCAACCTTGGCACTATTCAACATACAGAGCTTGATAATTCTTTTGCTGTGGGGCTTGTCCTGTGCACGCAGGATGTTTAGCAACATCTCTAGCCTCTAACACTAGATGCCAGTGGTATCCCAGCCATCCACTAAAGGTACAACCGAAATTGTCTCCAGACGTTGCCAGATTTCTCCAGTTGGGAACCACCGGTCTAACTTGAGATACAAAAGCCTATTCTCAAGCACTTTTGCAATGATAAACAGTAATCTTTAGAGTTTCCTATTTTCTTTCTTAACCAATAAATAACTCTGACCAAACAAATAGAAAGCTTCACATTTCAACTTTTCACACATACCCTCCTAAAGTTGAATTTTTTGGTCTTTAGTCTTAGGTATAGGCAGTTATTGATGTACAATGGAAATGGGTCTGTGCACAACATAAGAAGACATATATCCTCAAAAGCAGTGTAAAAATTCCTGTATGTAAAAAAATAATCCACACAATAATTCGACAAGCATTTATTAAACGCCTACTATGTGCTCAGCACTGTACTAGGCACTAAGGGGTGCAAAGATACAAATGTAAAAGTTATTATTCCTGCCCTCAAGGAGCTTACAATTTAACTTGGGAAATAAATACAAATGTGAAACTACAATACAGAATGCTAGAAAATAATTACAAAACAACAGATTAGTAAGTGCATGGACCATAGTACAAACTCAAAGGATCAGTGCTGAGGCAGCACAGAATAAGGGAGGTCTCAGGGTGAGGTGAAATCGTCAGGGAGAGCTCATTCAGAAGATGTAATGGAAGCTAGGCTTTGAAGGGAGTAATGAACATGAGCTGGGGCCAAAGATAAATCTAAGCAAAAGGAACAGCATGAGAAAGGCACAGAGGCAAGGGCTTATAAGACAACAGTGGAAGGTCACAGGAAGTTTAACCATGATAAATCAAGGTGAATATGCTAGAGAGTAATGAAGCTGAGGCAGATTAAGTATGGAGGGTAAGGTAATGGAGAACTTTGAACATCATTGCTCTGATAGGAATTATTTGCTGGGTGTTCTTGAGTGAAAATGAGATATCATAAAAATGGAGTTTGAGGAGGACCATCTTGGAAGCATACAAGGTGGGGATCTTGGGAGCAAGTAAACCGAAAAGAAAGAATTACAATAACCTGGGCCTCAGATGATATGGATCTGCAGAGGATATGAAGGGATGGCAGAAACGTAAAAAAGTCCAGCCTCAAGGAGAAAACTGACTAAGAATTGGAACAACTTAGCAAGATTTTGGACATGAATGGTGGAGACCAGAAAAAGACTAAAAGACCACTCTAAGATTGGGATAAGAAACATGAAGGGTAGTGAGTCTGTTCAGGGTAAAGATGTTAAGCAAAGATGCCTATTTAAAAGGAAAACAGGGGTTGGGGACAGAGTGATGAATTCTGTTTTCAAATACCAAGTTGTATAGGTACCTGTGGAAAAGTTCACAGGTACCTATAGTACCTGTGAGAGACAACCCACAGGGCAGGAAATATTAAGTTACTCAAATATAAGAAGGTAAGTGTAAACAATCACAATGGTTAAATAGGAATATAGAAAAAGTAGTGAATAAAATTAAGACATGGAGATTTTCTCAGTGGAGAGGAAGAAAAGACCAACAAAAGCTAAAAGTGAAGAAAACTGACCAAAAAGGATCCCACAAGTCAAAGGAGAATTCCTGAGATGCAGGGGAAATTCCCGAGTATGAAATATAGATCTAGAAGGACAAGAACTAAGAAAAGGCATTAATATTTATCCACTGGTGATTCTGAGGATATTTCAGTGGAATACAAAAGCCAACAAGGAGAAGTTTTAAGAACAGATTAATGAGGAAACGGGGTTTAACAATGGATGACATGTTTGAAAAACCATGAATGACAGAAGAATAAAATGGTAGTTGGAAATGAGCAGTAAAGTTGAAGCTTTTACACATTTTATGCTGTAGATGAACTTACGGGTGTCATCCTGACTGTCCATCTGCCTGGCTTAGGGCATGGATATTTCATTTCCCTCCACAATGCTACTTTCCCTGGGGCAGTTTAGAGAGAAATGTACTTGAATCTATAAGTTACTGCTTTGTCCTCCCAGTTTTTAAACATGTTTTACTTCTTTAAACATGTTTTCCTTGCAGAATTTAGCTTTCTAGTACTACAAAGCATCAAAAGTATCAACATTTAAAGATGATATAATTATAAACCAAAATGGCATTTTCAACCAATTTTCCAGTAACTGTTATGGATTTGCACTATACTGCACATTCCCTCCCTCAGTAACCAGGAATACATAATTTTTAAATGGCTGGCCAGGGTTAGGGTGTTCATTAGAGATACAGCAGACCAGTTGTCAGGAGCACAGGCTTGAGAATCAGACTCTGTAGGTTAGAATCCCTGCTCTATTACTTACTAGTTGTGATCTTGATCAACTCATTCAACTCTCTAAGCCTCAGTTTCCTCATCCATACAGGGGAGTATATAATATCTACCATAAGTATGAGAAATATGTAACATTGGGTTTGGCACATAGTGAGTGCTCAATAAATGTCAGCTATTATTATCTAGAGCCTCAGAACCAAGAGTAAAACTAACTGTTCCATATGGGAATCAATCACTGCATTCTAGCACTGCCACCTTACTCAGTGGAGAAAATCTTTGAAACCTAAGATGTCTCTCCTAGGACTATGCTGGATCGCAACAGTTACGGAAGAAGCACTTTATTACACCAGGTCCTAAAATGAAAAGCTGCGGATGGGAGAAGAAAGTACTGGTCAACAGTTCATTTCAGATTAAGAGCATAAAAACAGAATATGCAGGATAAAGGAACTTAGTGCATGTCACTCACAGTTAGGAGCAAAATAAGGTCATACAGAGTGATCAACAATATTCTAATGCTAAGAGTGAAAACTGGAGACCAAGAATGGGCTTCTACTTATGCCCCCAAAGAAACAATAGCCTTTTTCTACTGTCTTATACTACTTGGCTATTTCTATAGGTGTGCTGAATCAGCCTTGGTATATATTGTTCTTTCAAGTCATATTCTTTTCTCACATGCATCCCAGTATAATACTAATCTTTCTGGTCATATTTCCTTTAAATTTCTGCCAGATGCTTAGTAATTCTGAGATTTAAGTCTGGCTACACATTACTCTGAGTAAAGAGATGTTAACTGGTACATCTACAGTCATTTCAATATGGTACTCTGCTGAGAGCTTTCATTGGAATAGGAGACAACTGTTCCCCTAAACTATCAATACATGGGAGGAGTGTGTGTATACATGCACATGCACACACACACATACTCTCCCTCTGACAATGTACCCATCCTATGTAATATCTGTACACAGGTAGCATTTGCCTCAGGTAGAATTAGTATCTTAAGGACAATAAGGCACAACTAAAGTGGAGAGCAAGGATCTGGAGACAACTAGATTTGTTTCTGGTTTCTTGTAATTTCAAGTACAAGGGAATTAGGAATGGTAATCTATAGGCCAAAAAGTGGGAGAGGGAGAGGGAGGAGGGAGGAGGGAAGAAAAGAAAATAAAGGATACTGAAAAGCATTGTTTTGAAGAAGTTAACCAAGGAAACCAGGATGACAAATGACAAGTGGGTACCAATGGTTCAATGAAATAGATGTAGATAACCTTGATGTTATTAGTGGTCAATATGGGCCATACTAGGGTAGGGAAGGGATGTTATAGGGAAGGAATTTATGATACAAAAGGTGGACCTCTATGATACATGATTTTACGACTGATTTTTGAAAACATCAATCATAAAACAACATGATTAGAAAGTGCTGTCCCTGTTCATGATAGTCACAGTGTGAAATTTCATAATTTCCCTTGGAATTTTCATCACAATGTGTATCATTTTCTTCTGGATAGGATTAATGGAATCAATTCCAATTCTGACAGCCGATTTTGGAAACAGCCAAAAGTTATTCAATTCCAAATATGGTGAATAAGTGAGTAATCAAATGGTCAAAAATGAGATGAAATTCAAGAGTTAATAGAGTTTTCTTATATGGTCTATTAGATGGGAATCTTGAGAATGTTCCAAATATCTAGAGGAGTGGTAGCACTTGGAATAATACCACTACTAGAATAGCTAGAACTGCCCAATTTAAAGGACAACCTATATTTGGATTCTTCTGGAAGTTCTAGGTGTTACCTTAAACCAGCCTCATTACTTTATACAATATCCCTTGGTATACTGAAAGCTTCAAAGATGAAATATAGTGCTTGGTGATGATGAGTTTAATACTGTGTCTTTGCTGGATTACAGATGGAGTGCACCAGAATTCAGAAGAATGAGGAATTGTGAGGTGAAGTATTCAACTGATTACCGCTGTAGATATGTAAAGCTAATGGCAAGAAACAGATGAAGAATGAGTGAGATGCTGAGGCCGTCTAAGGAGGTGGGTCCAGGGTAAAGACAAGAGTGTAGACCATCTAGTCAGGGGGTTTGTGCAGACCCCTGAGAGAGCAGTACCGTAATGGGCCAAAAGAGATGAGTATACGTTCTTTGGAAGGATTTTTATGTCTTCTTCAAGCACCTCTGTCTCCTTTTTTTCCCATGTGATGCCTTAACGAGGATAGTGTAAACACCTATTTGTACCACAGTGTACAGTGGGAAGGTGGAAAGCAGAGTCAGAAGTCACCAAAAGGTACAACCATCCAAGCTCAAGAGCAGCGGGGCTGCGTCTCCACTCACCTCTTTCTCTGCATCATTCCCACAACCATCACTAATGCGTCCACTTCCTCGCTGACACAGGTACTGGGACTGGGAGTGGTGAAGGATACGTATGGATGCTCAATGACTCAGTGGAGTCAGTGAAGGTGATATATGAAGAAAAATGCTGGAGTGCTGTTAAAAATATAGCATTCTGAGTTTGCATGGGAATATGGATTTCCACTATCAGGAGCATTAGAATAAAATAAAATGCACACTTAAGCATAAATACATGAGGTGTCTGTAAAAATTTCCCTAGAACTAGGATCTTAGAAAGCTAAATATAAGTCTCACACAGAGGCTGCTTCAAACTCTAAAGCAGCTTCTTAGATCTGATTAGGAGCACAAGTGCACCTTTAGGGGAATAAATGGGAGAAGGGATCACAGATGGGAAGAAGCAGAGGAACTAGGAGGAGTAGCCTCTCTCAAACCTATAGCTACTCACCAAAAAGACAAAGTTAAGTGCCTCAAGCCACGACAAGCAACTTGCTCTAATGCTATTTTAAGCTTCTAAAGGATACCTTAGGCCATCGGGAGCTCCACTCCATCAGACACCTCCCAAGATAGTCAAGCTAATCAACCTGCATCAAGGCACTGGGCCCAAACTACTGAAGAGCTATTCTAACTTTGTCACCACTATCAATTCTGACCCTAGATAAGGTTGTAATGATGCTGAACTTTCTGCCTTTTTATTACACTGAAAGACCTCTCACTAGCACATGGTTCCTCTAATGTTGAATAATGCCCAATCTATGACTAAAGTTTTTTCCTAAACTCCCATGGATTCAGATTTTTCTCCACTGTGGATTCTCTGATGTCGAATGAGACTTGACCTCTGAATAAAGGCTTTCCCACACTCATTACATTGATAGGGCTTCTCCCCTGTGTGAATTCTCAGATGCTGAATGAGGCCAGTGTTCCCATTGAAAGCTTTCCCACATTCTTTACATTTATAGGGTCTTTCTCCAGTGTGGATTCTCTGATGTTCAATAAGGCCTGACTTTTGACTGAAGGCCCTCCCACACTCATTGCATTTGTAGGGTTTCTCCCCAGTGTGGCTTCTCTGATGGCCAATAAGATGTGAGCTCCGCCTGAAGGTTTTCCCACACTCATCACACTCATAGGGCTTCTCCCCAGTGTGGATTCTCTGATGTCCGATGAGGTGTGAGCTATGACTGAAAGCTTTCCCACACTCATTACATTCATAGGGTCTCTCCCCACTGTGGATTCTCTGGTGCAGAATAAGGCCCGCACTCTGACTGAAAGCCTTCCCACACTGATTGCACTGATATGGCTTCTCCCCAGTATGGATTCTCTGGTGCAGGATCAGGCCTGTGTTTTGACTGAAGGCTTTACCACACTCCTTACAGTGGTAGCGTTTTACTTTGTTGTGGATATCCTGATGGGAAAGAAGGGCTGACCTGTAACTGAAGGCTTTACCACACACATTACACTGATAGGGTTTCTCCCCAGTGTGGATTCTCCAGTGGCGAACAAGACCTGAACTCTGAGCAAAGCTCTTCCCACATTCATCACATTTATGTCGTCTCTCTTGGGTGGGATTTCCCCGCTGCCTCTCTATTGTGCCCAGAAGGTCTCGGGCTTCTCCATGCTCAAGACCCCCGATAACATCCCCGTTGCATTTGGCAGCTGTCTCTCCATGTGGTTGGATTCCAGTAGATATTACCTGTTTTGAAGCTAATTCCCTGTTCTCATTCCTGGTCTCACCACCTGGAATAAAAATGTAATAAACATCAAGCCAAAGTCACTTCCTATTCTCTATATTAGGAGAAAGAAATCAAAGATGGGGGAAAGGAAAATACACTTGGAACAGCTACAAGTAAACGCAAAGCTCCCATCTGTCTCTGAAATGCCTTCGTTAATATGGGGAGAAAGGAGCAGGGTCAAACAAAAGTACCACACACCAACTGGGGAAGAACTGCCATCAAATAGGGTTGATGGAAGGAGGACTAAAGTAGAGGAGGGATCAACTGCGGAGAAGTGGAAGTTGGGGAGTGGGAAGGAATATGGAACTATGAAAAGACCTAATGAGTGGAAAAGGAATGAAAAAAGTCCCAGTCATTAAAAGGGAGGAGCACAATAGGTCTAAGTGAGAGAAATCTATGTGAACTCAGAGAGCACTAAAAGATTTCAATTTCCAACTGGCAAAGAGACCAATACCCAGTTACAAACTGTAAGGTAAGTCCTAGATTAGAGAATAAAAGTGCCCTTTTTTAAAAAAAATTTATTTATTTTTTCTGGTTATTTTATTTCTATTTATTTTTTTAATTGAAGTATAGTTGGTTTACAATGTCGTGTTAGTTTCGGGTGTACAGTAAAGTGATTCAGTTACACATATATATGTGTATATATCTTTATTCTTTTTTAAAATTCTTTTCCATTATAGGTTATTATAAGATATTGAATATAATAGTTGCTGTGCTATACAGTAAATCCTTGTTGTTTATCAATTTTATATTACGGTAGTGTGTATCTTAATCCCATACTCGTAATTTATCCCTCTCCCCACCTTCCCCTTTGGTAACCGTAAGTTTGTTTTCTGTGTCTGTGAGTCTATTTCTGTTTTGTAAATAAGTTCATTTGTACTATATTTTAGATTTCACTATTTTTTAGATTCTCTGCCTGACTTACTTCACTTAGTATGATAATCTCTAGGTCCATCCATGTTGCTGCAAATGGCATTACTTCATTCTTTTTACAGCTGAGTAATATTCCATTGTATTGAGAGAGAGATATATATACACACACACACACACACACACCACATCTTCTTTATCCATTCATCTGCTGATGGACACTTAGGTTGCTTCCATGTCTTGGCTATTGTAAATAGTGCCGCTATGAACATTGGGGTGCATGTATCTTTTCGAATTAGAGCTTCTGTCTTTTCCAGATACACACCCAGGAGTGGGATTGCTGGATCATATAGTAACTCTATTTTTAGTTTTTTAAGGAACCTCCATACTGTTTTCCATAGTGGCTGCAAAAGTTCCTTTTAGAACTCCAGAAGTCTCAATATTTTATCTTTCTGTTGGATCCTGAGTTTAAACTCAACTATGTCTTTCAGAAAGCTCAAAGCTACTGTACACATAAACAAACACAAAATCGTAAATGATAATAACAACCAGAGCTCTCCTTACCCAGGGAGAACATGTTTCTGTAATTCTCTGGCCTGTTATCTCTACTCAGATCCTTCTGTGATGAATCAAGAAGCCATTCCTCTCGAATTAGGGACACAGCCATGTCTTCAATCTTCTCCAAAGTCTGAAACAAAACAAGATGCCCATCTGGGACTGGGACTGTTCCACAGTTCAAACCCAGAGTGTCAGAGAGATCCACCAGGGTGGGAGTGGATTAAGAGGTGGGAATGTACTGTAAAGGGATCTGCATAGCTAGCAGGAAAGAACAGGAAAATGCACCAGATTTATTGGGGGAAAATCAAGGATCAATCTGTCTCTATGCAGAAGAACATGGGGCAAGTTCTTAAGTGAGTACTGCTACAGACAGTCCAGACATGGGGTAGATGCCACAAACACTGTCAAGTGGAGCTATGGGGTTTCAGTGAGGAGCACAACTCACCTGGAACCCTGCTGTAAGAAGTGTAGCTGTCATCTCCTGGTCTCGAGGACTTCCTTTCTGGGAAGGGGTAGGACTCTGTGAAGCAGATATGGCTGAGAGAGGAGAAAGGAGCTATGAATGAGACCAGCCTTGTCCTGTGGTTATAGGAACCAGCACTAACACATTCCAAAATTATTTGTATTTCAGCCGATATGCATGCCAGAGATTTTGAATATGAAATGCTGTTAATCTTGGACTCTGGGTTCATACCTACGGTTGCTCACAAAACATCTGCACTTTGATGTCCCACTCAGCCTGAAGTTACATGTCAAAAATAGAAAGTGTACTGGTTTCCTAACAGGAAGTGCTTTACAATTTCTTCTCTACCACCAAAGCTATAGTCCATCCTTGTGCTTGTACACAGTATTTCTTTAGGTCCTGATCTCTTGCCAAGCTGAATATGAGAACCAATCTATCTCTACTAACTCTATTACTTTTTTGAAATGTCTACCATGACTGCCAGCATCTGCTTCCTATAGAAACCAGACAGGGTAATATCAAAATCAACATAGACTACTGTGTCTTGGGCAACAGGCATTAGAATTTACATAAGGATTGTATTATTAATTGAAAATGTTTCTATACTTCTTTAGAAATATTAAAAATCCACTAATTTAGAACAAATTACTATAAACCACATAAATGAAAAAATAAGAAATTCAGGGCAAGTATGAGATGAGACTAGAACATCTTATCTTGCTCCGTAAGAAAATTCTCAAAAAATGATGGAGAAATGTCAATAGGACACAGGAGCCAGACTGAAGAGGCCTCCTCTGGCCAACTCTGAGACAATTTAAGCATCAAAATAAAGATAGTAACAGAACATTTCTGGAATAAAATAAGAATTTATGAGTCCATATTGATAAATAAAAAATGAATAAATAAAATAAAATGGGGGAAGGAGGGAACACTCTCCATTACAATAAATAAATAAATGTAGAAGAAATGACAGAGTTAGAAAATAATCACTTTAGTAATCACTGATTCAGTCAAGAAGCATCAATAAATACTAAAACTAGTGTTTCAGCAACAAAAGTTTCATGAGGACCAGGATATTTACATAGACTCAAGAGTATCTCCCCACAAATTACTTATTAATTACAATGGGAAAAACAGTAACAAAAACCTAGCAAGAATAACCTTAACCAAGTCATCAAAGATAACATTACCAATAACAGACAAATTCCTGTCGTATTCCTGAGAAGGACAAAATCACTTCTGGGATGTTCATGCCAAATATATACAACTCGAATCTAAATATGAGGAAACATCACACAAACTCAAATTGTTGTCACTCTATAAAATAACTGACTTGTACTCTTCAAAAATGTCAAGATCGTGAAAGGCAAAGAAAGGCTGAGGAACTACTCCAAGTTAAAGGAGACTAAAGAGACAGGACAGCTAATTGCAAAGTGGGATCTTGGACTAGACTCTGGAAGAACATTATTGGGACAACCAGCAAAATATGAATATGAACTGTGGGCTAGATTAGTATTGCATCAGTGTTAAATTTCCTAATTGTGATCAATTTACTGTGGTTATCTATGAAAACACTCTTGTTTAAGAAAATACATACTGAAATATTTACAAATAAAGTGTCATGATACCAGGAAAACCTCAAAATGCCTATGTTGTAAATACACTGTGGTAACAGAAATGTATGAATACATAAAACCCCCAAATTCTTTAATTTGTTCATGAGTTTACCACTGGGACTAACAGTCTGTATTTGAAGCCTAGATAAACATTTAAATCAGGTCTTACGGCTGGTCTGTAAACAGTACAGGCTAGTTCCTTCCAGGAACTAGACAGGTGTCCCAAATGTACTTTCTTTCCTCTCTGCTTTCCCACTCCTCATCAATGAAATCTGGCTCCTCACCTCTGTCTTGTGGCCCTTGGAGCACTGGAGATTTGTGCTGGGTTGCCACAGGTTGGAGCTGAGTATCTGGAGGCTCTGGTGCAGATTTGGAATGCACGACCTCCTCCCAGAGTACCCTATGTCCATGTGCACGAGCAGGGACCTAGAAATAAGACACCTGCGTTACAAGGAATCCCTTTGAGAAATGAAGTGAACAATGTAACAGTACCAAGAGCACATCTAAAGGGATACATACTGGGGGAAGGAAAAAGCAGAATCTCACTGACTTAGGAACACAAACATGTTGATTTGCACAGAAAGGCATCATTTCTGCTTAGTACTGAAGGAAAAGATTTCTGCTGATGCCCTCCCTGCTGCACACAATGCTGATATTTTGCATTCCCAAGAAAGGGGAAGAATGATAAACAGAAGCTTAAAGCAGTGCTCTTCAGTGGAAACAACTTTTGATAAGGAACTAGGAAACCTGAGTTACGGGCTCAGATCTACATTTAGTTATTTGGGTGCCCCTGAAAAAGTAAGTTAAGCTCTCTATGCATCAGTTTCCCATCTGGCAAACAGAACAATACAGTTGTAGGGATGTTATGAGGATAAAAAATGGATTTATATCCTTTATAAGAATAAAAAGAACTCTACAAATACAAACCATACCACATGATAACTCTTTTCATCCTCCTGCAACACAAACTCACGCTCAGCATTTATTCTCCCACTGTTGTGTCAATGTCCCTCCACCCAGCTTCCTGGACTCTCACAGTCAGAGCATGCCCACCTCCTTCTACTTACTGGCCGTCCTAGTATATCAATTTGCCTTTCCAAATCCTCCAGTAGAGTCACCACCTCCTCTCCATTCTCTAGCTGATGTTCCTTAACCAGAGTCTGGAGCTCCTCGGGCAGGATGGTCAAGAACTGCTCCAGCACCAGCAGCTCCAGGATCTGCTCCTTGGTGTTCAAATCTGGCCTCAGCCACTGATGGCAAAGTGCTCGGAGTTGGATCAGAGCTTCTCGGGGTCCTAGTGTCTCTTGGTAGCATAACTTCCTGAAACGCAGGCGGAACAGCTCTTGGCCAGGAGGGTTATTTTCATGTAGACTTGATTCCTGGTCCCAACCATGATCTTCCTCTACCTTGATAATTACAAGGTCCTCTTCAGGACCCTGGTCTGGTGGGGATGGGGCTAAAGACTTCCTTGATTCTGCAGCCATTTAGGGCCAGAAAAGCTCAGGAGACTCGTTTCCACTACTTTCTTTATCTTCTTAAGAGAACCTTCTGAGGGCCTCTTCTTTAAGAGTACTTCTTTGGAAAGAGAAAATGACAAATAGTGTAAAGGCAAGTCAAAGGTCATAGTAATTTACTGAGATATCTTAACAAGTTCCCTACCATGACATGGACTTCATGGCTCAGTCATTTAAGTGTTCCTCTCCAGAAATAACTCCTTGCCTCCTTAGCCTTCTGCATGCCAATCCCATCTGGGAATAACCCTTTCCTTCTGCTTTCTCTCTTGGGGATGTGGAACATGGCTAAACAAAGTCAGGAAACCATGTAGACTGGGTCTAACTGAAATTCTGCATTTAACCTCATGTGGCCCTCAGGGCTGCTGATTTAACTCCTTTCAACATTTGCTATACCAGCTATACTGTTTCTACACACTTCGGCTCTCAACCTGCCCCTCATTCTCAACATGAGACTAATTTCCATATAATCTAGCTCAAGATACTGTCAAGAACTGTCCTAACACTTTCTTCTTCTCCACCTAACATTATCATACATGTGCTCCCCCTGCCATCTTCCCCCTGTTTTCAGGCTAACTTCTACTATGGACTTTACCTCAAGCTCTATAACTCTTCTCTGGGGCACAGGTCCTGCATCTCCAAGGAACCTGGATGCCCTATCAACACCCGCAACCCCAAAACCTAGTCCCATACACTAATGATGTTCCAGAATGTTTTATAAATAAAATCATACAGTATGTAGCCTTTTGAGTCTGGCATCTTTCACTTAGCATATTGTACTTGAGATCATCAATGTTGTTGTACATATCAGGAATTTATACCTTATATGGATGAATGTTTATCCATTCTCTAGTTGACACTATCTCAATTGCTTCCAGTTTTTGATGATTACAAATGAAGCCACTATAAACATCTGCATATGAGTTTTTGTGTGAACATAGTTTTCATTTCACCTGGGTAAATATCCAGAGGTAAAACTGCTAGGTCATATGGTAAGTATATGTATAACTTTATAAGAAACTACCAAACTGTTTTCCAAAGTGGCTATAATACTTTGCATTCCACTAGCAATATGTGAGAACTGTAGTTGCTCCATATCCTGACCAGCATTTGACATATAAATAAATATATATATTTAGACATATATATAGATTTAGATATTCTAAAAGACATACAGTGGTATCTCACAAGGGTTTTAATTTGCATTCCTCTACTGACTAATAACGTTGAGCATCCTTTCCTGTGCTTATTTGCCATCCATATATAGTTGGTCCTTCATATCCATGGGTTCCACATCCCTGGAGTCAATCAACCACGGATCAAAGATGTTTGGGGAAAAAAAAAATTCCAGAAAGTTCCCAAAAGGAAAACCTGAATTTGCCACACACCACCAACTATTTACATAGCCTTTACATTTTATTAGGTATTATAAGTAATCTAGAGATGATTTAAAGTATACGTGAGGATGTGTGTAGGTTATATGCAAAGACTATGCCATTTTATATGAGACTCGAGCATCGACAAATTTTAATATCCATGAGGGGTCCTGGAACCAATCCCCCATGGATACCAAGGGACAACTGTATATTTTTTGGTAAGTATCTGTTCAAAACTTTTGCCTATTTATAAAATTAGCTTTTTAAATAATTGAGCTTTGAGAATTCCTTACATATTTTAGATATAAGTCCTTTATGAAATATGTGACTTGCAAATATTTCCTCCTTTTCATTCTTTTAACAGTGCCTTTCCAAGAACAGAAATTCATAAATTTTTGAAGTTTAATTTGTCAACTTTTTTCTTTTAGGGATTGTACTTTTGGTGTCATATCTAAGAAATCTTTGCTTAATCCAAGGTCACAAAGATTTTCTCCTGTTTTTTTCTAAAAGTTTTATAGTTTTAGGTTTTACCTTTAGTTCTATGATTGCTTTTAAGTTAATTTTTGTTCAGAGTTTGAGGTATGGATGGAGGTTCATTTTTTTGCATACAAATATCAATTGTTCCAGCACTATTTGCAAAAAAAGATTAAACTTTACCCATTGAATTGTCTTCGCATCTTTGTCAAAAATCAAGTGACTATACATGTGTGGATCTCTTTCTGGAGTCTATTTTGTTCCACTGACCTATATGTTTATCTTTTTGCCAATACAAAACTGTCTTGATTGTTGTGGCTTTTAAAATCTTGAAATCAATTACTAAGAGTCCTGCAACTTTGTTGTTCATTTTCAAAATTGTTTCATTTTCAGCTTTTCTAGTTTTGTTGCCTTTTGATATAAATGTTATAAGTGGCTTCTCCCACAAAAAAAATTCCTGGAATAGGATTTGCGTTGAATCTGTAGCTCAGTTGAGAGACAACTGACATCTTAACAATATTGTTTTCTATTCCATAAACATGGTATATCTGTCCATTTATTTAAGTCTTCTGATTTCTTTCATTAGTACCCAAACTATTTACCTATTCTCAAAGGACAAGATAAAATGCTTTCTTCTTAAAATCCTTCCTTAATGATTCCAATTGGAAGTGATTTCCCTCTTATTCTATACATCTGTTACATAAGTATGTATTACTTTAATGTTACTTTTGCCATAATTGTGTATTACTAGTTGCAAAGGAGTTTTGACTTTCTAACGTAATTGTATGTTTCCCATGAGTAGAGGCCTTTATCTTTTATCTTACTGATAGAATTGAAGAACATTAGAGGGCTATTATTTACAATACCCGACACAGACTGTGTTTATATTTGTTGAAGAGTAAGTTTTAGATATAAGGTCTGAGGTCTTCTTTAGACCTGTTCAATTACAGGGTCCTATTTCTTTGGGGGATATATGTCTATGGCTTTTACCTTTGGTATTAGGCATCATCTCTTGCCTGCAGTAGCAGTGGTAAGTGGTCCTCCTGCCTTTGGTTATGCTTTCTTTCCATTCACGTTCCATAAAGATGCTTATTGTGGGTTGAATTGTGTCCCCCCCAAAAGATATGTTGAGGTACTAACCTCTGGTATTTATGAATGTGACCTTATTTGGAAAGAGGTTCTTTGCAGATGTAATCAAATTACGATGAGGTTATACTGGAGTAGGGTAGGGCTTTAAGCCAATATGACTGGTATATTTTTAAAAAGAGAAGAGACACAGAGATTGACACACACAAAGAGAAGGCCATGTGAAGACACAGACACAGAAGAGAGCTATGTGACTACAGAGGCAGAGATGGTGTTATGTAGTTGCAAGCCAAGGAATCCCAAGGACTGCCAGTAACAACCAGAAGTTAGGAGAGCATGACCCTGCCATCACCTTGATTTTGGACTTTTGGCCGCCATAACCATGGGAGAATAAATTTCTGTTGTGTTAAGCCACCCAGTTTGTGGTACTTTGTTACTGTAGCCCCATGCAACTAATATACTGCTAGAGAGACTGTTTTAACAAATATGTAATACAACTCACCCCCTTAAAATACTTCAGCGGGGAACCTAACTTCAGCATGGTATGCAAGGCTCTTTATGATATGTAAACCTGCCTAGCTATATCTGCTATAAACTCTCCTTCATACAGCTTTTTCCAAATGTGGCTTTCTCATATCTCCACTCTGCTGCAGTGGTTCTCAATTCTGCCCCCGTCTCCCAGGAATATTTGGCAATATTCGGCAATGTCTGCAAACATTTTTGGTTGTTACAACTGAGGGGAAGGGATGCTACTAGTATCTAGTGGGTAGAGGCCAGAGATGCTATTAAACATACTACATGCATAACATAACCCCCACAACAAAGAATGATCTGGTCCAAAGTGTCAATGTCGAGGCTGATAAATCCTGGTCTCACGGAAATCATTTAACTTTAACTTAAAAAGTCTCAGCTTACCTATTACCTTTTAAATTAGGTTTTCCCTGTTGCCCTCACTCTTCAGCCACCAATACCCCCAACCCCCTGCCCCAGAAGATTAAGGTGCTCATTCTTGCCAAGTTATTTTTTACATGGTCCAGACATAGGATTTATCACACTGTGTACAGTATGTACTGCAAATATCGGCCCATGGCCATGGTTTTCTTGCAAATGTTAGCTTGTAGCCGAGACCTTTTTCTTTGTATCCCTTTTTAAGCAGGGAAGTTATATTACATATCTGTATGTCAGAAAGATCACAATGGCAGCACTGTGGACAACAGGATGGAGAAAAACATAACTGAAGGCAGCACTGTAGAGAATGGAAAACAGCATAACCAAAGGCATCATATCCAAAAGCAACTGGCAAGAAATGCTAACATCAAGATAAAATCCCAGACCGGTAGTCCGCCAAGGGAAAGAAGAGGTAGGCACTTAGAAGGAAAATCAGATTACATATTGTTCCTGACATGAGTCTTCAAAGCAGTGTCTCTATCTTTCAGGGGTTTTGGGCCGAGAGGGTGGGGTAGGGTTGGCTCATAGTCTCTCAATCTAATGAAAACACAGAACTTCTCCCCATAAAAAAGCCCACAGGGCTTCCCTGGTGGCGCAGTGGTTGAGAATCTGCCTGCTAATGCAGGGGACACGGGTTCGAGCCCTGGTCTGGGAAGATCCCACATGCCGCGGAGCAACTAGGCCCGTGAGCCACAACTACTCAGCCTGCGCGTCTGGAGCCTGTGCTCCGCAACAAGAGAGGCCACGATAGTGAGAGGCCCACGCACCGCAATGAAGAGTGGCCCCCGCTTGCCGCAACTAGAGAAAGCCCTTGCACAGAAATGAAGACCCAACACAGCCAAAAATAAATAAATAAATAAAAATTTACCAAAAAAAGAAAAAAAAAAAAAAAAAGCCCACAGGCACAAAAGTTTACATTCAATTTCATCAGGTTCATACACCAAACACCCACCTAAGGACTCCAGGAAGGTTAAGAACCCCTACTTAGAGAGTGTGGGCAGAAAAGGAAGAGAATTTGAAAAGTTACCTTTAAAATCAGACAAGACTGGTAACAGTAGTTTTGGGAGTAAACTACAGATAGGAGAAATCAAGGAGCAAGAGATAAGGTTAAATATGGTAACTGACAACAGAGGGTTTAATTCATAGATGATAACTTTACAGAGAAGTGGGGGAATTTCCTGGAATACAGAGATTTGAGGGAAGAGTGAATTTGGACAAGAGGCTGAGATTTTGTGGAGGGTTTGAGACAAGGGGTAAACAATTTTGTTTTGAACAGACAGGATTAACATCCATGGTTTTAAAATAATTCATTTAAAAAATCAAGGAAAATTTAATAAATTCTTAAAATTTCTTAAAATAGCTACTTATAGTTTAAAAACTTAAAAGATCATTACTATGGGACATGAATTCTGAGCTCTAATTGTTTTGAATGTGATTCTGCATAGTCATAGTTTTACCATGTTTTCTTATGAATTTCCTAAAGTCAAGGTTGATCTTTAAGTACTGAACTACTGGCCATCTTCCATCTTATAATCAATGCTCGTCAATACTAGCTTTAAAAGGTTTCAATGTTAAGTGTGCATCACACAAGAGCTTTATATTGTTGATATGTTAAAACGGTAATATAATACTAAATGACATTAAATAAAGTCTCAGTAGTGAAACTGATGGGAGTCATCTAAGTATCAGATTTGTTCATATTTTAAACCAAATCAACCAACAAATCTTATCCATTATCCATTTGATTATTCTTTTTAGTAGCTAATTTTCCATTTTTAGCCTCTTCCCTCTTCCATGAGACAGTTTTTGAAAATTACAGCCTATAACTAACCAAGTACAAAGATATGTACTACAAAATTAGTCTACTATGTACCCTCCTCTCAAACAGTTTTGTGTATATACACCTGTATTTAGGTTGGTAAGCACCTTGTGGATAAAGACTGCTTCTTACATTCTCTTTTTAAGAATACCTCATCAAGTTTCTTGATTTAGGAAGCTAAAATAATCAATCTTTAAAGCTTTTTCTCATCTCAAACGCTATAATCCTGTGAACTACTGAAAGCACAACACATTTTAACAGGATTATCTTTTCAACAGATGAAGAAAGAATGTTTTCTTCCTCTAGACTAATTTAAGTCTAATTTGGGATGTTTGGGAGCTGAAAATAAAACAAAACAAAGATATTTTCCAGGCTTTAAAGATAAAGGTGAAGCAAACACTGCGCTTTATACCTTATCTCAAACTGCGTAAGTTTTAACATCTACCACATTTTACACTTAACCACAGCAGAAATTCAAAATATGTATGCATTTGCTACAACAATGATTACTGCATAAGTATACTTAACTGAACTAATCAAACAGAAATAGGGATTATTTTTTAGAGGTGGTAGTGGCAGTCTTAATGTTGCCTGACAAAAATTACTCATGAGTCACTTGAGTTTTGGAAATGGGGCCCCTCCTAAAGAGTTCCCAGGCATCTGCTTCAATTAGCTTTAATAAACGAAGTATTCTGAATAAGTCTGAATTTTACATCACCACGAAGTTGTCAAAAAATGTTTCTTTTGTACATTTATCCAGTCAACACACCACCACATTCTGAATACACTACAAAGAGCAAAATAACTTAGCAGGAAAAATAGGTTTCCAAGGATAACTGGGGTTTCCAAAAGCAAAATATATCTTTAAAAAAAAAGAGAATTGTGACGGAAATGCAAAATTGCTAAGTAAAAACAATTCAGATCGTGGAAAGCGGTGGATGAAAGATAACACGGGGAAAATAAAAGATAACCCGGGAACAGTTTCCTATTTTAAGACAAAATCGACTGCAAATAACGCCACAAAACGATGAGCGATGAAGACAGCGAATCTCTACTAAAGGTTCCCTCGCAAAAAGTTTGGGCACGCGGACTCGGCCTGCGCTGGCAACCAAAGCGACCCTTGATCCACCGAATCACCGGGGCGCCGACCTCGGCTCAGGTCCCCTCTCAAGACCCCTCACGCTTGTTCTCACCTGCGGCCTGGTCTGGCCACAAAGCGCTCCCCTTCCACCGGCCCGGAGCCCGAACCGTACTCACCGTGAGTTCCAGCGGCGGCCCGGGTGGGGAAGGGACGCTGCAAAGTGTGGACAGACCTGGAGGAAGGGCTGGTAGAAAAAGGGGCAAGAGCTGTAACCGGACCAGGCCCCTCCAACACCTAACTTCCAAACGTGCGGAGGCACAGCACCGGCCAGCAAGCATCTTGTCCCAAGCTACTTCCGGGAGCTCTCTAGGAATCCTGGAGGTCTGAAAGCTCTATGGTCGGCCGACTAAGGGGACGGGGCCACCGCGCCCCTCTCAACAGTACTCTGGGCCTAGCGTTCCTCTTGCGCCTACGCGTCGCAGGGTTGCGCGGCTCTAGGGCATCGGGAAAGTCGTGGGTAATAACGGACTGTGGTGTCACCTCTGCCCCGCGCACCTGGCTCACCCAGTCCGCTCCGCATGCTCGCTGGGGAGGTAACCGTCCCCCGGCGGGCTGATCTGAGGGCGTGCGGGGGCCAGGGATGAGAGCAGGCGGAAGCTGGGGTATCCGTGCAGGAGGATGCACCTTAAGGATCCTTATGATGCTAATTAACTAGACTCGCGTTTGGCCGGGTTAGTTACCCCTGTACTTTACTGTTCTCGCTTCATAAATATGTCCAGTCCTCTCACATAGACTGCAGATTTCTTGAGGAATTCTTGTTAATCATGGTTCATAGCTTTTTGAATCCCCTATGGCACCTAGTAATAAATAGTACACCTTATACTATTAAGTATTCAAAAAATAATTATAATTAAATGTAAATTCTTTTCGAGTCTTTACATATGTTCCACCCTTTCCTATCTTAATGAATTGCGGTCTCTTACAAAACCTACTTTGTAGTTTATTTTTAGTGCTGAGTTAAGCTTAGCATTATGACGTAATCTGTGCCGTAAGCTTCAGTAGTAGACCCTAGTTCTAATACCACAAATTTCGAAAAACCTAAGTTCAAATCTATGCTCATTCTTTATACACCCTTACAATTTTAACTTTTCAGACTACGTAGGATTTTGGGGCGGAGGCTGTGGATGTTAATCTTAGAAATAAAACACAATTATTTTAACAGCAAAATGGGTTTATGCAGGAAAAGCAGAGAATTGCAATTTGGGTCAGGCAAGCCGTGGTGAATCATAGGCAAGTGCAAGAGACAAAGGGAAGGTCAGCTTTTATTAGGTTTTAGGAGGAGACTGGGGAGGGTTGTCTTGAAAAATAGTTCATTGGAGAAGAACAAGAGTTAGTTGTTATGGCGGTTTCTTATTAGCTGCAAGCAGTGGTCAGTGCCTTGTTGCTGGGACAAGAAGTGATCTTTCTTAAAAGCAGGTGATGCAATTCCCATGTGAAAAATGTCCTCCCTTGTACCAGAAGAGAAGTAACGTTCTTATTATCACGGATAAGAAGTTGTGACAGAGAAAATTTTATACAAAGAATTCTGTATAAGCTGACCTTGTTAAAATCATTTTTATCTTCCTTATTCCTGCTGGTTATGCAGGCTGTACAGTGGTACATGCGTGAGAGCTCTCCTTCAGGGCTTCCTGCCTCCAATTTAAATGAGGTTTTTCCTTAATTTATTTTTCACATGGAAACTGTTTTACTTTGGTCCCCCATTTTTATTCCTTTAACACTTTTTCTAACTACCCATTTATTTTGGGTTTTCAGGTTCCCCTCCAGTCTTCACTTTTTAAAAAGTATATTTATTTATTTTTGGTTGCGTAGGGTCTTCGTTGCTGCACAAAGGCTTTCTCTAGTTGCGGTGAGCGGGGGCTACTCTTCGTTGCGGTGCGCGTGCTTCTCATTGCGGTGGCTTCTCTTCTTGCGGAGCACGGGCTCTAGAGCGCAGGCTCAGTAGTTGTGGTGCCCGAGCTTATTTACTACGCGGCATGTGGGACCAGGGCTTGAACCCGTGTCCCCTAGCATTGGCAGGCCGATTCTTAACCACCAGGGAAGTTCCTCCAGTCTTCATCTTAATTTCCCCTCCTTATCTGTTCCTGCTGATAGCCACCACCGATGTTTCTATCCAGTCCCCAACCTTAACCTAAAAATATTTTGTCTACCCCCAGTAGCTTTGATTTGTTTTTAAGAGTTTTGTCATCTAATCATCACAATGAAACAAGTAACAATAAACATTGAGAAGTTACAGTGCTTCAGCTCTTTCAAAACACTTATTTTTGCTCTTTATCTCATAGTTTTTGCCTCCCGGCTGGGATGGTAACTAGAAATAACTGGCAACAGACTAGAACTATGCTCTGTTTCTTTTTTTACATTAAAAAATAATTTTTAGAAACCAAAGTTGTACACATAGGTAGTTTAGAAGTAAAATAGCATTATAACCTAAGCAAAGATTTCTCAAAAGGCACTAATAATAACAGATAAAATTGCTAAATTTGACTTCATCAAAATTTAAATTTTCTGTTCAACAAAACACCATTTAGAAAGTGAAAAGAAGCTACAGACTGGAAAATATCTTCTTACTTATTTATTTATTTTATTTATTTAATTTTTTTTTGGCTGTGTTGGGTCTTTGTTGCTGCACGCGGGCTTTCTCTAGTTGCGGTGAGCCGAGGCTGCTCTTTGTTGCGGTGCATGGGCTTCTCATTGCAGTGGCTTCTCTTGTTGCGGAGTACAGGCTCTAGGTGCGCGAGCTTCAGTAGTTGTGGCATGCGGGCTCAGTAGTTGTGGCTCGTAGGCTCTAGAGCGCAGGCTCAGTAGATGTGGTGCACAGGCTTAGTTGCTCCGCGGCATGTGGGATCTCCCGGGACCAGGGCTCGGACGCATGTTCCTTGCATTGGCAGGCGGATTCTTTAACCACTGTGCCACTGGGGAAGTCCCTGGAAAGCATTTTCAATACATATTTCTGACAGCTGGTATCCAGAATATATAAAGAACTCTTACAACTCAATCATAAGAAGACAAACATAAATAGGCAAAAGTTATGGACACACACTTTACCAAAGAATTCATATTGATATATGAATTATCAATAAGTACATTAAAAGGTACTCAAGGTCATTATTCATCAAGGAAATATAAAATTAAAGCTACTACACATCCATTAGAATGGCTAAAATTAAAATGACTGACAATACCAAGTGCTAATGAGGATATGAAGCAACTGGAACTCTTATACACTCCTAGTGGGAGTGTAAAATGGTACAACTAGTTTGAAAAATGGCAATTTTTAATGAAGTTAAATAATGCCTACATTATGACCCAGTAATCTCACCCTTAAGTATTTACCTAAGAGATATGAAAACATAAGTCCATAGCAGCTTTATTCATAGTAGGCCCAAACTGGAAAAACCCAAATGCTCATCAACAGGATAACAGAGAATCAAATAGTGTTATGTTCATACAGTGGAATACTACTCAGAAATTAAAAGGAGCTACTGATAGATGAACAATGTAGATGAATCTAAAAAATATTATGTTGAATAAAGGTAGCCTTGTATGAACAAGTAAAATTAATCTCTGGTGACAGAAGACAAAAAAATGTTTACCATTGATTGGAGTTGTAGTTAACATGGTTGCATACATATGTAAAAATTCACTGAGTTGCCCACCTGATTTGTGCATTTTACTAATAAAAATACATTTAAAAAAAGTAGGGACTCCCCTGGTGGCGCAGTGGATAAGAATCCACCTGCCAACGCAGGGGACATGGGTTCAATCCCTGGTCCGGGAAGATCCCACATGCCGCAGAGCAACCAAGCCTGTGCGCCACAACTACTGAGCCTGTGCTCTACAGCCTGCGAGCCACAACTACTGAGCCCATGTGCTGCAACTACTGAAGCCCGCATGCCTAGAGCCTGTGCTCTGCAACAAGAGAAGCCTGTGCATCGCAACAAAGAGTAGCCCGCCTCACCACAACTAGAGAAAGCCCGCGGGCAGCAACAGACCCAATGCAGCCAAAAAAAAAAAAAAAAAAAAAAAGTAAATAAAATTGAATAGTACTCTCAGGTTTATGGTGTGAAAAACACCAGGCCTCACTCTTCCCTTCTGTTATCAATATCTATTCCCCAGAGACAACCACTTTAACTCTTTCCTTTTACTCTTGATATTAACCTCCATATTTATAAATAACACGCTAACACTGCCATTTCTTGATTTTTCAGGTATAGATATATTATCTATTGACTTCCTGCTATGGAAAGTAAGCATTTAACCCTTTTAAATTACTACTACAATTAGCCACACCAGGGTTTAGAACATATTTTAAACTGCCTGAGTCGCTAGGTCCAACAACCATGACAGCCCCACCAAAGCACAAAAAAAGTTAGACTCTGGTTACTCATACTTTCCTTATTTGTATAAGCAGGTGACATGTTTTTAATAAGACTCCAAATATTTTCCACACCTAGGGCCACAAGCGTGTTCCCACATTTCCCATAGTTGCTCTACATTTTAGTTTCAGAAGCATCACTTCATATAGTGTATGGACTAGCATATTAATTCTCAAATATTTTGGTCTCATGACTCCTTTTATACTCTTAAAAACTAGTGAGGACTCCAAAGAGCTTATGTTTATATGGGTCATATCCATCAAGATTTACTTTGTTCGAAATTAAAACTGAGGAATTAAAAATATTTATTCTTTAACAATAACATACCCATTACATGTTAACTTAAGTAACATATTTTGTTACTTTAATATTTTATGAAATTTAACTATATTTTCAAAAAAAGTAAAAGGAGTGGAATCATTTCACATTTTGCAAATCTCTTTAATGTCTGGCTTAATAGGAGGTGGCTTGGTTCTCATATCTGCTATTTCATTCAGTATCACACTTTTGCTCATAGTGACCCCTCTGCTAGAAGTGTACTTCCTACTACTCTGCACTTACCTAAACTCTATCGATCCTTCGAGGTCTGGCTCAGATTTCACTTTAATCGGAAAGCCTTCTCTAAGAATCCAAAAATGAGGTGTGTAAAAATGAGAAAATGAGAGAGAGGTGGTATAGAAGAACATGGCTTGTTTTAAGTTCAAGTTGGAAGGGTGACATATATCTACTTCCTTTCCCTCCCAAGGACACACTTAAATGACTGAAAAAATTAAAAACAAAATAAATAAATAACAGTGCTAGAAAATAAAGAGTGAAGCAGAAATTTTGAGGAATTTCTGGAAAAGAATAAGCAATTGGGATCAGATTGTTGGAGAAGCAGAGGAAATTGCCCTGTAAGACACCAGGGCCAGGTATGCATCTGCAGAAGAATCCTGGAGAAGTTCAAACCTCAGGACCAAGAGTTGCAAATGGCAAGAATGGGCTATTCATTTAAGAACTGCATTTGGGACAGTTGGATATCTCCCTTTTTTAACTGGGAGCTGGGGCTTCTGCCCTCTAGCTTGATACCTGTTTTCTAAAATAATCGGGAGGGCTCTTAATAAGAAAACTGAGGCCTCAGAAAGAAGCATAGCAAAATTTGAAATGACTCTGGACCTCTACAATGGAACAAGGAGGAGGAGAAAGAGGTTCTCATTTTTGGTAATTGTGTAGGCGCCCAGCCTGTCTGCTTGCTCCCTGTTCACTCACTCTACAGGAAGGCCTGCCTACTTACATAAAACCCGGATTGAGAATTTCCATTGGGATAATACCAGCTGCACAAGCAGCCTCCTACAACTGCAGCGGAAACTCCTACTACCTAAATTAACCAGCACAGGACTCCATTCCTAAATATAAGCATCCAATCCAGAGGACATTTAATGAAAATCAGGTGCAGAGCATGAAAGGCGGGACAAGAGTAACAAAGAGATCTGACCCCCACAAAAGAAAGAGACAATCCAGAGAACAGAAGGAAACTTTAAATAAATCAGTTGGGGAATGAATGCTAAAGACCAATTTGGCAGATGTCTTCTAGGTAAATGAGTATGTTAAGTATTTAATCCACGCTGCTCTAAACATAGAAATGGGTTAATATAAAAAAGTGGAAAAAAACATTTAGGTTGAAACATTCTTTGAATCTCTACTGATCAGAAACAGAATAAAAATGCAAAACAGTGAGCAGGGCAGAAGTTGCAAGCTTGGTGGATAGGCCTGCTGAGCTAGGGGAGGCCACAAGGCACAGGTACAGCTTCTCAGCTAGGAGCTGAGCCAGGCCACCTACTTGATTAGTGACTGGTGTTGCCACATCCTCCTTATTACTGCAGAGTGGTGACTTTAAATTTTCACTGTGAGAACTGGCTTTGATCTGCGGCCCTGTGGGCCAGGTGAAAGTTGCTTTAAATCAATTCCAGGGTGGGAGCCAGCAGATTTCTCCTTTGAAATGTTGCTCTTCTCTATTATAGCCACCTTCCTCAGTTCTAATTACCTCATACCTACATGACTGCAGCCTTGGGATAATCTTCATAACTTTAGTCCATTCCAGATATGTTTACTAGATTCATGTTCCTTAAATATCATTATAATTTTCCCAGTCACAGACCCTGAGTGGCTCCTTATCCCTTACTAAAACAAATGTAAACTTCTGTTTGCCTTTTATTTTTATTATATTTTAAAAAATTAAAATAACAAAATATGAAAAAAACTAGAATCTTGATGTATATAAAGTTTAAAAAAAAAAAAGGCTGACATCTCCTCTAACCCCAGATGCTATTACCTAGAGTGTTGGGAAACAATTCTCCAAGGATCTCTCACATTTCTCCAAGGGTTCTGACAGATTTTCTTTCAGATTATCTTTTCAAAGATGTTTGTATCTCCTTGTGGAGCAGATTTGTTTCCTGACCAGGATAATAAAGATATTGCCTCACTCTGGGGCAAGGTTGGGCAAAGACCGGCTTTTCCTATGCTTGGGGTTCCTCTGCTAGGATGCAAACCCATTGCGTGAGCAGCACCCACTGGGGCCCCTCCACGTCACTCCTCTGGCTTTGAGGACAAGGGGAGCATGAAGCTCATGATGCTTGTGTCATTAAGTAAAGTCCTTTGTCTGACACAGGAGCCTAGTGACTACCATACATTTCTGACCTCATTCATCCAAGTAAGTACTTATCAAGAGCCTACCATGTGCCGGGAGCCAAGTGAGGTGAAAATGCTGGGATGGGCAACTATGTGAAGCACAATGACTGTCAATCTTTTGTATTCTTCGTGGTTTCTCCCTTACTCAAGTCTTGCACTTTACTTTTCTTCACATGAGCTCCAGAAAAGCAAAAGTGACAGTTGGTTAATTAGTCCTATTTGTTTGACATGGATGAGTGATAGCAGATACAGGGGAGGGGAGGGAAACGTCTAAAGACTAAGTTTTTTACGTGCACTCTCACAGTCGTCACAACCATCCTATGAAACAGGCACTATATTATTCTGATTTACACAAACGAGGAAACCGAGGCTTAGAGAGGTTAAAAAAATTGCCCTTGATCCTAACAGGAAAGTGGTGGAGCAGGAATTTGAATCCAGGTTTAAAGGATACTAGCGCCAGTACTCTTCACCCATTTCATCCTGGGCCCTCATTTCCCCTAAGGATCAGAGAAGTTTAAACAGAGGCCAGTTTTCCTCTCCCTTAGTGCCCAAGGTCCTGCCAGATCACGGTGAGCGGGGCACAGCAGGTACAGTTGGCAACCCCGAGACGTGAGTGGAGGAAGCTCCTCGGCGTCCCTTCCTAGTGTGACCGAACGTCCCAACCAGCCCCTCTCGCAGAAGAGAGGGGCGCCTGCCCTCCAGGATGAACTTAAGCAGAAGAAACCCCCTTTCCCTGTCTGCGGTTGACCGGGCCTTTCCTGCACCCGAGGCCCCTAAGGCTTCGGCCCACTCCCGGCCTGGGCCCGCCGGACCCGCGCTCTAGGGAGCCGCGGACTGGGGTCGACAACTGCGCGGAGGGCGCGGAAAGGAAGCTGCGGACCGCAGAAGGAGCCTGTCCCCAAAGTCACTTTCGGGCCTCTCGCGCAATCCTGGAGGTTTCCACAGGCTCGTGGTTGGTCGACTTTTCGAGAATGCCCCCACCGCCGTAGCTGCGTCCGAACTGGCTGCGGGATAGTGCGTTTCCGGATCTCCCCCAAACGGGTCTCCTCTTCCTCCACCTGGGAGCCCTGGGCTTCTTTCCAGGGGGACCTCAGTGTTTCTGAACCTGGGAAAGACCGGCCCCCTTTTTCAGCGCTCTCGCGACTCCCAGCCATTTCCGGTAGCTAACGGTTCCAGAGCTCCCCGGGCCGGGATTTGCGGCCCGGTAAACGGCGCTGTGAGCTGGACCCGGCGCCGGGGGCTGGAAACCGCCGGGAGACGAGCGCTGGCGGTAAGTGCCGCAGTGAGGGTCACCGGGGTGGTGTTCTCCGCCGGTGGACAGGTGGGGCCGACCGGGCTGGGTTTGGGGTTAGGTATTTAGGGAGCAGGGAGCAGTTCAGAATTAGGGTAATTGTTAACATTACAGGAATTATTTTAAAACACACACAACAGCAACAAATGCAGTGAATTCATGAAGATCAAATGCCAGTTAACTAATTTAAGCAGTTTGGGGGGAAGAAAATGCTGAACATGATGCACTTTGATAAACAAGAAGACCTAACTGCGCTATTGGCAGCGGCTAACATAGCACTTACTATGTGTCAGGCACTGTTCTAAACCCATTACATTTGGTCACTTATGTAATTCCTACCTTATGAGGTAGATACCATTTTACCACCGTTTTACAGGTGGGAGACCTGAGGCACAGAAAGTAAGCCAAGGTCATATAACTAGTAACAGGCAGAGTAAGGATTTATACCCAGGCATTCTGCTTTTAACCTCTGCTCTACTGCCTTTCATTGATAACCTTGACTTTATCAGTTTAGGAAGTGTGCTATCCAGAAGGAAGTTTGTACAGAGACATGTTATTATAGTGGTGTTCTGAATCTCATCAGGTTTGTTGGCAATTTCCCTTTAGACAAAGGGCTTAACAAAGGGTGCCTTCCACAGAAAGTTTTAAGGAGAAAAGAATACAGATTTCCATTTAACAAATTAATTAGGCCCATAATTAGGCCCCCACACAATTTCGAAGTCCCTTCTCCTGTTCCATTTCTCTCTAGATTTTTCTCTGTTCTTATTTTGTTTCTACTAGGTTAAATCATTTGAAATTGCTGATATTTGACTGCTTCTGACACACAGAAATGGCAATTTCATACGTTTAACCCAGTATTTAAACATCTTTTTGTGTGAGAATTTAGGAGTCTACAACAGTCTTTTAGCAAATTGTTTTGGCTTTGTCTCCAAAATATACCTTGAATCTGTTTATTTCTCTTCATGTCCACTTTGGACCTGTGGTTGGTGCCACCACCTTCTCTCATCTGGATTACTGCAGTGCCTCTTGACTGGTCTCCTTGCTTCTGCTCTTTTCTCACTCTTGCTTCCTTAAGGGACCAGAATGATCTTTTAAAAACAAAAATCAGATCATGTCCTTCCCTTCCAATGGTGTCCCATCATGCTTAGAATACATATCCTGGCCCCTGCTCACCTCTCTAGCCTAATTTTATACCACATTCCCCTTAATCCAGTGCTTTAGACCCAATGACCTTCTTTCATTTCCCGTAAACACCTCAGATTCATTCCTACTGTAGAGACTGCATTAGCAATTCCCTTTGCCTGACATGGTCTTCTTCAGAACTTCCCAAGGCTGGACATTTATATTTCAGTTAGAATGTCAGCTCTCCAGAAAAGCCTTTTCTGACTACTTGTAGTAGTCATTCAGCCACTCTGTTTCATTTCAATTCATTATTTATATTCCATATACCACTACTCCTATTTGATATTTGTCTTGTCTTCCTTCACTGTAATACAGGCTTATAAAAGCAGGGATTTCTTTTTTTTATGAAAAGACAGAAGCAGCTCCTTTATTATAGCCCAACAGTTGTGACAAATGAAGACACATCCAAGAACAGATAATGAAAAATTTTGAATTATTGTCATTGTTTCTCATATTCCTGAGACCCTTGAATTAATATAGCAAACCAGTCTGAAGATAAAAAGCTAGAAGCTTTATCAAATACATTATGTCTGGTCGAATGTCTATACTGAACTAACTCAAAGTCCTGGTAGTAGTTTGGGTTTTGTGTAAGAAATGGCATAGATTTTTCTAGGAGGTATTGATTTACTTACTCTTCATTTGAAGCCAAACTGTCTGACTATGATGGTTTTATACTTTTCCCATTGGAGTGTCATGTTTATTTCTTCTTTATTTCTGACTTAGCTTTATCTACTTTCTGGAGGAGCCAGGATGTTCTTTTCCATAGGTGTCAAGAATACTGATCCAAGGGGAAAAATGAATTTAAGGTCAACCCTTGAGTAAGAGAGTGCCTAGAAAGTAGCATTAAGTGTTTATGCAAAAAACTCAACTTGTGCAAGAGTTAGACATTATGTAACTTATAAATATATGCAGTAGGTTAAGAAATGTTTTAACTTTAAATTATTTCAAAGATTCCAGATTTATTGTGTTGTCATTACTTTACAAATAAGAATGGTATTTTCTTTCCCATCTGACTCCTATTGTACATGCAAATCACCACAATAATAGCTATTTACATATTTTATGTGACAATGAAATACTAAAATTGTTCGAAATATGGAATTATACATTTGCTGGAGGGTTTAGGATTTTAACCTAGTAGATAAGGAACTATTTCCTGATTCTGAAAAAGGATTTCCTTCCAGCTATGTTTTTATATATTGATACATGGAATATATAACTATTTCTGCACTTTTAGATGTCCTCATATTCATGTTTGTATTTTTATATAGAGATAGTAAAATAGAATTTGTTTATAATTATCTACTTTCTAACTGCTGTTGATTGTTCTTCATAGGAAAGTTATTTTTAAACAAAAAACATCAAAAGCACGTAATCACTTCACGTCTTTGAGATAAAGTTAAGGCTATAGCAGAGTTTTCCAAGACTATCTACTGAGTGGAGTAGAGAAAAACAAAAAGGCACAATAACTGGTTTAATGAAATTTCCTTCCTTGTACCCAGTATTACGGTGATATATAATAGGTTAATTCAACATACATGGGAACTTATGGTTCTTACATATAGAAATTGTTCCATTGCTAATTTCCCCAAAGAGACTTCTGCAGTAAATACTATGAAGTGTGTATTAACAATAATGCATAAAGCAGGTCTAACCTTTAATAAGTCCTCTCATGCAATGGCATATCCAAAGACCTTTAGTCCCTATTGCTGTGCTATTGGACTTGCCAAACAAACCAAACTTAAAATCTTATTAAATTGAAATGAAATTGTAATCCCAAAATAACAATCTATTTTTCCCCCTCTTCTTTCCTTCCTCCCCACACCTAACCTGAAATGCCCCGCCTTTTTTTCCTAATAGTCTTCCATCTGAAAGGACAGCATTATACCTTTAATTTTAACATTCACTATTTTTCTCATAGTCTTACATGGAAATATCTTGTTATATCCTGCTCTATCCCCAATACCTAATATAGAGGTGTGGCACATAGCATGCACTCAGTAAATACCTGTTGGATTAATGAATAAGAAGAAATAGGTAAAAAGTCCTTGGCAGCACAGAACTTAGCCTCACAGAATTGAGGTGGTTTGGAACATAGTGAATGGGACCTACCCTGAGAGTGAGAAGATCTTGATCAGTGTTGTCCAATAAATAGGAATGTAATGTGATCCACCTATGTGGATGTAAGTTTTCTAGTAGCCACATTAAAAATGTAAAAAGACAGGTGAAATTAATTTTTAATGTATTTTATTTAAACCAGTATATCCAAAATATTATTTTAAAATCTAATATAAAACTTATTAATGAAATATTTTACATTCCTTTTTTCATACTAAGTCTTTGTAATCCAGTGTGTTTATACTTACTACACATCTCAATTCAGTTATTAAATTTTCATTGGAAATACTTGATCTGTATTGAGATTACATAAAATTTTGAATGGCAAAATTAGATTCCTATACCCGAAATACTCCAAACATACTTAAAGGTTTTCCAATAACTGAATTGAGTATCAGTTTTTAAATTTAAATTAAAGTGAAAAAAATTTAGTTCCTCAGTTGCATAGCCACATTTCAAGTGCTCGATAGCCACATGTACCTAGTGGCTAATGTATTGGACAGTGCAGATCAAGGATAAAGTGTCTATTTGTGGTTGGGTCAAGGGGCAAAGGAGAGGGTAGCAGCAGAAGTATGGTATAGAGGGAAGAAGAAGGTCTAGAAAAATGCAATGTAAGCTCTTTATGCAAGTCACACTTGAGGACAGATTCCTCTGGTGCTCAAAAGTGAGGTATGGCTTCCTAAAGTAGACTACTTCTTTAGCATGACTGCTGCATAGATTTTAGGTACCCTGGGAATCATTTTGTGGGGTAGTAAAAGGGTCTAACAGTGCTAGTCATATATAACATTTCTAAGTTGAATCTTATTGCATATGACGTGGAACGGTCATGGAAATCAGATTATTTTCGTATAGAGCAGTGGTTCTCAACTGGGCTGGCAGGGCGGGGGAGAGATTTTGTCCCTCAGGGAATATTTGCATCTCTTAAGAAATTTTTGCTTGTCACAAGTTGGGGCTGCTGGTATCCAGGGGGTAGAGGCCAGGGATGCTGCTAAACATCCCACACTGCAGAGGACAGCCCCCCACAGCAAGGAATTGTTTGGCTGAAAATGTCAATGAAACCAAGCTTGAGAAACTGTGCTCTAGAGGATTTGAGTAAGAAAGACTGAGAGATCTATTCTTTTAGAACCTTAGTCTAATTGCCTTGTGATATTACTAAGGGGAGAACAGGTTGTTTTGAAGCATTTAAAGTTTCTAGCAGTTTCACTGTTGATGGATTTTTTGATTAGACTATGAAGAAATAATTTTATGCTCAGAATGAGATTGTAGACCCATTCAATAAAGATAACATAAATAATATGTGCTGTGCATGTAAGACTCGACGACCTTGGGATAAGCTGATCTGTTCACCTTTGTATGGCTGTGGTATATAACCCACTGTCTCAATTATAATTGATGTCAATATTAGAATTACTTGTCACTCTTTTCTTTCTCTATCACCATCTCTTATTTTATCTTTGTTCCTTTCCCTATACCCTTGTTCCTTTTTTATCATTCTCCTTTTGTTCCATCCACTTCTCCTCTATCTTGTTTCCCCCCTCTTCACCAAGGCCCGTGCATACCTCCGACATCCCCTCCTACCCCAACTCTCATCTGTTTCCTCCCTTTATAGCTGTTGGCTCCTCATTCAAAATCACCAGTTTAACCACCATTCCCCAACTGTATCTGAAAGAACTGCCCCCGTACTCCCTTTAGGTGCCTCTTAAAATCACTGTCTGTTCTACTAGTTCATGAAAACTACAAACTACAAGTTGTTGCCTCCTTCCAAAAGAAAGAAAAACCCTCCAAAAAATTTGGGAGGAGTGATGCATATGTTTTTGACACAACTATTTGAGAAACTGCCTTCCATGTTTAGGGTTCTTTTAGAGCAGGTGCCATCATTCCAGGATGGCTCTCTGCTAGAACTCAGTGGTTCTGATTACGGTGTCTAACATATTACACCTTCTTTTCCAATAACTGTGGCTCTGATTGAACTCAGAGCTCTTCTTTCCAACTGCTTGCATCCTCACCAATTGTTTTGTGCGTTTCTACAGACTTACTAGGACACTGCCTAATCCTTCATAATACTAACAACTACTTAGATCTCCTTCAACCTCATGCCTCCTTTGCCTTATGCCAGCAGTTATCCCAGGTCCCACTGGACTTCCTTCTCTTGCCACTATCACTCCAGGCTGTCTCTGGCCCCAAATCTTTCTGTACCTCTCTGACTCTTATCCTTGCCCTTCTGGTCAAGATCAGATGGTGGACACTGTGGTGGCAATTTGGAATCAACACCAGACTAAAAAGGGTAGCATAGTCTCAGTGCTCCAAACTACTCTTCACTCAGACTTTGAGGGTGTACGACTCTAAGACTAGAACAATTCTTTATACACAACAGGTATTCAAAACTACTACCTGAATAGAATGTTCAGTCATACAGAGTACGTTAGAGGAAAATCAGTCTGTCATCGTTTTTACCCATTTGAGGAAACTTAATCTTGTGGTAGCCAGGATCATCTTTCTTACCATTGCAGAAGACTCTAAATTCAAGGATAAGATCAGAGACATGAGTTTCCCCTTTAAAGACTGTGAACAGCTTCTACACATGACAGTTTTTTAGCAAGACTGAAGGTAAAGGGGGAAAAGCTATCATTCATTAAGCACCTAGCTTTATTTTTTAGATAAGGATGTTTCTAATACTAAAGATTTAATACTTTACTTTTCATGATCATTAAAAAATCCTTTGTTTCAAATGTTTTGAAATAGTGCTCAGATAAGCGAAAAAACAAGCATGAGTGTGAAACTTGATGTCTTAAAATATTTGTATCAGTTGATGTATACATTCAAAGTAAACTTACATTTTTTTTTAAAGGATCATTATGTTCAAAAGACATAGAAGCTCAGTTTATGGTGTTATGAGGAATGATTTAAGAGTCATCTTCCAATAGTAGTAGACACAAAATGATTCTGGTGCTTTTCCTACTCTCAAAGCAAGTATGTGTAATTAATATCTTCAGTAAGAGATTAGATCACTTACTGATCATTTTGGTGATGGGTATTCCTAGAATCAGTGGTTCGTGGCAGTTTGATGGTGTTGTAAATTTGAATGTGTTGGCCTTTGGTCACAATTCCTGTCATGCTATAAAATTCTCAAACTAGTGATGTAAAAACTGTTGCAAATACGTTCATGAAATGCTAATACATTCAGAAGCCAAAAAGAAAAAGAAAAACTAAATTGTTCACTGTGTCTTAAAGTATTAGTGTCCTGAGAGTCCCAGTTTTTCACTAGTATAGGGTAACTGACAGGGGATGTTACCTTGTAAAGGTAATTACACTCTTTTTATAGAGATGAGGTAGTAAGTTAAGCTTTCAATTTTGATTATTAGGTTATTGTACTTACTTAATAATCATCTTTCTCCAATTACAATACACTCTCTAAGGCTGAAAAAGTACCACAAAGTTATTTTTACTAAATTACTTTGTTTTAAGGTGTTTGTATTTTATCTCCTATTGCTATTACAGCCTCTTCAGGTATCTCTTTTGCTACCTTCCTGAACTCAGAATCACATATCAAAGCTGGAAGGTACCTTACCAATGATTGAACAGCAATGTCCTTGAGAAGTTTCTGCAGTGATAAAAAATGCTCTGGATCTGTGCTGTCCATTATTGTAGCTACTAGCCACACGTGGCTATTGAGCACTTGAAATGTGGCTAATGTCACCAAGGAACTGAATTTTCCACTTTATTTCAGTTAAGTTTAAATGTATATAGCCACATGTGGGTACTGGCTACTTTATTGGACAGTGCAGTTCTAGACCAACCTCTCCCCATCTCCCTCAGTTTAAATGACCTGAGATTCAGAAGAGAAGTGACTTATCCAAAGTTACAGATCCCTAACACACTCCATCATCCCCCTTCCCAGCAGCTCCCACTGATGACTTATTGCTTTCCTCTCCATTTTAATGTTTTTCTTAGCCTGCTATCTTTTCTGGTGGTTTCCTCATTTTTTTCATCATTGGCAAAGCAAAATATTCCACAAAATTATTATATTCCCTACTTTAAGATAAGGGATATTTAGGCCATTATATCACTAATGATGGGGAAAAATAGTATTGTTTTAGTTAATTTCAAAAGCAGTTTTCATCTATTTTAACTTAATACAGCATACCTGGTGGGCTTCTATTATATCATCTGCACTTTACAGAATGGGAAAATGAAGGCAGAGAAAATATGAATGTCTTGCCTAAAGTCATACACTGAGTGGTCAAGGAAAAAGGAGCCAGACGCGAGAGGTAGAATTCACATCTTTCAACCAGGAAACATGGTTATCTTGGGCTGCAAGTGAGCAATGCTGGCAGTGGACAAGGCTTTCTGAAATAACTCTTAGTTCTTTCCAAGAAACTGAACTACTTTAGAAATAAAAGGAAATTTTACTCAGGTAAATTCTCTCGTGCCAGAGAAATTTTTAATGATGATTGAAGCTTTGCCTACATCAGGATACTCAAGGTCTCCAAGGCAGATTTCTCTGATAATTAATTAGGCCTGAGTGTCTAACTTTTGTTACTTACACCATATTAGTAGAGCTTATTTGCTGTATGAATTCTTTGATGTCTAATAAGGGCTGAACTTACACGGAAGGGCCTCCCACACTCATCACATTCATAGGGTTTTTCACCTGTGTGGATTCTCTGATGCTGAATGAGACCTGTGCGCCCACTGAAATCTTTCCCACATTCTTTACATTTATAGGGTTTCACTCCAGTGTGTACTCTATGATGTCCAATGAGATGTGAGTGTTGAATGAAGGCTTTTCCACATTCGTCACATTTATAGGGCTTCTCTCCAGTGTGAGTTCTCCTGTGTTTACTAAGGTCTGAGCTATGACTGAAACTTTTTCCACAGTCATCACATTTATAGCGTCTTCTTTCCCTCTGTTGCCATTCGAATCTGCCTTCACTTTCAATAGCATCTTTGGATACAGGATACTGAGGAATAGCTTTGGTAAGTCTGTTGTTTATTTTCCCAAGGAAGTCCATGTCTTTGGGTATATCTTCCTTCTGGGACAACTCTTCATTCTTAGTCTTGGTTTTATCACCTGTAACAAATTAACAGTATACAAATAGGTCCTATTCTAGGTTTAAGAAGCAAAAAGCCTATGGAATAAAGAACATGTAAATGTTAAAAATGTGTTATAAAAATGAAAAGTCACATGCAATGTACAAATTAGATATCTGGCACCATCAAAACATATATTGACAATATAGGGAAGAAATTAAAGAAGAGGCCAGTAAGGAAGATAGCAGGATACATTATCTGTGAATAGATTATGAAGAGAGGAAAAGGCAAAAATGTGGACAAGGGGTTACCTGGCAATCCTGTGCAAATGCAGAGTGGTAAATGGGGACTACACACATGCCAAGGATAATTAAGAGGGATAAACAGGGAGATTAGAAAACAGATGGGGAGGGAGGTAAAATTCTGGGAGAAACATGAGGGGTCTGAAACCTAGGTAGTAAGTGGGAGTAAAACCAAGTAAAAGTGACTGGAGAAGGTAATGGGATCAGGGGTCTGAGAGGAATATAGTGAGTCGGAACCATTAAAGGAGGGAAGTATGTATAAATAATAGTTAGCTAAAAGCAGAGAGAGCATGCAGGTCAGGATAAATGGAGGAAGATAAGCAGGAAGTGACAGTGGATGGTCTGGTGTATGTGCTGGGTTGAATCCTTTTTCTGAAACTAATGTCCTCCCTATCATCTCCTCCTGTCTAAACCCTAGCTTGGTGGTTCTCAGACTTTATTGTGCATCAGAATCATCTGGATGGCTTATCAAAACATTGCTGTGCTACCTACCCCCAGAGCTTCTGATTTGATAAGCCTGGAGTAGAGCCCTGGAATTTGCTCTTCTTGGTATGACAGACACTGCTGGTCCAGGGACTGCACTTTGAGAGCCACTGGCCTAGCTGTTATTCAAGGTCCATCTCAAATGCTGTCTCCTCCAGGAAGTCTTCCCTAACCTCCTAAATCGAATGTGCTCTCTCCCTCTTTCTGACCCCCATATCCTCAACCCCAAGCTAAGCATAGAACTTGGCACATAGCAAGTACTCAATAAATATTTGTTGAGTTGAATTCTATAAGAAAATAGGTGTTTTGATGATTTGGAGGGAGTAAACCTATTTGGTCTTAAATGCTGGGTGTCACCTATTTGGTTATGATGAAACCTCCATCTCAACAGGCCTAGGAATCCCAACTGTACAACAATCATTTAATCACATATAGTTTTCAGTGGTTCACTCGGTATGACGGAAGAAGCAGCAAGAGCTATTAGAACATTTCAGTGCCTGGGCTGGGTATGGAAAACACTGGCTCTGGACTGAGCGCCATGAACCCCATTCTTCATTGTCATCACAATGTCCCCATCCTACCAAATCTTCCTCAAATCTTACCTTCCTCCTTACAATATATATTTTTTAATCAGGCAATATATTTCTTAAAGTTTGGTTATTTGCTCTAAAATGATATTGTTTTGGAATCTAAATACCATATTATCTCAGGCTAGAAATTACAAGGACTGGATTAGAGCCAGAAAGTCCAGATATCAGTCCTGGCTTTGCTGATAATTGTTTAAATGTTGGCAGATCATAACCATTTTGGTTTCCTTATCACCCCTGTGCCCTCCTCCTTTCCTATAGTTTGATCAGATGACGACATGTATGATAAAGCATGTGTAAAAGTATAATGTGTGGCAGAAGTATTGCTAAGTTAGTAGGTTAATGATCATTAAGCAAATCATAGAAATCAGAGACACCCCCATACCATTAAGAAAAGTGTTTTCAAATATCAACATATTGGCTCAACAGCTTCTTTTACATACTGGAGTCACTGATGGTTGGTTTTCGGTGGCTTACCGAAGAAGATGAATATCTTTTTAAAAAGGATACAAAGAGTTGGCACTTGTGGTCAGTTTACCACCTTCAGGGGAATCTACCAGTCCTTAGGATGAGTCTCTCTCCTACAACTTCAGGAGAAGTCTGGAGAAAAATCCCTCACCAGGACTTCAAAAGATTTTTTTTTTTTAAAATACAGCGTCAGTTTTCCTTGTTCAGCAATTCAAATTATAACCCTCTCCCTTACATCTGCAATTGAACAACATAAAGAAAATTGTATGGAAACAGTCAAATGGGAACTTTTCTCATCTCAGGGACCTGCAGTCTACTTGGCCAACTGGAGTTTCAGGGCTTTGTTTATGTATCTCTTCCAAGTGCCAGCTATTCCCAGGCTAATAGGATTCGAGGAGATCTTGTTTCAGAACTGATTAAATTAGGAGTATTTCATTTTAGCATCTTCTGCCAGGGCCATTCTTCCAATTTTATTTTGGCATATCCAAGAGTCCTTATCAGTTACATTCCAGATAAGCCCAGTCCTGCTGGTCACTGAGATGGGGGTATGTCCATAAAGACCATTTGATTACCATATGTACAACTTGCTTGACAGTCTAGAGGGAAACAACAAGGTTAAATGCTGACTGAAGTGAAACTGGAACAAAGTAGACTATCACTTACTGCTACTGGAGAGTCAGTGTTGTGGGTTAAGAGAACATCCAAAAAGTTCCCTTTGAAATACCTGACAATGTGCTACAAAGAACTGCAAGACACTCGGTTCTCCAAGTTCTCTCATATGTGAAGATAATTCTGTATTAAGTGACCACTGTTATAATTTCCAGGTATGTTTACAGAGACGAGTCCCATTACCCTAGCCAACGGCTAATACTAATAATCTTGCTGATGTGGATACAATGAAAATTTTAAAACAAGATATTGCATAAAAAAGTCTCTCTAGGGCTTCCCTGGTGGCGCAGTGGTTGAGAATCTGCCTGCCAATGCAGGGGACACGGGTTCGAGCCCTGGTCTGGGAAGATCCCACATGCTGCGGAGCAACTAGGCCCGTGAGCCATAATTACTGAGCCTGCGCTCCGCAACAAGAGAGGCCACGATAGTGAGAGGCCCGTGCACCGCGATGAAGAGTGGCCCCCGCTCACCACAACTAGAGAAAGCCCTCGCACAGAAACGAAGACCCAACACAGCCATAAATAAATAAATAATTTAAAAAAAAAAGTCTCTCTATTTAACAATAAATTTATTTTAAAAGACACTGGCTTTTTGGTATATTATCATGATGGTTTTAAAAAATTGTTCTACTAGTAGGCAGGAGACCCAGTTTTCCCTCTAACTCCTTATGGAAACTTGGAAAAGTCACAATCACTGTGGGTATATCTGTTTAATTGTAAAATGAGGATTTGGACCAGATATTACATTCTTTTAATAAAGTTGAGAGGCATTTCTTCAAATGTATTTGTTGTGATTTCTGCAGGGTTTTTTTCTTTTTTTCCTTTGGTTTTGCTTTGGTGGTTTTGTCTTTTGCTTGTCTGTTTTTTGGCGGGGAGTATAGTGGTAGTGGGAACACAGATAAAAATTGTGTAAGATTGCCAGGGCTGTACCTTAGAAAAAAGTCATATTAATACTGTTCAATGCAGACAAAGTAGACTTCCCTAAGAAGTCATAGGCCTCAAGGATAGCTAGATTTCATGAAGTATCTTTTGGTAGATTAGATTAAGAAAATACAATTCATATTTTAACTGTATAGTATTCCCTTGAAAGGTTATTTTGGTAGCAGCACATGTGTAAACCTCTATAATTTTAGGTATAGGAAGTGTGTAATTTTCTGGACTTACATTAACGGGAAGCAGAGTGAAACTGGTCCAGAAGTATTTGTAAAAAAAAAAAAAAACAGAAGGAAAGATATCTAGAATTTAAAGTTTTGCATAGATAAGCCATTAGTCATAATAATAATAATTTTGTGTTCTACGCAATAGAATTTAGCACAATAGACATGTTAAATTATTATTGCGACCTATTTTATAAGTTCGTGTCCTGTCTTCTCTCAAAGGTGAGGAGAGAAACTTATATGGCTTCTCACAGAAAAGAAGTGAGGATTCCACATAGTTAAGCTTACTAAAGCTTATTAAAATAGTCTGCCTCTTTCAGCTTCTGCCTCCTGATACTCTTGCTAAGACTCATTAACTTCTAAATGCCAAACTCAAGGGACTCTTATCAGTCCTCATCTTGTGTTCTATTAGTAGCATTGATTACATCTGGTGAACTCCTCCCCCACCCCTTGGGCCAAATAGCAGCTTTTAAGTCTAATGAAAAACTGAAATATAGTTCTTTCCATGATAGGGCAAGGGTAGGAAGGGAGATAAAATCTTCCACAGTGAGGTGAAGGACAAGCAGGGAAACTTAAAAGGGAGAGGATGAAAGTGAGAAAGCTCCTCTCTAACCTAAGGGACCAGCTCTTCCCTCATAAACACAAACTCCTGCTCCTTACCATTCCTTTGGGGCTCCCCAGATTCCTGCTCCTGCTGGGTCTTCTTGGGATGGAGCTGGATAGTCAGTGACTCATGTGGCCTTCTCAAGGGGGCCAACTTGTCCAAAAGTGTGTCCTGTCTTTCTGAATTGGCTGGGACCTGGGAACAATGAAGTATGATTGGGCTTGCAAGGTAGATTTTGTGAAAGAACTGAAAGAACTTCAGAGAAAGATCAAAAGAAGCATGTGCCAGGGACCAGGGCCATAGAAAAGAGGACAAATTCTCATTCAATTGCAAATGGCAATAATGACTAAAAATGAAGAGACACAGTCTAATCTATACAGTTCAGGACACTGGAGAATAAAATTCAGTGCCTCTAACAGTGATCTGCAGAGGTCCAGAATCATAGAGTCTTGGGACTTGAAAGGTACCTTAAAGATCATCGAACCCAACTTCCACCAAATGGGGGCATTTCTTCTACAACCATGTGGTCCAATACGATAGCCACTAGCCAGATGTGGTTACTGAGCACTTGAAATGTGGCTAATACAAATTGAGATATGTGAAGTGTAAGATACATTCAAATATTGAAAACTGAAATAAAAAAATGTAAAATACCTCATGTTTAATAGTGATTACATATTTTTGGTTAAATGAAATATATTTAATTTCACAAATGTGGCTACTAAAAATTTAAATTACATATAGGGCTCACATTATATTTAATTACCATATATTAAATGTATATTTAATTACATGTATTAAATGTGAATGGGTCACAATTAGACCATGCTGTTCTGTATTATCCTTATTATCTACTTGAACCACACCTTGAAGGGGAGTTTTTTATTACAAGGTAGCCTATTTTATGTATAGGTAACCGTGAATGTTAGAAAATTGTTTGTTTTCCTCTGATACCTTTTTGCCTTCCTACAGCTTCTCACTGATCCTAGCCTTCCAAACTGACATAGAATCAGTCTAGTGTCTCTTTTTACTCAGTCACACTTCAGTTATTTGATGCTGGCAGTCAGTCCCTAAGCCTTGTTCTTCTCTAGGGTAACATATTAAATACCTTCAGGTGTTCTTTCATATGCTTTTGCTTTGGCTTGGTCTATACCCTGATCTCTCACACCCAAATGACCGCCCCCTTCCCACCTGCTTTCGAGGTTCATCAAGCTCTCTCTCCAGATCCTCCAGCACAGTCACCGCCTCCTCTCCAGTCTCTGGATGGTGTGCCTGCACCCATGCTTGCAGGTCCCTAGGGAGAATGCTCAGGAACTGTTCAAGCACCAGCAGGTCTAAAATCTGCTCCTTTGTGTGGCATTCTGGCCTCAGCCACTGGTGGCAAAGCTCCCAGAGCTGGGTAAGAGCTTCACGGGGTCCAGGTGCATCCTGATAGCAGAGCTTCCTGAAGTGCTGCCTGAAGAGTTCCCTTCTGTGAGGACTGTACTTTTGTGAGATGGAGTCCTGTCCCCCATAATGGTCTGCCTTAACTATTAAAAGTCCTTTTTGTTCCTCAGGTTCCAGGGATGTGGCCATTCTGGGCTGTTTTTCAGGAGATTAATCCTCTATCTGGAACTGATTCAAGGAGAATCTCTTAGAATCTTGTCTCAGAGGAAAATCTTTTACCATAGAGAAATGACAGAAGCTGCTGTGAACATAAACACTGATAAAGGGAAGCAACCAGAATTGAGTAGAGAAAACCGTCTGATAGGAGGCTGTAAATAAGAACACTGAAGCAGGAGCATGGATTTGAATCTGGGCTGTTGTGTAATTTACAGCAAGTTACTAGATCCTCATCTGTAAAAATTCTCGTGTTTCTCATAGGGTCGACGTGTAGGTTAAATAAGTATGCAAAGTCCTTGGCCTGAGAGCAAGCACTAAATAAACGCTAAGTATTAACAGCGTTGTTAAAAAGCTCTTTCATTCCACAACCTGAGATGTACGGGTCCCTAGGATGCACTGGTTGTGGGGTACATGCGCCAACTCAGGATGGGGGTTAGATGAATGCCCTCGCAGAGCAACTCGTAACCAGTGTTCCCTTTCGCTCCGTTCTCCCGGGATGTCGGCCCAAGTCCTCTCTCGTAGCTATGTCTGGAGGGAGGGGACAGCCTGTGAGGGGGAGGTGTGGGGAGACAGTTGCTGCAGACCACGACTGTGCCCTGCCCCCTCCTCCACCCAGTAGCAGGGAGAGACTCACCTCGCGCGGAGAGGTACAGGTGCGACAGCTAGCGTCTTTTGGGCGGCCCGAACAAAGGTTAGACTCAAACCGACCAATCGGCGCTGGGTTGCTGTCAGCAGGGCACTTCCGGCCCGCTCTAGGAAGCCTCGCCTCGGTAGCGTCTGCCGGGCTTCCCACCCTCAGCTCTAGCCCGCGGAGGACCCGGTTCCTGTACATTTGACTGATGGGACTTAGGCGCCCGCAAGCTGGTTTTTTTTTTGCTCTTTAAAAAAAAGTTTTCCCTCCCAAGATTTTTTTCCCCCACTTAATTATTAAATAAGTAATCTGGGTATGTAATGCATTCACATGGTTCAATGTTTAAAAAGAATTATAAGCTATAGTGGAAAATAATCTAAAAAGAATATAGGTATAACTGAATCACTCTGCTGTACACTCGAAACTAACACAACACTGTAAATTAAGTAAACTTCAATAAAAAAGATTAAAAAAAAAAGGATAACTGGCCCCCGCATCTAGATTTAACAAGCGTTTTTCGTGACATATACTATGTCATTCCATAGGTATATTACGCAGGTTTAGATTCCCTCACCTTCACCCCCAAATACACACACCCATACACAAATGGTGACAGTTCTGCAACTTGGTTTTTTTTTTTTGCCTCCTACTAATTGATTTTGGAGATTGTACATACAGGGCTTCTTCCATCTTACTCTTTTTTAAAAAGAATAATCACATAGTATTCAATTATGCCATAATTTATTAATAATTACACTATTGATGGTCAAGTATGTTGTTTCCATTCTTTTATTTTTCAAACAATGCTGCAATAAATTACTCTGAACATCATAATTTCTTGTGTGTAAGGATATACCCATAGTATATATTTCTAGAAAAAGATTTACTAGAGCACAGAGTAGGGGCATTTGTACTTTTCTTAGTGCCAAATTACTAATCATAGAATGCATCTGTGATGTTTACCTATACTTGCCAACACAATGTTACAAAATATTTTGATCTTTGCCAAGCTGATGGGTAAGAAAATCTTAGTTTTTTTTTCTCCTTCTTTCTCTTTCTTTCACGAATATTTATTATTCACCTACTGTGCCAGGCACTGTTCTAGAAGCTGGAACTAGTTTAAAGTAGAACAATGCCCGTACCTTCATAAAACTTCTAAGTGTGTGTGTGTGGGGGGGGCGGGGGTAGGGAGGCAGGCAATAAACAAACAAGAAAAATATATAGTGTATCAGATGGTGGTTGTTAGTGCTCAGGAGAAAATAAAGAAAATATGGAGTTTGGGATGAGAATGAAGTAGTAATGCAATTTTAATAGGGTGGTCATCGAGGACCTCACTAGTACATTGACTTGAGCAAAGACTGAGGGAGATGAGTGGGCCCTAGGGGTAAAGGCGTTTCTGGGAGAGGGATAGAAAATGCAAAGGCCTGGAATGGAGAGTATTTGAAATAATCGAAGAACAGGAAGGAGACTTATGTGTCTGGAGCTGAAGGAGCAAAAGGGTGTTGGGAGTAGAGAGAGAGAGAGAGAGAGATGAGGGTCTTGTGTGAGTGCGAGGATATTGTTTTGTACTCTAAGATGAAAAGCCATTCAGAATTTCTGAGCAGAGGAGTAGCATGATCAGACTTAGGCATTGAAAAGATTTTCTGGCTGCTGTGTTAAAAATAAACTTGTAAGTGTGAAGCTATTGCTACCTTGGAGTGGGGAGGGACTTTCTAAGTGTGACATAAAAAACCCTGAAGACATAACTGAAAAGCCATGAAGAGAAAGATAAACGGAACTGGTGATGGAAAAGTTTAGGAATTTTGAATGAAAAAAAAAAACACCTAAAATATAAGCTCAGAGTAAAATATACCACACATCTCAAAGACACAGTGCTGACTTTCCTAATAAGCAAAGAGCTCTTAAAAAAAAAAAGAAAAGAAAAACGTGAACAGGCCAGTAGAAAAATTGGCAAAGGACCTAAGTCGTCATTTATAGAACACAAATATTGATAGACAAAAATGACTGTTAAAAAGTATTCAAGTTTACTACTTAAAGAATTTACATTAAAACAATAATGAGATTTTAAAAATCTTTTTGATTACTAAAGACAAAAAATCGATAATATTCAATATTAGAAAGTGTGTGGAAATAGAGGCACTGTTGTATATTTTTGGAAGACAAGACTTCTTAAAATTAATATGTCTGTACTCCTTGATCCAGCAACTTAGCTTCTTTGAATTATCCATATAAAATACTTATACAAATGTTTGAACATGTGTACAAAAAGACAGTTTTTATTTAAACTGGGAAACCCGAATATCCAGCATTTGGGAATTTAAATTTCTATATACCCAATCACTTTAAAAAAATTTTATTTTATTTATTTGGCTGCGTTGGGTCTTCGTTGCTGCATGTGAGCTTTTCTCTGGTTGCAGCGAGCAGGGGCTACTCTTAGTTCTGATGTACAGGCTTCACACTGTGGTGGCTTCTCTTGTTGGGAGCACAGGCTGTAGGCGTGCGGGCTTCAGTAGTTGTGGCTCATGGGCTCTAGAGCGCAGGCTCAGTAGTTGTGGTGCACCGGCTTAGTTGTTCCGCGGCCTGTGGGATTTTCCTGGACCAGGGCTCGAAACCCATGTCTCCTGCATTGGCAAGCGGATTCTTAACCACTGTGCCACCAGGGAAGCCTTTATATCCAATCACTTTTAAAACTAAAAACTATAAGATGCCAAAGACATATTGAGTAAAAAAAGTAAGTTACAAAACAGTATGATATGATCATTTTTGTCAAATAATCATCTTAAACGTGTTCTCAGTGATTATCACTTGGGGTAAACTTACAGAGAACTTGCATATTATACATTATATATTTCTGTTAAGGTTTAATTTTTTATAAAAACTTAATACTGGTGTAAATAGAAAAAGATAATTGTTTTTAAACCCTATTTATTCTTCACAACTTACAAACAATTTTCCTGTTTGGAGAATGCCATCAATATCTCTTTTCTCTCTCTGAAATTCTTTGCCTGACAAGTCATCCTGTAAAAGAGTATAACTCCTTTAAGATGAAAATCAGATCTAACTTCCCTGTGCTTTGGGCAAATATAAGTGATCAAGTAAACCTGGGTGGAACATTTAGAAAGCGTAGAAATGAGTGACTTTCAAGTAAGCTTTAGAAAACTCCCCTCTCTGGGGAGAAAAATTTAGACAAAGGATAACCCCTGTTCTTTTTTCATTAGAATTACATGATGGAAAGCCAAAGCCCTTTCCCTTGACTGTGGCATAATATGTCCCTCACAGACAAACGAGCAAGTAAAAAATCTAGAAAATGCTTATTTCCTGTTTCCCCTTTAGTGCATGGTGCACTATTAGCATGTTTCTCCCTCCTTATTTAGTGCCTTGTTGTATCAAATTCTCTTATCAGGTTTTCAAACACAAACCTTGCTAGAGGCCGTGAACTTACTGAGTAGCCCAGAGTATTCTTCAGCTACCCCTGGCTTCAGTCACTCGTCAACTTCAGAGAATCAACACACCAGCGCCTTGGAGCACCAGCTGTGGTAACTTGAGTGGTTGAACACCAGACAAAATGAGGCTTCCAACCACTGTCACAGATCCTGTTAAAATCCTGGCTCTGCCCTTGGCTTAGGCATGTCCTTCCTCTACTTGGATAAAGCCTCTCTGACCTCTTTACTAAGGCATAAGCAGACAGTCTATGTATGACAAGGAGAGTCCTTCCTTCTCCCCCTCTAGTTATATCTTCCAAAACTACCAAAATGCAAAGCAAAGCAAAACAAAAACCCAGAAAAAACACTAGTGGACAATTTAAAAAAAATATCAGCACATGGTAGATGTATATACTCACTTGCTTTCATTATTTCAACAGAGAGAAAATAAATGAACTAAGAATTCAACTCAAGAAATCAGAAAAAGAATGAGAAAGAAATCCCCAAGGAAAAGGTTAGAAAAGAAAAATATAAGTAAATGAATTAAAAATAGAAAAAGTCACGTTAATAAATAAATCCAAGAATGAAATCTTTGTAAATGAGCCCATAAAAACAACAAACCTATGGTAAATCCAAGTGAGAGAAGAAAATTAAGTTATCAATGACAAATAATAGCAGATGAGGAGGTAAGTATGCTACCAAAATTTAAAAAAAACTTAATGAAATTGATGGTTTTCTGGGAAAAAACCATTAGTTCCGAAATTCATTCAAGAAGTAGAAAAATCTAAATAAACCAATCCTAAAGAAAATAATTGAAAAAACTATCAAAGAATCATCTCCAGAAAGGCTCAGAAAATTCTGTAGCATTTTAATTTTTTAAAAGTATTTATTACATGTGTAGGACAAATCCTAACTTTTCCATTTGGAATATAAGACAAGTAGAAAGAAAAGAAGAGAATTATTCCATTTTCATCACCTAAATACAGTCACTATTGATATTTTGTTGTCATTCCCTTCAATTTTTGATATTTTTAATCTGTTTTACATAGTTGTGTGATTTTATTCTAAAAGCACTTTAACAGGCTATTTAACATTTTAATGTAATAAAAACTTTTCATTTTATTACAAGCTTTTCATAAGAATAAATTATATGTAGACATTGAGATATAATAAATAGTGCTTATAGAAGAGATGGAAAGTTTACATGAGATATATATTGACAATAAGGTGCTTGCTATAGTGTCTGGGACACAGGGGTTCAACAGATGGTAGCTATTATTGTTATACTTTGCAAAGGGCTTTTCCTTTTGCATATATTATTATTTAATTTATAATGGATATTACTATCTCACAACATGCTTTTTCCTCTTTAGTGGAACAGGCAAGCCACATGCCTCGCAGAGAGAGGCCAAGAATATACTATTGCTCCTCAGGAGAATCCTTCTGCTTGTTTGGTTTTGCTAAGAAGGTAGAGTTCAGGCTGAGCAGAGTTCAACAAGTTGGGGCTTAGAGTGGTAAAGAGGGGCGTCCTGTGTCTCAACACTCAGAGACCCATGCAGGACCAGGATCCTGAGTGGTACATAGAGTAGTGAACTCAGGCTTGGGTTAGGATCTTTCATATGAGGGATTTGGCCTACATGGCATAGAGATAAAGGGTTGATTATTACTCTGAAGTCACTGGGAGGTCAACGATCAAAACATGGGCTCTAGCCTCTACAAACCCTCAACTTCCCCTTCATGTTTCTTTAAAGGTTGCTTTTTCATTTATTATGTTTTCACTAATTTTGCTTCCATTTCCTGTTTGAAGTTTGTTTTTCTGGCATCTCTGGTCTTTCCCTTTTCTCCCTAACTTCTCTTCGCTTTCCTCCTCTCGTAGAGTTTATCCCCATCTTTCCATTTCTTAGCTGCTTTTTCTTTTCACTTCTGCCTACTCTCCCATTAAGGCCTCATCCCACTGCTTTCCCACAACTGCTCCTATTACTGAATGTTTCACATCTCAACGGTTCTCTTTCCCAAATGGTCTCTGCTTTTGGCCTTGCGTTTTTCCAATTTTTCACTTAATGTTGACTCCCTTCATGTGTGTTTTTATGTTTTTCATCTCTCCTGATTAACTGGTCTCTAAGAATTTGGTTAGAAGCTATTATAATTGACTTTCAATAGATTACCTATAAATTCTATCTAAAGAAAATTTTAAAGTGGCTTTCCTCTACCTTCAGGTGCTCAAAAGTTACATTTTAGAATTTATTATTTAATCTAAATCTTCAAACTGTTGCTAGCAGAAAACCCTTTCTTCAGAGAAATCTTATTTAGGAGGCCAATATTTAAAACTAATTAAAATGAAGCTGTTTTGGTGGTAAGGGACCTAGAGCCCTGAAGCCTCTCTGAGAAACCCTTAGGGCAGGGGCAGGGTTCACACAGACAAAATGAATTAAGGGGGGTATATAAGACAGCAGGAATCTGTGTGGCAGTGGGGACCATGTCCAACTAGACAACAGTGATAATCAGCTCCAGTCAGTTGTTCCCACATGGGAATGTGGTGCCCAGGGTTGCCACATAATACATTTTTGTAAGAGAATCTGGAAAGTCAGAGTTTATGTGAACTTAAGTAGTTGCAATAATTTTATTTCACCAAAAAAACCAAAAAAACTCTGTGAGAAAAATGCATGTGCAGGCCAACTACAGCCCATTGGCCTGTTTGCCCTCTCTGGTTTAAGATGTGAAAGGTCACTGGGAAATTGCATGGTAAATCGTCTTGCTCTACTGCCACTAACCCATCCTACCCGCGCAAATCATAGTTCATTCCAATATTACAAAGTGGCTTTTGTATTGCACAATGTTTTAGTGTATGTAATTGATTGGTTAATGTATTTTATCAAGCTAACCAAAAATTCATGTTTTTTTAAAAAAATGCAGATCAGATGTTAATTTTATCAAGCTAACCAAAAATTCATGTTTTTTTAAAAAAATGCAGATCAGGTGTTAATTCTAAATTCACACTTTAGACAAGATTATTATTCCATCTCCAAAGAAAACGGGAGAATAAAAAGGGAAGGGGAAAAGAAACAGTAGTAATCTCTAAAATCTTGTTATTTGTCTAACAGACCATTTAGATTGCCTGAGCCACTTGCTTCAGAGAAGAAAAGTTTGAGAATATGGAATGAGCCCTTCCAAAGTCTCAGTTCATCACATGATGTGCTTAGTGGCATAACATCACAACGTCTTGCTTGGTAAGCTGTCAGGTGCCTGCCTATTTCAGCCTCTATAAGTATTTTCAAAAGACTGCTGAAATTGCAATAGTGATCACAGAGTTCCCTACATCTAGCTGTGCTTTTCTGATGTCCCACAGGAATGAGCATAGATGGAAAATTCTACATCACTCTTGACATCACCAGGGCTTCTCTCCAGTGTGGATTCGCTGATGTACAATGAGGTGTGCGCTCTGCCGGAAAGCTTTTCCACACACATCGCATTCATAGGGCTTCTCTCCAGTGTGGATTCTTCGGTGTCCCAGAAGATGTGAGCTATATCTGAAAGCTTTCCCACACACATCACACTCATAGGGCCTCTCTCCACTGTGGATTCGCTGGTGTCCAACAAGAGCTGAACTATGACTGAAAGCCTTTCCACACTCATGACATTCATATGGTTTCTCCCCACTGTGGATTCTCTGGTGATGGAAGAGGCCTGAACTCTGGCTGAAGCTTTTCCCACACTCCCTACACTGGTATGGCTTCCCTCCAGTATGGACTCTCTGGTGTTGTATCAGATGTGAGCTCAGAGAGAAAGCTTTCCCGCAGTCGTTACACTGGTATTGTTTCTCTCCTGTGTGGGTCCTTTGGTGTTGAATAAGGCCTGAGCTGTAATGAAAAGCTTTCACAATCATTACATTGGAAAGGTTTTTCTCCAGTGTGGGTCCTTTGATGCTGAACAAGGTGTAAACCGTAATAAAAGGCTTTCCCACACTCATCACACTGATACGGTTTTAATTGGCTATGTATTCTCTGATGGTCAGTAAGTTGTGAGCTCTGAATGAAAGTTTTGCCACATACATTACATGAACAGGGTCTCTCTCCAGTGTGGATTCTTTTATGTCTAATGAGGCTTGAGTTTTGAGTGAATCTTTTTCCACATTCATCACATTTATATCTTCTGTCATTTGAAGTGTTTCTCTGATATCTTTCTGTCCATCCTTCATGTTCTTGGGTTCCACATTCAAGAGCCTCTCCATTGATTTGGTCTGATAACTTTTCTTGGGAATCCATATCTACAGTAAGCTCCTGCTTTTGAACAAATTCTTCTTTCTCAATTCGTATCACATCATCTGAAATAAAAAATACAGTATTCAAATGTCACTGAAATATACAGGAAATAAAATGAAACTCTTATACTAGAAGTACACAGCTGCAATATACCAACAAAATGGTTTTACAACGTTTGAGGAGGAAATTGGGAGATGGCAAAGGAAGAGAGGACTAGCAGTGGCTGGACTGGGAGGGGGTGATTCAAGAAAAAAGTGGAGAAAAATCAGGGAGGATTAAGAGTGGTCCAATGAACAAGCATCATAAACAACAGAAGAAGACCTAAGATAAGAATGGGTTCACCAGGAAGGCCAAAAGTTGAGTAGAGAGGGATGAAAGAACAGAAACTGTGGGAGGAATAAAACGAAACAGGAAGCTGACAGTGGCAGGTACCAAGTTGGAGTCATGAAACAGTTCTGTGCAGGTTGCTCTGAAGGCCTCTGGGATCAGCCACAGAGAAGTATCACATTTGTAAACATGCAGGACAAAGAGATTAGAGTCTAGACACATGGGGTAAAAGAGGATGTTCTCATGTGGGGACAGACAGAAATTGCTTTAGCTCCCAGAGACATTACTACTCTTCTTGCAAAGAACACTGGAAATCTGTCAGACCTGAAGCTACACTCTGTGGGTCATTCGAGATTTCCCAGGAAACCAGTACTAGCACAGAGAAGGTTCTTTAGCAGACCCTAGACTCCCATCTGACCTCACCCAAGGAAAGCATGATTCCATAATTCCTCTGCCTTTCTTTCCTACAGACGCTCCTTTGAGCAGAGTCCCAACACCCCCTACTCCTCCAGGGTGGGAGATGTGGCCACTTCCTCAATGATCAACAGTTTCTGAAAAAAAGTGAGATTGTCCCATTCAAGCCATGTTCTCCCTGAAGTAATCACATTTTTAGGACCCAGAGTAAAGGGCAGAATTTATAACCATGTAGAAATAATGCAGGGAAAAGTGGTTTGCTTTGTGTTATAAAAGATATTAAGTGGGAAAAAAAATGGAAAGACTACTATGGAGCCAGTTGAAGATCTAGGATGTCAGACCTAACTCTGAGCAGAAGCACTGGGCTGACTGTGCCAAAATGGGCTGCCTAAAGAGACTCTGGGATGAGCGATGAGAAGGAGCCATGGTCAAACAGCAGATTCCACATCTCTGAGAGTGTGGATGAGGGAAGAAGCTCACTGGCAGTCTGCCTGAGAAAAGTGACAGCCACTTCTGGGTCCTGGAGCGCCCATTCTGTGAAGGGCAGAAACCCAGAGATAAGGCACAGCTGAGAAAGAATGTCGCCAAGAGTGAGAGAAGCCTTTCCTCGGGGTCTCCTTTTAGGACAGGAACCTGCAATAATTTCCTCACCAAACCAGCTTGCCACTACGGTTAAAAAACCCTCATTGTTAGTGGTTTATATAAGGTTATCTTAAAGTATTTAGGTGCATTAAAACTTTAATTTATGTTACAGCTACCTTAGATATATCTGTGTAGAATTTAGAGGCAAATTACACGAAGAGACGCATTTATGCAAGAACATAGTCTTTTAGAGCCATTAGCAAATAAGAAATGGCTACTGCAGATGGGTTGCAAAACAGCATTGCACATATAATAGAACTAAAATCCATATCAGCATGAGAAAAAAATTTATGGATTAATATAAAAAAGTACAGCATAGAAACTCAATTTCTAACTGTCTAAAAAAGGTTGGGGAAAATGGTATACTTCTAGGCAGGATGGCGCCATGAGTTCACACTTCAGCTCTAAATACACTGAGTAAAAAATAAAAATAAATCTAAAAACCCATCTGTGCTAAAAAGTAAGATAAACATCTCTGTGGACCAGAAAGGAAACAAAAATACACAATGGTGGCTACAGTTGAAGCTGTGGGTCTGCTGGGCCCCAGAGAGTGACTGAAGTCTTAGTCCCAGAGGAAAATGGGGACCTAAAAGTACTCCATGAAAGGAGGGAGTAGCACCAGATCACTGCTTGATGCCAGAGGCTGGGTGGGACACGCAGGTACACACATACACAAGCACACAGACACATACAGAGAAAGATAGAACTCTGACCAAGAACCATGTCAAGTTACCTGGAAGCCTGTGACTACACTGGTGATATTTGTGTATGACATGAAACAGGAGCCCTAAAACCTGGTTCCAGGGGGCCAGGTAACAGTAACAACAGAATAGCTAAACATGGAAGCAGACGATGTAAAACAGATCAGAAAGAACTCAAATTGAGCCTAGATATGAAAATTTCAGAATGAATTGAACACTAAGAAAGATGGTTCAGAAAGTCAATTGGAACATGAATTCAATCCAGATGAAGTTATTTTCATCAAAAATCCTGAAAAAATTAGTAGAATAAAGATACCTAAAAGAGATAAATGATGACATACCATCCATGGCAAATAAGCATGGAATTATGAAATAAAATAAGCAAAAATGAAACAAAGATATGTGGTATAAAAACTGAATAGAAATTTTAGAAGTGGATAAACTAGAGACAATAAACTCAAAGATAACAGAAGAGGAATCCACTAGGATGTACCACAGAGAGACAAAGACATAAAATATGTGAAAAAGTGGCTAAATGAATAGATTGATAAGTAGGTTCTAATCAGTGTATTCTGGGAGTTCCAGAAGAAAATAATATAAGGAATTTTAAAAGCAGCACAATTTAAAGAATTAGTAGCTGAGAATTTTCCAGAATTGAAGAAAAACATGAGATCTTAGAGCAAAAGAGCATTTTCAGATGAAGCAAGACAAACAAAAATAAAACCCTATCAGGACACACTTTTTAATGAAAATTCAGATCATAAAGGTTAAGAGTAAATCTAAAAGCCACTAATGGATAAAGATGGAATCCCTAAAAAATTTAAAAGGCAGTAAGACTGATAGTAACCTTTTAATAGCAAATAGAAGCTAGAAGACAGTGAAGTAGTATCTTCAAAATGCTGAGGAAAAAAAATGATCAATTAGAATTTTACCCTAGCTAAACCATGATTAGAAAGGAGGGAGGGCAAAATAAGGGTATTTTCCGACATGCAAAGACTAAGTCTACTACCCAAAGAATCTTGCTAAAATTATTATTATTATTATTTTAATTTTTGAATTTTATTTTATTTATTTTTTTATACAGCAGGTTCTTATTAGTCATCCATTTTATACACATCAGTGTATACATGTCAATCCCTATCTCCCAATTCATCACACCACCCGCCCCCCCCCAATTTCCCCCCTTGATGTCCATATGTTTGTTCTCTACATCTGTGTCTCTATTTCTGCCTTGCAAACCAGTTCATCTGTACCATTTTTCTAGGTTCCACATACATGCGTTAATATACGATATTTGTTTTTCTCTTTCTGACTTACTTCACTCTGTATGACAGTCTCTAGATCCATCCACGTCTCAACAAATGACTCAATAAAATAATTATTAAAGGATGAACTTCAACAAGAGTGAATCCAGAGCAAAGGTGCTGGCATACAAGAACGGTGCCTCAGAAATTGATAAAACATGTCAGAAAACTTAACTAACATCTTACTATTAAAGAAAATGTCCATTTCACATTTAAAAAAGAAACTGGTTCCTAAGAATGACCAACTGTAATCAACGGAAGGAGCTTCAGACAAGTGAAGTGGAAACACAATATGCTAACTGCTGTGACAGAGGTATGCACAAGAGGTATCACATAACTCAAACATGTAGGAAGGTATCAAGAAAGGCTTCCTGAAGGAGGCGACAGCTGAGGTGAGTCTTGAAGAATAGCTCTGCGTTGGTTTGGCAGGCGAGTGGAGAAGGTATGGTCACAGGTGGTGTTTTATGAGTCCAACAGGGTGGTGATGTGTGTGGCAGTGCAGTGAGGGTGGCCGGGAGAATGTTGAGCATATTAGCAAAACCCAAATATGTCATGGGTCTGATAGGACAGGGAAGGAAAGAAGCACTGGGAGGAAAAAAAAAAATGGGCTAACCGGGCTTCCCTGGTGGCGCAGTGGTTGAGAATCCGCCTGCCAATGCAGGGGACACGGGTTCGAGCCCTGGTCTGGGAAGATGCCACATGCGCGGAGCGACTAGGCCCGTGAGCCACAATTACTGAGCCTGCGCGTCTGGAGTCTGTGTTCCGCAACAAGAGAGGCCGCGATAGTGAGAGGCCCGCGCACCGCGATGAAGAGTGGCCCCCGCTTGCCGCAACTGGAGAAAGCCCTCGCACAGAAACGAAGACCCAACACAGCCATAAATAAATAAATAAATAAATAAAATTTAAAAAAAAAAAGGGCTAAATAACTAGAAATCTCCACTGAAGAACTGGGTAGCTGGACAGAGAGAGCTAGAAGAGGAGTGAGTATGAGCAACAGCCTTCCTGATGTTCTCTGCTCAGTGAAATGCTACCTACCCGTTTTTTTTATGACCCAGTTCAAATCCCAGCCATTCTGCTACCACCAGGGCCTGAAGAGGTAGATTTCTTCTCCTCAGAACCATGATCTCCAATTTGGCACATAATCATTCACTGTCTCAAATCAACAGCTATCTTTTTATGGATACTCAACCCCTTTAGGGCAGGGATCTTCAGAGAACCCAGAGCTAGGCTTACACACAGTGAAAGGTAAAGATTTACTGACTTCTTAACAGGACCCACAAAGCCCCCATTTTCTGGCTCCTGACCATCTTCTCTCTGCTACTCTGCCTGTCTCTCCACGTTCCAGTCACACTGGCCGTCTTTCAAACCCACCAATTTCTTTCACACTTGTTTTTGCACATGCTCTTTTGGCCTGGAATGCTTTTCCCTTCTATTATTCACTTGGTTAATTCCTACTCCACTTTTAGGATTCAGTTACCATGTTATTTCCTCAAAGAGACCTTCTCTGTCATCCCTCTCCCCCCATATACAATCTATCATGGCATATTTATTTGTGTGGTTGTTTGTTTAAGGCCTCTGTCGTCAGACTATTGTAAGCTCCATGAAAACAAAGATCATGTCCACTTTGTTTATTACACCTAGTGCCTTGCACAGTGCCTGGCATATAATAAGTACTCAATATACATCTGCTGAATGACGAATGATTCTAAGGTCTCCAGGGGAGCCATATGACCTAAGTGTCAACACTAATCACAATCCTGTTGGTGTAGAGGGTCCTGAGATTCACCCTTAAGCTGGATCTCCATGGGTTGAGGCTGGAGATATGTTGCTTTCTTAGATGGATCCAGAGGTACTGATGTCTCAGAAAGCACTTCCTGTGCACAGGCCTGGGTTGAAACCTGACGACAAGCAAGCTCATTTAGGCATCTGAAGGGCCCACAGAGTAAATGATACCCAGACACCCCACAAAGGACCAGCTTGGATGCTCACCCCCAACTATCCCTCCACTGAGCATAGGGCCCTTTCCTACCTGTTGGCCTGATTCATCCAGCTCCCTCTCCAGATCTTCCAGCAGAGCTACCACCCCCTCCCCACTCTCTGGTTGATGCTCCTGTGCCCAGTCCTGGAGCTCCTCAGGCAGGATGGTCAGGAACTGCTCCAGCACCAGCAAGTCCAACATCTGCTCCTTGGTGTGTATCTCAGGCCTTAACCACTCACAGCAGAACACCCAGAGCTGGCTCAAGGCCTCATGGGGCCCAGGAGTCTCCTTGTAGCAGAAATGTTGGAAGCGCTGGCAGAATAACTCCTGGTTGTTTTGGCTGCTCCCTTTTGTGCCAGATCTCTGACCCACAGCAGGCCCTTTTTTATTAGTTACTTCAAAGAGCTCTTTTGGCTCTTCAGGAACATCTGGAAGGAAAACAGCAGCCATTCCCACTCCAATGGGCCAAGAGGAGGATTGCTGATACGTGTTATCCTTTAGAGCACACTCCTAAGGTTACAGAAACCATAGTTAAAAAGATATGTATATGCAGGCTGATTCAATATTTGAGCTCACACACTAAGTCTAATCTTTCTGTTTTAGAAGAAAAAGGAGGCTCAATTCCAAATTAAAGAGAATTCAAAAAAGAAAATTTAAAAAAATAAAAGTTTAAGGCAATTCAAACCTTTTTCCAAGTAGGAGAAGGGAAGTTTGTCAGGAGACCGCATTTTTGACAATACTGGGAATATTGCTGGATGCTTGCTTCCTCCAAATAACACCAAAACAATCAGTTGATAAGGCCAACCCAAGTTTATTCTTAGAGAGCACTACTTGACAGAGTCTTAGTAGTGTCTCCCAGGGAAGAAGGCAAAGTCAGGATATTTATGAGGTTTTGGGGGCTTAAGGCAGATCTTTCAAAGCAGGATAAGTATTGGGCAAGGATCATGATACGATAGTTTAGGATTGATGGGCACAGCAAGGTGCAGAATTTGAGGTGACGGTTACAAAAAGTCTAGATCCTATCCATTGAAAGTTGAAGAGTTTGATGTTCACATAAATGGATTGAGGGGCAAGTTCTTGAAACGAATATAATTATCGGCAACTTTTACTTTCTAGGGCAAGAATTTCCTGGAATAGTAAAGGTATGTTGCTAAAGAAGTGGAATAGTGGAGTTACATTTAGGGAAGACTGTTGAACAGTCAAATTATGTTAGTGTAGGTAGTAGGCTGTGTGTGGGTAGGTGGTTTCAGTTTTCCATGTAGCAACAGACTTAAGCAGGGCCTATGGGTTTACAGAAATGTGGATTACCAACTAATTAGCATGGCAGGCAGTGGTTAAGGGCACGGGCTGTGGATTCCAAAAGACCTGGGCTTGAATCCTCTTTTCTTATGTGTGGTGGCTTAACATCTCTAAACTTGTTTTCCCCTCTGCAAAAATATCATAGAGGTTTTTAAACGTTTTATTTTGAAATAATTTTAAACTTATAGAAAATTGCCAGAAAAAAGGTACAGAACAATCCCTATAACCTTCACCCAGCTTCCCCTAATGTTAACATCTTACATAACCACAGCACAATTACAAAACCAGGAAAATAATGTTACAGTGCGATTAACTAAACGGCAGACCTTATTACATAGGGTTATTTTGAGAATCAGTTAAATTCAGTGCCTGGCACTTAGTAAGACCTCAGTTAGAGGGATGCAGTTACCACTGTGAATTGGTCATCCGGGTGCTGGCTCCAGGGATCACGTCTGGAGCTCAGGTACACTTCTAGGTTTCCGGGCACAGAATATAGGACGATGCAAGGAGGCCCTCTAGTGCCTTCTCTGCGCCTAGCATCTGTTACTCAATGGGCAACTTTCCAAAACACCTTCACCTTCCCGGCCCTAAAGATTAATTTAGGGGATTCTAGACTGGGCTTGGAGAAAGATTGTTTTAGGAATCATTCAAGATAAAGGACATGGAGCCACTTATACATGTCTTCGACTAGTTTGGATCTTCGAAAGAGTAAGACAATATAGTGAGTTAACAGGCTAGACTACAAACCCCGTTCTCATTTACCGCACTGGCACATCATTGTGACCAACCACGAGCGCAAGGCTCAGGAGGTGTTGGCTGTCTGTGTCCTTCAAGCCACAAGGACCTGGCAGACCACAAAAGGCTTCTGGGAGTAGGCGGCCACGTTGGACAAACGGGTGGTCAGCATAGAACTACTCGTGTTAGCACCAGTAACCCAGGAGTGCGAGTCTTAGAAACGCTCTGGGGCGCGGCCGCCTGCTGGGCCGGCTGCTGCGGGGTCTCCGCGGGCACTTCCAGCGCCGACAGAGCAAGGAGGTGGCTCCTCCCCCCACCGCGCCCAGCCGGCCCGGGGGTCCCAGGCCCCGACGCGGGGCCGTCTTCCCGCCAGTCTTACCAGCGCCCGGGGAAGGCAGTGCCCCGGACCTACCCAGCCCCTCGGAGCCCCAGACCTGCCGGCGGCGGAAGTGCGTCCGCGAACCCGGCCCAGCCCTGCGCCTGCGCTTCCGGCGGCTTCGGGAAGGTCCGAGCCGTTTGGCTTGGCCGAGCGCGCTGTGCCTGCAGCGAGGTCTGCACATCAGGACGCCTAGGCCTATGGGGTTTTGATTTGTAACTCGCCTCATCTTAAAAAGAGGGTCCGAGCGCCAGCTCCGCGTCGTTGAGTCCCTCCGCCCTCCCCGGCGCGGGGCAGCGGGCGGGGACCTTCCTAGGCGCGCTTCCCCTCCGAGCATCACTTCTCTAATTCCAGTTCACCGACCCCGAGTCCTCTCCCCCTCCCTGCCAACCTGCCTCCCTGGACAGCATCCCTCACTCCGTCCCTCACTCCGTCAACCTGAATGTATTTAGCAGGCAGGCACATCGCGCAACCAGAATGTGTCCGCAGTGTTCCTATCAGTACAGTCGCTCCGTCTGGATCATAAATGACCCACAAGGAGAGGAAGGGAAAGGAGGAGGCTTAAGGCACGCTATGATGGGTGTGGTGCTGTGTGTTCTACTTACAACCCGGAAACACGCAAAAAGCTTAAGTGACCTGCCCAAGTTTGCACAGCCCAGGGACAGGATGCACCCCACGCATGTGTGACCAAGACCCGTCCTGGGATCCCTACAGCGTGGCCGCAGTGAGAGAGACCACCACTGCTCAAGTTAAAATGACAATTTCCAGGCTTATCGTGTGTACTGACGTTAAAAAATGAGACTGCTGCAGGGCTCGGACACCATAAAAGTTTTCTTTAAGAAAATTACAACCCCAGGTAGAGAATAGAGTCTTCTGGAAAAATTTAACAACTGATGGTCTGTAACTTGTAAAGAACGCTTCTACTCTGTAGGCTTTTTAAGTTGGTAAGTGGAGTGGGAAGCAGGTGTTGGGAAGAAAAATTTTCCTTCTACCTTTCTAGGTTCTTTGGTTGGTCTTATAATTAAATTGACATAAAACAGATTATCAGAAGAAAAACAAATTTAATTTTTTATGTCTAGGAGTCCTGAAGATAAGAGAGGCTTACATGCCATCCTGAGCTAATGAATGGGATAGGGGTCTGGGGCTTCAAAGGGGAGGAGGGTAATTAACAGGATGATAAGAAGAGCAGATGTTTGGTAATTCGATGTTTGCCCTGCCATGCAGATAGGTCTTTTAGATGAAAAAAGTTATCTCTGTTAATAGCTCGTTTTCCAGCACAGGCCCCCAGTCTAAATTATTTCCGGTAGTTAAGGGAGAGGTAAAAGTTTTCCTGAGTCTGCTGGGTCTTGATAGTTTTCAACTCAAAATAATCCACATTCCAAAGTGGCACATTTTTGGGTAGCCTATTCTGCTCCACTTCATACTCACTTTGCATCTTGCTGAACTCTTCATGAATTGTGGGTCCACTGGAATTTTGTGCTCATGAGGGATTACAAATGCTACACGTGAATGGGGGCATATCCTCTGCTCAGGCACATGCTCTATTGTCCTATTTTACTTCACTTACAAAACACAGTTTGAACGATAAAGTTAAGAATTTCAAGACTGTGACAACAGGGCATTAAACCAAGCTCTTGACCTTCTGAAAGCAGGACACTTCTGAGTGCTAAGGCATTGTGTGACTGCATAAGTCACACATATTTGAAGCTAGCACTACACATCTAGCAGACTCAGTGGGGAACCTTACAAGGGAGGCAACTGTGGAGAAGCCTTCAAACAAACAGGTATAAATGTGGGAAAAATTTCAGCTGGAATTCAAATCTTATCAAGCACAGGAGAAACCATACTGGAGAAAAAACCCTTGTAATTGTGGTGAGTAAGGATATTATGAGGATAAAAGAAGGTATCATGTGAAAGGCATCTTGAATACAGGCATTCCTGTGCTGGTCTAAGAATGTTGTAGTACAGGTGAGTATTGGCTCTGCCAAAGCAAAATGGACGAACAGAAAAAGTATGACATATTAAATAAAGAAATAAACAAAAATAAAATACATATTAAAAGCTTACAGGGACCTCCCTGGTGGTCCAGTGGTTAAGACTCTGTGCTCCCAGTGCAGGGGGCCCGGGTTCCATCCCTGGTCAGGGAACCAGATTCCACATGCCACAACTAAAGATCCCGCATGTGACAACGAAGATCCCGCGGGCCGCAACTAAGACCCGGCACATCCAAATAAATAAATAAATATTAAAAAAAAAAACCTTACAAATATCACTTAAGAAACAGGTTACAATTGTGTTTCTAGAATATAAACCAAAATTTTTTCCTAAGGTATATATTGCAGAGCATTTGTTATTATGCTTTTATAAAAATTTCACATTCAGAAGACATGAACGTTGCTGTCTTTCCAACCAAATATTCGTTCTTTTAAAAATATGGAAGAGCAGTGCCTTCAGATGGGAAAGATGGGCTCTAATATTTTAAGACTTTTTTAAATTTCAGGAAACAAAACAAAACTTGGGTCTATAAGAAGAAGTTATGTTTGAGACTGAGAAATTTTGGTTTAAAATGAAAAGAATAAAGGAAGAGTCATTTTTAAATCCAATTTTTTGGTATAGCATGAATTTAAAATTTCATTTATGGGAATTCCCTGGCAGTCCAGTGGTTAGGACTCAGCGCTTTCACTGCAGTGGGCTTGGGTTTGATCCCTGGTAGGGGAACTAAGATCCCACAAGCTGCATGGCGCAGCCAAAAACTAAATAAATAAAATGAAATTTCATTTATTTATTATTAATCTAAAAGCTAATAATCATGACATATGAATAGTGGGATTTGGGAAAACATGTTTCATGTCAGAATGAATCCATTTCAAGATACTGACATTTAAAAAATACTTTTGTGTTTGTCTTTTTAAAAAATTCAGATATAATTGACAACATTGTGTGAGTTTAAGGTATACATTTGGATTTGATACACATATATTGCAATGTGATTACTACCTTAGTGTTAGCTAATACCTCCATCACTTCACATGATTATCTCATCTTTTTTTGTGATGAGCACATTTAAGATCTAGCCTCTTAGCAACTTTCAGGTATATAATACAGTATTGCTAACTATAATCACAATGCTGTGCATTAGATCCCTAGAACTTATTCACCTTCTAACTACAAGTTTGTACCCTCTGACAAACATCTCCCCAGTTCCCCCACCTGCAGCCCCTGGTAACAACCATTCTACTCTGTTTCTATGAGTTCAGTTTTTTTAGATTCCAATTATAAATGATATCATGCAGTGTTTTTCTTTCTCTGTCTGATATACCTCGCTTAGCATAATGCCCTCAAGGTCCATCCATATTGTTGTAAGTGGCAAGACTTCCAGGTAACCGGTAAATTGAGGAAGGGCCCTTCTTCAGTTGAGGAGGTAATACTGAAGAGGACAGATCTAGGAGATATTTTAGAATCATTTCTGACCCTTTAAGACTACAGGGACTAAAGGAAAAAACCCAAACAAACAAGGCTTAGGTGAGTCTGAAAGATCAGGTAGGTGATGTGGCTTCTATAATAAGGGAATAGGAAAGAGGGTACAAAAATTTTAAGACAAAAGAGTAAGTTTACTTTACAGAGCAAGCACTAAATGTACAGTAGAGGTTAGACTATGAAATTACACATGATGAAAATACAAATAGGTTTAAATAAAGATAATTTTTATTTTATGAGATCAGTCAGGAATAGGTTTTTAAATGAAGTTAGGAAAGCTGGTGCATAGCTTCCTGCTGATGCTGATAACAGGGAGGACAGCACTGTGTTATTCTGCATCATGTCCTTTGTTGATGCAACCCAAGCTGGAATGCAATACTTGAGAGGATGGATGTTCAGTCTGATTCAGCATGGTGTTTCTTATGTCTAAAGTGTTCCTGATGCTGTTCAACCTGGATAACTGGCAGAGCTTTCAACCACTCCCTTCTTCTCAAGATGGATTCTGATGTTCACCTTGCTCATGAATGGCCTGGAATTCTGGATATTCCCATTTAAGCTGTCTTTTTCATAGTCTGGAAAGGAATGGTTGGTGGCTCCTGTGTCTCTTGATGAGGAAATTCGGAATGCACTCCCATTCCACAGGCACTGGCTACAGCCTGGAAACAAGATATGGTTGGGGTGTGAAAGACTCAATGAATGAACCAGAGTTAATATCTTAGAAAGACATCTTAGGGAACAGTTTTCAGAGCGTACAATAGACAAAGAATGTGCACAGTCTTATTCCATCCTCGAGAGGAAGTAGAAACACGGAGACTAATATATCTAGTCAGGGTGAATAGAGACTTAAGCTTTGCAACCTTCCTCCCACAGTAGTGTTGTCCTCCTCTTTTACTGTCAGGAGACTATTCTGTTCCCTTTGATATTTAATAGCCAAGGCTGCAGCCAATATGGCCTATGACAGTTTGAGTAAACTCTTACTCCAAGGGTTGGGGGTATATGGCAGTCTTTGCTTCAAGGGGATTGTCCTTGGGGCTGATTTGTTGGGGTCATTCCTAAGGCAAAATAAATCATTACTAATGTAGAGAAATGCCAAAGGTTACTGAAATCTTTAACTGAGGTTAAAGAAGTCTAGTCATCTTGAAACTCATTGAATGAACCACTAAAATATTAATTCAAAAGGAAAACTGACAATTCTGGTGAATTTTGTCACATGTGACAGAAAGCACAAACTTGGCAAGACAAACAATACAATTTATAATCTGGAAACAACGTGAAGCTTGGCCACAAAGGGATGAAATCAAAAATACCAAACCAAGCATGCTGGTGTTTTCCACTACAAATAAATCTACAGATAAGACTTCTGATCATGATCAGTAAATGATCAAATGGTGTGCAGACGTTCACTAGCAACATAAACAGACAGGTGTGTGAGTGTGCATGTGTGTGGTGTGGTGTGTGGGGGGGGCGATCTGAAGCCGCAGCCCCTTCCTATAGCTGCCGCCTTCACCTCTGGAATCCTGTTCCTGAACCTCAACAGCAGCCCTGAGGGAAGTTAAACCCTGGGCAACAGCCCCCGGGTCACACAATCCCAAATGCCCGCTAACCAGGCGGGTGGTAGTCTGCGTGGTAGTCTCTCTGGGCCTCCAGGGCAAAGTCGCCGCCTAGCCTACCAGGTCCCTGCTGCCGCTTTGATTTTGAAACGTATGGTCAATTAGTGTTCTAAAAGGGTGATATACAAACCCCTTCCCCCTAACTTTAAAATTGTGTTGCTGTGCCTCGCGCCTTGCGGGATCTTGGTTCCCGGAGCAGGTTCCCGGCCCCCCCCCCCGCCCCCCCCCCGCAGTGAAAGCGCCAAGTCCTAACCACTGGGCCACCAGGGAATTCCCCAGTACTGTCTTTTCTAATTTTATATCCCGTTGTCGTACTGTCAGTGACATAGTCAAGGTTAAGGTTAAGAACTAGGGCACTGGAATAGTATGTGTGTTTATATCCCGCTTCCACCATTTACTATGTGTTCTTGTGCCAGATACTTTACAGCTCAGTTTTCTCAACTATAAAATGGGAAATAAAATAAAATAAAATGGTAAAAATAACACCACTTGTACAATCATGAGACAGGTTTTATCAGCACAGTGCCTGTAAAAAGAAACTATGGGTTCAACATTACCTTAAAACAAATATTGGGTTATTTAGATCCTATCAGGACATTTCTAGTTCAAGGGCATTGAAAAATAAATGCTAAGACTTTTTTAATAAAGCCTCTTAGTGGAAAATTTTGTTCATTAGATTATGCTTCTCATATGGAAGTTCTGTTTCTAGCCAGAGAGTTTTCATATAAAAGCATTATATACTATAGAATATTTAGGCCTTAAATATGTTTTTATTTCTCGTATTAGTTCAAATGTGCTTCATCTAAAAGGTAAAACAAGTAGAGCAGGATTCACCTTTATATACTGAAATCATTGGTAGAGTTCCAACTTGTTGCAGATTCCTCTCCACTCTTCTCTCAGATACCTACCCTTTCTACACTCTCCTCTAGGTCTTTTCTGGAGAGAATAGCAGCCAGCAGCAATGAAATAAAGTTTCAGGACCTATATTTTTAGTACTAATTCCTTCAGCCCTCTTCCACAATTGTCAGTAGCCAGAGAACCCCATTTCTGTCAAGAGAGCTCCCCAGAACTACACTCTCTATCCACCTACCCCAGAAAGGTGCCAAAACCCCCACAGCGTACGTGGCAGTAAAATCCCAGTTATACTACTGTGTATCTCCTCCAAATTCTAAGGTTTAGTTCAATTTGAACACCTTTCCTTACCTCTAACCCTAGCTCTTGCCTAATTTGCTTCTATTCCCCTCCTGTCTTATTTGAATCTCTGGATTATGGCCTCTTGCTTTAAATGCTCTTCCGGTTGTTCACTTCCTGGCATGACCTCTGGACACAGATTTTGGCTTACATATTGGAATGCCACCACTGCATATGTCCTCTTGTTTGACACGACTGTCTAATTTAGTTGTGCTATGTCTTCATTCTTTAAAGGAATCTTCCAAAAGAACTGTTCTGCAGTACCTTGCTCAAGCTATTCCACTCCTGGGCTTAGCCTACCTCCTCTTGTGGAGAATCATTAACTAGAGTTGATGATCAGTCTCTTTACCTGAACCTTCTTCCCCCCACACTGTAATCATGGTTATTTCCCAAGAGCATCCTCTTTTTCTATTTTTATTGCCATACACTAACCCATTTATTAGCCTCCCCCAAATTCTGCTATTTTGGTTTGATTTTAGCGGTCAACCGAAGAGGTACATCCACTGTCTCACAGAAAGCAGACACATAGAGGTGAAGATCATATGCAGAACAGAAAACTGAGAATGAGAGAGAGAATAAAGAGACACTGGTCTTACAGTCATTCATCTCACCCAGTATTTATTTTTTATTCAATGTTTTTCACGTTTTGCTATTTCCTTATAAATTTAAGTTCTTTACATTAATAGCTTTTCCCTCTTGTGAATTCTCTGATGTTGACTAAGGTGTGAGCTCTGACTGAAGGCTCTCCCACACTCACTGCATTCATAGGGTTTCTCTCCAGTGTGGATTCTCAGGTGTCGAATAAGGTGTGAGCTCACTCTGAAGGTTTTCCCACATTCACTACATTCATAGGGTTTCTCTCTGGTGTGAATTCTCTGATGTAGGATAAGATGTGAGTTCAGGCTGAATGCTCTCCCACATTCTTTGCATTCAAAGGGTCTTTCCCCAGTGTGAATCCTCTGGTGTCTAATAAGATCTGAGCTCCCCCCAAAGCCTTTCCCACACTCATTACATTCATAAGGTCTCTCTCCAGTATGGATTCTCTGATGCCTAATAAGCTTTGAGCTGTGTCTGAAAGCTTTCCCACATTCATTACACTGATGGGTTTTCTCTCCACTGAAAATTGCTGCATGTTTAATAAGGTTTGGGCTCTTGAGAGATTTTCCATATTGGTGAATTTTTTCTCCAGCATAAATTCTTTGATGCTTAATAAAATCTGAATTCCATTTGAAACTTTGGTCATAGGTACTGTGTTTACAAGATTTCTGATGTGAAAATTCATTTGAGTTCAGATTTAAGCTTCTCTCACAACCATCATGGCTTATTATTTCACCTGTAAGTGTATTTTTGTGGGTGAGGATTTTACTAAAACCTCCATCCTGAGCAGATGATGGTTTCTGAGACTCCCCTGATTCTTTTTCCTGTTGTCTCTTTATCCTGCCTGTAGACTTACAGATGTCTTGAGGCTCAGCAGATCCTTCTGATACAAATCCTGAAATTCTTCCTGATATAATTCTCTGCGATTCCATTCTCTCATAAATTTCCAGCTTTGGCATGGATCCACTGTTTTCACTCTCATTATCTAAAATAATGATGAAAAAATAAAGGGGTAAATGCCTGTTTGCTGAGCTGATAGAAAATAAAACTTTGAGGTACACGCAAGATGGTTACCTATTGGTACTTCATTTGGCCACTCTAAAAATGTGTGGCCTTTGGAATGAGAGGACTGATGGATGAGGATACAAAAGAAAGAAAAATTGGTAAAAGCAAGTAATTTATGCAGTGGTTGGCAGAGAGAGGAAACAGACATCCGAGGATGAGCAGATACAACAGAAAAGATTAGGAAGAGGATCACCACCAGCAAGAATGGGGGTGGGGAACAAAGTAAGGAGAAAGAACCATGCAATATGACTGAGAGGGTTCTTGAGGAATTTTGGGTCTATGATATTTCTAGTGTTAGGCTTAGAGGATGAAAGGGAGGCACCATCTCAAAGAAAGCAGATGAGGACATAGATGCATTGAGAAAAGTAAAGTTATAATGACTCTGAGGTATGTATGTGGTGGAAAAAACTTCCATCCATCTATCCATCCAATCCACCCTTCCATTTCTTCTTCATCATTCATGGATAATCAAATTCTGTAATTTCTGCTAAATGTCCCCTATATACATACCTCCCTTTCTTTACATTTCTGTTACTATAGAACCTCACCGCTTCCTGTTTAGATAACTGTAACAGCCTCCTTGCTGTTCTGACTCTGAGCTATTCTTCTTCCCAGTCATCCTAAATACCCTTACCATACTAATTGTCATTAAACCCTGTCATCCTGGGACTTCCCTAGTGGTGCAGTGGTTAAGAATCCGCTTGCCAATGCAGGGGACATGGGTTCCAGCCCCGGTCCAGGAAGATCCCACATGCCGCGGAGCAACTAAGCCCGTGCACCACAACTACTGAGCCTGTGCTCTAGAGCCCGCAAGCCACAACTACTGAGCCCATGTGCCACAGCTACTGAAGCCCGCGCACCTAGAACCCATGCTCTGCAACAAGAGAAGCCACTGCAATGAGAAGCCCGTGCACTGCAACGAAGAGTAGCCCCAGCTCGCTGCAACTAGAGAAAGCCCGCGCACAGCAACAAAGACCCAACACAGCCAAAAATAAAACAACAAAAACAACAAAAAAACCCTGTCATCCTCTTACACCCTACTCAGAAACCCTTAATCTCTTCTACAACACACCTGAGCTCTTCAGACTGGTTTCCAGGACTATGATCTAGTCCTCAAAATTCCGACCTTCTAGCTCATCAACCACATACTGTGCTCATGACTCTATATTATGCTGGAATCAAGCAGCCCCTCTTTGTTATAGGGTGTCCTTTGTCTAGAATAAGCTAGGCAGTAAAGGGGGTTAGGCAGTGCTGGTCTTAGGGTGGGAAAATTTACAATTTTAGGCGGAAATGTGTCCAGAGCAAGCTTGAAAGCAGAATTTGGGTAATTAAAAAAAATTACTGTAATTTACTCTTGGGTTTATTTTTGGGACCATATACACCTAAAGTGATATTGAGTCCATGAACTTTTTAAACAATGAGTTTTTGAACAGCAATGAGGATTCTATGGAGGTAGTCAGTGCAAGTATGGCCAACTTTCTATAAAAACATAAAAGAGCTTTGTAAAACCAAAAGTAAAATAAAAACAGGCAACAATATGGATCTTGTTCTACGTATCTGTGAATTATATTCTATTTCTGAGTATATCATCACATATTTGTCTCTCTTTTTCTCTATCATTGTATGTGCTTCTCTATGAACATGTTTTGTTTCTGTGTATGTGTTTCTTTCCCTTTTGCTTCTTTTCTCATTCTCTGACATCTCAACTCATTCATTTTCTTTCCTTTAACTTGCTCATAACATGAAAACATCTCATGTTTTGGAAATATTATGGATAAAGAACACATGAAAAAAAGGAGACATTTTGGATAAGAAACAAAGTTTTCTCTCTCTTTTTCTGGTTGGCCAATGACACACAAGAAAAAAGTTCTCTATTTCTCATTAAGTAATAAAGGAAAAGACCATCTACAGTTACGAAGACTAATATGAGAAGGGAGGTTCACTGTCCCAGTTCTTCAGGGACGCTCACCACAGACAGTATTGTCCCTTACCACGGTCCAGTAGAAGTTGGGGTTCTGAAGAACCATGAAGGACCTTGGTGTTCACTGGCTGGAACTGGACACTAAGTGGTGGTCCAGGAGGTGCCACTTTTCTCCTGAATAGTTCTTGTCCATGTCCACAGACTGGAATCTGAGAAAAACAAAGTACATTTGAGCTTATGAGAGAATCCCTGTTGGAATTAAACATCTTCCAAATCCAAAGAGAACCTCCTGTAGTATTGGGGTGGCCAAAAAGTTCGTTCGGATTAAACAAACTTTTTGGCCAACTCAATAATATAAAACTGGGGAAGGAAGAATTAAGTCTGATTCAATTATAAAAGGTAGTATGGTACCAAACAGAGAGGGAAGGAGACATAACTGCATACTGAACTAAGAGTTCCTACAAAGCTCACTAGATATCAATCTCAGGCCCTTTTCTCCCTTTGTGGGACTCCACCTGTCCTGGACGTCTTAGATCTCCCATCCCCTTTGTACCTGGAGTACTGCTTCATCAGTGCCTCTCTCTAAATCTTCCAGTATGGTCACTGCCTCCTCTCCAGTCTCTGGGTAATGTTCATGCACCCAAGCCTGTAGATCCCCTGGCAGGATGGTCAGGAACTGCTCTAGCACCAGTAGCTCCAGGATCTGCTCCTTGGTGTGGGTTTCTGGCTTCAGCCACTGACAGCAGAGCTCTCGCAGCCGGCTCAGTGCCTCGCGGGGTCCTGGGGAATCCTGGTAGCAGAACTGCCTGAACAGCTGCCGGCAGAGCTCCTGCCTGAGGGGATCACTTCTCTGTAAGCAAGTGCCCTGCTTCCAGACAAAATCTTCCTCTTCAATCTTCACTATCAGAAGTCCTTCATGCTCTTGAAGGTTCTGAGCTGCAGCTTTCTTTGATTCTGTTGTCATCTTGAGATAAAACGTATGATCAGAATCCCACTTCTGCTCTGTGAAAGGCCTTTTTTAGTTTAAAGAGCTCTCCTCAGGGATAAAAAAAATTGTTATTACTGTCTAGGACGACAAAATATCACATCATAGAAATAGTTATTCTTCATTATACACTTAAAAGCACTGAAATACCTGTTTTGTGGAATACAACTGTTGCATAATTTCTACCTAAAAGCAGCTTAAAATTTTATTTTAAAAATAAGATAATTTAAATTACAAATATTAAATATAAGACAATATAAATATAAGGCAATATTAAATGTTAACTTGTCACATGCAATTAAATTATTTATTAGTCATAAAGAAAATAACCATCAAAAGAGAAAAATGACAGAAGTGCTTCATAAAGTTGGAGATGGAAAAGAGCACAGGAGGTTACAATGGTCAGGAGAAGCTTAATTAAAAAACTAACTTCTGATGAATGGATAGAATTTGACTGGGATGTGGGAGAAAGAAATAGGAAATTACAAGCTTGAACAACTGGTTAATGGTAGGAACACAGAAGTGGGAAAGCAAAATGTCAGTAGGTTTGTATAAGGAGATTATAGAGACAAAGGCCCTATTGAAGAAAGCTTCAAATGTCAAGTTCATGAATTCAGAGTTTATCTTTTAGGCACTGGGGAGCCAACAAAAGCTTCTGAGCAGAATGGCCTGACAAATACTGTTTGTGGAGATACATTGTTTATTTCTAGGATGGACCACAATATGAAAAGATAGAAACATAAAGAGGCTACTATACTCATAAAAGTGTGTGGGAAATACAAGCTTAGAATGTTATAATTATCTATTCAGAATGTGGAACTAGGATTACTTATAAATCTCTTAAATAATAAAATAGGGCAACTTTTCTTGACAGCCAGAGGTTAACAATTTCAGTCAGTGTAACTAGCTTCTTCCCCAAAAGTCTCAGGTAGGTTTTCTTTTGTCCCAACAATTCCTTCTCTGCCTTTCTGGTTTCATGGCTCAGTCTATGTCCTGGACATTGAGGCCTATCATATCACCAGTAAATTATAATAAACCAGCACCAAGACTTGCTTATCGGTCTTTTGTTAGTCTTTTTGTTAGATATGAGTTCCTCAAGTCTTATCAGCACTTTGGAATGGTCAGTCTGGTGTCTGAACTGAAAAACTGAATAAAGGAATTTAGAGGTGAAGCCCCAGAGTACAATAGCAAAATACAAGTACCAATCTTTCATGTCCTTCTACTCAACATTTCACCAAGCTGACTATTGACTCTTGCACAGACATGTACGTTATTAAGAATCTTAACACAGCAAAGCATTGGGCTAGAAGTTATATGGCAGTGGTTTCCAAGAAAGTCTGAATTCAGAGCTGAGCTCCACTGCCTAACTGTCATGTGGGAACTTTGTTAGAAACAGATTCCTTGGCCCTGCCCCTGGAGATGCTGACCTGGTTAGTATGGGGTATGCCTAGATATTCTCTATTCTGATGTACAGATATAAGGAATTTAAAAAATAGTATTTGAGTTTGCAAGGAGTTTGCAAGATAGTTGGAAAGAAATGACATAAAACACACATGGATACAAAACATTTAAATAACAAAACAAGTTTCACGTGACACACATTGAAAATGTTTGATAAATGTTGAAAGCTGAAGTACTAAACAAATTGCATGGTAGAGACACTGAATATCTTAATAGCTCTGAGGTAAGGAAAGAATGTGTGTGTATGTGTGCAAATATTTCCTACAGGTGGTGGGGCTTAAACTGGACAATAAAGGATGAGAAAGATCCAGAAAGGCAAAAGGGAAGGGAGAGCAAAGAGTTGAGAAAGTGGGAAAGAACAGCAGATTGATAGTGAGACCAGCTTGCAGGGTGTAATTGGAGTGACTAAGAATTGCACTACCTCTGATAAGGAATTCACCAACTCTACTCTGAGTTCCTACAGTTCCTAACACATAACATCTGTGGATACAACACATATCAACCTGTATTATTTTTAGTTGTTTGGCTGGTTTTTTTTTCTTTTTTCTTTTCATCAATTGACTGGAGCTCCATGAGGTTAAGGACCATGCATTATTAATATTTATTCTTAAGTTCCCACATTCGTTGATTTATTGGATAAAAATGTAAATTAGGAAATTTGAGTTTCCTAATTGCTTTGTGTTTTGGATATTCTGTATTTTAGATGATGAGACGTCCACTTAGAAGAACATTTCCAACAGATATTAAGAGATTTTAATGGAAAGGAGTTAGGAATGGAAATACAAATTTAGATAAGATCCATGGAAAGGGCAGTTAAAGATAAACATTGAGGATAATTCTCCAAAAGTATGAAATGAAGATCACAGGCTGAGATTGAACCTTGGAAAACAGAGTTTGAGGGGGTGAAAGTACGAACAAAATTTAGCAATGATAGAGGAGGAAAATGGGGGGTTAGAGCTATGGTATATATATCAGTCTCAATCCTTCATAATTTATGGGGACATTCTTTTGATATAGAGACCTAAGTTCACTTCTTGTTATGTTTTCTAGACGTGTTAAGTGTTTACCAGGTAGTGTCCTAAATCTTTATGGGCATTATCTCATTTAGCGTAGGAAGATGAACAGTAAAGTAGGCCTACAGAATCCACAATTCCTAGCTTAAACTTAAACTATCATGCTAAGCAGCTGATTCTACAACATGTTATCTCCTCACATAGCTGAAAGTTCTGTCTTCAGATGTTTAATCACTTCTCATCCACTTAAAACAGTCCACAACTCTAGATAAAATCATCTAGTTCTCAAGGATTTGATATATAGCCCCTAAAGCTGGGTTTCAAATGTCTTACTAACCTCAAGCTAATATACATTTATTGAGCATCTAGTGCTTTACAATCATTGTGTCGGAGCAGAGTTACAAAAATACCTAAGCAGATATGTAAACAAATGCCATTAGAACAGACAGTAGGGAGTAATTAGTTACGTTGGGAAAGGTGGAAGTTTGGTAAAGTGCAGGCTTCCTGTTGGATGAGTAGGTTCCGGGTGTGTATGTTGGGGTAGGAGGAGGACGGGAGTGGGGGGGGGGGGGGGGAGTTTTGTTGGCGGAGGGATGGCAGTTAGGGGAAATCCAGTAGAGGTCACAGAGCAGGGGATTCACAGCTCTCACAGCACCTTGCGTTTCTCAAATTGAGGCACTTTCCAGTCTTACAACTGCCTGATTTGCTGTCTTCTCTCTCATTCTGAACGAGATATTGGTTTCAATACTGGTTTCGCGGCCTCCCCGCTACACAGGAAACACTCACTAAATATTTACTGCGTGAGTAAATTTCATGAGGATGCCGGGCTGTCCCCACTTTTCCTGCGAAAAGGCGGATTACTCCTCCCATGAGAAGCAGAAGTCAGGGGCGGACTGTGGGGCAGTTTTCTTCTGGCAGAACGCACCCTATCCAAGACAGATGCCACCCTTCCTCGCCTTGCCTGACTGGGTCAGGCCACTCCTCTTACCAGTGACCCTATAATCTCCGCAAGCAGGAATGCCCGAGGCCCCCCCCTAAACCACGCCCTCTTAGCCCTCAACGATGACGTCACGCGCGGCGGGGGTAACTATGGAAACCCCTATCCTTTCCCGAAATAGGAGGGCGCGAACGCTCTCCCAACGCCAAACCTAGTTCCACCTTTCCTCGGGATTCCTCTGAGGTTCCGGTCCAGAGCGCCACAGGGCTGCTGCAATCCCGAAGGGAACATGATAGCGACTGGGTGTTTAAAGGGGACAAAGGGCCGGACATCTGAGGCCCCAGAGCCGGACTCACCTCTCCCACAGGGCTGGTTCCGATCGGACACTTCCGGTGGAAGGACGGAGCTGCAATACCCCCCAAGGCGTCCTTCCACAGAGACTTTTGAGGCTGCGCAGAAGGAGACGGGCCGGCTTTGGACTGCGCTTCCCAGAAGCCTTCGGAGCTCCTCAGGAGCTGGGACTCCATTTCCCAGGCGTCTTCGCTACGGTTTTGAAGTCCTCAGACTTTGAAGGAGAAGGCGTCTTTTCTTCTCTTTGTAGTGGTAAGCTTGCCTCTACAGCTCCCATGCGGGCCTCATCCTGGACTTCATCCCATTTCAGTATGGGGCCGTGAAATGGAAGCCCACGCAGCAGGGACGCGGCTCAAACTTCACCTTTGGACTGAAGGGAAACTTTTCCCAAATCCTTGGTTTCTCCCCCAACCCGGGTGGACCGCAGATATGCAAAATGGGGTTGATCATAACGCCTGGCTTAAGACTTTGCGTTACCCTAAATTGTGAACATTCTTTAATCCATTACCAAATCTATAAGAACTAGAACATTGACAATAACCTAACCTTTACTACAACTCTTTCTCTTGTCTCCCTCCGTATTTTGTGTTCCCTTACTTATTGAAAAGATAGTTCTGTTTGATACATACTCATGGCCAAACAATACAGGCTTTTAATTTTAGTTGTTTTTTGTCTAAAAGGCATCATTTCATAGGTAATCTGAATTTGCTTCTTTTCACTCAATATGTTAAGATATACCCATATTGTTGAGTTAATTTTCATTACTGTATAGTATTCCATTTGTGAATATAGCATTGTGTTCATGCATTGTGTTCATCCTTTCTCCTAAGATGGGTTGGTAACACCATTATCTCTCTTTTGGATTACCGCAGTAAACTCTTAAGTGAGCCCTCTGCTTCTGCCTGTCTCCCCCACAGCCCATTCTCAATAGAGCAGCCAGAGTGATATTGTTTTTGTTTTTTTAAATCAGAATATCATTTTTCCCTCATGTGGAACTTCTACCATCATCTTGTGTTGTATGTTTGCTCTCTCCTCTCTCTCTCTTTTTTTTAAATTTATTTTTGGCTACATTGGGTCTTTGTTGCTTTGCGCAGGCTTTTTCTAGTTGCGGCGAGCGGGGGCTACTCTTTTTGTTGCCGTGCATGGGCTTCTCATTGCGGTGGCTTCTCTTGTTGCGGAGCCCGGGCTCTAGGCGCGCGGGCTTCAGTAATTGTGGCATGTGGGCTCAGTAGTTGTGGCTAGCAAGCTCTAGAGCACAGTACTTGTGGCACACGGGCTTAGTTGCTCCAGACCAGGGCTCGAACCCATGTTCCCTGCATTGGCAGGCGGATTCTTAACCACTGCGCCACCAGGGAAGCCCTCTCCTCTCTTTTTGTTACTTAGTTTAGATAGTAGTTTCTCAATTTTACTAATCGTTTTTAAAATATACAACTCTTGGACTTATTTTTTAAAGTTTTATTTTTCTGTTTTCTGATTCACTGATTTCTGCTTTTATCTCAATTTCTGCTGCAGTCCCTCAGTTTATTTATTTTGTTGTCTCTTTTCAACTGGATTCTTAAAGTATATCTATGTTTCATTTAAATGTTTATGGCTAAAAATTTTTCTTTGCACACTGCTGTAGTTGTTCCCAGACTTTATCAGGTGTAGTGTTTTGATTATCACAATTTTTTAGATATTCTCAAATATTTATATTGTCTCTTTGAATCAATAGCTGAGAGAATTAAAAAGATTTCAAATGAAGGAATACGTTTTCTGTTTCTGAATGTCATTAATTTTTAGTTATATTGAATTATATTCAGAGAATGCTTACTTAACTATTTCATTATAGTTGGTGTCACAAGTTGGCTTCCAAGAGAAGCATACTATGAAAGACAGATTAGCATGCAGGAAGTTTATAGGTAGTGATTTGGGGATTAACACCTGTGAGGGATTGAAGGCCGTAGCATTGGGCAGAAGAAGTTGGGCTGTGATGCAGTCACAACAAAAGTCTCTACTGTTCCCATGGAACAAAGATGGTCCTTTAGAGTTGTCCTGATTTGGGTGGAGGGGTAAGGTCTTTATACCACCTCAAGAGACCAGTCCCTTGGATGCAGCTTGCCCTTAGGGAGGGGTCATTACCTTGGACCAAGCTGGTCTTTTTCAGTTGAGGGCAGTTACTGGAGAGGACTGACACTGAGAGCTGTCAGAAAGGGCTACCAGCTGGCAACACTCCCAGCAACTGGGAGAATAAGCCCGTCAGTCTTGAAAGGGGATCTGGGAGGCATAGCATGGTGTTCAGCACAGGGAAAAATTGAAGATATTCTCTTTCTCAGCCTTTTTTGTACTTAGGGCAAGGGCATGTAGTCTGTATTTGACCAATCAGATACAGCCTCACTGCAACTTGGATCAAAGATAGGTGATACAAAAACTAGAAGCAGTGGAAAAATCTCTCTGGTAGTGACAGCAGTGGCAGAAATGGCCAGTTCTTGGGTCAGCAGTGGCAGTAGGCTAGCATAGGCATCTAGTGTCCATGGCATAAAGCATCAATGGATCAAGCTGTAACATCCAGTGTTTAATGACAGTGATTTGGGTCAACTCGTAGGAGGGTTATGTATGTTGTTTTGGCTCTGGTCTGGTTATGAGCATCTGAGTCTGCTTCTCCAACCCTTCCAGCAATTTTATGAACTACTCAATACTCCAGTAAACTTTATTTCTGCTTAATTAAGAAGAATTGATTTCTTCTTTGCAACTAAGATATCTGGTGCATACAAAGATCTTTCAAGAGATAGGGAATTGGGAACTGATTGGTTCATTTTTGCTGTTGCTTCTGTCTTTGCACCTAGTGTTATTTACATTGGTTCTTACATGCTCCAACAAATTTTTCTGATCTCTTTCTCATCAGAGAAGATAAAAACCACAAGGATAATTTGTAGAAGGTCTTCTAATCATAAATAAACAAATAAATACATATTTATAGCAGGATATCTTTTTAAAAACCTCTATCTTTATCTCATCTCTATCTTTTTATCTTTATTTCTCTCTCAGGTATCACATCATATAAAAATGATTGAGCATTTTTAAAAACCAGCTTTGAAGAGATATTTCAGATGGTATGACTTAAAATATGAGACATATGGCATATGGAAAAATGCACTTTGTAGGGCTCTGGGGGACATTGTGGACACGGAAAACAATCTGTTAAATCAGATATGATTTCCAAATCAAAAATCACAAGGGCACATGCTTTCTATTGCTGGTGAGGCCTACTTCTCATATAGCCTACTTTATACATGTCCCAGAGTAAATAACCACACAGATTTTAAAAATTTAAAATGATAATTAATAGCCTCCCAGGTAATTTTTTGTAGACCACCATGAAGATATATACATATATATACATAGACAACAGATATAAATCCTGGTTTTTACACAAGGGAGTAAAGACAGATCATAGGAAATGCATACAATATAGACATAAAACATGAATAAAACATTGGGGTGAGAAGAAATAATCCATCCCTCATTCTCACCAATGCCTAATATGGACCCTTAATTAAGATTAATTTATTCAATACATTTACTCATACATACCATGGTCCTCCTTACCTACACTTCTTCCTCATATATTTTGAATATTTTCATCATTCCTTTGTAAAACTCATCTGTGGTCAAGACCCAGATTAAAGTGTTGTCTTTTCCCTGAAGTTTTACTTGACCTCTTAAGCCTTTACCAATATCTTCTTTTTTCTTACCTCACATTGTAGTTATAGTTTGAACCTTTCATTACATAGCAATTTTATTCCCTGCTGTTTTTCCTGCATGACAATGTGGTTACCTAAACTAAAGAAAATGGAGGAACTCTGTTGGACTATTTTTTCTTTTCTTAAAAAATTTTTAGAAGATTATTTATTTATTTATTTATTTATTTTTGGCCGTGCCACGAGGCATGTGGGATCTTAGTTCCTGGATCAGGGATGAACCCGGGTCCTCAGCAGTGAGAGCGCAGAGGCCTAACCACTGGACCACTAGGAAATTCCCTGGACTATTTTTTCAATGATTGAATAACGAAACTGAATGGAAAAGAGAGGTATTCTACACACATATAGGCAAAGTGGAGAGAGGCATTGGCGCTTTGGGCTCCAGAGAACACAGAACTCTTGTGAGAACTTTCTGGGAATTGCCAGAAATAATTAAAGCAATTTTCCACAGACCGCAGGGACTGTAATAGTAGATAAAATAACAGCCTGCTGTTTATTACCACTCTTGGGCCTATGGGCTGATATTGTTTCAGGAAACACAGGTGAGAGTTGTATCATATCACTCGGTATCGCTCCTGCCACATAGGGGGCATTCAAAAATGTTAGCTGAAAAAGTGTTCTCTAACATCTGTGGAGACTACGAGATTTCACCATGGAATATCAAGCGGACATAGATGGAGGGGGAGGGTGGGCTCTGAGCTCTGCAAGAAGCAGAAAGAAGAAAATTATTAAAAAGTCCTTTCTGAGAGGTTTCTTCTTGCTGTACTTTTCCCCACCTCCACGTCTTGCACCGGCACAACAGAAATCTAGGCGTTTATCATTTGCCATCATTTCTACTTAGAGTCCCCAGGAATTTCTCACATGAGGTCTTTGCCCTCTCCCTGGTGGAGGGAACCCTCTATTTTCTTCCTTTTCTGATCTAAGTTGCTCATCGCTACTGTTCTGCCAGTGCCTGCTTTGACAAAAATGATGCAATGTCATGGCACTGATGCTCTCACAGGTGCTAATGTGACTAATGCTAACATAGTCCTGAGTTCTCTGGAGTCCAAAGTGCCATTGACTTTCACCACTTTGCACATAAATTGTAGAATGCCTCTCTACCTTGACAGTAGCTGTTTCTAGTGTGTAGATCCTTTACTTCTGCTTAAAGAGAAATCTCCAAGAGAAAATGGCCCCTGTAATCTTTTCTCTTCTTCCATTAAAGTCAGGGATCTTTGGGGGATGGTGGGGAATGGCCAGGTGAAGTAGGGTTAGTTCTTGGACCGAGGAGATAAGAAAATTTAGAATTTGAGCTATTGCCACTTCATGCTGTGTGGACTGAATAATAGAGGAAACCTGCCTGCAGAGAGGGAAGAATAAAGTAGATGAAGAAGGTAGAGAGTCATATAGTGATCTTCTTCAACTCAGACTCTTTTTCTTTTCTTTTTTTTAAAATTAATTAATTAATTTTTTTTTTTGTCTGTGCTGGGTCTTCGTTTCTGTGTGAGGGCTTTCTCTAGTTGTGGCGAGCGGGGGCCACTCTTCATCGCGGCACGCGGGCCTCTCACTATCGCGGCCTCTCTTGTTGGGGAGCACAGGCTCCAGACGCGCAGGCTCAGTAGCTGTGGCTCACGGGCCCAGTTGCTCCGCGGCATATGGGATCTTCCCAGACCGGGGCTCGAACCCCTGTTCCCTGCATTGGCCGGCAGATTCTCAACCACTGCGCCACCAGGGAAGCCCCAGACTCATTTCTTAATGGCTTTGCCCAACTAAAGGGATTTCCCCCTATTTATTTTCCCTTCCACCTTTGCAGCCTTGACCTTCTGGATTCTGCCTAAATTCTGTTCTGAAGACACATGTTCCTTCATTTTTGTTCATAGTTTGGGCCAAATTCATACCCATTGGCCTAATTCATACCCATTGGCATTTCAATGGCAGGTACATTTTTTTCCCCTAGTATTCTTTCATTATTCACCCAAGCCTGTTATCCTAAGCTGTTTGTAGGATTCTGTTAAAAAACTAATCTGATAAAAAACAACAACAACAACAACAACAACAAAAAACTAATCTGGTGAATTGGGAGATTGAGATCGACATATATACACTACTATGTATAAAATAGATAACTAATGAGAACCTACTGTATAGCACAGGGAACTCTACTTAATGCTCTGTGGTGTCCTAAACGGGAAGGAAATCTGAAAAAGAGTGGATATATGTATATGTATAACTGATTCACTTTGCTGCACAGCAGAAAGTAACACAACATTGTAAGGTAACTATACTCCAATAAAAATTAAAAAAAAAAAAGAACTAATCTGAGTATTGAAACGTTCATTTACAGAGAAACAAAGAAAATAGTCCAGGAAATAAATACTCCGGAGGGAGCAGATATGAGCTTTTCAATAATCTGTAGGATGGGGCTTCCCTGGTGGCACAGTGGTTGAGAATCCGCCTGCCAATGCAGCGGACATGGGTTTGAGCCCTGGTCTGGGAAGATCGCACATGCCGCGGAGCAACTAAGCCTGTGTGCCACAACTACTGAGCCTGTGCTCTAGAGCCCGCGAGCCACAACTACTGAAGCCCCTGTGCCTAGAGCCCATGCTCTGCAACAAGAGAAGCCACGGCAATGAGAAGCCCGTGCGCCACAACAAAGAGTAGCCCCCGCTCGCCACAACTAGAGAAAGCCCGTTCGCAGCAACAAAGACCCAAAGCAGCCAAAAATAAATAAATAAATAAATAAATAAATAAATAAAATCTACAGGAGACATAAAGGAGTTATATCCGTGTGAAAATACTTTGGATGCATAATCATAAACATTTATTGATTTTGTCAGTGCACGAGGGTGGTGGCACTGGTGATAACATAAAGACATTATCCCTCCCCCTCAATTTTCCATAGGACAAAGTGTTTTCACTCTTGGAAACGTGATAAAACAATGAAAAGTGCATGAAATCAGCTGAGTAAATTCTAAAGCAGTGTAGAAATTATAAAATTTTCACCAAGAAAAAAAAAAATGTAAAGACAAGACTTACCACTATCAAGTACTCTATACCATGGTAAATGTTTTCATAGTTTGTTAATTCTCATAACAACTCTATAATACAGGGCACATATCCTCATTATATAGACACAGTTTTAGCAGAGCCAGGATCTGAATTAAGATTTCTTGATTGGAAATCTAGCTCACTTTTCACTAAGCCACTATTGCGTCTAGGATTTCATACCTTCACAGGGCAGGCTCTGATTAATTAATCCATTCATTCATTCCATAAATGGTTATTAGGCACCTACTATATGTTAGATAATGCCTGGTGACCTTGAGTAGAACTCAACTGAACTTGTTTTGCTTATCTAAGTAAAGACATGCTTTCTCCTTTTTTCTCAAACCTACTCACTTCCCATTGCACTTACCAGATGCTTATATCAGGAACCTTCTGGGAAGAGACCTTAGCTTCCAAGTCTCCCTCAATGGTGATGGGAAAAGTAAAAAAGGGAGAATGTAGCCTTTCCCCCAGGATGTACAAGGATGAGGGATGGGATGGTTCTTAGGGAGGGTATAGCTGAGGCAGTGAGAACTGGAGTAACCACAGGACTTCCCTACCTTGAAATTTACAGCTTCTTTGTAGCTTCTTGGAACCCAGTCTTGACAAGCTCCCTCAACTTCAGTAATAGTTACTTCATCCCCCTTGTGGGTTTCCCAGTTGCAATCCTGGGGATAATGTACCTGGCAGACAATTATCTAGGAGATTCAGGGAATGAAAAGATCTGGAAGTTGTTAACAGGCTTCCAGGAAGGCTTCCAGGATGTGTTCCAGGTTGTAACACATCTCTCTCCCAAGAGGCCGTGAAAGAACAAATATCAAACATTACATCAATAACAAATAAACTTTTCTGGCATGGGTTGACTTACTCTCTAAATATAAGATTTATCTTCCCTGCCTTCAGCACTCTGTCAGCAACACCATCCTTGGGCTTACAAATGCTTGATCTATCAATGACGCCTGAGATAAAAGGACCCATTTTGTGGCAAAGGAGGTCAGACAACGGCACATGGTCAGGATTCACTTGTCTTGCCATATATTCCATTCCCGTGAAGCACTCAGCCTAATGTAACAGTGGAATGGCCTCTTAAAGCCTCAGCTAATGTGTGAGCTTGGGGGTAACACCCAGAAGTTTTGGGATGCTGTACTCCAGGGTGTTGTATATACATTGAAAAATGACCAATATATAGTAGTGTGTCCCCACTGCTATAACATACTTGTTCAGATGCCAAAGGGTATGTATAGGTTAGCTTTTTCTATATAACAGGTCACTCGAAACATTAGTGGCTTAAAACAGCAACCAGCCGCATGTCCGCCTGACTCTGGCCCCGCGTCACCTCCGCCCCCTACCCTCTCCCTGTGTCCCCTCCGTGTCCCCTCTCTGTGTCCCATCCCTCTTTCCCTTCTCTGACTGCAAAGTGGACCTCTTCGACCTGTTTCTGAGTCCCAAAGAGGAGGATGAGAAGCAGAGTAGTAAGCAATAAAAAATAAAAAGGTTAAAAGAGTAATATCTGCTCATTAAAAATTAGAACAATAAACAGGTAAATTTATAAATAATTCTGCTTTACTCTCCCCCCATCCCCATTTCCCAGGAGTAACACTTTGTTCTGTATTCTTAAAGGTAATTTTAAATTCATATATTAATACTTTTATGTATGTATATATAAAATATTCTTTTTAAGTTGATAGAATTATGCTATACAAATGTTCAGTAGCTATCTTTTTTCATTTAAAGATACATTTGAACACTTTATACTTATGACTGTGTATCTCAAAGTTTTTGTCAAATGAGAACAATGCAATTTTTAGGGGACTAATAGTTCTAGAGCAAGTAGAACAAAATTAAAATACAAATTGCTAACATTCTAATGAACATGAATAATAATGAAAAATTTATATTCTGATATTGATAAAATAATAAAATAATTTAGAGTGTCCTGTTAAGATTTCTTTGGTATGAATACATGTTTAGCAGGTGGAGCTGACATATTAGTACTTCTAGGAAATACAGGGCTCTGAACAGCTTTTGCCTAAAGCATGTCAGAGTTCCCACATCACTATCATACTTGGACTAACACAACTGTGTTTCTATGTGCCAGGCACTATGCCAAGCAATTTTCAGTGAAAATCACATTTACACTTCACAGCAGGTGGTTACTATGATCCTTATTTTGGGGGTAGATGGTTTGGGAGCTAAGGAAGAAAAAGGAAGGTGAGTTTTTGACTGGCAGAGCCATTTTTCATTGGTGACCTTAGAAAATTTAAAGTTTTGTAAACCATAAGTAATTCCTCTCTGAGCAGCCTCAGAGACCTTGAATCACTATAGTCCCTTTCATCCACACCGCTCTGTTTCTAAGGGCCAGGGTCTAGACTAAGCAATGTGAATATATGCTTCACATCAAGACAACTTGGAAAAGCATTATTATCTTCATTTTACAAGTGAAGAACTTGAAGATCAGAGGATAAGAAACATTCCCAGGGTAATGTGACTAATTAGGCCAGGTAGCATATGAGTCCAAGCCTGCCAGACTTCCAGTTCCATATTATTAAGTAATCCTATATGAATTCTGAGCTTCTAAAACAAAAAGAAAATATGTCCTTAACTGTGTCTGATAACTTATTAGATACTCTCTACATGTTTTTTTGGGAGGGTGAGATTTACACAATTTTAGTTGATTCATACAAACAGGGAATCTCATTGGCATTAAGGAGAAATTAGAATGAATTCAAATAGCAGGAACTGTGTCTGTATCTATCTAATAGTATGCACCTAGGTAGAAAGAGGTGAGAACAATGAATTTGCAAAATAACAAAAAATCAAAATTTGATATTTTATAAAAAATAAATTCTGTGAGTGTGGAAGCTGAAGATATACTTTAAAATTTTTGAAATTTGTTTTGCTAATACACCGTTACAAAAATAGAAACACTTGAAATACTTGGAGAGGTAAATATGTATATTTTTGTCAACATATTTTCACCTTATTAATAGCATCAGTCTGTAAATTTATGCAAATTGTTAGCAAAATGATTATAACTAACTGACAGTAAATAAATGTGCTTGTTAACTTACTGACTTTTTATATTCCAGGGAACCAAGAGTTGAACCATTTAACATAAATAGGCTCAATGAGAGTGTCCCCCAAGTGTTCATCCTCTTAGCTTTCTCAGATCGACCGTGGCTGGAGCTTCCACTTTTTGTGGTGTTCCTGGTTTCCTATATCTTGACCATCTTGGGCAATCCGGCAATAATTCTCGTGTTACGTCTGGATTTCAAACTCCATACCCCCATGTATTTTTTTCTTACCAATCTCTCACTCTTGGACCTTTGCTACACCACAAGTGCAGTTCCACAAATGCTGGTAAACATATGCAGCATCAGGAAGGTAATTAGATATGGCAGCTGTGTGGCCCAACTTTTCATTTCCCCGGCCTTGGGTTCCACTGAATGTCTGCTCCTGGCCGTCATGTCCTTTGATAGGTTTGTAAGCTATTTGTCAGCCTCTCCATTACTTAGTCATCATGCACCAAAGGCGCTGCCTCCAATTGGCAGCTGCATCCTGGATTAGAGGCTTCAGCAACTCAGTATGGCAGTCCACCTTGACGCTGCAGATGCCACTCTGTGGCCACAAAGAAGTGGATCACTTCTTCTGTGAAGTCCCTGCTCTGCTCAAGTTGTCATGTGTAGAGACAACAGCAAATGAGGCTGAACTATTCTTTATCAGTGTGCTATTCCTTCTAATACCCGTGACATTCATATCATATGCTTTTATTGTACAAGCAGTGTTGAGAATACAATCAGCTGAAGGTCGGCAAAAGGTATTTGGAACATGTGGCTCCCGTTTAATAGTGGTGTCACTTTTTTATGGCACTGCTATCTACATGTATCTGCAACCACCATCCCCTGCCTCCAAGGACCGAGGAAAGATGGTATCCCTTTTCTATGGAATCATCACGCCCATGTTGAACCCCCTTATATACACACTTAGAAACAAAGATGTAAAGGGAGCATTTACGAGGTTGATTGCAAGGATTTTCTTAATCAAGAAATAGGAATACTCAAATGACAGGCCTTGTTAAAGACTTGAAGTTTACATATTTTAATAATTTAATTCTCTCCAAGTTGCTTTAGTCTGACTACTCTTAGAAAGAACTATTATGGTGACCTTCCTCAAATAAAATGTCATTGACAGAAAACTACACTTATTTCCTACTGCCTAAATACATTCATTGCACAAGTCCTGAGAACTGGTTCATTATGATCCCCTAAAATAGTGTAACCTTAAAATATTTAAAGTCTCCAGTTTTATAGACACTGGTGTGTATACTTGGTGAAGAGTCTTAGATTTCTGTGAGACTAGAATAAAACCTTAGGAAACAACATATTTAGACACATGCAAATACACACACCAGAAATTTTTTCTTAGTTACAGGAGATATAACAGAAGTCCATAAAGCCATCCAAAGTCCCCTCCTAAAAAATGTAAATGTTCCATATGAAAGGGCAGCTCCTACTTGATTTTCAGAGCCCTTCTCTGTTAACACAAGTTCGTGTGCCCGATGCTCAGTGAGGCCAAACAAACTGAAACGTCGGAGTTTGAGCAGAGAAAGGTTTATTGCAAGGCCATGCATGGAGACAGGTGGCTCATGCCCTAAAAAGCCCCAAGATCCCTGAAGGAAGTTGGGGGGGGGGAGGGTTTGCAGGGTCTGTGATCAGCTTGTGCACAATTCTCTGATTGGCTGATGGTGAGGTAGCAGGGTGGTGTCACAGGGGTTAACATTATCAGTCCTTAGGCTCCAGGTGGCCTGGGTCTATGTGCTTATGGTCCTCAAGTAGTTAACATCTTCCATTTGTTTGAGAGGGGGAGGTTTTTTTCATCTGCAAAACAACCCAGGAAATGTGCATCAAATGCTATTATCTAGGTACTTCAGAGAGGAACTAAAGCAGAGGATATGGAGGAAGGCCTGTCCTGGGAAGGCTCCATGGGGTACTGCTCGATTACATCCCTTGTCTGCTGTTTCTCAGAAAATAACTGGCTTAAAACAATTAATATGCCAAAGACATATTTTAGGGTGGCAAATTCTGCTCCCCTACACTGCAACAAATATGGGCTAGGCGTGGAGTGGAAACTCGGCAGGTGTTACAGATCAGAGACCACTGTCTCTGCGTGACCTAGCAAATATTTTTTTTAATTAAATTTATTTCTTATACAGCAGGTTCTTATTAGTTATCTATTTTATACATATTAATGTATATGACCTAGCAAATATTTGTTTATCAAATAGTACCAAACTGCAGACACAGGAGAAGCTCTGAAAACTGAGTAAAAGTTCTGCTTTTGTAAGAGATATTTATATTTATAAGGGAAATCTCTATTTGCAAGGGTGTCTCCCTCTCTGTATCAGGAATAGCAAGATAACCAAATCTCTAGAAACTGTTATCAATGGAGAAGGCACTGACTTAAATATGCATAACAACCATACCCTGGTTTACCCTGCTTTGCCTGAAAACGGCCCATAATGGATCTAAACCTGGTCACGATCTTTGCCCTTGAACAGGTCTCAGTAATTAATGATCTAAAGGGAACAAAAGAATGCAGGAACAAAGGACTGTTATCAGGCAAGAGAGGTAACAATAGCAAAGATAGTAAATCAGTACTCCCAGTTCTGTTTCTGTGGTAAAGATTAGCCTGAAGCACATTCTCCTGCTGTCTTGCAGAATTTAAATCCAAGTGCTCAACCACCAGATCAACTGGAGCCTAAGGGATGATGATGTTGACCCTTTATGACCCTTGTGACTTTGACTAAATCTTGAACCCTGCTGACCTTTGCCCCAATTCTATGCTGAATTCTCCTTTGTTCAAGCCCCTTCATGAATATGCATGTACTCTTAGCTTAAAACTTCCCCAATTTTGCTGCTCTGGGAGACACTGCTTTGGGAAAGAGCCCTGGTGTTCTCCGGACTTGCTGCAAGTAGTAAATCCTTCCTTCTCCTGATCTTTGGTTTGGTTATGTCTTTTGGCTATACTCGCTGAGAGGTGAACCCAGTTTTCGGGTAACAACAGATGTAGAAAGAAAGCTTGGAACTTCCCTTTTCTGACTAAAAGAAAATTCTGAGAAATGAGGACTGCCATAAATCCCTTCTGCAGGGGAATTTTATGGCCATGAAGAAGATGGAAAGTCAGCACCAAGATGAGTCTGCACAAAGATACTTCAGTGAAATAACCCTTGTGTTCTATTAATTTCCCTGTGTATTTTCTTCCCATAATTTACATATCTGAAGCAAGGTCCTGGTGTGACACGCCAGCGGCAGATGGCAGGCAGGACATGCCAGTAGTCTTTGTTCCCAGGGGAAGAGAGAGGTTACAGGTTATGGGGGAATTGACATCCGATTGGCTCATCGGTTGCCAGGGAAACCAGCAGAGGTCCGTGCCCCTCACCGCTCCTTTTATAAGCTATCATAGTGGAGATAGTTCCGATCTAAAGATTAGAACAGTCACTAGATGGGGCCGGGGCAAGTACATAGGTATTTACTGATTAGGATGTATGATTAAGAGGGAAGGTCAGTCAGGTGAGTAGGGTGTAGGTGAAGCAGGCACTGGTCGACCAGGGGATGTAGGTACAGAGAGCAAGAGAACAGCCACCTTGGGTGGCCTAATCATACAACGTGTGTGTAGGTGCGAGTAAAGCAGGCATGTAGGGCATTGGACATGATTTTAAGGGATGTAGGTTGATCTACACCTAGTTATACATTAGCTCCCATCCACCCCACCCCTAAACTACGCTGAGCCCCCAGGTGGGGCCTTCATAAAAGAGAGGCTGCAGTTACTGAAGTGGGTGATGGCAGGAATGAATGAATGAGAAGTATGGAGAGGATGGTACTTAATGAAGACCACCTTCCAGGTTAAAAGAGGGAGAGCAGAGACCCTGGAACTACTGGATCACGGACTGTTATCCTAGGCCCCAAACCTGAACTCGAATGCAAATGTGTGTATGTGCACGGGTTTCTAAGGAGTTTATCCAGATCTTTCATCAGTTCTTACAAGGATCTGTGAACCCACCTGTTAAGAATCCCCCACCCTAGACTCTAAGGGGAGATGGTCAGAAACAGCAGACCAGCGCCCTTGGCTTTGAGCTATGGTGAGCTTTTAAACGATGTGTTTAATTTGTGAGTTTAGCCCTTCTGTCTGTGCTGAGTCGGCAGAATTTTCCTGAGAAAGAAAGGGACTGTCAGGGAAATTTGTGCTTCAAAGGAAAATTATAGCGCACCCTTTTGTGTCATCTGATTCTGATTCTATGAGAGCTACTTTACAATTCTGTAGATTGTAGATATCTGATAGCAATAGAAAATAACTCCTGTCTATAGACATGCAAATTAATTGTCTCCTGGTGGGACATTTTCTCCCTCCCTAGTCCACCCACCTCACCAATCCCCAACCGTGTAAAAGCCAGTTTGGGCGCTATTTACGCTTTAATTTCAATATTCCTGATCTATAAATGGCCTCCATTCTTCGAATTCTCCTTTGAATTGTAGTAACACCTCACCAGTTACCTCATTAATGAGTTACATAAAATCTTTTCAAAGGGGTTCATTTTTATACTTGTATGAGAGTCATGATTGTATATTTTTGGGGAAAATTACCCTTTAATAAGATCTTTGTTCTTTATTTGATTGCAAGGAGTTTCTAGTGCCACCTCCATAACCATGGCAACCGAAGCATAAGGTAAACAAACCCCCAGAAGTCCTAAATCTCCCACAGCCTATCCTTTGGGGTGACCAGAGGGGAACAGCACTAGGCTCCTTTCCCTTCCCCTTCCCTCTCGTTCCTCCCCTTCTTCCTCCTTTTGCTCCCCACGCCCTTCCCTTCCTCTCTTCGATTCTCTTCCTCCTCGATCCTCCCCTCCCTTTTCTTCTTGCTTCCCGCCCCGTACCCCTTTTTTCCAACTCTCTTACCTTCCACAACCCGCCCGGACGTGGAGCCCCTCCACACACACACACACACACACACACACACACACACACACACACACACACACGCACAGGAGCCCCTACACATGCGAGGGCGCCCGCGACCCAGGATCCAAGGGGCTAACATCGTGGGGGGGCGGCTACCGGCCGCTGAGACGCGCCCGAGACCGGGCCGCCCACACCCGGGCCAGCCTCCGGTGTCGCAGGGGGATGCTCTGAGCTTGCAGTGGAAGGGAGGGTTTCCTGAAAAGAAGGAACATTACAAGGTTCTAGTCAGTAAGAGCAAAAAACTAAACATTTTTTTCGGAAAGAAAATTCGGATTGTTTCGATGTAGCGCTAAAAATAACAGGCAAAAGCCATGTGGAAAGTGTGCAGAGGGGTGTTACGTGAGCATTGGTGGTTCAGTGGTAGAATTCTCGCCTGCCACGCGGGAGGCCCGGGTTCGATTCCCGGCCAATGCAAGGAGACCTCTCTTTTTCAAAAAATGCTCTGGTTTTGAACTCGGATACTTTCTACATTCGAATTTTGACCTACTCATATGTTTTGTGACCATAAGACCCGGAGTCACTTCTGCTAGGTGGAAGGGGCAGGCTGGCTGGAGACGGGCGGTTTTCCTAAAAGAAACATCCAATTTTCTGTGTTCAGAATATATGGAGTCAATCTGCTCTGGATTCATTCTTCTGTTTGAAGCATGAGTAAAGCCAACGAATGGGCTCTGAGGGAAAGAAAACTTTTTCCAACTTATAAAAACGGGTCCCTTTAAATAAAGATATAATAAAGGAATTACTTCGAACACTTGCCGTCGCGTTTAGCAGAGTGGCGCAGCGGAAGCGTGCTGGGCCCATAACCCAGAGGTCGATGGATCGAAACCATCCTCTGCTAGGTGCTTCTGTTTTTTGGGGGGGGGGAAGAGGTACTGTAGTCTTAGCAACCCTGTTTCCCTTTTTTCTGTACCTCATGAAAATGTGGGTAATTCAGGGGTAGATGTTTATCCCAAGAAAATTTTGAGACGAAAATAATTCACAAATCAGAAAGTCTCTAATGTCAGGTGCCCCATCTCAGAGAGCAGAGAATTAATATTAATCCATCCGCTGAAAGGTGCCCATCTTTACCTACTACTGTATTGTAAACGAGAATTTAAATTTAGAGTTAAAAAGAACCATATACAGCTGATTTCAGTTTCAGAGATTTGGTTTAAGGGAGTTGGGGTTTATTTAAAATGACAGTTCTCAACAATCTCTCCCCCCTGCTCTGTTTTCCTCCTTAGCACTTATCACTATGTAATATATAGTATATTTTATTTATTCATTCAGTATTTAGTCCCCCTGTGGTTCCTGTAGTATCTACAACATGGCCTGTCACATCTTGGGCGTTGCTCGTTTGTTAAATACGTTAAAAGCTACGATTTCTAATACACCAAACACGACTATTCTTCGTTATTCTTCACCTTCTTCTTTTACCTTCTAAAAAATTACAGAAGAGTACAAAAATTACCACACAGAATCTATCTACTATTTAACATTATAGTATATAAACTACAAATTTCTTTTATATTTAAGGAAAACAACAACAACATAAAATTGAAGTACTCTTCAGCTGCAAACGCAGTCCTAATATCCCCTTTCTCAGGGCAACTCTACCATGAATTTGATGTGCATATCTCCCATTCCTTTTTTTTTTTTAATGAATAATTTTTATTTGCGAAGAGTCTGAGAACAACTCATATTAAAGTTTTCATTTAAATAACACAATGCTTATTTTCAAAAGTATTGACAAAGTGCCCACATAAAAGGCTTTCCTTTATGATACCGTTGACAGTAAGTCTATTTCTATGTAATAATCTATAACTAAACATGAGTATACCTAATGTCTACATAAATGTCTGGACTGAGAGGCCAAAGGGCCATATTTGATTTTCAGGTGGTTCTAAAGTGAAGGCAACATCTTTATGAACCTGGCAATAGAGGTTTTAGAAATCCTGTCATTAAAGTTCTTTTATCAACTGTATTTAAATATTTTTTTTTTTTTGTATTTAAATTTTTTTCCACATGAAAGTCCTATCACAGTAAAGAATCACTTTAGGTACCAGGGGAGATCTCATTTCATTTTCAGTCTTGCTTACATGGATGCCCATGGCAGACACAATTTCCATCTGAGGTGTTTCAGTAACAAACTTTCTAATCTCACAGATCACCAGAGGAACATGTGATTAATCAAAAGGAAAAAAATTGCCCAGAAAGATGAAACATTATTCACTATTTTCTTCTGGGTTCTATTTAAGAAATAAATTTTCAGTCCGTTCTTGGATATTGTAACCATAGATTGAGCATCTTCTCACAGTGGCAAATTCATGCTTACCTAGAATTTCTTATTGATATGCATAAAAATGAAAAGAGAAGAGCTCTGTTATGATAGTGTCGACGAAAAATTAATCAGCCGATCTGAGAAAGAAATGGAAAATTTTATTCAAGCCAAATTGAGGATTGTAACCAGGGAACAGCCTCTCAGAAAGCTCCAAGAACTGTTCCGCCCATTAGAAGTCAAAACACAGTTATATAAGTTTTTTGAGACAGAGGGCTGTACATCAAACGACGTATTATTTACAGTTTACACAATTCAGATCTTCAAGTACAAAGTTGTGGGTCATCATGGCTCCTTACAAGATCAAGAAGGAAGGTTTTCTTTTAAGGAGTTGTCTTGTTGGTGATAGGAGAATGTTGTTCTTTACGGTTGAGGCCAGTATTTCTGCTGATGGAGTGGTTTGGTGGATGCATCATGCAGACACATAATGCACAGTGGAGGGGGGAGGGGAGGGGGAGGGGGAGGGAGGTGGGGGGCGGGGGGGCAGGGAGAGGAGCCCAAAAGGCAGAGAAAATTTTTTATGTTTAAATTTTTCTTGTCTTGCCATAAAACGTGAATTTTATCTCACAATAGTCATTTTATTGTGGGGCCTCCAAGCACACTCTCTGTGTATAGCACAGCTCCCACAAAAAGCATTTTGCAAGATTGAAACAAAGTTTGTCATCTGTTACATTTGTTAGCAGTAGCTTCAAGTGACCGGCAAGAAGGAGATTTATTTTTAGAAAAAGATTATTTCTGCTGGAAGAGAGACTTCAGAGATCACTTTTAGTTCAGGAACAGACCAGGAAGATGAGACCGTCCAGTAGGTTACACAGAATGTGGTAGCAGTGGCAGCAGGGCTGGGTGGTGGATAAAACCCAAGCCTTCTGATTCCGCAAAGTGTTATTCTTCAATTATAGTCTTCACTTCATAGCTTTGGACTATAGAGATTTCCAAATCTCAGAATTTCCTAGAGAGGCCTAGAAACTGCTTGTGTGGGGCAATAATCGGCTGGCTGAGAGTTGAGTGTCTATTCAATAAGGTTTGGAGGAAGAAAATGGGACTCAGACCAGTTTACCTTTGTCCCCCTCCTTCCTGTCCACACCCATCACCTGGAATCATTTGCATTTTATTAATTATCTACAACTTACATTCTATCTCTGAGTTGTAAAATAGCCTAATCATTCAAAGGCAATCAAAGATGCACACCTCCATAGATCATATCATCCTGGAGGCTCAGCCACCTGGCGCCACCCCACCGGGCACCACTGAAAGGACTCCCTGCGAGCTGTCGACTGAAAAAAAATGCACAACCTAAAAGTTGAGAATTATGTTTTATTCCGTGGACCTGCTGAGGACTTAAGCCCAGGATGCAGCCTCTCAGATAGCTTTGAGGGACTGCTGTGAAGAGGTAAGGGAGGAGTCAAGATATATAGGAGTTCAAACAAACAAAAACACCGGGTGGTCTAACATCAAAATATTACTGCTAATTAAAGAAAACCAGACATCACAAGTTAATGAATTTAGTGCTTTTTTATGTGTGGGAAGATGCAAGAGTCTGGGCTCATTGAAATCATTCCTTTGATATGTATCTTAACTACCTAGGGCCAGTATCCTGCTTTTCTCCATCCTGAAGCCCCTCAGGGTGCACCGGCAGTGCGTGGCAGTGGCTGATGGCTTGATGGCTGCAGTAAAATCCTTTGTTTACTGATGTGACAGGTGACATTTTTGGTCCACAGCTCCCATTCACACACTTCCAAGTTTGGTAACTTATTCTGACAACTCATACACCTTCTGTTAATAATCCTCCTTTCCCCTTTTACTTCTCCAATGCCAAGTTTTCATTCTCAGGCCTGCTTTTATCGCTATACTGACCAGTGGAATTCCAGGATCTAGCCTTGAAAACACAGACACTTTTTAGTGCTGGAGAGAGGAACACATCCTGTAGGGCTTCGTAAAATGGCTATTTCTGATGATGTTCAAAGACATTGACCTCAGAGATTGTTACTATGACCCATGTTACTACGAAGTAACATTTAAATTGTAAAAGTCTGTAAGTGATTGTCTTTCTCAAAGAAAATGTCTTGCCCTAGTAATAAGCTGCTAATTGGCAGCTCCTTTTTTCCTCAAGATCTTTATCTTTGTGATATTTGTTAATCAGAAGAAGACAATTGGTTTTTCCTACTTCTCCCATATGCGTGGAGATAAAGTAAAAAAATATTGAAAGAAATCAGTGATTCACTAGAGAGCTGATTTCAACAGAATTTGAGTCTGTGCCTCATGTAAATAGAGGAAACAAGGAGCTAAAGGAGAGAGAGGGGCAAGCTGGGTTCAGGGAACAAGGGTGGGCCATTTGCAGAAGTCAGTGGAACCAGGAAGGGAAGAGGTGGAGCTTCCGCTAAGATCCGTACCGCCTCTACCTTCTCCTTTCATTTTACTCATTGTAAGACAGGAGAAATAAAAACAGTTACTAAAAAAAAAAAAGGAGAAAAATTTGAAAGGACCAAAGAAAAGTAGGTAGAGGAGAATACATCACAGTAAGACAAATATAACATAATTAGAAAAGAATGAGTTTATTTATTAACTATTTAATGTACAACAAACTATTCCAAACAACTTTCACCACTTTTACCTCATTGTTGGTAGGGAGCTTAAACTTTTTTATTATTTGTTTAGTTCACTTTTTTATCCATTTACTTAAACTGCAAAAAAAAAAAAAAACTAAAGCTGTTGAATGCCTGCTGTGTGTGTGACCCTCTGCTCTGTCTAGAGCTGCCAAGTGAGAAACAGATTCTTTTCAGTTGAGGATTTAGGAGGATGGGGAGATCCAGGCATCTGATCTGGGTTTTGGTGGTATGGAGAGTATACTGGACAGCTTGACATGGACACAGAAATCTCTGTTAATGTCCAGAGTTCTCCAGCTGTGGGATTAAGGTTTTCATGAAGCTTTCAGGTATTTTTTGTTTAGTCCACACTGTTATACATTTTTTATTAGTTGTGATGAAATAAAATTCATATTTTATGGCAAGACAAGAAAATTTTAAACATAAAATTTTTCTTTGCCTATTTGGGCCTCCTCCCTCCCCTTTAGTGTGTGTTGTACATCTGTATTAACCAGATCTCCCTAGGAGATAACATTCCTTATTAATCTCATCAAGGGTCACTACTCCTTAGTAGATAACCTTCCGTGTAATGTCGTAATCTCGTAAGGGGCCATGATGGCCCTGACCCACTACTTGATTTGTATGCATAGATCTGGATTGTGTAAACTGTCAATAACACGTCATTGTATTACAGGTCTCAGTCTCAAAAACTTAACTGTGCTTTGATCTTTAACGGGTGGAACAGTTCTCAGAACTTTCTGAGAGACTGTTCCTGGGTTATCAGCCTCAATTTGGCTTGAATAAAATTTTCCATTTCTTTCTTAGATCGACCGATTAATTTTTTTGTTGACAATTGCCAATTTTGAAAATTTGAAGTATTCCTTATTAAAATGCAAATCCTCTTGAAAAAATTGAAAGACTCACTGACACTGAGCCTGCAGCCCCATGAGGCAACAGTCAAGTGAAATCATAGTGCATAGGCTCTGTAGCCTTCAGTTTTCTGCAGTTCCCACTGGTCCCCTTAGTTTCCAAGTGTTAGTTGGCGTTTATCAACATCCTTGTGCTGTGGTTGTTCGTAGGGTAGTATTAAGAGAACAGTGAAATATGCTACTAAAACTGGGAAGGTGAAATACAGTGTCAGAAGTCTTTGTACTTCAAGAAAAATAGCAAAGAGCACCTTGTAGCCAGTTTTGCTTTTATCTGCTAGGCCCCCATGAGCATTTGACTTCTAACCTCTGGTTTAGGGAATATCACAACTGTCTCTTTAGCTGCAGTTAAAGCTAAATGTAAACAGTTTATGAAAGACAATTTGGAATAGAAAGTTGGGATCAAAGCATGGAAAAAATGGCCTAAATGCTGTTATGGACTCAATTGTGTTCCCTCAAAATTCCTTTGTTTTGAGCCCTAACCCCAAAGTAACTATATTTGGAGATAGGGCCTTTAAAGAGGTAATTAAGGTTAAATGAGATCATAAGGGTAGGGTCCTAATCTGAAAGCCCTGGTATCTTTATAAGAAAAGGAAAAGACTCCAGGGGTGCAGACACACAGAAAAAAGAGTATGTGAGGACACAGCAAGACAGCCAGCTGCAAGCCAAGGAGGGAAACCAGTCCTGCCAACACCTTAACCTTGGACTTCTAGCCTACAGAACTGTGAGAAAATAAATTTTTGTTGTTTAAGACACCCAGTGTGTGGTATTTTGTTGTGGCAGTGCTAGCAAACTAATACAAGCATTTTAATAGGATGTTTGTTTGGACTTAGGCAGTAGAAACTGTCAAAGCAGGACTAAGAGACAGAAACATTTGGAAAGGAAAGAAAGAGTCTACCTGCAAAGAGGTCAAGAGTCAGACTTTGAGGAAAACACACACACACACACACACACACACATGTATTTAAAATGGTGTGTGTTGGAGGGGGGAGCTGCAAAATGACTGAGGTTACCACGTGCACATTGGCCTGTTCATGGTGGAAAAATTGCAACTCACATGGTAATCATTATCCTGACAAGTCCTGACACATCTTCAAAGAGCAGTCTAGCAAAAATCAGGGTATCATTGTTCTGTCAGGTGTTTAGGTTTACAGAAAACATTCAAGTATTTATTACTTTGAGGACCAGAACTAGGGTGAGCATGACCCTATTATTTTTTATTTATTTTAGGGTGCAGAATATTTTGATTTCTTTTTTTAAATTTTATTCCTTTTTATTTCCACAGCTCTGACCAGAGCACAAAACAATACCTCTCTCCCGCTCTCACATGCGCACAAGTGACTCTTGAAGTGACTAACAAATCCGGCGGTTAAAGGGAGACAGAAATGATCACTCTACTCATCCTAACTCACTGTTAGTAAAAAGTTGAAGTTAGGAAGCATTTCAGTTGGATCTGGAAAACACGACGCCTTGGATCGGTCCTTCTGTTTTCTTGCCACAAGATGGCAGAAGAGGGCAATACTTCTTATTTCACCCACTCTGAAGGTAATTATCCCTCTGATCTCTTAACAGTGGAAGAAAAAAATCTCGGAAAAAGCAAATAATAGAAAGAGGGGATGAATATGATGCTGATGAGTTCAGGATGAAATTAGGGGACTGCTCTCCACCAAGTAGGGTAGCTTGTCGGTGGGTTTTGTCGCCAACTCCCAAGACCTAATGACAGGGGCGCAGGGACTGGAAAAAGAATCTCATTTTAGAGGAGTGAATGACAAACCCGTATATTTTGCAGACCCATTGACCTGTTGGCATGAATTCCTGGAGGCTTGTTGCCTGTGACAGGGACAAGACTGTTTGTCTGAGATAGGGTCTATACCTACAACTTTAAGGGAAGTGACAACAGGGAAAGACAGGAAATGTTACAGCCTGGAGGGGGGATGTGGTAGTAGGGGCTTATTTTGCTGTTAATGGGGGAAAAAAAGATTTACAATAGCAGTCATCTACTGGTGAGAGGGGATGACAGGGTAGCGGAAAATGTTAATGCTTCCAACTGCAAAAAAAAAGAATTTAGGCACTGTTGTAAGATGCAGGGGAGGGGGGAATTGAAGGACTTTCGATCATGCCTTGAGAGATTCCATTCCCTAATATTACTAGCTAGTCCATGCGTTAAGTAAATACGCCCTTCTCTTAAATACTGAGTTCTCTGACTTCTATCGCGGGATTTTAAATCGTGGACTCTAAAATCACTGCCAGATAACTACTCCCCCGGCCTAGCGAGTCCTGGCATATCTCCTTCCGGCACATCGATTAAACATTGGAAGAACGCGGCTTTCCCAAATTGCTGGGTTCCTTGTTCAACCTTTTCTCCTTAAGGAACGTCCCTGACCTTTAATATTCCCGTTGCACTTTGACATAAATCATTTCAACTCACCCTAAGATCTCCGTAGGATAGACAAGTCTAATGTTACCATACCCATTCTGTAGTGGATGAGAAATAGACACCGAGAGGTTAATTTCGCCCAGGATCCGACTGCAGAACACAATACCGTTAATTGTCAGCTTTATGGCTCTTGGCTCCAGAGCCCGGTGCATTCCCGCAGATAAAGCAAGTCATCCTTTTACTTTCGAGAAAATCTCTTCAAAACGCACAACCCTGATGGCAGACTATCTGGCCAATTGCAGCCCATGGCGGGCTTTTCAAATAGTGCTGCTGCCCAATCAGAGACGGGGAGCGTTCCTTGCGTTGAAAAAGGGTAAACAAAAGCAAAATTTTGGCTATTGCAGCTGAGGGCAAAACTGAAAATCTTTTTCAAAGGACGCCAAAGAATCCATACTAAGTTTGCATGACACTGCATAAATGCGTATACAAGAATGTTTACGGAGGGCTTTTTAAGTTTTTACCCCGTTTTCCGCTCCCAAACCAGCTCCCTACTCTTCCGAGAGAAACTAGACTACAGGCAAGTGCACCAGCTATTTCTCTGAAAGTGTAGGTGGCTCTGAAAAGAGCCTTTGGGTCATGTGTGGCAGCGGGCCGGCTCACTTAGAGCTGGTATACTTGGTGACGGCCTTGGTGCCCTCGGACACGGCGTGCTTGGCCAGCTCCCCGGGCAGCAGCAGGCGCACGGCCGTCTGGATCTCCCTGGAGGTGATGGTCGAACGCTTGTTGTAATGCGCCAGGCGGGACGCCTCGCCCGCGATGCGCTCGAAAATGTCGTTGACAAATGAGTTCATGATGCCCATGGCCTTGGACGAGATGCCGGTGTCCGGGTGGACCTGCTTCAGTACTTTGTACACGTAGATAGAGTAGCTCTCCTTGCGACTGCGCTTGCGCTTCTTGCCATCTTTCTTCTGGGTCTTGGTCACCGCTTTCTTGGACCCCTTCTTCGGAGCCGGGGCGGATTTAGCCAACTCAGGCATGATGAAAAAAATCACAAGATTCCCGAGAAGCAAAAAGAGAATAGTGAATCGGTCGAGTCCTTTTTATTTACAAAACCATATGCAAATAAGGTTTAGTAAAGTTCTTTGTCTGATTGGCTAATATTAGTGATGACGTTGTTTCAATATTGTCCAATCAGAACACGCATTATTAGGAACTGCATTTGTCTTGTTTAAAATGGGACAGCAACTTTGGCCAATGGAATAGCTTCTTTTTCGCGCGCAGCTGCGGTTATAAGTTGTGGGGTTTTTTTGTTTTTTTGTTTTTTTTTTCTCTTCAGTCTTTTTTGGTGTAGGTGCATAAGCATTGTGCTATGTCTGGACGTGGTAAGCAAGGCGGCAAAGCTCGCGCCAAGGCCAAGACCCGCTCCTCGCGGGCCGGGCTCCAGTTTCCCGTAGGCCGAGTGCACCGCCTGCTCCGCAAAGGCAACTACGCCGAGCGGGTCGGGGCCGGCGCGCCGGTGTATCTGGCCGCGGTACTGGAGTACCTGACGGCCGAGATCCTGGAGTTGGCGGGCAACGCGGCCCGGGACAATAAGAAGACGCGCATCATCCCGCGCCACCTGCAGCTGGCCATCCGTAACGACGAAGAGCTCAACAAGCTGCTGGGCAAAGTCACCATCGCTCAGGGCGGCGTCCTGCCCAACATCCAGGCCGTGCTGCTGCCCAAGAAGACTGAGAGTCACCACAAGGCCAAGGGCAAGTAAGGTCTGAATTAATACTCCAATCTCTAAGAACAAAGGCTCTTTTCAGAGCCACCCACAATTTCTGTGGAAGAACTGAACACTGTCCTGAAACCTATCACGAATCCCTGGCTAAGTTTACAGTACTGTATGTTGAAATATGTAGTCCCCCTATTGATTTGACCGAGCATGCGTTAACTCATCTGGTAAAAACTAGTTTACAGTTTACTCGATTGTAAAACCATGAAAGCGGCCGCATTTATTTTCCCCTCCCCAGGAACACATTTCCGGTGATTATTTGTTCCAGCAAATATGTTACATATTAAACCAATTTTGTTTTGTTTCTGGGTCTTCATCGTTAAAACCCGATGGTCCATTAGTTAACTAAAACTGCCCCTACTCGAAAGCTCCTTTCAGAGCTACCCCTATTTACAGGAAAACACCTAATCACTGATCACTGTAAACGTATCATTACTCCAGGCCTGCTAAGTACACAATTTACGTATTAAAGGCCAATCAGCCATTTGATTGCATCAAAATCAATTAATGAAGTCAGATAGTCATTTACTAGTATTTAGTCAAGCACACATCAAGCTCCCCCTTCCCCACACCACGCTAGGCAAAGTTGTGTTCAGGAGGCCGGTGTGCCATAGTCTATTCTGAAACTTTATTTTAGGTCTTGGTACAGTCATTAAAAGCAGATCCTGATGCAGTTATGAAATGGAACTACTATTTAGAGAGACTAGCAAATACATTATTTTGCTGTAATTTCCCCCCACATTATCTGAAAAGGGAAAAATTCTCCAATGAAAAAATGCATTTCTTTTAGGACAATTTAGGCGCTGACTTCCACAAATTCTGAACCAGACTCCTTTTTTACTGGTGAAATCTTAACGTTTTGGTCGAAAACCATAAACTCAGGATGGAGTACAGCCATAATTCTTTCCTGCGAAAACAGAAATCACAAAATTAATAGTATGGAAAACAAAACCTTTTCAGAGGCGGTAAAAACCAAATAAAGATTGAATTAAAAGCCAATCAGGTTACTCCTGCAAAGTTCTGGCCAATCAGGATCGGATCATCTGTATAAAGTCTGGTCCTGGACACGCTCAGTTGCTTTTCTCGCAGCATTAGCGTAGAAGCATGGCTAGAACCAAGCAGACCGCTCGCAAATCCACCGGTGGCAAAGCGCCGCGCAAGCAGCTGGCCACCAAGGCGGCACGGAAGAGCGCGCCGGCCACGGGCGGCGTGAAGAAGCCGCACCGCTACCGGCCTGGCACGGTGGCCCTGCGCGAGATCCGCCGCTACCAGAAGTCCACGGAGCTGCTGATCCGCAAGCTGCCGTTCCAGCGGTTGGTGCGCGAGATCGCGCAGGACTTCAAGACCGACCTGCGCTTCCAGAGCTCGGCCGTCATGGCGTTGCAGGAGGCGTGCGAGGCCTACCTGGTGGGGCTCTTCGAGGACACCAACCTGTGTGCCATCCACGCCAAGCGCGTCACCATCATGCCCAAGGACATCCAGCTTGCGCGCCGCATCCGCGGGGAGAGGGCATAGACTGTCCTTTCTAATCTGGCTTGGGCACATTTGCTTCCTCCCAAAGGCTCTTTTAAGAGCCACTTCTGTTCTCATTGAGAGTAGCTGTTATACTAGGATGGGTATTTAGAAAATGGGGGAGAAGGGTTCTCTCCAGGAACTACATAATATTTGTCATGCAAAATGGGTATACAGAGTACTGGCCAAGGCTACACATGCCGTGTTCATTTTGTTAGCTATTTAAAAGGACTTGCTGAACAGCAGCTTATAAGGGCAACAGTGTCTCCAGCATTGAGGTCACCTGGACCCTGAGTAATCAAAGATTTCACTAGAAGGAATCAGTCAACAAAAGAACTCTGTCAACCAAGTAAACTGGGATTCAGAGCATAAATATTAGCCAGTCCCTCCCCCACTTCGGATATAGTCGGGATGCGGAGTTCTGGTTGACTGTTCTGTGATGTATTCGCAGTGCATGGAAGGACAAGCACTTTGCATGCCCTAATCAATTATTGATTTGAACTGTCCAGGTCCAGGGTCCCAGGAGGGGCAGAGTACATCTCGATTAAGCCAGACAATGTTGGTGGTTTGCCCGGGATCTAACAGTAGTGGGCAGACTTCTAATGTACTAATTCAGTTTCTTTTATACAACTCCAGAAGGAAAGAATGAATCTGGCTGAAGCTACAGGGTGTTCAAACTAAGCATATTTGTTCTCATGAGAATTGCATTTCTAACTGTTTAGTAGTAGCACCTGGTAACCCTACGGGATAAAGCTCTGAACTGTTTACTCTCCTTCACACCCATTCCAAGATTTGATACTGTAAAATTAACAAATTAGCTGTTTTTTATTTGACAGCTTTCAGGAGCCTCCTATTGCAGATGTGCACGAGGAGTAATCCACAGGCACCATGCATGCCATCAACATCTGGTGACTTCCCTGAGGCAGAAGCCACAGTGAGCCTGTTTGGGACAGTAATACCCCCCACACCACGTGTGGACTTCCCCGTGTCTCCTTATCCCTTACATGAAGTCACACTCACAAGTATGAAATACTAGCTTCAGGAGCGTAGTCTCCCAACTCTGTGTGAACCTGTTTTAAAAGTCGAATTTTGCCCCTTTTTTCTCACCATATACATATAAGGCCAAAGATTTTTTCGTGTTCACTGTTGTTTCTCCAGAATAGAAAAAGCCTGACACAGGCAGGTGCTCATTAAATTCTAGTTGAATGAATGTATTGCTGATTAGCAACCTTGTAGACACAAGATAGCCTCAGTCACTGAGTGCTTCCCACCTTCTGCATTACACATTTCATCACAGATTCTTTTTGAATTCTATGGGGAGTAGATATAGTACTGATGACAACAATTATATAAAGCTTTATAGTTTCCAAAGTATTTTCACACTTCTTTTCATATGTGAACTTGGTAATAGCTCCCCGGGTTTAGATGAGGCACATATAAATCCTTCACTAGCTCTAGAAAAGTCTGTCTTTTCTAAAGGTAGCCAAGTATTGGGAGGACAAAGCCAGTAAATCTGTTTGGGATTCTTTCAACAAACCCTGAAAGGGGACGAGATCGGGGTAAGCCTCCAATGACTGTAGGAAAATAAAGGAGGAGAAGTCGTTTAAAAAAAGAAAGAAAGAAAGAAAGAAAGAAAGAGCTGGGCAGAAAAGCCTGATTTCCTTTAAGTGGAAAGGCAGAAGTCCTCCTCAGCAAGGACATCTGCTGGGATTTGGGAGTCTTTTGAGATCTGAACTTCAGATCTCAGAAGTGTACTATGGGTCAATGAGGACATGTTCTATTTGAAGCCTAAGTTTGATTGTAGAAAAGGTGGTTTTAGGAAATATCCAAATATTCTTTGATAATCTTCCCTTCAAAAAATGGAACCTAGGGAATTCCCTGGCGGTCCAGTGATTAGGAGTCCACACTTTCACTGACGAGGGCGCGGGTTCGATCCCTGGTTGGGGAAATAAGATTCCGCAAGCCGCGCAGCGCGGCCAAAAAAAAAAGGAACCTAATTCCTCTCCCCTTGAATGTGAGCTGGATTTAGAGACTGGTGTGGCATAAAGCCAAAGTGACAATGAGTACTTTGTACACTAAGTCATAAAAGGTGCTGTGTTTCCTGCTTGCTCTCTCTCAGGTCACTTGCTGGGGATGGGGTGGGGGAACCCCCTAGCCGCCATGTTGGGAAGATATTCAGGTAGCCCTGTGGAGACGCCGGCACGATAAGAAGCTGATGCATTCTCCAACAGTCAGTGGGCAACTACCAACAGCCGTGTGAGTGAGCCATCTCTGGCCCAGTCAAACCTCATGTAACTGCAGCCCCTGCTGACAGCTTGACTTTTCACTTCCTGGGAGACCCTGAACCTGAACCACCCAGCTAAACTACTCTCTGATTGCTGACCTTCAGAAGCTGTGTGAGATAATACATTTGTTGTTTTAAGCTACTAACTTTTCTGGTAATTCACTACACAATAATAAATAACAGATGCAAGAGAAAAAACAAGAACAGTTAGGAGTTATCTGACAGACTTCACTGGTCTAATACAAGGGAATAAATAAAATATAGTGGGCACATAATAAGAAATTCCCTCTTTCTTCTGAGATCAAGAAACAAATAAATGGCAAAAATAAGAGCTGGACCCAAGAATCAGTCTATACCTGGGCACACCTGTGCCAGGATCTCCAACAGCATTTTCTAGCTTTATTTTAAAAAACAAACAACAACAAACAAACAAGCAAATCCAGAATAACCACCAAAACCAAAGGCAAAAAATCTGAGTACTTTTTTAAAGCATAACTTGTAGAGTACCAGTGTCTTAGTCTGCTCAGGCTGCTATAACAGAATACCATAGACTAGGTGTCTTATAAACAATAGAAATGTATTTCTCACAGTTCCGGAGACTGGGAAGTCCAAGATCAACGTGCTGTCAGATTCAGTGTCTGGTAAGAGCCTACTTCCTAATTCATAGATGGCTATTTTCTCAGTGTGGAAGAGACAATGGGGTCTCTTTTATAGAGGCACTAATCCCATTCATGAGGGCCCTCCACTTATGACCTAAGCACCTCCCAATAACCCTACCTCCAAATACCCAATACCCTCACATTAGAGATTAGGTTTCAATATATGAATTCTGGGGGAACAGAAACATTCAGTCTATAGAAACCAGTCTGCTTTTAAAGATTAGAAGCTTAGGAACTGTGTTCTTAGCCTCTGTCCCTGTTGTAAACCCAAGAGGGCGAGGCAGCAGAGGACCTCTACCCCAAGGGACCCACACCTTCATTTTGATTCTTGTTTTCTCAGTATCCAACCCTGCAGATGCTAGTAAGTTGGAAGTGAATGAAAGGGAATCAGAGTTTCTGGCAGCTATTGTTTGATATATTTCAGGCATGATAACTAGCTAAATTAGGAGACACTTAGAAGGGACTATAAAGACCATGGTATTATAAAATTTTGGAAACAAGGTAGGACATTATATAAAACAAGGAGGGAGTGTTAAGCATGAAAAGCTGTGTATATTAGAGAATACATTTAGGTTTTGAGAGAGTTTCAGGAGAAAGTAAGGGGTTTCTTAAAGGGTTTTGCAAATCAGATTTCAAGCCATGAGCAGACAAGAACAGGGCAGAGTGAACTTCAAGAAAGAGGGTGTGAGGAATTCCCTGGTGGTCCAGTGATTAGTACTCAGTGTTTTCACAGCTGTGGCCCGGGTTCGATTCCCTGGTCGGGGAACTAAGATCCTGCAAGACTCGTGGCACGGCCAAAAGTAAATAAATAAATAAAAAGAAGGTGTAGTAAGATGAAGAGAGGAAGAGGCCAGGAAGGGCAGTAGATTCTGCATCTTCAAAATTTTTAAATTGGTCTTGATTGCGCATGGAGGCATAAATGCTTAAGGAAACTTTAAAGATGAAAGGATGGTGATTGCTCTGAGGTAGGACCAAGAAAGAAGGGAAACTTTATGCTACCATTAAGGGTCTGACTTGGTAAAAGGCCAATCTATGTGGAGAAATAAGACTGTATGGAATGGAAGGAAAGATTTGAGAGGTTAAGTTCATGGAGTTGAAAAGACTCCAAATGGCTAGTGGTGTTTTGGATTAGTGTGTGTGTGTGTTTGGGGACAGGAGAAATGAGAATTAGGAAAGGTACTAATTACTAGTCAGTAAACTAATTTTGAACGAAGAACAATTAAAGAACAATAAAAGAGAAAAAAATTAAAAACAAAAAAGAAAAATAAGAGATGTAAACACAATCTACCAGCTAATTCCAAAGGTTTAACCAAAACAGAGAAAACAAAATCAAGTGTCAAGAAAATAAACGTGTGGCACATCAAATTGAAAATACAGTAATAATGGAAAGGATTGAGCCCAACACTTGGAACTAAGAACATTAAGAATTGTCAACCAGACAAGTGTGAATCAGTAGCAACCCTCAGAACATTGGAAAGGCAAGTATACCTCATTTATTCATCTGATTGAAGGAGAAAGGAATTCTATGGACTGTAAAGCATTGCCAACATTTCTCTCAGAAATGAATATCTCTCCTAATGTGAGAAACAAACAAACAAACAACTCCTAAATATTTATCCCAATTATTGAACAAGAATTTATCAGGCAATATCATTATTATTTGCTGAGAAAGACAAAAAGGAAGCATTTGAACAGTACTTAATTTAAATAAGATAACATTCTCAAACTCAATTTTTTTATTGAATTATATTTGATTTACAATTTTATGTAAGTTTCAGGTATACAACAAAGTGATTCAAATATATCTATATATCTATGTACATACAGATATCTATCTTTTTCAGATTCTTTTCCATTATAGGTTATTAAGATTCTCAAACTTTTTAAGCTGAGAAATCTGCAGTCAGTTTGTTTCCTCCATGAAGGTGGGAGAAGAGACTTAACAAATTATTTTAACAGAGAGAATCACACCTTTGGGACACATAGATGTGAATATAAATATTTCCAGGGCAAAGCATTGGCAAGGCAACTGTATTTGTAAATTAAAGGCATGGAGTTTTTGGGTGCACTTGATTTCTCAGTGCAACAAAGGAGAGAAGGGGGGGGCGGGGGGAGGGGGGCAGGGCGGTAATCCCTGAGAGGCATTTTCACTTGTTCATGGACTCACCAAAGGAAACTGCAGGTAAAGGATGACCTTCCTCGAACAGCTTCCTGAAGTGTTTCTAAGTGAGATGAAGAAAATTTGAAAAAGCCAGTACTACCCTCCAAAATGTGGCAGCCAGTGAGGGAAGGGAAAGTAAGGTATAGGATGAGTAAGGAAAAGGGGTAGGGCACCGACGCTGAGAACGACAAAGAACCCCACCTGGAAGCTATCTACAATCAGGCGGCCAGCCACGAGGTTTCACAAAAGCTCCCAAATGACTACAATCATCGCTCTTGAGATGCGCCATTCATTCCAGCAGCCACAAGTCGCTAAGAGATGGCAGAAAACAAAACAAAACAAAACAAAACGGACAGCAAGTCCTGACCAAACCAAAAGAAAGGTCTTCCAGGGGCGGGCGAGCGCAACACAATGTATAAGTTGGGCTGAGGGATTTTTATTAGGCGCCGGTTCTGACCAAGTAGTTTAAGCACCGCCCTTTCCAGTTTGCTGAAAACGTGGGCGGGGCTTCGGGTCTGGAGCCTCCCTGAAGAGACGCAGCTGGCCTGAGCGGTTCCCAACCAGGTCCGATATACCACTATATAAAACACCGCCTGTGTGAATTGGAGTATTATACTTAATCGAATTGTCGAGATGTCTGGTCGCGGCAAGGGTGGGAAGGGCCTGGGGAAAGGAGGTGCCAAGCGCCACCGCAAGGTGCTGCGCGATAACATCCAGGGGATTACCAAACCCGCCATCCGACGCCTAGCTCGGCGTGGCGGGGTGAAGCGCATCTCCGGCCTCATCTATGAGGAGACCCGTGGGGTGCTGAAGGTGTTCCTGGAGAATGTGATCCGGGACGCCGTTACCTACACTGAGCACGCCAAGCGCAAGACTGTCACCGCTATGGACGTGGTCTACGCGCTCAAGCGCCAGGGACGCACTCTGTACGGCTTTGGTGGCTAGAGTTGTTCCAAGGCATCATAACGTCGCTTAAAGGCCCTTTTTAGGGCCACCCACTAAATCTGTTAAAGAGCTGTAGGCATTAAGGCCCATTTGAAGTATTTTGGAGCAGTAGTGTTGGGTTGGTGGTTTGGGGGGGGGGGGCTAAAAATTTGAAGTTGAGTTTAAGTTGCGCGTGGTCGCAGTCCCCAGGCAGTCCCTCGTCAGCCTTTCCACCTACAGTGGCAAATTCTCTGATAACTCAGCTGCGTTGCCAGTTTTTACAGAGGTTTAGTGTAAGCCGAACTCATTTAACCTATTTAACCTAACTGCGCTCGCACTCCCACGTCAAGGGCAAAGTAATGATACAGTGTAGCGAGCAATGCCCAAAATACTATCATACGTTTTTTTGCAGAAAAAGTTGGCCGACCTTCGTTTTAATAAGCTGAGAGGTTCTTAAGCACGCTGAAGTTTGAGACTACTAGCATAGAACATGGCTGGATTTCGACTTTCAATACCTCCTTTTATCATAAGCTGGTTCCCTTTTATGTTATTCAGTAAACTATTTTGGTCAAGAACCCAGTCATGACATCTTGTACTGTATTTAAAATAGTGCAAGGCACTTTGAGATTCTCTAGATAACACTTTAAGAATTTTGATGCATCCTGCAGTCTTTTAAAGCCAACAAGATATTTCCTCTGTACATTATCCTAATGACCGAAGTAGAGGCGGGAAAACGCTTCCTTTTCTTTGAGGAATAAGCCCAGAACCAATTCTGTGGGCGGGGAAGGGCGGGGCAGGCGAGGGAGGCAGCAGTCTATTGTCCAATCAAGACGCGAGGGTCCCTATATATATTGGGACGACTGGCTTGTCTTACTACTGTTAAATAATTGGCGCTACCTGTGCATGGCTCGCACTAAGCAGACCGCTCGCAAGTCCACAGGCGGCAAGGCGCCGCGCAAGCAGCTGGCCACCAAGGCGGCCCGCAAGAGCGCGCCGGCCACGGGTGGCGTGAAGAAGCCGCACCGCTACCGGCCCGGCACGGTGGCCCTGCGCGAGATCCGCCGCTACCAGAAGTCCACGGAGCTGCTGATCCGCAAGCTGCCGTTCCAGCGCCTGGTGCGCGAGATCGCGCAGGACTTCAAGACCGACCTGCGCTTCCAGAGCTCGGCCGTGATGGCGCTGCAGGAGGCGTGCGAGGCCTACCTGGTGGGGCTCTTCGAGGATACCAACTTGTGTGCCATCCACGCCAAGCGCGTCACCATCATGCCCAAGGACATCCAGCTCGCCCGTCGCATCCGCGGGGAAAGAGCTTAAATCTTACACCGTTTCCTATTAATATACCTCATCCGAAAAGGCTCTTTTCAGAGCCCTTCAACTGTCACCAAAAAGGAACTGTTCATTCTAGAGGATACATGTTACCCCCAAAAGAAAAATGGCAGGAGGGTTTTGATGAAATAGCTGTTGTGGGCTCAATTGTTATTGTCACTTCAGTGCTGCGTATTTGGAGATTAAGCTGCAGACGGAGGTTACTGTATTCTGTGCTCCTAGTCAGCCTAGCGAGCTGTTTCTGGGAAAGCATACTTAAAGTGATACAACCATTAAGCCTTTGGCTACACGAAGCGACTGAAGGAAAACTGGCCCATACCTTGCGAAAGTTTATTGGTTTCTGTGGATAATTGTGTAAATGGCAAATAAAGGGGTTTTTTTTGGTTTGTTTTTGCCAAGTACCCTAGCTCCTTGACTTCAGAAAATGTGCCTCTTGCCTTTCTTTTGCAGAAAGAAATAGTGGTCGAGGTTCAAGCCTCACAGCTGCCAATTACTACTAGCTGTATAATCTTTGCTAAATTACTCATCTTCTCTCTGAGACTCACCTAGAACAGCTGTAAAATGTAGCAGACGAATTAGTTTGTAGGGCATGCTTAGATTAGTTCCTGGCACTTAAATGCTCAATGAATGTTAGCTCTTTTTATTATGCTCCTCTCCTGTAAAGCATGACTTCCCCCAACCCCCTTCCCAAATTTTCTGAAAGTTTTGTGATTGAAAAAGTGGGAAATACTTGGTTGGAACATTTTCTTGTTAAGATCTCCTTTTCTTTAGATCTCGATTTGCATAGTCCTGAAAGAGGCAGGCCTGTAGCAACACACCATGAACTGTGTCTGTGAGAAGGAATACAAAACAGCAAAAGAGACAAATAGTAAATATTTTAGGTTTTGCAGGCAACATACAGTCTGTCACAGTTTTTTAAAAATACAATTTAAAAATAGAAAAACTCAGCTCGACGGCCATACAAAAATAGGCCACTGTCTAGATTTGGCCATAGTAGGCTATAGTTTCAACTCCAGGAGCTCCTGAAGAGATGAAGTGTATTGGCCTACAGTTTTTCACAGGAGAGAATTGACTGTTGATTGCATGAGAGATCCTAATCATCACCCCATCCAGGCACAAAATCCTGTCCATGCCTCCCCCTCCCACCTCCCAATAAATAGCAGACTTCATCCTCCATTCCACTTCCTGGTCATTGCCTCAGTTCCCTTGGATGTTAATGTTTTCCTGAATTCTCTTAAACTTCTATAACCTCCAGTCCCTTAAGAGCCAGTCCACACTTAGTCAGTGGCCAATTATTTCACTGGAAGATACAGGTCTATCTTCACTTAAACACACAAAAATATCCATACTGATGTCCTACAAAAGAGGGTGTTTTGACCGTGCAATCTGTTAAATGTTGATGGAGGTAAGGAGTTTGAGAGCATTGGGAAAAGCACCATGAAAGAGGGACAAAGTCCCACGCCATCTAAACAGTTTGCGCTTTCGAGGGCTACTGGAAGCCCTTGAATAATTTTTAGCAGGTTTCAGGGTTTTTTCTAAAACACATTATCGGGGCTAAGCATTTTTCTTTGTTCTTACTTTATTGGATTCGCTTAGGAATTAAAGAGAGAAAGCATCTCAATCAAAAACAAACCAAATTTGTTTGAATGCAGGTCATTGGATCCTGTAGCCAAAGCAATTTCTATTCCTCCTGGAAGAAGTCACTTTGGCAACAGAACTTTTCCTAGCAGCAAAATCCCATTCTCTAAAGACATTGGCACGTGGAAACTCCTTGGGAGGCAGAACCGGTTTTTAAAGTAAGATCTATATGGTTAATTTTGGGCTGTAGGCAACCAGCTGTCCTGCGCCTGTGTTACTTGCCGCAGTTTGAAACAAAGTTTATGGCAAAACCACGGAACCTATTGTCTTTCCTCTTGCAAAAATCAAAGGCCGAACTTAGGGACAAAGCCTTTTAAAAGACGGTTACTTGATATTTAGTAAAAATTTATTGCAACATGCAACTAACTAGCTCGATGCCTTACGCCCGATAGACACATATGAAAAGCTGAAGGGATTTTTAAAAATATCTTTCATTAATTGCGCGTGATTCATAAAAACACAAACAAGTATGTGAACATGGAGGCTGTTTTCCTCCTTTGGAGCTTCAAAGAGTCAAATTCTGTACCATTGTTTTTAGCATTTAATCAAATTTTGGGACTAACAAACACAATTTGGGAGTCCAACCACGAGAGCCGGCTGCCTGAGGGCGGTGGATCGGACGCTCCACCAATCACAGGGCAGCACCGGCTTATATAAGCCCCGGGCCCGAGCAAGGTAGCATTGCAAAACTTGCTCTTTGGGTTTTGAATCTCTCTTCTTCTAGCAGTTTTTCCTCATCGCCATGTCGGAAACTGCTCCTGCTGAGACGGCTGCTCCGGCGTCGGTGGAGAAATCCCCTGCCAAGAAGAAGTCTACTAAGAAATCCGCGAGCGGTGGCGCGGCTAAGCGCAAGGCGACCGGCCCCCCAGTTTCCGAGCTGATCACTAAGGCTGTGGCCGCCTCCAAAGAGCGCAATGGCCTTTCTTTGGCAGCGCTCAAGAAGACACTGGCAGCTGGCGGCTACGACGTGGAGAAGAACAACAGTCGAATCAAGCTGGGTCTCAAGAGCCTGGTGAGCAAGGGTACCCTTGTGCAGACCAAGGGCACGGGTGCTTCTGGCTCCTTTAAGCTCAATAGGAAGGCGCCCACCGGGGAAACCAAGCCGAAGGCCAAGAAGGCGGGGGCTGCTAAAGCGAAAAAACCCGCAGGGGCCACCCCTAAAAAGCCCAAGAAGGCTGCGGGAGCGAAGAAAGCGGTGAAGAAGACTCCCAAGAAGGCGAAGAAGCCCGCAGCCGCTGGCGTCAAAAAGGTGGCCAAGAGTCCCAAGAAAACCAAAGCCGCGGCAAAGCCGAAGAAGGCTGTTAAGAGCCCCGCGAAGCCTAAGGCAGTGAAGCCAAAAGCGGCGAAACCCAAAGCCGCCAAGCCTAAGGCAGCAAAACCCAAAGCTGCAAAGGCAAAGAAGGCGGCTCCCAAAAAGAAGTAGGAAGTTGCCGCTTAAGAAGCAAACCCCAAAGGCTCTTTTCAGAGCCACCCAGAGATCTCTGAAAACAGCTGTGCACTGAGTAACGTATATATTTTATTCTCGGCCGCTTGCCAAGAAAAATTGCCCTCTACTTCCACTCAATGTTTTCACCTTCCTCCTGCTTGGAACTCAAAGCGAAAAACATGATATTCTTTTTAAAATACAACAAAGTTAGAAAATTTTGACCTTCTGGATCCAGTAACCTCTGCAAAATTGTCCAAAAACATGTTAAAATGTGAGTTGCTGACCATTTTAAGACATTTTGGTTCCTGGGTGTTTAATGGCTACAAGGAACTTTTTAAAGTTCCGCGTCACGTTCAGATAGGTCAACTGTTTCTGTTCAAATGGTAGAAGTTCATCTATTTTTAATCTGATGTTGCAGGAATCAAGGCACAGAGCAGAACCTTAGCACTGGCAGAGGTCGAGTTACTGCAAATAAGCCGAGAAAGTGTTCTGATTGTCCTCAGGGGCCCTTAAAGATAGATACTTAGATTGATTTTGCACCTTGATACTGCACTCACTTCCTTACCAAAGCTCTTGATTTCTTCCTGACATTCCGAGGACATGACCAGGAGTCCGAAAAGTGGCTCAAACTGCTTGCCAAATTAATTACATTAATTTCTTTTCCCCAGGCAATAATGACAATGGAGTTAAGTGAAACTACTGTCGCAGCTCCTCTGCAGAAAAAATAGGTGGCTCTGAAAAGAGCCTTTGGTTTCGAAGGCGTTGCTCTTGAGGCCTTACTTGCCCTTGGCCTTGTGGTGACTCTCGGTCTTCTTGGGCAGCAGCACCGCCTGGATGTTGGGCAGGACGCCGCCCTGAGCGATGGTGACTTTGCCTAGCAGCTTGTTGAGCTCCTCGTCGTTGCGGATGGCCAGCTGCAGGTGACGCGGGATGATACGCGTCTTTTTGTTGTCGCGGGCCGCGTTGCCCGCCAGCTCCAGGATCTCTGCCGTCAAGTACTCCAACACCGCCGCCAAGTACACCGGTGCGCCGGCCCCGACACGCTCAGCGTAGTTGCCCTTGCGGAGCAGGCGGTGCACTCGTCCCACGGGAAACTGGAGCCCAGCGCGAGAAGACCGGGTCTTGGACTTGGCGCGAACTTTGCCTCCTTGCTTGCCACGTCCAGACATACTGCAGTATTTTAAAGCCTACGCCAGAAACAACTAAGGAGAAAGAAGAAAAACGCACATTTTATAGCTGCAGCTGGGCGCGAAAAAGGAGCTATTCCATTGGGCAAAGTAGTAGTTCCGTTTTAAAAGAGGACGTGTCGGTCCTTTAAATGCGCGTTCTGATTGGACAAAATTGATAATGACGTCATTACCAGTATTCGCCAATCAGACATAGAACTTTACTAAGTCTCATTTGCATATGCAGTTGTAAATAAAATGGACTCGCCTCGCCCATTGCTCACTTTTTGTTTCTGGAGGATTTTGTTAACTCCTCTTCACCATGCCTGAGCTTGCCAAGTCCGCTCCTGCCCCGAAAAAAGGCTCCAAGAAGGCGGTGACCAAGGCTCAGAAGAAAGACGGCAAGAAGCGCAAGCGCAGCCGCAAGGAGAGCTATTCCGTATACGTGTACAAAGTGCTGAAGCAGGTCCACCCGGACACCGGCATCTCGTCCAAGGCCATGGGCATCATGAACTCGTTCGTTAACGACATCTTCGAGCGCATCGCGGGCGAGGCGTCGCGCCTGGCGCATTACAACAAGCGCTCTACCATCACCTCCAGGGAGATCCAGACGGCCGTGCGCCTGCTGCTGCCCGGCGAGCTGGCCAAGCACGCCGTGTCTGAGGGCACCAAGGCTGTCACTAAGTACACCAGCTCCAAGTGAGCCACTGGCTGCAAAGCAGTTGATCAGGTTCCGTCACATCCAAAGGCTCTTTTCAGAGCCATCCACGCTTTCCAAAGAGAACTGGCACTTAGTTTAAACAGCTTTAGAGGTCGACAAAAGCAATATTAATCTGAAGCCTTTAGTAAATGCTGTTTAATTTGTGCAACAAGTTAGATTTTGGGTTTGTGGTATTTCAAATAAGATGATCTGACAACAAGTTGTACATGTTACAGCCATCACCCAAAACGAATTTTATTGTGCTTATTTCACTTACCGTCCAGCTCAGCTTTACTCTGAGGATCAATCTTTGAGTAAGTTAGTGGCTAGCAAATTTCAAATGCTCTTTAACTGAACGTTTACTTATCTTACATCATTTTTCAGCAGTCATACACTTGCCATTCCATGCCCTGACCCTCCCCATGCTTTATAAATATCACCCCAAAAAATGAATTAAAGGAAAACAAGCAGGTTGTGTCCCCTTTAGATTTTTCATGTAATTTGATCCTGCTGCATTATTCTTAAGTTTTAATGTTTCACCCCTTTTGGGAATGGCATTTCTGTTCACTATTATTTTTACATGGTCAAATTTTTTAATTGGGAAAAAGAATTTAAGAGTATCAGTTTCTTTTCTGAGTCAGCTCCACATTTCATCTCACTCTGTTTCCTCTTTACCTTTTTCCCCCTTGTAATAAGGGAGAAATTCTAAATGAAAAGGCAGTCTTTGAGACCTGAAGGATGGCATTTTTCTCCAAGGGGGAAGCGCAATCTCCCGGTGTTTAGGCCCATATTTCAGAGCTAATTAGGCATTCTCAAGAATCAGTGTGGAAATATAAGTCCCAAACATGCTACAGACTATCAGATATTAAGATGGTAAAACCCAACATCTTTACTGTTTTTCTAGATATTATTCAATCTTTTCCCATTAAAAGACAGGAGGCCTTGGGCTTCTGGGAATAGAAAGCACAAAATTGGGGCTGAACTTATGAGCTCAGGAGCAAAGGAGAGTTAAGCCAAAATTGTAGACAAAAGCCAGTGATTGCCTTCCCTGTAGCCTCAAAAAGGTCACTAGAAACATGCAGAATATTTATGGAGTTTAATATTAGTTCATTTCTTTACTACATCAATTAACATTGAATATGAAATTAGAATTGTTATTGATGTAGTGAAGACATGACTAATATTAGGCCTAGAAAGATACAGTTATTTCCTGAAATGCACCATATAGCCGTTCTCCATTCTGTTTCTGTTAAGCCCCAGTTCCTCTACCATCTAAATCCTGTCTGTCCTGCAAAGCCAATCCCAAATCTAATCGCCTCTCTGATTATTCCAACTTGCATTGTTTTACCTTCTTGAAGTTTCTCCAGAGTTTTTTTCCTTTTTATTTCAACCTCTCCCACACACATACACCCTGTCTATATGCAAGCCGGGACCTCCCAGTCTTTCCTATATCTTTATGCCTTTATCTCCATTAGACCTAAGAAGTGTGATTTATTTCTAGAGTATTCTTTCAGTATTTAACATTTTATTTTACAATTTTTTTTTTTCTTTTGGGCCGTGCCATGGCCTGTGGGATCTAGATATCCGACCACTGCATTGGAAGCACAGAGTCTTAACCACTGGACTGCCAGAGAATTCCCTTATAATTCATTTTTAATCAACATTACCTGTGTCCACTGTTATGATTGGCCTATGGGACCTACACTTGAAATTAGGAGACCAATTCCTAAAACATTTGCCACTTACTTTAAGAGGCCAAGATTTTGGCTTCTCTGAAACACAGTTTCCCTATCAGTAAACTGGGGATAACAGCAATTCCTAGTCACATGACTACTGTGAGGATCAGTGAGACTGCTTTGTGAATGTCTAAGAATTATTATGCACATATTTTGTATATATTAAAAAGGAATCTTATACATCTATTTGGCATTTGAAAGGCTTAAGGTCATCTTCATTTATGAAACTGAATCTCAAAGTTCAGTCTGTACAGTGTTTTCTAGTTCATTTTTTCTTTCAATAAATATTTGTTGAGCACATATTATGTCCCATAAACTCTTCTAGGTGCCAGAAATATATCAATGAACTAAACAGAAAGGAAGTCATGCACACATAGAGTTTATTTTCTAATGTGGGAACAGACATGCACATAAAAAAAAAACAGCAACAAAAGAATGTCAGAAGATAATGAACATTAAACATTTGGGAGGAAAACAAAGCAGAAAAGGAAGATAAAGAATGGTTTTGTATCTTCCATTTTAAATAACATAATCACAGAATGCTCATCAAGAAGGTGAAATTTTAACAAAGATGAAGAGACAAGGGAGTGGGCCACTGGGGAAGATTCTTCTAGGCAGAAGGAAGCAGGAACAAGAGGCCCCGAATGTATATGTGGGGTAAGGGGGAAATACCCGGTGTTAGACAAGGGACAGCAGGTGGCCAATGTGACTGGGACTGAGGTGGCAAAATAGCTGGAGGTGGGAAACAGTGCTGGGAACGGGGCCTTCCAGAATGTGTCGGACCTTATATGACAGTATAATGGCTTTGGATTTCATTCTTATATGTTTCAAATTCTTAGTAGCTGCAGAAAGCTGTGGGTTTTGGGTGATCAGCTGTGACTCATTTTGACCCCTGATCCTGGACTTCAAAAGGACAATGGGCATGGTGCTCTGTGTGGAAGTGTCATTTTACTTCTTTGCTGAAACCTCTCCGAGAAGTCAGAGAGAAGGACTACCAGGCCAAGTCAGGGCATCAGGGACCCCAAAGAAGTACCAGACGCTTCCTTACAGATATAGGAACTCCAGGCCTTTTACTCCCAGCAGTTACTTTTTGTTCCAGAATAGTCCTCTTCTCCACAGCCTCCTGAACTGAGCAAATTCCTGTGGAAGAATCACCGATTTTGAATCTGTTTCCAGTTGGGGGTCACCAGGGACCACACAAACAAGAGCCACTGACAAATAAGGATGTCTTTCAAACATCAAACCCATACCCACCATTTAATACGTGCGTCCACTCCTGAATCTTAACCTTTCTGCAACTTCTTTAGCTTTTTCTGGCCTTATTTCCACCCTTGTCTCAAGCCAAGAGAGCGAAATCTCTCATATTTCTTCTCATGGTACATTATCCATGTAACTAGGTAATAATCAAAGGGCCACTCTCACTTTTACATTCCTAGTTTCTCACTCCTCTTGTGTCCAGTGGTTCCCAATTTTAATCATGCATCAAACTTGCTGGTAGAACTTTGAAAAAATATATTACTGCAGAGCTTTGCCCCTAGAGATTCTGATTCAATTTATTAGAGGAGGGGCCTGGACATCTGGGGTATTTGAAATTCCCCAGCTAATGCTGATGGCTATGAGGATTGAGAGGCACACTCTTCTGTGCCAACTGTGGGAAGTAGCCTCTAAGATGGCACCCAGTGACCCCTACTTTCTAATATTGGTGCCCTTCCCACATTGCTCCAGCGTTATGGTCAACAGGGTATGACAGAAGTAATGGTATGTCACTTTCAAGATTCGATAACGGACTTCCATCTTGATCACTCCCACTCTCTTGGATCACTTGTTCCAGAGGAAGGAAGCCAGCCCTTGTCATGAGTAACCTTATAGAGATATCCACATGGTGAGGTACTGAGGCCTCCAGCCAACAGCATTATAAACAAGCTTTTTCTTGGACTTTAGAAGCTCCAGTCCCAGTCAAGCCTTTAGAATCTAAGGTTTAGATGACCTGATTGCAGCTTTGTGAGAGATCTTGAATCGGACTACCACCTAAGCTGCTCCCAGATTCCTGACCCTAAGAAACTCTATGAGGTAATAAATGTTTGCTGTTTTAAGCTGCTCAATTTTGGAATAATGTGTTACCCAACATATTTAGTTGATAATATACCAACTGAAACCTTAGCGATCCTTTCTTTTAAGGTCAAACCTTGTTATACTTCTTCCAAGAAACTTTCCCAGATTGCCACATTCCAGAATAACATTACTCCCTCCAAATTCCTACAGCAGTTAATATTAAATACAGTTTGATGTAATAATAATAAATATTAATTATATTACATTTTATATATACAATTATACATAAGTAGTGTTATATTAATGTTATATAATTTATATATTTATATAACATATATAGATCTATAATTTATATAAAGTATAAAATATAACAATAGTGCCATTTTGCCATTTACTGGTTTATGACATTGCTTATTTTATTCAGTATTGTTCAAACTTCAGTTATTTGAGTTCCACTTTTATGATTTTTTTCTTTTTTCTGTATCAGGGTGCAATCTATATTATTGTTTACTTAATATTTTAAAAAAATATATTCTTTAGGGGAATTCCCTGGCAGTCCAGTGGTTAGGACTCTACACTTTCACTGCTGTGGGCCCAGGTTCGATCCCAGGTCGGGGAACTAAGATCCTGCAAGCAGGGCTGCTCGGTCAAAAAAGAAAAAAAAAAAAAAAATGAAATCAATGTATTTTAAAAGACAACCATAGTGGAAAATTCCTGCCTCTGACCATGAACAGAATACAAGTATAAAACAATATGTAAATATGTAAATATATGTATATATTATTCAATTTCAGTTATATGCTATTTGCTGCCTACTACTTTGAGTCTGAAACTTGTTCTTTGTTATGAAGTTGAAAGACTGGGGAAGGGGGCAAGGATTAACAAGTGTTTGCAAGGCCTTAAAGATCTGCTAGCACCAAATTAATGCTTTCCCAGTTACTTAATCAGAAAGATTTAAAGAGAGTAGAAAAGGGAATGATATTTTCACTCTCTGTTTCAACATTTTAAACACCAAAGTCCACATACTACTTATGATAATTTTCCATGCCCCCAGTGATACTTAGTACAGATCTGAGAAAATACTGGTTAATTAATGTACTATTTAATTGAGCCACTATTATATGTCTAACTCAGGAAATATAAAGCTATATGACCCAGGGAAGCTCACTTTGTGGTGGAACATTTATTAAATTACACTTATTTTTATTTCTCATATTATTTAATAATTATTTTGTTGAAAGAAAAAAAATCTATGTAATGTCTTTTTCATAGTAACTTTTATTTGTGCACCTCACCCGGGTCCCAAGAACACACTTGGAAGCAGGGTACATCATCTCATTAAATCCTTCTAAGAACTGGGGCCTTATTATTATCTCCATTTTACAGGTAATCAGAAGAATCACAGTGTTAGGCTGCACCCTGTAGGCCTGCAAGTCCTGTAATTGGCCAGCCTCGAGACCAAAGAAAATGCCTGGAGACAGCAACAGAGACATCAATGGTTTATTGAACAGGGGATCTTACACGTCTGAAGCAAAGTTCTAGAGTGACTCCCCACTCTGTACCAACAGCAGACAGGACATGGCAGCAGTCTTCATGGTGGGGGTTGGGTGGGGGGGTGTACCAGTGTACCAATTATAGGGGGGACTGATGTCAGGTGGGCTCATCAGTTACCGGGGAAACCAGCAGAGGAAGACATCCCTCACTGTCCCTTTGGTTAACAACCATCAAGGGGGCAGATATTTCCCTTTAATAACCCAGCATGCTGGAGCCGTTCTGTTCTAAGAATCAGAAAAATTTCTGGTTGGAGCTGGGGCAAGCACTTAAGCAGATAGTGATAAGCTCTATGATTAAGAGGAAAGGTCAGTCCTGTGACTAGGGTGAGGTGAAGCAGGGACTGTTCGATCAGGGGATGTACAGAGAGCAAGAGAACAGCCATCTTGTGTGGCCTGATCATACACACAGGCTCACTGAAGCAGCATCCAAGATAACCAGCTAACAAGTATTGGGCAGAACTTCAGTCACAAAAGGTTTTCCAGGGCCTATGTTCCTTCCACCTGTTTAGGCTGCTTTAGAGTAGGTTCTTTACTAATGCAGATTATAAGAATGACCTTCCTTTGGTGCTCTATTTGTTTTTGCTATTTTCAGTATTTTATTCCCATTCATGTATTTCTCTTGCTTATCTCCAGTACATCTGGAAGTTCTTCATTTCGTTTGCTCTAATATTTTGTCATTTGAGGGATTATTGAATGTCAGAGTTTACGTCATGGCTCTTCACTCCAGGATCTGCCCTCAAGCAGTAAACTGTATGGCACTTACATCTTGCTTTTGGCATATAGGGGAAAAAATCACAGTAGTTATTGGCTGTCATTTATTAAGTGTATACTATCTTTGGATACTGTGCATTATCTAATTTATTTTTCCAATCAAATGAGGTAAGTGCTAGTGGTATCTTTGGTCTACAGCTAAAGAGACAGAGGATTGGGATTGTAACATTATAGTAACATATTGGCTGCTTTATTAGTTTGCTACAGCTGTCATAACAAGGTACCTCAGTCTGGGTGGCTGAAAAAACAGAAATTTGTTTTCTCACTGTTCTGGAGTCTAGAAGTCTGAGATCAAGGTGTCAGCAGGGCTGTTTCCTTCTGAGGGCTGTGAGGGAAGGATGGGTTCTAGGTCTCTCTCCTTAGCTTGTAGACGGCCATCTTTCCCCCTCTATCTTCACACGTGTTCCCTCTGTACTTGTCTGCGTCCAAATTTCATCTTCTTAAAAGGACACTAGTCATATTGGAGTAGGACCTACTCACTTTCCAAAGACCTCATTTTAATTTAATTACCTCTTTAAAGACTCTATCCCTAAATATGGTTACATTCTGAGGGTTCAGCGAGGAGGGGGGAGGCGGATAAAATTCTCCCCATAATAGCTGCCTTCCTTTAAATAGAACAGCCCATAGAAATCAGGGGTGTATGACTCCCTTCCACGGACTAGGCCTAGTTTTGGTTCTTTGGAATGAGGAGGACAAAAGAAACTAAGAATAAGGATAGGTTAATGTTTAAACGTCTACTTTAAAAATAACTACATTGTATCTATTGCAAATAATTAAACAGCATTCAGGTCTCATCCACAGTGATACTTTAGCCTTTCACTTGGGCAAACCTGGATTGCTGACCCTCTGGGAGAATGAGTATAAAGGGTCTTCCCAGGGGGGGCTGCTGCTTCAGGGAGAGGCCTCTTCTTGTCTATTTCATTACTGCTTTCAAGGCAGAAATAATGGTCAGATAAGAGATATAACAACAACTCCATGTCTCACATGGCGCGATTTCAGAGGGCAGGTTTCTCTCTGCTCCTTGGTGGCACACATTTCCAACAATTGAAATACAGGGTGTCTGCAAGCATTGTGTGAGTATAAGTTGCAATTTTCAAACACTGTCTTCTGGAAAAGTTACAGACGGAGTTTAGTTTGTCTTAATTTCAGTACTATAATCAACAGGCAGACTTTGCTATACATGCTTGTTTCCCACAGGAAAGGCAAAAGTTGTTAATTGTACTATGATGATAGGGTAGAGCTATAGGACCCTCCAAAGAGAATTTGACCAGTATTCTCCAAGAAAAAAAAAAAAAAATTGCCTTTTTTTTTTTTCCTGTTCTTGGGAACAAGAGGGAGAAACTTTTTTTTTTTTTTCAAATAAAGAATGGCATCTTTTTCACTATTAAAACAAATACGAATGGGTCATCTCCATTTGTTTTGAAAGAATTTAGTTTGATGATAACAAAAGACCACAAAATCTATCATTTGTACACTGATGGCTACTACCATGAGGTTTATAAACTGATTCTGTCATTGATCCTCTAGCTATTTAGACAAAATACTCCCCTTCTCTGTGCATCAGTTTTTTCATCTAGAAAACAGGTATGGAATGAGAGTGGCCTTAAAGTTCTATTGCAGGCTATCATCTTCCTACATAGGATGGACTGAGGTCCAGGACACTGGAGCAGCAGGGCATGGTGCAGATGAATGGTATATATTCTTCTATATTTCTTAACTCCATCAAATTACAACTGAAAAATTATTGAAAGTCATGGTTTGTGGTTTGTAGAGGTCTATGTTCCATGGTGTGGCCACTGTGAAAATTAACACTAGGCTTGAAGGTAGCAACAACTACAGTCTGATGTAGCCTAAGGAGATAAGCATCCCACCTTAAGAAGTCAGGATGTTGTTCAGGGATTTCCCTCCACCAAGATTTTGGATCCAACAAAAATGTATCAGAGGATTGTCAGGATGGCAGAAGCGGAGAATCCATAGTAGATGTCATTCTGAGTACTCTGATGAAGTTAATTATTCTGATGACTTCAGAAGGATCCCTTCTCAAGCACGAAGTGATGGATGTAGTTCTGGAAAACAAGGCATAAGTGAAAGTTCAAGGAAAAAAAGATGTGACTGAAGAGATGGTAGCTTTGATAAAAATGTCCTTGACAGTGAGGTGAAGGTGTTTGAATGTTAAGCTCTTTGGTGTGGACACTGCAAAAAAATGGAGCCAGAATGAAATGCCTAAACTTCAAGAGATTTGACTCAAATATAACCTATACTTTTTAAGGTATATCCTATTACCGTTTATTGATAAGGTATTACAGTTAATCTCTGTGTGTTTAAATTTTGGGCTTCACAGACACTTCATAAAAGTTATTGATTTCTTCAAATTTATAAACCTGATTTCTTGAACCAACAATACAGTGTTTAGTCTCTTTCTCTAGTCCTGTGACTAGTATTTATTTACATTCAATTTACCATCTCACTTCTTTGATCATGAACAAGTAACCCACTATGGCAACTGATGTGCTAACTTGAGCATCGTTAGCAAGAACTTGAGTTATCACTGGACCAGAGGGTACGTCTGCAGTGACCCATATCAATTTTACACAGCTGCATTTTAAAGATTTTTAAGGACTGGAAGTCCTAGAGTAATTTATGGATTGACATTTAAAAAAACATTTTAATAAATACTATACCTTGATCCTATGTCCAGTAATAGTAGACTAGGCAATTCAGATAAATCTTGATGCTTAGAACAACTAGAAAACATCTGATTGAAGGGTCAGGCAGCTAACAAGAAAATGAATTACAGAGCCAAGAATCAGAAAAAGAAGAAAGCCCAGGGTACTAGGCAGCTAGAAAACAAGAAAGGAAGAAAATCTCCATATACTATTGTGGAATGATCTTCAGGATATATATTTTAAAGGAAAAAAAAAAAACAAACAACCCAAGATAGAGAAAATTATGTGTAAGATGTTACTGTTTATCTAGTAGAGGGGTACTGGGACTTCCCTGGTGTTCTAGTGGTAAAGAATCCGCCTTCTAATGCAGAGGAAGCTGGTTCCATCCCTGGTCAAGGAACTAAAGATCCCACATGCCAAGAGGCAACTAAACTGGCGCGCCACAACTACTGAGCTCGCACGCTTCAACTAGAGAGCCCGCGTGCCGCAAACTACAGAGCCCACGCGCTCTGGAACCCGCGCCACAACTACAGAGCCCACGCGCCCCGGAGGCTGTGCGCCACAACTAGAGAGAGAAAACCCGCACGCCACAACTAGAGAGAAGCCTGCGCGCTGCAATGAAAGATCCCGCGTGCCGCAACTAAAACCCGAGGCGGCCAAATAAATAAATATTAAATAAACATTAAAAAATATATATAATAGAGGGGAACTAAGAATACACAAATGTATGCTTATAATTAACAAACAAATAATGGGAAGTTAAATCACAACATTAAAAATTGTTACCTATAAGATGAGAGAGGCTACAGGCTAAAGGAGAAAGACCTCTTTGAACATACCTTGATTTGACCTTGGAACTATGTAAAAATATTTTATGTAAGGATAAGGTTAAACTTTAAAAAGCCAAATCCCTAAACATAACAGCAAAATGAAGCAAATGGATCTGTGTATTCAGATGGTAGCATAAGTACACAGGAAATTATTTCCAAATAATTTGAAAAACAGTAAATCAAACAGTCCTAGTGTGACATAATTATTAAGGCAGCAGTTCTCAAAGTTTTCGACCCATGCACGTTTTAAAAGTATTGAGGATCCAAAGAATTTGTGTTTCTATAGGTTACTACTATTGATATTTACCTTATTAGAAGTTAAAACTGAAAGAATATTTGTTTTATTAATTCATTTAAAAATTACAATAAACCCTTTTCAACATACATATTTTATGAAGATAGCTATATTTTTCAAAATTAAAAAATTAGTAAGAAGATTAGCACTGTTCTATATTTTGCAAATATCTTTTAAATAAGTTTCAGGATAATTGTGAAAGTAATTTTAGCTTCACAGACCCATTGAAAGGATCTCAGGGACCCGCAGGGGTCCCCAGACCACAGTTTGAGGATCACTGCCTTTAGGACAAAGAGAAGGTTAACATTTTATTTATTTATTTAGTAACCACATCGTTGGTGGTAGTGTTGGGGATGGCTGTGGCAGAAGCTGGTACACAGGACAATTTGAGAATGCCTTGGGAATTAGTGTTTGGATTGATTTCCAACAATGGCAATCATTAAAATGCAATTTGCTCTCCTGAAATTTTATTGAACAAAGCATCAGCGAGTTTCTCAGGGAGCTATTTTTTGAGACTTGATCCTATAGCATTGCAGGAGGTGGAGTTTCCCCTAATATAGGTACAACAGAACCTTAAGACTGCAAAGCCAGGCACTTTCTGGAGAAGAAGATGCTCATCTCAGTGACATGGGGCACAAAGACTTGGGAAAAGATGAATAGTGAGACACACCAGGTAAACTTCTTATTCAGCTCATCGTAGTATTTGTTCCAATTGCTTATTATCATGGATTCATGGCTTTTTATATGCTGAATCTATTCCAGTAAACAACTACAACTGTTCTGTTTGTTTAGTTTTAATTCTCAAGTTAGCACTACTTACACCGTGGGGATTCTTTCAGGCTTTCTTGCCACTCTCATCTTAACTTTCTTTATTGTTACTCCAAACATAGGAGATCATCCTTGCTTTCAGTCAGCATGATGTTCTAGACCCATCAGAATTTCCCTTGTCTCAAAACTTGTAATCAGTTCCTCTTCAAGGAATTTAGTTTCTTGAATAGAGGTGGAAATCTCCATACCAGTGTTTATGTTAGACTGTTTTGCGTGATGCACCTGGCTGCATCAGAAGACTGTGAGAACACTATGATGACAGACTAAAAACCCTGTTTTTAAAGGCTAAGTGCCTGTTATTCTTTTCACAGAAAGTCCTTTATCTTGTCCCCAAATAAATTTTTTTTTCAATCAAACTCACTTTTCTTCTTGAGCTGATAGCTTCACTCTTCTCTGCCATATAAAACATCACCTCACCAAGGTTAATTTACTAGATTTTGGGCTGCCTATCTAAACAATGTGTTTAAAAAACAGTATTATTAAAAATTTTATAAAGCATACAATGGACTTTTATCCAGGTATATATTTCTAAGATACACATAATACATTAGTAATTTTAATATTTCACTTTGAGCTTTTGGAAGAATTAATATAGTCCACAGCTCATAAACATGAGGATGCTCTTACTATGTTTTCTTTTTGCAATGCATTGTTGCAAATGATTCTCCCAGTCATTATCATCTGTACACCAGTTATTTTAAAAGAAAATGAAATTTTAATTTTTCCAACACTTTCCACTTTCTGATTATTCTATTAATTCCATTAAATATAATAAAAATATAATAGAAATTAAAACTTAATATATATGTATGCATGTATAAAGTGTATCCTGGCTAATGGAATGGTATAGCTAAAAATCTCAAAGGTTTGGCTCTATACTCTCCATCTCACTGCTGTTCTGTACCAAGAGCCTAAAATAATCAGACACTAGACAGTTAATGCTTTTATATTTTTTGTCACCCTCTTGGAGTAAGAGTGTTGGAAAAATTGAAATATAACATATTTTAGTAATGTGTGTATAAATAAAACATTTTATGTGTATATTATATGTATACGCATAAATATATGTACATATACATATATGCACACACTTATATTATGGTATAATTATTTTAATCGCAGGCAGCACTGAATTTCAATTTCTTAAGATTTTTGGTCAAATACAGCTATTTGGCCAAATACAAATACATTAAAACATACAGAGTATCTTAATATTTCACTAGTTTATTTTCAAGATATCAGTTTAAAATAAATGTTGGGGAAGAAAGAGTAAATTAAAACGAAGCTACAATCAAATTAATATCAAGAATTATTTTTTAGGGGCTTCCCTGGTGGCGCAGTGATTATCCGCCTGCCAATGCAGGGCACACGGGGTCGAGCTCTGGTCCGGGAAGATCCCAAGATCCCACACGCCGCGGAGCAACTAATCCCATGCACCACAACTACTGAGCCTGCGCTCTAGAGCCTGCGAGCCACAACTACTGAGCCCGAGTACCACAACTACTGAAGCCCGCGGGCCTAGAGCCCATGCTCCTCAGCAGGAGAGGCCACCGCAGTAATAGGCCTGTGCACCGCAGCGAGGAGTGGCCCCCTCAGGCCGCAACTAGAGAAAGACCACGCGCAGCAACAAAGACCCAACACAGCCAAAAGTAAATAAATACAATGAGCATCTGAGGTAGTATTTGTTGGCCTCATTCCACACATGAGGAAAATAAGGCAAAAAATAAAATAAAATTAACTTAGCAATGTTATGCACATAAAATATTTCTTTAAAAAATTATTTTTTAAAAGTCCAGTGTTACATTTATACAATGTCACGTCCCAAATTTGAGTGGGATATTTTTATACAGTTCATATTCTCAAAACACTGTTCCACAAGAACCAACAGGTAGAAGACACTGATATATTTGAGCTATATTTTAGGTGCAACTCCAGTCACATCACATATACATATTCCTAGTATTAAATGAGGTGTAACTTTATAGTTTTCTTTTTTTTTCTTGGACATGTGCAAGTACTTTAGAAAGTTATCATCATTGAACATTTATCATTTTATGCATGAATGGGCCATGCCTACACTCTCAATTTTATATCCTGTATTATTTTCACAATTAAAGCAGACACGATATAAAAAGTCATTTTTTAAAGAATTAAAACATATTTAAAAAACCCCTTAATTTATTAATGGATATTTTTCTTCATTCTAAGCACATGAGGAAATCCTCTGGGAAATATTTTGTCTCTATGTTTTATTATAACCTACATTCAAATTATTCTTTTTAATATGCCTAATATAAAAAGTCAGAAATTTGAAATTATAAATCACCTAGAAAAAATAATATAATACACTTTGCACAGATGTAGGTCATACTTATTAATTCTGAATGTAAGCCCTTAAGCAAAGATTCAAAGTAGTTTCCCCATCGCAAGACTTTAGTCCTTAAGAGACTTTTCATGGCTAGTCACTCATTTGTCTTGGCATATTGCAAATTAAACATATTAGGTCACCTATGTATTTTCATATGCAATATGAACAAATGGTAATTTTTGCATCAAGTGGTCACTTTGTAGAATAACATAACTTCTTTGGGAAGCATTTCCATGCTGATTCCCTGTAAAGACTAAAATAGTTTTAAATATGCCATTCATTCCTAAGAGCCTAAAATGAAGAGATGGGTTTTGGTTTCCCGAATTGAGGATAGGGGAACAGCCCTTCTCTATTTTTAAAAAATTTATTCCGATTAATAGAGAAACAGTAAATGCAAGTGACATGCAGAAAGAAAGAAAGCATGGAGCGGATCCTCACAGTAAAGGCAGGAGTGGGACCTAATCCCTCCCATACAGAGGAATTTCACTCAGAGAAATTAGGGAGTGGAGAAAATGGCAGAGTTCTTCCCACAAAGCCGCGTGGCCCAGAAATCTCCCAATTAGGATAGACTCACGAGGGACACCGTTGGTAAACTTCAAACTGCGCGCGCAGCGTCTGGATTGGCTATCGATAAACGTGGCACCTGGTTGATGTGTGCGATAATTTGAATTGGATTCTCACTTCCATTTGTTTTTCTTCTGCCTTTCTAACTTAATATTTGGCAAACCCAAACCCAGGGAAAGGGGAGGAGAGCCAGCACTCCTCCCCAAAGGAAACATAAGTGAATAAAACGATTTGTACCTTCCTTATTGTGCGCCAAGCAATTCATTAGTCAGGTATGTACACGTTAAAATTAAGGATGGAGCGCTCAAGCCATTGTTAGCAAAATCTTTTGCCGGGTTCAAACTTAAAGGCGAGAGGATTTTCCTTTGGGACAAAGTGCATTTTGTCTTCTCCACTACGTTTGTCTGATAATGAACCTCACCCTTCTCGACATAAAAACATATAAAAATGTCTCGAGTATTGCTGCAGCACCACCTACATTGTAGTGGAAGTAATTTCTAACAAGATGAAAATGAGGAAACGCGAACAGAAGGAAGACCAAATGAAGACAGAAAAGATGACCATCTGCAAACCAAAGAGAGAAGCCTCAGAATAAACCAACCCCGCTGACAGCAAATCTTGGCCCTCTAGCTTCCAGAACTGCGAGAAAATAAATCTGTTGTTTAAAGACCAAAAAAAAAAAAAAAAAAAAAAGGAATCGCGGAACTTGTTATACTTTGCACCAAATAAGAAACACCTGCTGTATAAAGTGAGTGCCACTTCTCTTCAGAAGATTGAGTGGCTCTGAAAAGAGCCTTTGGGGTGTGGGCCTAGCCTTACCGCTCGCTCCGCTGCGGCCTGGCTCATTTGGAGCTGGTGTACTTGGTGACGGCCTTGGTGCCCTCGGACACGGCGTGCTTGGCCAGCTCCCCGGGCAGCAGCAGGCGTACGGCCGTCTGGATCTCCCTGGAGGTGATGGTAGAGCGCTTGTTGTAATGCGCCAGGCGCGACGCCTCGCCCGCGATGCGCTCGAAGATGTCGTTAACGAACGAGTTCATGATGCCCATGGCCTTGGACGAGATGCCGGTGTCCGGGTGGACCTGCTTCAGCACCTTGTACACGTACACGGAGTAGCTCTCCTTGCGGCTGCGCTTGCGCTTCTTGCCGTCCTTCTTCTGAGCCTTGGTTACCGCCTTCTTGGAGCCCTTCTTCGGGGCCGGAGCAGACTTGGAGGGCTCAGGCATGGTGCGGAATTAACTGCCAAACAGTTCAAAAATAACAGGAAGAACGAGAACAAAGCTGAGTCCTCTTCCTTCACAGCTTCTTAAACAAAGGAGGCAGTGAGTAAAGTCGAGCGTCTGATTGGTGGTGAATCCTGGAAACGTCACGTAACAATTTTGTCCAATCAAAATAAGTGTATTTCAAAATCCGATTTCATTGGGTTAAGTAAAACTAGTTTTTGCCAATGGTACACTTTCATTTTCGCGCCCAGTGAAAACTATAAGTAGGGTAGCTCTCTCTGTATCTATTCAGACCTAACTCATATTGGTGGGTCTTTACTTTCAGCATGTCTGGACGTGGCAAGCAAGGGGCCAAAGCTCGCGCCAAGGCCAAGACTCGCTCCTCGCGGGCCGGGCTCCAATTCCCCGTGGGCCGAGTGCACCGCCTCCTTCGCAAGGGCAACTACTCCGAGCGGGTCGGGGCCGGCGCGCCGGTGTACCTGGCGGCGGTGCTGGAGTACCTGACGGCCGAGATCCTGGAGCTGGCGGGCAACGCGGCCCGCGACAACAAGAAGACGCGTATCATCCCGCGCCACCTGCAGCTGGCTATCCGCAACGACGAGGAGCTCAACAAGCTGCTGGGTAAAGTCACTATTGCTCAGGGCGGCGTCCTGCCCAACATCCAGGCGGTGCTGCTGCCCAAAAAGACCGAGAGCCACCACAAGACCAAGGGCAAGTAGAAGTCCGTCGTTCTTTGCAAATCAGATCTTTCCAAACCAAAAGGCTCTTTTCAGAGCCACCCACCTTATCAACAAAAGGAGCTGTGCTTTCAAAGTCACGTTGTTTTGGAAAGCAAGATACTGTTGAATATTAATCCTATAACAAAGTTTGGCTAAGTCATTTACATCTAGGTCATTTCCCCCAGAGTACCTTAATTGCCTTCCAAAAAGCAAAACATTTGCTTACATAATTTAGGTTAAACTTATGAGCAAAATTAACATCCCTGTGATTCCTCTACAGGGGCAAATGTCCATCAGACAAAAAACAGCACCTTACGACTTTGGCCTACCTTCCCTTCTAATTCAGTCTTACTGCGCACCACACACCCTCCTAAATGAGAATAGAGTAGTAATCCAGACAGGTAAATTACTTGTTTAAAAGTAACTTCAGGCAGAGAATACATTTCATAATGGACTGTTTACATCAATGATGGTGAAGTAAAGGCGGTATGGAACTGCATTAGGAAGAGGGTGTGCCTTAACAAATAGGAAAGGTCGATTGTAAATCACTTATCAGGTTCTTATAGTCCTAGTGCTGTCAATGATTTTTGCTTCCCCTTTCCCCCACCATCATCGCTCTCACCTTCTCTCAGATCACCAAGTCACCCTAGCTAGAGAGGGCCTTCAGTTCCTCTCCACATCAGCTCATGTGTAGTTTTCCTTATGAATACATTTTAATGAAAATGAATTTCTATGGCATTCCTAGTCCATTGGAATAGGTTTTCTGAGTCTCCTGAAATATTTGTTTTATACACACACACACACACACACACACACACACACACACCCACCCAGGCCCCCTGCAGTAGAAGCGCCGAGTTCTAACCACTGGACCGCCAGGGAATTCCCAGTATATCCTATATTTAAATCTGAACCGCAATCACATGTAAATAGTATTCCTTGGAATAAAAGTGACCTCAGCAATCACAAACAGGACGTAAATGTTACCTTTTTTCCCTTTTCTTTTTGGCTTCATTATTTGATGTTGGAAGACCCGAATCCTGATTTCAGTGAATCTAATTATTCAATTTTTCCCTCTTAAAAACTCATCTGCGGGACTTCCCAGGTGGTCCAGTGGTAAAGAATCAGCCTTCCAATTGAGGGGACGCGGGTTTGATCCCTGGTCGGGGAACTAAGATCCTACATGCCACATGCTGCTGGACAACTAAGCCCGCGCGCCGCAACTAGAGAGAGAAAACCGGCACGCCACAACTAGAGAGAAACCCGCGCGCCGCAACGAAAGATCCCGAGCACCGCAACTAAGACCCAACGCAGCCAAAAAATAAAAATAGATAAATAAATTAAAAAAAGAAAGTCATCTGCATTACTTGAGTTTGTATATTTTAAACAACTATATCTCAGAAGTAGAACTGTCAAGTAGAGTAAATGATACAGCTCCAAGGAAGGCCTATGAGTTCTTTCAATTTTTAATAATAAAATATGCTGTTGTTATTGTTATTGATATTGATCATGCAATTACTAACACTTGCCTCATTGCATCATTCTATTCCCCATGGCAAGAACCACCACATTGTTAAAATAATGCCTTTACAATTATTGATGTGGTTTTGATTGATAAAATCAATGAACTTATAATCAAATAGTTGATAAATGAATATAAATTTTTGTTTTAAATAAAATAAAATATTCAAGTGTGATATGTCATTGCTTATAATTCCACGTGTTAACTGAGTTTTTTAAATTAATGGACTATTAACCCAATTTCATTGGATAAAGCACATACTGTTCTTTACTATCTACATAATCAGAAAAAAAGTAAAACTTGTATTTAAAAATGGAGATAACAAAACTTTCCAAAAATCTTTCCAAAATAATTTAGATATTTCTAATTTCAATTAGATGCTGAAGAACTTTTTAGGACTCCATAGTTTATACTGTAAAGTTGTTTTCATAAAAGGTACAGTTCAATTTTAGTAGCACAAGATTTATGAAAGTATTATTTAAACTTTATTCCTGGAGTTGGTCTTCCCATTAATTTTCCTTTCTGCAGACTCTGGACTACCATGAAAGAACCTAACAGTATCTTCCCATATTAGATTTGTTGTGTACTGTCGGGAAGCAAGGATTTTCCTCTACCCTTCTAAGGTTCTTTTAGCTGGTCTAATCATCAAATTGACATGAGATAGATTAACAGGAGAAAATCGAATTTAATTTCATACATACGGAAACCCCACATTCCTGAGAAGTTCAAAAACAGAAAGGTAAAATGAGGTATATATGCCATCCTGAGCTAAGGAATGGCTTAGTGGCTTCCAAGCACAAGAGGATAATTCACATGGACAATAAGAGGGAAATCAAATATTGGGTAATTAGTTTGCCCTGCCATGCAGCTGGCTCACTCAGATAAAATTTTTCTCCGGTAATAATCCTCATAGTGGGAAAGACCCCCAATTCAAATCCTTCTAAGTAGATAAGGGAGGAGCAGAAGTTTATCTTGAGATTGCAGGATCTCAATTGCCTTTACCTCAAAATAATCAATGTGCAAATGTGGCACATTTTGGGGAGCTCATTCTGAACACTTTTGGTAGCTTATCCATTAGTGTACAAATTCCCTTGGAGTGGAGACTGGGTTTTATTCATATTTGCATATCCCCAGACCCTAGTTCAATGACAAGCCCATAAAATATAGTCAAAAAATTCTGTTAATTTTATAATAATAAAAATCCTTATAAAGTAAATAAGTGATATAAATAAAGGCAAAAAAGAAGTTGAAAGTTAAACAAGGATGAGATCACATGGAGGAAAATGTAGGGATTTTCAAATGAATAATTTCAAAGTAGCTAAACTGGAGGAAGGAGCCTAAAGATCAGAGGGGTCCAACGAGCAAAGACCAGTTGTAAAGAGTTACATTGCCTTTTCACTTCATGATATTAATTTATCTGGAAAAAAATTGATCTGCATGACCTTATTAATTTGGTGTACCTCCTACTTCCTTCTCCAGTCTAGCAACAGTCTCACATTTAAATAAATGCTACTGATGTTAATGAATATTAATTACCTGGTGGAATAATGAAGATACTGAGTGATTTTGGGGACCAGTAACTTGGAAGAGGGCAGGGACTCTGGACAAGGGGCAGACACTAAGTACAGAGAATTAGGGAACCTTCAACAATACAAATCTCTGAGGCTCCCAAACAATGCCTTTCCCCTAAGGTTGTTTTTTGTGGTTTTTATAAATTTCTCCTCTTCCAGACCTTTATCTATGCTTACTATTTCAATTGTTTATATGAAAACATTAGTTTCACTGGTTCTGTGGCTGACACCCTCCTGTAATAAAAAAAAAAAAAAAAACAGACTAACAAGAGAAAAACAAAGTTTAATACTGTGTACGTCTCATGTATACATGGAATAAACAGAGGGGAACTGAGTAAAACTCCCAGAAGTGGCCCGAACCGCCACTTCAAATATCATCTTCAGCTAAAGACAAAAGACGTGTGTGTTGGGGGGGCTGTTGTAGGAGGTGACCCGGAAGAGCACAGTAAACAAGGGGAGGCCGATTAAATCCTGCACCTTCTCCAATGGTAAGTTTCTTGTGAGTTATCTTTCTCTTTCTGGCGCATTGAGTGAGACACCCTTACAAATGGAGATTTCTCATATAAATGTAAATTTCCCTTAAAAAGGGGTAAATTCAATTCTGTTTTTAGAGCTTCTCCTGTGTCTGCTTTTTCTCAGAAACAATCCGCTCAAAATAATCCTTATGCTAAAAGATATTTGGGAGTGGCGTATTCTGCTACCCTTCATTAGAAATGTCAGTATAGTATATACCCAAGTATAGTGAAGAAGTAAATTTTTCTTAAATGGAAAAAAAATGATTTATTAAAAAAAAAACTGGCTGCTAGGGAGTTGGTTAAAACTGTATTAAAGAGCATTCATAAGAATAACAATCAGACATAAAAAATGTATTTTCTCTTTAAATAAGGGAAATTGGTTAAAATGTAATCAAAGAGGTTCCAAAATGCCATTTGCGGCATTGCATACATTTTCTTTGAAAGAATATGTGCTTTTATCTGTTCACCAAAATATTGATACGAAATTAGCTACCAGCAATGATCTATGTGTGGTGAGATAACGAGTTTTGCCCTTTTCCACAACATTTATGTTTTGCGTTCGCATTCAAAAGCAATTGTTAAAGCCTTAAACACGGTAACAAAATAGTTACCACCGTGTGAAACACAGTACCAAGGAACAAAAAAGGCTTTTTTTTCTTTTTGGTCAAATTCCCCTCCCCCCTCCCGGGGCGGGACTTCCCGCTACCTTTCTTCAGGTTCTCAGTTCGGTCCGCCAACGGACGTATAAAGGCCTGCATCTGGGCGGCCTGGAAGTTAACCTTCGTTAAGCCTCCAGGTTTTTGGCATGTCTGGTCGCGGCAAAGGCGGTAAGGGCCTTGGAAAAGGGGGCGCCAAGCGTCATCGCAAAGTTCTGCGCGATAACATCCAGGGCATCACGAAGCCTGCTATTCGACGCCTGGCCCGGCGTGGCGGTGTGAAGCGCATTTCTGGTCTCATCTATGAGGAGACCCGCGGGGTGCTGAAGGTGTTTCTGGAAAACGTAATCCGGGACGCCGTCACCTACACAGAGCACGCCAAGCGCAAGACTGTGACTGCCATGGACGTGGTCTACGCGCTCAAGCGCCAGGGACGCACTCTTTACGGCTTCGGCGGCTGAGTGTTCGCGCTCTTTGTTCAACAAAAGGCCCTTTTCAGGGCCCCCATCTTTTCATCTGAGGAGCCGTGATGCTGGTTTGTTTTGAGCTTTTTCACGCTTCACATTCTCTACATCCTTGGCTCTTCGCTTTGCTCTTTACCCTTAACTATTCAGGAGCACAACTTACACCCTTTACTGTGAAAGTTCCTTTGCTTGAGCACAGAAAGCTTAGATGGTCATAAGCTGGAAGCAAACGGATCACCCAAGTAACATATGACTTGAAAGTTTTACCAGAGTGGCATTTCTCTTTGTAGATGGAGTGCAAGTGAATGTTTAGAAAGGGATGGAAAAGAAGTGCACCTGGCTCCTCACTAATTCGTAGCATATTTAGTATACATAAGGACTTACGATTCGATCACAATCACCTATTCTAGCTCCATGTGTCCTCCGCTCAAGAAACAAACCCGTGGCTGTTAAATAGGCTTTAACACTCCAGTACGGAAGGCTGATAAAGGACAGGCTCACTGTAATATCTCACAGAATAGTTAGTGAGGGTGGGATGTGATTAAAAGGCATTTCAACTAAATTATAAAAAAAAAAGGTCGCATTACAGAAATGTTCTCTACGATGAAAAAATACAGGGCAGCCCTCTAAGCTAGGAGACCTAATTAAAAAAAGATCCTTGGTAGAGTTTTTCCTAACAGATTAAGAAATCCAGACCTAACCTCAAAGGAGGCCTTAGTATCTTCCCACAGGTCTTAGAAGCTATAGGAAAAAACCCAAAGCCAAAGGTGAAAGCTTGACTAATGCAGAGACACAGACTAAAGGACAATTGCCCACATGTACAAAAAATGAGAAAACAATGACCAGATTTACATATTTTATAGCTGAAGTTAAAAATTCCCTTGCCTCACCAGTAGTTAATCTTCATAATGTCAAGTGCTAAATACTCATCTAGCCAGTCTCCCAACTCAGGAATGTTTCCTCTTTGAAATACAATCAAGGAAGATAACACAATCTCTGTTCCGAAAAGAGACAGGCCTAACTTCCCTTATCACAAGATTCCAAATTGCTAAGCCTACATAATGTTTGAAAGGGTTGTACCCATTTAGCTGTATAAAAGAGATTTCTCTCCTTGCTTTGCAATCCCTTTAGCAAATTGCCTGTGACATGCTTCACAGTCTGGTTTAATGCTTATGCAATAGTAAAACTTTTCTGTTCCTACTCCCTTTTTGGAGAGCTTTTCTGAATTGGGAGATTTTGCTTTTAATTATATTTCCCCAACATTTTCTGAGGGTCTATTACTATTTGTGGCTTTCCATTGATTTCTCGAATAATTTTGACAAAAGTCTCTCAGTTCTTTAAAACAGAAAAAAGAAAAAAAAAAACCCATCAAAAAAAATCCCTAAGTATTCTGTGCATAGTTTAAATGCTATCTTATACCCAATATTTTAGTATTTGGCTGTAGAAATCTCTTATTACATTCATAGCCTGATTTCTTTTTGATATTACTTTTTCTAAATCCAGACCCCCAACTTTTGAATAATGAAGCCATTAAGGTATTATCTATTTATATCTAAATTATTTTTGTAGTTGTGATCACTAGGCCAAACGTAAGGTTTGTTCTCTCATTTATATTTGTAATGAAGCATATACAGTTGTGAGAACTGTTCTCTATATATTGTGCAATATTTGAAAAAAGAGGGCAGATCAAAAGAGGAAACTATACATCCCTAAGTTAACCAGATAAAATGTTATTGATATAAATGTTTAACAGTTATACTTTTTAAGTTGGGTAGACCATAATTATACGCATATAAAAGACACAAAAAACTGCCAACAGATTTTATTCCTAGGTATAAATACCTTCTCATTTGGTGACAATAATAGCAAATACTTTATGGCATATATCAAAGGGCACTGGGAGGTATGTCAATGTCCTCACTATTCATAATACATACCTAAATTGGGGATTCTATCCTACTCCATACTGATAATGTTGATTAATATAATACATTGACCAGACGTTTTCTCTCTTATCATCAACAGATAGTTGCTGGTTTTCTATGCAGTTATCTCTAAAGGCCCCTGCTACAAAACAGATCTGAAATTGAGTTTTCCAGAAGAAACATCAAAAGAACTTTAATAAATAACTGTACCTGATACTGTCAAGCTCTACCACAGGTCTGATTTAAGATTTTGCAAGCCATATTAGAAGCAGGCTGCTTAACCCAAGATCAACAAAGCAATGATTAATCACTTTTTTTTTTTTTTTGGCCGCGTGGCGTGAGGGGATTTTAGTTCCCCCACCAGGGATCGAACCTTTGTCTCGCTTTAGTGGAAGCACGGAGCCCTAACCACTGGACCGCCAGGGAATTCCCAAGAATTAATCACTTTGGACTGAATGAACTGATTTGATTGTGACTAAAGGTCCTTCACTAAAACCTTTTTATACTTTCAGTTGCTATATTTTTCAAACTGACTCATCAAATTTTAGAAAAATAGTCCATTAAAAGAACTTTTGATAAAAAGTAATACTTAACATGACTTTTGAAAATATAAAATATAGATTGATTGGCCCTGTCTACAAAACAATATAGAAGAGTGATGGGATTTTATACAAAATCCTTTTTCATAGGAATGTGGTTATTAATATAGGCTTAGAACTAACCACTCCTCCTTAAACAAGTAAGCCTTCATCCCTTTTTCACAACTATGTCATATTAATAAAAAACAGACCAAGTTACACAAAAGATAAAAATTTAAATACTCTATTATAAAATACCTATCTAAAGGTCTGAGCATATTTAATCCAATTCTTGATCTTGGCTTCCTAAATATTATGAAATATGTATTTCTTATACTATTTGCAGAGATTTAATTCTGCTACAGAGAAACAAATGTGATGGATGAAACTCATAAGATGCATTAAGTACTGTATAGATAAGTAGTTAGAAAGTAGAGCACATGTGTGTTAAGTATAAGGAGAAAGGACCAGGAGATCTGCACGATCCTTGAGGCACTACTTACACCTGATACACCTGGACACTAAATATGCCTGGGTTACATGAGTCACTAAATTTTCCTGATACACTAAATATATTTGGGATATGGGGTATCCATTCTGGCCCCCATGCGTCCTTTGCCCAAGATAACACAAATAAAACCCATGTCTATTTGGCAGGCAAATTGGTGAGCAACAGATGTGGCCAGGGGTAATAATCTCTCTTTGATAGGTACTGGGCCAGGGTCTATCTGTGGACCTTCTTGCCCAAACCTGGACTCTGGGCTTCATAACCAAACCATCAGTAAGGAAGGTTGATGCAGCAGAAAGATATCTGAGCATTGTGTAACCCATGATTCAGCTACTGTGGCCCATCTCCTTGAACCCTTATTTTAAGTCTTAACTTACCCTACATCTTTCCCCTTGTCTCAGGTTATGTGTTTAAATTGATTTAAAAAATCATGCATCCCCAACATTTTGATTTCATTTGAGTCTTTTTATGCCACGGGAGAGCTTGCCTGGTAGTGTGTTTGGAGGCTACCAGGGCATCAAAGTACCTTCCCACAGGACAGTGGGGAGTCAAACGTGGAAGTAGGAAAAATATTAAGGAAACTGAAGCCAGTAACCTAGGGGAGAGAAGACGGTCCTCAAGCCAGGGTGGCAGCATAGTGGTACAGAGAATTGATGTTTCCATATATATTTTGAAGGCAAAATCAAGAGGATTTCTAGAAGAATTGAATGGACAAGAATGAAGTAATTATCAACTAAATGGGGGAATGTTTTAATGAAAGATTAGGATGGGGGAGTACCAAGGATTCTATTTTGGACATGTTAACTTTAAGATGTCAAACATCCATGTGAAGAAAAAATATAGGGAACTGTGGGGAATTCTCTGGCTGTCCAGTGGTTCAGACTCGGTGCTTTCACTGCTGAGGCCTGGGTTCAATCCCTAGTGGGGGAACTAAGGTACTGCAAAGCCACTTGTCCCCCACCCCCCCCCCCCCAAAAAAAAAGAAAAGAAAAAGAAAAAGAAATTGGGTGTATGTCTGTCTGGAGTTTAGGAGAGAAGCCTGGGTTGGCAATATAAAATTGGAAGTCATTAATGTACAGCTGGTATTGAAAGTCTGAACTTGGTGAGATCTTCAAGCGAGTGAGTACAGAAAAAGAAGTAGTAAAAACTTAACCCTGTATCCCCCAACATTAAGGGTCTGGGGAGAAGAGATGAGCTAGCAATAGATACAGAGCCTCTGGTAAGAGAGAACCAAGTGAAGAAAGTATATCAAAGAGAAATTGTAGGGTCAATTATGTCAGTGTTTCCAATAGGTCAAATAAAATGAAGACTAATAATTGGCCATTGGATGTAGAAAAATGATTGTGTATTAGTTTATTTTCTGTCTTTCCCTAGTAAAAAGAGACTGTTTTTTTCCTTGCTGTATCACCAGTGCCAAGTACAATGCCTGAAGCACAGCAGTCATTCAGTAATATTCATGAATAAATGAATTAATTAACTAACATTCCTGATGCTATTGACTGAGAGCTTTCCTGTATACTCACTAGGTTAGAGTCCTGAACAAGCAATGAAACTGTGTTAAGTAATACATGCTGATTCTCAGGGTATTTAGTCACAATACTTTTTTCTATTTGTTAAGGTTTTAGTGTAGACTATGTTGTGTTTGTTTTTTGTTTTTTTGGGGGTTTTTTTGTCTGCATTGGGTCTTTGTCGCTGCACGTGGGGTTTCTTCAGTTGTGGCGAGCGGGGGAGCGGGGGCTACTCTCTGTTGCAGTATGTGGGCCTCCCACTGCGGCACCTCCTGTTGCAGAGCATGGGTTCCAGGTGCGTGGGCCTCAGTAGTTGCAGCATGTGGGTTCAGCAGTTGCAGCACGTGGGCCCTAGAGCGTACGGGCTTCAGTAGTTGTGGTGCACGGGCTCAGCGGTTGAGGCTCTCAGGCTCCAGAGTGCAGGGTCAGCAGCTGTGGCACACGGGCTTAGCCGCTCTGCAGTATGTGGGATCCTCCCCGACCAGGGATGGAACGCATGTCCCCTTCATTGGCAGGCAGATCCCCAACTACTGCACCACCAGGGAACTCCTATGGTTTCTTTTTTAAGGGTAGTTTTCCCAGTACAGCTGGAAAGGAAAGCCAAGAAGTTGTCCTTGGTTTCTGATGTCTTGATTCTATAACCGCTGAACCTAGCAGATGTTTATAGCAAGAACTTTTTAGGCAACAAACTTTAATCCATTAACAACAGATAAAATAAACCCATGAATTTTGAACTAAATCCTCTCTTGGGAGAAAGGTAAAAACTTGAACCCCTGGACAGGCCCTCTCATTGCAACAAAGGATGATTGATCCTTTGTCCCTTAATTTGGGTCTGAGCTTTGGGTCTGAGAGTTCCACAGCCTTTGAGAGCATTCTCTTAAAGTTGAAATTGATGAAAAGATGGTATTAAAACACCGAGATTTCCCCTTAGATTTGAAAAGGCCTGTGGGACCAGTAAAAATGGGAGGTGCTAATGAGTTGTATTTGAGGTGACCCAGTCCTACAGGTTCTGATTAACTGGTCTATGGAAAGACCAGTTATTATTTAAACAAACAACTTTTTCATAGTAATTCTTATGTGCCTTCACATAAGAGACAGATCTTTTGTCCACATGATGTCTGAGTTTCTCTTTGGCAGTTAAATTCTATGGCTATTCAGAAAAATGAGATGAGGTTGATAGAAAGTGAGAAAGAGAAAGACAAAAATCACAGCAAACCTATCGAGTTATGCTGTGATCATCCTCAGAAGGCTAAGGAAGGCTCCTCCTGCCTTTTATTTACCACCCAGAATGTGAGTACAAACGAACAGGTGTGACACAGTAGGAATAATCAAGATAATATCTCCAAGTGCAAAAACTGTTTCAAAAAACATATTGACTTTAGGGTATTTCCCATGGCCCCATAACAGACGAGAGAATCTCAGCTGGAATGTGGTTGTGATGCAATTAGGGATGAGGCATAAATGAGTAATAACTGCTTCACGTTGCACTTACTATTTGTCAGGCACTGGTACTTAAGCACTTTTCATTTATCAACTCATTAATCCTCAAAACAATCCTTTGAGCGAGGTATCAATATCATTATCACACAATTGTATAAATGGAGAAATTAAGGCCCAGAAAAGATATGTAACTTAACCCGTTCTCACCACAAGAGAATGGTGGTATAGGTTTAATCCCAAGCCATCTGCTTCTAATGATTATGCTTAAATGTTTCACCATCTTGCATCCCTTTGGTAGTAAAGTCACAAAACAGGACATTTACATCTCTTAAAATATTTATTTTTATCTTTTACATCCTAAACAGAGAGATTATTCTTTATGTCAAAAATATATGTGGGTCTGCTTAGCGGTGCCAAATCGGACGATTTTTCACAAGTTGAAAACAAGTACATTTTTCATTAACATGCTTACATTAGTGACAAAAAAATTAAGAAAAATATGTCTAAATAAAACATATGTGCTTTCCATGTGTGGACTAGGAATTTTGTACTTTTGCTTTATCTGAATCCATTACTATAACTGTCCCTCCCCAGTTCTTGTCACCAGTGACAGTCACCATTTCACCAAATACATAAATTAAGACTTAATGAGCGCCAATTATGAGCCTCGCCTTTTAAAAGCAACCAAAAAAACCCTTTACTCACTTGACTCTATGAGTGGACTAATTTGTTTAAAATGTTCTCCCTATCCTTTGTGGTAAATAAGTGATCCAGACCAGCAATAGGCTACTGACTATCCCTCCAAGCACATAGAACATGCCTGCGAGCTTGATTTGACAAGATAGTTATTACCTTTAGAGGGGCAGAGATGTCACTAACTAAACTTAAAGACGAATTCTTTTTCTATAAAACACTTTCCCAGTTTGGGATCTGAATACACTTTTTCCAAGTAACACTGCCAGACTCGATTGCGTGTGACTTTTTGCCAGTGGTACAGTGTATTAACTGACACAAAGTTACCCCACTTTTCATAGGTGGTTAAATTATAAAAATTACTTTCTAAAAGAAAAAGTTACGTAGTAGTGAACGTAGGCATCTGCAAGGACTTTCCCCACTACCTCCTTTGGCAAATTACACAACTAAATAAAGACCCCATACCAATTCAGCGTGAATACATCCTTAGGTAAGGAATTGACTGGGTAGCGATCCTAACGACCCCTGCTGTACCTGGACGGGATTGGGAACACACGCGTACCAGAGTAAGCACAAAACAGTTTCGCAGACCAAAGTACAATAATTAAATACACTTTTCGTTGCTTTAACAATTCCAAGCAATGAAAAATATCAGAATCACAGCTCCTTACAAGGGAAAAGTAGGAAGCCCTGAAAAGGGCCTTTTGTTAAAGGAACAGACACAAAACTAAACACTCAGCCGCCAAAGCCATAAAGGGTGCGTCCCTGGCGCTTGAGCGCGTAGACCACGTCCATGGCGGTGACAGTCTTGCGCTTGGCGTGCTCGGTGTAAGTGACAGCGTCCCGAATCACGTTCTCCAGGAACACCTTCAGCACCCCACGGGTCTCCTCATAGATGAGGCCGGAGATGCGCTTGACGCCACCACGCCGGGCCAGACGCCGAATGGCGGGTTTGGTGATGCCCTGGATATTATCGCGCAGCACCTTGCGGTGGCGTTTGGCGCCCCCCTTTCCGAGACCCTTCCCCCCTTTCCCACGACCCGACATAACAAACACTTGCAAGCTCACCAAAGCCTAGCTTCCACGGCTCGCGGATGCAAGCCTTTATACGTCCGTTAGCGGACCGAACTGAGAACCTGAAGGCGGGAAGTCCCGCCCTAAGGGGGGAGGGGAATTTGACCAAAAAAAAAGAAAAAGAGGCTTTCTCTGTTCTTTTGTACTGTTTCACGCTGTGGTAACTTATTTTGTTACCATGTTTTAAGGCTTTAACAATTGCTTTTGAATGCGAACGCAAAACATTAGTGTTGTGGAAAAGGGCAAAACTCGTTATCTCACCACACAGAGATCACTGCTGGTAGCTAATTTGGTATTTTGGTGAATAGATAAAAGCACATATTCTTTCAAAGAAAATGTATGCAATGCTGCATATGCCCTTTTAAAACCTCTTTACACTGGTATATTTAACTCAATTTCCCTTGAGTTTTTAATAAGTTATTAATGTCTGCTTATTATTCCTCCCCATGAATTCTCCATAGCACAGTTTTAAACAATTCCCTAGCAATTCCTTAATCAGCCAGATTTTTTAAATAATTCTTTTCTCCACCAATGAAATGCCTTTAACATCATACTTGGAGCTATTACTAAAATTCTATTCTGTTCTATATACTATGGTTTCCAAAATCTATTTGTTACATTCAGAATTAATTTGGGGATAGATGATTTTTTTTTTTGTCTTTGGTTGATCAAGTGGTCAGCAAGCAAGATTTATGGATTTATTTGCCAGTGATAAAGTACCCTCTTTAATCTAATTTCTGTAATGTACTGGGGACACTAGTCCTTCCTATTGTGTTTCCATTAAAATGTATTAACATTGTAACTTGTTTCAAGAAAAAAGAAAACGCCTTTGGGTTTTTCAGAGGCACCAGGCTTTCCTGCCAACACAGAAAAGTTATAATCATTTCAAAGAGAACTGAAAAGGTGAAGGAAAAATTTTAAAATTTCCAACTCTTTACTCTTAGCCTGGCACAAGAGAAAGGACTCAGGTTTATTTTTCAAACTGCTCTTGTTTACTCCATGACTAAAAGCCATCTAATCCCTTTAACAATGTTTATCATTTTACAGTTACGTATGGGAGGTGGTGGAGCAAGGTGGGGTAAATTGAAAGGAGAGGGAACTAGGTGAGAAACTAGAAAATGGAACAATCTACATTGTGCTGTCTCGTAACTCTTAAGTCATCAAGTCCTGTTAGCACTCTATCTTAAAATTACCCTAGCTTCCAACTATTAAGCCTGAGATTTTAATAATGCATAAAGTTGTGGGCCTGTTGCAGCTTAGGGAGGAAGCACTCAGACACACTGGCTGCGAATTCGGCCTCCTTGTCAACTCATACCTTCGACTTCTGGATCCTCCAGAAGGAGTAATTCCTTACTTCAATTTCATAGGCAGTAAGTAGCTAAGTAGCTTATTGGATAGGACCCCAAAACTAGGTAGCTTATCGGGATAGGATCCAGAGATAAGATTAAAGAAAACCCCAGGAGTTATTGCGATGCTCTGGCTACTTGCAGTGCAAAGAGTTATCTTCAAATACTTCTGCAAACCGAAGGATACATGCATTATTAGTTCTTCATTAAGTACACGAAAGCTACTTATAATAGTGAAAGGCAACTGTAACAAACTTGCAAAAATGCATGAGAATCAAGGCTCCCCAAAAAACGTAGAAACTTTTTATCTAAAGCTATACTTACACATTCAAAGAAACATGAAACATTTCAAAACAGACCTAACAGCAGACGAGCTCTTTTTTGGAAAGTGTAGGTGGCTCTGAAAAGAGCCCTTGGGTGTGAGAAAGTCTGATCAATCGCTCTGCAATCAGTGACTCACTTGGAGCTGGTGTACTTGGTGACTGCCTTGGTGCCCTCTGACACGGCGTGCTTGGCCAGCTCGCCGGGCAGCAGCAGGCGCACGGCCGTCTGGATCTCCCTGGAGGTGATGGTCGAGCGCTTGTTGTAATGCGCCAAGCGCGACGCCTCGCCCGCGATGCGCTCGAAGATGTCGTTAACGAACGAATTCATGATGCCCATGGCTTTAGACGAAATACCAGTGTCCGGGTGGACCTGCTTCAGCACCTTGTATACGTACACGGAATAGCTTTCCTTGCGGCTGCGCTTGCGCTTCTTACCATCTTTTTTCTGGGCCTTGGTCACCGCCTTCTTGGAACCCTTCTTTGGGGCAGAAGTGGACTTGGCAGGCTCAGGCATGGCGAAGAACTGCGATCAAGGTAAAACGAACGATTAAGAAACCAACAGGTACCTCTTTAACAACAAGGCTTTATGCAAATGAGGTGCGGTAAAGGTTTCTAGTGATTGGTGTTTCTTCTCCAGTGAAGTCATAGCTCAGTTGTGCCCAATCAAGGTAGGCATCCTGAATAGTCGCGTTTCCATTGGCCTAAATGAAAGTAAAATGTTACCCAATCGTATAGCTTCCTTTTAGCGCCCAGCAGGGGCTATAAAAGCTGCGGTTTTTGGTTTTTTGTGTCAGTTATCCCCGAAAGCGTTTGTAGGCCTTTAGTTATGTCTGGGCGAGGCAAACAAGGCGGTAAGGCTCGCGCCAAGGCGAAGACCCGCTCGTCGCGGGCCGGGCTCCAATTCCCCGTGGGTAGAGTGCACCGTTTGCTCCGCAAAGGCAATTACGCCGAGCGGGTTGGCGCTGGCGCGCCGGTGTACCTGGCGGCGGTACTGGAATATCTGACGGCCGAGATTTTGGAGTTGGCGGGCAACGCGGCCCGCGACAACAAGAAGACGCGCATCATCCCGCGCCACCTGCAGTTGGCTATCCGCAACGACGAGGAGCTCAACAAGCTGCTGGGTAAAGTCACCATTGCGCAGGGTGGTGTCCTGCCCAACATCCAGGCCGTGCTGCTGCCCAAGAAGACTGAGAGCCACCACAAGACCAAGTAGGGACCAAGTTTGGGAACAACAAAAGGCTCTTTTCAGAGCCACTTCTATCATCATAAAAAAGGTGACACGACTTGGTACACTTTTAATTCTGAAGTACAGTACTGATATTCTCAAATTAGGTTTCAGTCCTAGGGTATCCTCATTTCTTCTGTTCCATATTTCAGAGTTGGTATTTAGGAGCCATTGTCAACAAAATTCACATTTGTGTTAGATTTCAAAGTCACTGAAGCTACAAGGTTATTAAGTTGACTCATATCTATCTATATCCATATGTGGGAGGTAGGCAAGTGGCATAAGTGAGTTTTTACGAAACCAAAGCATCTCTTGGAGGGGTCCTGAAGTGGTTTTTTGTGAATGATACATAAACTCATTTGGGGTGTCAGGAAGATAGTAAATCCTGCATCTTAAAAAATTTGCTCTTAAAGAGTTGTTTTAAAACGCTTAACGATACCCAGTCGTTACCTAGGCTGGAAAAATTAAGTAGATACACAAAACAATTCAAGCTTGACTGTAACGTTGGTGCTGGATGCTATTGATTCCAAGAGCACTGATGATTAAGACTTACAGTTTGGAAAAAAAAAGATGAATTCTGAAACAACCAAAGGCCGTTTTCAGAATAATAAAGTAAAAGATTCTGGTATGTTCGTATTTCTGATCAGGCATAGCAAGGTCCTTTAATTCTATGCTTTAGGAAAGATTTGGAACATATATGCCGCTTTGCAGTTTTGCCATTTCAAGAAATGCAGGCACAAAGGCAATTTCTTCTGTTTCCTCTTTTATTAAATTCTAATGCACTTGTTTTCAACAAATATCACACACTTGGGTACCATGCATTAAGGATACAATGTTAATGAGACGCCGCCGGTCCTAAAGAAAATCTAATGGGGAGAAACAAAAGTAAATAAAGAACAATGTAGCAAGATAAGCTCAGATATAAGGGGAGCATAGAGGAGTAAGATCTGTGAGAGGTAACACTTGGTCTGAGGATTAAAGGAAATCGGGAAATAGAGGAAAGTGTAGGGATTCCAGCAGAAAATGAGGGTCACCAAATTCATGGCTTGTGGTATGTGCAGGCAAATGACAAAAAGTTCGATACTGGCAAATAAGGCAGAGTGGTCACAAGAGAGGAAGACCCAGAGGGATCTCTAGGCCAGTCCTTTGGTTTCAAATGCTTTACATATACTAATGACTTCCAAATTTTTATGTCCATCCCAGACTTATCTCAAGTTCAGACATACACATACATCTACTTTCTGATATTCTTGTAGATCTCCGGGAAATTCAAAATGTATATCCCAGACTGAACATCATCATCACTACTTTCCCAGTGATTCTTATCTTAGTACTTGGCATCACCATCTACCCATTAGCGTGAGCCAAAATGGTCTGGTGTCTGAGTATTCATTTTTGTGAGCCATTACTATAGCAAAACTCCAAGTTCCTTGTATGGAATGATGAAATTATGTTGAAATTCCAGAAGAGCTTAGGTAGGATAACTGACTACCGGAGTTCAGCACATAGAGAGTTTAGAGACATGGAATATTTGTATCCACATAATTAGAAACGTACACATAACTAGGACTGCTCATTTCCCCTGAATAAATCTTCAAATAATGAGAACTGAAAGATTACTTGGGGAAGCAATATACTGACTGCATATATCCAGGAGAGGGTGCCCTACCCAGCCAGCAGAAAGGGCCATCTCTGTTGTGGGTCCCTCTTGACTTAATATCTCAGTTCCCCAAGCCAGAAGGCCCTGTTTACACACTCAAGAATACCAATCTGATTAGAAATTGGCCTTAGATGTGGCTGGGGCGGGGGTGGGGGACGACTGCTTCCCATCAAATCTTTTTTCCCATAGGAAGGCTGATTCCTGGGAGGGGACACTCAATTACTTTTTGCTTAAGGTGTTAATCCAAGTAGAAAGCATTAGATCATTTTAACTTGGTAAAATATTAGCATCACCCTAAATCCCATGTGGAAATCATAGGTCCTGCATTTCACAAGCTCCCTCAGAAAAGGAATGGGCATGATCACATCTGACAGTCTAATTGTAGCAGTAATGTGTTTTCTAACTAAAAGAAATTAGGAATGTAAGGAAGGTCTAACCACTTGTTTTACTAAGTTGGGAGATGGAAATAACACATACACCTGGTACTTAGAAAATCACAATGTATAAAGTCCACCTGTCTTCCCACAAGCAAAGCTAGTAACAGTAATTAGCAGGGAAACAGTCCTTTTTCAGTGTGCATATGGGCGGCTCTGAAAAGAGCCTTTTGGGGTGAATGGGAGACCTTCAGGCTCACGCCCTCTCCCCGCGGATGCGGCGGGCAAGCTGGATGTCCTTGGGCATGATGGTGACGCGCTTGGCGTGGATGGCACACAAGTTGGTGTCCTCGAAGAGCCCCACCAGGTAGGCCTCGCACGCCTCCTGCAGCGCCATCACGGCCGAGCTCTGGAAGCGCAGGTCGGTCTTGAAGTCCTGCGCGATCTCGCGCACCAACCGCTGGAACGGCAGCTTGCGGATGAGCAGCTCCGTGGACTTCTGGTAGCGGCGGATCTCGCGCAGGGCCACCGTGCCGGGCCGGTAGCGGTGCGGCTTCTTCACGCCGCCCGTGGCCGGCGCACTCTTCCGGGCCGCTTTGGTGGCCAGCTGCTTGCGCGGCGCCTTGCCGCCGGTGGACTTGCGAGCGGTCTGCTTAGTGCGAGCCATGGCTAGATGATTCAGCTAGCGTAAAGGGGCCGCCTGGCCACCTATTTATAGCGAGAGTCACAAGCTGATTGGACAAAAGGAGACCAGGACTATCCAACCGGTAACCGGACTGGTTAGGACTCGAAAATTTTATTTGTTGTTCCCGCAATCCTCCGATAGTCTCAGTTTTCTGTGACCTCAATTTTTTTTTCATTTTTCCTGTAAAGTTGTTTGCTCTGTAACAGCAATTTCCAGTAGAAATAAATACAAGCTACATAAGAAACGGAAACTTTTCTAGCAACATTAGAACAAAATAAAAACAGAAGAAATTATTTTTAATAGTATTCTGTTTAACCCCATATATCTAAAATATTCATTTCAACATGTAATCAATATAATTGTTAGATATTTCACATTATTTTTTTTTATTTTGCACTGTTTGAAATCCAGTGTGTATATTACGTGTCCACTACTTTGTTCAAACTAGCCACATATCCAGTGATCAGTGGCCACAATTGGTTAATAGCAGGGCTGTACCATCACCTCAGCTTTCCTTCAAACACGAATTTTAAGAACTTTTAAATTTTTTTCAGTAAGTACAATCTGATTTGCATGTGAGGAATTAAAGGGTTAATAACTTCATAGGGAAACTCATCCTTACATGAACTTCTTTTCATTGTTAATACAAAACAATTCCATTGCAGCACAATTTATTTTTCTATTTTAAGAATGTAATTCCTTTGTTTTTAAAGACTCTAATTCCCCACCAGTAACCTATGTTTACCACAAGCTACACACCCCTTGAATTTGCATCTACATCTAATAGTTCCTTAGCAACTGGCAGAACCTTAGGAGAGCCTCCTTGCCTGGCATCTGATACATCTGATCCTCCCCCTCCCCCCAGGGCCTAGAAATTACCAAGGCAAGCTATTTTTTTTTTTTAAGGAAAAAATGATCTAATCCCATCAGTACAAGGTCTTTTAACAATAAAAAGACCAAGAAAACGGCATTTAAAAACTAGAATATCGCATTTTTATCCTGAAACTAATGATCATCGACTTATATAGACACCTGTTTGTATGGATGGGTGCAAGGGAGCTTGGAAAATACTTGAGAACCCAATAATAAACAATGAGTATAATTGCCAGGCACCTCAGCTAACTTTTCCAATAAGAAGCCTGAGTATTTAAATTTTCCTTAATCAGCAATGTAAAAGGTAATGTACACTGATGTGAAATTAGGTCTTTCTCAGAAATCTTACGGCTCCAAAAATGGCCTTTGACCTAAGATACAGGTTTGGTTTGATCCCTGAATACTCAGGATGTCTAGAACCCAGAAAACAAAAACGTCTTAAAACTGCCACAAAAAGGCACATTGACCTTCCACCAGAAGTTTGTGCTTTCCAGAGGTTCGTGATGGGTAGAGATGAAGGTGACAATACTTAAGAATGACTCACTCCACATAACCCCTCAAATCTGCCAATGCTGATGAATCAAAGTTTATAGGTTATTTCCCACACTTTAACATGGAGTGGAAATCACTTCCTAACACAAGTTTTGAGGTTGGTATAATTCACCTATAATGGTCCGAAGTATTAATCTAGTGTATAAGAAACTTTGTAATCCTAGTGCTCAGTTCTTCCCAGAAAATTGTAGGTGGCTCTGAAAAGAGCCTTTGGTTTGATTGAGAAACTTGAGCTGCATTAAACTAATCCAGACTTCTATTTGCCTTTGGCCTTGTGGTGGCTCTCAGTTTTCTTGGGCAGCAGCACAGCCTGGATGTTGGGCAGGACACCACCCTGCGCGATGGTGACTTTACCCAGCAGCTTGTTGAGCTCCTCGTCGTTGCGGATGGCCAGCTGCAGGTGGCGTGGGATGATACGCGTCTTCTTGTTGTCGCGGGCCGCGTTGCCCGCCAGCTCCAAGATCTCGGCCGTCAGGTACTCCAGCACCGCCGCCAGGTACACCGGCGCGCCGGCCCCGACCCGCTCGGCGTAGTTGCCCTTGCGGAGCAGGCGGTGCACTCGGCCCACGGGGAACTGGAGCCCAGCCCGCGAAGAGCGAGTCTTAGCCTTGGCGCGAGCCTTGCCGCCTTGTTTGCCTCGCCCAGACATGATTCGGGATCAACAACCGCTATCACAGATAACGAGCAAAAACTTTAAAACGCATATTTTATAGGCCCTGCTAGGCGCGAAAAGGAAGCTGTACGATTGGCTAACATTTTACTTTCATTTAGGCCAATGGAAACGCGACTATGCAGGATGCCTACCTTGGCTGGGCAAAAAAAAATTGAGCTATGACGTCACCGGAGAAAATCACCAATCACCAGAAACCTTTATCCCGCCTCATTTGCATAAACCCTTGTTGTTAAAGAAGTGCCTTTTAGTTTCCTGGTATTTTGTTTCATTTCGAGCGCAGTACTTCAGCATGTCTGAGCCTGCCAAGTCCACTCTTGTCCCGAAGAAGGGCTCCAAGAAGGCGGTGACCAAGGCGCCGAAGAAGGATGGTAAGAAGCGCAAACGCAGCCGCAAGCAGAGCTACTCCGTGTACGTGTATAAGGTGCTGAAGCAGGTCCACCCGGACACTGGCATCTCATCCAAGGCCATGGGCATCATGAATTCGTTCGCTAACGATATCTTCGAGCGCATCGCGGGCGAGGCGTCGCGCCTGGCGCATTACGCTCGACCATCACATCCAGGGAGATCCAGACGGCTGTTCGCCTGCTGCTGCCTGGAGAGCTGGCCAAGCACGCAGTGTATGAGGGTACCAAGGCTATCACCAAGTTTACCAGCTCCAAGTAAATGTGTTTATAGGCGTTGCCAAACCCAAAGGCTCTTTTCAGAGCTGCTTAACACTTCTCAAGAAAGAGCTGGGGCGCCTTGCCTGTCATTTCCGTGCGGGGGGTGGGGGGTGGGGGGTGGAGGGGGCGGGGAGAGAGGAGGAGGAGGTGTCTTTGCTGCATCTGGGTAATATTTGAGGAAGTGACGTTTAACCCAAATTTGGTGTTAATCTGACAAATGTTCAGACAAGGAAGTGCATTTTTGCGAGCATTTCTGGTGTCAACACTACGTTCTTTGATTCATCTAGCCCGTCTCCCTATGTTTTGACTGGACAGACAATACCTGAAAACCTCGAGAGCAACAATGACAACGCCAGGGAAATCCAGAAAGTCACTGGACTGGTTCCCTTTAGATACTAGTTTAATTTCACAGTTAGGAAGCCCCAAATTAAAATGTTTGCAGTTTAGCACATTCTAAAAGTGCGCCTGGGAGCCTGTAAGCATTGTGAATGGAAGCCATTTTTACGTGTACAGGAACTCCAGACCCATTCACTGCATAGCCCTTTTTCTCGTATCACTTTGCAGCAGACCACGATGCCGTACACTAGTGCAGGAACTAAGGAACAAGACTTCAGCCACAATATGTGATCTGAACAGCTAACTCCTTAAAAGAAAAGATAGGTACCCCTGAAAAGAGCTTTTACAATTGAAAACGGCAATACAAGATACAATGCAGTCAGCCGCCAAAGCCATAGTGGGTGTGTCCCTGGAGCTTGAGAGAACAAAGTCTACAGCGGTGACCGTCTTGCGCTTGGCACGTTGGGTGTAGGTTATGGCGTCATCGTCACATTTCATAGTACGACCTTCAGCACCCCGCGGGTCTCTGTAGACGAGACCGGAGATGCACTTGACTCCACCCTGGATGTTGGCACACAGGACCTTACCGTGGCTCTTAGCACCACCATTAACCCTAGCCCCTCCCCGCCTTGCCGCGGCCTTGCCATGTTGAGAGTACAGATAAATCAAAACTCTAAAGACAACAGTGGAAAAAAGGTGTACTCAAGGCGGGGGGGGGGGGGAGGGGGGGCAGCCGTTTATTTGAATTCTTCGGACCAAATTGAAAACTAGAGAAACTCGAGCGGGGAAGACTCGCATTTCTCGCTCCACCCCTTCTTTGTTCCAAACAAAGGCGGAGAAGGAAGTACCCTCTACTCCCGAAGTAGCTGAGTTCATCGTGGATAAGGTGAGGCCTAAGGTGCGGTGCCCTTGGAGGGAAGAAAAGGTGCTGTGGACTCAGAGATGTATTTTAGGCACAAAAAAGAGATTAACCAGAGAATGCGGAATGTGCTGCATGGCCTAGGGGCAGGGATGGATGGAGGCTCTTTTTAATTGTGCCCGTTTTAAGCACTTTGAATTTTGAATCACATGTACACATTGTCCATAAATAAACAAAACACACATAAGATAATAAATGCTTCAGTAGAGATGTGCATGGAAAGCCCAAGGAGCACAGAATAAATAATATTACCAATAGAGGAGGGTGGTGTACAAAACAGCATTCTGGGCACTTGAAGTAAGAAAGTGGATATCACATTCAAGGCATCGGAAATGGTTAGTGGGACTAAAATCTACAGGAGTGGGTTTCTCAAAACGATGACAGGATTTCAGTATAAAACCACTAGGTATGAACCATGAAACGTTTATCAAATAAGATTCTGAAATATTCACGATTCAAGATGCCAATTTAGCGTTGTATGGTTATTTAAATGAAGCAGACTCTCACGTTACTTGTTAAATTAATCTAGCAGTCATAGGAGTTTCTTTGTTCCTCTGAGCATGAAGGAGAAAAAGAAAGTACCATTGGTCCGTTTTGGAACTAGTAGTCCTCTTTTTAACCAGCTAAAAAGAGATGTCAAATTCAACATTGTTACCTTTGCAGCCAGCCAGGGGATCAGAATTGCAAACTGCATAGATCTATATCTAAGGAATATGCAACAATGTCTAATGTTTGGGCTTCCTAGGAGATCTCTTACAAATCAAATGAGACTCCCACATTTTTATTAACTGAGAACAGACAACTTGGTGGTAGTTTTGAATACCGGCAGAGAATTCCATATTGGACAGGAGAAAGAGAATCTGACAACTCTTTAGATCACATTCTTTTGACTACTTTTATGAAGGAGGATTGGAACTGTAATTTCAGGGTAGAGGAACATCTTGGTTTTTTGAGAATCATTAATTATAGACTTTCATTTTTAAGGTTAGGTTCTGAAATTTAAGTAGTTAATATTATAAGAAAGAGCAGGCCTGAGTTCATATTTTACATGAAAAATAGAAAAAAGACTGCAGAGGATTTTAGCCTTCAAAAGGGCTTTATCTTCCACCATCCAGGAAGTCCCCTCTACGGTACAGATTGGCTTATTGTCAATAATAAGGGTATTCTTTGTTTTTTGTTATTTTCATATGTTTAGTAGGTACATTCCTCACCTTCGTTCATGCAAGTTTTTAAATAAATTTGTTTTCTATAACCTCATATTCTTCTATGAGAACCTACTATTTAGTCTGTCTCAGCAGGTTTATAAGATAGAAGTTGTAACAGAGATGCGATAATCCATAGAGCTTAATGAGGGCCTGCTTTCCTTAAGGAGAAACCTGACTTTCTCCCCTAGCCTGTCTTCCTCTGCAGTGTTTCCATGAGCCTTAGTTGTTATAAACTGGAAGTAGCAATGGAATGCTTCAAGCTGGGACTTTATTAGGATTCTTACATCTGAGGAATGTATTCACGATGACAAAACTCACAAGAGATACTCATCAAACTAGAATTCACTATATTAGTTGTAATGAGAAGTATGCCTGGCCTGACTGACCAATTTATTGGTCATAAATTGCTTTAGTAAGTCAAGAAAGTAAATGAAGTAGCCTGATTCCTAAGGAACATTTTCATAAATCTTTAACAGCACTATAACTTCTCTCTCTTTATTCTTGGTATAATTGTATCTTAAACAGTCACACTTGCAATCTAGCATGAATTACTTGTCTCCCTGGAGGATTTTGAGGTAGAGGTCACCAACATTCCTCACACCTCACCTTTCCTTTGCTCAGATTCTAGCATTCCATCTCAACTCCCGTGCACATATCTGTCATTAAATTGTTGGAATTTCACTTTTATATCATTTTACATTTGACTGCATGATTTCTTAATATCTGAGAAACATTAGAGATGTGGAAGTGCTTTCAAAGAACCTCATCCATCTATTCCAGCTCCTGTTATGACCAGGTTCTATTTCTGTACCCCTTCTTCAACTTCTGGGAAAGAACCCCACGTAAGGTTTATAAAACTGAATTCCCAGATGAGAGCCCCCAAAGATGCACTTACATATGGGAGAGGTTAGCGCCCTTCAGGCTCTCAAATGTGTTGATTTAGAATCTCAATATCTGTGTGTACAAAAAAGACTACAGACTTAGAATTTTAAAACAAAACTTTGTCATTTATAAAACTGTGCTGCAAGAAGAAAGGAAAAGGGGTGAGAAGGAGACCTGCAAGCTTAACCAAGCAGATGAGTCCAACCTCTCGTTTAGTGGCCCCCAGGTTTTCCTCTCCCTCTCCATGCAATGAAGGTAGGAGTTAGAACTCTTAGATACCAAGACCATGTTTCCTTGGCAAAACAAGACAAAACAAAACAAAACAAAATACCAGAAAATGGATGATCTGAGGTCACCGAGGGGTGACTTCACTACCACAAAGATGCAAATGCCATTCTGGTCACTGTGCGATCACAGACAAGTCAGTGAAACTCATTGTACCAGTTTCCTTATCTGCAAAACAGGGGTAGAAAACCAGCCCAGTTTCATCAAAAAGTTGTTTGGATCGAATAAGACAATATAGTATCAGGGAAATAATTAAGCATCATGCAATAAGGGAAGAAGAATTATATAGAAAGTATTGCCAATTCCAGTTATAAATCAGGCATATCATTGTAGAGCCAATCATTTTATGTGACCCAATCACCCAGCAGAAGGGAAATTAATTTATTTCATCATCAAGTATTTGTTAAGCACCTATGATTATGTGACAAGCACTATGCTAGTATGGAGGATACACAGTGAAAAAAAGCCTGTGAAAGTTCCTGCTTTTGTGGCACTTTGAGGGGAGGGGTAAGCTAGGCAATAAAAGAATAAATTAATAAAATTCTTAATATATCAGCTCCTTAGTCAGTGATTTGGGTAAAAATAAAGCAGGAAAGGGGATAGGAAGTTGGGGATCTCAATTTTAAGGAGGGTATGCAGACAAGGCATCGTGGAGGAGTCATTGGCATAAAGTGCTGAGTCACTACCTGGGGGAATCTGTTCCAGGCAAAAGGAACAAGTACCCAAGTCAGGTACTTAGTGTGTTCTGGGAACTGCAAGAGGCCGTTGTGGCTGGGGAAAGGGAGCTATGGGGTGAGCAGTTTTGAGCTTTTTGTGTCTTTTTCTCTTAGTCCAACTTAATTTCTGCACAGAGCCTTGACAGCCTGCATGTTTTCTAAATAGCTGCTGAAAAAAATGCCCTGCAAAGCAAGACGAGATGACGCCACCTCTGCTAGGCTCTAGATCCAGGAAAGCAAACAGTGTTATTGCAAAACCATCCCGAAAGAGGTGAATTCCAACAAAGGAGTCTTGTTCTCAGCCATACCCCAAGCGCAGAGCCTGGAATGTACACTCAGTGAATGACACCCCAACAAATGTTTTTTTACAGCTTAATATAATAACCGTACATAGCACTTAGATGGTGTCTTTAGGGAAGTTTTCTTATCTCTAATCATCCCACTCTCACAAAACCCCACGCAAGCCCAACAATTTTGTAAACAATCATCATTTTTGAAAACATATGACAAACTTATATAGCCCCATAAGAAGACACTGATGTTCACTAAAGCATTACTTATAGTGGCAAAAAATTGGGGACAGTCCTACTGGGTAAAACTAAGGGAGTAGTTCAGGAAAATTCCTGTTTCTAGAGTTGTTCAGGTTACTGTTACTGCATAATAAGCAGCCCAAGCTCGGTGGCACAAAACATTTTATTATGTTCATGGATTCTGTGATCAGGAACTAGGTCAGAGCACAGCAGGAATGGATGTCTGCTCCAAGATGTCTGGGGCCCCAGGTGGAGGATCACTGACTTGTGATTCTTGGGACAGCCGCTGAGGGCTGGAATCGTCTGGAAACATCTTCACTCACTTGTCTGGCAATTGACACTGGCTGTGGGCTGGGACCCTCTGCCAGAGCACTTTTATGTGGTCTGGCTTCCTAACTGTGTGGTGGCCCAGAATGTTCAGACTTCTCATATATTCCAAAAGTGAGTCTCCCAGGACACTTAACCAGAAGCTGTGACTTCCCATCTCAGGATAAAAGTCAAAATCCTAACCAGGTCCCACACAGCATTGCCAGTTGTCTATAAGATGATTAAGTGGGAGGTACAAAGGTGGAAGCAGGGATTTCACCCTTAGAAAAGGTCCCTGAAAACCCAGATGAAAATGTCGTTTTACAAAAGTTGTGCAGTCCTAACGATAATTCTTGGGTATAGGACTGTCCTGAGCACAGCTGGACTTCCAGCATCTCTGGCCCTGTTCTGTCAACGCCAGTTGTGCCCTGAGCCATTGAGACAACCAAAACACCCACACGTTTTCAAAATGCCCCTCCAGGGGGCGGTACAGTTTTGTTGGTGGGATGGGGGGAACACGTTGTTTAAAATTTACTAGTTGGGATCCGGTGCCTAAAAGATGGATATTTGTCACAAGAGATACCTTTCCAAAGTTTCTCCTCGTGGGCCCCATGGTGTAATGGTTAGCACTCTGGACTTTGAATCCAGCGATCCGAGTTCAAATCTCGGTGGGACCTGGCTAACCGTTCTCATTTTCATTTTTATTTCTGCAATCTCGTCCCTTAAAACCAGCATTTCCCCCTGTAATCCAGCCCACCACACGTCAGTCATAATGAGCAATAGTATCTTGGTCAGGCTTCGGAAATCTGAGCCCACCGGCTGCTGGAGCGAAGCTGTATGCAGAAACCAGCGCCGCAGGGAGCAGTCGCCAATCCTGTAACTTGTGCCCAGGTCCGGGCGCGGAGGGGCTGTCTCTCGGCTGTCTCCCCGGGCTTTATTCCTAGAAAGGAATCTATGTGCGCATGCAAACGGACTTTCTGTTTTTAAAAGAATGGCCACATTACCCTAAAACTGGAAAAGGAAGTCTAAACTGAGACGTGATAAATACCTGATTAGAAGCTGCTTTCCCTGGCGGCTCTGCTCTTCACTGAGCTTTCTCAGAGGGTGGCATCCGAGCCCACACAGGCAGAGCACGATGGATTAGCAGTCCCGGGCCTTAACCACTTTCAGGCCACCTCGTCCCATCTTAGCTGCAAATTCCTTAGATTCTTTCTTAGACTTATGTTAGTAATACTTCTGCACTTCGATTAAGTTGATCCGTGTGGTACAGTTCTTCAAACTGCAGGTAGCAACCCATGAGTGAGCAGCCCTTGTTGTCACCTTTGAGAATCCTAAGACAGGACAAGTTCTTTCCACTTTGCTCGGGGCAGCTTTCCACATTTTAATGATTGCTGCCCTAACCTGCCCACATCTCCAACCTCATTTGTCACCGTTCCTGTCACACACTTACCTACAAATTAGCTTCTAGTCACAAGCCACAATAAAATTATTTCTATTCTTCCATTTTTTTTCCTCTCCACATTTTCTACCAGCAAAACTTTTTTGCCCTCTCATTTCCCCTCATGTTATGAGGTCTGATTCTCTACTCATTCCTCAAATATTAACTTAGCCCTTTCAGCCCTTCTTACTGAGGCCTTCATTGACTCCCTCTAGGCTTACGTGCCCCATCTGTGTTTCCTCAGCACCGAATGTCCCCTTCTCCTATCACCTCACGTTTTAATTGCTTGTTTGATAAGCCCTCCCTCCTGCTCTAGACAGCAAGGTCTCCTAGGGGAGAGACCAGTACTGTGGCCTTGTTCACCTTTCAGTTCACAGTCCCACAGTCCCTGGTTCCTGTTAGGAGTTCAAAAATACTTGCTGAGTGCAGGGAGTTCCCTGGTTCCTAGTGGTTAGGATTCTGGGCTTTCCCTGGTTGGGGAACTGAGATCCCACAAGATGCTTGGCCAACAAAACAAAACAAAACAAAACAAACAAACAAAAAACAAGTTGCTGAGTGCATAAAGTTTTCACCTAACCTGGTTTGATCATCCCAGAACCCAGGATAGTTCGTGTCCATGCTTGGTTCCAAATCTTTCTGCTCCACTTCTTCCCAGATTTCTTCTCACTCTTTTCCTTCAATGATCCCAAGTCTACAGTGACTCTAAGAACAAGTCTTTGCCCAAGACTGGAGCAGAAGCCTCCCTGAAGGTGAATGTCAACCATGACTCTGTCTTAATGAGACCACAGCAGTAGCTAAAGTTGGGGGGTGGGGGGAAGTGTAATGGGAGCACCGAATTTTGCACTTTTGAATGAGAGTTTGAAAAGAAAGTCTCCTTTGACTACATTCTTGCCCTGTCTTCCTGGAGTCTGTATGTGCCTAGTTTTGGTTACCTATTGGTTGTAGGGAGGCCAGTGCCTGCCATGGGCTTAGCCTCTGGAAAGCACTAATTACACATTTGTCTTTCAGTTGAAGATTTTTGAGCGCTGCACAGAAAGCTAGAATTTAGGCTGAAGGTGTTATTTTTCCCTTTCTGAGGGTTCAGGAAGGAGACAGACCTTAACCTCTGAACGCTGCACTTATTTGTCCCCTACTCAGAAGGGTTTCACTTGCTCCTCTCATCACAGTTTGCCTGGGGGCAAGAGTCTGGGAGAGCTGTAGGATATGGCCCTGGAGAAGTACAGATGCTTTTCTCTGCTAGACGGGGAGCCACTGGTGCACAAGTCACAGGCGCCTTCCTGCACGTGGTGCACTTTTGTTAACATATCAGGAACCGCGCAGGGTCAAGGCCATTGGAGCTATTCTTCCCTGTGGCGTTGGAAAATGTAATCGAACTGGTGTATTCGTCGCTGACTAGTTATGCCGAGGGAAGAGGAATCTACCTGGCTTTCCCCGCACAGGTTTAAAAGCATCTTCTTTGTAAGGACATTTTTCTTGAATCCCCCAGGTTTCAACAGTTTAGAATCTCCAGTGGAGGATGTTTACCCTCTCTCCTGAGGGTTTCCTACCCACTCTATGCAAAAAATGAACCGTCCTTGGCCATTCTCCACCTGTTCTAAGCTTGAGGAAAACTCCCAACCCAGCTTTCCAGAAAATAACCAATTTAAGATTTTTCCAGTAGAAGCCACCCTGAAAAAATCCTTCTGCAAGGGAATCCTGCAAGAAGCCTGGTGTTTACAGGGATACTTATAGGGTTGTGGAGTTTTTTGTTGGTTTGTTTGGGGTATTTGGTGGGGTTTTGTTTGGGGCGGGGAGGGAGGGCTTGCGCTTTATAGTCTGTGTCCACAAGAGGGCGCGCCGTCCTCGAAGCCCGCCTCCAGCGTATCTTCGCTTAAAATCTGAAATCCTGGTAGGCAACCCCAAGCTGCAAGCCAAGAAATTCAGTTTCAATTAGGCCAGTCTCATCCTACAGGCGTCGAATTCTGGGAAAATATTTGGAGCAAAACTGGACTCCCCTATACCACTAAAGAATTTGCTAGGCACTCACTCCTAAACTTGCGCGGGATATCGTCGCGCTCTGAGCCAGCGAAAAGCCAGCCCAAGGAGTTTGTGAAAATACTGGATTAGGATGCGACTCAGAACATTCACCAAGACCCATCACAGAAACTAATTTGTCTTGTGGGTTTTCACAAAGTGTGGGCGCCTATGTGTGTGCGGGAAATAGATGTGACAGGCGGGGCGGGAATTTTCTTTGTGTCCTTTTGGGAGTCTCCTCTGCTCATATTTCCCGTTGGTGAAAGGGGAGCAGGAGGACCGTGGGGCTGGACTCGGTCCTAGGAAAACTCCCGAGCGCTTCTCCTTTCTGCTTCCCCCCCACCGCCCCCCAGCTCTGAGTTGTGTTCCCAGGACAGCAGAGATCCTTCCTCCAGCCGCGTCTTCCAAGCATGTTTATTTCAGTTTTTCCTTAAACACCAATGTCTCCTCTGCTACTTTGGTAAATCTTTCCATATCGCGTCCGTAAAAGAGAAAGATTATCACCCTGGAAAAAGAAGATTTTTCGTGAAAGCAACAGGATCCGATAAAGTAGGGTGAAAGACACCAGGTCTCTACCTCAGTTTCTTCGCCTGTAAAATAGCGATAATGCCTCCCATCTCACAGGGCGATTGTGAGCCTTGGGTGAAGTAATAGTACAGAACACTTGTCACAAAACCGAGCACTCTGTGGGAATGGGTGAGTGGAGGGGAGGATTCCTAACATTTGAAAGTCAATGTTTTCTATTAGATTCTGGCTAAAAGATGGATGCAGGCATGTGACAGGTAAGCGTCCATGACTTAATCCTAGAGGAGGAAAAGCAAAATGTACTTATACCTTTCAGATAACCAGATCAAGGGACTTAGGGAGGAAGAACTACATCATCAAAGAATTTAGCAAATACTGGGCGAGAATAGGCCCCATGGTGTAATGGTTAGCACTCTGGACTCTGAATCCAGGGATCCGAGTTCAAATCTCGGTGGGACCTGAGGTTTACCTGTCTTATCTGGTTATCCATCTCCTCTCTGCAAATTTCTGATAATTTTGTTATTTCTACGGAAGCTTTCCCATTCCAACCCCTAGAAATTTCCATCCGCAGACACATGAGCTAACTTGACGGAAAAAGTCCTGTCCCTTTCATTAGGTTCAAATATAATTTTACTCTTCATATACTAAATACTTCCCAAAAATGCTTTGAGATACTTTTTACTGATCACATGTTACTATTAAACTTGAAAACAACTCAAACTGGGAGGGCGGGGGGGAGATTCTTAAAATACAAAGACACATTGGAAATAACTAAATATCATATCTCATTTTTAATATATTTTTCTGTTTCAGAGTAGTATAATAATCAGTCACAGCCTTTAAGCATAAAAAATGCAATATATGGGGATAAAATTCCATGACAGCTATAGAACAGAAATGCCTTTGAAAGAGAAAAATAATTCATGAACATTTTTCGACTGTTAAATAAAAGTATACCAAGTACATTTTTAAAGGATGCTAGGGTATATCAAATTGCTCTTAGGCTCCAATGCAAAAAAATCAATGATGGATTGGACTCTTTTAATGTTCAAATCTTACCATATACTGGCAATTACATTCTTTAGAATGATTTAAATTTATTAAGAAACATTTTAGAAGACCACTGGAAAACAGTGTGTAAGAGCATCAAAATATTTGGCAATTCATAAAGACTAAGGAATTAAGATAGCATGAAGACACTGTCCTTGGTTAAAACAATGAAGTGATAGACCAAAGCAGCCCCCTCACCATCATCTCATTCTCAGACTCATTCATTTCTAATTTTCAGGTGGATTTTTTTCTTCTGTGAATTTCCCATTTGTGTACATTTGATTTAAGATAGCTTATTATGATTTTGTAGGCTTTCATCAAAGCATATTTTTATTAAGCCTTTGTTGCTCAAACTTTTCTTATGCAATAGTTTCCAAGTAAATTTTTTTCTTCTGAGTTCTCTTATTATTTGCAACTACATGTTTTATTATTTTATATTTTGTATTTAAGTCACTAATCTATCTGGAACTTGATTTGTTACTGGCTGAGAGGTAAATGTCCATCTTTGTTTTCTCCAATAGACAAAGTTAGTTATAGCATCACAATTTATTTTAAAATCGATTTTGCCTACCTACTGAATTGAAATATCAACTTTGTCATTTATTAATTTCTACATATCCTTGTATCCATTTTAAAATTTATCTATTTCCCTCTATGTATATACTTATGACAGTGCTAGGATCTTCTGATTAGATTTTCTTTTAATACATTTTACTGCCCATAGAGCATTCTTCCCCTAGGCTATTTGACATTTTCAGGTGCAGGGGAATAAGAAGATAAAGAGGGGGAGGTTGGAGATTTAAATAATGTTTCATTTTGTAATTTCAAGCTCCTGGTAAAGAATTGAGAACAAATTGAGATGAGCTGACATATGAGCCAGTTAGCCTGGGGTAGAGAAATCCCAGCAGTTGGGTTTCAGTCCTTTGGATCTCTGTTTATTTATCTTACTCCTAGTAAAGATGCTGGTGCCATTAAACACAGTCCTTTCTTTGGTGAAGCCTGCAGGCTTTGAAGAGATCCAGAAAATAACAATCATAGGTCATAAAAGGGCTTCAGCACTTGTTTGAGCTATTTGGGATGTGATAAAGCTCATGTTTACACAAATAAAGCCAAGGGTTCAATCTCTGAGGGACATCTTTTGATTTTTATGATCCACATCTCAAGGACAGTCTGTGACTGTCCTATTTTTCCCTCTCTTCCACTGTTCCCTGTTCCTTCTCTATTCCTCCCACCAGACCTGTTTTGAGTTTTGTTTGTTTTCTTTATTCTCTTTCCTGCCTACTTGCAAAGTAAACCAACTGTGAAGTGTTGTCGCTGCTCTTTTTGAGACAAATTGAAGGGCTGCATTTAAGGCTTGGAACTGTCAGAAGTACTTTAGTAACATCAGGCTTGTTTGTAAATGGTGGCAGCAAGAGACCTACAGATTGAATGGCAGTTTCAAATCCTGAAATCACACTGAGGCTTTTACATCATATGTATGAATCAAAGAATTTATGTGGAGAAAAGTCAGAAAGTTTATTCTAAGCTGGATTCGTCTGGAGTCTTGGGAATGAAACACCTGGAGAATGGTGAGAAAATTGCATAAATCCTTGCTCACTGCGGTTGAGCTCTCAAAATGTTCTGTTCGTTTCCACAAAATTTCACTGACTCCTTCAAAGTATAGGGCACTGCACCAGAAGATGGGGCCTCTACAACTAACAGCTAAACATATACAACTAAGTACAAAACAAAACAAAACAAAACAAACAGACAAATAAAAAAACAGGTGTGGATCTTTTTCTCCAGACCACTGGCCAAGAATGCAGTGAACTGGGTTACTTTTCTCCAAAATTAGTTGTCTCCACAGTTGTCTCCAAATCAAAAGATGTCCCTCAGAGATTGAACCCTTGGCTTTATTTGTGTAAACTATGAACTTTATCACATCCCAAATAACTCAAACAAAGGCAGAAGCCCTTTTATGACCTATGATTATCTTCTGGATCTCTTCAAAGCCTGCAGGGTTCGCCAAAGAAAGGACTGTGTTTAATGGCACCAGCATCTTTACTACGAGTAAGATAACTAAACAGAGATCTAAAGGGACCATGCTAGAGGGCAGGAAGGAGATATTAAAGAAGCAATTAAAATATGTGGTGGTATGACAAGGGCAGTCTGGGTGCCGAGGAAGCATACATGGGAGCAGCTAAGCCGAGATAAAGGAAGCCAGAGAAGCCTCAGTAAGAAGCCCTGTAAAGCCTACGCTGGGATCTGAGGAACTAGAAGAGAATCAAGGCAGGTGGTGAAGTGAGAGCAGAGAGAGGAGGTCTAAAGAATCCCACCACAGCTCATGCCTGGAAGACAAGTGTCAAGACCGAGGAGGGAGATGCAGCAGGTTGAGGGTAACAGCATCAAAGTGTAAAGGGCTCCTCGGGCACACCCTCCTTATTTACCTGTCTGCGCTCAATGTTCCATTTTAAGCAAAAGTCCTCCCTTTTCTCCATTAATTAAATATCTATCATTGATCTGGACTCATGGAATCTTATTTTTTTTCCGATTACACGGTGCTCAGGTTAGCCATATTTACCTAGTAGAGCCCTTTCAAGCTGGCTTCTGGGTCCTTGAAGATACCACTGTCATTTGTTTGAGCACGTTCTTACCTTCTGACATAACTAGTTGTTCCAGGCTTGACTTGCATCTACCCTGCCCCAGCCCCGAAGTCAGCCATTTCTCAAAGTTGCCCTGGTTTCTTTCAATGGGGGATAGTGTTGGAGGCCCTCCTGGGGACTTGTTCTAGTTACTTCTATGATGTCTGCTTCTTGGCCCTTTTAATGGAAAGACCTAAGAAATACACATGCATGTATATACACATGTGCATATATACATACACACATGCATATGCATATATGTGCACATATACATGCCTATATACATACATATACATACTTTAAAAATCATGAGCTCACACTGATACCTCCAACTCTAATCCAACTCTGCAGGATTCTTTCTGGCATTACCTCATTCCATATCTTTACTTGTCCCTTCTTCCACACTGAGATCCGTAGCTCCAACAATATCAGCATATTTACTCACTTGCTTTCTAGACACACACAGTGGCTAAAGAATCGCTTTGCTGTCCACTACCAAAAAAACTCTACTGAAAAGTGTTGAAGATTTGTTTGCAGTTCTCCCCTACATTGACCGAGAGTAAAGGTACACTGTCAACTGCCATGTTCACAAATTACATTCTTTACTCTTCCATGTAGTTATGATAATGGGATAGAATTGAGTTCATTTGTTGTGTTTTGGATTTTTTTCCCCTCCACTTCCTATCCTTGCTGATTTAATATTATTTTTTGAAAATGTAGAAGATTCACATGCTTTCAAAAGGTAAATGTATACAAAAAAGTGTACTCAGAGAAACATTCTCCCGATATCCCTTATACTCTATTTACCCCAGAACTATTACTATCCTTTTAGATAACCAGCTTCACTGGTTTACCTTTGCTGTTTTCTTTCCAAAGGGAAAAACACATATATTTTCCTAATCCTCCCCTTTTTTTTGAAAAAAGATAGCATACTATAATCCTGATCTGCCCCTTCCCCTGCCCCCCACCCCCCCCACCACTTAACAATATCTCCTGGAAATCACTCCATATCTTTTCTGTAGCTGCATAGCATTTCTTCTCTGAGTCCACATGTCATAGTTTATTCAACCAATCTCCTATGCCTGGACATTTAGTTACTTAAAATGATTTTAGGGGGTAAACAAGCAAAATAAATTGAAGGTGGTTGGTCCTGCCCAATAAGAACATATTCACCAGCAAAGTAAAGGAACAAAACAGGTCCACCTCCTGCAAATTTTTATTAATATTTTTTTCTTTTGATATTTTGCTCTGTGAATTCTCATTGTTTAGAAGAGTTTATATTTTCTTGTCATACTATAGGCACTCATTTAAAAGTATTTTAATTAGAAATTTTCTCTCAATTTCTTTGGCAAATATATCAGTAAAACTTATATTTTTCCTCTGAGTTTGTCCATGGAATTCAGAGACAGAGAGACAGAGCAAAGACAAAGACAGACAAAGACAAAGACAGACAAAGAGACAGAGCAAACATCACAACCACACTCAGATATGGCAGGGATGTTGGAATTATCAGACCTGGAATTTTAAGACAACTACGATTAAGATGCTAAGTGCTCTAATGGATGAAGTAGACAACATGCAAGAAAAGATGGGCAATGTAAGCAGAGAGATGGAAATTCTAAGAAAGAATCATAAAGAAATACTAGAGATCAAAAACACTGTAACAGAAATGAAGAATGCCTTTGATGGGCTTACTGGTGGACGGGACACAGCTGAGAAAAGGATCACTGAGCTTGAGAATATCTCCATAGAAACATCCAAAACTGAAAAGCAAAAAAACAAAAAGACTGAAAAAAAAGAGAACAGAATATCCAAGAACTGTGACAACTACAAAAGGCATAACATATGTGTAATGGAAATTTCAGAAGGAGAAAAAATGGAACAGAAAAAATGTTTGGAACAAAAATGACTGAAAATTTCCCCAAATTAATGCCAGACACCAAACCACAGACCCAGGAACCTCAGAGAACACCAAGATAAATGCCAAAAAAATTATACGAAGGCATATCATTTTCAAACTACAGGGAAACAAACATAAAGAAAAAAATCTTGAAAGTTGATAGAGGAAAAAAAATTACCTACAGAGGAGCAAAGATAAGAATTATATCAACTTCTCCTCAGAACACATGTAAGCAAGAAGAGAGTAGAGTGAAATATTTAAAGCGTTGAGAGAAAAAAAAAAAAATCTAGAATTCTGCACCTTGTGAAATTATCCCTCAGAAGCGAAGAAGAAATAAAGAATTACACAAACAAAAATTGAGAATTTGTTGCCAGTGGACCTGCCTTGCAAGAAATGTTAAAAGAAGTTCTTTAGAGAGAAGAAAATGACATAGGTCAGAAACTTGGGTCTACATAAAGAAAGAGCATCAGAGGAGGAATAAGCAAAGGTAAAATAAAATCTTTTATTTTTCTTATTCTAAATTGATCTGACTGATAACGGTTTGTTCAAAATAATAATACCAACAATATGTTTGATTGTATATATAGATGTAGATATAGGTATGAATAACTGAATCACTTTGCTGTACAGTTGAAACTAACAACCTTGTAAACCAACTATACTTCAATTTTTTAAAAAGGCACAATCCATTAAAGAAAGAATTAAAGCTGAACTTCATTAAAATTTAAGAACGTCTGCTCTGTGAAAGACACTTTGAGGAGAATGAAAAGACAAGACAGACCGAGAGAAAATATTTGCAAATGACACATCTAACAAAGGACTGTTACCCAAAATGTGTTAAAACTCAACGACACAACAACCCAATTATAGTTTATGGTGAATAATTCTCTAACTCCTGTTTTTTTGTTTCTCTGCAAGATGCCTCAAACAGCAGCCATCAAGATTCAACGTCTGAGGCTTCAGTCAGGTTTAAATCCGAATTGTTAGGCGATGAGGAGTTTGCCTTTACCTTGTAAAACCGTGAAGAGAAAGGCCTCGCTGGGAGTCGAACCCAGGCTCTCCTGTTTACTAGACAGGCGCTTTAACCAACTAAGCCACGAAGCCACCATTCCTGAAAGCTACTGAGCATCTTATTTTACAAAATGTCACACTTTAATCTGCAATTTTTTTTTTTTTATTTCAGCAGTTTCTTTCGGATTTAACTAGAAGGTGTACCTGGGCAGGAATCTCCTCTTCTAGGAATGGAACCTTGATCTGGCCAGAGATAAAACTCAGAACTGGACAGCCAAAAGACTTGAGGGGGCCGTTTCTTGTACATGAATTTATCAGGCAAAGAGAAAGATCTGGGTGTGGACCCAATCAGTCCAAACATTACAAATAAGGATTGGGCTTCTTCATCAACTTGAGCAGTTGTCCTTGGACCCTCTTTGCTTGTCTGGTACAGCTGACACAACTCTTTCATTGTGGGGTTTCCCTTGGTTACCTGAGGGACATTCACACATTAGGTGTTCAGTATTAATTAGTTATATTCCAACCTTGCTTCAGGATTTCGTTTCAGCTCTGTCTCCTCCAGATACACCAAAATTCCTATTTGGGAGTTTCTTTCATGGATTCTTAAATTCCCATGACAACTTTCAGCACTCTTAACTCAGTGTTGCCAGCAGACAATTGATGTTAGAATTACCTGGGAGTGCTTGGTAAAATTAAGAGTCTTGGGATCTATCTACCCTATATCTCTTTAGTAAAGGATCCATTGCAAGAGGGGTTATGGAATCTGCATTTGTAATAAGTCTCCCGGGGGATACTTTTGGCCGCAAATATTGGATTCGCCATTGTAACAATCGCTGGCTTTTCTGGAAGCCCTTGGAGTTCTGGTGCGGTGTCTTCCTGTCTGTAGCCCACACCTAGCTCAATGTGTTTCTTTTGTGGACATATTGGGCTGTCAGTTAACGCATTTTGTCATTAAAATCAAAATCACGAATTTGAACTGCGTCTGTGTCCACTAGGGATTTCCAAATGTAACCCCAAGGTGAGCTCGTTTTAATATAATGTCTTTGGGGCCCCAACCTGTTACCTCCAATGCTTCTTTGGGTGTGGGGTGGGGGCTTGAATTCAGCAGGCAAAACGATGATCTCTTAAGGAAAAATTGGGCCAGCGCCTTTGGTAAAGTCGAGGTAGTAGGTGGTGTTAATGCGGTGGTTTCTATTGCTCTCTGCTCCCCTCCTCCCACTCGTCTTCTCCCTTTCGTATTGAGAAAAGGCAAACATTTCTCTGGAACTTGAGGTGATCTAGTGAGAGGGGATCGGAAAAAGTGGGCGGATTCTGAAAGCACAGAGAGCTTGCTGTGTTTTCTCTGTAATAATCCTCCTCATATTTTGATGCAATTCCACAAAACCAGAAATAATTCAGTATTTCCTTAAATGCACAGCACAAATACATTGCTTCTAATTAAAAAATAATTGCAAAAGCACAATACCCAACAACCGGGATGGCCGAGTGGTTAAGGCGTTGGACTTAAGATCCAATGGGCTAGTGCCCGCGTGGGTTCGAACCCCACTCTCGGTAGCTTGAGTTTTGCTCCCCAAAATCTTTCCGGAAAGGAATACAGGGCTTTGGAAATATATGCGATTGATTACATGTCTATTTTTCTATCCTTTTGTGAAAACACTACTTTGCTTTTTGTCTTCAAGCCTAAAGAAATTGCTTCAGGAGGCAGTATTAAGTGTGTGAATTATTTTCCCCCCGTCTTATCAGATTGCCAACATAAGAAAAACCACCCGAATCAATAGTCTGCCTAAAGAGATTTAAATACTCCAGCCCTTTGAGTTCCAAGAGGAGTGGAACTTTGGACCCATTTTTTCTTCAGGCAACAGTAAAGAAGCTCTTTGTAGCCCCCAGGATGTGAGTAGGGGGATTCTCATTGTTTCCAAATGGTTGTACTCAGAAAGCCCAACTCAACTCTGCCTGGGCTGTCCCTCCAACTCTGGAAAACACTGTTGATTGATTCCTCGCCAGCAGAATACGAGTTTTTTGTTTTGTTTTTCCAGTTTGAAATGTAAAAGTGGTCCCTTAATGGAGTTTTTTTTTGCATTTCTCTTGTTGGGTTATCAAACATCTTTTATGTTTAAAAGCCATCTGTATTTCCTTTGCTGTGAACTGCTTTTTAATATTCTTTACTCATTTTTCTACTTGTTAGGTCTTTCTCTTCGGATTTTTAGGAGCTCTTTAAATGAGTTGATTAAGTCATGTTTTGATATGTCACAAGTAGTCCGGTTGCTATTTGCCTTTGCACTTTATGGCAAATTTGGACATGTAGACTTTGAACTATGCAGGTGAAATTATCAGTCTTTTCTTCTGGTTTTATGTCTGACTTGGATATGCCTTTTCCCACTACAGGATCAGCAAAGGTAACAAAAGAACTCTATGATTTCTTCTAGAATGTCCATTATTTCTTTTTATATTTAGATCTTTGATATATTCGATTTTTTCTGTCTTAACATGTGAGTTGTGTCTGGTAGAATGTCAAGTGCCTCTGGGGGCCACTCTCCATCTTTGCTCCCCCTGTCCCTTTCTTGGGGACAGGGAGAGCAAAGATGCTACTGACTCTCTTGAGTGACCCTCACACACGTCCTCCCTATGGATACCTGGAAACCAATATTTATATTTTAGATTAATATAAGCATGCTTCCTAAGTGTTATATATATTATCTATTGTAGATATTAATTTCACATCTAACACAATGTAACAATAACTACCATTTGATCCCTTAATCTACTTGTTTTGCAGCATACATCTTGACATCAAGTATGCAGCATTGGGCTGAGGACGACTAAGTCCCCATCCTCCCAGGCTTCTGGACAGAGGAAGAGACCTGACAATGGTGATTCTAAGAGGTATCTCTTAGTATCCTTTAGTTTTAAAACTAGAATGTGTATATCCCTGGGAATAAATGGACACTGACAGTTTTAAGGGAATCATTTTCCTGACCTTGGACACCCATGTGGATTCACTGAGTGATCTGCCTGAAAACTTTCTGCTTTCCCACCTCCTTTTGTCACAACTCTTCTCCCACTAAGGAAAAAGGACATAACTCTCAACCATCCCATATCTTACCCTTCATATTTCCCCAAGACACAAAGCCTCCTTGAAGCATCTGACAAAAGGACTCTAAAAAATGGTGTCAGAAAGTGAATGTCTTAAAAGACTGGTTAACAAAATTCTTTTGCAACTCAGGTGGTTTCTTATTGTATTTGCTTTTAAACATGAAAGAGGGTCTAACCCAGTTGTCAATAATAGATTAACAGAAATTTTTAAGGGGACTTCCTTGGCGGCCCAGTGGCTAAGACTCCATGCTTCAAATACAAGGGGTGCGCGTTCGGGTTCAATCCCTGGTCGGAGAACTAAGATCCCACATGCCGCACTGTGCGGCCAAAAAAAAAATTTTTAATGATAATGTGGTTTTAGCATGTAATATAGAGGTTAGAAAAATTAGAATCGCATTCCTATTTCAAAACTCCTTTAATTCCTATCTACTTATTTATCTCATATCTATAATAATGAAATAGACATAAAATTGATGTTGAACTTGTTTCAGTCTTGCAACAAGGACTATTCATCCATGGATACACAAATTAATTAGAAAATATTAGTCCCATCCATCTCATTAAGAGATGAGTTTGCAATTCAATTTTAGTTTGTATGTCTATAACTTATCAAAACATACACTCACAGCGATTTGATCTAATAAAAATTGCAATAACTTAATGCAGAAAACAAATTGTTAACTCAAAGCTATATAGTCACCGGAAATTTTTTCTTAAATTAAGTTCAACGTTTATACTTTTTTGTTGCAGAAAGCACAACAGAGTAGATCAAAAACAGCCATGTTACAATAAAATGTATTTTTGTGGGGTAGGGGAATGAAAATACGAGTTCAGATACAAAAGAGAGGATGTAAAATTTCAAATGTTAGAGAAAATTTATTTTTTTAAATAGATGATAGTCCATTTAAAAAATAATCACTACGGTATTTAGATTCATTTAGAAGAGTGATGGAACACATTTTGAAATGTCACAATTTACAATGTACTGGAAATCAGATTCTTTACAACTGTTTGAACTTATGTGAAATTTTTAGATGTTGATCTAAAAATGTGCAGGGGGGTACATAATTTTTCAGAGGAGTATGCTTTCAAATTTTGAAGACTACTGCTTTAGAGCAGGAGTTCTTAACATGTGATGTAACATAGCGGCTACAAACACAGACTTAGGAGTCAGTCTTGCTGGTTGTGTGACATTGGGCAAGTGACTTAAATTCAGCTCAGTCTACTTATCTGTAAAATATCTGACAGCAACAATACCCTATCTACAGAGATAAAGTTGTCAAACTTCAGCATACATCAGAATCACCTGGAGGGTTTGTTAAAACACAGATTGCTGTGCCCCACTCCCAGAGATTCTGCTTCAGGAGGTCTGGGGTCAGGCCCCCAAATCTGCATTTCTAACAAGTTTCCAGGTGATGCTAATGCTGCTGGCTCAGGGACCACATTTTGAGAATCTCTGGTCTATCTCATAAAGTCATTCATTGTGAGGATTAAAAACGTTAGTACATAAACATTCTTACAACTCCACTGGCCCACAACAGGTGCTAATACATATTAGCCAGTTAGGATTGGATTCACTGTAAAAGAAAATTCTACTCCAGTGGGTTAAACAGAAAGAAGTTAGTATATGTCATTTAGCAAGAGGTCCTGAGGTCAATCATCCAGGGCTGGCACCACTGTTCAAGAATGTCATGAAGTTCCCAGGCTCCCTCTGTCTTCTTTGCTCAATTGTCTTTGTTCCGTGGCTTTTATCGTCACAGACCTATAATAGTTGCTGTTCCTCCAGGAATCTTGTCTGAATTCCAGACAGGGAGAGAGAAGAGCAAAGGATATAGGGTAAAGAGTTGATGGAGCATGCCAGCCAAGTCACAGCCCCTCCCTTTATATTTTATTTTTTTTAGAGAAGTCACTCGCATTTTTAAAATGTTTCCAGAAGTCCCCCACGAGCGACTTTCACTTGAATCTCAGTGGTCAGACCCAGCTCATATCCCACCCCAACTACAAGAGAGAAGGAAGGGAAGGATTTTGGCTCTCTAGCTACCATGGTGGAGGAAATCAAAGGAGAAAGGAGTTTAGGATAAATAATATACACCGTCTGCCTAAAGGGTATCCATGAACACACAGAAACTCATGCAAAATATGAAATGTATGTGTATTTTTTTGAGGAGTCAGTCCACAGCTTTCATTAGATTTTTAAAGATCCTAAAAATATGGCTCTCAAGCCCACATTTCTTGACTCAGCATCCAAATATTTTAACAAAAAGGATGTCCACTCCCCTGCATGCTCCATCTCAGCCATCACATGAAATCATAAAACCTGAGAGCATGGAAGCCTCTTAATTGCTATCTCTCTTTCTTTTTTAAAAGATTCTACTGAACTTGTAAATGCTGCTTATGTTATTTAAATACCTGTTTATAAGTAGTCCTACAGGGTAGTTCTTGCGGTGTGTCTGTGTTTTAATGTGACTTCCCAAATAGATCATATACTTCTTTAAAAAAGGCTTCTTCGTGTATTTTCTTCCTGTTTCATTTATATAAAGTTGGGGAACAAGGAGCATTAACTTAAGAATTAAGTTCTTCTGTCCTGAATTTCAGGCTGGCATTAAATAACTGGAGATTTAGGTTCCCTGACAGAAGAAACTGGATGACTATTTAAAGAAGACAGGCAGGACTGGATTTATTTCTTTTCTAACTGTTTAAAACACTGAAGTCTGAACTTTGGGCACCTCTGCTGTAACTATCAAAACAGAGCAGCAGTTGGCAAATTTATTTGGGGTTGCCATAAAACCATGTTAAATGTAATTATGAATGGTTTCCTTAAGGACTATGGATTCCTGGTATCAAATGAGATGTGAACTCTGGTCGGATATTTATTAGGTATTATGGGTTGAGTTGTATTCCCCCCAAATTCAAACATTTAGGTTCTATCCCTCAGTACCTCAGAATGTGACCCTTATTCGGAGACAGGGTCTTTAAAGAAATAAAACGAGGAAAAGTTAAAGTTAGGTCATTAGGGTGGGCCTAATCTAGTATGACTGGTGTCTTTATAAAAAGAGGAAAGATGAACACAGTGACACACACAGAGGGAAGACAATGTGAAGAGACATAGAGAAAGGATGGCCATCTACAAGTGTACAAAGGCCTGAAACAGATCTTTCCCTCCCAGCCCTTCAGAGGGAATCAACCCTGCTGACACTTTGACTTTGGACTTCCAGACTCCAGAATTGTGAGACAATACATTTCTGTTGGTTAAGCCATCCAGGTGTGGTACTTTGTTACCACAGCTCTAGCAGACTAGTACAGCAAGGATTCTCTGATGTTGTACAAAAGTTTTCTCTTATTCCTCACATTCAAAGACCACGTCCTTCTTTCTCCATGCAAGGACGCTATTATATAAAGGCTGAGCTGTGGCTGAAAATTTGCCCATGCTTTTCATACTTACAAACTCTTTCCTAAATATATGGCCCCTCTGATGTCAGAAAGAATGTCCCAAGTTTTAGCTTAACACAGAGTGTGAGCAAAAGTGTTGTGGGCAACTTTCATTCTGTCATGTTGCTTAAAAGGAAGTTGCTTGGTCACAATATTTTCCTTCCCTTTCCTACAGGCTGTGATTCGGTTTTGCCCATGTGGACAAGGATAGTGCTCTGGAGATCGCAGAGCAGCAAGAAAAGCACAGGCCACTGCAGAACTTTTTGGAGAAGAGCTTCCAGAAGTTTCTGGCTTGCCTTTCAGCAGGACATTCACATGATAAATAAATTTTCTATCCTACTTAAACCACTGTTACTTGTTCTTTGGGGTTCTAATCATATAAACAACCTAACAAATACATGGAAAAAAAAAAGAATAAAGGGCTGTTAACTGAGGAGGTGGCTAAAGTTTATACACACTTACCTAGATTATTTCAAGAGTCTCTTAACTGATTTTACTGTTTGGGGTCTTGCGCCTGTCCAACACATTCTCCACATCCTGACTATAAAGTAATCTTTCTAAGATATAAATCTGGTTATGCTACTTCTCATTTAAAACCACTGCCTAGAGTTGTACTGTCCAATATGGTGGCCACTAGCCATATGGAGCTAATAAAATTAATAAACATTCAATAAAATAAACTCAATAGTACTAGCCACATTTCAAGCGTCCAATAGCCACAGGTAGCCAGTGACTACCATGGTGGACAACACAGATGTAGGACATTTCCACCATTATGCAAAGTTCTATTGGACAGCACTGGGCTACAAGATGCATGTCTAAGCCTCCTACATGATCTATAAAGCTCTTTCTCTCCAGACTTACCTGCTGTTGCTATACACGTTACCAAAGATCAGCAGGCTGTTTCTCAGATCTGCACTTGTTTACCATCCTGCTGCCTGGGAATTCTGTCTCCACCTTGTCCATCTGGAAAACAAGAATTCATTTTTTAAGTGTTACCTTCTCTACACACATATACTAAAAAAAAAAAAAAAAAAAAACCAGAAGAATTGAACATGATTCAAGACTTATTTCTGAGCATATCTTCTCTTTTATCTACCATCCCTGCAAATAGCAGGTGAAGGAGGTTCTTCAATTAGAAAAAAAAAAAAAAATCACAACTTAACAAAGAAAAAAACCAACTTGATCAGAAAATGGAAAAAGAACTTGAACAAACATTTCACCAAATAAGATATACAAATGGCCAATAAGCACAGGAAAAGATGCTTAACATCGCTAATCATCAGGCATATGCAAATCAAACCCACAATGATACTACCACCTCACACCCATGAGGATGGCTACTATCAAAAAACTCAGGAAAATAACAAGTGTTGGCAAGGAGGAGAAGAAATTGGAATCCTTGCACACTGTTGGTGGAACTGTAAAATGGAGCAGCCGCTATGGAAAACAGTACGGAGGTTTCTCAAAAAATTAAAAATAGAATTATATGATCCAGCCATTCCACTTGTGGGTACAAACCCCAAAGAACTGAAAGCAGGGTCTTGCAGAAATATTTGTACACCCATGTGCAATAGCAGCATTATTCACAATTGCCAAAAGGTGGAAGCAACCCAAGTGCCCATCGATGAATAAATGGATATACAAAATGTGATATATACATACAATAGGATAATATTCAGCCTTAAAAAGAAAAGAAATTCTGACACATGCCACCGCAAGGATGAAACCTGAGGGCAAATACATCCTCAACCATATCTTCAAACATCCCTGATTCTTCTACTAAGCAATGATCTGGCTTTTCTTTCTTTTTGTTGAAGAAATATCTGCTTAAACATAGAAAAATATTGCTGAGTGCCTCAGATTAGACAGCATAAAATGAGAACTGTCTTCTTCTACTCAGTCTTTGTATTATCCAAGTGTTGGACTCAGTACCCTGCTGATAAATTTCATTCGGAGAACCTCTACACACAAATTAAGTGCTAGTTAGGCCTCAATGCTTCGACTAGACAGTGTCAGAAGAATGGTTTCTGCCCAGAAGAGTAAAGAGTGAGATGCATTTCTCGGATCTGACAGCAGCCCGGTGGTTATTATCACCGGCTACACACCAGCATTACCTAGGAAATTTAAAAGCTCTCTAGGTGGTTCTAAAGTGAAGGCAGGCTGGCTGTGGAGACGTACTGTCTGATGACGAACACCCCCCCCCCCTTTACCATTACACAGCTCATATTTACTTGATACCCAGAATCATCAAACAGTGCACTCAACACAGTCGCAACATTTCTGCCTTGCGGGTAACGGTTTTCCACCAGGTATTATTACCCAGAACATGTGGACTCTCCAGCACCTGTCGCTCACGAGCCTGAATGCCTCCCTGCATGCGTCCGCCCCTCACAACCACACCCATAAATCGTGACTCGTTACCTATTACCATCCGCAAGGCCAGGCCGCTTCCGGGTGGACCTTACAGATGGCGAGTGTGCAGGCCTGTGCCATCTGCTCTCTGGCCAGAGGCGTCTCTGCAGAGTCGTCGACTCCGTTCAGCTCCCAAATCCGCGGAGGCTGTGTTGGGGTCCGGAGGCGAAGCGCCGGAGCTTACTTGCCTTCATCCCCCGCCCGGCCCGACACCTCCTGATTTTTGCAATCTGCTGCTTCTGAGCAAGAATGTGCGCCATGGGGGCCAACTCTAGTCCCAGACTTAGGCCTCTCGACATTTGCCCAAGTCCCACCTTTGTCAGGTTGGAGGCTCCGAAGCCTAGCCCTTCTCAAGCCGCCTGGAAGCACCAGGCGGTGCTGCCTGGGCACGAGATTCAGGGTGTTTGTTCCAGAGACCACGGAAGCCCACCGTCCGGAAAACAAAACGGCGAACTCTTCCGCCCTGGGGTTGAATAAAGGATGGTTTACCTCCACTGGCGTTATTTCCAGGTCCGCTCTAGGAACCTGGGAGGTTTCTGCGTCTCTGTGGTTATTTCTAGCTGTTAAGGCTTCACGTGCCTTTAACTCGGTCCTAGGCCCTGCCTTCTAAATGTGCTAGGAAGGTTTGACAGAGAAATTATTTGGGAAAACTTCAAAAGTATATATGCAAAGATAGACTAGTACAATGAATTCGATGTTCATACTCACACCTTCAACAATTATCAACTCACGACAATCTTATTAACATATAACCCAACCCTCATTCCTCCAGACACATTGTTTGAAGTAAATCTCAGACACGTGTCATTGATAAATTTAACAAAGCCTAGACTAAGATGAAACAAGTTAGACACTTGCCGCGGGCACAAAATTTAAGAGGCTGCCAAAAAGCTTAGCAATAGAGGCAAATAATATTTTAAAGCAATATTTTTAAATGAAAATGAATGCAAAAAACCCGTAATGAGTACAGTATGTTAAATAGAAAATCAGTATTACTGATTTTTCCTTCTGCTTAGCTCCTATATGACTGACACAAGACTGAAACTAAAGTATCTCTAAAAGATAAGGATGCTTTTGAAAAGCATAATCACAATATCCTTAACACATCTAAAAATAATAACAAAAATAAGATCAAGTATGGAATCATTGTTCACATTTCACCAGTTTTATATATTTTGTAAATATATTCTATAATATATATTATAAAAATCATACATATATACAAGATATATATATCATATTTATGTGTTTTACAAACAATTCATTGGACATATATCTCTTAAGTTTTTTGAATCTATAGTTTCTCTCTTTCTCCTTTTCATGTATTTGTAGAAGAAACCTGAGATTTTGTTTCCCAGGGACTTTTAAGAATGCACACATCAGAAAACTCAAGTCACTCACTCCAGTGTAGGGGAGGGAAAATAATCTTTCCCTCTACCCTTCGAAATTCTCAGCTAGGTCCCCTGTAACAAAAGACAGATTAAGAGGAGAAAAATATACGAATGTATTTAAGTTTTTTTGTGATATGGGAGCCCTCATAAGGAAATGAAGACCCAAAGAAGCAGTTAAGAGTTGATGCATATATACTGAATCAGAAAAAGAGTAGTAACATTATGAAACCATGACAAGGCAAAGGGGCTTGGGCTAGGATAGTTAATTGGGTGAACTGACTAGGGAGATAAGGGTTAATTTGTAAAGATTTCCCTCAGCCTCAACTTTCCATCCTTAATAATAGGAATGTTACTTTTCTCCAAGTATAAGGAAGGCATCTTTCACATGGAAATTTTATCTCCTACTTTAAAGAAAAAGAAGGAAAATCAGAGTGTTCTTCTTATAGCTGCTATTTTTCAACTGCCTTAAGCTCAAAATAATCTTTATGCCAAAATGGCATATTTGGGGCCGACATACTCTTCCACCCTTCATCAGCTTAGTCTATTTCCTAATGGCAAAGCCCACAGATCAGCAAACCTACCTCACAAAAGCAGACTTTGCAGCTGGACCACCTGAAACTAGAGATTGTTCCAAGACTTATATGAGCAGGGAAAGCCAGAGTACTAGATCCTTTCCCTTACCAGCTTACTTCAGCCACACTGGCCATCTGTCCCTACAGCATTGCAAGGTCACTCGGTTTTAGGGCCTTTGGAGTTGCTGTGCCTTCGCTTTCAGTGCTTTGCCTCAAGTCATTCATGGCTGACTTTTTCCACATTCCCTTATTAGCTTGAAAGTGACCTCTGCAGAGTGCCCTTCCCTGGCCATCCCATCTAAAATAGCTTTCCACCCAGTCTTCTCCATCATACCACCCTGTCTTATTTTCTCATAAGTATAATACACCTACCACTATTCAGAATTATCTTGATCCTTCATTTGTTTACTTGTTTGTCTCTCCCACTAGAATGAAAGCTCCATAAAAGCAAACTCTTTGCCTATTTTGTGCGCAGATTGGAAACCTGTTGAGGTCACAGGTGAGTAACAAGGAGGGGCTGGAGGGAGAACTCTCTTAGCTAAAAGATATCTCTTAGATATCTCTTAGATAAAAGTATCTAAGGTCCATATGTTATCAATTCCATAGACATAGATCATCTGAAGCATTATGTTATCATCAAAGGTTTGGCGACAAACTTCCAACAGGCCTGGTCTGGGAAAGCTGTCTTGGGAAAGCTGATATCTGGTTATGAAGTTTATGTGAATGAAAGAGTAGGACAGTAGGAAAGAGGTAGGAATGTGAAGGTCTCTCAGATAGTGGTAATGGTGGGTAATGGTACTTGGATGGAGTAGTGGGGCAAAAAGAAAATCAAGGAATGTGGACAAGGATAGAGATACAAAAAGAGAAAAAAGGATCATAATCAGTGGAATGGGTAAAGAGAAAAGATTATCATGGCTGTGGGATAGCACAGGAAAGAAAAGAGAGAAATCTGGTGTCTGTCAATCAGATAGATGAGTAAAACGATCAAGGTCCATGAAGGAGTAGGATCTGTAGGCTGATCTATGATGGGTAAGCCTCACTGTGCAAAAGCCAGCCAAAAAGTCAGAAGTCATTTACAGTGTTCCCAATGTCAAGGCCTTCCCTCATACTCCATCAATTGCCTAAACTCCTTTAAGTTTTACTTTACCTCAAATATGGACGACAGCTTTTTTAACTGGATTTTTTTGGCCTTTATTTCCCACCATTTATCTTTACCACAACTGCAGCAGACAATGTTGATAGCTAATCAGTGTTCTTAGTTTCAGAAAATAGAATCCACTCTAATTAGGTAAATTAAAAGGGATTTCTTATGAGTTTACAGAGTTTCTTGAAGACCAGAATCAAGTGTGGATACTACACTGTCAGAAGCACCCAGCCATGAAAATGCTTGGGTAGAAATCTTGCTGCTGCCACTTCTGGTTCCACAAAATCCTAGACAGTAGCTGCAGGTAAACTAAAATATCCCAACAACCACGCACGTGTGAAAGGATTTCAATTTAAAATTGAACCAGAGTATATGAAATAGAGAATCTCACACATGCACCCTCAGAAGAATGGAAGGTAAGAACTGAGGGACTGATTTCCCCTAAATGCCTGATTTACAGAAGACAGAGACTTATCTCCCGATCCATGGATAGCCGCTAATCTGGCTGGACTTCCCCCCCCCTTTACACTCCTTGCCCGTAAATACAGCCACCCCAAACCCTCAACAGACCCACCCATGGCTTGCTACATGATGCGTTTCTTGAATTGCAATTCCTCTGCTATTCCCAAATAAACTCAATTTCTGGTCCTTTGAACTTGCCTCAGTTTACCTCTTTATTTAGACCGACATATGCCAGAAGAGCTATCCAGGCTTTATCTCACAATATTCATTTCTCCAAAGTCTCGCACGAGTATGTCTGCTCAGCCAAAGCTACGTGACACAGGGAATCCTAGTGACAAGGAGGTCTGAGAAATGTAGCTCTTACTGCTGCAGGCCCAGTGTATCAGAGGCACACTACAACGGGGTGGCAGAGGTGTAGAGGAAGCCAGTCTATACTACTGGTCACAGTTGCTACCTGGTATCCATTTCACCCTTTTTCCTTCTTAATATAATTCTGATTTTGTTCAGATATGCACTACTCATGCACATAAACTGGATAACTCAGGAAATTCTACCCCCATTTTAAGTTCCAGGGGCAATTCATGATTAGTCTATGGTAAATATGTTATGTCCTGTGCCTTTATAGGCAATTGATTTATAAATTTAGGTTTAAACCAATAAGCAAAGGTGTTCCCCTGCTGGCTATTATCAGTTCAGAGGTAGGGAAGGGAGCTAAATTGTCATAATCAAACTTTCATGATTGTAAGAAGTTATGATTTCCTTTTGAATCATGAGCAAAGAAAACTTTGTCCCAGGTTGCCGCAGGGGCATCAATATTGGCCTATATGGGGATCGAACCCACGGCCTTGGCATTATTAGCACCACACTCTAACCAACTGGGCTAACAGGCCAACACACAAACTAGGGGGTCTTCGTTAATATTTTTAATAACGTTGACTTCGTGAAATTTCTTTACCACTAACAGGAATTTCATCAGTCGTATTTCCACTGGGCCCACTTTCATTAAAAGAGAAAGTAAAGAAGAAAGCTCTGTCTTGGTCAAGAATGATGTCTTTCAGGACATCCTTTCTTAGAACCAATGCAAGTTCTTTTGTAACAAGTACAAAAACCACTTGTAATGAAAATGGCAAATTGAAACATTCGATTGTAAAGACTTTGATGTATTTGCATCTTGGAGACCACAGTAAAGGATGATAGATGGGAAAAGAGTCTTCCAACCTGCAGACTCTTTGGGAATGAGAAGAATGAGTGGTTGGAAGGAATAGAGCAGTATTTTTAAAGAACAGCTAATTTAAAGCAATCCATCCATCCATCCCTGAGCAAAAATTAAAAGCTTCCTTCCACAAGGAAATAATGGAAATGTAATGCTTGTGATAAACAAAAGGCATATGACCTTGATAATGAGGCTAAGCTAGGAAAAAACTCATCTTGAAAAAGCTCTAAAATGAACCCAGGAAATAGTAATGAACAAAACTTTGCATGAACAAAAGAGGAACTAGATCTGAGGTGAGAAAAGTCAGCTGATTCTTAGGACAGGTAGAAAAGAATATACATTGAATTTGGGAATGAATGTAGTGTTGTAAGAATAAAATAGACCTGCTTTTTAAGGCTGATCCCAGAATTGCTATGCTATACTGCAGTTCTGGTTTTTCAATATTTACTATTTAGACATATGTACCAGGCACTATTTACGTGTTTTAAATGAATTAACATATTTAAACATAACAACTAACTTATGAGGTGGGTATTAAAATCATGCTCATTTTACAAATAACCGAGGACAGAATTTAGAGTCAGCATTCTGATCATTTCGCTCTAGAGAACTTCCTTTTAACTAAGTCACTAAACTGCTTCTTAAAATCACGTTCATCATTTTGTTGCTGGATTACTATATTCTGAGGACCCCCCTATTCAAATAACCAAATTCATAGGATCTTGATTTATACCCCAGGGTATTAATTGCTTCAATTTTCAATTAATATTAATCTCACCACTAATACTGAATATGTAACATGGACCTGAAAAGTCCTATCCTAGATAAGGAACTCTGAGCACCAGCCATGTGCACTGCATTATTACGGCAGGGTAATTCTTTCTAGGAATTTAACTCTATTATTTAGTAATTCACTCCCTCTTCTTGGTTCCCCAATAAGGAAAGGAGGTATATTGAGAGCAAACACCCTAGAGATTGATTGATTTTTTTCTCCCTCTTTGTTTTTCTCTGAAGTGTTTTTTCTTTTTATATTATACAATTGTATATAAAGGTTCGTTGTAGAAAATTTAGAAGGTGTGGCTAAACAAAAAGAAGAAAGTAAATATGATCCATAAATTCCACCATCTGGAGGGAATTACTATTCAGCACATTTGTTGAATGTCCTTTAATATATGTGTGTACACATTCTTGTTGAGTTTACACTTTTAAGGTTCTAAATATATATATATAATGTCAGACTTACAGAAGAAGTGCAAAAATAATACAAAGAACTCCTATATACTCTATATCCATTTTCAGCAATTGTTAACACATTTTCTACATTTGTTTGGTTTTTTGTTCTCTCTTCATATGTACTCATTTTTTCCCCCTGAACCATTTGAGAGTTAGTTGCAGTGTATTTTTTTTTAAAAGAGATCATATTCATGCACACATTTTTTTGTACTCTAATTTGTCAATTAGCTATATTTCCTTCATATCTTTTCATGAAGGACAATAAATTGCCATACTGAAAAGTGAGAGAGAGATCAATAAATATTTGTTGAAATTATACCTAATTTTCTTTGATTATTGAGCAGCTTGGGAGCCCATATTCAAACCTCTTTGAACATTATATGGCTTAAGAAAGTGCTTTTTTTCACATTATAAGAGAAAATTAAGGATATCACCTCCACCACCTCCTTCCTTGGGTTGGAAAAGCCTACACTTTGTACAATGGTTAAGAAGTTTGCAGAGTCAGTCAACTTCTGGCTGGCAGGACCAACTCATTTTAAAATAAACTCTGATTTGACAGTGTGCAAAGTTGAAAGTGCAATTTGGGACATCCAATGTATACTAAGAGAAAACTGCAAATGCAAAACAGTGAATAAATAATGATGCTATCTTTCGTGTGGAAAAACAAGAAAAAATAACAATCAATATACATGTTTACTTGTATATGCATAAAGAAAACCAATAAGGATAAATGAAAAATTAAGGACAGACTTTACCTATGGGAGGTGATGGTGAGAAGTGGGCTGGTGGAGGATAAGAATGGAAGGGAAACTTTCCAATGTATCTATTTTTAGTTTCTGCTTTTTAAAACATGTGAATGTCTTATTTATGCAAGAAAAACAAAATTTAAAATGTTTAAAGTTATGTATACCTTTCATGTTGGTATAAATGTGCGGAGTGTATAAAACAAAGATCTTTTGTCATTTTTTCTACTTAAGTTTTGGACAATTTTTCTATTTTTAAATCTTGTTTTCTCTTAGAAGGAACTGGGGAGTACAGAAAGACCCAGAGGGAGCAATATGAAGACTGGGTGGTTTTACAATTTGTTTTTGGAGGAAGCAATCAAATAACCCAGTTTTTTCTCCAAGAAATAGTTTCCTTACAGGAAAACAAAACAAAATGAAATAAACAAAGAATGGCCCTCTGTTGTACCTTTTACCTGCAGGTTTCTGCTACTGTTGTGCTTTGTGAGTTGGAGAAGTGCCTGGAGCCTAGAAAAGGTACCAGGTCTTGGGGGGGGTGTCTGTTTACTCCGCCTAAGCAACGTTCTAGAACCCCTTAGCAAGGAAGTTAGAAGGAAATGTGATAGTCCTACTACGTTCAGACACTCTTCCTCTGTGCAGTTCGGACGCCAGGTACAGAACTCTAGCATTCTAGGGTAGGTTTACTCTTTTGGGAGATAGAAAAGGTCAAAGAAGCTTGGCCCGTACGGGGATCGAACCCGCGACCTTGGCGTTATTAGCACCACGCTCTAACCAACTGAGCTAACCGGCCGGAGCAAGGGTCCTTTTCTTCAAATTACTAACGATACTTAAACAGCATTGTCTTGCAGTTTACACTGGGAAGAGAGTTGCTTCTTTGGCAGGGGAAATGGATGAGGAGGGAGGAAAAAGCTTCTTATTCTGTCTCAAAGAAGTGTCCTTCTTCCGGGAAAACTTAATCTTTCTCAAACATCGGATTCTGGCCCGAGAAGACTCAGGCCAACGTCCCCAGGCAGGGCTTCCTGAGACCGCGACGGGTGGATCACGGAACTGACCACTGAGCCGCCACAGACCTCGAAGGACTCGGCTCATGCGCGCGGGATCCAGATTCCTCTCTGCTCCTGGAGACCATTTCAGGCAGGTCAGCTTCTCTTGGAAGCCTCGGGACCCGGGAACCTACACCCTGTGGCCACCTGGCCCCGGGGTCCTTCCGCGGTCACCGCGACCCTGAGTCTTCAGCTGCGCTTTCGGGCCTCCCTCTCCGCGCGGGGGAGTCACGGCCTTGGTGCTGCAGTGCTGGTCATCGAACACTTGAGGGGCTGGGGTCCGCGGGAGGGAAAGAACCTTGCGGATGGCTTCTCAAGAGCATCTGACCGGCCACGTCCTTGGGTAGAACCAAAGACAAGGGATGTCGAAGCCAGGACGTGTCAGGGGTCAGGTCAGTTATCTGGACCTGAGAGGAACCTTGGGATCTGAAAAGGAAGGAGGAGCCGAGGCCCCAGTTGGGCAACTCAGTGGAAAGAGGCGGGAAACCTCCTTCGAGAGGCATAACTGAGAAATGCACCCTTTCCAGGCCGAAGTGCACCCTGATCCACCTGAGGGCAGGTGTCAACCCAGGGAGGGGCCAGTAGAGCAGCTAATCCCTGAGTCACCCTCTGCTCTCTTTGCTGGGTTCTACTTCTTCCCTCCTTCCCACCACGACTGTTTCTGTTAAGTTAGGAGTAGTAGTATTTTTCAGAAGTTAATTGACCTGTGTACATTGTAAAAAGTCTTCATGCTCTCTCCCGCCATTTATAAGTATATGTGTGCATATATATCTATAAATATTACATAGTTTCCTTTTGGATATGCACTGCTAGTATATAAAGTGTTTAGTATTTGGTATTCACAGGTTTTTTTTCCCCCTAGAAATGAGAATCATATCCTTTGACTAGCTAAATTTGCCATTTATTTTCTAACTTTCCATTTCAATCCTTTGCTTTTAATATAATAAATGTAAATGATTCTTCTGGTTCTTTAGCACCTTTCAGTAAATTTGTACATCTTCCAAATCAACTTGCAGGTGTCTTCATTTGTTTTGTTCTGTGGTGAAAATTTTGAAAGTTTGTAGAGCAGAAGATTATTAGTAGTATCTATCATTCTTGTTTTACTAGGGTACTTGGTATGGTTAAGTGATTTTTGAAAATCTGGGCCACATTCAAACTTACTTTGATAGTAGGCTACAGTCACTTGCTTTTGGTCATAGGTCAGTTCCCTGGAAAATAGACATTGAGATGGAGATTTGTGTGCAGGAGTTTTACTGGGAACACTCTTAGAATCAACAGCAATGAGAGGATGAGGGAAGCAGGATTAGGAAGAGGCAGAAGTTGAACTTGCTGTTGTAACAGAGGCCTCAGCTGATCTCACTGGGATATCTGAACCTGAAATGGCCCTTCAGTAATGTTCTGAACTGAGGCTGGATTTGAGCTGCACCCAGGGGCAGGTATAACTTTGAGCAAGGTGCCTCTTTTCCCTTGAGGACAATGCACAGAGACCAACCCAGTAGTAAGCCATCAGAAGTCAACATTCCTGAAGTGGAGAAATAATTGCTGCCATCCCGAGGATGATTTGACAGGTGCAACACACACAGTTCTTTCAGCAACCATGTGTCAGACATGTGCTAATCTTTGACCAGTAATGCCTCAACACACTAACAGAGAAGAGAACAGGTGTGGTTTAAACAAAATGCTGGTTAATAGAAAGCCATTTCATTTTTTCTCTTGGGACAAAAGTCTTTGACCCCTGTTGCCAGAGTTTACAGTCTAGTGAATCTAGTGGTGTCCACGCTGGAACAATTTCCCAAGAGGAGATAGTCATCTTAATCTAGTCCCTGTATTTATTCTTCTAAAAGAACATTTTTTCCTTAGTTTTAAGACAAGGTGTCTTTTTTTTAATCACCTGGTAAACCAGTTACTAGACTCATTAGAGCAGAGATGTGTAAAATTGTTTTCAAATGATATGTAACCAGATACTACAGTGGGTGAGGCTCCGTGGCTTAGCTGGTTAAAGCGCCTGTCTAGTAAACAGGAGATCCTGGGTTCAAGTCCCAGCGGGGCCTACTCTTACCCTGCCGAGCTCCGGGTTTTTACGATTTAACGTGATAGAAAATATTTTTCTCTAGGTGAGTAGAAACCAACTTGAATTGACACCGGATGAATCTTCCAATACTCAGGACTTAAGCTTTGCTTGGGAAAAATGGGGTACTTGTAGAAGAGGACAGAGGTAGAAGGTCGAATAATACCCAGAGAAGCATTCCCAATACACATACCAAGAGTAATTTAAGGATTCTGAATATTTGTCTGAATCATGATATTAGCAGTGGATAGGCAGCCTAGTCTAGCAGAGGTTTGCCCCTTTATCCAAGTGTTTGAATCAAGTGATGGAGATTCAACAGCTTTAAATACATGCCCTTTCAGATATCCTTTGGATTTGCCTGATTACTGAGAGGTTTAATTATTTTTGCAAACTCAAACACACTTGGAATAGAGTTGGCACTCAATTTTTTTTTTTTTTTTACAATGGACCATTAAATGGCTAATGGCTTTTCTAATTTCAAGGTAGTAAGTAGAAGTATTTATCAAGTACCTTTGAGGGACAATGGATAGTGCACTGAAGACAGAGACCCATGGTCAAAGGGGGTGAGTTTAAATCCTCTACCATTGAATCATTCTTGCTACTCACCATTTCTCCTAGTAAACCTGCAATTTTCCCTTGCATTTTTGCTCTTAACTCTATTCTAAAGGAAGGTAAGGGGAAAAAATTAAAGAAAGGGCTAAAAAAACCTAATTTAAACTTTAAATTGAGTACTGTAATAGCTGTTTCTACTTTTTAAGTGATTCTGGACTCTAAGACATCACTGAAATTTTTGAAAAGAGAAGAATATGATGTCATCTTAAGAGAAAAATCGTTAGTCACAAAACATATAAAGCATCTAACAAGAGTTTGGTGACAGATGAAAAAAGCATTTTGAGGTCTGAAGTCTTAGACTCTTTTCTAGACAGATTTTTACATAAAAGTTCTGAAAAACACATCAAATCCTAAAAACAAATGTGTTTCTGTTTTATCTGCAGTTTCTTTTGGCATTCTAAGATATATCTTAAAATAATTTGTCAGACTCTACAAATACCCACTCCCCCATACTTAGAAATGTGCACAGAATTATACAAGCAATGATTGCACACTAAGTACCTTCTTGCTTCTCACTGTCATGGGCCAACAGATCAATTACACCTTTGTTGAGCATCAGGTATGCAAATGTGTCAGAAGACTGACATTTTAAAGAACACCTTAAAATGGAATTGAATCTAATCAGTAATATTCTGTACCTCCAGAAATGTTGACTACTTAATAGTACTAAATGATAAAACTATTGTTATTCTATAAACAGCTTTAAACAAATCATGGACATTCACAATAGTGTCTTTGTTAAAGGGACTTCTCTCTAACTGAAATGCTATTTCATTCTTGACCTAAACAATTCTTCATTCAAACTTCCTCCCGCATTAAATGTGTCCTGGCTTGGGATCCTCAAATGGACAGCTCCTCTTTTGTGCTCTCAATGTAGGCCTGACGTTGTCTTAGGCCAGCTGTGTGGTTCTTTCTTCTTCATGGCCAGGTATTCATTTCTCGTGTTGGGCACTGGATAAAGTTTGGTGAACCGATTCGCATGGAAAGTCCCTTAAAAAGGTGGAAGGTAAGGCACGGTGATGATGGAAAATGTTGGGGGGAGAGAAATGATTAAGAAGTGTTTCCACTTGGTGCCCACACACTTAGGTGTGTGAAGTGAATATGATAACGACTACACTATGGAAAACTACTTCCAAACATTGTTACTCTGCAGACTCAACTGAGATCTTCTGGATTCAACTGTCCTTGTTTCCTGTTATCATACTTTCTTTTCTGTGTCTACAATTCCACATAGGCAGCACACCAAACTTAGGAGTCTTGAACATCCACGCATTGTTAAGTTTAAAGTTCTCTGAGCCTTGCACCTAAACCACGATCACACATGGAAAAATTGAAAGCACTCTCCAAGGCTGACATTTACATCTTGTCTCCGTTATGGAGTCTCTGGAGCTGACCCTTCCTTGGCTGCCTGCCTGGAGCTGATCTTTCAAAATATCCATGTCTGAAACAGGTCTCTCCCTAATATCAAACTCATATTTCCATTGCCACCTGCATTTCACATGAGTACCACTAGCACAGTACACCATGAGCTCAACTGATCATCAATCCCACTGGAAATCTGTGGTTAAACTTGACTCTTCCCACTGCCTTACCCGACCAATCAAATTATCTCAAAGTCTTCCTGATTTTACCTTCAGCATATGTGAGGTGTTCTTCCCTTCTGTTCATCTGTTGGTTCCTATTTGGATCTTCAATGTCTCTTCTTCACCACAATCTACAACAGCCTCTTCCTGTTCTCCCTGTCTCCAAGACTGGCCATCTAAAGCCATTCTCAACACAGCAGACCAAAATCTCTGGCTTAAAATACAAAACATCATTTCCTCCTTAAAATTTCCCAATCTTAAACCTTTCTTCTTTTTCTAATATATGCATTTAAACCTATATATCTCCCTCTAAGCACTGCTTAGTTGCATGCTGTATTTCCATTCTTTCAGTTCAAAGCATTTTCTAGTTTCCATTGTACTTATACTTCATTTAGAAGTGTAATGCTTGCTTCCCAGTATTAGAATTTTCTAATTATCTTTTTGTTATTGACTTCTACTTTAATTCTGTTATTGTCAGAAAACATTTAAAAAATTGTTTTAGTCCTTTAAAATTTATTGAGACTTGTTTGATGGCACTTGTTTGTTTTGGTGAATTTTTAATATGCATTTGAAAATAATGTGAATTCTGCAGTAGTTGGGTGTAGTCTAAATGTCTATTAGGTCAAGTTGATTGGTTACTAGCTATGGTTCGTCTTCTCTATCCCTACTTACTTCCCCTTTTCTGTCAGTTTCTCATCAGCTGCTCAAAGTGGTCTTTAAAATCACCAACCATGATTGTGCTTATTGTAGTTCTTGTTTTAGTTTTCTGTTTTGCTTCATATAAGAATTAATATGTCTTCTTGCTGAATTGATCATTTTATCATTATGAAATGTTCCTCTTTATCTTTGGTATGACTTTTTACTTTGATGTCTACTCTGTCTCATATTGTATACCCACACCAGCTTTCTAATGGTTGATGTTTTCATAGTTTATCTTTCCCCGTCACTTTACTTTCAATCTGTTGCCTTATTTTTCAAGTGTACCTCTTGTAAGCAGGACACAGAGGGCTCTTGTTTTTCTTTGTTTTATTTTACTATTTAGCCTGCCAATTTCTGCCTTTTAATTGTTTATTCCATTTACATTAAATGCAATTATTTATATTTGGGTTTAAGTTGGTCATCATAATTTGTTTTCCATTTGTCCTACTTGTTCTGTTTCTCCTTTTCTACCTTTCTTTGAATTAATATTTGTTATTCCATTTAATCTTTGTTTAATCTAACATGTAGTATCCTTTCTCTCCAGCTTCTTTTAAGATGTTTTTATCTTTGTTTTTCAAGAATTTCAACATAATTTGGCTAGTTATAGTTTTCTTTATGTTTATCTTGGTTGTTATTTGCTGAGCTTATTGAATCAATGAGTTGTTGTCACATTTTCTTCCCCATTGAGCTATAAGTACCCTTAAGATTAGAGCATTTTAATGTATGTAAATTACACTTTGATTTAAAAAAAACACAAAACCCTTCAGTGATAACGTCTATACTCCAAGAATTAAAGGTTAGTCTCCAATCTCTCATCATATTCAGATTGAAATCTACCTTCCCCTCTTTGGAAGGCACATCCCTCTTCCCTCTGATCTGGCTCATATATTTCCATTTAGTCTCATTTCTTTCCATGCCTTGCTTCAAATTCTTGGATTCCCACCCCCGCTCCACTCCACGAACTATTCCCACTTCATTCAGTTCTCAGTAACAAAATTCCCTTTCTACCTCTCTACAACCATCATACTTCTTTTCATCTATGAAGTCTTAGATTTGGTGTCATTTTCTCTGGGAAGCCTTCAAGGGCATTCCAGTTTTTTGGCTGTTCGAACAGGCTTCTTCTGAACATTGTGGTAGATATATTTGGTAAACGCATTTCTATTCATGTATAATATCGTTGATTTCAAAAAATGGAAAAATTTCAGAGACCTAGGGCATCAAGGAATACATTCACTTGTTCTTTCTGCGTGTCCAGTTTCCGTAGTGTAGCGATTATCACGTTCGCCTAACACGCGAAAGATCCCCGGTTTGAAACCGGGCAGAAACAGGTCTGGGTTTCCCTACTCTTACTTCTGAGTTGTTTCCCATTTCGGCACGAAACCCGTACATTCTTTTTGTGGTGCCAGACTTCAAAACATACACAGACATTTGCGCTTCTTTTGAGGTCCAGGGGTTTAAAATGAAAAGCCGTCCCGACGCCACCTGCTCTGAAGCCCGGGTCTCCCCGCCTCCCTTCCCGCGCAGGTCGCGGGCCACACTTTCTCCTCCTGCACTCGGCGTCCTCCGGCTGGAAGGGCCGAGAGGCCCGAATGATGTCGACCCGAGGAGACACCCGCTGCACAAGACCCCGCCTGCGCTGCGCGGGAGACACTGGATCCCTTGGACGTGTGGGTTTTCTGCAAAGTGACTTTCTCCTGAACTTCAGAGGAAGAAAAGTGTTCCACTTCGAAACTGAGCAGCGGCCGCCCAACTGTCCAGTTATACTTATTCCTGTTAGTACCATCCAGTAATTCCAAAAGTCATCAGGCGTAGATGGGGAAGAAGAGTTGTGGGGAGGGGTAGGGGTCGGGGGTTGAATAAGAGAAGATCCCTGCCCTCAAGAACCCCCTGGGTATCTGTACTGGAGAAAGGCGACTCTTCCCTGCATTTTCGGGACCACCCCTTCCCCTCCGTTCCCACCACCCCAGGAAGATCCTCTGGGTCTGCTTCTCGGCGGGGATTGATCTTAGGCTATTCAACTCCAGTGGGTGTCCCCCCGCAGGGGGGAATGCCGGATCCGCCCTCTCCCCCCACTCCACCCCCAGGCTCAGGGCGGACTCGGGGCCCTCGCTTGTCGTTGATTCCTTTTCTTCAGCGGAATCAACGCAACGTTCTCCTAAAACTCAGCATCTGGCATCCAGCTCAGGCGGAGACCGTCCCGGATGAAAGGAAGGATCCTGACCATTTCTGAAATCAGTTAGGTATTCGGGCAGTTTGAGGGATTTCCCGGAAATAAGAAAGGGTTGAGAAGTTTGGTGACTTGTTTGTGTGTATTTCATGATATATTTTGCTAAAAACCATTAAGGAGGACAGTTTTTCTTTTGGAATGGACATAACACAGGAACGAAAGCTTCCGCTTTCCTGACCCACCTTCAGGGTAATTATTTCGTCTGGCAAGCGTTCAACTCAGTTAACATCCGTGCCTTCACGAAGTGACCACACGGGGGCGACAGAGACTGAGCTCTCCGAATGGGAAACGGGCTCTGAATTTGCCCCTACCAGCCCCTAGGAGGGTTCTCACGATCCTTCTGAGATGAATTCTTTCAAACTTATTGGGGGAATTTAACTGGTTTTTCCTTCGAGGTTAAGTCACACCAGATCTCATATTCTGGATATTTTGGCTAGATAAAGGCAAGAGGAGGCAGAAACAAGCATTTTAAGAGTCTGAACCACACTACGAGTTGTAGATGTCATATGATACAACACATTACGTATAACTGCCCCAAATACCAACTCTTAAGTACTTCTCCACCCTCATGTTACAGCTCACTGTCTCTTGCAGTCTGTGTTCCATACTCATGGGCCTTCAGGTAATCAGTCTCTTTGCACATGATGTCCCCTCTAGCTGAAGAGCTTTGTGCTTGCCTCCTTGCTTAGTTATCTCTTGCTCATGCTTAGATCTCAGCTGGATTATTACTTTTTCAGGGAAGACTTCCTTAAAATCCCTAAGTGAACGTCCTGTATTACTCATAGTATCATGTATTCTCTTTCCCTGCACATTTTACATTTATCAGTGTGGTAACTTGCTTAATGTCTGTTTCTCTCACTGGAATGTAGTAAATTGCATAAGGGTAAGAGCAGTGTCTGGTTTTGCTCATCAATGAATCCACACTGCCTTGCATATACCTGATACAAAATAGACACTCAGTAGATACTGGTGTTAAGTTTGAACCCTTACCATGATTCTCTGAGGAAGGTATTCTTTTCCTAATTTCACTGCAAGACTCAGTATCTCAGTAATTTGAGATACTGAGTCTTGCAGTGATCGCCTCTCTGGCCTAAGTGTGGAGCTAGTGTGTGTGTTATGACTCAAACATGAGGACGCCTGGCTCCATATTACCTGTTCATTCCTTAATATCCTATTGGAAGTGGGTATATTTTCTTCAAAGTCGCAAAGCTCTGATCTTTGCACCTGCCATGTGTAAGGAAGGAAAAACTTTTTCCCTACCCTCTTAGGTCTGTAGCTGGGACCTATGAATTAAACTGACAAAGGACAGACTACTAAAAGAAAACGTTTACAAATTTTATTGATGTTAATATTTTTATTTTAATTTTACATGCACAGAGACTTCACAGAAAAGGAGTGAAAACCCAAAGAAGCAGACTCAAAAGATTTTATACTGTTTTAACAAAGGGCAATAAATTATAGAGAAGTAGAGACAGAGAAAAGAGGGGTTTGGGCTCCCAAAGGCAGTAATCTGGGAAGGTAAATACATGGGGAAACTAATAGAAGATAAGGGTTATTTTAGTAAGGTTTGTGGTGCAGACTCATCTTGGTGTTGACTTTCCATCTCTGGTGATAAGGGTTGTTCTCCTCCTTCTGGTATGGGAGATTGGGAGGGGAACATCTTCACAAAGGGAAATTTACGCCCTGCTTTTAGACAGAGAGGAAGAGGACTGAGAGTCCTTCCTGTGTTTGCTTTTTCTCCGTTGCCTTCAAAACCATCCTTATGCCAAAGTGGCATATTTTGGGGTGGCATATTCTGATTCCCTTCCCATGTTATGTTGTTGAAACTAAAAATGGAAAAGAAAGAGCTAGAACAGTAGTAATAGCTACCATTTGTTACCAGCTATTAAATCAAGTAGTTACTGATTTTTCATATATAAACTAACAAGCAAGCCTAAGGGGGTAGGTGCCATTGTTATTGACAATCATTTACTTGTTTTATAGATGCAGACGTGGAGGAGTGCTCAAGATCACCAAGTTGTAAAATTTGGAGCCAGTATTTGCATCCATGAGTGACTGGGGCTAAAGTGTTCCACATTATTGCAGTTTTCTAGAAGAAGGAGGGGCCTACAAGAAAGACATGGATATTAAGATGGTGATACTGAGCATAGAATATGAAAGCGATTTTACCAGATTAGGGAGAAGGCAGAGAAAGCCAGATATGAAGAGTCTCAGAGGACATGGAGAGTAACCAGAGATAACTGTCACAAACATTATGCTTGTTATTGGTATTGCTCCCCTGGAGGAAATGGGGAAATGCATATTTCAGAGCAAAAGGAGACTTGAATTTTTTCATTTAAGCAAATGGGTATGAACAATGGTCCTGATGTTGAGGCAGTGTTCCCTAAGACAAACTATATAGATTGCTGCCTTTGAATGTGAGCATCAGAAAAGTTCTAGTCAAATACATGGTTCTTGTGGAGGAAGCTGTTTGTTTTGGACCATCCCAACCTCTATAGTTCTTCCTCTTTCCCCCAGTCAGCCAACATTGCTTCCCTATCCTCCCCCCTCAACTTCATCCCTAACCCTTAAGGCATCTCTGGAAGAGCAGAAATATCTTTAGGAAGGAAGTCTGAATGCTGGGTTTCAGTCTTGGTTTTATTATGTTGTGATCCTGGGAAACTTAATAACCTCTCTGCATCTCATTTCCTCATCTGCAAAATGGGATATTAAAACCCATTTCGTTCATTTTCAGCAAATATTTATTGAATGTCATCCATTCAATAAATGTACCAGACATTCCTCTAGGTACTGGGAGTCTAGCAGTTAACAGACAAAAATCTCTGCCCTCATTGGAGTTTGCACTCTCATAGAGGAGACAGAAAATACACAAAATAAACAAGCTAGTTTTAAAGTGTGTCAAATGATCATAAGTGATATGGAAAAAAATAAAGAACGGGGAGGAGAAGCATTGGAATGAGGGGAGGAGAAGCATTGGAATGAGGGGAGGAGAAGCATTGGAATGAGGGGAGTTTATACTTATGGCCGTGTTTCACTGATAAGGTGATATTTGAGAAAAGACCTGAAGTAGATAAGGGGCTGAGTCATACATATATCAAAGCAAGAGTATTACGAGCAGGGGGAACAGTCAGTGCAAAGGCCCTGAAACAGCAATGTGCCTGATATATACAATGTAAAACAAGAAGGTCAGTAGTAACGACAGCAGAGTAGGCAAGAAGGAGTATAAGCAGAGAAATGAGATCACAGACAATCCAGTAGGCCCAGTGAGGACTTTGGCATTTACTCTGATGAAATGAGGAGTTGCCGGTTCAGTTTTGAGCAAAGCTGTGCCATAAAGTGTTTTAGGTTCACAAATATCTCTCAGACTGCTTTTCATAGAATGTTTTGTAGGGATGAAAAAGGTGGAAGAAGGGAAACCTATTAAGAGATTTGTGCAATATTCCATGTTAGAGATGCAGGTTTCTTGGAGCAGGGCTGTAGCAGTTGGGGTGGTGAGAAGTTTTTCAGATCTAGATACATTTTGTAGGTAGAACAAGACAATTCCCCCACATCCGTGGAATGAAAGAAAAATTGAAGTATTAAAAAATGTTGCCAAGATTTTTTTTTGCCTAAATATCTGAAAAGTCGAAATCGCCACTGAGTGAAATAAGCAAGCCTGGAGTTGGAGAAGGTTTTCTTGGGGACACCTAGAAGTCCGTGATCCTATCCCTTCTTCCACCTTGCATGGCAACAATGCATACTTGTCTTTAGTCTGATGAAGGAAGGCGCTATCCACGAGCTGTGATGGCCGAGTGGTTAAGGCGTTGGACTCGAAATCCAATGGGGATTCCCCGCGCAGGTTCAAATCCTGCTCACAGCGTCCTCGTTTTCGGTGTGGCTTCCGCAAAATGTACTGTTGTGCTCTCAGGCTGCAGTTCCGATTTAGAACCCAAGTTTTTAAAGAGGTTTAAAGAGCGTGGGCGGCAGCCAGATTTCATTCCCTTTCATTGTGAGCCTCCTGAGCCCAGCCTCCCCACTGTCCTCACCGGGCTTAGAGCGCGCTCAAAAGTACTGCCTGCGTTGAAATGAAGTTGTTAAATCTGTTAAGAGAGATTACAGCGGCAAAGTGTACAGAGGAGACGTTGGAATTTGGGGAAATCGTTTCTCTTTGTGATTATAGAGAGCCGCAGCTTCTTTAAAGCATTCCCAGGCAGCAATCTTCAGTGTCTGTCCTGATATCAGCGGCTGCTGGTGAGAGCCATAAAAATTTAAGATAATATTCCATCATATTTGCTACGCACTCTTTAAGACAAGCGTTTTATACAAACGAGGAAATTGAGGCACAGAGAGGATATATTACATTTTAACTTCTGACTTTGCCTTGAATTTCAAAAACCTGGTCTCCTTCTTAACGTAGTAAACCACTCTTAGAGCACTTTTGCATTTTCAGCTATTTTGCCTACTTTGAACAGCTAAATACATTTTTAAGCCAATTCTATTCTGTTTTCTAAGTTTCTTTGTCAAATGAAATTCTTAAAATGTATATTTCTGTTGAATTCTTGTCTCCTTATTGCATTTTGAGGGCAGATGAATATTCTGAGGGAAAAAAAGAAGGAATGAAGAGTTCAAAACTAGGCAGTAATATAAGCTGGGTAAGAAAGGATGTGAAATAGAGTGAGGAAAAGTGAATAGATAACTGAGTCCATAGAGATTTGTTCAAGCAACGAGAGCAGCTGCATACTAAGCACAAAACAAGTTTTCAACGCATAGTCAGAGAATAAGTGAAGATTAACCATTGTTTTCAAAGAAAACATTTTATGTAAATCTATGTTATGCAACCAAAGCACAAAAGAAATCATGCTTTCCCAAAGTCCATACAGTCTCTGGTTTTAACCTCTTACTCAATTAAAAAAAAAAAAAAAGCAATCATTCTTTCGGCTGGCATAAACTGTGGATAGTAATGAAGATAAGAACATGAGAACAGCTGTCCAGCAGGGGCCAGTGGCGCAATGGATAACGCGTCTGACTACGGATCAGAAGATTCTAGGTTCGACTCCTGGCTGGCTCGGTTTTTCCTTCATCTTCCTAGGTACTTTTTTCAAAAGGATACCGAAACAATTTTAAAAGTCTTTCGAATGTATTTTCGTGGAAGTGATCCTTCACCTTCTGTCAGTTGAGTCTGAAAGAGACTTCAGAAGCATCAGAGGACCATCCTGAAAATTTTCTTCCTTTCATCACTTCTTGAACTTGAGAAAAGAAATTGGCTGAAAAAGACCACTGGAAGCGGGGGGGTGGTTTAAATCAAAGAAACTTTAAAGAAAAATAAACGAAAAAAAATTTCCTGGCAGTATCTTCTCCATCAATATTTTTTCCCATTGGGAAGAGAAGAGTCCTCACTCACAGAGGACTACCCTGCACAGCTCTTTCCTCGCATGGCTACTAGCAAAAAGAAAAGGGACATCTCCTGGGGAAAGGTTGGGTCAAGAAAGGTTCGGCTGTTGGGGACGCGGGGTGCGAGAGGCTCCTTGCCTCACTCAGTTGGGCCCATTAGGGTTCAGTTCTGAAGCCCGGCGGATGCCCCTCTTCCCCCTCCCTCACCAGCCAGAACCGACCATCTTCTGGAAGTAGGCAGGAGCTGGGAAACCGGACCTCAGTGGACAGAAGAACCAAGAGGAGTGCCCTCCCCATTATTTTTTTAAAGTAAACACCCCAGGAGAAGATGAGCGTGTAAGGAAGACGTGGGAAGGCAGCTTTGGAGCGGCCTCTCTAAAGAACAGACCTACCTCTTTTCTCTGTGTGGAGACAGAACAGAGAGGCTGGGGGGAAATCACTGCCAAGGCGGGAGGGTGGGTGGGAGGTGGGGAGGATTCCTCAAACTAAACCAAAAGAGCATCTTAATATGTGGCTCGATTTCCGAAGGTGTAGCTTGTATCCTCGCTCTGCACCGCAGGTAAATTTATCGAAGTTGCCGACGTGCGCTATGAGGAGCCCTTGAGGCTGAAACGAAAGGAACCACCAAACGCGCTACCTCCGGGGGCCCAAGTCTGTTGGGCTGTGAACGGATCGAAAGGAGAACTGGCGTCTTACAGCTTCGTATTCCGTTCCCGGCTCTTTACTGCTAAAGGGAGACAAGATCTTCCGTGAAAGCCAAGGGGCAACCGCACGTGGAGCGAGCATTTACCTTGGAAACTGCCTGGGATAAGGAAAGAGAACGAAGCACAGACGTTACGGGAACACACCCCGCGTCTTGCTGCTACTAGGACCACGCTCTAAACAACTCAGTAACTGGCCACCCTGAGCTTGCTTCCTTTTCTCGATTGAAACTCGTTTAAAGCGCCAAAATAATACTGTCTCCTGAAGGGTCACAAAAACTAAGCAGGCACATTTCGTAACTCTTTTTAACCTTAATCCTTTCCTAAAACACAACCGTCTCGTTCCCACACTACTCCTTCAATTTTCTTCAATAAACTTGAACTTTTAAAGTTACTTTTACTTTGAGAAACTACAACAACCAAGGCGAAACGAAAATACATAGCCTTCTTGTTTTACAAAGGAGACAATATCTGAACTTCCGGTTCTGAGCAGCGGCGTTTTGGAGTTAATACGTACTGTGGATTCTAAGTGCCTACTCGGCAGGCACCAGAAGGTCAAAACCACACCTCGACTGGCCGCTACGGGAATCAAACCCGTGCTCTTAGGTGTTATTAGCACCACGGTCTAACCAACTGAACTAACCTGCTACTCTGCAAGTTACTCTCTTTCAGGAAAGTAAATTCGTTTACATTTTTTGTGTTTGAAAAATAAAAGGAACTTCTTTCCCCCCGCTCCCTCAAACTACATTCATAGACTTTCATGGGGAAACTACACTATTTCAATTCTTCTTTCTTATTTGGACTAGAAAATCCACGGAGAAATTTTCGTGCAGAGGCTGTCTAGTTTATTTGTGGAGAAAGCACTGTTATGAGATTTTCAATCGTGAAGGAAGGGAGCCTCCGGTTTTTAGAAGCCTGTCCCTACTGGATCACAAATTGCAAAAGTCTCTTTAATGACTTGCAACTTAGTGACCTAATTTTTTCAAGTCGGTATTAAAATTTTCACCCAACTGTGCATTCTCTGTATCACTCAACTTCCATTTTGAGACGCAGAGGATCCAAGCACTAGGTCGGAGAAGATAGAACAAGTGAGATGTGCTCGTTGGTCCTTGGTGAGGCTATAGTTTTTATCATTTGAAGTTGAAGGAATCTCCTGCAGCCTCGGGAAGTGTCCCTTTACATTTCCTGAGGTTGTATCATTTCTTTTCTACTTTTCGAACTTTCATGCTGACTGACCCCTAGTTAAATTTTCAACGAATATATTAATTTAAAGCTAAATGAATCAGCAAGTGATGATTTTGTTGAATTTTAGGCCGACTCTGGCGCAAGAGAGAAGTGTGGGTTTCTAGTGGTAAATTTTCAACCGTTACGGGCTCAAGTTCCGCCAGAGTCTTCTAAGTTTTATTCCTCTAGTCTTCAAGAGCTCTTGTCTTGGGTTTCAAGAGCTAAGACTTCCAGGTGCTCAAAAATCACAGAAAAGAAATCTGACACCTCTTCTGCAGTCACACGTCCTCTGTACTTGTCAAAATCAGCCACATTCTGGCTTTTGAAGATCCTTGTACATCCCACAATTTGTGTATAGATCCCTGATGTTCACATAGAAAGCCTTCGCGAAGGAATGAGCTTGTTTTAGTAATTTGAACACCGAAAGAATTACTGTAAATAAGTGGAGAATTGAAAGTGCTTATGCCCTGCTTCTTACAGATGCCTTTAATAACATCTAGGTGCAAACTAAATAAAGCACTAAGCTTTGGGGGGTATTTTTGGGTTTTTTTTGTTTTTGTTTTTTTCTTTACCGCAAGGAATTACTTGAAGCTGTGGAAGAATTTATGCATATGGGGATAGAATTGCGTTTCGCCATGGAAATTAAGGGTAAATGTATGCAACTCCTCACTGTATAAATGGCACTATGGACAATATATTTGAAGGTGACGGACACTTGGTATTGGGTCAATATCTCCTAGTTCACATTACAAAAGGGTGATAAATAATTGCCGAAACCCGGGATTGAACCAGGGACCTTTAGATCTTCAGTCTAACGCTCTCCCAACTGAGCTATTTCGGCCACCCGTTGTTCAGTTTTCTTTCAGCTACTCCCTTTAAATAGTCTTTTCTTAACAACCTCTTCCATTTCAGAAAGAAAAAAGAAAAAATTTTGCCTTGTTTTCTGAAAAGTAACGTATTTCCCATTTCAAAAATAATTGTACCAACAAAAACTCAGACAATGGGGAAACATACTCAAAGTTTCCTGAGTATGATAGGAAGAACAAAAAAACAGTGATAAAAGAAAATTTATGTATTGTTCTTAAGGATACGAATTGGATAGCTATAGGGGTGTGGTGATTCAGAGCTTCCTGTTGGAATGGTAAGCTTCCTAGATACATAAGACAACATCATTTGGGATCATTTCTAGCTTGACGCTTAAATATCTTTTACTCTTTCAGTCGTTTTTTATTCCTTTCTATTCTATTAAGGTGTAAGTTATATACAGTAAAGCACCCAAATCTTAAGTGTACAGCGTGTTGATTTTCACAAGTTTACACCCCTTTGTCACCATGCACGCTCCCTCCTGCTCCTTCTGATTTGATAGCCTCCCAAAGTAAGCCACTGTTGTGAACTCTTTCACTATATCTACTGTCATTTGTTTTTAAACTTCTACATTGAATCAGGTAGACTCCGCATTCTTATGTCTGGCTTCTTTCACTCAATATTGTCTTTGAGATTCATCTATGTTTTCTAAAGTAGTTAAAAGCAGTTTGTTCCTATTTATCGACTTCCATTTTATGGATATACTACAATTTACTTACCCATTGTAAAGTCGATGGACATTTGGTTTTCAATTTAGGGTTATTATAAAAAGCACTGAACCTTCTTGTGCATGGTTTTAGGTGAACATAATCACTGATTTATTAGATAGATACATAGATACATAGGTGGAATTGCTGGTCTATAGGATATATGTATGTTTAACTTTATTAGGTGCTGCTAAACTGTTTTCCAAAATGCACGTACCAGTTCTCACTACTGAAAACAATGTATGAGGCTTCTGGTTGCTTCACAGCCTAGCCACTACTGGGTATTGTCATTTTAATTTTAGCTACGCAGGCCAGGATGTTGTGATAGGTCTCTGTGATTTTGACTTGCATTTTTGATGACTATGATATTTTGCATCTTCCCATATGCTTTTCCCCATTTAAAAAATTGGGTTGATTGCCAGTTTTTAAAAAATTGATTTGTAGTTCATTACGTATTGTGAATACAAGTCCTTTGTCAGATATGTGTTGCAAATATCTTCTAATTTGTGGCACACCTTTAGTTCTCCTAATTTTGTATTTTGAACTTTTCAGTTTTAATGAAGTCCAACTGGACTTTTAATGAAGTCCAATCTTTACAGTTAGTGCTTTTTTGCATCCTAGTTCAGAAATATTTGCCTGCACTAAAGTCATGAAGCTATTCTATGTTTTCTTCTAGAAGTTTAAGTATTTTACTTTTAACATTTAAGTTTATATTCCATTTTCAATTTATGTATGGTGTGAGATAAGGATTGAAATCATTTTCTTTACTATATGATTTCAATTGACCCAGCATTATTTTTTGAAAAGTCAATCTTTTCCCCACTGAATTACAACGTCTCCTTATCATCAAACAGGGAACTGCATATGTGTTTTTTTTTCCCTAGGCTCTCTATTCTGCCCCATTGGCATATGTCTGTCTTTACACCAATATTACTGTCTTAATTTTTTTAACTTAAAAATAAGTTATAGTATCCGATAATATAGGGGCTCAGTTTTGTTTTTCTCACTTTGGATTGCCATAGCTATTCTGGATTTTTAAAAAATTATTATTTCAATATAAATGTTAGAATCAACTGTCAATTTCCACCCCCCACTCTCCCCCAAAATCCCGCTAGCAGTTTTTTGTTTGTTTTTGGTTTTGTTTTTTGTTTTTTTGGCGATGCATAAAATCTATAAGTAAGTTTGGGGAGAATTAATATTTTAGCAAGATTGGATTTTTCTGGCCAGGACCATGGTAGATTCCTCCATTCAAGTCTTTAATTTCTCTCAACAATGTTTGGACGTTTTCAGTGTTGAAGTGTTGTTTTATTGCTATAAACTTCCCTCTTAGAACTGCTTTTGCTGCATCCCATAGGTTTTGGATCGTCGTGTCTCCATTGTCATTTGTTTCTAGGTATTTTTTGATTTCCCCTTTGATTTCTTCAGTGATCACTTCGTTATTAAGTAGTGTATTGTGTAGCCTCCATGTGTTTGTATTTTTTACAGATCTTTTCCTGTAATTGATATCTAGTCTCATAGCGTTGTGGTCGGAAAAGATACTTGATACGATTTCAATTTTTTTAAATTTACCAAGGCTTGATTTGTGACCCAAGATATGATCTATCCTGGAGAATGTTCCATGAGCACTTGAGAAAAATGTGTATTCTGTTGTTTTTGGGTGGAATGTCCTATAAATATCAATTAGGTCCATCTTGTTTAATGTATCATTTAAAGCTTGTGTTTCCTTATTTATTTTCATTTTGGATGATCTGTCCATTGGTGAAAGTGGGGTGTTAAAGTCCCCTACTATGATTGTGTTACTGTCGATTTCCCCTTTTATGGCTGTTAGTATTTGCCTTATGTATTGAGGTGCTCCTATGTTGGGTGCATAAATATTTACAATTGTTATACCTTCCTCTTGGATCGATCCCTTGATCATTATATAGTGTCCGTCTTTGTCTCTTGTAATTGTCTTTATTTTAAAGTCTATTTTGTCTGATATGAGAATTGCTACTCCAGCTTTCTTTTGATTTCCATTTGCATGGAATATCTTTTTCCATCCCCTCACTTTCAGTCTGTATGTGTCTCTAGGTCTGAAGTGGGTCTCTTGTAGACAGCATATATATGGGTCTTGTTTTTGTATCCATTCAGCCAATCTGTGTCTTTTGGTGGGAGCATTTAATCCATTTACATTTAAGGTAATTATCGATATGTATGTTCCTATTCCCATTTTCTTAAATGTTTTGGGTTTGTTATTGTAGGTGTTTTCCTTCTCTTGTGTTTCTTGCCTAGAGAAGTTCCTTTAGCATTTGTTGTAAAGCTGGTTTGGTGGTGCTGAACTCTCTCAGCTTTTGCTTGTCTGTAAAGGTTTTAATTTCTCCATTAAATCTGAATGAGATCCTTGCTGGGTAGAGTAATCTTGGTTGTAGGTTTTTCTCCTTCATCACTTTAAGTATATCCTGCCACTCCCTTCTGGCTTGCAGCGTTTCTGCTGAAAGATCAGCTGTTAACCTTATGGGGATGCCCTTGTGTGTTATCTGTTGTTTTTCCCTTGCTGCTTTTAATATGTTTTCTTTATATTTAATTTTTGATAGTTTGATTAATATGTGTCTTGGTGTGAAGTGTTGTTTTAAAAGATTAACTGCTCTGCATTTGATGTTTAACAATGCTATTTTAGATGGCATTTCTTCTTAAATTTCATTTTCTAATTGCTTATTGTTAGTATAGAGACATGCTATTTATTTTTGTATATCCACTTTATATACAGTAAATTTGCTAGATTTACTTATTAATGATAATTGTTAGTAGATCATTTGGATTTGTATGTATGCTATCATGTCAGTGTGATCAATGCTGATTTTACTTCTTTCTAGTCTTTATACTTTTTTCCCCCCTTACCTGCTGTTTAGAACATCCAGTACAATACTGAATAGAGGTTACTATGGTGGACACTCCTGTCTTATTCCCAATCTCAAAGAAAGCTTTCAATATTTCACCATTGCATAAGGTTAGTTGTAGGGGTTTTTTTTCCCTGCTGAATACTCTTTTAGATTAAAGAAGATACCTTTATTCCTAGTTTGTATGAATTGTAATTATGAATGGGGATTGAACTTTATTAAATGATTTTTCTGCATCTATTGAGATATACATATAATTTTTTTCCTTTAAAATTTAGTGTGGTAATGTAAATTGTTTTTTACAGGCTAAACCAAATATTCTTAAATTTACAGAATGAGTTCCATGTGGTCATAATAGATTATTCTTTTAATATGTTGCTGGATTAAATTTACTAATATTTAGAATTTTTCATCTATTTCCCTGAGATCTATTGACCTGAAATTTTCTAGTTTTATAATGTCCTAGTCAAGTTTTGATATCAGGATCATGTTAACTTCATCAAGTAAGCTGGGAAGCTTTCCTTTTATATTATCTGGAAGAATTTGTGTACAATTTGTATTATTTCTTTCTTAAATATTTGGAAGAATTCACCAGTGAGCTATATTGCCCTAAAGTTTAATTTGTAGGAAAATTTCATATTAGAGATTCTATTTCTCTGATTGATATAGGACAGATCAGATTTTCTATTTCTTCTTGTGTCAGCTATGGCAAATTGTATTTTTCACTCTGTGAGAAATCGTTTCATCTAAATCGTTAATTTCATTGGCAAAAAGATGTTAATATTTTTGCTTTGTTGCTTTTTTTCTATTGTGTGTTAGCTTTCATTTCAATGGATTTCTCCTCTTATTTTTAGCATCTTCTTCATTTTACTTTCTTAGAATTAATTTGCTTTTGTTTATCTAGCTTCTTTTGATGAAAGCTTAAATATTTGATTTTCAACCTTTTCTTTTTAACATATACATTTAAAGACATGAATTTGCCTCTCAACACTGCTCTAATTACACCTCAGCACTTTTAATATGTCATATTTTCATTATCATTCAATTCTACCTAGTGTATATTTTCCATTTGATTTCTTATTTGGCCCCAGTGTTATTTAGAAATGTGTTCTTTGCTTAATTTCCAAACAGTGGGAGATTTTCTAGATACATTCATTGATTTATAATTTAATTCCACTGTGATGTGAGAGTATATACTACATAACTTAAGTCTTTGGAGATTTTGTTCATGGCTCATTATATGGTCTATTTTGATATATGTTCCATGTACATTTGAAAGTAATATGCATTCTAACACTGTTCTATATATTGTTTTAGATATGTCAATTTGGTGAGGTTGGCTAATCATGCAGTTTAAATTTTCACATCTTTACTATGTCTAGTTTGTTCTTGTTCCTTGAATTTCCTGAGCATTCTTTGTTTGTTTGTTTGTTTTACCCTGACAGATGTTTGTCTCTTTAGCTGTGGAAGACTGTAGGAGGTGACGTGCTGGCCCTCAGATATTTTGAGTTTTTAGTCTCCTATCTCCTACAGCTTCAAATCTAGCAAACATCTTGAAAGGGAGAGCAGCTGTGTGTACAAGGTAGAGGCCTGTCTCTAGCGGGACTTTCTGTTTTAAACAGTATGATTATGGAAGATTTTACTCTGTCCTTAGAAGCCTTTGGCCAAACTCCCCAAGTATGCTTGTATAGTCCCCCAATCTATCAACTGTCTCATTAGGGAAACTAATCATATTTGGGGCTCCTGTAGTTTCTAAATTGTCATGTCAGCTCCCTTAACCAACCAAATCCTTTGGGCTTCTCTTTCCTCCAGAACAGTCCTTTTACAAGCTAATCTCAGGATGTTACAAAACAAAAGAAAAAAATCCAGTTAATATAAGCTCACCACAGAAGGGTTTACCATTCTCTGAAACTCCAATTCATACAGTCTTCATTGCTTCCATAACACTCCCATATTTTACAAATATGATGTTTGTAATTGTGATTCATCTCGCCTTCTTTCTTGTTGTAGTGGGAGTTTTAGGATTTTGTGTCCTACATAATTTTTCTCAGAGGCAGAAGTTAAGCTCAAATTTCATATTAAGGGGCTTGAATTTAGGACCTCATCTTAAAAGAGTTAAAGCATTACCCAGCATACTACCCACATTAGCCATAACAAAGACACAGTCTTTGTCTTTATCAAGAAGAAAGAGCTTGGATACTTGATGAGGACATTATTAGAACCCACTGATCCTAATAAAATTATTTCTTACACCATTTTACATAGAAAAGTGCTATCATAACTATTTGAAAATGGAAATACAATATTTAGAAATGTTTAGTTGTTGTAATTAAAGCCTAATTAACTGAGCACCATGAATAATGAGAAATCCCGAAGTCAGTACCTACTGCACCATTAACAACAATAATATTCTAATCTATAAATAGGAGTCATTATATATATATATATAATATTATATATAATATATATTGTATATAATTGCAAAGACAACACATGGGAAATGTCCACAAGGGAAATTCATTCATTAGAGACTCAGTGTCCAGATATTTATTGGTAGCTGCCTAGCATGTACCAGAACTCCCACAAAGAAAGTGTTCAGGATAAACCATATTGTTTGCACAGTTTAGGCAGAGTTAGCCACTTGTGTCATTTAAGAAATGGTGGGAACTATTTCAAAATCTTAGTTTCCAGATGCCAGCTAAGGGCCCATCTTGCAAGGTGATCTTTCTAAGAACAGCAATCTCAGGCTTCTATGTTAACCCTTTTCTGTACAATCCCCTTACAAGTAACTAGACCCAGAGATAAATATTTTCTATTCATCTGATTGAGATTTCCGAGCAATTCCAAATGTAAATAACTTCACCTGTAACTCGTCTACTATTCCCTATAAAAATCTAAGGCAAACCACTTTGCAGAGACACTGATCTTTGAATCTGGAGTTCTCTCCTGAATGCAATAGCCCGAACAAAATAAATCTCATTTATCTGGGTTTTGTCTTTGACAGTTTGTTGCCATGAGTCACAGCCCACCTCAGACACCCATCTTTTCCATCCAGGCACTGAGTCCTCACAAGCCTGCTGTGGTCCTTTCCTGACTGGCAATTTGGGGTTCCCTCAGTGAGTCCAGCTCCTGGTCCCTGTGCTCCAGACATGTGTCAGTTGTAGCATGGTAAGGATTTGATTTTGGTTCCTTGTTTGAGCACTATTTTGGTTTGGTTTTGTTGCCAGTTTTTGTTTACCTTTGGCATTTTGGGTTAAAATATAAAATCCACCCCTCAACCCTCACCATTACATGCTTTTGCATTATGATAACAATTCAGTTCATTACCTCCTAAAATGGCAGAATTTAACTACTAGGACACTCTTTTTATTATGTCTTGATTATTTAAGGTAACAAAGTCTTTCCACTTTCAAAACAGCTAAGGTTATTTATAATTACATTACCTCCTATGTTTACTTTTTTAACTAGACTCTATTCTTTAGAGAATTTTTAGGTTTACATGAAAACTGAGCAGAAAATACAGATACTTCCTATATACCATCTTTTCCCCACTTTGGAGTTTCCCTGATTATTAACATCTTGCATTAGTGTGATACATTTGTTACAATGGATGAACCAATACTGGTACATTATTACTAGCTAAAGTCTATAGTTTACAGTAGGGTTTGCTCTTTGTGTTGTACAGTTCTATGGATTTTGACTAATGCATAATGTCATGTATCCATCATTATAATGTCATGCAGAATAGTTTCACTGCCCTAAAAATCTCCTGTGCTCCATTTATTCATCCCTCACACAAACCACCAACCCCTGGCAACCATCAACCTTTTCCACTGTCTCTATAACCTTTTCCAGAATGTTCAATAGTTGGAATCATACAGTATGTAGCTTTTTCAGACTGACTTCTTTCACTTAGCTATACACATGTAATGTTCCTCCATGTCTTTTGCATGGTTTGATAGCTCATTTCTTTATAGTGCTGAATAATATTTCATTGTATGGGTGTACCACCATTTATTCATTCACTTAACAAAGGACATCTTGGTTGCTTCCACATTTTGACAATTATGAATAAAGCTGCTATAAACTTCTGTGTGCAGATATTTGTGTGGACATAGGTTTTCAATGCATTTGGGTAAATACAAAGGTGTGCAATTGTTGGATCATCTGGAAAGACGATGATTAGTTTTGTAAGAAACTGTCAAACTGTCTTCCAAAGTGGTTGTGCCATTTTGCATTCCCACCAGCAATGAGTCTCTGTCTCCACATCCTCAAGAGCATTTGATGTTGTCAGTCATTTGGGTTTTAGCCTACTAAAAGGTATGTAGTGATATCTCATTGTTTTAATCTACAAATCCTTAAAGATATATGTTCAACATCTTTTCATACGTTTACTTGCCACCTGTAGTTCTTCTTTGATGAAATGTTTATTCAGATCTTTTGTCCATTTTAAAATTGGGTTGTTTACCTATTGCTAAGTTTTAAGAGTTCTTTGCGTATTGTGGATATTGGTCCTTTATCAGATACGTGTTTTGCAAATATCTTCTCCAGTCTGTGGTTTATCTTTTCATTCTCTTTGTATGGGCTTTCACAGAGCAGAAGATTTTAATTTTAATGGAGTCCAATTTATCACTTTTTTTCTTTCACCGATCATACTCTTGGTGTAGCATCTAAAAAAGTCATTGCCATGGGAGTTCCCTGGCTGTCTAGTGGTTAAGGTTCAGCATTTTCACTGCCCTGGCCCAGGTTCAAATCCCTGGTTAGGGAACTGAGATCCCGTAAGCCATGCAGCATGGCAAAAAGTCATCACCAAACCCTAGATCTGCTAGGTTTTCTCCTATGTTATCTAGAGAAGTTTTATATTTTACATTTAGGTCTGGTCTGTCATCTACTTGAACTAATTTTTGTGACATAGGATCTGTGTCTAGACTGGTTTTTGTTTTGTTTTGTTTTGTTTTGGCATGTGGATGTCTAGCTGTTCCTGAATCATCTGTTGAAAAGACTGTCCTTTCTCTATTAAGTTGTCTTTGCTCCTTTCTCAAAGATCAGTTGACTATATTGGTTTAGATCTATATCTGGGCTCTCTATTCTGTTCCATTGATCTATTTGTTTATTCTTTCACCAGTACCATACTGTCTTGATCACTGTAGTTTTATAACTAATCTTGAAGTTGGATAATGTCAGACCTCCAACCTTGTTCTTCAGCGTCCTGTTGGCTATTCTGGATCTTTTGTCTTTCCATATATACTTTATAATCCGTTTATCAATACACATAAAGTAACTTGCTGGGATTTTAACTGTATCTTTCGAAGAATTTCAATCTAAGTAATCCAATTTGTGGGCATAAATAATAATATGTAATATTCCTTTATTATCTAGTACTCGTGGCCCCTCTTTCACTTCTGATATTAGTAATTTTGTGTTCTTTTTTTTTCTTTGTTAACCTGGCTAAAGGTTTATCAATTTTATTGATCTTTTCACAGAACCAGCTTTTGGTTTTGTTGATTTTTTTCATTAATTTCCTGTTTTCAGTTTGATTGATTTCAGTTCTAAAGTTCAATTTTTACAGTCATTTCTTTTCTTCTTCTTACCTTGGATTTAATTTGCTCTTCTTTTCTAGTTTCCTCTGGTGGAAGCTTACTGATTTTAGATCTTTCTTCTTTTTTTTTTCTCATATATGCATTCATTGTCTATTTCCCTTTAAACACTACTTTCTCTACATCCCACAACTTTTGATAAGTTGTATTTTAATTTTTATTAGTTCAAAATATTTTGGAGAAACACAGTTCAACCCAAAACACAGAAGGAATATATAAAGGTAAAATCAAATATTTTATTTTTATTTTTAAAATCAATCTAACAGATAACAGTTTGCTAAAAATAATAGCAACAATGTATTCACTGATTATAACTTATAGATAATTGAAATGAATAACAACAACGTTATAATCGATGGGAAGAAGGAATTGGGAAAATTCTGTTATGAGGTATTTGCACTACCCATGAAGCTGTGTAGTGTGATTTGAAAGAGTATTTAGATTAGTTATAAATATAAATTGTGAGCTCCCCTATTTTCTGGTGGTTTGCTGGCAATCTTTGGTGTTCCTTGGCTTGTAAATGCACTACTCCAATCTCTGCCTTCCTCTTCACAAGGCATTCTCCCTGTGTTCATGTCTGCTTCCAAATTTCCCCTTTTTATAAGGAGATGTCATATTGGTTTTATTGGATTAGGATTCCCCTCCTCTCCAATATAAGTTCATCCTAACTTAATTAATCTGCATTTATCCACATTATATCTGCAATTATCTTATTTCCAAATAAGACCACATTCTGAAATACTGGAGGTTAAGGCTTCAACATATGAATTTGGAGCAGAGGAAACACAGTTCAACTGATAACAATGTAGTTGTATCTTGTCTTTTTATTCACTCTGATAGACTTTGTTCTTTATTAGTGTATTTAGAACATTTATATTTAATGTGATTATTGCTATTGTTGGATTAATATCTACCATATTTGTAACTACTTTCTATTCGTTTTCCTATCCTTTGTTTTATTCTTTGTCTTCCACTCTGTTTCTGCCTTCTCTGGGTTTAATTGAGCATTTTATAGATTCTTTTTTCTCTCCTCTTAGCATATCAATTAGAGTTTATGTAATGGATACTCCAACTAGTACTGGCTCCAGCTGTAAGCTTTTGCTCCTGGGCTTCTACCCCCTGGTAACTGTGATTCATGGTATCTGCCTCTCTCTCCAGTTTTTTTGTCAGCAGGTTTCCCTGTGACTCAATTCTCTGATATATCTAAGAAGAGTTGTTAGTTTTTAGTTTTTCTTAGCTTTCCTGTTGTTGTGAGGTAGGGAGTGATGACTTCCAAACTTTTTACAATTGGGGTAGAAGCTTGAAGTCCTCTATGTCTACTTTTAAAATCTTATTGTCACTTTGATTAACTAGGCAGCCAAGTATTGTTTTCCAGTAATACGTAATCCTGTTTAATTAGGTGTTCAAAATATCTGACTTTTGACATTTTTCTTCCTCAAATCAAGTCCTAATGTATATCATTTGCAACTAAAACTGGCTTTGAGATTTCCCAGAAGGCCCTAGAAAAAGAGGTAAAAAGAGAGGTGCTAGAAAGAGTTTAATTTGTTTGATATATAACAATTGATGAGTTGCATGGGAAGCGTTGTCAAATTGGAAGAGGTATTTAGCTCTCTACTTGGAGTTAGTCAAACAGCAAAGTCCCCTTGATTGCCTTCACTTCTGACACTATTTGCAAGTTTGGGGGGGGTTCCCAAAAACACCTTTGGGTTTGATAATTCACTAGAAGAATTCACAGAACTCACCAAAAGCTATTATGCTCACTGGTTATGACTTATTACAGAAAAGGGATACCAATTAAAATCAGCCAAAAGAAGAGACATATAGTGTAGATTCTGGCAGGGTTCTAAATATAAGACTTTCCTTGTCCTCAGGATGAGTTACCCTCCTGACGTCGATGTGTGACAATACACACAGACTATTGCTAGCTCAGGAATCTCACCCAACCTTCCTTGTCTAGAATTTTTATTGGCGCTTCATTACATAGGCATGAGTGATTGACTACCCACATGCTTGAACTCACTCGCTAGGCTGACTGATACTGAGTGACCCGAAGCCCTCGCTGTAAATTACATGGTTGGTCTTTCCGACATGGCTACAGAGAATGGCCAACCCCACCGCCCCCCACCCCCCAAATACACTACTATTAGATGTGATATAGATTACCTCCCAAAAGCTGAGAGCAAAGGCCAGACCTCTCTTTGGGGATGGCCAAATTTTTCTCTACATGGGAAGGGATGGGCTCCTCCCCAGACCCTCACCTAGAATGGTATCTGGCAAAGAGGATGCGAATAATTCTTTTTTCCAAGAAACTAATAAGATAAATGAATAGCCTGTACTGAGGGGAACTGGTTGGCTGGGGATAGGAATAGGGAGGGCCTTTATACATAAAATATTTTGAACCATATATTATGTATACAAAAAATTTGAAAATTAACAAAGTAGTTGTATGAAATATAATTTGGACATGCCAAAGACGCAAAAGTAGGCCATATTTATGTTATAGATAAAATCACTTGGAGACCCTTTAAGGATACAAATCTTTTCAGCTTGCATCAGCAACGGAAACGGAAACTGGGGAGAAATAAATAGTAAAGAAACCCAGAAGGTCAAAATGGTAAGAAAAGTTTCTTGTTCCACTATTATATAAGACGCTATAATTCCATAAATAGTCTAAAAAATTATTGGAGTATTCTTATATGAAGAGGAAAAAATTTTAAGTAGAATATTTAACTCTTTTTCATAATAGTATGAGATCTACAGTAGTTATTTACCCTACGATGGGGCTAAAACAAACTCATTTCGAATTCTAATTATTAGCCAAACATATATATTAGTCCTTTATTTGGCAGAGGCATATATCAACTCTAGAAAAACCTTGAGTAACAGCGTTCAAAATGTCCAATATTTTCATCTGGAACAACCAAAAAGAAACACGTTTTTTTTTCCTTCTCATCATTCTCATCCAAACCACCTTATTTTTTCCTTCTTCTTTTCCTATCCTCCTCTTCTATCCAAAGTTCTGACTTTATTCCACTGTACAGTTTTGAGACTCTATTGATATTTTTGAGGCTTTACTAAGTGTCACATACTGGACTACTTAATTGAAAAAAAAATTTTTTTAGTAAAGTCATGGCAATTGTCCTTGATAAGCAAACTAGTAGGAAGACAGTTGTATGTGTAAATACATCGTTTTTACAATGAGATAAATGTGAATTTAATATTACAGATTACCTATTAGTAAGAAGAAATAAATTATCAGATTTTTTTTTCTGGGCCATGAAGTATGAGTAGGCATCTGTCGCATGGACAAGAGGAAGAAGAGCATTATCTGTGGAGAAAAGAGCTTAAGAGGTCTTTTTTATTTGCACTGGCAAATCTCTTTTCTGACCTCAGATCTTTACATTCCTCTAGTGAAAGAAACTGCAAGACAAAACAAAACTCTCTTGCTAACGTTGCTCATTTCCCAGAGCTGAAATTTAACCTTTATTTTGCCAAAATGTATAAATTAAATCAATACAATAAACTTTCACCCTAAGCAGTGAGAATGGGGGAAGACAAAGGAGTACCGTAAAGGAAGCAGAGACGTCCACGAAACCACAGGCGGAAAAAGTATGCTGAGAGTTACAATCTCTTCAGAGTCAGCAGCTGAGCTGGGTGCTAAATAAACAAGCAATGAAGATGCAGTCCCTGTCTCCCCCAAGGAGCTTATGACCCAATAAATGAGAGTGAATTAAGATAAGACTGAACTAATACATCAAGTGCCTGGCACAGCATATGTAGCTCACAGGAGAGTGTCAGATCCAAACTGTGGAGATGGAGCTCTCATCATGCCCTGAGGACAGACAAGTGATCTCCAACGAAAGAAGAAGAAGCAAATGAAAAGGAGGAGCAAAGAAGTTTCAGGGCAGAAGAGGAGTATTTGTCAAGGTACAGAGGCCTTCGGGAACATGGACGGTGGGCACAGAAATATTGAGAGATATTAAGGAGGTAAGATAGAATTGAGAAGACTCAGTAACAGATAAATATGGGGAGTGTGGAGAAGCTGGGAATCAAAAATGATTCTCTGCCACAGAGATTAGCACAGTGTTGAGCTCAGTAAAAGAAATCTAACACAAATGGCTATAAACGGTGTCATTTTATTTACATGAGATTCTAGAAAAGGACATACTATAGTGATAGAAAGCAGATCAGTGGTGGCCAGAGGCAGGAGTGTAGGGAGATGATGGACTACCAAAGAGCAGGAGGACACTTTTCAGGGGAAAGGTGCTGTTCTCCATGTTAAGTGCAGTGCTATGTGTACAATGGTGTATAACTACTGTGGAAGGCAAATGAGGGTTCCCCAAAAGATGTCCACACCATAGTCCCCAGAACCTGTGAATGTGCTTCCTTACATGGCAAAAGGGTCTTTGCAGATGTGATTAAGGTAAGGATCTTAAAACAAGGTGGTTACCCCGGATTATCCAAGTGGGCTTGATATAATCATAGGGTCCTTAAAGATAGGAGAGAGAGGCATAAGAAGATGAGAGTCAGAGAAGATGTGACAGCAGAAGCAGAGATCAGAGTGATGCAATTGCTGGCTTTGAAGATGAATGGGGCCCATGGCCAAGGAATGTGGGCAGCCTCTAGAAGCTAGAAAAAGCAAGAAAAGAATTCTCTGCGAGAATTTCCAGAAGGAACACAGACCTGCCAACAGCTTGATTTTAGTCCAGTGAGAGCCATTTTGGACTTCTGACCTACAGAACTGCAAGACAATAATTTTGTGCTAAGCCACAAAGTTTGTGCTAATTTGTTACAGCGACAATAGGAAATTAATACAATTATCAAAATTCATCAAACTGTACACTTAAAATGGGTGAATCTTATTGTACATACATGTCTTACTAAAAAGGAAATGTTAGAGAACTGTATCTCTGCTTTCTGTTTTGAACAGCTCCGCAGAAGCTGGTGTGATCAGAGTCATTACAGAGTTCTAAAATCAAGCCATGGAAAGCAGGGACAACCCCAGCCCTTGACTGGTCTGAGATTCCTACAGGAAACATGAATAGCCCCTGGAGACATCTTTGTGCCTCTGGCAACTTTACTTTCACACTGTTTCCTCAAACGTCGTTTGGTCACTGTCTTAACTAGTATTATAAAATATCATGTCAGGCATTAGCTTTTAAGAATCATTGAAGAGGCTTTTCTGTTTAAAAATTCAGTAAGTCCCTTACATACAAACGAGTTCCCTTGGGAGAGTGCATCCGTAAGTCCAATTTGTTCTGAAGTCCAACAAAGTTAGCCTAGGTACCCAACTAACACAATCAGTTGTATAGTACTGAACTGTAATAGGTTTATAATACTTTTCACACAAATAATACATAAAAAACAAACACAAAAATAAAAAAAAATTTAATCTTACAGTACAGTACCTTGCAAAGTACAGTAGTACAGTCCAACAGCTGGCACACAGGGGCTGGCATTGAGTGCACAGGCAAGAAGAGTTACTGAATGGAGGAGGGAGAGGAGGTGGGAGATGGTAGAGCTGAAGGATCATCAGCAATAGGAGATGGAGGGCAAGCTGCAATTTCACTCATGCCTGATGTTGATGGCACAGGTTCTGGTTCCTTGCTGGATTCAATTCTATCTACCCTCTTGAAAAAAACGATCCAGTGATGTCTGGGTAGTAGCTCTTTTTTTCTTGTCATAGATGACATGGTAGCACTGGATTGCATTCTGAACGGCTGCTGCAACCTTCGTGCACCGTTCTACCTTCAGGTCCCGTGCCTCAAAACTAACAGTGCCTCCTCAAAGAAAGAAAATCCCCTTGCCATTGCCTGCATCGTGAATCTCTTTGGTTCTTCAGTTACTTCTTCCTCTTGTCTCTCTTCGTCCTTTCTCTGGGCCTCCAATTCCTGGTGCTTCTTAGCAGTACCATCTACATCACCACTGCTTTTATGTTTGCCTCCAGACATCCTGGGCTTGAAATAAAGATACTGTACTACTGTACTCTATACAGTACCGTACAGTAAAGTACACAAAAACACACCCACTTGTAGCGGATGCACGCACATGACAGGGTACGCCAGACACGTGAACTAACTTACGTGGTTGGACGTGCAAACACACATTCGCATCTTTGAAAGCTCGCAACTTGAAGGTTCGTATGTAGGGGACTTACTGGAGCGACCTCTGTTCCTTGTTCTTCTCGAACTATGTTCATGGGGCCATTCCCACGTCTAGGCTTTTGCATTTGTTCTTACCTCTGCCTCCACCTCTTTCAACATATATATCCAAGACTTTCTCCCTTATTTCCTTCAGGTTTCTGCTCAAATGTCACTTGTTTAGAGAGGCCTTCTCTAACAACCTTACCTCATATAGCACTCCCAGCATAATCCCTGATATCCCTGATCCCTCTTATACTATTTTTGTTTTTCTCTATAAAACGTATCATCACTTTGTCTAAATATATATTTATATTTAATTGTTCATTGTTTATTTCTCCCTACTAGAACTTAGATTCCAGAAAGCAGAGGCTTGATTTTTTAAATTTTACTGCAGTAATCTCAGCACCTAGAGTGGATCTGGCAAAAAGCAGGCATCAGGTATTTATTGAATGACTGCCTTTGAGATACAGTGCACAGGAGAGGGAGTGGATTTGAAGTTGATGATTTTCCCACGTGTTGATGTTACAGACCTGCGTGAATTTCTGGACAAAAATGTCCTGTAGGCGGTAGGATGCATAGGTCTGGATTCAAATGCGAGGACTGGATGGGAAAGAAATCTTACAATCATCAGTATTTAGAGAGATGTTGTAATCAAGGGAATGAATATAATACAAAGAATGTGTATATCATTAGATGAGAAAAAAGCTGAGATGGAACTGTGGGATATAGCCATATGTAAGAGACAGAAGAGAAGGAGGGCCCTGTGAGACAATGAAATCCAGGAGAAACTGGTTAAAAGCAGAGCAACATTCATTTATTTCAGACACAGCGTCAGAATGAATGTCATTTTTCCAAACAAGGCCGTTTATTTTCTGATGAAATTAGGAAGAGATACATACATAGCCACCTATGTTTCATTGCTGGGGGGAATTATTTTCTGTTCCCCAGTCTGGTTTATGTAAAGTAGGCGGTGGAGCTCGACTCAAAGCACATTTATATTTCAAAGATGGAGTTCAGCAACCTCACTGCAAATCTTGTGGAACTCAAAGCTAAGATGCCTGACAGCAGCTTCCGCAAATCCGTGAGCCCCGGTGACAGCTGCACGAAATTGCAGAGCACAAGACCCAGGTTTTCCTCCTCCTTGCTCAGTCCCCAAGGATCTGAGAAATGGTTTTTTACAAGGAGCGAGGAAAGGGTGAGGGAGACTCATTTGAGGCTGTACAACCTGACTTTAAATTCTCCTGATTGAGGAGAATCGAATTTGCTTGAACATGTTCAATTTGCCTCCTTTTGGCTTGTGATTTCTTCCTATGTTTGAAAACGACCAAATATCCTCCTTAATCATGGAATATCGGCATTCTCACCATGGAAAATGTAATAACCTCTTTTTAGCTTTTTCTTTAAAGAAGAGGGACAGAAAGCAGTAGAATGAAAAGAGACTGAAATCGTAAAGGGCAGAAAACATGCTCCAGGTGAGGCTCGAACTCACAACCTCGGCATCACCCGCACATATACCGCTGTATAAGTACCGCGCGCTAACCGATTGCGCCACTGGGGCATGCTTTCTTTACGTTCTCGGTGCGCGCTCTACAGAGTCATGAGCGACGGGAGCGCTCGGTTCCCGCGACAAGCTGGAGCTGGAGCGCGCGGCACTGCTAGGGACCCTCTTCACCCCTACCCTCCTCCACCGCGGCTACCCTGGTGAATAAAACACGCTTTGTTCGAGACGCTTTCCTCTTTCGCGGAAGCGTGTATGTGATCCTTCCTCTACGCCAGCGGAAATCAGCATTTCCCCGGGATCCAGGGGTGCTCCTTTTAGAAGCCCCGAGAGAAGGCTGAGAAGAAAGGGCGAGCGGACTCTGGCTCTTCCTCGCCTTGACCCCAAGAAGGGAACGATATCCATGGAAGACAAGGGCTATTTGGCCGAGGCAGAGCATCACCGCGCACCGCTTGGCTGGTCCGTGATGCTTCCTACCAGATGGAGGACGCCGAGAAGCCGACACAGCCCAGCCCTCGCTCCGCGAGTCTCCCAGCACCCGCCGCGCTCCTGGAGGGACTACCCGCCTCGCTGTCCAGCACCTCCAGGCTGCGCCTCCCGGTTCCCCCAAATCCTCCCCGAGCCTGCCTGAAAACCGCATTCGAAGTCATACAGCCAGCTGGTCCGGCATCTCTTGCGGGAAAAGCCAGAGTGGTAACCGCTCCTTTGTGGCGCGTGTTACAGAAATCAAGGCGGTGTCCACCACCCCTACTCCCACCCTGCTCCTCCACCTGTTTTGACCTTCTTTAGAGGTTCATTGCAGATAGTTTGCCTCTGCGATCTAATGCCCACCCAGTATCCTCGTTTCCTGCCTGGGGCATCTAATTATAAAGGCTAGTTTTGTTTATTTGTGTGTTTGTTTGCTTGCTTGTTTTTGGCGTGGGGAAATCGCAGCTGTCACATACACACGAGATATGAAGCCTTTTGGCTTTTATGGAATAACTCCTGTCAGAGAAAAGGAGAATTGTGTAAAGAAGGGAATAGTCTGTTCCTGACCACAGAATACTTAACAAACAGGACAGAGAGTAATAGACCAGTGAGCAAATTTCTCCATACAGACGCATGAAAGGATGTGAGGGCAGAAGTGTTTCCACATCTCGGTGTCTATTGCATTACTGAATTGGGATCTTTACATACACCTTAAAGTGAGGAGCAGTGAGAAACGATATAGACTCTTTAGTAATGACCATCTCACCACACGATCTCCTCCTACATTCCCACCACACAGTCCTAGAGAGAGACCGAGATCTGCCTGAACCTCTAGAGGTCATTCCATCTAAATAATAATAGCAGCCACTAGTTGGATCGAGCTTATCATGGGCCAGACACTGTTCTAAGTGATTTATATAAACCTCATAAGAGCACTCATGGTGCTGTGTTCCAAGTCTGGATCTAGGTAAGAAGAACCAGTATCTAGGGAATTACTGTTCTTAAGAGATGAAAACTTACAAGACTCACAGTATGTCACTGGATATTAAACTGACTTTCATTAACACAACATAGGCATTATAAGCATGAAATCATGTTCATGGAGAAAAATGTTGATAGAAAGCTAAGTGCTTTTAATTGTTAATGTTAAAACACACACACACACCTTCTGATCTCTGCCTACTCTTCCATGGAAGGCCAGCCTGTATGGACTACAACATGGGCTCCCCTGCCTTGTGACTTCAGCTTCGAGTTTCATTTGTGGGAGCACTAACAGGAAACCAGAATGAGAGAAGACAGAGAGGTTGGAGTATTTATTTCTCTGGATCCCTTTCTCTGGGTCAACTTGGTCTAGTTCATCAAAGTGGACGTTTCCTTCAAGCTCCAGATAAATACCAGAAGTGAAATTGCTGGATCATATAGTAGTTCTATTTTTAATTTTTTAAGAAGCCTCCATGTTGTTTTCCATAGTGACTACACCAATTTACATTTCCACCAAGAGTGCAGAAGAGTTCCCTTTTTTTCACATCTTCACCAACATTTGTAATTTCTTGTCTTTTTGATAATAGCTCCATCTTTTAATTGGGGTATTTAGACCATTCATATTCAGAGTGATTATTGATATAGTTAGATTAATATTTACTAATTCATTATTGTTTTCTATTTGTTGCCCTTGTTCTTTTTTCCTACTTTTGTCATCTTACACTTTTTCTGCCTTTTGAGGTTTTAATTGAGCATTTATATGATTCTATTTTCTCTCCTGTCTTAGCATATCAGTTATACTTCTTTTACTTTTTTTAGTGGTTGCCCTAGAGTTTGCAATATACATTTGCAGCTAATCCAAGTCTACTTTCAAATAACACTATACCACGTCATGAATAGTGTGAGTACCTTATAATAACAAAATAATCCCAATTCATCTCTCCTGTACCTTGTATCATTGCTGTCATTCATGTCACATATATGTAAACATACATAAGCAAATATATACATACACATATGATATACAAATAAGCATACATGAGCAAATACTTTGTTTACACTACTATTCTGAACAAACTGTTATATGGCAGATCAATTAAGAATAAGAAAAATACAGGGTTTTATTTTACCTTCACATATTCCTTCTTCAGTGCTCTTTCTTTGTCTATGTAGACCTGAGTTTCTGACCGATATTTTTTCCTTCTCTCTTAAGAAGTTCTTTTAGCATTTTTTTGCAAGGCAAGTCTACTAGCAACAAATCCCCTAAATTTTTGTTGGTCTTAGAAAGTCTTTCTTTCTTTTTTTTTTTTTTTTAATTTATTGGCCATATTAGGTCTTTGTTTTTTCACGTGAGCTTTCTCTAGTTGTGGCGAGCGCGGGCTGCTCTTCGCTGTGGTGCGCGGGCTTCTCATTGTGGTGGCTTCTCTTGCTGTGGAGCACAGGCTCTAGGCACGCGGGCTTCAGTAGTTGTGGCACGTGGGCTCAGTAGTTGTGGCTCGCAGGCTCTAGAGCGCAGACTCAGTAGTTGTGGCTCACGGGCTTAGTTGCTCCGCGGTATGTGGGATCTTCCCGGACCAGGGCTCAAACCTGTGTCGCCTGCATGGGCAGGCGGATCCTTAACTGCTGCGTCATCAGGGAAACCCAGAAAGTCTTTCTTTCTTGCTTGCTTCTGAAGGATAATTTTGCAGGGTACAGAATTCTGGGTTGGTGGGTTTTTTTCTCTCAACACTTTATATATTTCACTTCACTCTCTTCTTGCTTGCATGGTTTCTGAGGAGAAGTTGGATGTAATTCTTATCTCTGTTCCTCTATGGGTAAGGTGTTTTATCCTCTGGCTTCTTTCAGGACTTTTTCTTTATCTTTGATTTTCTGTAGTTTAAAAATGATATACCTACTTGTAGTCTCCTTGTTATGTATTCTTCTTGGTGTTCTCTGAGCTTCCTCAGCGTGTGGTTTGGTGTCCGACATTAATTTTAGGGAAAGCCTCAGTCATTATTGTTTCAAACATTTCTTCTGTTTCTTTTTCTCTTCTCTTTCTGGTATTGCCATTGCTTATATGTTACACATTTTGTAGTTGTCCTACAGTCCTTGAATACTCTGTTCTGTTTTATTCAGCCTTTATTCTCTTTGCTCTTTCAGTTTTTGAGGTTTCTATTGATATATCCTCTAGCTCAGAGATTCTTTCCTCAGCTGTGTGCAGTCTACTTAAAAGCCATCAAAGGCATTCTATATTTCCATTACAGTGTTTTTTGGTCTCTAGTATTTCTCTTCCTCCTTCCTTCCTTCCTTCCTTCCTCCCTCCCTCCCTCCCTTTCTCTCTCTCTTTTTCTTTCTTTCTTTCTTTCAATTTCCATCTCTTTGCTTACATTGTCCTTCTGTTCTTGCATGCTGTTTACTTTATGCATTAGCCCCCTTAGAATATTAATCATAGTTTTTTGCATTCCTGGTCTGATCATTCCAACATCCCTGCTATGATGCTTGCTCTGTCTTTTCAAGTGTCTTTTTTTGGTTTTTGGTTTTTGGTTTTTGCCTTCTGGTATGCCTTGTTACAAAGATGGTTTTAATTTTCCATATTATTTCCTTTTAACACCAGGCTAAATAATTTCCTGATAATGTCATCTGTCTACAGAGTACATGCAGGTTTGGAAATGTAGCATTCACTCATTCATTTTTAAAAAATGTATTCACACATATTTGAATGCCAACTTGCTGTGGTGATACAGCTCTAAACAAGGCTTGGTTTCTACTATCAATAAGTGTCACTTTAGAAGAAAAAGAGAAAAAATACCTCAATTATTTACTAGATATTATTCAATATATGCTATAATAAAGGTGTACAAATGGTGCTATGAAAAGACACATCTCACCTAGATTGAAGGTAAAGTGATACATGAGCTGAATTCTGAAAGATGAGTAGGACTTAGCTAGAAGAAGGGATGGAGGCATATTTCGAGCAGAGAGAGTGGTATTCATGAAGCTATGAAAAGCATAAAAAACTCTGAAGACTGAGGAACAACCAGAGTCCTCAGTTGCAAGAAATAGACAGCTACTCTGGTTGATTTTAACAAAAACGAATCATCTGTGCCTGTCCTGCATCTTTAGCAATTTACAATAAAATTTTCAAACATGGTACGATGTAAAGTGTGTTGGATTGTTTCAAGAATCCAAAGTACTTTTTGAGGAATGTATCTGTGACTTTTGGGTATTATTATATTATTAATTATTTAATACAAATGTGGTATATCGAAATTCCATCATTTTAATCTTTGATCTAGATCCTTGATTTTAGCAATTTATGTTAGCCATTCAGAAGTGATCAGGGGGTTTGCTTTTGCAGACAGCTAATTCCAATAATGAGATAATAAATTGAGACCGGGAACATTAGTTGCTTCCTACTTAGGTAGAATCTTCATCAGCACTGTGTTACTTTCTTTTTTCTTCTCTATGAACTGACCTTGGTTCCTTGGCTTTCAGGTAACTTTTATGCCTCCTAAGGTGTTTGCAAACTCACCACACTCTGGTTACATTTCTTCAGCTCGGCTTAATTCAACAAACAGTTACTGAGCACCCACTAGATTCCACACTCTGCAAGGCTCTGAGATACAATGTCAAACAAGATATGACTCCTGCCTTCAGGGGAGCTTAAAGTCCATTAGGTAAGTATGATAAAATCGATAATTACAATATCTCTTTAGGCCTATAGCACCCAAGTTAGTCAGGACTCTACGTTGCAATTTATTGAATCCCAATAAAAATTACTGATAGTTTATCAGCTGGCTTATATTGGTATTAATTGTATTGGTGGCACTTCGAGTGAGGTTTTCATACCTGAATTTCAGGTATCATCAAGAATTCAGATGGCACAGCAGCTTTATTTCTGTTATGTAATTCCTTTTGTACCTGAAAAGGTCCATTTTTAGTTCTAGGTTTTGGTGTCAAGGATAACCGAAACTCACCCCTTAGAAATACATCTCTTAATTAAAGTCTGCGCCAGATGGAAAAGGAACGCTTTCAAGGCCCCAGTGAGATTCGAACTCACGACCCCTGGTTTACGAGACCAGTGCTCTAACCCCTGAGCTACGGAGCCTCCGCTGCTACCTTTTACACTCCTTGTCCTAAAGCAGATTATAGGCTGAACTCTTTAGGTTTTTGTTGTTTTGATTGGTTTCTAGAAAACTTGACGCTCTGCCCTCATCCCCTTTTCGATTTTCTGGGCTGTGGTCAAACAAATTCCTTCACTCTCTGATAGTTTTAACATCCCGTTCGATTCGCTTTTGTCAAAGGAAGTACAAGACCCTTCAATCACCTCTGAGAGTTTTGTTTGAATCCAGAGCAGCCAAGGGTCAGAGGTTGCACGTTGACGAGAGTGGGGAATAAACAGCTTGCCCATTTGCCAAGATGCGGAGGTTGGGGTGAGAACTACTGGGCCACTTGATTTTAGTTACAGCCACGCCCGCTGCTCTGCGGTACCTTTCGCACCGATTGAAGCCCAGATATTCCAGAACTTCAGTTCTTAGAGCCTTGGGGGAAAGCAGGCAAGATCTGTCTCAAATTCCCCGATATCAGCTATCAGAAGAGAGACTGAGGGGTGAGGGTAATGATGAGGCCAGCAGGAAGAAGGAAATGGAGCGACCTCCCGGGAACAGAAGCCGAGGAGAGGCTCTGCCTTTTGTAGCCTAGTCCTTGAGGTTGGAATACGTTTTGGAGCCTCAATCCGGGGCGTAAAGAAAGGGCCATGTTTCTCCTCCACCGCGCGTCGCTGAAATCCAAATAGAAAAGTTCTGTCCAAAGGAGCTGTGGCAAAGATACCAGAAAATTGTTAATTTCCACCCGGGTAAAGGGGCTGTGAGGGTCACCAAAAAAAAAAATCTGTATAGCGACTCAGCTCGCACAAGCAACAACCATAATGTACGGAGAGCTGGTAAAGAAGAAAACTCAGCCACAAATCCTAGGTCTCCTGTCTCAAGTCAGAGGCCCTGTGCACCTGAAACAAAGCAAGGACTGTTTTCCTGTCTGCTTTCAGGATTTGATAGCTGGCTAATAAAGAAACAATGGCTCTTAATTACAAACAAAAAGCAAAACCAAAACACCTCGACTACTGACAAATACAAGTAACATTAAAACAACTCAGCAAAATAAGATTTATTGGTGGAGAAGAGGGAAATCCAGTCTCTGTGCATCTGTCCCAGCCTGGAATACAGTTCTCCCATAATCCAGAGGAGAGGCTGCAGAATCTCTGGAAAGCCAGCCAGCCAGCTCTCTAAGAGGTCTCCCAGGGTAAAAACCAGCACACTCCACCTCCCACTCACCAAAGTCACATACAGGCAAAACAGTGCCCTTGTGACCTGGAGTGTCATAAATGCAAATAATAGGGAAACGCAACAAAAAAAGAAATGGGCGTATTAAAGAAGTTGAGAGTGAGGGGAGTGAAAGAAATGTGAGCTCAATTTTATCACTACTACTCATCAGCGGCTTCCTAAACTTCTCTGGACTCAAGGTCTGCCTCCTGCTTTCTGGGGGAGCCAGTTTGTTCAGATTCTCCAAAATCCTAAACTTGCCCGTGCAGAAGGGCCTGTCTCCGGAAGCTCCTCCTCATCTCCTGAGTATCAGAGAAGAAGGGGATGCAGGCTCAAGAGAGAACATAAAGTCCCAACAAACCTGTGATTTGCAGTTTTCTCAGATTTCATCCTGTATTTAGGTATAGTGTTCACCTCTGGTTTTCTTGCACCTAAAGAAATGTATAACCTCAATGAAATACGGCGAGACGGGCAACAGGAAGAAACTGTCCTCAGGACTTTTCAGTAACCTTCTCCTCAAGGTCTTTCCGGTTTCTGTCTGCTGCCCGGGCCCAGAGTCACATGCTTTAGGGTTTGTTCCCATTTTCAGGTAACAAAATGTCCATTACCCAGTACTCATCATGAATTTATTGTCTCTCAGTCCCAAATCACCCTTTTTGCCTGCCTTGTGGAAATGGATATGAATCCTTTAAATAGTTTTCTTTTGACAATCGGCACTGAAGCTCTGCAGGTAGAGGATGGTGGAGAATCATTGCAGGAGGAAGGGGGTTTTGCATCCTGGTTCCCACGCACTACTTGGCCTGCTGCTTCCCCAGGGCCTTGCTCCTACACTAGGCATGGCTTTCCCCTGCTTCAGGATCCAGCAGCCACCAACTTCCCCTGGCCAGCATCCCCCTTGAGTGTTCTGTAGTGGAGTGCTCTCAGTGAGAGACCTCTCCAAGAAGAGCTTTCCAAGAAACGCTGGAAGACGGATCTCCAGCAAGTTCCAGAGGGCACATTTCAAGCAAGTTCTGCTGGCACAACCCGAGAGCAATTTCTCTGCTCTTCAGTGAGCCATGCCCATGCCTTCCCCATCGAGGTCTGGATCTTAGCTAGGGGTGGGGTGAAGGATAGAGGGCTCTTCCTTCTGTGCTTTAGCTCAGCTGTAGGTGAGGGGCACTTCCTAAGGTGTTTTCAGCCCTAAGGGTAGTGACTGCTCCTTATATTTGCTATTCCTTTATTCGTCAGTGTTGTCTTTACTTTTTTACTAGCCAATTCCTTGTTTCTCCAACCCCTTGTTTAGGTAATAATTCTCTGTAGTAAACTTTCCCTGTTCATTATAAGAGAAATACTTTCTGGAGATGTAATGTACAACATGACAACTGTAGTTAACAACGCTGGATTGTATATTTGAAAGTTGTTAAGAGGGTAGACCTTAAAAGTTCTCATCACAAGGAAAAAACGTTGTAACTATGTGAGCTGATAGTTGTTAACTAAACTTATTATGCTATCATTTTGCAATATATACATATGTCAAATCATTATGTTGTACACCTTAAACTTACACAATGTTATATGTCAAATATATCTCAATAAAACTGGAAAAATAAATAAATAAACAACTTTTCCTGCCAAGTTATTTGTTCCTCTCTCCTCATTGGACCAAGACTGATCCATACCTAACTATTGCCACATAACAAATCATACTAAAACTTAAACGGCTTAATTTATCACCTGTCATTTATTCGTTCTCACAGATTTGTTGATTTTCACAGAGTTTGGGCAGAGCACAATGAGGACGGCTTGCCTCTGCTCCGTGATTTCTGGAAACTCAAGTGGAAGACTCTAAGACCGGGGGCAGGAAATCATCTGAAGGATGGGTTACTCAAATGTATGGCAGCTGCTGCTGGCTGTGAGCTGAGGCCTCAGTTATTTTCCATGTGGTCCCTCCCTGCAGCTTAGTTGGGGCTTCCTCACAGTGTGGTGGCTGTGTTCTGGGGACAGATGTCCTGAGAGAAAACTATTGGAAGCTTCTATCACCTTTTATGACCTAGTTTTGGAAGTCGTAGAGTATCTCTTCCATCGTAGTCACAGGCCTATCCAGATTCAAGGGGAGGGAACAGAGAGCCCCCAACCTTTGGAAGGAAATGTGTCAAAATTGTATTCAAAGAAAAACACATGGCATGAGATACAGCTGTATGGCCATCTTTGGAAAATACAATCTACTACACGTTTTTTATGACGGAACTCTAACCACTTAGAAGCCTCTATCTCCTCAGATTTCACTTATCCAATGTCCCCTGGACTTGTAACGAAAATTTTGAGACATTAAAATAAATTAATATTAAACAGGTGCCTAGGAAACATACTACCCAGCAGTTCATGGAATATTGACTGTGCTGGGCCCTGCAAAAATCAGTCTATAAAGAAAATTGAATTATGGCATATTTCAGTTACAATTTCTTGTTTACATTATATTTTGATAATATCCATTTTCAAGTATCCCAAATATTTTAAACCTGTATTCAGAGGTTTTCATTTCTACAAAAAAATATATAAATAGACTTCAAGGGTGTATAGGAATATACCTATGCTTCAAGGTATAGGAAGCATTAGTGCAAAAATTCAACATATGTATATATTAAAATATAAACTATCAATTTTGCATACTTTGTAATTGTACTGTTAGTATAGTGAAAAAATAGTCACAATAAAAAGAGTAAAATCTACAAACAATAAACTTATTTTTTAAAAAGAGATGCTTCCCATTTAGTTTTAGGGTAATAGATGAGGTAATTACAAATTAAAAAGTGATAGCTCTCAAATTTAAGTGTCCTATAGATTTAGACTTTACAGCCTAATTATAGAAACTTGGTGATACTCCTAGTTATCGGAATTTTAAATTTCTTCTCTCCTTTAATCCTAGAATAATCATTGCAACAAAGATATTTCTTCTCTTTTTTTTCCTTTTTGTTCCCCCCCCCCTTTGGCTATTTCATTTTCAGTCACTTAAACATATTTTTTTCAGTCATAAAAGGTAAACATTATGTTTCAGAATAGCTGCGGTCACCCAAGATGGGTAATATTTACTTGAAAGCATCTGAGAGCTCTAGAGAGAAGAAAGGCAGGATTATTACTGTAGAGCACAAGCGACCCTGCAGGTCAGAAGACGGTGATGGGTGGAATGAATGATGTAAGTATGGCTTCAGGAGATAAAATCACAGTTTGGATGGGTTGAGAACAAGGGGACTGACCCTCTCTTGTCCAGAGCAGTGGGGTTGACCATTTATTCACTTAAAGTTTCCACCGATCCTGGGGCAGCATCGAACTGGACCTGCTGGATAAAGGTTTGAATCACAAAGGACACAGTGACCTGGGGTCCAGATCACATGTGGGGGTCGGGGCCGTAGGAGGAGATTTGTGTGAGGCCCGGGACCCTGGTCTGGCGGGCGGCGGAGCGGAAGGCAGGGGACTGGGCTGGAAGTACTGGGGAAGGGGGAGGGGCGAGGAGGGAGTGTCGCTCAATACCCTGCCACCCCGTCTCCAAGGCAGAAAGAATTATTCAGGTCCGCACTAACGCTCGTACCTCCTACCTCTCTGTTTCTCAGTCTCTGAACTCAGAACTCCTAGTCCGACAAATTTCAGAAGCTTTCTTCTGGGACACAGCTAGGCGCTAACCCCTCAGAGTCTACAGTATTACACTTTCGGACAAATCAACGTGTCAGGATGGCCGAGTGGTCTAAGGCGCCAGACTCAAGCTTCTGCTTCTCATCGTTGGGGCTTCTGGTCTCCGAATGGAGGCGTGGGTTCAAATCCCACTTCTGACACATCCTTATTTTGTTTCACTTGCCACGTTCATGTCAAAAGTTTCACCTTGGATAGCTCGTAATAACTCAACACCGCAAATATTTCCCGCCCTGAAGGACACTCGAAAATGAGAATTCCCCAGTTTGAGAATCTTAGGATACTTTCAGAGCTATATGGAGGCAACCTCCAGCGCTGCCTTCTGTGAGATCCCTCTTCCCAGGAAAAAAATACCATAACAACCTGTGGTCTTTTCCTTAGTGGATCAACTGACCAGTCATCCACACTTGGATCTTGGGTTTTTACTGTGGGAAGAATTACTGAAACCTTCACTGCTTTTCTGCACACAGAAAGGAATCTGTTATAAAGTTCTAACAAGTTTCCTTTGTCACCTTCTTATATCACCTCTAAAATCTAAGAGGGAAAGTCCCTCAAGATTACGACACTGCTGAAAACATTTTTTGGTTATCAATAGCCAAAAAATGCTCATACTATTAAAATTAAGTAAATTGATAGCTCATTTTGAGATTTCTTTTCAGAATGATGTGATATAGATGTTTTGTCTTTCATTTTATAAAGTAAAAAATGCCTTCTATGAAGTTCTACATAGGCTAAGTAAGATCTTGGTCTTAAAATCAAGATCTTAGACTTCTGCAGCTTTGACATTAAATTTTTCTTCCTGTATAGCTTTTAAATCACTACACAGCAATTTTTCTCCTAGAAATGTATCTCAGTGAAATTCCAGCTCAGCTCCATGCTTGGCCTTACCTAGTGTAGCATTTTGCAGTACCAGATTGTTAGAGGCAGCCTAGATGTCCATCAGGTGTACAGCAGTGGCCACCCATGAATTTCATACTATGTAGCAGCTGCACATAGAAGCAGATGTAAATGTAGCAAGACAATAGATTTTTCAAACTGCGTTGAGTAAAAGAAAAAATATCAGGATGAACAGTGCCAATGAAAATTAAAATCACACAAAGCAATAGCATTTTTTTGAGGGTAGTTTCTTTTCTAAAGAACATTAAAAAACTTTAGAGAGGATCTATATGTTGGGGGGAGAGGAAAGGGATGGATACAGGCCATGAAACAAAGTAGAACTGAAAATGACCTTTCATGGACCAATAACACAAATGAGCCCTGGACAACCAAGTGTGATTAACTTACCTTTTGAACCCAAAGCCTCTCTTTCCCTTCCATCATTAAATTCCACTTTTTTACACTCTACAGATTCCTAAGCACCCACCAGACTTTTCTGCTCTGCATTTCCCCTGCAATCATGAAATTCCAAGTTATTTTTCTCCATTCTCCATTTTCATCGTTTTCAGCCATTGTTTCAAGTTGTGACTGTTTATTTTCCTGTTACTGGCTTTATTTTCTATTTCAAAGCATTCCTACTATATTTTGGACTAGACAGAGAAACTTAAAAAGTATTGATAAAATAAAAATAATTTTACAGTGTTTACTTCTCTTTATAAGGTACCCAACACCTGCTCAAGACGCTGAGTACTGAGCTCTGAGGATCCTTCTAGCCAGGAAATTGTTACAGAGCTTGATTAAAAAAAAAAAAAAAAACTTAGGAGACAATGTTCTGAGTACTTGCCACTTTCCCCAACATGTCATTTCTTATTTAACTTGGAAGATGGTAAAATAAGGTATTGTGATGTTGTTTTTAAATGCAAAAGGCAAAACCAGAAACTGTATATACTTACTCCTTCCTATATCTTTCTCATTAATACAAAAATACAAAGGCTGCAAATTGATTTTAAGAATTGTATGATTGTTTCCATTTTGTTTCTTTCAATTCCTCTCTATGGGGAAAAGCTGTGAATTTGCCAGTAATTTCCCCACTGGAAAAGTCTAAGACTTTGTGTGGGAGACCCTTAAGCTGAGCTACCACTAAAGAAAGTCTGGGTCCTTCTGGCTGGTGTGGTCATGCAAGACACTGGCCTTTGATTTGCCAACAGCGAGGCAGACAGTATAACGTTTTCTTCCTGCCCACAGCAAGTGGGTCTCTCCGGGAAAGGGGGATCTTCCTGGTTACTTTGTATTTTTGTTTTGTTTTGTTTGTTTTTGAGTCAAGCTCCTGGGTTTCGTTAAGATCAACAGCCTGACAAAGCAAGGCACGACCTTCTGCTGGAAATCCACTGCCGGCTTCTCTCGGGAAGAGAGGGTCATCATCGGTGGCGCTAAGATTTTTTAAATGTGCCCAATTGGCTGTGGGAATACTCCAGGTTCTCTAATTGGGAATTTTCATTTGTCAAAGGCTTGACTGGAGGTTCGAGAGACGCTGGTGGAGGAGTGTCTTTAGAGGCAGAAAGGGCCGAACTACGGAATAAGCGAGGATGACGCTCAAGTGCCGGGGGAACCAAGGTGGAAGGGCAAGAGTGAGATTTTTAAAAGGCTGAAAGGTGAGTGTGCCTGGCGAAAACAAAACTGAGTCCTGTCAGAAGTGGGATTCGAACCCACGCCTCCACGCGGAGACCAGAAGCCCCAAGAGAGGGAAGACACAAGCTTGAGTCTGGCGCCTTAGACCACTCGGCCATCCTGACACGACAGTAATAAACCCTCAGCGGTAACAATTCTGTCCATGATTGAAGACTGTTCCATCCAGGAAGGAGAGGAACCAGTCATTTTTAGAAATTACAGGAGCAAACCAAGCACTATCTGCAAAACCGAAAGACAGGAAAGGAGGAGTTTTACGGTGAAGACGTGCGCTGGGCGACAGAACTGATGCTGCTCTGAAGACCGGGAGCCCACATCACCTACTTTGAGTCTCTCTCCCACTCCACCCCTGCTGACCACGTTTACAAGACCGACCTTAAGGAGTAGGGGACTTGGGATATAGATTTTATCGGCCCATGTTGCAACTACCGTCTTTCAGGAGCTTTCCCCGATGCTCACAGTATCTCACAGTATTTTATCTTAACAAGTTTTTATTAGTGGAGACTGGGCCTGTGAGTGGTACTTAAAGATTCCCTGTACAGTAGTATTTCTAGCATCTTAACGGTTCCTGCAAGGGTCCACTCCCTTCTCCTCTCTCCTCTTCTCTCCTCCCTTTCCTTCCGTTGCCATTTTTCTCTCCCTCTAACTTATCTTCCCTCTTCCATTCTTTCCACCTGCGTGAAAGAAGGGATGTGAAGTGAAGAGGCAGGATGTGGTTTATTATAGGACACATAATAAGAGAAGTATAGAGCATGGAGGACTAAAATTAGGTCTTGGTCTTGGTTTAAAATCTCTACTGGGTTTTAAAAAATGTTTTTGTTGTTGTTAAAATCCCTCCTGCTTTGGTTAAAGAGAGAGGTTCATCCAATGTTTTCTTTCCATTCTGTCGCATAGTAGTCTTTAGTTAGTCTCCCAAATTAATAGCCTTCAGAAACTTTTCATTTCCTACAGAAAACAACCCAAACACATATGTACGAACTGGCAAAACAGCTATTGAAAGATCCAATTTTGTGTGCACAATGATCAGGGGTGAGTTGTTTTCTTTTGCTTCGTTTTTGGTCTTCATGCAGAAAACCTGAAATACAGTTTTAAAGGCAATGCAGGAAGAGTAGAAAACATGAGGATCCTGAATCAGATGCGTATGTTTGAATTCAAGCTTCATCACTTACAAAACTGTGATGTGTGATATTTTATATTATTGTGACCATCTGTGAACACTTCCTTCATCTGTAAATTTAGAGGGAAATCCCTACCTCAAGATTCTTGAGAGATTAAAAAGAATTTATGTAGGTACTTTCCCTAGCAAGCCATGTGACAAGGAGCAGTCACTGAAGAGACCATTCACCTTCGAGGTTCTATTTACAACCTCTGGCATTTATACAGTTTTGCGACAACCCAAATTCCCTGCTCCATTGCCCTTTCTGAACTATGGTGTCCTACCTTCCAAACACTTAGAAAATGTGCTCTGGGTTCTCCTTTTCTGCCAATTAATAATCTTTCAAACGTAACAGCTCCCCCTTCCCCTTGGTCATGTGCTCTGTCATTCAGCCCTCAACATCCCAGGCAGGAGTTCTCTCTCCCTCTTTTGAACTCCCCAAACACATTGGTGTTATCATTCAATGAAAAGCTGAAAACTTGACTTTCAAACAAATACAATATGAACACAGTGTCAAAGATTTCATATATCTCACTAATCAATGAGTAAGCTGTTAAAACTGCTTCAAAGGAGAATATGAAGAACAGACAACACACAATCTGAAAGGCTGAAATAAATGTGCTAACAGATGCAAAATTGGTTAATATTCTGTAGGGCAATAAAACTTAAGATTGGACTTATTTCTTCTATTGGGTAAAATTGTATCTCAACTGAGCAAAATCCTTTGCATTGATGTAAACAAGAGCCATTTGCATTATTATCAATTTTCTGTGAGTTAACTTCTCCCACCATAGAGTTCCAGAATAGCCTAGTAAATAGAAAGTCAGTCAGAGATGCACACCCCTATAAAATCAGATAATTCCTACGTGGTCTACTAGACTAATGCCCAATACTTCATTAACGCAAGGACCCAGTAAATTCTGTTGTTCATTTTTAAATCTTTGACACATTTTCCTGACACATATGACAATTTATATAAGTTGTCTAACAGTAAGCTAATTAGGAGAGTGTTAGTGGAAATGGAGACATGTTTGATCAGGTCCCTGAGTTCTGACTCTCGTCTTAGTTTACCTATTTGTAAAACTGAGGGGGTATATATTTAATTACAGTGCTGTAGTCAGGTGGAACATTTTAAAATCTTTTATACTTTCCTTAGTTTACATGCTTTCTAATGGACTCTTGTGTTTCCAAGATGAATAAAAACAAATGTATTAAATGCTTTTGTTTCCAATCTTTCTTCTATCCCTCCCCACTTGATTATTTAAAATATCAGGTGTATGTAGCGTGAAGGGAATTCAAAATCAGCAGGGTCTCCAGAAGGCAAGTGAATTTTGTTTCCCAAGCCCAATACAATGTGCAGCTCAATCGAAATGGTCAAAATCTGACAAACCAGAGAAATAAAGACTCCACATTAGAGATTCCACAGTTTGATTAACTCCATATTAATCCCTTCTGGGAACTTTTTGAAACTTTCACTTGTAAGGATGTCTTTTAGGGGAAAAAGCAATAAAAATACATTTTCCACAAACTGTATGTGTGCACTTGAAAGAGGTTGTTTTAAGAGCTCCTGAACAGAGACTGGGACAGCTTAGGCCATAAAGAAGATAGTCTGTGATGGCAGTTATTTGCACAAAGTCATGGAATTTTCTCATAAGCTAGAAATCAATGGAATAAAGACTTCTGCAACTGAGTTTCACTTACTCAAAATAAGTTAGAAATTGGCTTGAAAAGAGAACAGTTTCTGAAATAAACATACAATGTGGAATTAGTATCTGCAAGTCTAAGTTATATTACTTGAAGCATCTTGGAACAGTAGCCTTTTTTTTTTTTTTTTTAAGTTTTGTAGGTCAGTGTTTCTCTCATTTTAATGAGCTTACAAATCACCTTGGGATCTGGTTAAATGCAGATTCTTATTCAGTACATTTAACATATGAAAGAATCACCTGGAGCAATTGTTAAAGCGCAGATGCCTGGGCTCCACCCCCAGAGATACAGTCAACCCTCCTGTATCCCTAGGTTCTGAAATCCTTGAATTCAACCAACGGTGGTTCAAAAATATTTGGAAAACAAATTCCAGAAAGTTCCAAAAAGCAAATTTTGAATTTGCCATGCACCAGCAGCTATTTACATAGCATTTACGTTGTATTAGGTATTATAAGTAATCGAGAGATGATTTAAAGTGTACGGGAGGATGAGTGTAGGTTATATGCAAATAAAGTCATCCCTCAGTATCCTTGGGGGATTGGTTCCAGGACCCCTAAGGATACCAAAATCCAAGGATGCTTACATTCCTTATATAAAATGGCACAGTATTTGCATATACACACTCTTCCATATATTAATACTTCAAATCATCTCTAGATTGCTCATAATACCTAATACAATGTAAACGTGTATAAATAGTTGTAAATACAATGTAAATGCTATGTAAATAGTTACCAGCACTTGGCAAATTTCAATTTTGCTTTTTGGAACTTTCTGAAATTTTTTTTCAAATATTTTTGATCAGAATTTGGTGGAATTTGCAAATGTGAATGCAGGGATATGGAGAGCTGACTGTACTATGCAGAAAAAATTTCCCTTCTCTTCTAGGTTTTTTGGCTGGTCTAGTAACTGAAGTGACATAGGAAAGGTTAACAGGAGAAAAGCTGATTTAACTTCATACATACAGGAGCCCCAAAGATATGAGGTTCAGGGGCAAATTGGCGAATTGAGGCTTATGCCATCCTGAGCTCAGGAATGGGATAGGGGCCTAAGGCTTCAAAGGGGAGGTGTGTAGTTCACAGGAGGATAAGAAGAGAAGTTTGGTAATTAGAAATTTGCTCTGCCATGCAGATAGGTCTTTCAGATAGAAAAGTTATATCTGGTAATAATTTTTTGTTGTTGTTTTTGTTGTTGTATTTGTTTGTTTGTTTTTTCTGGTACAGGCTCCCTATCAAAACTCTTTTGGGTAGTTATGGGAGAGGAAAAAAATTTTTTTTCCTGAGTCAGCTGGGTCTTGATTGCCTTCAGCTCAAAATAATTCACATGCCAAAGAGGCATATTTTGGGATGGCATATTCTGCTTCCCTTCAACATCTAACTTTAGAGAGATTACATTTTTTCTCTTTAAATAGACATGGTGCTATCTTTTCATGCTAACAGGAAGACTACCTATCATGTGATATCTTAACTCCAGAATCTACAGACTAAATATAAACAATCACTGGTTGATTCTCCAGTCAAGGAGCAACTTCTAATCCTGTTTTCTCTATTTCTTGTTTGGAACTTTAAATCTCCTTTTTTATGCTTATTTACTAGTCTTTCATATTTTTCAACTATTAATCTGTGTTTTATTGACTCAGGAATACTCACTTATATTTTTTCTACTTTTGCTTTCTTCACTTGTATCTAATTTTTTATTTAGCCCCATCCCTTGAGTGTTGAATGATGTGTGATTTTTTTTTATTAGTTATCTATTTTATACGTATTAGTGTATATATGTCTATCCCAATCTCCCAGTTCATCCCACCACCACTCCCCCGAAGTGCAATATTTTTAATGAAAAGTTCTTGATTTTAATATAGTCACAGTTGTCATCTTTGTCTTTATAGTTGGATTTTTCCCTTTTAATTAAAAGTTCTTTTCTACCTTTAGTTCCTAAAGATATTCTTCATTGGTATCCTTTAAATGTTTTTACTTTGTCTCCTCCCTGGAAACACTTCAAGGTCAATTCAGTACAATTCAATCCAGATGACCACATTAAAAAAAATCTGCTGAGGGAGTACTACAGGGGAGTGGTTAAGCAGCATTAAGCAGTGGGATTTCAAAATGAAGCTTTGAAACCATATACAAGCCCCTGTGCTCTTGTCCTTTGAGGTTAAAGGCTTTTTGCTTTAGCATCCCAGGCCTCCTCTGAGTCTCAAAATGTTGACTCAAGAGTTAATGATTAGGAATTGTGAAGACATAGACACAAAGAATAGCTGTTGGTCCAGGAAACTAGTAACCATTTAGACTATAAACCAGCCATATAGCAGAGTCACTGAACTCCCAGCTCCCTGAAAGATAGACGTAAAGGTCTGACACACATTACTAACTTTCTACAGGAAGCAGACGCCCACCAGATGAAAACTGCTGACCACAAGCATGGAGACCCCAGACTGACTGAAACCAGAAGATGCGTGGTGCTCAGAATTTCACCTTGATGTCAACCAATCTGAGAATTGTTCACAAGCTCATCACACACCCTGCAGCCCCTCCCTCACACTGCCTTTAAAAGCCTGTGCCTTTAAAAACCATATTAAGATGGTTTTTTAAGGGCACTAGTCCGCCATCTTCTTGGTTAGCTAGATTTCTCTTTTTCCTTCTTTGCTGTTGTTGTTTAGCTTTCGCAAATAAAGTCACTCTCCTTGCCTCAACACCTCGTCACTCAATTTATTGGCCTGTCCTGTGGGGAGTAGCTGATCCTGCATTCTTCCCATGAAGACATCAGGCTCCCTCTTTGAGAATTCAGGCCTGACCTTTCAAAGGTGATAGTAAGATAGTAAAGAAGCTGGGGGAGGTTTGCAGGAAAGAGAACCAGACTCTATGGAAATCTGGGGAGCAGGACCAGCTACATAATTTACAGGACCCAGTGAAAAATGAAAATGAGGGCCCTTTGTTCAAAAAGTAGGACGAAAGTGCTGTTAAAATTATGAAAATATACCCATATGAGTCTGGGTTAAGGGCTCACGCCCACCAAGACTCCCACCCAACTTACCTTGACACTGTCAGACTGCCAGCCTGGGGCAGGGACAACAGACACTGTGCCACACCCGAGAGGCACCAGGGTTATGCTGCTTAACTACCTCTTCCCTAGACCTCCCAGGGGGCTTACTGCTGAGGCAGGTGTGAGAGGGGGGTGGGGAAGGATAGCAGGGCAGGTTGCCAGCTGAAGGGTACATTGGCCGCTGAAAACTCATCTCTGGGTGGCGGGACCTGTGAGAGCCAAGGCTTCAATGAAAGCCCCACATCTACACATGTTCCATGTCCTATTGGACCTCACAAAACGTGTGTAAAGGTAAAACTATTAAGAATTTCAAGAGAGCCATTGCAGAGCATTAAACCCCAGGAGCAGGACCCTTCTGAGTGTGGGTTTGTGGGCAGTGAGCTGCGTGACTGCATAGGTCTCAGGCCCATGAATCTGGCCCATTTAGGGAGCATAAATCATATTCAGAATCTTGTGGGAGAGATACTGGCTTGGTCGCTCTGGTGATGAAATGTCACCTGCGGCTCCTCTAGCCGCTCCAACCTGTAGCTGAACAGTGACTGCAATGTGGGCCTTTAAAATAAGAACTTTAAGCAGATGAATAGAAATTGAAAGATAAATTTGAAGCTAAAGATGAGGCAATAAGGAATGAACAATAGAAATGAAATATGTGTGGTATATGCCCTAGAATCCAAAGCTACATAAATGCCCACAAAAAGGGTGTGACCCTCAAGGACTCAGGTTACTTTGCTGGAGTAAGAACATTTGCATTGAGCTTTTGAAGAGATTTACAGAAAGGCCACTAATAATGCCAAGGCCTGGACCCCAACCATACCTCATCGAATTTCCAAACCTTCCTTCCAAGGTTTTCCTGGGAGAGCACTCAGGACTAAAAGTTACTGGCTTACAAGACCATGGGCCAATGATTCTCTTTTTGAAGGTGGTAGTTTTATTCTGTTAATGTAGCTGGGGAGGTTACTGGGGATGAAAATATCTGAGGAAGTGATGATTCCATGGCTTCTGTCTTAGGAGGTTAAGACAAAGTCTGTGGCTTCTGTAGAAGAGAAAATGGAAAAAAGTAGAATCGGAGCCCTGCAGAATTCAGAGGGGAATTGAGAAGGAAAGAACAGCTCAGAAAAGGAATTAATCAATCATCTCCTGAGGTAGACTTATGCAGCAAAAATCACCCTTCTGGATTTTGAATATTGGTGGCTAGGTTCATCTCAAGAAACTCGGGTTCTCTCTGCCCTTGAAAATGATCATTTCTGGTTCCTAAGGAGATTGGAGTATTGATAACCTGTCTTTGTAAAAATCCACTTAAAAGTTTCACCTCCTCAGTAGCACCTTCGATATCCAACATTTATTTTAAAAATATATTAGAGCAATCCAAATCATACAAAAGAATGTGGCATATAACCATGAAAATAAAAAGGGAGAAGTCTGATTTTGAATAAGCAGGCAGCAGGTGGCCGTGGACTGAGTTGTGAACAAAGAATCCAGCTAGGGTAGATCACCTTGGGCTTCACGTCTCCCTCAGCTCTGCGAGTGACGATTCTCGGAAGTATCTGCTTTTCCTTCTCTTCCGCCACGTCTTCAGTTTCTCCAGGGGCGCGATCGTACAGTGCCCCTGCCCTGTCCTCGGCCTTGCCATTGACGGGGAAGAGCCAAGTCGCCCCAACTTCAGAGTCCGGGAGTGAGCTGTGGGAGGCGCGGGGGAAAAAAGTCTGCCTTCTAAATTTATCCCTAGAAATCGGTGTAGGAGACCCTAACGGGTTGAATACCAAGTTCCTGAGAAAGGGTTTCAGAGCTTCGGTTTTTGAGTAAATTACAAAAGTGCAGAAGCCTTAGAGATTTGCTCGTAGGCAGCAATCTTGAGAAGGAAATGTGGGGCCGACTCAGAATGAAGTTAGTGGGAAAGGGGGAGAGGGAAGAATCGACAGGCTTGAGTGTCTATCAATCTGTATACAAATTGATAAGGTACAAGAAAAGAGCTAAAATTAAAAGCAGAGTGGCGCAGCGGAAGCGTGCTGGGCCCATAACCCAGAGGTCGATGGATCGAAACCATCCTCTGCTAGGCTTCTTCTCCTTTTCCAATATTGGACCAACACACGTTATTTTCTTCCTCAAACTCCAAGATTCCCACAAGAACACCAGGCAGAGGCAGGTAAATTCAAACACTCATGACAGTGACACTACTGATTTACATTTCTTGTTTTCTTTTGGATCTTGATGAAAACTGACCTCTATCAAAAATGTGTCTTTATCAATGTTTATAAAGCTCGCAACATATTGGGAAACAATGCAACATCTTAATTATCGTCTGTGTGCAGTGACTCTATCGCTGCATTTTTGCCTATGCAGACGTGTTAACAAGCCTTGAAACGGAGCAGGACTCTGCGGTCTTCCCCGCCCCTCCCCATGCCCCCCGCCTGCCTTTTGTCTGTAGAAAAACTAGCCAAAGAATAAGTATAATCAGAGAAGTGAGAAAATGCAGAAGCAAAGGAAAGCAGTCAAACAGGACAAAATAATAATAGTTTAGTCATTAAGCAAAGTCAATGACCTTTAGTTCCTCCTCAAGGGCAATAGGTAATATTCTGAGCCACATCCTGTGAGCTGTCTTTTAGGTACTGAAATCCCCACCAGGTGGAAGAAGTTAACTACCTGATGACCAGACTGTAGCTACGACATAAGCTGCCACAATTCTGAGAACTGACCTCAAAGAAATGGGAAAAAATCGGTCTTGGAACTAAAGATTGGCTGTACTCAAAACAATCAAGGTGACACTGATCAGACCAACCACGACCAATTTCAAGATGACTGTCAGAGCTAACAGTGCTATTTCTGCATGTAGCGCCCTCCCTCCGCCTATCCACCCCTGAAACCCCCCTTTAAAAGCTCTTGGCCACTGATTGTCAGTGGGGGGAGTCGGCCTTTGGACAGGAGTCCGCCCTCTCCCCTGGTTGCCGGCCTCCGAAATAAAGCAAACTTTCTTTTTCACCAAGCTTGCCTCTCAAGTATTAGAGCAGCGGGCAGCCGGACCCCACTTTCGGTAACAGTCTCATGAACAAATGAAGACCTGCCGTGACAGAGGCAGCGAATGCTGTTCCACCTGCCTGGTCCTTCCTGTCTTTAAATAGAGTGGAGCTCAAGATAAAATGTGGAGTTGAAAAGTAAAGGAATAGGACAGGGACAAATGTGGACTGCCTGCACTGGCAAGAGGGAGGTTGGAGAGACAAAGGGAAGAGTAGAGGGGAAAGGAGACTGGGGAGAGGGTGAAGAAAAGGAGTGTGAAGGAAAGGTGCGGAAAGGTGGGCGTGCTGAAAAAGTGAGATGTATGAAAATTTTGAAGAAGTGGGTTTTCAGGGAGCTCTTTTCCTGGACGGAAGCACCACTTCGAAGTGGGCGTTAGGTTGTTTCTTGCTCTGGCATTAAAATTCCAGGAGACCCCAACTCTGAAAGAAAACACTGGAGGAAACAAAGGGAAATAAACCTCCTCCTTGTGACATAACCTTCATTCTTTACCCAATTTTTGATTTTCCTGAAGTTCTTCCCACCTACTGAAGTCATTGCTGGTGAAGGAGCCTGCGCGCCCACTCTAAAGCTGCCTCTGATGAGTGGGTGAGGCCTCAAAGGGCTCTCTCTGCAATTATTAACTGCAGGAATATTCCCTCCCCAAAGGATCCCACCCTACTCTCAGCACGACTTTCCCCCTGCAATAAGTGCTACACAATAATTGTCTGTGCAACGAAGAAGTAGTTTGGGGGTTAAATGGAATCTTCAATACAATCAAGCCAGTTGCAGCGCTGGGTCGGAGGTATGCGATCAACGCCCCTGGCAGACCCAAGTGATTTCCGAAATCATGAGCATCACTAGCACACCTCGGTGTTCTTAGTCATTCTGTGTAATGAATTCGGAAGCATCCTGCAGAGCCTGAATAGCTCAGTCGGTAGAGCATCAGACTTTTAATCTGAGGGTCCAGGGTTCAAGTCCCTGTTCAGGCGAAAGGGCTTTTCCATTCATTTAAACTTAGGTAACAGAGCCCATTTAGGAATGCCTCTGAAAGTGGGGAAACCTTAACAGTCAAATCAGGCAAAGGCACTAACCTAAAATAGTTTACCTTCTAGTTTTTCATTAATTTTCCTTTCCCAAATATTCACAGAAACACTTCCCCAAGTTTCTAATAGGAATCGAAAAAGGACATCATATAAAAATAATAAACCAGTAATAGATTTATTGAGAAGTAAGCCATTTTAAAGTTCCCTTAAAATGATTTATTAATCTGGGAGTGAAGGGGAGCAATTTGGGTGGACCCGACTAGATGTGATGGTATTAGGAGGTGGGATCTTTGAGAGGTGATTAGGTCATGAGTTAATCCCTCCTAAATAGAAATAGTGCCCTCTCAAAGGAGACCCCAGAGAGCTCTCTCTCCCTTCTGCCATGTGAGGCAACAGTGAGAAGACAGCAGTCCATGAACCAGGAAGCTCTCACCAGACAATCAAAGAACATGAACCATGAAGATTTGCCTTTCAGGCATTTGGTGCCTGTCTTTCTTTAGAGAATCTCTTTTGTTTCTTTAGTCTGAACAATAATAACATAAGATTGTATACTCTTCCTCCCCACCTCCCTTCCCTCTCATCACAACCAGTTTTAATCAGTACTTTTACAGCTATTAATGTACTTTGGTGCAGTTAACTATGTTTATGCATATAACACTTCATCTTTCATTCTTAATTTTAGTGGGTTAAATAGTGTCAGCTGGAATTTGTGTCTTTCTAGAACCTCTGAATGTGACCTTACTTGGAAATAAGTTTTTGCAGGTGTAATTAGTTAAATTAAGATGAGGTCATACTGGGTTAGGGTGGGACCTAAATTCAATGACTGGTATCCTTATAAGAAATGTCGCAGACACAGAAAGAAGAAAGTCATAAGAGAACAGAGGCAAAGATTGGAATGATACAGCTACAGCCAAAAAAAAATCAAGGATTTCGGGGATCCACCAGAAGCTAGGAAGAGGCAAGGAAGGAGTTCTTCAGAGAACCTTCAGAAAGAGCATGGCCCTGCCAACATCTTAATTTTGGACTCCTAGTCTTCAGAACTGAGAGAGAGTAAATTTCGGTTGTTTTTAAGCCAACCAGTTTGTGGTAATTTGTTCTGGCAGCCCTAGAAAACTTACTGTTTTTCTCTCTGTGTAGCACATTCATTTTAGATATCCAAGTTGTCTCCAATTCTCTGCTGCCTGGAATTGCTACAATGACTATCCTCTGCAAAGCCACCTATGGAACTGAGCTGGAATTTTACTGAGGACTATTCCTAACAGTGGAATTTCTACTACCAAGAGGCTACACAAAAATAAACATGCATTTAATGCCAACCCTGAAAAATCTAAGACCTAGATTTTAAGATTAAGTCCTTACCTTTATTCCACGTAGAAATTCACACATCTATATATGATCTTATCATGACAAAGTGAAACAGAGGAAATACATCTAAATCATACTGGTGTGAGAAAAAGTCCCAGGGGAAGGTGACCCTTGAGGTAAATCTAAAATAAGGAAAAAGCTTGAGGTAAAGAAGAAAGGAAGTTATTTGAAGCAGAGGGAGATTTTTGTTTGTTTGTTTGTTTGCTTTAAAGTTTAATGCCTTCCTTACTATTAACGAACATTTCTTTGCTATTGGTGATAAAACTATAGCTATGTCGCAATCTTTTGTGGGGCCGTTTTCAGATTTAGATAAGTGGGGAATTCCTTTTTATAGATTCTTATAACAGATTCTTATTGTAAAGATTGGTGAAACTCCCAGGAATTCACTGTCCAGAAAGAGTTCCGGACACAAAGCTTGAATGTCTCTTCAGTTGAGACTCTTAAGTCGACGGTGACATCTTCCTCGTTAGTATAGTGGTGAGTATCCCTGCCTGTCATGCGGGAGGCCGGGGTTTGATTCCTCGGCAGAGAGGCAGTATTCCCAGTCTTCATCTGCACAGAAAGGGAATCTTGCTGCTTTGTTTCTCTCTTTTTGTTGTTTTGTTTTATTCGATTTCCTGCGTGTTGGTTTATCAACGCGTCCACCAAGCAAGCAAAGGCCTACAGATGGAAATCCACGGCCACCTTCTCTCTGGAAGAAGTTACCCTCAGCGCGGCGGATCGAAATGTGCCCATTTGGCTCTGGAAATATTCCAGGATCTTGCAGTGGGAATTTTCATTTGTTGACTGAGGTGATGGAGATGTTGCTTGTGCAGGAACCGCCCTTGGAAAGCTCTCAATGGTCCCCAAATTTTGATGCACATTAGAATAACCTGGGTGCTTTTAAAATGTCTGGGGGTGGGAGCCAGGCTTCAGTAGGTTTTTAAAATCGCCACCTAGGTGTTTTCAATATGCCTCAAAGTTTGGGAGCCGCTGGTCATTTCTCTGTCATTAGTTACTCTGACAATGTTACTAACATATTCAATTTTTTATTGTATTTATAATAAAATTTAAACTATTTGTAAAGCATTATAAAAAACATAAACCCACTAGTGATCTAACGTAGATGATATTGTTACTACCCATTATGTAGCAACAATAGAAGTAACTTGGTGTTTCTCCTCCAAATCATGTAGTCACCACAGAGTGTCAAAGTGTGCAGCGGGGATAGTATGTTTCAATTCATGTAAAAATATGGACATTTGAGCTGACACCTTCCATAGCTCTAATTTGCTAAAGTAGTTCAATTTTTATATGTAAAAATGAAAACCTATTGTGTTGGTTAAAAAAAAAAAAGCCTGATAATGTTGTCGTTATTAGGTGCTAGCTAACATAAGTTATACAGTACACCTAAACATATACAGTGTGCTGGTTTCTTTTATACTTGGATGTTTTTAAATTTGGACATATACAACCTATAAAAATTGCTGAACTTGTAGTTTAAAATTTCAAAGTCTGGTGATTCTTGATGTTTATACAATTACATTTACTAATATATTTAACTATAAAATTCTTATTTGGAAATAATTTCAAACTTACAAGAGATTGCAAAAATAAAAATACTAGGGGAACACCCTTTACCGAGATTCACCTTTTCTTAACATTTCACCCCATTTGTTTTTATTATTTTCTCCATGTATATCATATTTTTCTGAGTCATTTAAAGTACATTACATAAACCTTCCCCCTTTTCTCCAAAATATGTCAATGTGCGTTGCCTAAAAAAAAAACAAGGAACCAACGCCTGAACAGGGACTTGAACCCTGGACCCTCAGATTAAAAGTCTGATGCTCTGCTAACTGAGCTATCCAGGCCCTTTTTCCAACTTCTAATTCGTGCTATAAATAACCAAATTCCATTAGCAATTTCAATGCCCAGGAAGAGCTGGAGTAATCCATGGCTTCAGAAAAACCAGGGTCTTCCAAAAGTGTGGCTCAACCACTTGAGTCATTTACTCACCAAGCAGACCATTTAACCTCTGCACTGTACGTTCAAGCACACTTTTTAACTGCTGGGAGAATGAAGATTATTCCTAGAGTCAATTATTGCCGAAGGGGATTCGCAGATCTGGGTAGAAGGACCCTCGGAGACCGTATTTACTTCTCAGATATGTTTGAAGAGAAGATGCACAGGCTCCCTCACCAACCTGTGGGGGAATCCGGAGGAGATGACCATTTTTAGGAACGACTGGAGTAACTGAGGAGAATCTTCCAAAGAATGAAAAGATGGGAAGAAATGAGGTTCATAACCTGGACCTAATGCAGGAGAATCAAATCTGGTTGTACCCTTTGGTATTTTCCCCTCAGTTTCAGAAATGGGATGTCTGGGTTCTTCAGGGCTAGGGGGAAAAAAATCCAAGACGTCCTCTAATTTTCTCCTCCACATTTTATCTAGAGGCCCACTCCTCCAAAGACAGGAATGACTTGGCAGTTAAGGAAATAGTGCTCTTGTTTCATTCAGTGTTTATTGGTTCATGAGACAGTTTTTGAGCACCCGTAGAGAGATCATGGGGACAAACATCCCAAAGCATAGGTGGCACAAGAGGAAGAGAGGAAGTGCTTAGTTTCATGAGGACTGCCTAACCCAGGACTACTTATTTTTGAATCAGTAATCCTTCTATTATTTAAGGCATTATTTATTGTGTTTTCTATACATGAAGCCAAATGCAATCCTGACCAAATATGAAGAAAATAATGCATAAAACTCATATATTACCCATAATACTAACCATTATGAAATAATGTGTGTGTAAATGTCATTTTATTATATAAGTTACACACAGAATTTCAGAAATTAAATATAATGTGACAATTATATACCTGGGGAATAACATTTAGATATTACTAAATGTGGATCAGAGGTCATTTTGACTTGACCAAAAAAATACAAACCATCACACCTGCAGAATATTTTTCCCCCCAATGTCCAAGTAATGTATAAAATAAACATCCTTTCTATATCTCTGAGCTTCATGCAATTTTAGGTACTTTTTCTGACTCTCAAGGTCATTGATAAGATAAAAATCAGACGTGGAAGAAAGAACAGGATGAGAGCTCTGGTGAGGGCCTAGGGATGGAGGAGTGGGCAGGAAGGGATGATAATCTTGATTTGGGAAAGGATGGAGACAAGTTAAGCAATGAGATTATATGTTGCACAATTTCTCTGCCAGATAGATAGGTTTCTTTGCCTTTACTCAAAAACATCAGGCCTCATCCCATTTTATCAACTTTGCCCTTGCTATTCCCTCTACCTGGAAATATCTACCCCAGATATTCACATGAGTCAATCCTTTTATTCATTCAGGTCTTTGTGCAAATGCCACCTTCTCAATGAGACCTTCAATAATAACACTATTTAACCATGTCAAAAATCTCCCTCACATCCCGTATCTCTTCCTTGCTTAATGTTTCTTTATGGCTTTTACCACCATCTAGCTGTCTGTATATATTAATTATGAGACAGAGAAAAGCAGTCCTGGACATCCAGGAGCTGACCTGGCATTTACAGCTATGTCTTGATGTTTTCTTGTTGAATATAAACAATTTCCCAGAACATCAATATCAGACAAGACCTCTCTAGTAAATTAAGACAGAAACAAGATAACTCCATAATCGTGCCTGAACACAAATGAAAACATGAACATTGTCCAAGCCACAGAATACCAAACATTTCCCTCTCCCACTTCATATAAACGACTGCTGCTTCTTTACTAATTCCAGCTCTATTTTTACTCTAGTTTGCCCTCCCTTTAGATAAGATTTAAGATATCCAACCATAGAATTACCCCCACCTCCTGACAGTATACAAACCACTGCAAAGCCATACTTCCTTAAACCCTCCCCCAAATCACCTAACCAAAGCCCAAATCCTATAATCAGTTCTTTCTAACACTCTTTGACTGAGACACTCCACTGTTCCCCTGGTGTGCATTCTCTCTTGCTGCAATAGTTAGTAAAACCAACTTTTTCAGTTGCAGGTGTGTCACTGGCAGACTTTGGCAGGAGTGCGTTTTGGCACTCATTAGCTTGGGGTACTGTCTGCCCCCAGCCCCCAACTGCTCCATTTCTGTATCCTCGGACCCAACTACAGAATCTGAGTATACATTAAATAAATATTGTTAAATAAATAAGTGAAGAAAAAAATAAATCGAGTCAGCTTTATCCATAAGAAAGCAAAAAGTCACATTCTTGGGAAAGGAAGGTCAAGAAAGCAGCAAATAATATTTTAGGTACTCAGTCAGACAAAAAATTACAGACAGGTAAACAACTAAAGTAAAATCAACTCCCCTTTGGCCATTGTCCATATACAAAGTAGACTGCAATAACTGATTTACACTTGGTGTCTACAACGCTGGGAGCCCTAACCATAGGAAATGGAAACAAGGACAGTAGGAACTAGCTTGACACAAAATGAAGAATAAACAACAGAGTAAAAACCTCTCACCTTTACCACTGGGGGCTGGGGGGCTGGGGTGGAGAGAGAGAGAAACTATTTGTTACTCGGTATCGGCCATCAAACCTTTTAACTCGTGTATCTATTATCCTGTATCACATAATACATCGCATCCCCTTTCCCGAGGCCACTGGGAGGAAATTAACGGGAGAAAAGAAATGAGGGAGATAAAAGCCAGTGAAGAGAAGATATGGAAGGAGAAGTGAAGATTATGGGGAGAAACACCGGAAGAGTGTGCAATATGCCCGCCTCGTACTCTTAGACGGACAGTTCTAATGTTTAAATAGGTTTATTTTTATTATTATTTTTTAAATAGGTTTATTAAAGGAGGGTTTTAGCCCTTCTCACGGGCTCTCTCCTTGCCTATGTTACTTGTTATTTTATTGTGGGAATGAGAGAGCATGAACACCGCGGGAAGCAGGCTGAAGCGGTCTTCGAAACCAGCGCTAACTCTGTTCTGTGGGCTTTTCTATGATTTGTGAAATTCCCACACCATGGGAACCGTCGTGGGCCGTGGCCTGGCGGGCCTTTGGGAGGCAGGCAGCGCGGTGCGGGAGGGGTAAGGGGACGTGTGGTGGGAGCGGCTTATCAATACCCCCGGCTCCCGGGCTCTGGGGCTGACTTAATTTTGTGCCATAGCAACAGCCTCCAGCTTCCATCAAAATTTGTCTTTTTGCCTCTTCCGTTTTGCGATCAGTTGAGAGCCTGTGTTTCACCACACGTATTCTGGATGTAATACGAATCTCATTGGTTGTTAATTACAGCAGCAGAGTCTACCACCCTTAAAAACGAACATGTCAGGATGGCCGAGTGGTCTAAGGCGCCAGACTCAAGTTTCTACTTCCCGAGCTCGGGGTTTCTGGTCTCTGGTAGGAGGCGTGGGTTCGAATCCCACTTCTGACATGGGGTTGTTTTGTTCTTATCACGCTCAAATTCTGCAACTTCTGTGAGTGAATCACAACCACCTCGTAGGAGGCGTTGCCAGATCTTACCCATTACCATCCGTATTTCACCCTTCCTAGACCAGTGCGATTTAGATGTCTGCTCCCTCATCACGCCCGCCTTCCCTCCCTCCTTTCCTTTTCTTTCTTTCCCTCTTTCTTTCAATAAAAATGGCATGTTTATGAATATCTACATGGAATAATACTAATATATCAGTATTAAAATGCATGTCTTAAAATATATATGAGGTGATGGTTATAAGTTCCTATATTCAGTATTTTAACTGTTCTGTAAGGATAAGTTTTGAATATTCTTCCACACCTCTCCTGCGTGTCCCTCCCTCTCCACTGTCCTCAACTGACTCTCTTTTTTTCTTCTCCTTCCTCTTTCCTTTCTTGCATACCTTCTCCCATCACGTGTCTTTGCTAGTCTAAGGGTATGGGCTGTGAAATGAAGGGGTTGGATGTGATATATTCTATGGCCTAAGGTAAGAGAGATGTGAGAGGCAGAAGGAGTAGAACAGTGATTCTCAACCAAGAGTAATTTTAAAATCAAGTTGTTTTTATAGACAGAAGGAAAGAAAGAAAGAAAGAAAGAAAAAGAAAGAAAGAAAGAAAGAAAGAAAGAAAGAAAGAAAGAAAGAAAGAAAGAAAGGAAGGAAGGAAGGAAGGAAGGAAGGAAGGAAGGAAGGAAGGAAGGAAGGAAGGAAGAAAGAAAGAAAGAAAGAAAAGAAAAGGAAAGAAAGAAAGAAAAACTTGCCCAGGTCCCATTGCCCCTAAGGGTGGCTCTACCTACCAGAGCCTAAATTATTTGTTAAATATATGTTTTATTACTTTAATTTTTTTTTTTTTGGTAAATCCAGCAATTCATATGTTGGATCTTCTTTGCTTTTCTTTTTACATATCATTTTCTACCTAATCCTTTTTGAAATTTTAGTTCTGTTTTTGTTGTTCTCTTCTGATATTCTCTATATTGTTTGCTGTTTTTCTCATTGTCAATTCTCTTTTGTGCTTGTGCCATATATATATATTTATATATATTTATAGTGTGTGTGTGTGTGGCTCTTCACCCTACTGCATGCTGATATAGCCCTTGGACCTGGCCTGTATGGGTTTTTGAGCTCTTTGGTTTCCAGCTGGGTTAGGTCAGTGGGAGTCCCAGGAGAAGATATGAGCGGCAGGTATTTACTTCTTGTCTCTCTCCCTGCAGGTCACTTCAGATGAGCTGCATTCCTTGACTGGAGACCACACCTCATTCAAGGTAGCCCTCTCTACAAGGCTCTCTTCTTCTGAGTTCAAGTAATTACACTCTCTCCATGCCTCCTCAGGTATAGGAGTGATAATACCCCTACTGTTACTAGTGCTGGAGAACTACACTCTCCCTGGTGGTTTTTCTCTAATTGTATACATCTTTATAAATAGTCCTTATATTAAAAATAAAAATGAGTGCTTCCTGAATGTCTCAGTATAAATTCCTCTAGCATGCATATGCTTTAAAAGGTTCAATATTACTAGAAGGCTTATTGTGAAATACATAAGTCTTCTGTCCCCTAATTCCTCAAATTATCTTGTCTAGATGCCACCAAAATTAACATTTTAACTGTTTCCTTCTTGGATTTACAGATCTCTACTTTCCTAAATAATATGTATAACTGCTATTATTGATTAATCAATTTAGATATTATCTACTTACTTTCCATCATGTTAATTAGTTAACTGTTTTACACCACCATCACCCACTACTCCTTATCCTTCCAAAATAATTATGTTTCAGCTTTTGTTTAATTCAACATTTATTGTTTATGTCATATTCCTATGAAAGTATTACACACAGCATTGTTGTGAGCTATGATTGTGTTTCCATTCTTTACTGGATGCTAATAATTGCCTAAAAAGGCAAACTTTAAAAAGAAAAACTTTAATGTGCCTAAGTTCCTTCGCATCTATTGGTAATTGCTAATTCTTCCTTAACTGCCAAATAGCTTTCAGTAGAGCTTTCCACAAGATCAATCAAATCAGGTAATATATCAGTTCAAATAGTTTTTTTGAAGCTATTTTTCCAGCTGACCTCTACTTGTTTGCAGTCTGAACTGGTTGCTCTGTGGACCTGCTGCACAGCTGTCATCTGAATCTTCTCTTTTCTCACCTGTTTATAATCTATTTTTTGTTCGTTTAATTGCTCCACTGTTTTAGTGGAGAGTGTTCTCAAGGGTTTTTTGTTTTTATTTTTTTAGGTTATAAAAATAACTCAAAGTCGAGGTAATGGTGAAAAGAGCCTTCAATATGCTTATCTGTTATGTTAGACTTTCCCAACTTACATCGGTTGCCCCATACATAGATTCTTAGTATTTTTACCTTTCATATTTGAAAGTCTGGTTTTTTTCAGTCCTGCCAGCAGGGTAAAGCCCTAACTGGCAGAGATCTGAGAGTAAGGTGAGGAAAAAGAGCTAGGCATTTCACCCTTCAGCGTTCCTATACACCAAGATGCTTAATCTCTCCTGATCTCACTATGGCACTCAGATCCTCATCTGTAACAGTCTAACCCCATTCTTTATTTTCTTTGAAGAAAAAATCTCCAGATTTTTTCCTGGGTGGTGGAAGGCCAAACAGTCAGTATGTATAAGTGCAGAGAATTTAGGAATCTAATTGCTTCTCAAATTTTAGACAATCTGCTTTAAGTTTCCCTTTAGCCTCCAGTACATAGTGCTCTCAGTTCCAGAGCTTTTTGAAGAATCTTTGGTATAAATCAGGTTGTTTCTGTGAAGTCTGTTACTATTTGTCCACCTGTTTTTCAGCTTTAATGTTTCTTGCTTTTCACTTCTTTTGTGTTCTTCCCACAGTTGTGCTTTAAAAAATCTTTTTACTATAGTATCAGTGAGCTTTCAGAGGACATACAATAAAATATGTAATTTCTATCTCAATATCTTAATTTAATATGGATAATGTTTGTTATAGAAACTCCATGTAATTTCTAACCCATCTAAAAATTTTAAGTTGAACTGAATCAAGCTAGCAATGCTTCAAGTTATTCCAAAATTTGATGACTATTGGAAAGCATACTATGACTTAAAAGCATAGTCTTCAAACCAGTACATATTGTTTCAAGTGATCTTACTTTACTTTACCAGTGGTCCCATGGCAAGGGAAGGTTTAAAAGAAAAGTATGCAATCCATTATTCTTTGGTAAAACACTTCATTTCTGATGGCAGATTTCCAAAGCACCAACAAAACTGACCAAAACTATGAGAAACATCTGGCAATAGAAACAGACCCTCCTGGAATCCATACAATGGTAGTCCAACAAAGTGATTCAAAATTAGCTGAACTTAATATAGTCAAAGGAAATGACACACAAAATTAAGAATTTTGACTTAAAAAAAAACCCACCTGAAAATAGAAAAAGAAAATATAAACTTTAAAACAAAACTTTAAAAAATAATTTAAGAATGTAATGGATGGGTTTTAAAACAAATTAGCAAAATGAGAATTAATAAACTGGTAAGATGAAAATATCCAGAATAAAAAGGTTATTAAAGGAAAACACAATCAAGAAGTTGAGAAGGCGTAACACATTGACAGTTAGAGCCAAGAAGGCAAGGAGAGAAAAGATTGGAAAGAAGCCACATTTGAAAAGATAATGACTGCAAATTGATCTGAATATTCAAAAAGCCCTACTACAACCAAGCTGGATAAATACAAAGAAGACCACACTTAGACATATCTGGTAGCCAGCCTCCAAGATGTCCTCCCAGTGATCCCTGTGGGGATATGATACTTGGGGAATCAGTTCAAATGATGTTATCTGGCTACTGATATTGTGGTGAATAATAAACTGTCCTTTGTCTCTCATCCAGGAGTCTCATATCTTCTGCCAGTATCCATGAAACTGTAGTAGGCTAACTTCTTAGCTTAGAGTAATTATGATTTCTTTTTAGTGGTTTGAGTAGTTAAGTTCTAGTCTCTTAGCAAGTTTGATGATTATAATACAATAATGTTGTCTACATCATTTATTTATTTTTAAAAGAAAATTGAAGTGGCCATTTCACTTTATAAAGGAAACTGATCTTTTTTTTTTTTTTTTTTTTTTGGTAGTGTCTTGACCATTTGGTCTATGGATGATGGATCAGAAAATAGAACTTTATGGTTATGTCTGTGGATTTTTTTTTTGTCAGTGACAGTCCACTATTCCAGATGGGGAACTGGGCAAAGCCATTTAAAAACTTTTTTTATTAAATCCTTTTTAGGCAAAGCCATTTCCCTCCACTTTAGTTCTTGTTCTCATAGACTAACTTCCTCCTTTCCCTATCCTCCCAAAGAAGCTCCTTCTTTGCCAAGCAAGAGTGGTCACTAAAACTTATTTAGACATTTTTGGTACTGCCTTCAAGTCTGTGCAGATCTTATATTTCCTTGGTTCTCTGGATATTATTAATCTTTTAGTTATTAGAGTCCAAACTTATGATCTTTCCTTCATCAAAGACTTTGTTCACATCCAAGACCAGAGCCAGTTTTAGTCTCCTCCCCTGTGACCAGGTGCTGATTTAGCCATATTCACATCTTAGCTTTCAAATGCATAATTTTAGCCTATTTAATTTTAAATGAATTTGCATTGCTCTGAAGTAAAAATTCTTAGAGACAAAATACTCTTAACAATGAGAAGTAAGGTTTTAAGTGGGATTCTGCAGACAGAGTATACTAATGCCTCTAGTATGTTAAGGAAAAAGAAACAACTGCTCTCCAAGTGATAAGGTGTTGTGGTGAAACTAGCCCAGGATTCCAGAGCCCAGGGCAGCTGTGCCTTGTCCAAACTGAGGAGATGCTGACTGACCTCCTGCAAGAGCTATCACTGGCCCTTTCTTGATTTCCCACTAAATTCTGCATGGTGCCATTCTTCTCCAAGCGATTCCTAGCATTCTGTTCTTTTTCCAATTTTCTGCCACAGAAGTGTAGACATTGTGTTGTCATCCTAGTACAGAAGCCAGGACCATTACTTCCACGGCTGGGTTCACATCCAGTTACCTCACATTTTTCTTCCAGGAAAGGATCACCAGCCTCTTCTCCTATGAATCAGTTACTTTTACTCATAATTATGGTTTCCTAAGGAATGCACGGAAGTGACATAAGAAACAGTTATGGCCTGAAACATTGGCATTATTAGAATGAACTCCCCAAAACTAAGCAAAGCATTCAAGCAAAAAAAAAAAAAAATTTTTTTTTTTCTCATTGTGACAGACCACATTTCTTATGAATGTCTTATCTGTGACTGTTTATCTTTGGACCCAGAGAATGACCCATGCACACATCCGTTTCTACTTCTGCCTTATTACTGCATTCTTATTAGTATCAATATAATCTGTATATCTCCTGACCCAATTTTGGGTGCTTAAAAGTTCTTATTTAGAAGTCCTGGGCTCTAGTAACAGCTCTACTTACAATATGTAGCCACTCCAAGGAATGAGAATGACACTTTCAACTTTGAGAGTGACAGAATCCACTTTTCCTCCCATAGGATTTCAAGTATAATTTAAGCCCCAACAATTCTCCCTGATATCTGGCTTTCTGATTCTTTCTCTTCTCCTGCTATCATGTATATACACACAAAAGATGGGTAGGATATATAATTTTTTCATCAAATCACTGTTGACACACGTGGGGATGCTTATGAAGAAGCTCCTCAAATGTAAACACCAGAAAGTAGAAATATCGGCAGTGAGAAATGTAGGGACCTCGTATTCGCTGACTGTGGAGAAAACGTTCAATTCATACAGGAATGGACCGACTGTTGGCAAGGGCATCCAGTTGGTGACAAAACATCCGCGACTCTGGCGGGACTCGAACCCGCAACCTTTGAATGCCTTGCTTCCACACTAGAAGTCCAATGCGCTATCCATTGCGCCACAGAGCCCGACAACGCACGGGCCTTGGCTGGCTCCCAAAGACTGTTGATTATTTATTTGCTTATCAATAAATACAATTCGTGGAGATTTAATCTGTTCCAGTCACCGTGAAAGTTCAAGAAACACAAAAACAAGTAAGACAATGCAAGGGACACGCAGTGCCCAGCATGGGGGAATTTCTGAGCCTTTCAGTGACTAATGTCATTCGTTGTCATGAAATAAGAAATAGTTTGTCCAGTTTCATTTGGTCTCTCCAAGTCCACTCTCGGGACGGTTGGCTTCGCAAAAATGGAATTTGAGGAACTTCCAGCAAATGACGTTGGGAGATACTGTAAATATGTGGCCAGCCCCACAACTCCCTTTCCTCTAGCTCCAGTCTGGAGTTCTCTCTTTCGATCTGGTGGCCCTTCTTGTTCGTACTTGTGTTCTTTTTGTAAAAGATGAATTCGTATGTTGTTTTGCCAATGGGCTCATGGAGCAACGCAATCCCACTCTCGCCCTCTCTCTTGAAGGAGAGGACTACCGTTTTTAAATGCGTCCAGGGAGCTTTGGAAAGATCCCAGGTTTTCTAACTCTGGAATTTTCTTTTGGTGACTCTTTGCGCTGAGATCAAAAGACACCTTTTTATTCGCTGCCGCTTTTCTGTGAGACCGTATGGTCCAGTCGCACTGGCTCATTTAGCGACCGTCGGTCACGTGGGTTGATGTCTTTGAGGACAGAAAGGGATGAATTACAGGTGAGGTCATTGAGGGTGAAACTCAAGTGCGGGAGAGTCCAAGATTTGTTGACCCGGAGCAGGCGAGTGGTTGTGATCTGAGAAACTGGAGGAGGGTTGTGGAAGGAAGAGAAGGAAGCTCAGGCCATTTCATTTCGGAAATGAAAATAATTAATTCTGAAAATTACAAGACAAAACGCGATCTCTGAACCGACTGTCTGCAAAAACGCAAAGCAGAAAAATGACGTGTTAGACCAGAGCTGAAGTTTGAGTTGAGTGAAAAAGTTCTTGCAGCCCTAGAGCCTAGGAGCCTGGGTATTGAGAGCCTGTGCGTTCACACCCGCAGCCCACTCCCCCATCCTCTCCTCCGGGCCGTGGTTGCTCTCCCAGGGCTCGGCTTCTTCCCAGGACCACGCCGCGCATCACTTCCTTAGTTCCTCAGCTCCTTCCGGCAGCCTAAGGACTGGGGAGGTGGGAGGTAGATCTGGTCAAGCTTCCTTGACCACAGAGTTTACACTCCAGCCTCTTGTCTTTGAGGATGTGTCGGTTCAAGTCCAAGTTTCGGGAACTGAGGAGACGCGGGCCGGAGCTGAGTGGCACCGCCAGGCAGCCTCAGGCTTGGAAATGCTAGTGGGAGAAGGACCCGGAATGAATGGCTCTCGAAAGAATCGGGGTCGTCTGCGTTGCTTTCACAGCTAACCGGTAACTGACTTTGATAACAGTAAACTGGGTTGCCCTTCCCCTGGCCCAAAGGACTATTCGAAGTCTCACGTGCGGGGAATGCTGGCTGAGAGTCGGTGGGGAGCTGACCAGCTCTCTTCCTTACTGAAAAGGAGGATTCAGGGACGGTCTCCAACCCGCTCAGAAAAAGTTCACTTCTCTGCTCCTTAGTGAAGCACGCGAGAACGTACCGAAGAGGGAAGTCCGCGGCCACAGAAGAAAAGGCACAATCCCAGAGAGCAAGTTTTCCAAAGAGCCGGCCTTAGCTACGTTCTGTCACGCACAAAGCTCAAAGGACAAGTAGAAACATGTAAATAAAGCTATGTAAAATTAAGTTTTATTATAAATAGAGTTGATTCTGGGTTTAGAGATTATGTGGTTCGTGAAAGGAGGTTTTTGAGCCAGCTTCCTGTTACGGGGAATGGCAGGGACAGTTAATTTAGACTCCCAATCCCCATTCTGGGAATCGAAGTGTGTTGCTAGGACACAAACAAGTAAATACCAGCACATTTTCAGATTACAAGGGAAAAGTTTTCTCAAGTCCATATCCCCCAAAGTCTCATTCGTAGTTAAATTTCACCAGCTTCTCTTTTCCTCTGGTGTAACAGGAGTAATTATTCCCTTCTTTATAATCTCACAAGATGTTATTTGTTCCTGAAACCATAGCACTTACCAAATACAGTCATTTCAGCTAATTTTAAGCTTGATAACACTTGAATCAGTAATTGGTTTTGTAAAACACTGTTCTAGGGAATTAATATTAACTGAAGAAAAACATTTGGTGCACAAAAACAATGATGGTATTTTTAAAAAATTGATAACAGTAGCACAGCAGAAATTACATAGCTGTCCAACAAAGGGGAATATTTCATTAATTCTTACTTCATCTGAATAATGGAACATTACAAAGCCACTAAAATAACATTTAGAAAGCTCCTGAAAAAATACTGATATAATATTCAATTAAATTAGTAAAATACACAATTTAGAGAGATAAAAGCAGCCCTTGACATTTGGGATCTGACCTGGTACTATCAGCTAGGACTTGATGTCCTTTTGTTGAACAGAAACAATTTCACAGGACACCAATGTCAGACAAGGCCATTCTATGACCATGGTGGATCAAGACAAAATTAAGATCACTTTGTAATCATGTCTGAACACGAACACAAACATGAAACACACACACACACACACACACACACACACACTTGCACAAAAACATTGTTCAAACCACAAAAATGACCCCAAACCTCCTTATCTTGGTAAATACACATGCCAAAAAATGACTACAGTTTTCTGCCAATCATAGTTTTAGCATTGCTCTATTCTTCCTTCCTTCAGGATAAGATTTTAAATCCTAATCCTAAATTTAAGCTATTTAATCACAGAATCACCCCTTACTTCCAGACAGCATTTAATCTAAAACAAAGTCTTAATTCTTTAACTCTTTTGCCAAATCACCCAACACAAGACTAAATTCTTTAAGTACTTTTTAGTACTCTTTTACTAGGATGTACCCATGCTTCCCCACTGTGTTCTCAATTGCTACAAGGAGTTCTATGTCCAACTTGTTCAAATGCATATGTATTCCTGGTGGTTTCTATCTGGAAGATATTGGCACAATTCATATCCTGTATGACTTCAACTATTCACATTTTTCTGCATTCAAAATACTGAGGGAGAGATAAACCAAAGTGCTGCTTTTGCTGGTTTCTCTCCACCCCACCGCCAGTGTGTTAGTCATCATTACCCAAGTTTTCTCAAGAAGGAGAAACTTATTTTACTTGGCACAAGAAAGATGAATTCTCTAAACGTAGACTCAAGGACTTTGAGGTTACTGAATGTTACCTCAGTAGTCTTTGGTTTGAGCAACTGTCTTTTTCAATGCCCTTCACAATCACGTGGGCCTTGAGTTTGTTTCTTGAATAATTGATGCTAGTTAGACGTTTGTAGAATCCATGGAGGCGTCTCTCCCCCCATCACCTGCTAATATTTAATTAGACTTTTAAAATTATTTTGTATGCATACTTTGATAAACTAATCTTTTATGGGCTTTTATTTTCATAACAAAAAATTGTAACTTTAAAAAAACGTTTTAGGAACCCTCATGACACAGGTCTGCCCCAAAAATACTCCTACAGGGACAGAAGATAAAGATTTTAAATATATTTGGCAATCTCTTAATGCAAATGGTTGGGAATTTTCCAAAAATTGCCAATGGAAAAACACATTAGAAATGCTCTGAATCTATGAGCACACAGGTGAGTGATGCACTTGCTTTTCATGACAAGATTTCTTCTGTTAGTCATGGTATTATTGATCTTTTCTGGATATAGATAAAAGTAAATTATTTGATACTTAATTAGATCTATCCCCCCATAAGGCTTTCTCAGTGATATGTGAATTGAATAGAACTCTATTTAAAGAACACTTTGTTACGTCTGGTTAAATATAATGTATTAAATCCAAGCAATTACCTACCAGCTTTCTCAAGATACATCTTATTCATCAGCTCTCACCTCTTACCCATTAACAGTTTGTTGGTCATAAAATGGGGACCTATATATGCAGCTTGGGATCCAGCATCTGCATTTAACCATTCTATTCTGAATCATTTCTGCAGAGCATCTGGAAATTCTGCTGAAGGAACCAGTGAGTTACAAACGTAAAAAGGAGAACGGGAAACGTGCAGTGTGGGTTACATTTAGAGAAAACGAGCCCTTGCATTGCCCCCAAAAAACTGAACCACGTAACCCATTTTTTAGAAAGCAGCTACGATCTCACAGAAAATGAAACTCATGGACCGGCTATGCCTCTTCTTAACGTGTCTGGAAAGGGAAAGTGTATTTGCATCTACAAAGCACTTTCCCAAACACAGTGAGATTAACACTTTGGGCCTAAATTAGGAGCCTAGGAACAATGAGTGAGGGAATCCAGAGGAGATTTTCAACGTCGTTTTTCTCTCCCTCCACCTTAGACACAAATCAGAGGAAACATTTCCTTCCCTGAAACCCGTTGAGCACAGTATCATTCATCGAGCAGGCTAGAAGTTCTAGCAGAAGGGTTGGTTCCACCACGCCTAAAAGTAGGATTACGCTGATTTCACCTCGGTGCTGAGTAAATTTGGTTCCTGTTTCGGAGATCCCAGCACCCAGCATGAACCCAACTCATCTGCGAGGGAGGCAGGCGCTAGTTGGTGAACTGACCTGAACTTTGAACAAAGATACTTGTACAGCGAGTACTCTCATCCCAGTTCTCCTAAATGTCGGGGCTGCCGGAGAGAGTTTGACTTCCCTCCCCAAGCTTTCATTCACCTGAGTGTTTTTGCCCAACTCGCTGCACACACTTTTATCTACACAGGAGTCTTATCTTTATATCTGCCACATATCGTTTTATAATGAGAACCTTCCTTTCCCACACCAGTAGTCGTGGCCGAGAGGTTAAGGCGATGGACTAGAAATCCATTGGGGTCTCCCCGCGCAGGTTCGAATCCTGCTGACTACGATTGAGATTTTAACCTACGACGGAGAGTGCACCTGCCCCAGCCTGCCAAAAACGTGCTTCCGGCGAAAAACAAAGAAAGAACAAATTACTCCCTCAAAAAGTTTGCCCAAGTAGAGCCTTAGGAATTCCCAGCTCCCATCCTTGTAACAAGGCTCAAAGGTATCTGAGTTTTTCTCTCCCCAAAACCCTCCCCAAAGAGACACGTTGGTGAAAGTGTTAAGCTATTTCTATTTTATTAAAAATTTTGTCATAGAGTAATATTGGCTTTTTGAAATTATACTCATATATTCGTGTAACCACTACCATAATCAGGATACAGAACAGTTCCATCAATCCATAAACCTCCCTTGTGTTATCCCTTTATAGTCACCTCCTAATCCCATACATAACAGTTGGACAACCAGATACGTTTTCTGTTGCTTTGTTTGAATTTTTTGAGAATCTTATGGAAACTGAATCATACAAAATGTAAGATTAGCTTTTTGAGATTAGCTTCTTTCACTTAAGATAGAACATGCCTTGAGATTTATGCAAGTTGTTGCATATATCAAAATTTTGTACCTTTTTGCTGTTGAATAGAATTCCATTGTGTGGGTGTACCACAGTTTATTTCTTCACCTATCCATTGAAGGACATATGGGTTGTTTCCAGTTTTTGGCAATTGTGGGGGGAAAACCTATTAACATTAGCGTATGTACATTTTCATTTTTCTTGGATAGATTCCTAGAAGTGCAATTGCTGGGGTACATGGCAAGTGTATAACTTTATAAGAAATTGTCAAACTGTTTTCCAGAGTGGCTGTACTTTTCTTTATTATCACCAATGAATGAGATTTCTAGTTGCTCCTCATCCTCACCAGCCACTGATGTTGTCTGTATCTTTAATTTTAACCATTTAAATAGGTGTGTAATGATACCTCATTGTTATTTTAATTTGCATTTCCTAATGGTTAATGATGCTGAACATCCTTTTGGGTGTTATTTGCCACCTTCATACTCCTTTTAGTGAAGTGTTAACTAACCTTATTGTGGTAATCATTTCACAATATACACATATATCAAATCATTATGTTGTACACCTTAAACTTACACAATGTTATATGTCAATTATATCTCAATGAAGTTGCAAAAAATTAAAAATAGAATTATCATATGTTCCAGCAATTGCACTTCTGGGTATACCCCAAATAATTGAAAGCAGAGACTCAAACAGATGTTTGTACACCCATGTTCATAGCAGCTTTATTAACAATAGCAGAAAGACAGAAGCAATCCAAGTGTCCACTGATGGATGAATGGATAAGCAAAATGTACAAACATACAAAATATACATACAATGAAATATTATTCAGCCTTAAAAAGGAGTGAAATTCTGGTGCATACTGCAACATGAATGAACCTTGAAGACATTGTGCTAAGTGAAATATGCCAGTAATAAAAGGACAAATACTGTATAAATCTGCTTATATGAGATACTTAGAGTAAATTCATAGAGATAGAAAGTAGAATGGTGGCTGCCCAGGGCTGGGAAGAGGGGGAAATGGGCAGTTATTAATTAATGGATACAGAGTTTCAGTTTGAGAAGATGAAAAATGTTCTGGAGAGAGATGGTGATAATGGTTGCACAGCAATGTGAATGTGCTTAATGCTGTTGAACTGTACACTTAAAAATGGTTAAAATGGTCAATTTTATGTTATGTATATTTTGTCACAATAAAAAATCAAAAAGAAAAAAGAGATTACCATTTTTGTTGTTAGTTTTGTTGGTTATTTTTCATTTTCAAAGTGCATTACTTAATTTTTGCATTAAAATGCATTACTCATAAGGCAACCATACATTTTAAATTTTAAGTATGTGACTGTCACAAGATTTCTTCCAAAAGCCATAGAGTTTCCATGAGCGCTCCTGGAGCTTACAGCCTGAGTAGTCCCTAGGAGTCAAATATTAAAGCTTTCTCCACAGCCACTTGTTTCTTTGTTGTTTGGGTTAATGGACACAAACTCACTGGATGATTTGTCTTCAACATAGTCCATTTCCGTTCCTAGAAGTGTTAGCTGTGCTTTCTTTTTGATGAACATTCTGAGTCCATTTTGTATTTATTTTCTATTGCATTACTATCTGCTCTTTGCTTCATTATTTCCTTTCCTAGTTTCATTTGAATTTAAATTAGTGGCTGCTTCTTAATTTCAGGTAATGAATGCTTAATTACTCTTTAGCATTTATTTTATTTATACATATGTGTTTAAGGTACCCTTCTAGGATATTTAGGGTACTTACCCTCTAAGTACCCTTCTAGCTGCACAGTACATGTCTTGACATGTACTATTTTTATTATCATTTATTTCAAAATAGTTCCTAATTTCTTTCTTTTTTTGTCAATATTTTTATTGAAGTATAGTTGACTTACAATGTTATGTAAAATAGTTCCTAATTTTGATTGACATTTGGTCTTTAAACCATAAATTATTTAGAAGCATATTTATTATTTTGTAAACAAATACAAATTTTAATTTTTATGTTTTGATTTTTGGCATAATTTTATTGTTCTGAAATAATAGCATGTATCTAACCCTGTTGTTTTTGGAGACTTGCTTTGTGGCCTGGTAAAATGTCAAGTTTGAGATAACTCCACGTGTGTTTGGAAAAAGTTGGAATCCAGAAGTTGATATGTGCACGGTTCCTTATATATGTATGTATATTATATGAATTGCATTCCTTTGTCTTATGGCTATTTTTTCATGTGTGTTTTTAATTAGTTTTTCAGAGAGGTGTATTGTGCAAAAATATCCCACCATGACTGTGATTTTTATCTTTCTCTTTGTACTTCCATCAATTTCTGGATTTTCTTCTCCATTTCTTAAACTTCCAGAAGCAAGAAATTCTGGATAGAGCATGATTTATGTAACAGCTATGACTTGGAGAAACCAGGTGCTCCCTCCAATTGGACAACTGCAACAAGAAAAGCCTCGGGGAAAAAATATATTTAATTTATACAAGCTTTAGAATATCCATTGAGACTTTAGGGACATGCTGCTACTTAGAAATTTATGTGTTTCCTTCCTCAAAAGAAATGAGGAAAATGTAATTCAAACATAATTTATCTCATGGGAAACGCTGGATAAAGATTGAGGATAAGCTGCAGTGCAGATTCTGATCACCCTGTGCTTAAAAATGAGCCTGGTTCCATCCACTGGTCCCGACCTAGAGATGTCTAACTCTGGCTTCCCAAAACTGCGTAGTCAGGAACCCACATCCCATAGCCACTCTGAGGTGAGAGAGACACTCAGAACTGGTTTGACTAGAATCTCAGCCTCAGGCGTGTGTGCAACTTTGCCTCCTAAGTTACAATATTGGGGCTAATGAATCATGGAGCCTGAATTTAAAGATGTTTCTTTAGCAGCTTTATGCCTAATTTTACTTGAGTGATTTCATTTTTTTAATAGTTACAATTAGGCTACATGATATAAAGGAGAAACTCTTAGCCTAATGCACAGAGTCTTCAATAATTTTGTGAATTCCCTGGTATGGTTTGCTAAGTGCTGTGTTTTGTGTCTAGGTTCATCTTGGTGTGAGAGAGTGCCTAAGTTTCCATTCCATTTGCCATGGGGTGCTAAACAAACAAAGGTTTTAGAAGTCTTCCCTAATAACTTCACAGTCTATTAAAGGGAGAGAGAGGAAAATGCCAACTTAATTTTATTATTTTGAAAAATGCATTAAATGCCTTTCGGTGGCCATGAGGCCCCAAGCAAATTCTTTTTAACTAGTACAAGCAGCTTTTCTACATGGGCTCAATGCCTTTTTCCCTCATGGCAACCAATGCTCACCAATATATTAAGGATAAAAGCCCCACTGGAAGCTCCTATGTTCACCAGCAGTGCCCTACTTGTTTTTCACATTCACATACTGATGCTGGCATGTCCCCCTAAAAGTAAACAGCAATGGGGCTTGTCTGAGCCATAATTCTAAGTCCATTATGGAGCTTATTCTTTAATTTTCTCTTTTATATGTTACTATATTGTTGCTGCCCAAGATAAACCACTCCTTTTACAATCAGGATCCATATGCTGCACTCTTATTATGCATTTTGTGTATGGAAGATCATGGACCAGCACTTTCTGCAGAGTAGCAGTATTAATTCTTGTGCAAACCAAATTCCATTTTATTTGTATTTTAGCTTTCCATCATACCTGTGCCATTAGTCTGCGTTACAAGTGCTTTCTCCAACCTATTCCTGGCTAGGCTTTGTTTTATGTACACGTTGATAGAGCTTCCTTCCTAGTAGATACGAATCTCCACAAGGACAGGGGTTGTGCACTTATCTTATTTATCTTTATGCCTCCAGCACCTTGCACAGCATCTGATCCTTCACAGGAATTCAGTAAAACTAGTTAAACAAATGATTTGAAAAAGGTGCTAATGTAATGACTTTTTTCCACAATAAGAACTTAAAAAAATCTCTGTTTGAATTCTTTGATTTGTTTCACTTCTAATTTCTTCTTATCCCATTCCTTCTTCCTGATTTTCTGATATATATACACACACATATACATATACATATATATATGGTAGCCCTAGACAAAGAGGTGACACGGTCTATCACCCGGCTTGAGAGAATGGCTTATTTAGGAAAGGTGGGGAGGTTTTATCTCTGGACTCTGCAAGCGTTGGTTCTACATTCCCTTTACAATTATTTCCTTTGGCTGTGGTTTTTGTTTTGTGCTCTTGTGAGTTACAGGATAATACTTTCTTCACGCGCTGGAGATCATATGCAGTTGTGTTGGGCGAACACAACTCAGAGTCTGGTACAAGTTCCTATAGCCCTTAGTAGGTCCGCACTATAAGGGTTTTGCACGGGGTTGATGTTTTGCAAGATCCTCGTGTGTTTGTTTGTAATCACTGAGACTACTGGAAGGAGAAGTAGGCCCCCTTTGCAATTTTGTTCATCTCAGTTAGCAGGAGAGTTCCATTCCGTTGTCTTCCGCCGCGTGTGCGAGTGCACCAGACTGCAGGAAGCTGCTGTGAGTGAGAGGCGGAGGGCCGTACGTGGCGACGTTCTCGCTGCCATCGCAGAGGCCTCTGTCACTGAACTCTCAGAACAGTCCTGAGGGCGGACATTTGTTTTCCCCGGGTAGTCACTGCGCCGCCTCATTTAAGGAGGCAGATGTCCTTCCATGGAGTTAGAAGTCATTATGCAGTCGTAGGAGAATGCCTATATACACATCTACTGGGACGAGTGCTGGGAAAGGAGCCAGCATCCCCAGAATTCCACCAACACAAATTCCAAAGCGCAACTCGGCTAAAGTTCTGTGGAAATCGCGACAGAAACTTGCTGCTGGGAGGCCTCGGTGACTGCAGCCGAAAGGAGGCAAGAGACCAAGGGAGCTGGAAGGGAGACAGGGGCTCTATTGGCTGCGTGGACGCGGAGGGATTCACCGACCCCGCCCAAGAAACCTAGTGTTTAAGGAAGCGCGCTGGGTCTAAGAAAAAGGTGCCTGTGGAATAGCAGTTAAAACAAACAAACAAACAAAAATACCCCACAAAGTCTTTAGTACAATTTGGCAGCCTTCACTGGGCACCTTCTTGATGAAGGCGAGTATGATGAGTCTCTGATCCTGAAATATCGCGTCCCTTACCGATCGCTACAGGTGACAAAATTCAGACTTTTTCTTCAAGCATACCTTTTCCATTTTCTCGAAAACATAGCTTTTCTCGAGGTTTCTTCTGTGACTGTGCCAGAAATTAACACATTAAAGCTTGTTTTCCTAGAGGCAATGGACCTGATAACTACATAATCTCTGTGGAGAAAAATATCACATGACTGAAATTGAGCAGAGGTGCAGATAAAAGACTTGAAATTTCTAAGGCTCAGTTTTCCCGTCTATATAAAGACTAAAAAAAATTCAGCGAGTTTTTAAGTATTAAATCATATAATGGATATAAGACGTTCAATTGAGTGCTGGTGTATATAAGAACTGCTCACTCTGTTTTTCTTAAAGAAGAGAGCGAGGACTAGGATCACCAAGTTTCTGAGTTAATGGTGGGGGCGGACACTATGGGTTCCTTCGCAAAAAATAGGATAAAAAGTAAAAAATAAATAAAATTAAATCCCCTAGGATTTTCTTCGAAAATCACGTGAGTGGACGTAACTAAAAATTTTGATTGTTTAAGCTAAATGGTTTCAGTAGAGTTACTATGACATCATGGACGATTATGAAATAAAGCACTCCGTGTGCGGTTCCATGGTGTAATGGTTAGCACTCTGGACTCTGAATCCAGCGATCCGAGTTCAAGTCTCGGTGGAACCTGCTTCGTCCTTTCGTTTCACTTGTTTTCCCCCAGAAAATACTGTCCACCTAAAAGACCGCTATCGATTTTGCCTCTAATATCTCCTGTGAGCTCCTGTGAGTCCAAACATATCTGCATCTGGGTGAGGAGGCAGAAGTGGAATTCCATTCTGGTTTAATGGAATTCATTTTATAAGAAATAAAAGAAGTATGAGAAGTAAGTTAAGTACAGGTGGAAGATAACAAAACCCCTGCACTCTGCTGCGACTAGAAAACCAACTCTAATAAAAAGCAATAACGACTCTTTTAATAAAGTTTATTTTCTGTGCACATTAAAAAGAATATTTGAAATTGTTGAATATTTCAAATATGGGAAATAAATAAATCTAATAGTATTGGATAATATACAGTTAATAGCAAATTTCTCTTCTGCCCATGACCTCTACCTGCACAATTTCTGACGCCCTCCACCCCATCCACAAGGCCACTGAACCCAGTATATATAAATGCTTTATATATACTAAATACAGACAGACACCACAGACACGGTGGGGCGGGGGGCGGGGGGGCGGATCTAAATATGGAATATCTTAAAGTAGGTGACTCTAAGTAAAAGGGCATGCAAGACTCATTATTACATTTTAAAAATATCTACAGATTTAACACACTTCAAGTTAAAATTGGGGGGGAAACCATAATGATATTTTCATTGCAATATTCATCTGGTCATTGTGCCATGCACAAAACACCAAACATTCCTTTTTCTCAGATAAAATGAGTGACTTATGCTAATGAATGATTTCTTTACTAATTACATTCTTTGTGTATAAGTTTTCCTTTTTTTCATTTGTTCTTGTACTGTTTTGCCCAGGTCTCAGGAATTTTTTTTTTTTTTTTTTTTTTTTTTTTTTTTTTTTTTTAGAATAGTATTTGTCTTGGATGAAGTGTGGGTTGTTTTGTTTTGTTTTCCTGAATTAGAAATTTGCAGGCATTTCACATGGACTAGGGGCTGGGAAGATTCCCCCCCCCCGCCCCCCCACACACAAATAGTCTCTTTATGATACCAGGTTGTGTGTGGAATTTTTAAGCAAAATTTTTTTCTCACAACCAACACATATCACTAACTCCAAGTGTGCTCACAATGAAGATTCTCCCCCCATACACCGATCTTATTCACTGTCTGCTTCTTCTTAACATTGCCCATGTGTAAATTGCTTATCCAAACATTCAAATGTAGATTCTCCTTCATAATAAATGAGTTCTGTGAAGTTCCTGCTTCTACATGTAAACATATTCCATTGTTCAAAACCAGAGAGTGCTGGTTTTCTCTCTCACAGTGCCACTAACTGTGAAAACACTATGCACCCCTGTTTGTTTGTTTGTTTGTTTTTGCAAATACTGTACTGTGAAAACACTACTTATGGTCTCATTACACCCCTTTGATCTTCACAGTATGTGAAATCTACTCTTCATGCTCCATCATTCATATACTGCACAGATCACTTTTAGTTTGGTCAAAATTGAAGTTTGCTTTATCTTTCTTGTATTTATTGATACATAAATTTTCTTTCCCAGATGAAAATGCAAAAAACGCCTCTACTCTGCAACTGTAACTCTATCTTTACTGCATACATTTATTGCCACCACACAGTTTAAATACCAAATGGAGATATAAATATTATGGAGCTCTTGCTTATATCACATCTTAAGTGTTCAACAAAAATGGTCCGTGTCGCTACTTTTTATGAATCCCGACAGCCCTTTGGTTGACGGTAGTGACGAATCACCAGTAGGAGAATATTACTGTGCTTTTAGTAGCAAGAGGGACTGCAGTGTTCTTTGAGGCGTGTTTAACCATGCAGGGTTCCTGGTAAAACCGTAGTCGACAGGATTCGAACCTGCGCGGGGAGCTCCCAATGGATTTCAAGTCCATCGCCTTAACCACTCGGCCACGACTACCAACTTACCAACTATTTAGTGGGCTAAAGTGAAAACTAGTGGTGGATGTGTGGCAGGTTCCCCAACAGTAGGTCTGGCAACAAAAAGTTTCTTAGCCTGTCCAGGCCACTCCCTCGAGAATGAAAGAGCTCATCTAGAGCAAATCAAGAGCCAGCTGGTGATGTAATTCAATAAAATACTCCTAGACAAGCGACTCGAACTTCCTAGACGCTGGAGCTTGTCCAAAAGCCGGTGATAATCTTGGACACGCACGATCACACCTAATTCTCGGGAACCTGCTGAAGGGGAGCTTTGAGTTTAGAGTGAGCTCTAAACAACCTCCAGTCGCAAATACCAATGGGAGAAGGAACTCGAATGAAGGGAACGTGCGAGAAATGGCGGGGGTGGGGGTGGGGAGTCATCTATGTTTACTTTCAGGTTTAAAATCTAAATCAGGAATCTCTTCCATGGATCAAACTGACTTATGCTTCCAAAAGAACGATTAAAATCGGACTGCGGCGACAGTTCGGAATGAGGGGGCGGGGTGGGGGGAGAGCAATTTCTATCCTAACTGGAAAAGACAAGGCAGGAGAGGTCTCGGACCCCTTCCTTTGAAGGTCTCTCATGTTGTCCTAGTGAAGGACGCGAGACAATTCCCAAGCGAACGAAGCCTTCAGCCTCCGGAGCCCGGGGGAAAGGGAGGAACTCAGAATACAGGTTTTCCAGGGATCCGAACTCAGCAGGAAGACATTCTCAACGCAGAATAGCGCCAAAAAGAAATGCAAACATGTATATGTCAGAATAAATCTAGCTAAATTGATAAGGTTGATTCTTGAGTCAGAGACTATCTGGTTTATGAGAATGGGATGATGAAGGGGACACTTGGCTTAGATTCCTTTTTATGGAAATGTCAAAGACTCCAAAACCAAGGACTTTCTCTGAGTTCTAGGAATGGAAGTGCGTCCCCAGGGCATAAACTAGTAGATTTAAAGAGAATCTCAGATACAAAAGGAACGTGACCTCCATGATCGAGGCTGGAATTTGTCTCTCTGGTAGTTAAAAAACATGTTTTTCTTTAGGATAGTAAGAATAATCCTCCCCTCACTGTAGTCTTGCAAATATTATTTGGTCTTACTACCATGGCACTTGTTATATACCTCCATTTAGATTCATAAGGAGTTTATAACCTTTAACAGTAAATTTATTTTGAAGTTTGTTGTCCTTGAGCGGTCTTATCAAAGTGATTGTCCCCAGCAGCAGCGTGTGCACCACCTGGGGACTTGTGAGAAATGCAGATTCTTGGGCTTGAATTCAGATCTACAGAATTAAAACTTGCTAGGAGCGGGGAGGGCAGAAGCCGGGAGATCCAGCAATTTGTTTTAACAAGAAACCCTCCAGGTGGTTCTGATGCCCACCGAAGTTTGAGAAGCACCCTCTTAAGGAAATAATCTTAAAGAAAAACATGTACTGCATAAAAATCTTTATTTTTATTTCTCATTGTGACAGCAAAAAACAGGTATTTAAAAATAGATTTTTGCTTCATCTGTGTAATAGATCATTACAAAGCCAGTAAAACAAAATTTGGGAACACTTTGTAATTGATCTGGGAAAATGTTTATAATGTTCACTGACAAGAGCAGGATGCAAAGAACATGACTTCAACTATGCAAAACTTTTGAATATGAAATATTGGGAGTAGAGGAGGAATACTTCAAAACTTTGCTAGTGCTGGTTTCTGGGTTGCAGGATTATGAGTTAATTTTGTTGTTGTTGCTTTTTACAGTGTAAAGTAATCATCAAGTTTTGTAAGTGAATAGCAGAACAATGTCTTTTATTGATTTATTGGTTATTTATTGATGTTGCTCGAGAGCTGATATTTGCCTCAAGTGGTAGTTGGATTAATCATCTGTCTTGTTCAATACACTCTACAGTGAAAGCATTCACCTTAAACTTGTTTCTCAAATAATCAATGCCATTTAGAGATTGTTAGAATTAATGAAGACTTCTCCACCCCTTCTTGCTTGCTAGCATTTAACTGTTTTTTTCTTCTTTATAAATCATTTTGAAAGAACACTGAGCACAGTTTTATAAGTCTTTTAAATTTGTAACATGAATTTTCACGTTTTTAAGGTTTGGGGAGCTGTTTTATTTGAGGTCTGTTCCCTAGTTATTCCTGCATATGGATGCAGGAAAATAAAAAAGTGTTGATATAGGTGGGACAATCCTTCAAATCAAATAGTTGTGAGTTTTCTAAAAGACTGAAATCTTTTAGAAATTTCAGAATCTTCCACTATATGGATGTCCCAAAATTTATTTTTAAAACTGATGGTCATTTCGAGTTTTTCAAATCGTGGTTATACTCATAATTCTGCAACAAATGTTAGAGTGTGTCTCAGTTGTTGAGTGTGTGTATCTCAAGGATCCCCATCAGAAGCTGACAGAGCAGGAAACTGGTCTCTCAGGATGTCTCCTGCTTAGGTTCCTTCTAGCAGAGCATCAGAATAAGGGGCCCTTCCAGACTGAGGAGGAAGTGTTATTGCCAATTTGCCGTCATAGCGTGATATTTGTCTAAATAATGTCAAGGAATAAGAATTTTTTCTTAATACGAATACACTTTCTGGTAGAAAATTTGATCCTTTGAAGAGGGCTGGAGTTCCATGCAGCTACTTAGGTTAATAGAATGAGTAACTGCTACGTAGTCGTGGCCGAGTGGTTAAGGCGATGGACTAGAAATCCATTGGGGTTTCCCCGCGCAGGTTCGAATCCTGCCGACTACGGCACCTTTCCCCTATTGAGACAGCCAGTTGGGGAAGAATGCTGTTGCCTTAAAGAGAGAAACTGGATTGTTCTCCAACCTGGCTCTTTATGGCTGCCGCTGAAAGGCTCCACGAAGCACGCCGATTGCACCCCAAACAGCGTGGGGTCTTCTTATTACTATTATTATTTTTAAGTAATTACTACTATTATTTTTAAGTAATTCTCCCTAGAAGAGCCAAGGCTTTGGTGACGCCTTCCTGTTTCCTGCAATCAAAACCTTGCTTACAAAACAGATTTTCCTAAAGAAAAAACTTGACAGGAGCATTTCCGTGTCCAAAGAATCGCACCCTTATCTTCTCTAATCATGTACGTCCTTGTTCACGTACAAAAGGAAACTCCGCGAAATCTTGGATCGAATACAAGTGAAAGCCAAGACTCATAGCTAGGTCACCAAGTCGCGAATCCAACCTGGGTATTAATAAGCAAACTACTTACACAACTAAAGAAATTAAATAAAGCCATTTTCCTTTGTGATCCAGCCAGATAGGGACGACAACATTACACCTGGCTGGCTTTTACTGGGGCCCCAAAGCAGTTATTGGTATGATTGTGGATGGATGTGCAAGTCGTACTTTTTTCTTATTCTTAACTTACTGGGTTTCCAGATATTCTCCACTGGGCAGCGATCTTCCAGGTAGGTGGTAGGTCATATCTGGTGAGGCTGAAATCAAAAGAAGAAAAACAGGGATTTGAATCATAGATGCTCAGATTAAAAGTGTGCGTCTCTATCAACTCAGTGGTCCATAATGTGAGGGAATATATGGGTCTTTCCGAAGTCTTGGTAACTCCTAATTCTACCCCAGGCCTTGGGGATCGGGGGGTCGGTGGCAGCTGAGCAGGTCATTGTTGATCTCTGCATTATTGACGATAAATACGCGAAAGTGCAGGGTAAAAGTAGATCAAAGTCGGGCTGCGTACTTAGGGTAAGATTGATTCAGGGAGTTTATTCCTGGAATCAATGATTGCACGTGTATGAAGAGGGTGTGTTTTACCTCCGCGTAGTCAGGAGAAAAGCCCCAGGCCCGAATTATACAAAAATGTGCGGAGGGAAACCGGCTTCTATTTGAGGAAGAAGCAACACCGAGCTGATGAAGAGGACTGAAGCATAATGTATTTGCTTGATGCCTTTTAGGTATGTGGCGGGAGGTCAGGAAGTCCTAGGCTCAAGTGTCAAGTTCCCTCCTGGTCCCTTACCTGAAACCAAACAAACGGGAGGCTGAAATTATTTTTGTTTCAGTTGGTGAAGACCGTCTCCCTCAAACTCCACATCGCCCCAATCCTGTACTTTTTCCTTCCTTTCCTGAACTTCCACTCAACTGCTCCTCCTTTCCTTCTCTCTCCTTACGTCTTCCTTTTCTCCACCTGCACTCTGGTCTCCTTTCTCGTCATCTTCCATTCTTTTTCCTCTTCTGTCTGCTTCTCTTCCTCTTCTCCCGCCATTACCCAGCATTTCCCAACTGTACACTTTCGCCTCCATGTCCCTTCCTCTAGGACGAGGTGGGATCACATTAATCCACCTCTGCCTCTGCCCAACACATGGAGATTCCCTATCATTCCAGATCTTTCTCTAATGCTTTCCTTCCACAGTTTATCTTGACTTCATCCCATTCAAAGACCACAACGATCAGCAGTTGAGGAAATGTGTGTGGCCATGGTCATGGTAAGGCTTCTTTGGTTCAGCATATATTTTTTGAGCACCTCTAAGTGAGAGCCAAGCAAGCAGTGAGGGAGTAAGCAGTTGAGGTGGAAGACAAGTAAGATTGGGTAGCATTTGCCGTCATTCTGTGGGCTTTGAAGATAGTTGGAGCAGAGAAAATCAGATACTCCTGCCCCAGGAAGATGTGAGGATGAGAATGGTTGTGAGATTGTCTCCGGTGGCTTTCTTTTGCCTACCATTTCTGCTTTGTGGATGTTTCAGTAGGTGTAGGAAGCAGGAAAAAATCTCCGGACTTAAGAAGAACATGCAAGGCTAGCAGAGAATGGCTTCGATCCACCGACCTCTGGGTTATGGGCCCAACATGCTCCCGCTGCGCCACTCTGCTCACTGTGAAAAGCTGAGAAATACTTTTCAATCTTGATTCTTACCCACTTTCCCAACACTTCAATGCCTTCTTTTCACTATTTTTCTTCGTCCACCTCCTCTACACTTTTCGCTTTATTTCCCGCCCTTACAGTCATGTCATTCTCAAAATATTAATGCCACACCATCTCTAGTTTGAGGTCTTCACAAATCTTCAACCCTTTCTTCAAGTGGATGCCAATCATTCCCTTTGGATTGGGAATTATGATAGCTAGGTAGGGAACAATGATGGCTACAATGTCAGATTTCCAGAACAAGAACCCAGCAAAGCCTTATAAAACCTTTCAAGAGTCAGGTTCTTCCTCAACCAAAGCCCTTGCCTCAGGATTTCTTCTTGGTCCTGGAACCGACTACCTTTCTTCTTTTCCCTCCTTCCAAGCACGCACTCCTATCTATCAGGCAAAAGTGGACAATATCTCCGTTTCAGCTTTGGTTTCTCCCCTCCTCCTGTGTCTGCGCAGGTTTCACTTGCTCTACTGCTCTCCATTATTGGAGACTCCAAAGTAAGCCTCCCTTTTTCCAAGTTCCCCCTTCTTGCGGGATTCAGGGCCAACTGCGATTCCTCCTCTCCATAACCCAATATGGAGTCATCAACGCTTCACTCTCCACTTTCAAAGGTCTCCTCATATGGGAGGTTCATTTGAACGTGTTCTCATCGCTCGGAAATGCAGAGACTTAGGAATTAAGATAGAAGGCCCCAGCGACTCAACAGGTTGCCAAGGTCCCGAACTGGAAATGACAGCTCCCAAAGGTAAGGACAAGCCCCTTTTCTGAAATGAGGATTTTGCTGTAACCTCGGGGCAAGTTTCCCCTGAGGCAAGCGTGGTTTGTAGCAGCAAGAAGTCAAACCTCGGAAGATGATGATTGGTTTCCTCCTTGAGCTGTCCTTCATTCTTTTTGATTCTCTTCTGAATTCTGCAGGTTGCTCGCCTTCTCCAGTTGATTCTCAGAGTTTCTGTTCTTTTCCCTATTCTCTGCCACAGAAACTGCAGAGCCAATGTTGACAGCCCAAGACAATTTTGCAGGGGGAGAAGGGGGCCCTCACTTCTACATTTGTATCGACTGCCAGTATTCTCCTGCCAGCATTAACAGAACACAGTAGCCACCTCCAAAGAGGTTCATTTGGCCTATGCAGCTGAGCATCAGTCATTTTCTAGGAAATGGAAAGTTTTGAGCCAAGACCTGAAAAAGGGTATGTGGGAAAGCTGTAAGATCATTATGGCCCGGGACTTTGCCATTGCTAGAGTCAACTTTATGAAGCTGAGCCAAACTCCCTGCACATGTTCCTAGTCATGTGCTGATTTGCCATCTGTGTATCCCCATCAGTGAAATGTCTCATGTGTTTTATCCATGTTCTAATTGGATTGTTAGGGTTTTTGTTGTTGTTTATTTTTTTAATCTGCTGAGTTTTGAGAATTCTTGTGCATTGTCTAGATATTGTCCTTTGTCAGATATGTGGTTTGCGAATATTTTCTCCCAATTTGTAGCTTGTTTTTTTCAACCTCTTAATGGTGTCTTTTGAAGAGTAAAAGTTTTTAATTTTGATGAGGTCCAATTTATCTGTTTTCCTTTTAAGGACTGGGCTTTTGTATCAAGTCTAAGGACTAAGATCCTGAAGACCTCCTATGTTATTCTCTAAAAGTTTTATAGTTTTACATTTCAGTTTTGATTTATTTTAATTTTTGTATACGGAATGAGGTTTAGGTCAACGTGGGTTTTTGTTTTTACCTATGGAAGTCCATTTGTTGAAAATGCTATCCCTCCTCCAATGAATGTTTTTTGTACTGTTGTCAAAAAATCAGTTGGGCATATTTTGTACAGGTCAGAATATATGTTTAAGGGAGAGGAAAAACCAAGACCATCACTGAATATAAGTTTGCTACCATTCATTTAAAAATAAAGAGTGGATTGAATACTATACACACATATAACTCTGGAAGGTTATACAAAAATTCATTTCACTGTGGAGAGAAACTAAACAGCTAGAGCACACGGATAGAAGATAGATTTTATTCATTGCATATAACCTCAAAATCATTTGAGCTTCATATCATGATTATTATGTTTGTTTAATAATAATAATATGATTATTAATAATAATAATATGATTATTATTATTGTAAATATTAAAATTCTTAATAGGGAAGGAAAATAAACTTTATATCAGTTGATTACTGCTTTTTGGTAGATACAGTTTTCCAGTTACATGGGGGCAAAGAATTTTGCTGTCTTCAGATAGCATTTACTTCTGGCACTTTATTTACCCCATAAACAGGCTGGAGTTGTGTGAAGCAAGCCTGGAGATGTAGATCAACCTCACTCAGACAGATGAAAATATGAGTGTGTTGAGACATATAAAGGATACAGTTATATATGAGAAAGGAAATCCCTGAAAAGGTAACAATTCCATGGAGAAGCAAGTAGGATTTTGATAGCAGGAAACACCAAGGTATCTCTGAAGCTAGGACTCTTCTTGGGAGGAAAGAAAATATATTAGGATACAGGTCAAACCTACTGGAAAATACAATAATTATGACTTCTTTTTTCTGGCCAGCACGATGGAGCCCCATCATGGGTAAGTTAATTGCAGGATCATAAACTGGCAAGTTTAGTAACCACCTGCATCTTGGTTAGAATTCATGTTTTGTCTTTGGACTAGCAACTGCAGGATTTGTCAAAATGTACAGTCTTAAGGAACTAACTCAGTTAACTACCACGTAGTCGGCAGGATTTGAACCTGCGCGGGGAGACCCCAATGGATTTCTAGTCCATCGCCTTAACCACTCGGCCACGACTACACGACAAGGTGGTTCCTTATAAAAGTAAACAGCTGTGCTGAAACTTAGGTCTCATAATAGCAAATCACATACCAGAAAGACTGAATCATGTATCAGAAAGAGTACTTGCAGTCAGTGTTTCCTATTCTTTGATGACATTTGGGTGACTATCATGCTGTTATAACCATATTGCCAAGTAACACTTTGTCCTCAGAACTGGAAGGACTCCTTATTTGATGGATTGTTGGAATGAGATCAGCTTCTACTCTGACAGCCTCTGGTGGAGATTCATGAGATAGATACCCCCCGCAAATTGGAACAAACTTTAACATTCACTTGACAATTATATGTAACAGCAATGATTTTTAAAAAATAGAGCTTAAGTGCATGCATATATTTTAACTCTGGAAGATTATATGAGACCTGGTTTCAGTTTGCTACTGTGGATAGAAATTAAATAGCTGAGCACATAGACCGGAGAGAGATTTTAGTTTTCACTATACATACTTCAAAATAACTTGAGTTTTACTATCATTATTACTTATTTATATATTTTCCTTTTTCTGGTTTATATACCTAGGAGTGGAATTGCTGGGTCACATGGTAAAGCTATGTTTAATTGTTCCAGGAACTGCTAGACTGTTTTCCAACGTGGACGCATGATTTTCCTTCCCACCAGCAGTGTATGATGGTTCTGAATTCTCCATTCTTCCCCAACACTTGCTATTATATGTCATTTTCATTCAAGCCATCCTAGAAGATGTGAAGTATTATCTCATTGTGGTTTTAATTTGCATTTCCCAGATGACTAATTACAGCATTTTTTTTCATGTGCTTATTGGCCATTTGTATATCTTTCTTGGAGAAATGTCTATTCATGTCCTTTGCCCATTTTTAAATGGGTTATTTGTCTTGAGTTGTAAGAGTCCTTTGTATAATCTAGATGCAAGTCCCTTATCAGATATATGATTTGAAAATATTTTCTTCCATTCTTTGGGTTGTCTTTTCACTTTCCTGATAGTGTCTTTTGAAGCACAAAAGTTTTTAACTTTTAAGAAGTCTAATTTAGCAATTATTTTTTGTTATTTGTGTTTTTGCTGTCATATCTAAGAATCCATTGCCAAATCTGAGGTTATGAAGATTTACTCCTATGTTTCCTTCTAAGAGTTTTATAATATTACCTCTTACATTATGTCTTTGATTCATTTTGAGTTAATTTATGTAAATTGTATGAGGTAAGGATCTAACTTCGTTCTTTTGCATGTAATTACATAGTTTTCCCAGCAACCATTTGTTGAAAAGACTATTCTTTCCCTACTGAATGGTCTTGGCACCCTTAAAAAAATCAGTTGACCATAGACATATGACTTTATTTCTGGACTCTCAGTTCTATCCCATTGATCTATATGCTTATCCTTACAGGATTATGACACTGTCTTGATTATCATTGCCTTGTAGTTAGTTTTGAAATTGGGAAGTACAAGTCCTCTTACTTTTTTCTTCTTTTCAAGATTGTTCTGGATATTCCAGGTCCCTTGAAATTCCATGTGAGTTTTAGAATCAACTCATCAATTCCGACAAAAAAGTCAGTTGGGATTCTGATGGGAATTGCATTGAATCTGTAGAACGATTTGGAGGAAAATTGCCATCTTAACAATGTTAATTTAAGATCCAATCTATGAACATGAGATATATTCCTCTTTATTTAGATGTCCATTCATTTCAGCAATGTTTTGTAGTTTTCAGAGTATAAGTTTTGCACTTCTTTTGTTAAATTTAGTCCTGAATATTTTATTCCTTTTGATGCTATTTTAAAGGAATGTATTTACTTTTGACCCCTTTTTATTTCCATATGAAACATGATGAGGCTGTCTGAAGCCTCCTAGATACAGATATTAAGTGCTGAGAGAGATCAGGAATAAAATTGCTTAGTATGGCTTTTGTAGACAATGAACTCCTGACAACAGGGAAACAAAGCTGTGAAATAAACAGCTTCCTTAAACTCAAGATGGTTGGATTCAGAGACCAGAGTGCTAATCATTACATCTGGAAACCACCTTAATGGTTAATTAACCACCTTAATTAAAAAGTCTCTTTCATATGGTTCATGATATGATAAAACCCCATTTCTGGATGGAATTAATCATATTGACTGGGGTGTAATGACACAAAGTTAACAATGCAAAGAGCATGACCCCTGCCCTTGTGATTCAAGTCCATTAGGTGGGATACTCCACAAACAGGGCAAATAAATATAGCCCACACAGGGACAGTTTGAAGAAACTGCTTAAGACTGACAGCATGATGACAGAGATAAGGTGAAAAGCATAAATAAAATTGAAATCTGTAATTTTAGGTGAATGGGACTTGAAGGTGCTGATTAGAAGAGAGTACCAGTTCATGTCTTTTCTACACACAAGAGGTAGCTTGTGAACTAGATCCTTAAGATACTGCCTATTTGTTCTCAGGAGCAACGTGATAGTGAAATGTAAAGAAAAAGAAAAACTTTGTCAATGCCCTTAGCAACATGGGTCAGGCAAGGCTTTGAAAATTATTTGCTTTAGATGGACGTGTGCCTGTTTTGGTCTGTGGACATCAGAAATATACAAAGGCATGGCAGTGAGCATAGTGATTTTCAATAAAACTTTCTTCCCCAGTATAGTGGTAAGTGTGAATTTGTCACTGGGAAGACAGATGTTGGGTTCATGTCAGACAAATCTATTACAACAGTTAGAAGAAATTTGTTTGGAGCCCACATATCTTTTCATAGTCATTTTATGTGTTTCCCAAAACAACAAAATAGAGCTAACAAATTCTTCTCATTCAATGGTCATGAAGTTATTACGACAGAGACTCTTAAATTATTTTTTGGCTCAAAATCCCATGGTATGTAAAATAAAATTTGTTCACCCTCTCACAGAGAGATGGCCCTGACACAAAGCTAACAACTGTAGAAACCATATTAGGGATTCACAAATACTGTTGGAGAACACAGACACGAGGTTGAGAACCCTCTACATTGAAGAGTCTCCTTTACGTTACAAAACCTAATTTTAACTAACAAGCTTAACCATTACTAAACTGTAATTAAGTACAAAGTTGCTGAAGAAATATCATCTTTGAAATATGGCTATGTGAGTCATTAACCTCAATTTTGTAAATTAGGAGGCCAAAGTGCACCCATGCCTGAAGCTAAAATCCCAGTCAAACCAGTTCTTAGAGCGTCTCTCGCCTTTTTCAGAGGGATCATGGGTGTGGGTTTCTCACAGTACACATTTGGGACACTAGAATTAAACATATGTAGGTCCCACAGAGTGGAATGGAACCTTGTTCTTTTTCAACCAGAGGTTATTGGAACCTCTATTTCATTTCCTTTTCAACCCTTACTCTAAGATCTCCACTGAGAAGAAGCCCTTGATTTGTGATATTCTCCCTTTCTTGTTGAAGAAGGTAGCATGCAAAAGGAGACAGATGCTAGACAACCTTGGCTCTCTTAAGTCTTAATGATTATTCTGAATTCTGTGTTTTTACTGAGTGTTTACTGCAATTGCCATGTAGAGGTGGCACTTTCCTTTTCAAAGTCAAAGATAGCTCATAAATAGCACTTAATTTAGGATGTTCTGTTGCTTCTGAAAGACTAACAGGTGTAGCAAAGGAAATATCAAAGATTCATAACATATATAAGGAAAAATGATGGATTAATTGACCATCTACTTTATTGAGACTTTTAAATGGTGCCAGGAAAACAAAAGAGATGAAAGGATGCACTAAAGGAACATACTAGTTAAAGAACACACACCAGTTCGATTCATAAATGGGGTTAGTTTCTACTACATTAGTTTACATCATTTAAAGTTATTTACTAACTGACTACCTGGGCTTGGAGGATTAAGATAAGACTTAAACAGTTCATTTCTTCAAAAATACACATGCTAGCAGGCAGAATGCATGACAAATGTAGAAGTAGTTTCATATGAGACATATAAACAAAGAAATATGGAAGCACTAATATTATTGTTGCATTTTCTTAAACAATGTTATGGCAAAGACACCATAAGGGGCAGAGAAGGAGGGGAATGAAGGATGAACTTGAGGACTTTTCAAAGTAGGAGACGTGGGGAGGCAATCTTTAAGAATGCACAGGATTTCAGGAGGTGAAGAACCTGGGAGTGACAACATTGGAGAAGCTAATAATCAATTTTACAGTTGAGGAACTCTACCTTGGCTTTAAGGACAGCAAATCAGCCAATCAGAGACGAATGATCCCCACAACTGAAACAAATGAAAAGAAAAGAGACATGAGTGAAGGAGGCCCGTGAACTTCCTGGCCTCTGTTTTCCTAGAAATAGAATCTTCGGTGGGCTGACAGCGCCCACGGTACTGAAACAGGAGCTGTCCACCATGTTGGGCCAGGTGCTGCCTACCGTGCTGGAAGAGGAACTGGGAGCAGGACTCGCTGGGCTTCCGCAGACACTCCTGAGGGAGGTGAGGAAGAGCTCCCGGAAATAGCAAGTTTAGTTACTGGGTGTTACAGCAGCACGAGTCCCGAAAGCAACGAGACGTGCATGCCAAGAAGACTTCTATCTTGGACTGTAGCCTATTGTTTGCAGTGTAGACCCTCCCTTGGTTTCAGTCTTCTACGAACTCAGTTCTATGCTCTCTACACACTCTAGATCTGTGATGTCCAATACTTTAGCCACTTGAGACATGTGACTGTTGAGCACTTGGTCCTACTTGGGATGAGCTCTTACTGCAAAATACACACCAGACTTTGAAGATTTTGTATGAAAAAAAAAAAACCCGTAAAATATCACACTGTCAACTTTTAATATTGCTTACATGTTGAAATGATATTTTGGATATATTGGGTTAAATAAAATATATCATTAAAATGAATTATGCTTGTCTCTTTTTACTTTTTAATATGACTACTAGAAAATTTTAAATTATGTCAGTGGCTCACATTTATTTCTATTGGAAATGTACTTCCTTATTTACATTCTCTGTTGCAGTTGCTGTAACTCTGGTTTTTGTTTCACTGTTCACCAGTGTGTTTTGGTTTTGGTTTTATTTTCCTTGTTTATAAGAAATTTCAGCGATTTAAAAGTAAAGAGAGAAGAACCCCTTCCAGAATCCTAAGCAGTATTTGGAAACCAGATCACAGGCTGATACTCCACAAAGCAAGATTCTGTGTAATGGTCAGTCCTGGCTCAGGATCTCTAGTCCAGCGCCCAGAACCGGAGCTTCATTCTCCATGGGCTCCTACAGAAAGAAGTATCCAGAATGAGAGGGATTTCTGCTTATACTATCAACACTCTTCTCTAAGGTATCTTTTTGAACAAATTTTTATTTTTAAATTCTGTACATTGATGTCATGTGAGTCACTTTCCTCAGCTCTAAAGTTGGGAATTGTTTCCACAGAAGGGCCTTAACATTTCATTAGCTTTGACATTCTAGAATTCTATTAGTTTCTCAGAGTCAAAGTAACGCGTATGCTGAATGTGAGAGACGGCTTGATGAGAGATGATGAGTTTTGCAAAGAAAGAAGTTCATCCTCTGGAAGCCCAGGTCTTAGTAGACAAAACCAAGTCATGTTCATCAGGCGGGCACTGCTCAGCAAAGAGGACTCGTCACAGCTCAGCATCACTGACCCATGTGACTTTGAAACTCAACGCTTTTTATTGTACTTCATTCCTCTGAACACACACATGAAAGAGGAAGGAATCTGGTATTTAATCAATGAATATGGAAAGCACTGTGTTTAATAAAAATTATTAGATGCATTCTTGGGTGAGGTGCACCAAAGTATGACAACTGCGCCAATCTCCACAAGAGAGGTGAGGACCAGTTCCATTAAACTGTCAAGGTAGTGATAATCAAATTTTCCTAGGAATTCCTAGAAAGGCGCTCAGCTGTGGTTAACATTCCTTTAACACTTTAATACATTAACCCATACATGTTAATCATACAATGAGATTTTGCATCTGAATTCTGTGCCCAGAATGAGTCAAAACTTCACCTCATTTTAAGTCCCTCTCTCTTTACCACTGTCCTGGACCCCAGGACAAGTCAGTCTGGCATAATGTCGTCAACCTTTTTGTTGGGTTACCCAAAAAATGGCTTAATTAATATCTTTAGTTATGTAGTGGTTTGCCTATTAATACCCAGTTTAGATTCGCAACCATAGCTATGAGTCTTGGCTTTCACTTGTATTTGATCCAAGATTTCGTGGAGTTTCCTTTTGTACGTGAACAAGGATGTACATGACTGCAGAAGAGCCCCGATAAGGGGAAAACGTTTCTGCCAAGTTTTTTTCTTTAGAAAAGGCTGCCTTGTAAGGAGGGTTTTGATTGCAGGAAGCAGGAAGGCATCATCAAAGCCTTGGCTCTTCTAGGGAGAATTACTTAAAAATAATAGTAGTAATTACTTAAAAATAATAATAGTAATAAGAAGACCCCACGCTGTTTGGGGTGCAATCGGCGTGCTTCGTGGAGCTTTTCAGCGGCAACCATAAAGAGCCAGGTTGGAGAACAATCCAGTTTCTCTCTTTACGGCAACAGCATTCTTCCCCAACTGGCTATGCCTCAATAGGGAAGGGTGTCGTAGTCGGCAGGATTCGAACCTGCGCGGGGAAACCCCAATGGATTTCTAGTCCATCGCCTTAACCACTCGGCCACGACTACTTGACAATAGAGCTCTTTTGTGGAAGTAGCTGTAGAGAGCTTCGGCTCTCCTCAAAGCGTCACATTTTCTATCAGAAAATGTACTTGTATTAAGCAAAGTTTCTTACTCTTTGGCATCATTTAGACAAATATGCAGTTGTGGCAAGTAACGCCTCCTCCTCAGACTGGAATGACGCCTTATTCGGATGCTCTGATGGAAGGAGGCTAAGGCTTTTGATTTTTATTGTCTCCTTTGATGTGCAGAAGCTTTTTAATTTGATACAGTCCCACTTGCTTATTTTTGCCTTTGTTGCTTTTACTTGTGGTGTCAAATCCAAAAAATCATCACCAAGACCTATGTCAAGATCGAAATGAATTAAAGACTTGAATGAAGAATCTAAAACCATAAAACCATTGGAATGGGAGAAATATTTGCAAATCATATATCTGATATGGGATTAATATCCAAAATATATAAAGAACTCATACAACTGAAAGGCAAGAAAACAATCCAATTTTAAAATGGGTAGAAGGTCTGAATAGATCTTTGTCTTCCAAAGAAGACATACATATGGCCAACAGGTACATGAAAAGATGCTCGACATCATTAATCATCAGACGAATGCAAATCAAAACCACAATGAGTTATCATCTCACACCTGTTAGGATGGCTATTATCGAGAAAACAAGAAATAACAAGTGTTGGCAAGGATGGGGAGAAAAGGGACCTCTTGTGCACTGTTGGTGGGAATGTAAGTTGGTGCAGCCACTATGGAAACTGTATGGAGGTTGCTCAAAAAATTAAAAATACAACTACCATATGATCCAGCAATTTCACTTCTGGATATTTATCTGAAGAAAATGAAAACACTAACTTGAAAATTATATCTGCACCCCCATGTTCACTGCAGCACTGTTTACAACAGCCAAGGTATGAAAACAACCTGTGTCCATCGATGGATGAAGGAATTAAAGAGGTTATAGTATATATATGTATATATACACACACACAAACACACACACACACAAACACACACATATATAATGAAATATTATTCAGCCATAAAAAAGAATAAAACCTTGCCATCTATGACAACATGGATGGACCTTGAGGGCATGATGCTAAGTGAAATAAGCCAGACAGGAAAGACAAATACCAATCTAAAAAAAAAAAAACAATAACAAGCTTATAGATACAGAGAACAGATGAGTGGTTGCCAGAGGTGAGGGCGGGGCCAGGGGAAGTGGGAGAAATGGAGGAAGAGGATCAAAAAGGTAAATAAATTTTAAAAAAAATTAGGGATGCATGTACTACCATCAAACCTTTCTACAGAGGACAGGTACTAGAGAGCTTCCCAAGGACCCTGGCACTCCCTTCACCAATCTGTTTCTCAGGGGTTTTTGTGAGAGAAGTGTCCTTTGAGCCTTCTAGGGAGATAATGGAGGGAGGATGAGTGGGTGTCACATGTGATAAATCCATTACAAGTTCCCTGCATCTTTTAAGATATTGGATATCTTTCTCTACCTTATACCGAAGAAGTCTTGGCTTCTTTATTTAGTGTAGTTCCACTGATTTCAGGTTGCAGGCAACCTACCAAGCACACTGTTATAATAACTCCCAGCTGTTCTAGCTAACACACTAAATTCAGAGTCTCCATTAAGTGTACCCATATCAATAAATTTGATCCAATTCTACACTGTGTTTCTTTTTTCCTGATCTAGCACTCCCACACACATTACTCTGGTTTCTTTTGATATGAATTAGCATGATCTTGCGATTCTTTCAGTATGTAAAATAGCAATATATACTGATTCCCTGATGCCTGTAGGCAGAGAGGAGTGGTAGAGGTGGGTCTTGAGAAAAATCAACATCCTCATGCAAGGTAACTGCTTCAGGTGAGATTTTTACCTGTTTTTAAAGCAAGGATAGGCTAGTGTTTGGGGATAGAGGATGGGCTGCTTCTGCTGGGAAGAAGAATATTTTTAGGAAGGAAGCATCATTGTACTTGAATTTATACAAAGAGACCAAAATGTCCCCTTTCCCCCATTCTGTCCTTTTCTTTCTTTCTTTCTTTCTTTCTTTCTTTCTTTCTTTCTTTCTTTCTTTCTTTCTTTCTTTCTTTCTTTCTTTCTTTCTTTCTTTCTTTCTTTCTTTCTTTCTCTCTCTCTCTCTCTCTCTTTCTTTCTTTCTTTCTTTCTTTCTTTCTTTCTTTCTTTCTTTCCTTCTTTCTTTCTTTTGTTCAGAGGAGGAGGAGGAGGAGTGGAGGAGGAGGAGGAGGGGGAGGAGGAGGAGAAGAAGAAGGAGGAGGAGGAGGAAGAGGAGGGAGAGGAGGAGGGGGAGGAGAAGGAGGAGGAGAGAGAAGAAAAAGGGGGAGAGAGAGCTTTAGTATTTGTGGAGTGTCTTCCTTAAGCAAGGTACTTACTGTGGTAAAACATAGTAAAGAATGCCTTACCTTCTTTTACATATAAAGAGACTGAGGTACAGAGCAGTTGTATATTTCAAAAATTACAGTTAGACATTCACAGAGTAAGAATTCAGTTCCAGAGTGTCTCCTTTTCCTGACCTACCATGCTGATTCCACTGTGCTAATAGAAGCAGGAAGTGGCTCCCTGAGGACCCCACTGCCTACAGCAATTGTTGACATTAAGTTAGGTTGTTTCTCTATTTTTTGAGTTCAGGTTTTGGAGGTGAATTAGTAGATGTTTTATTATGGAGTCCTATGTTTAAAAATAGTGTTGTGGACATCCTTATTAGGAACTGATGCCAGCTGAGGCTTATTGTACCTATCAAATTTCCATGACTTTATAAGTAAATGCACTCAGGGAAGGTGAGAAAACGTGTACCTATAATAAAGGGTTTGAGGCCCCAGGGATATACATCTACCAGGAAGCAGTCTCTGATAATAGCATCCACGCAGGGCTTTGCACAAATTGTATCATTGGTAGAAATGAAAATATGGCCTTTTCACAAACTCCTGAGGAGTTAAGATTTCAAATTACAATCAGGCAGTTGATGTCTTCATAAAATGCAATATCAGTTAGGCTGAAGTATTAGCAACCACAAGAACATAGCAAAGAAAGAAAAGGTGTCGACAGGTGGTTTTTTTCCCCTTTATTTTAGCAATTTGCTTTTCCAGATTGCTCAATAACATCTGTTGGTAATTGAAAATTCAGCTAAGAAAAAAAAATAGATAGATTCAATGAGAATAAAAATTCCAGCTATTAAGCATAGAGTGAAAATATCCTTAATGTGCTTTACATGCTGAAATACTATGAATCAGTTAAAGTGTGACTGGATATTCAAGGGCTTCAATAATTAATAATTTGAGAAAACTTAATTTTATCTATATTTTATGTAATATTAATAATTAACAAAAATTGAATTAATATAAGGAAATTAATATAATGAAAGCATTCTTTAGCTAACAACAGTAGAAAGGACATCATACACTTTTATTCCCAACAAACGTTTATAAATATTTTCATTAGACTATAATGAGGAATAATAAGGATGTGATTGTATCTTAATTCTTTACTTCTAGAATATTTTAAAACAACTTTGAAAACTATTTTCTGTTTTGGCTTTGAGTCTTTAAAGTTCTATTTGAAAATTCTTCCCATCTGGTCAAGATAATTTAAAAGCAGAATGTATACTTGGCCATTTTAAACTTTCACAAGGAAGAAAAACTCTAAAATTATGTATTATACCACGATAAATATTTATTTATTCACGTATATTAAAGTCTATAAAGAAAAGGTGAAATGTGAATCGCGGATTCCCGGCCAACCATCCCTAAAAGGAAAACTGGAAAGATAAGTAAATACATTTAAATAACTAGAAAGTAAAAGCACTTAGGTTCCACCGAGATTTGAACTCGGATCGCTGGATTCAGAGTCCAGAGTGCTAACCATTACACCATGGAACCCCGCAGCGGGTAAGAGCGGCAGCACTCCTCCCTGATATGATATAGCTTCAGTTCTGCGATCAAGAACTCCTTTGAAAAGCCGAACTTCGCATCCTTGTTTTCTCTATCTGCTCATAGCACACGTCCCTTTTCTTGCGCGCACAGGGCTCCTAGTGCAAAACCCAAGAGCAAATCAGTTTCTAGGGGTAGATAACGGTAGGTCCCTGCTTTTTAGCGCCCCTCTGCCTTTTCTGCAGCTCGCGGGGCGGCTCTCCGCTGGGCCGCAGTCAGCCAGGCTGCCCAGACGCAGAGGCCTGCGGCTCCAACACGGCATCCGCCGAGCCTCGCTCCCCGCTTGCGTTGCTGGCGGAACGGCGGGGCTCGCTGCCTCCCGAGTCTGTGTCCCGAGTTCTCTTCTTCGAACGCAAGGGACGCTCTTGGAAGTTTAATTTCGTGACATATAAACTGTGGATGACTTCATCTGACGTGGTGTGCCAACCAGGCCTGGCCCTGTGGGGCCTTGCCCAGGGAGGGGAAAGCGGGATGCCAAGAGATGGCTTCTGCTTCTCGGAAAGCTTCCACCTCGTGGAGACCAAAGGGTAAAGCACGATAAAAAGCGTGAATGTTTTCAAAGCAGGGTTTTGTAACTTGGTTCTAGCTGAGAAAGCTGTGACCTGCCTCTTTTAAGGGCAGCAAATATGAGACTCTCCCAAACTCCTCAGCAGGAAACTTTTCCTGATGTCAAGCAGGGGACGTGACTTGTCCAGGACGGTTCGTTGCCTCCGCAGCAGGGGAGGGAAACGGCAGGAGACGGAAGCCTCCAGACTGTCAACCCGAAGGGTTGAGGAGAAAAGCAAACGTCTTTACTAAGAGTAAAAAATCGTAACTGTGCGGATTTGAACCTTCCGAGCAAGAACCCTGGAGACAAATCGGCATTCAGCCAAGACAACCTGTGTTGCATAAAGATGTCTGATATGTGGAAGGAAATACTTCCAGCTTGTAGAGGCCGCACCGTAACTGCTTCCTTGCCTCATGTAACATCACCTGGCAACAGCAGTTGTGTCTCCTCCATGACTCCAGACCCTGCCAGACAGGCCTGCTGCCAGAATGTGATTCCCCCCAACGCCCACCCCCGGGTTCTGATTTCCCTGCATTAGAGACACCCAGATTTAAGTCCTTAGGACGTTTCTGTTCGCAGGTTATTCCCTCCCACCACCGAATATAATGCATTTCTGAAAAGATATTTATTCTAACTTCATAAATGATTTAGTTTGGTCAGCTAGAGATTTCTAGAGTGGAAATCATTTTATCTTAGAATTTGGTGAGCATGACTCCTTTGTCTTTTAGATATCACTGTGGTGATGAAGTTAAATGCCATTCTTAAATAGACGCTCCGGTATATTCTTGGTCTTTTTCGTTCATTGTGTGGAGTAATAAATAGGTGGATGTTTTAGGTTTGGGGATTTTTTTTTTTTTTTGCATTTATAAGTAATTGTCACCCCTTTATTTTCTCTGTTGTCTTTTCCTGGAACTCTTTCAATCAGATGTTGTTGGACTTCCTAGAATGACCTTTTAATTTTCTTATCTTCTGTCCTCCCATTTTCCATCTTTCTTTTCTCTTCCTTTTTATGGGAAAACATTTCCAAATTTATCGTCCAACCCTTCTATTAAATTTTTTCCTATCATCACAGTTTTTAAAAATTTTCAAGAGTTCTTGTTCTCTTGTTCTCAAAAATAATAGCAACTATTATTGTCCCATAGGTGCAAAATGTTCTTTTAGTTCTGAAAAAATTAATAATACTTTTTTTTTCTTTCTGTTACTTACTGGTCGCTATTTCCATCAGGTTCTCTTTCTTCCATTTGTTTGCTTTGGTACATATCTTTCCTCAGATTTCTGGTGACCCTTAGCAGTCCAGTCCTATTTAAGAAGTAGACCCAAAAACCTAATTGGTACTATAAGCCTATATACCAATAGATGGACCCATGCTAGAATGATTGTATATGACAGACCACTGCAATCAGGATACCTGATATGTTCATATCTGTGGTTCAGTTTTTCCATGACAGTTTTCTCAGAGACTAATCCTTTAATCTTCTAAATGTTTAGGATCAGAGGTTATGTAAGGTTAGCTCTCCATGCTTTCTGAAACAAATACAGAAAAGGAGCTGGGGGTCTCCCAGAGAGACTTTCATTCAATCCCCCAGTATTCAGTATGGCTCTTCACCTCCACCTTCAGCTGTGCCTAGTCTCTGTAAGTCAAGAGCATCTTGGAGCATTTTTGCCCTAAAATAAGTCTTGTCTTTGACCTCTGTGAGAGAGGGGCAATCCAGAGTAATAAGCCTAAGGTTACATGGGGTTTTTTTTTTCAATTCCTATTAGCCTTTCCAAGGATCTGTAATATCCTTTACAGATGTTAATAACTTTATAATTTTTAGCTTTCCACCTTGCAGACAGTAAGGTTTCAGCTTTAGTCACTCTACGAATTCAATTACTATTTATCCAACACCTTTCTACCTCCCAAAATGTTGTTGGTAATTGTAGTATTCACCTAAATTCATGTTCCATCTTCCATAGTACAGAGTTGTCTATGGGAATAAGCTACCCAGTCAGCATCTGTGTCTACCAAGACAACTTACATCTCAGTGTGGCTGTGTGATTAGTAATAATAAATGGATTATGAATGCAAAAGTAACATGCTTCCCTTTAGACTTTTAAGAAGCGTGGACTTTCTCAAGCCTTAGGAGATAGCAGATCCTTAAGGTGGAAGAAGCTGGGTCCCTGAATCACCACAAGGGCAAAAATGTGTTCCTTTTCTTTGCTGACTCAAAAATCTACAACGGACTCTTACACGAGTAAGGAATAAATCTCAACTGCATCATGCTACTGCAGTTTGGAAAGCAAACAATGTTTCTTACCATCTGTCACTCGCTCTCCTGCTCTTTTCATCACTGTGAGATTACACCTCTTTTAATTACTTTTATTGTTAACTTACAAGCATCGTAAGAAAGCAAAGATAAAGTCCTGGGTTTCACCACCATAGCAAACAGTAGTCCCTTTGGAAAATGACCACTTGAGCTCAATGTTTGATTACGGAGTAATACGAAAGTCTTGTATCTAGAGACTACGTTTTTCTTGTTCCAGCAATAAAATCACTATTTCTGCTTCCTCACTTTTAAAACTTGAGTAATGATGTCTGCTTCACATCATAGAAAAACAAAGAAAAAATAATAATAACCCACAATCACACAACCCAGAAACCACACTAGCAACACTTCGGTTTATTTTCTCCCACCTCCCCAAATTTTACATAATCGAGGTCATATAGCACATGTATTTTTTTATCCTACTCTTTTCATTTAACATTATATCTTGTGCTTCTTCCCTGAGCTATTCAAAACTTCTTACAAAATATTATTTTCAATGGCTTGGTAATATTCTTCCAGGTATATATACCCCAAGTTATATAATCATCCCCCTCCCCATTGTTGAAAATGTTTAATTATTTTATTGTTATAACTAAAAATATCATAAATGTCTTTGCACATAAATGATTTCTTTTAGTTTGGATTACTTCCCTAGGAGAGTTTTGTCCAAAATGAGTTTACCATATGAAAGGGAGTAACTATTTGCATGAGCCTCGCTGGTGGAATTTAGAAGTGCTAAAGTGGCAAGAAGGACCTTGTTCCCAGCATAAGGAGAAGGGAACAGTGTTAGCTTCCTAGGGCTGTCTTAACAAATTACCACAAAGTGGGTGGCTTAAAACAGCAGTAATTTATTCTTTCACAGTTCCAGAGGCCAGAAATCCAAATTCAAGGTGTCTGCAAGTTTGGTTCTAGAGGGTTTGCAGGAGACTCTGTTTCATGGTTCTCTCCTAGCTTCTGGTGGTTGCTGAAAACCCTTGTAGCTCCTTGGTTTGCAGCTGCATCATTCCAGTCTCTGCCTCCCTTTCACACAATCTCTGTCTCTGTGTGTCTGTTTTTCTGTACGTCTCAAATGTCCCTCTCCCTATAAGGACGCATTCTTTGGATTTAGGGCCCGCCCTAATCCAGTATGACCTCATCTTAAATTGATTGCACTGGCAAGGACTACTTTCAAATAAAGTCATATTCACAGGTATCTCGAATTAGGATTTCAACATATCTTATTGGGTGACACAATTCAACCCACTACATGAACAACTGTCTCTTTGCCTGCCGTAAATGACAACAGATATGGGAGAGCTTTACGTATGAAAGAGTTTGAGGGCCTCAGCCATGAAAGGCATTCTCCTGTTTGTATCTGAAAGTCTGTCTGAATCTACTTGACGGTGTTTTTGGCCAAGTACTTCAATTCTCAGAACTCAGTGCTATAGTCCTAAATTCCCCATTAAAAAGAAAAAAAAAAGGAAAAAAGAATCCACTTCTACAGTGTTTCACTGAATCAAGTCTCTAAACCCAGAAACAATCCTATCATTACAGCTAGATTTAGTCTGGCATTCACGACCTTGTGTGTTAAGAGAGATAGAGAATGTCCTCAGGTTGCTTCTCCCTCGTAAGGTTCCTGGGCTCTGGGCTTTCCTCTCTGGGGAAGGCGAAAAGGAGTTTACTTTTCCTGAGGGGTTGGAGATCTTCCCAGCATCTTTTCCTTCAGTTCCTGGACCCTCCCCACCCCTCTCACCCTGCACCCGGCTCAAGTCCGGTTTCAAATAGTTCTTTTAAGGCAGGGAAAGGTAAAAGCAGTTGAAGGCCATTGAAGATATTTCTGTTTTAGTGTTTAACGCTGAAAGTAAACGTGACTGGTTCCATGATTTCGGATTTCCCCAGATTTCTTCCAGCCCTTTTCCAGTTCCATTGGCACTTGCAGGTCTGAGGCTACTAGGGCCACCCTCAGTTCTAAGGCATAGAAAATTCGAATCCCTTGTCTCAGAATGATTCTTTGAGTTCCATCTTCCTCCGCTGAATTTCAATTTGCCGTGGATGACTTATTTCATCCAAGCGTGAGAAGCCCTGAATGGACATAGGAAATTCTTTGTTACCAGACCTAATAGTTATGTACCAAAATAGCTTTCACTATGTTTTGATTCACAGCGATTAAATGGCACGCCGCTCGCTGTACCTTCAAAGTCGTTAACAAGAAACCTGCTTCAGCAGGTAGTCGTGGCCGAGTGGTTAAGGCGATGGACTTGAAATCCATTGGGGTTTCCCCGCGCAGGTTCAAATCCTGCCGACTACGGTTTTATCCGCACCTGACGAAAGCTCCTTTGCAACTGAAACTGCTCTGTAGTCTTGTTCACCCTGCGTCATCCGTCACCTATTTCCCTTGGGTCAAATAACCTGCCCTCCTGAAACACTGGCAGTTTCAAATAGAGGAGTAAGTCTACTACGGTGTGAGCGTGATATCAAATCCTGAATCGAGGAAGGCCGTTCTTTTTTCCTCATTTACAGGTCATGCCAACTTGGATTCTCTCAGCATCAAAGTCAGATTCCATCCTCTCCTAGGGTGGAGGTGCTTTCACTGCTACTATCTGTTCTAGGGAACTCAAGATTTATAAAAACAGTATATATTCTAACAGCTACAATTTTTGAAGCCTTACTATGCCCCAGGCATTGAATTGGCATTACATGGATTATCTCACTTAACCACCAATAGAACCCTATCAGGTAGATAATATTAGCACCATTTTAAAGATGAAGAAACTGAGGATTGACTCGCCCAACACTGCACAGTAAAATGGTATCTGAACCATCGACTTTAAAAAAAATTTTATTTGAGTATAGTTGATTTACAATGTTGTGTTAGTTTCTGCTGTACAGCAAAGTGAATCGGTTATACATACATATACCTATATCCACCCTTTTTAAGATTCTTTTCCCATAGGGGTTAACAGAGTATTGAGTAGAGTTCCTTGTGCTAAACAGTAGGTCCTTATTAGGTATCTATTTTATATATAGTAGTGTGTCTATGTCAATCCCAATCATCTCCCAATATATCCCTCCCTTCCTTTCCCCCTGGTAACCATAAGTTTTTTTCTACATCCATGACTCTGTTTCTATAGAGTAAATAAGTTCATTTGTACCTTTTTTTAGATTCCCCATATAAGTGATATCATTTGATATTTGTCTTTCTCTGTCTGACTTCCTTCACTTAGTATGATGATCTCTAGGTCCATCTATGTTGTTGCAAATGGTATTATTTCATTCTTTGTTATGGCTGATTAATATTCCATTGTATATACGTACCACATCTTCTTTATCCATTCCTCTGTTGATGGACACTTAGGTTGCTTCCATGTCTTAGCTACTGTAAACAATGCTGCAATGAACATTGGGGTGCATGTATCCTTTCGGATTATGGTTTTCTCTGATATATGCCCAGGAGTGGGATTGCTGGATCATATGGTAGTTCTATTTTTAGTTTTTTAAGGAACCTCCATACTGTTCTCCATAGTGGCTCTACCAACAGTGTAGGAGGGTTCCTTTTACTCCATACCCTCTCCAGCATTGATTGTTTGTAGACTTTTTGATGAAGGCCATTCTGACCGGTGTGAGGTGATACCTCATTGTAGTGTTGATTTGCATTTCTCCGATAATTAGTGATGTCGAGCATCTTCTCATGTGCTTTTTAGCCATCTGTATATCTTCTTTGGAGAAATGTCTGTTTAGATCTTCTGCCCATTTTTTGATTGTGTTATTTTTTTGTAGACTTACTTAAACATGGTTGTGAACATTTATCTGGGCCTTACAGTTGATTCAGGAAACAAAATATGAATTCAGAAACTCAGTACTTTGATTCCCATGCAGAAGAAAGTGGGAAGAAAAGGTCCAGGTAGGAGCAGAGAAAATGTGGAAAAACAAAAGGAAGGAGAAACAGGAGGGGGTAGGGAGGGAGAGAAGGAGAAGGAGGAAGGCTAGGAGATGGACGGGATGGAACAGAAGAGAAGCCAGCAGGGTACCAAATACAGGAATGTCCTCACCCCTTCCGGACACTCTTATTCTGAGCTTCCTCGGTCACAGAAGCCCCTTGTTCTGACAGGCATCTTTGCACCATCTCCACTCTTCAAAATCAGCCCCAGATGTCAAGGCATTTCTAAAATCCACCTCCTCTACAAAGTCACTTGGATTGTTTCCAATTTTGGCTATTATAAAGAGTGTTGCCATGAATATTCTTATATATGTTTTTCAGTGAATACAAACAAGGATTTTTGCTGGCTGGAGACACTTATGGATGGAATTGCAGAGTCACGATTGCAGTCATTGTGTATGTTCAAGCTTTAGTATGTAATGCCAAAACACTTTTGCAAGTGATTGAACCAATTTATATTCCCATGTATGAGAGAGTCCAGTTGCTCCACATCCTTGATAATGCTCGGTAGTATCTGTCTTTTGTTATTTTATTTTAACCCTTCTAGTAGGTAAATATTTGTGATGGTTAATTTTATGTGTCAACTTGCTGGGCCACAGTGCCCAGATATGTGGTCAACCATTAATCCATGCTTCTGTGATGTTTCTCTGAGGGTGTTTTTGGATGAGAGTAACATTTAAATTAGTGGATTCTGAGTAAAGCAGATCGTCCTCCATAATATGGGTGGGCCTCATCCAATTGCAAAAATAAAATAAAAGACTGGCCTCCCTCGTAAGAGGGAAATCTGCCAACACTCAGCCTTCAGACTCTAACTACAGCATCAACTCTTCCTGGGTCACCGGCTTGCTGCTCACCCTGCAGATTTTGGACTTGCCAGCCTCCATAATCACATCAGCCAATTCCTCAGAATAAATCTCCTTCACACATCCTATTGGTTTTGTTTCTCTGGTAAACTCTAACAAATAAAATAGTGGAATCTAATTGTTTTACTTTTCACTTTTTCTGAGGACGAATGAAGATCACCCTTTTGTATGTTTATTGGTTATTTTGATATATCTTTTGTGAAGGACCTGTAGAACTCTTTTGCCCATTTTTCTAATGGATTGTCTATCCTTTCCATATTTGTTTTTCTTATTCACGTCTATCTGTGTTTATACATGTCAAGAGTTTAGCTAAGCTATTCCATGGTATTACTGCCTTAGCATCCAATCTGTTTGGCCAAGCGGTGTGCAGGGACCTTGAGCTGATACTAGCCTCATCATGCAAGTGCATGCCCTAGATAGCAGCCTACAGAGTCTCAAACAAATGTAAGTTACTGATATTACCTCCCCAACAGCGCTTGTGATCAACTGTCATCCCTGCACAGGACCATTCCCTTGTGTACCCCTTAGATTAGACCCCTTTGGAATTTACCAAAATAACTTACTCTCTCTTTTGGTTTGAATTGATCAATCCCGCCTTAGTCTGGGAACCCCAAAGCACTCCACCCATGGACCCTAATAAAAACATGTGCCCCAGGTCCTATTGCTCTGTCTTGTCTATACTTTGCCTTGACCTCTCGCATGTGGCCCCTTGAAGTATGCAGTGTACTACTTCCTCCAGGACCTGTGAATAATAAACTTCTCTATTTCAATTTCTCTGTAGTCTGTTGTTGAAACTTGACTGACTCACCATCTGGCATCCTGTGCTCTACTTAACAATTGTTAATTTAACAAAGTCATAACAATGCATCTTCTATATTCTAGACACAGTCTTTTGTTAGGCATATGTAATACAAATATCTTCTCTAAGATTTGTCTTGTACTTGCTTACTGGTGGACAGTAGTTTCCAATGCTGAAGTCTAATATATAAATATATCTTTTGTGGTGACTGCTCTTTGTGCTCTGTTTTACAAATTCTTGCATACTCCAAAGTCATGAAGATATTATCCTAAGTTATCTTTCAAAAGCATTATTTCATGTTTAGATATACATTCCATCAGAGTTTTGTGTGCATCGTGATTCATTTATTTCCATAATATCCAATTGAGCTACCAATTTATTGAATTTCAATTTATTGAAAAGAACTGTCTCTCCCTAGTGCACTGCAGGGTGGCCTTTGTTTTAAATCAAGTGACTGTATAAATGGGTCTGTTTAGGATGCATTCTTCTGTTCCATCAGCTTATTTATCCATCCCTGAGTTCCCCCCTCGCTTCAGAAAGCTTTAATTCGTAAAGTCTGATGTACAGTCTCAAGAACATTACTTGGAGCTTCGGATCTTGTTGAAAGCAGCAATGTTGACACTCCTCACATGCTCCTGGAACTTGGGAATCTCCTCTTCCCGCAAGTCTGTGATCACTTTTTGTCATCTTCCTCCACACATTTTATATGCATCCAGGGGCACCAATTTCGAGTTGCCTAGGCCAGCCAGTTCAGCTGGATGGAGCACACATGGCCCCCAGCTGTGCCAGGTCGGTATCATCATTCCAGAGTTTGATGTCTAGGAGGACGGAGGTCTTGAACATGGGATTTTTGATCTTGGCATTTGGCCTCAGTAGTTCTTTCTGCATTTAAATAGAAGGCAGGTGCCAGACAACCATAATCTCATTAACTCTCAATGAGCATTCTCAGTCCTGTGTCACTTAAACCTAGATTTCCCTCTGGGCCTTAAAGTAGCTTTGATACTTTAAGCTACTGAAAGTATCAAATACTTGATACTTTGATACTTGTGAGTATCAAAGTATACATTTGATACTTGCGCTGAAATGTTTTCTGATTAGAGCAGCCGGGACTAGAAGTGACGGAAACTGGGGAGGGTGCTGTAGTTGAGAAGAACTGGCAGGAGGGTCCCCGTGTAGTTCAGTTCCCAGTCCCAGAGCCCAGTAGTGGCCATCGCCGAACACACTCCAGAATTCAGAAGAAGCCGCAGCAACTGCCGCAGAATCTGAGGTCCCCTGCTCAAGATCGCTAACCAGAGTGAGTTCTGCAACTTTCATGTTAAAGAAAGAGGGTGTGTAGTATTCGATTCTAAGCAGTGACAACACGATTGTTGGGAATTCTAAAATACGTGACGAGACAAAACGACACCATCTCCCCGTCGGGGAATCGAACCCCGGTCTCCCGCGTGACAGGCGGGGATACTCACCACTATACTAACGAGGAGGAGGATGACTTTCACTCCTTAAAGATATCTAATAAATGTGAGTACTATTGTTCGTGTTCTTTTAGCCGACAGATTTTGTGTTCTACTATTGATTACCTTTGGCAAATTTGAGCCTGAACTCCCTCGGACTCGTCCGCGACCAACCAAGTGTCTCCAGCCCTTCTCTCAGCCCTCTCGCTCCACCCACCTCCGCCCCGGGGCTGAAACTGCAGGCCAGGCAGGACAGCCTGCTCTTTTGACAGTGATGGCGTCGGTTTCATTGACGGTTTGTCGTACTAGATTTGCAAACACGAATCCAGGAGAGCAAAGCAGTTGAACCATTGATTCCCCGGAATCTCCCTGCTAACTGACCGAAGACTGGGCTAGGAAACAGGGCTCCTTTCCATTGCGGAAGAAAAACTACAAAGAGTTGTCTTGAAAATATAGGCTTCCAGCGGGTTTGGAGGGCAGGGAAACTCAAGGTGTTCCGGAGAACTGTGCGGAGGCTCCGCTGGCGGGAAAATGATTAGGGCTCTACTTATTAAGGCACCTTTAATTTTAATAAAAAGTAATGAAATAATAACTTCCGTTCCCCATAGCCATGGAATTTGGGCCTGGGCAAAGAACACAATAAGTTTAGTCAAGATCTCGCAACGCTGTGGTTTCGTTTCAATTTTCCCTCCGCGGAGCAATTCCCAACTACTTTCACTCGGAAAAAAAAGTAACTGTCGTAGTCAGCAGGATTCGAACCTGCGCGGGGAGACCCCAATGGATTTCTAGTCCATCGCCTTAACCACTCGGCCACGACTACGCACCTCTGCCACCATTTTTTTTTTTTTTTTTCAAATTATAGACAAGAAAGAACGGAAACCAGGGTGACCATGGCTCAGCATACAAGAAAGTAGGTTTTGAGAGTTGAATACAAGCCTTCAGGTAAAATAAGGGTTTGATTTTTTTTTTTAATTTAAGTCCAACCTCTCATGCCGCCTACGCGATCGACAGCGCTGGTGTGAGAGTCCTCACCGCATGATCATCGGTGTTTCAAGCAAACAAGTCAATTCAGTAAACTCTGAGCGAATGCCTGCCGGCCCTGGACACTAGGCTGTGGTCTGAGCTTGGGCTCTGGAGGGTCTGCAACTAGAACCAAACTTTGCTTACTCCGAGGTGGGGTCAGGTCCTAACTTCCAACCCCCACTGAACACTTGCCTTTGAACAGCTCGTCTTCCAATAGTCCTGGACACTCATAAGCACGCTGAAGAGAGAATGGGAGATTAGATAGCTTGTGTGAAATCATCACTTTGACCTACTCGGAAACAGGGCAGAAACAGCTGGTGATTTACATGATTACAATATCCACTGCAGCATTGTTTGTAATAGCAAAAATATGAAAGTAAAAATTTCAGTCAGGGTTCAATAAGACAAGCAGAACCACTGGGATGGATATATACATTTCATATATGTATGAGGTTTGTAGGGATTGGTAAAATAGTCTCTATAATGCTGAAGCTCGAAATCCACAGAGAAGGTTGTCAAGAAGGGAAGATGAGTGTAAGGTGGGGAAGATTAGAACAAGCTGGAATCCACAAGCATGAACTGGAGCCCCATGCAATGGACTGATACCTGTGTCAGCTCTGGTTGCCCTTGACCTTGGTGGTGCAGGTGTCGAGCAGCAGCCAGAGCCCTTCATTTGGAGGTAAACACACACATTTGGTCCAGGAAAGGAGGAGGGTGAAGGAGGATCCAGGGGAAGGTGAGGCAGCTGCAGGCCCAAATGTTGCCACATGACAAGTGAGCAGATGAGTTAATGTGAGCTACAGAATGGCTTCGACTTGACTTTCTCCCTCCAAGTTTCCTACAAGAATATCTCTTGGGGACCATCCAACCAGAAACACACAGAAAAAGGAATTCTGGGGAATGTAGGTCAACCTGGCCAAGTTGATACAGAGATGAAGATAATGTTTTTGTACTTACTTATATATAATAACCAATAGCTTACCGTTTTAGTTACTGTAGATTTATAAGTAATTACATATGTCTTGATATATATATATTGTGTAATTCCTCCAATTTTGCTATCTTCAATATTTTCTTGTTTTTTAATTTGCTCTACATTTCCAAATGTGTTTTTGAAACTCTGAGTTAACTTCCATAAAATACATATTTGGAGGCTGATTGGGATTTCATGGAATCTGTTGATCAATTTGGAAATAGCTGTCATTTTGACAAGATTGAGCCTTCCAGAAAAATAAACATAGTATTTTCCTCCATTTAATTTCCACCAGCAATATTTTGTAGTTTTTAATATAGATTTCTTGCACATCTCCTGTTAGATTTATTCCTAGACTTTTACGTTTTTGCTGCAAATGGAATATTTGAATTTTAATTTCCACTTGTTATACACACATACATTTTGTATATGGTCTATAATGAAAAGAAGAAACACAGACAAATAATAGTTAAGCTTAGCTGAAATTGGGCATCTACATATTACTTCAAATGTGAAGTAGAGTGACTGAAGAAATAATTTAGTGAATAACTCTGTTACACAGTATCACGTTTTAGTATTTTAACCACTAACGTTTTGTTTTGTTTTTTACATTAAATTTAATTTTTTAAATTGAAGTATAGTTGCTGTACAATATTATATGTTACAGGCATACAACAGAGTGATTCATGATTTTTAAAGGTTATACCCCACTTATAATAAAATATTGGCTATACTCCCCATGTTGTATGATATAGCTTTGTAGCTTATTTTATACCTAATAGTTTGTAATAAACACTAGCATTTAAATAACATAATGGTAATAATTAATATTTAAATTAAAATGTTGATTAAATTTTCAGGTTTATTTTTATAGTCTAGACAGGTGTTTCTTAATTATGAACTTTGATGGTGATGTCACAGAAAAGCTGATGTAAATGCACTTTTCATTTTCACCTGATACAAAACCATCAGACCCTAAAATTATTTTATTATATTCACACCCTCCAACCATGCATAATACTACTGTGTAATACTTCCATCTTGTACCTATATCTTAAATATCTGTCATCATTAAAAATAATGTTTATTGCCTTGCTTGCTATAGAATTTTGCATACTATTCTTCCATCGGGTCTAATATTATATTTAATAGTTTCCTCATCACCTATGTTACACCTAATGTTCAAACTGTATTTGGGGTTTAATTTCCATGAGTGCATTTTTATTATTGTTCTATCTGTTTCTTTTCCTTTTTTAACTTTTTATTTTGATATAATTTCAAATTTATGAAAAAATTGCAAGGGTAGTACAGAGAATTTTCATAAATCCTTTACCTAGATTCCCCAAATGTTAACAATTTATCATATGTGCTTTATTTTTCTTGACAGATACAGACAGATTTACATATGTATAACTTTTTTCTTAACTATTGAGTGAATTTTAGACAAGGTGTCCCTTTACCTTAAATACTTCATTATGTATTTTCTTAAAACATGGACCTTCTCTTTCCTAACCATGGAATAATTATAAAATCAGGGTTGAAACTCATTTAATCTACACACCTTGTTAATGTTTTGCCAATAGTGGGAATCTTTTATTTCAAGAAAAATACATTACATTCAGCTGACATGTCTCTTTAGTCCTCTAACCTGGATTGAGTTCCTCAATCTTGCTTTGTTTTTCATTTCATTGACATTTTGAAAAATCAGGTCAGATATTTTGTAGAATGCCCCCTCACTTTGAATTCGTCTGTTGTTTCCTGACAGTTAAATTCAGATTATGCGTTTTCAGCACGAATACCACACTAGTGAGGTTGTGTTCTGTGCATTTCATCATATAGAGAGGCACATCATGTTGAATGTCCTAATACTTGAAATACTAACTATGATCAACTGATTAAGGAGGTATCTGACAAGTTTCTCCCCTGTCAAGTTACGAGTTTCCTTTTGTGTTACTCATCACATGATGTAGTCTGCTCGCTTCTTTTTCATTACATTTAGTTGTCTTGAAAAGAATAAGTTAAAAGAAGAAGAAACTTAACATTTGAGTGGAAGAACAAGAATAGGTTGTCAGAGCCACAAAATTCAGAAAGATGACTTAAATATCCTGTCTGGGAACCGAGCCCCTGTATTGCAGGTAACAGACCAGCGCACACACCACTATACTAAAAAAAAAGCACCTAGTGAAGAGTACCTCTTGTTTCACCTGTATCACAGGCTCCTGGGCTGGGTCATCTAGCGAGATAATGTTGGTTTGCTTGCTGGTGTGACGATTCTTACTAGAATCATAAATGGAATATCTCAGATTCGACTCCCTGCAAACGGAGCAGTGAGTCAGGATTTCATGAAGTGTACTTTTCTAAGCGAGATATATTTTGTGTGTGTGTTCTCTCAAATAGGGCGTAATTCCGTGGACAAGAAAATCTGAGGTGGGGGTTTGAGCGTTTCGCTCAAAGAAAGGCTTGGGGTTGTTTTAATCATCGCAGGACAGGAGCTGCGTGCGTTTTGAGTGATGTCCGGGCCGGAGCGGGACAAGTTTAGTCTAGAAGCCTGCGCTATTGTGGTGAGAAACGGTTAGCGAGTTCATTTCTGGGTAAATTCAGATTGTCAAACTGATCAGTTGAAGAGGTTAGGTATAAATTCAGGGAGGAAAAAAGCTTACCGTAGTCGGCAGGATTCGAACCTGCGCGGGGAAACCCCAATGGATTTCTAGTCCATCGCCTTAACCACTCGGCCACGACTACATCTGCAGAGCGAAGGTGGAGTGACAGGAATCACGTGGCCGGTACAAACACGTGTCCATGGTGAGCTGAGTGGAAACGCTGAGGTGAAACGAGAATTAGGAAGAGAGTCCAACCTCGGACACCCCCTGGAATCAAGAACACCGGAATGAGATAGAGCCCTCACCGCGTGAGCATTAGCGTTACCAGCAAACTTCAAATAACACTCTGGGGCGCAGCCTCTTGGGAGCGTCTGCAATCCCGATGCACTGGCACCAAACCTAGCCCGTATCGAGGGAGAGTCAGGACCTAACCGTTTTCTAGTCCGGGATGTTCGGGCTTCCAAGGGCCTGCTCCGGGATGAAGGCCGCTGTGCCAAGTGGGTTCCAGGCAGAAAATTGCTTCCGCTGATTTGTGTCCCAGGTGGACCGCGCGAAAAATGACGTGGAAAGCTGCCTTGGTATTCCCTCGCCATGATATTGCTAAGGCTTTAGGCTCATAATCTGGTTTGATTTTTGGCCGACGCAGGAGCCATTTCTTTCTAAAGTTAACCAACGCAACAGGTTATTGTGTTTTTGTTTTTGTTTTTCTCCTTATATTTCGACCTTAGTTTCTCAGTCACAATGTTTTCCCAAGTCCTGAAACTGATTTTTGTCTAGCCTGCTTAGGAGGTCTTAATCGAATTTTTAGAAGAAGACGGACGAGGACAAGGGGGAAGACAAAGAAGGGGAGGAGGAGAAACCGAAGACAGAGGGATCTGTCAAGCGGTCCAAACAGAAGAGGCGGAGGGAGCAGAGTGAAGAGAAGAGTGAAGCGGCTCAGGGGATGAGGAGAGATTGTTTATCACCGAAATAAAATCAACTCTAAGAAACCTCATGGTTTAATGGAAGGAAGGGAGTCTGCTCTGAGTATTAAGCCGAGTTTTGGGTAGAGAAGCCAGATTCCATATTTAGCTAAGCAGCCTATTATTTGAACTGTCTTTCCTATCAAAATGAAAATCACATAAACATTCTTCAAAAATCATGGCAAGTTATAACATAACTAATTGCAAATTTAAAGTAAAATATAAGTTGTGATACAGATGTTGCCATATTTAGTCATATCACAGCCCTTTTATTTGGTCTACACATTTTTAACAAGCCTATAACATTGTAGGTAAATTCCTTTGGGACTCTAGTTTGAAGGGAGTTAAATACTGAAGAAATGACAGAACGTTTCATGCTTTAAAAAAATCTGAGCCCCCCCCCCAAAAAATTGACTGCAATCAAGATGAACTGAATTTAATCATTTTTTTCACTTACAGTAAAATAAACAGAGATCCTTGTAAGTTTCAACCTTGTTTATTTTTCTCTCCATTAATATGTATGGACTGAAAAAAAAAAAAAAGATAGCCTGGTAGAATCGATTCAGATAAAAGAAGTGAATCTGAGTTCAGCTTCATGAAACAAAATCGTTCTACCCATTTTAGTCCCAAACTGGAAACAATCCAAAGTCCATCAGCAATAGAAAAGATAAATAATTGCTTTTTATACAAAGGAATAGTAGAGCAATGAGAATAAATGATTTCAACTGCACACAAATTGGGAGAATCTCACAACATAGTATTGGAGTGATGCCAGACATAAAGGCATACATAGCTCATGATATTATTTATATATAGTTCAAAACAGGCAAAACAAATCTTTGGTGTTAGAAATCAGAAAGGTGATTGCTGAAAGCAGAGAAAGGCCCTGAGAGGGGCTGTTGGAGATGCTGGGAATGGTTCTGTTTCTCATTCTGGGTGCCGTCTTCATAGGTGTGTTCACTTTGTGGAAATTTCTTGAGCCGTAAATTATGGTTTATGTACTTTTCCACATTAATATTGTGTTACATGTCAAAAATTTACTTAAGAAACAAAAACTCTCAAGCTATTTTAAGCAAAAGGGGGATTAATAAGAACACAGAAGCTTACAAAATTTTCGGCACAGAGGGATGAAGGGAGGTGCCAGCTCTAATTCACCCCTGCAGAAATGATTCCTAAAACAACCCTGCAGTAATAGTCTCCCAGAGAGGTTGCCATTGTCTACAATGAAGAAAATAGGAAATCAAAATGCTGCCGCTGGAATCGTTGATTTCAGGTGTCTATTGCCTGAACTGTAGTGCAGATATCTGTAGGCTTCTGCAACAGCAGTGTTCTCTCTAGGAAAGTTGCTCTCAAAATTTAGTATGAAAGCTATCTATCATGACAGAAAGCAAGTCAGCCAGGTCTTAATTTACAAAGGTGAGTGAGAGAAGACAGGGAGAGGCCAATGCCACTAAAGAGAGGTTTGATGTTACTCACAGTTTCCCTAGAAACAGTTCCTCTAGAAACTACTCAGGGCCACAGGGGGAAGTACCAGTGTCGGTCAGGAGGCAGAAAAGAGCAAGAGGAAGGCACACGTTACAGACTTTATTGGGATTTCCATAGGAAAGGAAAGGCAAGTCAGAGTAAACAGTTTAGGATTAGATCATTTTAATAATCCGGGGAGTTTGGGGGCATAGGGTCTGTCCCTAGTTATCTGGTACCTGGCCCTGGGCTTATGTAGGGCAGGAGAAATATTGGCTGTGAGAGCTAGATAAATGAGGTGGTAGCAGGAAATGTAAACAACTCTGGTGGTTAATTTGGACCTGTGGTTAATGGGTAACAAATAGACAAATAAACACAGACCAGTCAGAAAGCAATTTACATTTCTAGGCAAGGTGACAAATGCTGCTGCTGGTGTTGGTTTGGGGACCACACTTTGAGAATTCCATGTTCTGGAGTGTGCCATGCTCCTAGATGTGAATTAGCAAAATAACTGACGCCCCTCACCTGTGTTCCTCTGCAGAAAATCCCAATTTGTCCATGACAATGCTTGTTAGCACAAAACAACTGAATTAGAAGGTGCCTTATTTCCACCTTAGAAAACTCCCAGAAAAAGCTTAAATCACACCTAGCTGCAAGGGAGCTAGGAAAATGTAGTTTTAACCTTCTAGCCTCTGTAGTACAGGAAGGTTCACTTGGGAGAGATGGAAATAGATGATTACTGGCCATCTACTATACCCTGTACAGACACTGAAGCGGAAATGTTCTGTCAAAAATGGAGGCTTGGGGCTTCCCTGGTGGCGCAGTGGTTGAGAATCTGCCTGCCAATGTAGGGCACCCGGGTTCGAGCCCTGGTCTGGGAGGATCCCACATGTCGCGGAACAGCTGGGCCCGTGAGCCACAATTACTGAGCCTGCGCGTCTGGAGCCTGTGCTCCGCAACAGGAGAGGCCGCGATGGTGAGAGGCCCGCGCACCGCGATGAAGGGTGGCCCCCGCTTGCCACAACTGGAGAAAGCCCTTGCACAGAAACGGAGACCCAACACAGCCATAAATTAATTAATTAATTAATAAAAAAAAAAAACTAGCTGTTTATCCTCAAGCAACCGCTCTCTTTAAAAAAAAAGAAAGAAAAAAACCACAGCATGTTATACTAGATATATCATTCACATTATAAACACATCTTTTCTTTAGTAGATCACAAGAAGTATTTCTTTATTAAAAAAAAAAAAAAAAAATGGAGGCTCTTCCCAGAGGATTAAAAATAATGTGTCAGTATTGCGCTGAGAGGGAGCTGACTGACACTGTCCTTGAAAGAGGACCCCCACAGTGACCAGCTTATCAGCCATCATCACAAGAGATACTACCCAGATTCCCACCATCTGATTTATTACCTATTGTCTTTTTTCTTACTGATTTTAAGGAGTTCTGTACACAGTCTAGACATAAATCTTTTGTCAGATATACTTATTAAAAACATCTCCCACTCTGTGCCTTTTCACATTGTTAATGGTGACTTTGGATGTACTGAAATTCTTAAGTTTAAAAAAGTCTAATTTACCTATCTTTTATGGTTATTGCTTTTTTGTGCTTATTATACAGGAAATCCTTGGCAACCCAAAGTTCATGAAGATAGTCTCCTGTTTTCCTCTGTAAATTTTATTATTTTACCTTGCACATTTAGGGCTTTAATTCATCTTGAATTAGTTTAGGGAATAGTTTACAGAAGAGGCCAATGTCCACATTGTTTTCCTTTGTATATCCAGTTGACCCAGCACCATCTTTTGAAAAATCTATCATTTTCCCCTTTGAGTTGCAGTGACACTTTGTTATATGTATGTGGTTTTGTATCAGCATATCTATTTTGTTCCAATGATCTCTTTCTTTATCTTTACATCAATAGTATATTTTATTAATCACCATAGCTTTAGAATAAGTCTTGTTATGTGGTAGTAAAAGTCCTCCAGATTTGTTCTTCCTTTGCAAGATTTCCTTTACTATTCTAGGTCCTTTCCACCTGCACATATATTTTAGAGACAGTTTGTCAATTCTATCAGAAGTACTCTTTGAGCATTTTATTTCAAATACATTGAATCTGAGACTTTCAATCAATGAATATGATGTATCTTTTTATTTATTTAGATATTACTAAAAATTCTCTGCACAGTGATTTGGAGTTTTTAATATAGCACTCTTGCACATTTTTATTACATTTATTATTGTATTTATTATTAGGATATTGGTAGTTTTCTTGCTATTGTAAATGACAAAAAAGTTGTCTATTTTTGCCAGTATATATGAATACAACATATATTTGAATATGGGGTTTTGTATCCAGTAAATTTGCTATTTTTACTTATTAATTCTAATAATTTGTATATCTGGGGGGATTTTCCCAGCACTTAATGATATCATCTGCAAATGATGACAGTCCTATTTCTTCATTTCCAATCTTAATATCTTTTAATTCTTTGTCTTATTTTATTTCATGGCCTAAGACCCCCAATACAATGTTGAATAGCAGTGGTGATAGTGGTCCTGATTGTCCTGGTTCCAATAACTGGGAGAAAGTGTCAAATATTTACCATAATTAGGATGATAGACGTAGGATTTTGTATATATGCATCATGGGATTAAGAAATCTCCTTTCTATTCCTAGACTGCTGGAAATTTTTAATGATTGGCATTGAATTTTTTCAAATGTTTTTCCTGCATCTACTAATATGATCTTTTGTTTTTTTCTCTTACATTTTGTAATAAATTTAAAGTGATTGATTTTTTATATATAAAACAGATTTCATATTACTAAAACAAGCATTACATTTTGACTTTGACTCTTCTCTCTCTATATTACTGGATCTGATGGCTACTATTTTGTTTAGTGGTTTTGCATCTAGAATGTTTAACACAAAGTTTGACCTGCACTTTCCTCTCTAGTAACATCCTTGTCAGATTTTAGTATGAAGATTTTGCCGGCCTCATAAAAAGAGTTGGGAATTAAGTTAATTTAAAATGAGGCTGTTAAAATGGGCACTAATTTAACCTGACTAGTATCCTTATAAGAAGAGGAAATTTGGGCACACAAAAAGAGATGCCAGGGATAAGCAAGCACAGAGGAAAGACCAGGTGAGGATACAGAGAGAAGGTCACTATCTGCAAGCCAAGGGAAGAGGCCTCAGGAGAAACCAAACCTGTGGACACCTTGATCTTGGACTTCCAGCCTCCAGAACTATGAGGAAATTAATTTCTGTTGTTTAAGCCACTTGATCTGTGGTATTCTGTCATGGCAACCATAGTAAACTAATATAGAAGGTAATTATGATTTTTAAGTTCTTTAATGAACTTCAGACTATTTAAATTTTTCATTTCTTCTTGTGTCTGCTTTGGTAAGTTGTGTTTATATAGAAACCTGTAATTTATCTTCTATTGTCAAAGTTATTCCCCAAAACTATTCATTTTATCCTCTGACTCTAATTTGATATCAGTAAGATCTTTAATGTTGTCCTCTTTTTATCCTTGTTAGTTTTTCTTTGTTTCTTTAAAAAAAATCAGTCAATTTGGGGTAGCAATTTTACTAACAAGCGAATTTTTGCTTTGTTGATTTTGTCTATTTTTCCTTTCTTTTTCAGTGATTACAGCTCTCATTATTTCTTTCCCTCTAACTTTTAGAGTTTAATTTTTTAAACTCTAAAACCTAGCTATATTTTTAAGCTAGGTTCTTGAGATGAAAGCTTAGATCATTAAATTTCAATTTTCCCTCTTTTTAGTATGTGAATCTGGAGTTAAAAATTCGACTTTAAGCACTGTTTTGGCTTCATGTCACAAGTTGTGATATGTCTTATTTTCATTATCATTCAGTTAAAAATATTTTATAGTTTTAAAAAACTTATTTGACCCATGGGTTTATTTAGCACTGTATTACTTAATATTGCAACATTTAGGAATTTTCTATTTATCTATGCTATTGATATTGATTTTTATTTAGTTGTACTGTGCTCAGAGAACATATTCTGTGTGATCTCAATCTTCTGAAATTTGTTGACACCTGCATTATGCTTAGCATTTGGTGATTTTGTTAAATGTTTCACGTATACCTCAAAAACAGAGATATTCTTCAGTTGGGTATAGTATTAATCCTATTGCTTAAAATTTTCTGACTAAATTTCTGTCTGTTTGTTGCAGTAGTTATTTCTATAGAAGTGTTAAAATATTCAACTATGATTATGGATTTTTGTATTTCTCCATTTAGCTCTGCCAATCTTTTGTTTTCTATACTTTGAAGCTGTTATTATGTGCATATAAAATTGTTATATCTTTTTACTAAATTGACCCTGGAGGTTATGAAATAGCCTCATTATTTCTAGTAATGCTACTTTCTTGAGAGTCTACAAATACCACATTATTATCACTAAAATGGTCCTGGTCTGTCTTTTTTGGTTACTTGTTCTGATATGTCTTGTACATTCTTTTACTTTAATCCTTTTTTTTTTTTAAACCAATATGTTAAACTGTATGCCATATAAAGAACATGTAGTTCGGGTAAATTTTTTCCAGTATGACAATCTTCATTTTTTAATTGAAATATTTAGTCTACTTACATTCAAGATAAATATTTATTTAGTTAAGTTTAAGTCTACCATCTTGCTCTTCTTTTAATTTTGCCAGTATGTTCTTGTTCTCTAATTTCTGCTTTCTTAACCCCTTTTAGATTGAAGGTATTTATATTATTTTACTTCTTCTCTTTGGATTGATTTTTACTTATATTTTTATTTTATTAAATTTACTTTCATTAGATTTACTCTTAAACAGTTGTTGTTTTTGATGCTATTGAAATGGAAACTTTAAATTTTTAATTTCCAATTGTTTGTTGTTGGTACATATTAACACACTTGATATGTCGTATACTGACCATGAAACCAGCTACCATGTTAATTCACCTATTAATTCCAATTTTCAAATCCTTTATTTTTCTTTAACCCAAGAATACCTTTTATTACGTCTTGTAATGCACAGCTGCAAGTGAGGAATTCTCCTTACTTTTGTTTGAGTTAAACCATCCTTACTTTGCTTTAATTTTTCTCATTTTCTAAATTTAGGTGTAATTTGCATACTGAAGAGACCACAAATCTTAATTATACAGTTTGATGAATTTTTACTTATGCATATACTTGTGTAATAATCACCATGATCAAGATATAGAATATTTTCTATTCTCTGAAAGGGTTTCTGTAAGATTGATATTATTTATCTCTTATTTGTATAGAAGAATTCACAAGAGATTCTACCTAGGCCTGGAGGTTTATAGGAGTGACTTTTTAAATTATGGATTTAATTTTTTAATAGGCATAAGACAATTCAGATTTCCTATTGCTTTCTGTGTCCCTTGTGGTATACTGTATTTTTCAAAGAATGCATCCATTTTATTAACTGCTTCATGTATATTGACATAAAGATGTTTATGATACCATTCTTGTTTTTAAAATATATCTAGGATATATATGAATATCATCTATTTCCTTCCTGTTGTGGTATTTTGTGTTTTAACTTACTCTTTTTTTTATTAGTTATTCTTGTTTGGGGTTTATCTATTTCATCAATTTTTTCAAAGAACCAACCTTTTACTTTGTTGATTTTCTCTGATGCATGTCTGCTTTCCATTTATTGATTTCTGCACTTATTTTAATAGTTCCTTCTACTTTTTGCATTTAAGTTCCCAGTTTTTTATAGCTTCTTGAGTTAGATCACTGATTTCCAACCTTTCCCTTGTTCTAATACATGCAACTAAAGACAAAAATTTCCCTCTAAAAATAGCTTTAGCTACATTAGACAAATTATGATGTGTCATATTTTCATTATCATTCAGCTCAAAGTATTTTAAAACTTCTATTGTGTTTTCTTCATTGATCCATGGATTATATAGACATGTATTGCTTTCTTTCCAAACATTCAGAGTTTTCTGCAATATACAAAGATTGAGCCTTTGTTATGGTCGGTCTACTTAGTTTTTCTTTACTCTGAAGACGTAGCCCTTGCTCTTCTTGTTTGGTCCTTACAGCTGGGTTTGTCACTTACTGCTTAAGAGGTATGCTTCTGAAGTCTCAAATGACAGCTGATAGTGTTTATCGGGTTCCCTCCAACTGGGAGAGGTATGAACTTTAACCTCTGTTTCTCCAGAACTAAGCAGCTGCTGAATCTCTACAGATCATTAGCCTTCCAGCTGCTCTTTCCTACAGAGTTTGGAACATCTTCCTGTGTGTGTGCAATTTAGGAATTAGCCAATGCTGTAAGGAGAATTTATACATGGAAATTTGAGCTCCTTCTCTGTGGTTCCCTCATCATCTGAATTTTGACCCTCAGGTCCTATGGATTTTGGTAGCCAAACACTGACGAGTGTCTCCTCAGTCCAGGGTAACTGCTTCTTTCCACTTGGAGTCTATTCTAAAATGCTGCAAAATAGAACATGTCCCTTGAGGGCAAGCTCTTGTGCAACTCATATCATGTGTTTCCCTTCTCTCAAGGATGTGGCCCTTCAAGCCCTGCCTGTGTTGATTGCTCATCAATGCCTTTATAGTTCTTATCTATGATCAATCATTTTTTCCTCTGTAAAAAATAAAAAAGAATATTTTGTCTATGATGAAAAGAAGTAATAGTTAGAGACAAATGAGATTCAATGTTAGTTGAAAAGGAATGGACTTTGATCACTCAACTGTGCAAAAGAATTACTGAAGAAATAATCTAGTATCTGGCAGTGCTGCATAATAATATTAACTTTTAAATTCGACTACCAAAATTTGATAAAATGTTAAAAATTAATTCTAAATTAAAATTTCAAATTTATTCTTATATTTTGGAAGGATGTTCCTTCATTAAAAAGAAAAGCTGTTTGGTTTTGAACATGGCCCACAAAAATACTGATTTTAAGACTCATCCATTCAGCAATTGGTCCAAAGTATGTATCATGTTTTGAGTGTACATCTAATTCTAACCTTATTCATTATTATAAAGGAGCATAGAATAATTTGGATTATGGCCACACCTTCCCATCATACATGTTATTGCTGTTTTGAATTGTAGTACCATCTTATTTTCACATCCCAAAATGTTGTCATTATTGAACAATACTGTTTTAGGCACGCACTCTCTATTTAGCTTTTCTCATGTGTTATGAATTTTCTTGCTCACTGTAGCAGTTTGCATCCCATTCCTTCCTCAATTCTAAACTCTTATTCATTAATTTACTTCTTATCTCTTTTATATCTATGGTTCAAATTGCATATCCGTGCTTTTAAATGTCAATGAATATATTTTTCATTTATAGTTTTATTAGTCTTTTTTTCTTTTAACTTTTAATTTTAAAATAATTTAATTTTGAAATAATTTCAGACTGACAGAAAATTTACAAGAATACAGAGAATTCTTGGCTACCCCAGTCCCCAAATGTTAGCATATTTAGCATATTACTGCATTTTCTTTTCCTTTTCTCTCTGTCATATACATGAGAGAAAAGTACACACACACATATATATGCTTTTAAAATATATACCCTTAAATGTGTATATATGCATGTATTTTAAAGTACACATATACACATAATAGTATATATTTACATCACATCAAGATGTAATCTTCACTTGTCACCAAACCGGCTGGATCACTTGGTAATTGTGGAGAGGCCATCCTCTCTTCATATTACTTCCTGAACCCCAGTCCTTGGTGGTTAACTGGAAGAGAGACAATGGCCAACGTGTAGCGGAATTGAACCATGGTCTCCAGCATGACAGGTAGAGATATACACTACTGCACTAATGTGGAAAACACAGTATGCTACTCTGGAGGAATCTCCATACAGTTGCTCACTGTTGTCTTTATTACGTCACTGTGCAGGCTACGCTTCCTGCTATCAAGCATACATTATGCGATTCAGCGTCCGAGCCGAATATGTCCAAGTCTAGCCTTGAGTCCACTCCAGTCCGTCCCTCACTTCCCAGAACAGGCAGCACAGTGGGGCGGCCAGCGATGGCGCTATGTGAGAACCTTACGGTAAAAGACAAAAAGGAACCAGTGCACCGGTTCCTATCTACACTCACAGCCATGATCTGAATCTACTGAACACGGGAGGTAGTTGCTAAACCCTAACAGGGGCATCTGTTGACTCCAGAAATACTTTCAAGTTTCCAAGGCTGAAAGTGCGCAGAGGCAAAGGAAAATTAGGTTGCTTGCAAACCTGTATGTCTAAGCGATAAGCTTTGTATTTTCCTCGCCAAAGCCAACGTAGTCGGCAGGATTCGAACCTGCGCGGGGAAACCCCAATGGATTTCTAGTCCATCGCCTTAACCACTCGGCCACGACTACACGAACAAGTACAGCTGCTGTTAAATCCTTAAATAGAAATTCACTGGCTGATGTAAGGTACCGGCAAAAGGGAAGAAAGGAAAAAAATGAGCTGGAGTGCAAGAAAACGCACTCTGCAAATTGGATAGAAACCCTCAGGTGAAGTGCAAGTTTGGCATGGAGGTCAGCCTCGCTGGGCAACTGCGGGAGTCGAGAGCACTAAAAGGGGGTGTCCTCACCGCATCAGCAATAGGTTTTCCAGACAACTTGAGGCCTCTGTAATGTCCTCACCTGGAACCAAACTAACCTCCCAACGAAGTGGAATCAGACTGTCATCCTAGTTTTAGGCCTGATACGTGTAGCTTTTGTTTGGAACTTTCAGGCACTGAAGCTCCTTGAAGAGCTAGTGGGTAGTGGTTTTCAGAGAGGAACTTAGTTCGATGACTTGCGTCCTGAGTAAAGGGCGAGGGAAATGATGCAGAAAAGCCTCCTTGCATCCCCTTGCTCTGGTGTCCCCAAGTGCCTAGCCCACATCAATCCTAAGGGAACATCAATCCCATTGTGTTTGCACCGTGCTTTGCATTTCACAGTGTGTTTCCACGCTCCCGTCACGTTAAGAACAAAATTTATAGATGGTTCGTGAGTTCCTGTCGCCCCTGGAACCTGGCTACCTTCTAAAAGGACGGCAACGAAGAGTGGGCCCCGCTCGCCGCAACTAGAGAAAAGCCCGCGCGCAGCAACAAAGACCCAAGGCAGCCAAAAATAAAAATAAATAAATAAAATTTAAAAAATATATATATATATGCAAAACAGAAAGCAATCAGTGATGCATTTGAACCAAAATTATCGGCAGGTGTTTGTTTTAGGGTAACAGGGAACAAGGACTGGACACAGCTGCAACTTTTACTGCACTGAAAAAAATTTTAAACATATCAGAATGGATCTCAGTAAAGGAAGAGCCAGGGTTGAGTTGTAAGAAACACAAAGTAGTCTGGTTATTATTTTAGGCCGAAACTGGAAACAACCCAAATGTCCATCTACAGTAGAAAAGACATATTGAGAGGTTTTCCCAATGTAATACCACACCACGAGAGTGAATGAATTACAAGTACACACAACCACCTGGATTAAATCTCACTAATATTGAATGGAAAAAGCCAGACAAAAAACACATATTATAGTGCATTCCAACTTTTGAAAGTTCAAAAACAGGTGAAATTAATGTTCCTTGTACAGTAGAAATCAGGGTAATGATTACCCTTGGTAGGTAGTGACTGGGAGGTCCCACTACCCTTGGAAGGAGTTTCTGGGATTCTGATAATGATTTTGGTTCTCAAGTTGGGTGCTGGGTACATGGGTGTGTTTGTTTTGTGTAAATGCATTGAGTGGTTTGCTTTCATATGTTTTTTGTGTGTATCTGTTAAGCTGTGGTAAATATTTTTCTTTTAAAAAATTATTCATCAATATGATGCAATACTTTTGCTGCCATTAAAAGGCATGTAATGCATGAATATTCACTGATGACATACTAAGATATTCATTATGTATTTTTTGAGTAAAAAAAATCTGGTTATTACCAAAGTTATGGCCATTGTGCAAAAAGATACATTAAGGTAGGGTTGTATCTTAAATTATTAACCTATGCGTTTTCTGTGAATTTCCATCCTTTTCTGTTCCCTATTTGGTAACCTGAGTTAATTAAATGAGTTGATTCAAGTAAAGTATCTAGAGCTAGGAGCCAAGTAAAAACTCAAGAAACTTAGGTTTTTATTCACTAGATTATACCTTATATGCAAAGAGTGTTTCTTATTAGTGTTTGGCACATAGTAGGTACTCAATATTTTGCATATACACTCAGAGAGTATCTATATGCTGCTTGCTATGGTTGCTTACTTTTTTTATGTGTACACCCAGTTGCTAAAACTACAAAGAGAAGTCACTGAGGACAGAAATTTTACATATATATACGTTTTTTCAATACATATGTATTTCAATTTGTATCGAAAGCCTCGTTTGTATAAGGTGTAGCTGAAAATTTTCCAAACCATCAAAAAATGGCTGCTTTTGCTTAACAGTTCTTTTCTCAATTTGTCTCTCTCCTCACATATTTTGCTATAAATAGCACACAGAAACCAGGATGCACTTTCCACTCTTTGCTTGGAAATATCCTCAGCTAAATATTCAAGTTCATTGCTTACAAGTTGTTTTTCACCCAACTGTAGAACACAATTCAGCCAAGTTCTGCCACTTTACAACAAGAATCAGTTTTCTTCCAGTTTCTAACTACACATCCCTCATTTCCTGCTGAGACCTTACCAGAAGCACCTTTAACATTTATATATTTTTAAAATTAATACACTTTAAAAAAAGTTTTAGGTTTACAGAAAAACCCCATATACTCTCACCACTGCCCCTCCCCCCAGTTTTCCCTATTAACATTCTTGCATTAGTACGGTGCATTTGTTACAACTGATGAGCAAATACTGATAAATTATTATTGACTAAAGACCATAGTTTATATTAAGTGTTCACTCTGTGTGTTTGACATTCTATGGGGTTTGACAAATGTATAATGACATAGAGCCACCGTTACAATATCATACAAAATAATTTCACTGCCCTAAAAATCCCCTGTGCTACAACCATTCATCCCTCCTTCCCTTCCCCAAACCCCTAGCAACCACTGATCTTTGCTGTCTCCATAGTTTTGACTTTTCCAGAATGTTATATAGTTCGAATCGTACAGTATGTAGCCTTTTCACATTAGCTTCTTTCACTCAGCAATTTGCATTTAATGTTCCTTTGTGGTTTTTTTGGTAGCTTGATTGTTCATTTCTTTTCATTGCTGAATAATATTACATTGTATGGATGTACCGCAGTTTAGCCATTCACCTATTGAAGAACATCTTGGTTGCTTCCAAGTTTCGGCAATTAGGTTTTCATGTGCGCATAAGTTTTCAACTCATTTAGGTAAAGACCAAGGAGTACAATTGCTGGATCATATTGTAGGAGTGTGCTTAGTTTTGAAAGAAACTGCCAAACTGTCCTCTAAAGTAGCTGTACCATCTTGCACTCCCACTAGCAATGAATGAGAGATGCATTCTTTCTTAAACTTAGGAAATTGTTCATCTCTTTACTAGGGATTCTAGTGTTAAAGATTAAAAGTGGGAGCGTGGGACCAAATTACTACATTCAAGTCTTAGCTTCCCCATTTATTGGTTATGTCACCTTGGGCAGGTTACTCAACTTATCTGTGCCTTAGTTTCCTTTGTAGTAAAGAAGGAATAATAATGAACAACTTCATTAGATTGTTTTAAGAATTAAATAAGTCAGGTGTAAAGCGCTTAGAACACTGCCTGGCACATAGAAAGTGTTAAATGATAGCTGATTTCATGTGGTCTCTCCTTCCTGATGGGCAATCATCCACATGTTGTCTTTCCATCCTCTGTCCTTTATATCTATCACTTTCTTCTATTTCATTCACCTTTTTCTTTTGAACCACGCAGCTTTAAAAGAATATCCTATACATAACTGATTCACTTTTCCATAGCATCAATTCAGTTCTTCTCCAGTACGATTTTAGTTATGTTCCTGCATTTTAAATATGCTTGCATGTGTTTTAATCCCTTTTCATCTAGTGTTTTTATTTCAGCCTGTTCTCTCACAGCTTTCATTCCTGTTTCACTTAGGCCATGTCTTCCTGATTTCCAAGTTTAGTGTTTTGTCAGTCAACAGGCTGAGTGACTTGACCTTAGCCCCACTATACAAATATGGAGATGCACTGAAACACAGTAAAGTGCTTGGGCCACACATTTAAAAATACAGAAACCTACCTACTTCTGTTGGATTCTTTTCTCCCAAGAACACACCGACAGACTGGCGTTGGGCTCCATTTGAGAGCCATGGTTGCGCGTCAATATAATGGGTCACGACCAGAATTTTTTAAACAAAGGGATAGAACACTAAATACAATGCAGGACAGGTAATAAAGGCAAGTTATGCATTGTGAAATGCTTGTTTGCGTTTTTAAATTATATATGTGTGTAAATGTGTATTCTTAACATCAGTCCGGTCACACACGCTTGAGAGTCACTGCTCTAACGCATACTTCTACCTGAGACGTGTACGAACAAACGACTAGTGGGTAGAACACTCGTCCCCGCTCCACTAGATCGCAAACGTTGGCTGGGGACTCTGGGAAATGGAGTTTAGCGTCGTGGAGCACTCTGGGAATCGTAGTCCTATGTGTCCGCGGGGCGCGGTTTAACGCTAGCGAGCGGGTGCGGGGGGGCGGTGTTCTCTTCTCCCACCACCGGAAGTGGCCGTTGAAGCCGGCTGTGGGCGTGAAAAGAGCTTGGCGAGGGGGAAAGTCCAGCTGCTTCGGCTCCCTTCACTAGGTTTGGTGATTGTCCCAGAGCTTCTGGACCCGGGATCAGAGCGCGAAAATCGCTCTAGCGGGAGGGAAGCCCAGATATCACTATGGCAACCGCCAGCCCCTCTGGCCGCGTGACGTCACCCCTCTCTCTCTCCGCTTGAAGCGGCCTCTGCGAGAGGGAGCTGGGGAGTCCTCGAAGGGGGCTCCCCTCTCCTCCTTTAGTGTAGGACTATTCCGCCCCGATCCCTGGGAGGGCTTTGTTCTTTTGTTCCGGCCTAGGAGGAAGGACGCGAGCCGAGCCCCGCCCTGTTTGTCCACCTTCCAGCTTTTCCGCTCCGCAACAGGTGTTTCTTCTTGAGCCCGCGGGGGTGTGAGCCCACAAGTGTGCACCGAGGTAACCGTCCGAGTAGGTGGGCGCCTCTGCCCAGATTCTAGGGTAGGCGCCAGGGGTTTTTTGGAATCTGGGGCCGAACCTGCGTACTCGATCTCCATTCTGTTTTTGTTCAGCGGGAGTGCCACATGCCTCTTTACTGCTGTCTCCGGGCACTTCTCTTTTCCAAGGACCTCTTGGCCACTGTGCAAAACTCTTGAGGTGTGATTGTGTGACGGTTGCCGCTGACCCCATCTTGTGTCTTTTAGGGCAGCCAGCTTCACTGTGTGTAAGGGCACAGACTCGTGCCGGACATCTGGGCTCCAGAGAGAGGACCCCACTTGAGGGACGCTGCTTGGGAAACCCTGGTGTCCAGATTCCAAGAGGAACGGGATGAGCACCTGAGATGGAAGGTAGTGGGGACGACTTGGGGGAGAGTGGGATAATGGGGGCAAAAGAACAGTCATGACATGAAGATTAAATACTTGACGGAGCTGGAAGAAGTGGAAGGAGGGAACCTTATATATATGAGGATAGAGAAAAGAAACAATTACATCATAGGGAGAGATTCTTATTTACATTATAGAGAGAGACTTGGAGGAAGAGTTAATTCTGCTTGGCTTTGGGATTGGGGAGTGAAAAGGAGTAATGGTTCAGAATGTCTGTGATCCTCACATGATTTCTATTTATTAAAAATTAGAATGATAATCTTACAGTCAGAAAAAAATCTTGGTAATCATCTCTTCAATCCAAGAATCAGTTCTGAAATATCCCTGGCGGATGACCATCTGTTAAGCCTATGCCTGAACAATTATGGCATTAAGCTCCATTTTGGGTGCAGACTATTCCCTTGTTGGTGTTTTCTTTTTTTAGTTCCTTATATGAGGCAGAAGTGCCTTTCCCTGTAACTTCTGTGTTGATCTTAGTTCTTAGTCCCCAAAAGCAAGAGACTGCTCTCTCCTTAACATTGCTGCCCTTCAGATATGTGAATTCAGCTGTTACAACCCCTACTCACAAATTCTTTTTCTTCTCAAAGCAAAATAGCCTCAGTTCCTTTGATGGGTCTCCATGCGATATATCTAGACCTCTTCTCTAAAAACTCTACTGCATGACAGCATGCTTCTTAAAATGCATTGCCTAAAACTAAACAGTCATTTAGATGTACTTTGAAAAATACCTTAAAGTGTGACATACTATTTCTTTTGATTTGGATATTTCTGCTGTTTAGTATCAGATTGTATTTGCTTTTTAAAAAATCAGCGATATTATGCTGTTAGTCCTAGATCTTCTTTACATAAACTGCCATGAACTAGATTTATGTCATCCTTGTATAATAGACTTGTTTTTTATCCTTAATGTCAGGACTTCACATTTATTATGATTGTTCAAATTTTTCGGCCAAGTGTTCCAGCTTGTCAGAATAATTAATAATTAATATTAACTTGGTTATTCAGTGTTTTAACTGTCCTTTCCAACTTTATGTCACTAGCATATTTAATGAATATTCCTTCTCTTTCTTCCTACATGTCATTCAACAGGTCAGGGTAAGGACAGAGCCCTGTGATATGTCACTGTAGACTTCTTTCTGTATTGTCATTGTCTTTACATTCTGTAGGTATGGCTATGCAGTCAAGTTTGGTTTAACCTAGCTGCTATCATACAGTCCTTTTTCTCGGATTTGTTTAATATCATTAGAAATCTTAACATTATTTATATTATTTATTTAGGTTTGAGCTATACCTCATATTTGTCCTCAGCTCTTTTTTTCTAAAGGTACAAAGAATCTCTGTTTTATTTCTCACAACTGCATGTATATCTACAATTATCTCAAAACAAAAAGTTTGATGAAAAAATCAACTGTGTTTCATTCTATCACCAATGAACAATTAGAAATTGTAATAAAAATAATAATTCCGTTTATAATAGCATCCAAAATATGAAACAAGAATATAAACCAACAAAAATATGCAAGATCTCTACACTGAAAGCTACAAAATATTGCTGAGAAAAGTTTTTTCCAGCTTATTGAGATATAATTGACCCTGACATTGTATAAGTTTAAGTTGTCCAGTGTTATGATTTGACCCACCTATATATTGCAAAATGATTACCACAATAAGCTTAGTTAACCACATTGGTCACCACACAGATTTGGTGCAGTGTGTGTGTGATGAGAATGTTTAAGATTTATTCTCTTAGCAACTTGCAAGTGTATAATACCGTATTGTTAACAATAATTACCATGCTGTACATTAGATCTCCAGAACTTATTTGTAACTTAAAGTTTGTACCCTTTATCCAAAATCTCCCCATTTCCCCCGCCCTCCAGCCCCTGAAAACCCTCATTCTACTCTTTGTTTCTGTGTTCGGACTTTTTAGATTCCACATATGAGATCATGCAGTATTTGTCTTCCTCTTTCTTATTTCACTTAGCACAATGCCTTCAGAGTCCATCCATGTTATCCCAAATGACAGGATTTCCTTCTGTTTTATGGCTGAATAATATTGCATTATATATGTGTATGTGTGTGTACCTTCCCACTGTTTGTGGGAATGTAAATTGGTTTACCCACTATAAAAAACAATATGGAGATTCCTTAAGAAATTGAAACTAGAACTACCATATGATTCAGCAATCCCACTTCTGGGTATGTATCCAAAGGAAATGAAATCACTATCTCAGATATCTGCACCTCCATGTTCATTGCAACATTATTTACAAGAGCCAAGACATGAAAGTAACCTAAGTGTCCATCAGTGGATGAATGGATAAAGAAAATGTGGTATATATTTATATTTCCATAGTGGCTATACCAATTTACATTCCCACCAACAGTGGACAAATGTTCCTTTTTCTCCACATGCTCACCAACACTTATCTCTTGTCTTTTTGATAATATTCATTCTGACAGGTCTGAGGTGATATCTCACTGTGGTTTTGATTTGCATTTCCCTGATGATTAGTGATATCAAGGACCTTTTCATATACACTGGCCATTTGTATGTCTTCCTTGGAAAAATATCTATTCAGGTTCTCTGCCCATTTTTAAACTGGATTATTTGTTTTTATGCCGTTGAGTTGTATGAGTTCCTTATATACTTTGGATATTAACCTCTTATCAGCTATATGATTTGCAAATATTTTCTCCCATTCCATAGCTTATCTTTTCATTCTGTTGATGCTTTCTTTAGCTGTGCAGAAGGTTTTTCGTTTGATGTAGTCCCATTTGTTGCTTTTTCCTTTTGTTGCTTGTGTTTTTTGGTGTCATATTGAAAAGATCATTGCCAAGACCGATGTCAAGTAGCTTTTTCCTCCTGTTTTCTAGGAGTTTTACAGTTTTAGGTCTTGTTTAAATCTTTAATCCATTTCAAGTTAATTTTCATGATTGGTGTAAGATAGGGATTCTGTTTCCTTCTTTTGTATGTGATTATCCAGTTTTCCCACCACCATTTGTTGAAGAGACTGTCCTTTCCCCATTAAGTATTTTGGTCCCTTGTCAAATATTAGCTGATCATATATAGGAGACTTTATTTCTGGGCTCTCAATTCTGTTCCATTGGTATCTGTGTCTATTTTATGACAGTACCGTATTGTTTTGATTGCTGTAGCTTTATAATATAGTTTGAAACCAGGAAGTGTGATGCCTCCAGCTTTGTTTTTCTTTGTCAGGATTGCTTTGGCTTTTGGGGGTCTTTTTCGATTCCATACAAATTTTAGAATTTTTTTTCTATTTCTGTGAAAAATGCCATTGGAATTTTGATAGGGATTACATTTAATCTATAGATGACTTTGAGTAGTATGGACAGTTTAACAATAGAAATTCTTCTCATCCATGAACACAGGATGTCTTTCCATTTATTTGTGCCTTCTTCAAATTCTTTCATCAATGACTTATAGTTTTCATTCCATAGATCTTTCATCTCCTTGGTGAAATTTATTTCTAAGTTTTTTATTGTTTTTGATGCTGTTCTAAATGGGATTATTTTCTTTATTTCTTTTGCAGATATTTCCTTTTTAGTGTATAGAAACACCACTGATGAAATCACCTCTTATCTTTACTGATTGGCTTTGGGAGAGAAATACCCTCCATCAGCAGTTCTGTTAGGGATTCTGAGGCTTTCTCAGATCTTCTATGCATACATCTGCTCCATGCTTTTTGTTCCCTCTTGAGGGGGATTCTTAAGATTGTATGCCTTCTCTTAATCCTGCAAAGCCAGGCTGGGTGCTAACAGCTTCACCTTTGCTTTTCCTTGGTGGTGCTGAATGCTCAGGTTGCTTTGGTTGCTTTCTCCAAATCATGCAGAGTCAGGCTGGCTCTCTCCAAATCATGCAGAGTCAGGCTGGCTTTCTGTGTGTGTTCATAGCTATCTATAAAAGCTCCTCTTGCCACCATTAGGGTGTGCACAGAGAGCTGGCCATAGGTTGTGGGGAGGGTGTATAGGAGAGGTGCATGGAGCATTGCAGTTGGGAGGATCCACAAGTGAAGCATCCCCAGTGGCTCTTTGGCAGGCTTCCTGATGGAGTCTGTGAAGTGGTTAGTAGGATCCATGTTCCTTTGATATGCCCTCCAAGTGCCCCTACTGCTGTTCTCCCAGCTGCTCTCTTCCCCTCATTCTCTTAGGACACCTCAGTATTCTGGATGAGGTGAGAAAGAAGTGGGTATCTTTGCTGGTGTCCTATACTGCTGGGGAACCTGGGCACTCACATGCTTTCACTTTTGCCCGTGAGAGAAATCACAGGCCAAGAAGGCCTTCTTGGCACTGAGCTGTACCTCCTTGGGGGTGACGCCGGTAAAATGAAACTGTTCCTCTTACCCTCTTCAATGCATCCGTCTTGGATTTTTTGTTGTTGTTGTTCCAGTGGTGTGCTGGAACTTCTGTGCTAGACTCCTGGACTTCCACAAAGACACTCTCATCCATGGATGATTGTCTAAATCAGTGTTCTTTGTGGGGAAGATGGTAGAAAATTCTTATTCCACCATGTTGATGACATCACTTCTCCCCTTCTCAGCTCTTTGCCCCTTATATCTTTCATAAATATTCTTTTTAATTCTAACTTCCTCAAAATTAAATCAGCCCAAATGGTTTCATTTTAAGGCTTTGCCTTTTTTTTCTTTTTGGGATTTTTCACAATTTATAGTTAGAATTAATTTTCATGAGCCTCTGTCCCTTATAGTCATGGTAATATTTGTAACACTTACTGAACATTTACTATTGCCAGGCACTTAGTTGGTTTCTATAGCTGTTACTGTTGTTGGTTTTGTTGGTTTCTGTTACTTGGAATCAAAATCATCTTACCTAAGACATTTCTCTTTATTCTATTTTCCTAAAGTCTTGGGTACATATCTGCCTATGTACAACATTTCCTCAACTTTCCTCCAACTAACATCTTCATTTTCGTCTCAAGATTTCTTTTACAAGACAGTTTTCCATTACTGGTCAAATTAAGTCTGGAATAATAGTTCCTTTTATTGCTTCCTCTACTTTCTGAGAATCGGACTTTCCCGTCAACCATTACTCTGAATAGATTCCTCCAAGAGCAAAGTTGGTTTCTGTTTTGTTTATTGATGTATAAGTTACTACATTAAGTGCACAGATCTTAAGCGTACCAGTTGATTAATTTTTATATATTATATACAAGTGTAACCACTACCCACACTAAGATATGGAATGTTTCTAATGCCCCAGAGGTCTCTCTTGTGTGCCTGCCCAGTCAGTAACCCTCCAGAGGTAACCACTATTCTAAGTTTTTGTACTTAATATACAGGCACACCTCAGAGATATTGTGGGTTCAGTTCCAACCACTGCAGTAAATCAAATATTGAAATAAACTGAATCTCATGACTTTCTTGGTTTCCCAGCGCATATAAAAGGTATGTTTATACTATACTGTAGTCTATTAATTGTGCAATAGCACTATGTGTAAAAAAAAATGTATATACCTTAATCTAAAACTATATGTTATTGCTAAAAAACGCTAAACATCATCTGAGCCTTCAGCAATTTATAGTAGTAGCATCAAAAATTACTGATCATAGATCACCATAACAAATATAGTAATAATAAAAAGTTTGAAATATTGCGAGAATTACCGAAATGTGACACAGAGACATGAAGTGAGCAAATGCTGTTGGAAAAATGGTGCTGATAGCCTTGCTCGACATAGGGTTGCCACAAGCCTTAAATTTGTAAAAAAAAAACACAGTATCTGTGAAGTGCAAATAAAGTGAAGCACAATAAAACGAGGCATGCCTGTAAATGTACTCATACAGTATGCATTCTTTTTTAAAAAAATTAATTAATTTATTTTTGGCTTGTTGGGTCTTCATCGCTGTGCATGGGCTTTCTTTAGTTGCAACGAGCGGAGGCTACTCTTCATTGAGGTGCGCGGGCTTCTCATTGTGGTGGCTTCTCTTGTTGCGGCGCACGGGCGTCAGTAGTTGTGGCGTGTGGGCTCTAGAACACAGGCTCAGTAGTTGTAGCCCACGGGCTTAGTTGCTCGGCGGCATGTGGGATCTTCCAGGAACAGGGCTCGAACCCGTCTCCCCTGCATTGGCAGGCGGATTCTTAACCACTGCGCCACCAGGGAAGTCCCAGTATGCATTCTTTTGTGTTTGGCTTATTTTGCTCAATATTGTTTATAAGATACATCCGTGTTGTTAGGTAAAGCAAGAGCTCATTCTTTTACACTGTGGAATAATATTCTATTGTATGAATATATCACAGTTTATCCATTCTGCTGAAAGACGTTTGGATTGTTTCTAATCTGGGCATATTATAAATAAACCTGCTGTGAACAGTCTTGTACAAGTCTTTTGGTAGACATAACCCCTCATTTCTCTGGATATATGCACAGGAGTGGGATTGCTGAGTCATAGGGCAGGTGTACGTATAGCTTTGGTATATACTGCCAAACAGTTTTTCTAAATGATTGGTAAATGTTTACCTCCACAGCAATGTACAAAAGTTCTAATCTCTCTGTATTCTTGCCAGTAGTTAGTATTGACCATGTGTATTTAAGTTTAGACACTCTGGTAGGTAGGTAATATAGATAAGTATATGTCGTTGTGATATGTAATTTATATTAATAGCAACATTTCAAAGGGCATGGGAAGACTTTTGGAAAGTAATCTGATTATTAATTCATATTTTATATGTAGCAGAGAAGGCAGCAGAAATATTTTGCCTCACTTAATGAGGAATGTAGATTGAGTTGTATGATCCATGTGACTGTAAGTATCTAGGGGCAAAATTGTGAATCTTAAAGTAATGCTTTAATTCCTAAGCCTACCCATGAGAGTACGAAGGTCCTAGTCAGCAGTTACGTTGCTTCTTTTTTTGGATTTTGAGAAGGAAATGGCTTCTCAAATGGCAGAAATAGTTCCTGCTGTTTTCATATAGAAAAATAAGTGGATTTTGTGGATTGCTGGGAACAGCTAACTTGGACAGGATTCATTGTGGTTTCTTTTTCCTCCCCTAGATCTGTCTTCTCCAGAGTCTGCCCTTCTCCAAGGGGGATGTACTTCACTCCCATCAGCTAGTTTTCAGGTAAGTTGGGATTTCCTGAAATGTCATTTCAGTCGTTAGAGTGGGATTGTATATTCTTTTGCTGTGGGTTATATTTAGCTGAAAACCAATGTTGGCAATTCATTCTGGGCTCCCATCTGCCAACCACTTTTTTCTTAGCTCTGCCTCTCCAGCTTAACTAATATATTCACCACTTAACTTCTTGCTTACGTCTTGCCATGTGCCAGTGATGAGAGAGCAGAAGTACAAAACTTGATACTTTACCTGAATAGACCAAATGACTGCTAAATATTAAAACTCGGTGAAACGAGTACCATGGAAAACAGAGACTCAACAAAAATGTATGTGGTCTGGAGGGGTTAGGAGAGTTTCTGCAGTTCTTGCTTCTTTCCTCTGTAGCTCCCTTCCCTACAGTACTCTGTGAACTCTAGTCACCTTGACTTCCCCAAACTCTCAGCATTACCTGTTCAGTTCAAGGAGTCTGCTGGGTAGCTCCTGGGTTCCCCTCCCCTGCACCCCTGCCTGGACACTCTCAAGGCAGTAAGCTGGAGCAGTTGTAGGGCTCACTTCATTTGTTTCCTGATTCTTGGGGATCACTGTTCTTTGTTATCTGAGATTCAGTGCCTTGGAAACTGTTGTTTCATATGTTTTGTCTGGAATTTGTTGGTTATTTTAATGCAGGAGGGTAAATCCAGTCCTTGTTAATCCCATCTTGGCCACAGCTTGATCCTTTTGAGGTTTGGTTTTGAACTGTAAGCTTTGTTAGGGCTGACCTAGTGTAGCCTTATTCTAGGACTGTGTCTCATGGGGTCTGTGACTATACTTTAGTTCAGTGATTTGCTAGGATGACCCACCCAACCCAGCAACATAACTCAGGGATAGAGATCATTACAACAAAGGATACAAAACACATTAAAAGGAAAAAGATATTTATAAGAATCCAAAGAAATCAGGTGCAGGCTTCCAAGTCCTCCTTCTGTGATGATCACACAGATGTACTTTCTCTAGAGCTGTTGTCCACAGAGACAGAGAAATGTCTCTACCCAGGGAAGTCTTCTTGAGTCTCACAGTCCAGAGTTCTTAAAGGGAGCTGATCACATCAACGTGTACTTGCTGTTGACCAGCCATGGTGCAGACCTCAAACTAGGCACCACATATGCATCGTAAATCTTCATGTATACTTTAAACAATGCTGACAGTCTGGTACATCCTGTCCCAGTGCTCCAGGCACACAATAACATCATCAATCAGTGACTATATAAACATTAGTTTTCAGAGCTTGTTTAAGGTTCAGAAACATGGATCCAAGTGTCCCTGGAGATTAGCAAGGATTGGGCAAGCCGGACTTGCTGCTTTAACTCTTTCCTCACAGGCTAAACTTGTGCTGCTCCTGAAGTGCGCTGGAACTGTTTGTGTGAACTGATTATGCGTATGTCTTCTTAACTCTGGGTTCAGTTATGTCACATTGGTAACTTGATATGGCCTGTGGAGATAGTATTTACACCAGAGTTTTGGAGCTCCTCCTCTGTGTATCTCCCTTCTCTCTAGTATCTATCCTGCAAATTCCCTGCCTCTGTAGTCCTGAGCTGCCACCTTTGTTTCCTCAGTTCAGTGAGACCACTGTGTCTTGCTCAGTTTCTGCCTCCAGGCAGGAAACTGAAGGGTCTGTGGGGCTCATGTGATTGTCTCCCTTCTCTCAGGGATCACAGTTCTGTTCTGTCTGCTGTTCAAAATATGAAAGCACTTGTTTCAGTTATATTGTTGAGTTTTACAGTTGTTTACACTGGGAGAGCTAGTCCAGTAGCTCTGTCGTGGTTAGAAGTAGAAGTCCCAATAATTTATTTATCTATTTTGAAACAAAATTAACTCACTTGCCCAGTTTCAAATACATAATAAATAAAGAAAAAGTAAGAAGTTCCCCTGCATTGCCTCAGAGTCCCACTAAACAGTCACACTGATAATGTTCGGTAGTGTATTCTTTTAGCTTTTTCTCTGTGCATTTACATACAAACTTTCCTATTCATAAAAATAAAAATGGGATAATACCATGTATGCTATTTTTAATATATATATTTCCTAATCAGTACATATAGAGACACTTTATTTTTAAAATGTCTGCATAAGCTGCTTTAGTATGGATGTACCATGAATTCTTTAACCACTATCCTATTAATAGACATTTAAGTTTGCTTTTTTTTCCCCTCACAGTGTTGCAAGGAAATTTTTACATATGTCTTTGCACCCTGAGTTGTTTCTAAAGAATAAATTCCTACAAGCTATAAATCTGGATTGAATGATATATGCTTTTAAAGTTTTGATAGATCCTGGCAGAGTGCCCCCTGATAGATTGCATTAAGGCCCTGTTCCCACCGTAATACACATGAGCACTTTAAGCAGTGTTCGCTAATCTGGTATCTCATTGTTTTATTATGTTTTTCTTGGAGTGGAGCATCTTTTCATGGTTTGTTAACAATGGTTTGGGTGAATTGCCTGTTTGGGTTGTCAGCCTTTTTTGGTTATTGTTGTAGGTTGTTCATCTTTCATCTTTTCTGCTAATTATTTGTAGCAACTCAGAATATTGCATTTTATTTATGGTTTTCTACAGAAGTTTTACATTTTTATGTGGTTTTATCTGTCAGTCTCTCTGTCTTATAATTTTTGCCTTCCACATATCAAGCTTATAAAACTATTTTTCTGTCTTTTATTCTATTTTATTTTTGCTTTTTCTTTACAATTCAGTCTCTAATCCAGCAGATATTTTTGTGTATGCTGTGAAGTAGGGAACTCACCTTAATTTTTTTTCTCAAATAGACAGTCATTTGTTATGGCACCATTTAGTGAATAATCCAGCTTTTTAAAACTAATTTGAAAGTTGCTTAATCCCATTTAGTTCTTATAAACATGGCTATATTTTGGGGTTCTCTGTTTTTCATTGAGTTTTATTCCATACCAGACCACTCTGTTTTAATTTATCTTTATCTTTCGGTATATTTTGGTATGTTACTTAGTATATTTTGAAATGTGGTAGGGTTCCTCAAATTCTTTCAAAAACATTTTTGGCTGTTCTTGCACTTATAGGTAGTAAAGCATATTATTGATGTTAGTAGGTATACTCTTAATACTTGATATATCTTGGAACACAGAGATCATGATGATGATGATTATGAAGATCAATAACAACAACAACAGTGGCCAACATTGACTGAGCACTTGTTATATGCTAGGCCTTAAATTAAGCATTTAATATTGAACATTGCTTATTTAATTCTTGCAATAATCCTATGAGTCAGGTTTTGTTTTTATATTTATTTTACAAAGGAGGAAATATCAAAATCATTTTTCAGATAGCCCAGAGCTTGCCTTACTTCTGTCAGTATTGCTAACTTTACCCCTTTCCGAGGTAAATCCTCTATGGCTAAGCAGAAATATGTTTGGTATTTCAGGAATCAGTGACCTTCAAGGATGTGATAGTGGACTTTACCCAGGAAGAATGGAAACAGCTGGATCCTGTACAGAGAGATTTATTCAGGGATGTGACATTGGAAAATTATACACATCTGGTCTCTATAGGTAAGGATGACTTCTCTGCATTAATATCTGGGGGTGTGGAGGAGGAGGGTGCTCTTGTGCTTAGGTGAGTTCTGCCATTAAGGAACCAAAGATTCCGAAACTTTGAAAGGCTCTGAAAAGGTTTCTACTCTCTAGCAAGTAGAAGGACAAACTAATAATTTTTCTGAACCCAGATCAGTTCCCAAGTTATACCACATCTGGGAATGTATAACATGGAAGCTATATGTGCTTTATATGCTTTACTCCATCTGATTTGTCCACGTATCCTTTCCTCTAAAGACAAAGTGATGAGACTGAACTCTGATACAGCACTTTTCTCTCAGTGCAGACAGGTAACTTTTTTTTACCCCTATGAGCAGGACTCCAAGTTTCCAAACCTGATGTGATTTCCCAGTTAGAGCAAGGGACAGAGCCATGGATTGTGGAGCCCAGCATTCCAGTAGGTGCCCTTGGAGGTAAGTAATGGATACCCGGCAGATGAGTGTTATTGACACTAACCACCAGCCTGATGAGAGGATTTTACGTCTGAAATGTAGATGTACTTGCTTCTCTTTAAAGTGTCTCCTGTGGAGAATGGGAAGGCATCTGGACTCTCTTATGCTTTGTCAAAACACTAAATGTCTCAACATGTATTCTATTTTTGTACTCCTTTCAAAGGCGTTATTATCCTTCTTGCTTTTTTCTAAAGGCAACTTCTTGACATGGAATCTGGATTCCTCCTTTCCCAGCCTCCTTTGGGGCCCTGGTCTCATAATTATTACCCCACTTTTCACCCTTACAGTTTTCTTTTTGGATCTACAGCCTCCACCCCCAGTACCTTCAAATAGAAATAGGTAATCTAAATTCCAAATACTTTTACTCAACACTGTTAATCTTTCTGGCCACCATCCAGTCTGCCTTCTTGCTTTCCCAACCAAACTGTGCAAAAGTGAGTTCCATACCTGTAGCCGTCATTTCTTCATCACCTGTTCCTGTCTTAATCTCATTGTGTAGCTTCTGATCCTATCACTTTATTGGACTGCCCTTGAAATTTTGAATAACTTTCTTGTAAACCATCAATTCCCAAACTGCACAGAGAGACTTCTTCAAAGATCTGACCCTGAAAAACTGTACAAACTTAGTCACTCTAGGTAAGGAATATATCTCCAGATTTAATGAGGTAGGAGTAGGGGGTCCTTTTTATGGGGAGAAACAATGCGTGCCATGTTCAAATTTGGCAAGTACTGGATTAGCTAAAATTTAGCAGGTTTCTTACTGGAGGACCACTCAGAATTTTTTTTTTTTTAATTGGTAGTTGGGAATTATGAATTTCCAACAGGGTACATAGAATGTAACATTTCTCTCCCCTGTCTTCCTAACCGTGATTCCTTTTTTTTTATACTGCACCTTTAAAATCTTTCTTTTAAAAGATGGTTTCATGGGACTTCCCTTGCAGTCCAGTGGTTAAAACTCCTCCCTTCCAATGCAAGGGGCGTGGATTCGATCCCTGGTCGGGGGAACTAAGATCCCACATGCTGTGCGGTGCGGCCAAAAAAAAAAAAAAAGATGGTTTCATGGAACACAATTTAGAAAACTAATTTTTTAAAAGTAAGAACTTTATTAACTTGTGCTTACAGTTTGTTAACTTTTGGAAAGTTACACTGAGGTGGCCACTGGCCCTGGGCCTTGTCTGCGTCATTTTCCTATCCTCTTCTCTAGGCTGTCTTGGTGACTTGGCCCCTGCAGAATCGTGATTGTATTCTGATATATATTCTGTCTTACTGGTCTATGTTGTTCTTTTGCAACCTGGATGTCAGCACCTTCTATTATCTCTCCATGCACAGGGGTGTCGGAATATTGTGGTCAGTGCCCTTCGACTTTGCATATAGTAAAGTGAGAATTGCTTCCTGCAGTAGGAATGGTGCTGTTCAGTCTGGCCTTCTGGAATTTTCTCCAATCCTTCATTCATTACCCCACCTCTGATATTCTGGTAACTCTTTTGGTTAGTGCGTAGACAGTATGACAATGTGGATATTGGTCACAGTCTGTTGCATGTTTATTGCTTTCAACTGGAACTCCAACTTGAGCTAGAGATCAGTCACTCCCACACTCTTTTTGCCTTTAACAGCATCTGACTCCATGGTCTCCATATCCTTTTCCCTGTGAAGTACTTCCCAGGAGCTATTTTTTATGGCTATCTGCTGTACAAGTATATCCTTAGTGTCATTTTTGTTGATGAAAACATATCCATTTCTTATACTGATTGGCTGTTCCCCAAAACTTGTGTTACATTAATCATCTTGTCCCTGCTGGAGAAGCACTGCTGTTGTGAAGCTGCCTGCACTTCTGCATGCTGATGCATGCTGTACCATTTCCTATGGTACCAGGTATGGAGGGGATGGTAGGCAGCTCTAGGTCCCTGCCTTGCTTCTCATGTTTGCAGTGATAATGGTGGTGACAGTGACTGGGCTGGCAGCACAGGAGATTCAGGGTTCTCTGGGGGTCTGCTGTACCTTCCCGTTACCAGTGGAACCAAAGAAATGCTGTTTTATTTTATTTTATTTTTAATTAATTAATTTATTTATTAAGTTGGCTGCGTTGGGTCTCCACTGCTGCACGCGGGCTTTCTCTAGTTGCGGCGAGCGGGGGCTACTCTTCGTTTTGGTGCACAGGCTTCTCATCGCGGTGGCTTCTCTTGTTGTGGAGCACAGGCTCTAGGCACGCGGGCCTCAATAGTTGTGGCACACGGGCTCAGTAGTTGTGGCTCATGGGCTCTAGAGCACAGGCTCAGTAGTTGTGGCACGTGGGCTCAGTAGTTGTGGTGCATGGGCTTAGTTGCTTCATGGCATGTGGGATCTTCCCAGACCAGGGCTAGAACCCGTGTCCCCTGCATTGGCAGGCGGATTCTTAACCACTGCGCCACCAGGGAAGTCCAAGAAATGCTGTTTTAAACACAGCCTTTTTTACTGAATCTGCCAGCATTGACTACCCTGTCATCTTTCTTGTCTTGGCACAAGACAAACTATAGCAGAGTAGGCAGTAGAGTAGTGTAACTCTATGTCCTGATTATGTACTTTTCTGGTTCTTTGTTTCTTTTTTTTTTTTTTTTTTAACATCTTTGGTTCTGTGTTTCTTATATTCTTTTGTTTGCTTGCTGAAAAACTGCTTTCTTTCATTAGCATGTTTTATTCGTCCCATTACCCTAAACACCCTCAAGGATCTTCCCCCATCACTGCTTTTTTTTCACGTACATTCTTATGGCTTTAGCTATTCTTTTCCTTCTTCTTTTGAGCTGATATTTTCTATCCTATATTTGAACATTTTAGTTATCCTGCTACTTTTGGCATCTTCCACCCCCACAAACACCATTATAGTCTAGTCCTCCATTTCTCTTCCTAATTCTCAAAATGCCTAGTGTTGAACTCTTTATCTTCCTCCACCTAAATTATTTCCTCTACTATTTACAACTTTCTAATTTTAGCAGTGATATGACTATTTTGTCAGTTTTCTAGGCTAAAAACCATGGAGCCATAGTCATGTCTTGTGTTTATCCTGTCTTGAAATCATGGTTCTTAGACTTTTTGTTGCTGTTCACTGGCAAGAAATCCCAGTTCAGACTGCCTCCTTTAGATTCAGTCCATCTCTGTCTCCTCTTATCTATCTCTGTGGTCACTTTCTAAATTTACTATCAACTTAAATGGAGTTCCCTTACTGGTTCTTAGAGATTATCTATGAAATTGAATTAGACATTCTCTTGCTACTCTCATATTTTATTTCTCATTCTCCTTAGCTCTTTCCAAATTTCTCCCCAAATAATAGGGCTGTGTTTGAAAATCCTCAGAATTTGCTGAGGGCTTTATTTTTAGTTTCATTAGGTCATTCCCACAATAACACTTTTGTTGTATGTTTGTTTTTATTCCCTCAATTCAGAGAATACTGACATTTTCTTTTTCTTTCAGAGTGGGAGACAAGACCAGAAAATAGCGTATCAGTCTCAGAGCTGGACATTTCTGAAGAAGAGCCATCTCCAGAGGCAATAGTAGAAAAGCACAAAAGGGATGATCCTTGGAGTTCCAACGTCTTAGAAACTTGGGAATCTGAAGGCAGTCCAGAGAGGCAACAGGCAAATGAACAGGCCCTGCCGAGGGAAACAAAAATAACTGACAAGACAATACCTACTTTGAAGAAAGACCATGTAAATAATGACTTTGAAAAAAGCATCAATGTGAGTTCAGACCTTTTAACACAAAAAGAAGTGTCTCCAGAAGAGACCTCTACTAAAACAAATGTCAAACAGAATTTAAAGCCGGTTAAAAAAGAGAAATCTTGTAAGTGCAATGAATGTGGGAAAGCTTTTAGTTATTGTTCAGCTCTTATTCGCCATCAGAGAACACATACTGGAGAGAAGCCCTACAAATGTAATGAATGTGAAAAAGCCTTCAGCCGGAGTGAAAACCTTATAAACCATCAAAGAATTCATACTGGAGATAAACCATATAAATGTGATCAGTGTGGAAAAGGCTTCATTGAGGGTCCTTCTCTTACTCAACATCAAAGAATTCACACTGGAGAAAAACCCTATAAGTGTGATGAATGTGGGAAAGCCTTTAGTCAGAGGACCCATCTTGTTCAGCATCAGAGAATTCACACTGGTGAGAAACCATATACTTGTAATGAGTGTGGAAAAGCCTTTAGCCAGAGAGGCCACTTTATGGAACATCAGAAAATTCATACAGGAGAAAAACCTTTTAAATGTGACGAATGTGATAAAACCTTTACCAGGAGCACACACCTTACTCAACATCAAAAAATTCATACTGGAGAGAAAACCTATAAATGTAATGAATGTGGGAAGGCTTTCAATGGACCCTCAACATTTATACGTCATCATATGATTCATACTGGTGAAAAACCATATGAATGCAATGAATGTGGAAAAGCCTTCAGTCAGCACTCAAACCTCACTCAACATCAGAAAACACATACTGGGGAGAAACCTTATGATTGTGCTGAATGTGGGAAATCCTTTAGTTACTGGTCATCCCTTGCTCAACATCTAAAAATTCATACTGGAGAAAAACCTTACAAATGCAATGAATGTGGAAAGGCCTTCAGTTATTGCTCATCCCTTACTCAGCATCGGAGAATTCACACCAGAGAAAAGCCCTTTGAATGTAATGAGTGTGGAAAGGCTTTCAGTTATCTCTCAAACCTTAATCAACATCAGAAGACTCATACCCAAGAGAAAGCTTATGAATGTAAGGAATGTGGGAAAGCCTTTATTCGGAGTTCATCTCTTGCTAAACATGAAAGAATTCATACTGGTGAGAAACCCTATCAGTGTCACGAATGTGGGAAAACCTTCAGTTATGGCTCATCCCTTATTCAGCATAGGAAAATACATACTGGAGAAAGACCTTACAAGTGTAATGAATGTGGGCGAGCCTTCAACCAGAACATACACCTTACGCAACATAAGAGAATTCACACAGGAGCAAAGCCTTATGAGTGTGCCAAGTGTGGCAAAGCCTTTCGACATTGTTCATCTCTGGCTCAACATCAAAAAACTCACACAGAAGAAAAGCCCTACCAGTGTAATAAGTGTGAAAAGGCCTTTAGCCAGAGCTCCCATCTGGCTCAGCATCAACGAATTCACACTGGAGAGAAACCCTATAAATGCAATGAATGTGACAAATCCTTTAGCCGGAGCACTCATCTGACTGAACATCAGAATACTCATACTGGAGAGAAACCTTACAACTGTAATGAATGCAGGAAGACTTTCAGCCAGAGCACTTACCTCATTCAGCATCAGAGAATTCATTCAGGAGAGAAGCCCTTTGGATGTAATGATTGTGGAAAAGCCTTCAGATATCGTTCTGCTCTCAACAAACATCAGAGACTGCACCCTGGCATATGACTCTTCTAGGAACATCGTAAACATAGGGGATGCATTTACTCTAGTTTGTCCTTTTAAGTACAGAAGAATCAGGGTGGATTGAGAAACTGCCGAAAATATTTTTACTTTTCACTGTCATGCTGTGGAATGGAAAGTACATTGGGCTGAAGTAAGCCAATTACGTTGTTAAGCAACTTTGTGACATTGGCAAATTCAGCCATTTTAAGCTTCAGTTTCCTCTGTGAAATGAGGGATTTGGAGTAGGTCATTTCGAAGGTCGTTTGGAGTTTTATATTTGGTTTTGTATATTCACAATATATTCTTGAATAAGATTATTGTACATCAGCATTTTGCTATGTTGCATCTAGAATGTATGCATTTATGCATGTTTTGCCAATAGAAAGCATTTATGTTTCAGTAACTAGACTGGAGATCTATCATGCTCCTGTTCTAACACATTTAAGTTCTTTAAGTAACCGGTTCCTAATAAAAAGAATTGTAAGGTACCCTCAAATTAATAATTCAGTAATATATAATGGCTTTATTCAGTACAAGTATTAAACCTTCCTATTATTTTCTCTCCTAGTATGTTTTAACATTCTAGAAGTTTATCACAATTACATAGATCCTCTACTACAGCTTAAACCTGTGTTATTTAACCCCAGTTACATAGTGGAATCACTTCAGGAACTTTATAAAATTCTGTTGCCAAGACCCCACCCCCAGTGACTGATTGGCCTAGGGAGTGGGATCCTGGCTTCAGTGTCTTTTTTTAAACTCCTAATGTGTACCCTGGAAAGAACAACTGTATTAGATTTCAGTACTCACTTCCTTAGTAGCTTCTTTTGACTCCTCCTAGAAGCTCACAGATTAGCTGTTCAGTACACATAATGTACTGAAGGGGATGTACACATAATGTAATTTTGACTGTTACCTTGTTTTGTAAATTGGTTTCTCATGAACTTTGAGAGGTAAGGTCAAATTTGTTTCCTTACCAAAGTACAGAAATTAAACGGCTGTATAAAATAATGGTCATTTTACTTGCTTTTCCTTGGCCACCTGATATCACAAGCAGATGACAGTGTGAGTGACACTTCTGAAGATGGGCAGCCCACAGCCTGCATGGCCATTTGTGGCAACCCTGGTCAAGATAACATTTGAGCCAGAAATAAATATGGGTCTAGCCATAAAGAGATGGGCCCTTATATTTTTTCTAGATACAGTCTAATTATCAGGTCCGCTCTTTTAAGAGTAACTGACAATTTCGTAGCCTGGCCTTGAGAATAGGAGCTCTGAGAACAGGAGGTAGCACAGAAGTTGACCATTATTTATATAAAAGGAGTTCAAGACTCTTCCCACAAAGGAGGTTTGGGGGAATGGGCGCTGCGGCTTTCTTCAAGTGAAAACAAAAAATGCAGTCATTTTTGCTTATATAAATGCCAGTGACCTGCATCAGAATTTTGTCACCTCCTTAAAGAAGATGCCAGACAGTGAAGAACAGAGTTCAGGAGATAAAGTAGCCATTTAAATCTCAGGACTTTTTTCTGTCGTAGTTTTGAAACATCTATGAAGAAATGTCATCTTGGTATTTCCTAATTTCTCAAGGCTTCCATTATGTAGGAATTTATTTATCCCATAGCAGAGAGGTGGACACTAGCAGAGAGGAATGGATCTCAGGTTATAGGATATGCTTTGGTTGGAATCTGAGCCACTCCCACAGTATAAGGAAATGAAGTTTCTATATCCAGGTGAAGGGTCCTCCTGTTTCAAAGGAGATCCCAAAATAGTGAACACCAGAGTCTGCCTGGAATGGACAAAAAGACTCTTGTCCTTTTGCCACTATGATTCCTATATGAGGGAACAGAATTTATTTGGGAATTTGTCATTAACCATGGAAGATCCTACTTTGTTCCATTAATTTGATCTATTCATAGGTACCATCAGATCAAATGCAGAGCACCGAGAATGTGTGATCACTATCTGGAGGTTGCTTGTTAGTTCCGAGTTCCTTACCAGGACCTCCTGTTTTAAGATAACTCATGCAAGTGGTTACTATAGGGACTGGCCAGCACGGCAGTTTCGGTCAGTGGTTCCCCTAACAATATGACAAGAAAAAAGTCAAAGAAATTTACCTCTCTCTGGATTTGTTTACATCTCAAGAAGATGGTGTGGAGAGGGGAGGGAAAGGGGGACTGATATGAATGACCTCACAGTGTGATGGAACCTGTATTCTAGACCCTGTCTTGGACACACCTCTGCGTCAGATGGGCTCAGGTGGGTGCCTGGGCCATGGATGAACTCACCCTTGCACAGGGGCATTCATCTTGATCTTGGACTAGTGAGAAAGCATGAAGGCTCAAGGTCCAGGTCCAAAAAATATCATTACTGAGGCCTCTGAGCAATGTAGTTCTGAGCAGATTACTTTGGGGCCAGGAGAAATCTGGAACCACAGTTCTGGGAGGCTAATGGCCCAGCATGCCCAAGAAGACCAGGAAACAAGGAGTGGGTCTACTGGTGAAGGACAGTATTTTCAGGGGCCACTTTTTATTTGGTCCATATTTTTCTTCACTCCACCTCTAGGCAGAGTCCCAGGCAGAAACTTAGGGCCATACTCAAGCAGTTTAATTGAAGAAAATTTAGCCAAGAGAGGGAACCAGCAAAGGACAGTGGAACACTAGCGTCTAACAATTGCAGGAAAACATTACCACCCCTGAGCCTGAAAGAGCAAGGGCAAAAGAAGAATGTATTCATTTCCTATGGCTGCTATAATGAATTACCACAAACTTGGTGCCTTAAAACAACAGATTTATTTTCACAGTTCTGGAGTCCAGAAGTCTGAAATCAGTTTCACTAGGCCAATCTCAAGGTGTTGGCTGTGTCACACTCCTTCTGGAAGCTCTAGGGGAGAATTAGCTTGGTGGTTAAAGCAGCATGTGAATTTAATGAGGATGTTTTTAAATAGGAGAGACCTACTAGACTTGTTTAAAGTGATAATGAAATGAGTCACTAGAAAAGGAGAGATTGAAAAGTGGAAAGAGTGTGAGAGCAAAGTCCTAAAGGAGGCAGAACGAAATGGTGTCTCTGACAATGTTGGGATGGATAGAAGCTAAGCGGTGGGCGTGGAAAGTGTGAAGGACAGAAGGTTGTGCGTGGGGAGCAGATGGCAGGCACCTTTTAAAGGCAGAGGCGGAGGAGGACTTCTGGAACACGAATTAAAAAGGGAAGGATAAGATTCACCGGTGGGAGAGGAAAAGCACGGGCAGCAGATGCTGCATTACCCACAAGCGCAGGGATTCCTGCCTGCAAAGACCCCAGGGTTCCAGATAAAAAGCAAAATGTTTGCTGGATGATTCATCCACGTGGACATTAATTGATTCAACAAATGTTTACTGAGCAGTTACTCTGTCAGGCACATTGATGTCACTCAGAATGAAATGAGATGTGAAATACAGCAGAAAACTATAAGCCAGATGCCAAAGTCATGTACATAGGAGAGATCAGGAGGAGACTGAGATGCAGGAGAGCATGAAGGTAAAAGGAGTGTTCTGTAAAGAGTTGAGACTTACTTTAGTTTCAGAGGTACTGTGAAAAAACTAATCAGAAGACGGGTCCCAGGAAAAGGAATCAGTCAGCATTACAGAGATGACAATGGAAGTGAAAATTCTTCATTTGGGCAGTGGTCAAAGGATGACTTGAACATGAGGTTGGAAGGAATTAGCTGGCCACACTGCTCCAAGAGGAATGCTAGTATACATTAAAAAAAAAAAAAAATTATTACAGAAAATTTCAAATAGACACAAAATAGAAAAGTGAACTCCAGTGTATTCTTCACCCAGATTAAACAATAATCAACATTTGCCAGTCTTGTTTAGCAATCCCTCCCTGACTCCCCACTTTTATTTATTCCTGTAATATTTTAAAGTTAGACCCAGACATCATTTGTCTTGTCAGTATGTATTTTTTAACAAATAAGGACTTTTTCTTCCTTTTAAACATAACCATATCATTATCACAACTAATAAAATTAACAGTAATTTTTAAAGTTGTTTTGACAACAGCAGACTGAAGCATTTGCTAGGGGTTCTAAATAAAAACACTGGTGTTTAGGAAGCCTGAAAAGAAATGCTTATACAGAGACAGGATTAGTTCTTTGATGGTACCATTAAAAATTATTTTGGAAAATATTAACATGGGGAAAGTTCAAGATGTATGTATATAGTAAATCCTTTGTTACGTATAAACTATAACTTTTTTGTTATGTATAAACGTGTACACACAATCCATCTCCATATCTAGCATATGCAGATACACAGATATAAGAAGAAAAAAAAAAGTCTGAAAGAACATTTACTAATATGTCCAGGGATTATATGAGTGATGGGACCAGTGTTTATTTTTTGCTTTTCATCCCTTTATGCTTTTCAGGGTGTGTGCGTGTGTGTGTGTGTCAGGGTGAGGAGTTGGGTGGCAGGGAGAATGTTGGGGAAGGATCGTGGCCTCTTTAACGGAGCTGAATTAATATTTAGCGAAGAAAGTGACTCATCTTCAATCTCACAGTCCACAAATCAGAAAAGCGGATTAATACAGAGTAGGCACGGAAAACACATGTTAAATGAATAAAATCTAACGGAAAAGAGTGGAAGCTTCACTCTGATTTATCAATTTTTTAGAAGAAGTGACAGAGATTCAGGCTAGGATACCACCCAGAAACGAGGCCCACTGGTATCGCCACATCACGTTGCGTGGCACCGTTCACCCCGACAGCCTTTAGAATCTTCAGCGGAAAGTCGATGACGTCACATAAGATTTTCAGTAAGGATGGGAATTGGTCCTAAGACTTCTGGGAAATGGAGTCTGGGCGCTGTGAGGACTGCGAGTCTCCGAGGTTTCTGGGAATTGTAGTTCTCAGATGTAGTACCAGCTCTTTGGCCGATCTTGCTTCAGAGCGCCCCCGGGGAAGCGGGAAGATGGCGTCTGGGATGGTCGCTGGCCCCCATCCGGTGGTTCTAGGAGTGGCCATCGCAGCCTTGATGGGGGGGAACTGGAGCACACAACGGTTACCATGAAAGTCCGGGAGCACAGCCAAAGCGCAGAGCTCTGAGGCTCTTACCCCCGCGGTGGTCTTCGCACTCACGCGCCTCCTTCCCTACCCGGGTTCCCGTGGAATGGCCTAGGCGTCCGGACGAGCGAGGACAGGGAAGGCAGCTGGCCTCCGCGGGAGCCCCTGCAGGGCTCGCAGAAGAGGGCCCACGCTGAGCGCCTGGATGTGGGCTCCGTGCAAGGACGGAGATTATTTTGAAGACATTGTTCAGTGTGAGCCGAGTCACACTGCTTTTGGCTGCATTGGAAAACCCTCTGTTTCTCCTTAGAATAAAGCTTCCCACTCCAGATCACTCTTATCTTCTGACCCGATTTCCCCACCAGAAATCCCCAAAGTTTTTGGTTCCAAATCGACTTTAAAGATGCAAGTTAATCATATCAGGCGTTCAGCTTTTTAATGTTTTGTATTCATGGCTAACTGCTGAGTGTGTATCAGAAACTCCTCCCTCCATACACTAGGTAGCTTACAGGAAAGTAAACAACAGCAATTAAGGAAGTGCTGGTCTCTCTTCTTCCTTGCCCATATCTAGTCACCAGTTTCATAGGATCCTTCCTTTATACTGTCTCTTCATCTGAGCACTGCTCTGTTCCACAATACCACTATTCTAATACTTCAGCTTCTCACCTAGTTTCTGCGTGCTGTCTCTCTCATTTCCAAACCACCTTGTCTCCTCTACCAAATTAATCTCCCCGAAACCAAATTTTTATTACCATGATCAAAAACCTCCTGTAATTCCCTCATTGCCTAAATGATTAAATCCACACACAAGCTAGTACTCAGGGAAGCCACTGTCTAATTATCCAATTCCAAATAAACTTTCTCATTTTTATTTCACTGAACTCCCTGTCATAGACAGTCCAGTTCATCTATTGGAACAAACAGAGCATTTTCCCACCTCTATGCCTTTACTTACAAAGTTCTTTCTTTCCCAGATCTTGCCAGGGCCCAGCTTAAGAGATCCAGTAGTGGGGTCAAATCCTGATCCTTGGGTAAGCTATTTAACATCTGTAAATTTCAGTTTCTTCATTCCATAATGTGGTAAATTAAGAGACTCAAATGTGTGAAAAGAGCTTTTCTTCTGGCACCCAGTAATTACTTGATTATCTCTACCCTCTGCTCCTTCTAACCCCACTCCACCCCAAGAAGAATCTTTATATTTGCCTTTCTGAGACTTCTCCTATGAACTAAATATTTATTCACTGGAAAACATACATATGCTAGGTGTTGTAGAGAACAAATAATTTAATTTTAATTTTTTGTTATCAAGCACATTGTATAATTACATGAAGGCCAGTGGAGAAATTCATCTTAACTCTATTAGGCTTTCCTTGAAGAATGGACATTTTCTCCCCTTCCAAATACAATGTAAGCAAATGACCATCTCACTTTCATACCTGAATAACTATCTGGCATACCATAATTTGTCATAATCTTGATCTTCTAGGCATTTTCTTCTTTAATACTGATTTGTATTTTTTCAGTTTTGTATTTTATCATATCGTGTAAGCTACCTTGAGTCATTTTTGACACACAATAGAGTTATAATAAAATAGATGACAATTGTCTGTGATGGCAGTTAGAAGAAATATCTTCTTACTTATTTGATTGTGATCCTAGTTTTCCATTCTGTGGAGTTACAGACACTTTAGGGATGAAATGAAAGACTACAGGCAGATATGAAGGAATAGAATCATAACAATTAGCATTTATTGAACACTTACTATATGTCAGGCACTGTTTTCATCACTTTATATGAATAAACCCACCTACTCCTTAAAACAGTCTCATGAAGTGGAAAGCCAAGAGGCCAGCATCCCAGGAGCTCTGAAGGAGAGTCAGTCCCAAGGCTTAATGTATATAATTCAAGGTAGGACAAAAAGGACCAAAATATTTATGAGGTAATCTCACCATTCAAAAGAGTAAAGTGACTGCATTATTAAATTAAACCCTCCTGATTTAGATTAAAACTACAATCCAGGCCTGTTTTGTACTAAGTATTAGATGGGGCTTCTAAGAGATTAAGACAGTTTCTAACTTCAAAAAAGTTCATGGAAAAAAGCACCTGACAGAACCAGAGAACAGAAAAAGAAAGTATGTAATACAGGAGAATAAGGCAAACCATCACTGTAAAGGACTTCTAAGAAGGTGCGGGGGGGGGGGGGGGCGACTGAAATTATCACAGAGGAGGCAGGACCTGACCAGGGCCTTTTATAAAGTATGGATAGATTTCTGGAGATACAGGGAGGAAAGCAGGGTATGTAAAAGGGTGCCATGGAATAGTTCGAAGAGGAGCCAAGTGTGAAGAGAAAGGGTGTCATAGAGACAAAGGACAGGGCTGCCCAGTTGTACTGGGGAGTAATGGAAAATAAGTAAATAGATCCAACTGTGCAAGGTCTTCAAGTTAAAGCACTTTGAACCTTTTCCTTGGGACAATGGGAAACTGTGGATTCTTTCTGAACCAAGTGGTAGGTTAGTCAGGCAGCTATATAAAGACAGGGAGACAAGAGCAGCAACAATGTGTTTACTCTGGTAATCTAGGCCCAAACTACTGAGGACTTGGCAGCAGCAGTAGGAATAGAGAGAAAAAAATCAACTATCAAGACATTTCAAATAAATCCTAGCAGACTGATTACCCAGGATAGATAAAGAGGAATCTGAAAGCAATAATTATGGGGCATTTAGTGACTACTCAACACTGTGTGATGTTTTATAGGGATCTAAAACAAGATTTCTGTTTTCAAGAAGCTTACAATCTAATTGAATAACATGAAGTACTATAAGCCAATAAAATGAAATTATTCTGGTCCAACTCTTGCCCAAAGTCACAGAGCTGAACATTGTTAATCAGAGAAGTGCTGGAAGGTAGGAAAAGTGTGGATCAGCACAGAATAATGGATCCCAGAAGCTCACGTTTTAAGGCATAGGAGTGGCCAAAAGTGCCAATTCTGCAAATGTCAAGTAGGAAAAGGACTGAGAAAGAGGCACTGAGTTTGTCTTTGACAGATCAACTTAACAAGGCTGGTGAGAGTCAGAACCAGATGGTATATGTTTCATGAAGTCTGTAAACAAAAGAAAAGTTTTAAAATAGGGCAGCAATTTTTAAAAAGATAATGGAGCAACTAAGATTTTTAGGACCTTCTTGGTAAGGATAAGATAAGATAACACTGGGATTAGTTAGGCACATTAGAACTATGGGCTATACTTCGAGGAAACTATGCTATAGCAAAAAAGGTAAGGGAGGAAGGAAGAGAAAAATTTGTCCATATAATTCGAGACTGAATTTTTTATCCCCAAACTGGTGGGAATTTTTTGTCCTAATCTGAAGCCAGCTCCTTCTCTTCTGCTACTGGAGCCAGCAAGCATGAAAATACACACACATGGGATTTCCTCTTTTAAGTGAAGGAGCTGATGTGGTTGGGAAAGAGAGGGTTCACTGGTTGTTCAGGGACCCAAGCTCCATGGAATAGATAAGGTGAGGAACTGCAAGGTGTTAGGTAGCTGTATATTCTAAGTTGGAGCCCTCCAGAATATTAGAGTGAGTATGTTAGGTTTTAAAAGTCATCCCCTTGTTGGATTGATCACTCATTTGAGCATTTAGTTTACAAAAAGGAAGGAAGGCTAGCTTGAAACTGGCTTAGAGCTAGCTAGTAGGAAGGAAAATTCAAACAAGTATATATGTTTCTTTTCAGCTGTGGGAGGTTATGCTGTGTGCTCTTGTGCTAACATTAAGGAAAGCACAGATATTACTCTTTAGTGTGAAGTTGCTGATGTCTGATGAGAGATGAACTCTGACTGAAGGCTTTCCCACAGTTATTACACTTGTAAGGCTTCTCTCCCGTATGAGTTCTCTGGTGAATAATAAGGGAGGAACTCCGACTGAAGCCCTTTCCACACTCTCTACACTCGTGGGGCTTTTCTCCAGTGTGTATTCTCTGATGTTCAACAAGGGATGAGCTCCGACTGAATACTTTCCCACAGTTACTGCACTCATAGGGGTTCTCCCCAGTGTGTGTTCTCTGATGTTCAGTAAGAGATGAGATCCAACTGAAAGCTTTTCCACATTCACTGCATTCATAGGGATTCTCTCCAGTGTGTATTCGTTGATGCTGAATTATGGTTGAACGGTCACTGAAGGCTTTCCCACATTCATTACATTTGTAAGGTTTTTCTTGAGTATGAGTTCGCTGATGCTGACTAAGGTTAGTGCTTCGGCTAAAGGCTTTTCCACATTCACTACATTCATATGGTTTTTCTCCAGTATGGATCCTCTGATGTAGACTGAGGTGTGTACTCCGGCTAAAAGCTTTTCCACATTCACTGCATTCATAAGGTTTCTCTCCAGTGTGAGTTCTTTGATGTTCAATAAGGTGTGTACTTCGGCTAAAAGTTTTCCCACATTCATTGCATGCAAAAGGCTTTTCTCCACCATGAATTCTACTGTGGACAATAAGGTCTGATTGGTAACTAAAGGCTTTACCACATTCATTGCATTTACAAGGTTTCCTTTGCAGAAAGAGTTTTTGGTGTTTAATTAAGCCTGAATTATCTTTGGAGTTTTTCCTAGATATGGGGGACATAGCTCCCTTTGGAATTTTCTGCCATGTATTAAGTTTTGAGCTCAGACTAAATTCACTGGATTCAGGGCCTCTCTCCCTAGTGAAAATTTCCTTGAGGGTCATTGACACTTTTCTGATTGCTGTTTTCTCAAAAGAAGATTTCTTCTGTGTAGGACATTTTGTCTGCCTTGACAACTGGCCCTCACTTTTACAGGCTTCTTCATTCATAGGATGTTGGGCAGTATTCCTTCGGAGACTTTCCATTGCTGACCCTGAAAACTCTAGTTCTTCAGAAATAGCCTGATTGGTGTTGATGCTTTGGTTCAGTTCAAATCTCCCTATCTGAAAGACATTTAAAGTGCAAATGTCACCTGTGTCTAGTGTGGAGACCAAGGAAAATAAACCAGCAGAAAAAAAAGACAACTAATTTGCAATTCATGCACACTAGCAACTTTATATGGGCAGAAACTTAAAAGGGACAATGAAAGAGAAGTGAACAAGGCTAGAAGTGATAACAGAGTTTTCACAGTGGATGCACAGAGACATCAAGAAATACAGGTAGGGGCGTGGGTAATACGCTGAGCCCCCAAAATGGACATGAGCAGATATACCAATTGATGAGCAGAGAATAGGGGATTAGAAAGTAAAATGAGCTATTAACTATTGTAGCCAATTAGTTATGGTAAATGAGAGAAAGGAAAGGGATGAGAAAAGTAAAGACTCTCAAATGTAGAAAACATAGCCGCCACCCCCCTGCCAAAATACAAAAAGTGAGGAAGACTATCAAGGTTGGATGCAACCATTCTCTTGGCAAAGAGAGAAAACAGAATTTCAGAAATGGTAACTATTACCCTGCTATCCCCATTTGATCTCCCTTTGATCCCCCAACCCTTCTTCCAGCTAGTTTAGGTATTCTTCTAAACAAGTCTACAACCACAGACTTCAGAGGATTAACAGAGCTCATCATGAAAGATCTTAACTTAGAGTTCATCAAGGCCAACTTGCTTATTTGACAGATAGAAAACAGAGTGAGTAACTTAAGTCACCCAGCAAATTGCAAGAGCTTAGACTAGAACTCATGTCTCCGAAATTTCAGATTGGTGGCCTTTTCATGATACTACTCACCTAGACAGATATTTTTGGTCACTCCCCTCTTCAGCTCCCTGAAGATTCAGTGTCTACAGTTGTTCTTTCTCCAACTGGGTGATCATGTCCAATTCACATGCTGGGATTCCTGCTGATTGGAAATGATTTAACACAAGGCTATTGGTGCTGGAGACACAGGGCTATTGAGAGCACAACATTAATGCTTTGATCTATAGAAAAGATAGTGTGTGGGAATTCCCTGGCGGTCCAGTGGTTAGGACTCCGTGCTTTCACTGCCGAGGGCCTAGGTTCAATCCCTGGTTGCGGAACTAAGATGCCACAAGCCGCACGGTGCGGCCAAAAAACCCCCCCACAAACAAACAAACAAACAAACAAAAACCATAGTGTGCATTTTTAGAGGCTGTGGCAGGAGGGGCTGGAGAAAATGGGTATCTGAAAGTTCTGGGCTAAAACTGGTTCCAAAAGAAAGGTTATACACATATCCATCAGAATCACTTATGGAACTTGTTACTCTAGATACTGGGCGTTACCTCAGACCTAGTTAAGTATAATGAGGTCCAGGCATTTGTATTTATTAAGTTTATATGACTCGACAAGTTGAATTGTCCAAAATGAACCTTAGAAACACTCTCTAGGTTGCCTGAAAAATGTGTTCACTGGGACCAGCCTTTCTACCAAACATTCTTCTCACAGCCAGAGGGTCTAAAACATAAACTCAGCTTCCCTTAGGACAGGTGACTTCTTCCTTCTGCTAGAAGGGCCAACACTTCCCAAGGATCTCAAGGTTTCCAGGTATTAGGCAGCTAGCTTTCCCAGATGATTCCTGTAAAAAGCTGGCACCCCACATTCAGACTGTACCAAGCAGTCTGTTTATCTCCCCACTCACAAGGTTGTTCTAACACTTGCCTTATAATAAGGAAGAGCAGCAAGGCCCTCTCCTAGAATACTGACCTACACTGAGTGTCTAGCAGAGCATCCTGGCTCTTGCAACCTTTCTGTTGGTAAAATGGGGAGGATGTGGGAATCTCTGCCTACTCTTCCAGCCCTTCTCTGGACTCTGTTTCCCCACTGAAGTTTTTTCTTTAACCCATTCTCTTGTAAATTCATTCAGAGCCCTTGGGCATGACAGTAGGCAACAAATTGTATAATAGTTCCTCTAATGTTTCTGCTCACAGCACAATTTAAGATCCACTAGGTTAAGAGTTGATCTGGTTTCAAAAGTCTTGCCTTTCTCAGAGACTGGGAACCTCCCACATGTGGAAATGAATCTTGGAGGATGTTCACAAAGAAGCCATCCATGGAGAACCTCAAGAGCAACATGACGATGCTGTCTGTGTCCAGCTTTGCCAAGAACATGCCTTTCAACTCTACCACTGGAACGCAAAACTCTACCACTGGGCTGACTGAGAAGTCAGAATTTCTAATTCATTTAGAACCTTGCAATAAAATCCAGTTGCACCCTTTTTGGCGCTAACATTCCTTAGTAGGCATTTGTCTTACTGCTTAGGTTGGCTGGCCTACATTCTTGCAGCCCAGATCCTTAAGCTACTCCATCATTATTCTGTTGGCAGTTCACTGTTACTTCTCTCCTGTATTACAGTAATCCTCAAGGCAGCAATATCACCTCCTAGGGAGAGTTTTGGGAATTTGTGAGGGTTTGTGTGTGTGGTTTTTTTTGTTCTGTTTGGTTTTGGTTTTGGTTTTGGTTTTGGTTGTCATATTGATTGGATGGGGCTATTAGAATTTAGTGGGGGCCAGGGATTCCTGTAAAACAAAGTATGTCCCTTATCCTGCCAGACTTTCAAAAGAGTTGTTAATGGTTACCTGAGACTGGAACTACTTTACAAATAAATACAAAGTATTTTGCACAACTTTGCTATGTATTGGAAAATCAAGGAAATATACATCTTTTTCTTTGAATGATATTTGGAATTGTTCGCCATTTTAGGAAAATCAAGCCACTCATGACATTAGATTCACAAATACAACATTCACATATCAGTCTGCATTTGTAGCTGTTGTATTCACATGATTCTATGAATAGGTACAAGTGTCTGTTTCATCCAGTCATTTACATGCTGAAAAACTATTATTCTATTATAAATTACTTTCCTTTTCTTTCTCCTTTATATTACAGTTAAGGTAACGTAGTGATATTCTGGAAATTATATCTATAGGTAGTTAATATTATCTATAAATTTTATTTCAAGATAGTAAAGGGGATGGTAGGTTTGAAAGGTAGAGAATTACTTCTCTAGTGCAATGGAACTAAAGTATTAACAGTTACACAATAGATAAATAGTGACTCTCTCAGGCGGTAAATTGCAAAGCCTCTAAAGCCTTAAAGCAAAAGTCCTTGTCCCCAGTAGAAGTCCTTGAAGATCTGAGAACCCCCACACTGCCATAAAGGTGACGTAGGAACAGTGGGAATTTTGTACATAGTGGAATATTATTACATTATTACATATTACATTCCATCTTGGAGAAGAGATATTGTTGAGAAGAGATTTTGTTCAGGTTTTTGGAGACAAAGGGAAATCAGGAAGATCTGAAACATGAAGATCTTTATAAACTGACTCACTAGAACCATTAAAACATAGGACATCTAAAAGTAGGCAGGATCTCCTGAACAGAGAGAGAACTAGGACAGAGTTCAAAGGAGAGAGCCAATTTGAAGTTGAGGGTTTACTCTCATGCTTATTAATACCTTGATGATTGGTAAAATATGCCAATTTGATATAAGATAATTATAATTTAATGTGTATATAGTGTGCAGTACAAGAGTCCCAAGATGTAGTTGTTTTTGCATTTCAAATAAGCTCATGACATGTGTAACTGTATTATGCGTTATGTGTTTGTATATGTGACACCTATGACAGACACACAGAAACCACATTGGGAAAGTTTCTACATAAAAAAAAAAAAAAAGAAAGAACCCAACTGTGAAAGGAACCTGACTTGGAGGTGTAGCCTCTGGAAAGGCCCTTTTTTGGTCTTTTCTCTTGGGTCTGCCTATTCTAAGCATTTTATGAATACGGACTCATTTTTGTCTCACAACAATGAGAGGGTTACTATTATTATTTCCACAATACAAATGAAGAATTTGAGGTACAGAAAGGATAAGTAATTTGGCCCAAGGCCAAGTGATAAATCCTGGACTCAAATTCACTACACTACATCATACTTACTGCTTCTCAACAGGCAGGGAAAGAACACTTGAGTCATGCTTTCCATTCACATGGCCTCTAAAGGCCAAGAAACTAAACTCCACTGATCCCAGGACACCAGCATGACCTTGACACAAGAGTGACTACCTCTGAGAGATGACTATCCTGAGAGGCTGCAATAAGTCCCAACCACACTAAAAGCCCTATCTGTGTAAACTAAGGATTAAATTTCCTGGCTTCCACTAAAGTGCCAGCACAAAGCAAGTGACATCCTTGGCATAAATCAGTGAAACACCAGATAGAGGCCCCGTGGTATAATTACTTGGTATTACGTTTACCAAGTAATCTGGATTTTGATCATAGCTCTGTTGGTAGCTAAATAAAAACCAAGGAAAAATAACTAGTCTGGTTTTATGTATCCTCATCTGTAAAAGGAAGATGTTGGACTTGATTAGTCCAGAGCTGTCTGATTCCTGGAATTTAATTTTAGATTCCAAACTCTGAGGCACAGACCCATCTGCCTAGACTAAGGGGATAAGACTAGAATGAACAGACTCTTTTTCAAATCCCCAGAGACATGTGGGAGCCTAAGGTCCATGTTTCAGAGGAAACTGTTTGAGAAAGAGGCCAATCGCCTAATGCTGAAATAGAGCAAGGGAGTGCTGAGGAAGACATCAAAAGCAGTCAGCAGGCAACCAGGGACTAATCCCATACTGGGCAAAATTTGCCACACTCACCTAAGAAGGGACATTCTCTGAAAAGAGAAATACATGTGTCTCCACTTGGCGAGATGGCACAAACTTCCAGAAAAGAAGGAAGAATCCTTAACATACATGGTATACGATCCTATAGTGAGATAGAAAGTTGCCTTTCCCTCTTCGTTTTCTTTCTGGTCAAGGGCAAATCTGGGGATAACAGGTCTTATCCTAAGGTATCCAGAGTCACTGGTCTAGTAATGTCCACATTGGGCCAGGTGAATGCAACCCTAGGTATTAAGAGGTAAAACAAATGTCCCAAAGTAACCCCACCTCCTCCCAGACACAAAGAAAATGACAGTAGACATTTATGTCTGGGTTTAAGTCCCTAGTTCTTTAATGAGAAAAGGTAAAGGGAATTGGTCTGGGCTGAGTCCAAACTCTCTCTAAACTCTCTAGGTGTTCCGAGGCATATAATCCAGTCTGCTTATCGATTTCCTCACATGGGATGTGAGTTCAAAGGGAGTAGGCAGTAGTCCCTTACTTCTTCCTGAGAGTCAAAACAGAAGGCAGATGATACTGCTCCACCACAGGGCTGTGCATCTCTGGGCAAGCCACTCACCTTTTTGAAAAGCTGGTCCCACACTATAAAATGGCATTACTAGTACTCGCTTGTCTTTTCTCACAAAGCTTCTGTGAATGCTACACGTTATAAATGGCAAAGCTTACTATAAAGAATATCATCTATGACATAAGGAGATATTACTGCTGTGCCTACCTCAAATGAATTAGTTTTTAAATTGTGATAGTATACATTTAGGGAAAGATGCTCTCAGAGGATTTGTGCTGCTGTTCTAGAGTGTGGACAGATGCATTCTTTTTCCTGGCTTTGGAGGATGCACATGAAATGGGGAAGGCAGAGCCGGTGGATATGACAAAGGTCTCAGGGGGAGCCCCCAGATATATTTCAGAGAGGCTAGGAGGTCTCTGTCTCCACAAGGTTAGGACCATACCCTTATCCAGGTTTCATACAAGGGGTTCCTCCACCATGATGTGGAATGTTGCCTCTCCTTTTCTCTTTTTCTCCTTTCTTCCTCATACTTTAGTTTTACCTGGATCACCTTACTGGTCTATAGATATTGTATCCTTACCAAATCATTATTCTCGAAAGTACAGTGGTCACAAAGTGCTGCAGCACCAGCAAATCCCATTCTCCTCTTTATATGACTAACTTTCCAGCCCTCACAGCCCTGACCCCCTCCTGTTACCTTAACCATCTGAAATTCTTTTGACCATGCCACTTTCTCTTATAATCAATTGCTGATCTTGGAATAATTTCCCCTTGTATATACTCCCTTGAATATTAAGAAATTATCTCATTCCGAAGGAAGCAGGTTCTGAAGGTTCTGGAATAGCTCTTCTTCTGGTGCTTTGCTTTCTGGTATCAGGCTGACTACTTCCTGGAGCCTTTGCGAATGCACAGGAGTCAGCAGGAGGGCCTAGGCCGCCTCTGTTCAACTCTAAAACAGAGACAGTCAAGTCTCCAGGCCTACCAAAAGATGGTCTTCAGACAACAGTGTCCTTGAAGATGGGTTCAAAGTCACAACAAATTCACAGAATTTGATATACAGCATTTGTCAATACCCCTAACAACACCTACTATACTGAAGTACAACCGTCATCATCAGAACCATAAAATAAATACTACTCTCAAGCTCTGTAACTTTAAGTAAGGTACTTCATCTCTGTGTGCCTCAATTTTAAAATCTGTAACATGAGGATAATAATCGTACATCTCATGGGGTTAACGCGAGGATTAAATGAGTTAACGCTGGTAAAAACTCTTAGAACAGTGCCTGGCACACGGTAAGCATCTGGGAAACACCCCGAGTACAGAAGCCCTTCCTCACCCAGCTAGAGCGGAGCGGAATGAAACTCTGAGCTTTTCCATCTCCCAGGGGTTCACCGGAGAACACCACCTGCTGTCAGCGCAGCTGAGGGACTACGTTGTGCCCACCCGCAAGGTGAGCGCTGGGCGCCGCTCAGAGACACCGTGCCGCGTCCCAGCCGCGGAGGCACCTCTCTGCCGGATCTGCGGCCAGACCACCCTTGGACCTCTCGCCGGTCTCCCCCCGAGAGAGTTGAGTGTTTCCGCACGACCACTTCCTAGAGCCTCCAGGCCACCCGTCCAGGCCCCGGGCCCCGGAGCCCTGCGTGCCCCACTCACCGGCCGCCTCGGGGCGAGCGTCGGGACACACCCTGGGCCGGACCCGCGCGTAGGCAGAACCTTAGTGCGCGGGGCTTGAGGAAGCCGGAAGGATTAATGGGAAACCCTTGCGTCGACCCACTGCTCCCGCGCTCACCAAGGTTCCCGAGGTCACAGACACTCTTCCACTCAGACCCCTGGTCGTGTCCTTGTCAGTATGTGGGGCCAGTCATTGCCTGATCAACGGCCCCGACCTAATTCTCCTGGAGCGGATGATCTGTTAGAGAACAGAGACGATGGGGAGAATGGGCAGCATACCAGAGGCCGTGGCTCTGCGCCTGCGCTGCAGACTCCGGGACCGCCAGGTTGTGTTCAGACTCATTTTCCTGGAGATTTTTGCAAAGCACTTTCCCTGGTGTGTGTGACGCCGAGATTGAGAAGTTGATGATAGAGGCCTGAGAAAGTTGATGCTGGAGACCCTAGAAAGGTCCTGAAGATCTTAATACATTCTATGCAGTATAGTCCAAACCAGTGATTTAGTTTTAAACAGCATACCTGGAGAGCTGGTTAAAATGCAGATTCCCAGGCTTCGCACTCGTTGGTCAGAGGAAAGTCCCAGAAACACTGCATTTTCAGGGGGCATCCCAGATAATTCTAATGCAGGTGGTCCTCAGACCATCTCTGGAGAAACAGGCTGTTTTGCACAGTCTAGATGCTTAGATGCAATTAAATGCAGGACACTTCCCAAATTCCATCAAGAGAAGTAAAGGTAAATAAAATCAGGATCCTATTCTGGTCATGAAGATTTTTACCTATGTTTTATACTAAGAGTTTTAGAATTTTACTCTTAAAGTTAGATCTTTGATACATTTTGAATTATTTTTTGTATTTGGTGTAAAGTAAGCATACAACTTCATTATTTTGTATGTGGATATCCAGTTTTCCCAGTACCATTTGTTGGAAAAGACTGTTACTTCCCAATTATGTGGTCTTAGCACTGGTTGAAAATCAGTTGATATATATGTGGAATTTGTTTTTTCTGGGCTTTCTTTTCTATTCCATTGGTCTAGACATATATCCCTATTCCGGCACCACACTGTTGAGATTACCACTGTGTAGCTTTGTGGTAAGTTTTGAAATTAGGAAGTATGAATCTTCCAACTTGTTCCTTTTCAAAATTTGTTTTGGTTTTGAGGGTCCCTTGAGATTCCATATGAATTTTAGGATGGGTTTCTCTATTTCTGTAAAAAACATTGTTGGGATTTTGACAGGGAATACATCAAATCTGCTTTGAGTAGTATTGCCATCTTAATAGTGTCTTCCAATTCATGAACATGGTATGTCTTTCCATTTACTTAGGTCTTCTTTAATTTCTTTCAGCAATGTTTTGTACTTTTTGAAGTACAAATCTTTTGCCTCCTTGGCTAAATTTCTTCTTAGGTATTTTATTATTTTTGATGTTATTGCAGATGGAATTCTTTAATGAATAGAGCAACCAGACAGATTAGTTTAAAAAAAAATAGAGGATTTGAGCAACAATATAAACCAGTTAGAACTAACAAAATATATATACAGAACATTTCACCCAACAACAGCAGAACACATTCTTCTCAAGTGAACATGGAACATTCTCCAGGATAGAGCATATGTTAGACCACAATAAAAGCATTAATAATTTTTAAAAGATTAATATCATACAAAGAATATTTTCTGATCAAAATGGAATGAAACTAGAAATCAAAAACAAAAGGAGGGGCTTCCCTGGTGGCGCAGTGGTTGAGAATCTGCCTGCCAATGCAGGGGACACGGGTTCGAGCCCTGGTCTGGGAAGATCCCACATGCCGCGGAGCAGCTAGGCCCGTGAGCCGCAACGACTGAGCCTGCGCGTCTGGAGCCTGTACTCCGCAACAAGAGAGGCTGCGACAGTGAGAGGCCCGCGCACCGCGATGAAGAGTGGCCCCCACTCGCCGCAACTAGAGAAAGCCCTCGCACAGAAACGAAGACCCAACACAGCCAAAAATAAATAAATTAATTAATTAATAAAAACAAACAAACAAAAAAAAAACAAAAGGAAAATTCATAACTATGTGGAAATTAAATAACATAGTCTTAAACAACCAATGGATCATAAAAGAAATCACAAAGGAAATTAGAAAATAACTTGAGAAGAATGAAAACAAAAGCACAACATACCAAAGCTTATGGGGTGAAGCACTGTTTTTTCAAATCCCCTAGGGGTTGGGAAGCCATTTCAGCTCTTTGGAGTTAAAACTATGGCTGGCCTCTGTACTGGCTCCTCAGCAATCAAAAGCAGTCATCAGCAATCAAAACATTAAACCCCAATTTTTAGAGTGCAAGGTCTTTATTGCCCACCACAGCACCAGCAAGCTACACCAGGAGCAAGGCCAATAGTTCCCACTGGCTGCCTGCCATAGTGCTAGGAGATGGGGGATGGTAGCCACTGCATGAAACAGTGAGATTCACCAAAATTTATCAATCTCTTCTTCAATCTCTCCTCTGGACTCTGCAAATGTTTGACTAGACCCCAGATTTCCAAAAGAGTTGCTTCACACAGTCCTGCGAGCTCAATAGTTGTTTCTATGGAGGGACTGATTCCTGGACATTGCTACTCATCCCTCTTCCATGACATAACTGTCATTTCCTTTTACAAACCATGGAATGAAGAGTGAAATGACACAGACAGATACAAGGCTAGAATTAAATCTTGTGTTCTTTAAGGGGGAAAGGGTTTCCTGAATATAAGGAGTTTAAGCGATATAAAGAGAGAAATTGGTTGGAAGAAGAGGGACAAGAAAAAAATTTTAATCTTAAAAACAGAAGAAATGCTGAGCATACTTAACGTCCACCTTTCTATGTGACTTCTTGGACTTCGTGTATTTACAATTTTTGTACTGCAGAGAAACTTAAAATCCATTTGTAAACAATTGCTGTGAATTTTGAAATGGGACTTTTATGAACTTCTACCAAACTTACCTTTAAGATTTTCCCAATTTGTATATCTGTTGCTTCATGTGAAAGAAACTTCTTAAAATGAATTTAATAAAATAAAGCGTTCTTCCTACCATACGACCCAGCAATCCCACTACTGGGCATATACCCTGAGAAAGCCATAATTCAAAAAGAGTCATGTACCACAATGCTCATTGCAGCACTATTTACAATAGCCAGGACATGGAAGCAACCTAAGTGTCCATCGACAGATGAATGGATAAAGAAGATGTGGCACATATATACAATGGAATATTACTCAGCCATAAAAAGAAACGAAATTGAGTTATTTGTAGTGAGGTGGATGGACCTAGAGTCTGTCATACACAGTGAAGTAAGTCAGAAAGAGAAAAACAAATACCGTATGCTAACACATATATATGGAATCTAAAAAAAAAAAAAAGGTTATGAAGAACCTAGGGGCAGGACAGGAATAAAGACGCAGATGTAGAGAATGGACTTGAGGACACGGGGAGGGGGAAGGGTAAGCTGGGACGAAGTGAGAGAGTGGCCTGGACTTATATATACTACCAAATGTAAAATAGATGGCTAGTGGGAAGCAGCCGCATAGCACAGGGAGATCAGCTCAGTGCTTTGTGATCACCTAGAGGGGTGGGATAGGGAAGGTGGGAGGGAGATGCAAGAGGGAGGAGATATGGGGATATATGTATATGTATAGCTGCTTCACTTTCTTACAAAGCAGAAACTAACATACCATTGTAAAGCAATTATACTCCAATAAAGATGTTTAAATAAAGCGTTCTTCAATCAGCTACAAGGGATGATAAATTGACAAATCTGGCTATACTGTCTATTGAAGGTGACTATACAAACAGGTTAAATTTTGTCAGTCATTGAGAAATTTGCAGAAGACTCAAAAACAGAAACTATGAAGTTATTATTCATTACTGCAACACACTATATGTAGGTGAGTTTTTTTCATCTTTCCCAGAAATACATTCATGTAATTAAAAATACCAATCCATTGTTTTAAAACTTTTTGGCCTATATTAAAAACTTTTTTAAAACTTGCATAATTATATGTGAAGTGAAATAAAGACTATTTCACTGGCCATTATTATTAATCATTCCATTTCAGGATTATTACCGAAAATAATTTTTCTTGTACAGAGGAGAGAAATGTTAAAAAAAATTATCTGCTCTGGATGTTAAATATGCCTTGGTAAGGGTACCCAGATTATATTCCTAAACAACATAAATGGAACCTGAGACTCTGGTTTTACGCAGGCGTTATTCTCTGCCAAGAAGACGAAGACATGGGAGGATAAACAAAACTGGATTGCTAGCAGGAAGACAGGAGAACTTAGAGTGCCAAGCTTGACCGTTGGTTCCTAGGTCCAGATCAAAAACCGCTGCCTTGAGCGGGGGGACCAATCTGACTGTTGTCATGGAGACGGCGGGAGTGGCTGGTTGCACAGGATTCCCGGCGCCTCTGTTGCGTCATTTCCCACCGCCAGCCCTTGGCTCCGTCGCCCAAGCCGGCGTTATTTGGGAGGGTGAGTGTCTAGTGGGGGTCTGAATAGTGTGTTCCGGAGTATTGGCTGACAGTACGCTTTGCCCTTTTGGAAAAGCTTTCTATGGAGATGCCCCATTGTCAGTTGTGAGGCTGCGTGCGGCACCACAACGCTCGGGACAGAGTCGTGGGAGTGTCTGGATGGATAGCTACGTATCCTGGCAACCGCCTGGCCTCCAGGTGAAGTCTCGAGTCCTATCGCCAATGCTGGGGTTTGTTCCAGGCAAGTGTGCACATCAAGGCCTTTCTTTAGCACTTGTCTGCCTTTTCCGTTCTCTTTTTCCTTTTAGGTTTCCCCATTGTGGGATCTGTGTTGCTCCCTGTTCAAGAGATCGGTTGGGACACACTCAGGATGACTGTTTCTGCCAGAGTGGTTTTGGGGACTCATGCTTTTTCTTTAATAACAACGTCATGCACCTACCTTACATCCTTAAAATGGGCTTTATAAAAATCATTTGGCCATTCTTGTTACCTCCCGGAGTAAGTAGGACTTGGGGATGAAGGCTGCAGTATCCTTTCTCGAGCTGCAGAGTGAAGGTCCTCTCCACAGAGATTCATTTTTTGTGTTGGACACTTCTCATTGTTTCTTTTAATCTCCAGGTCCCAGAGCCATAGAAATAAAGTGCTTCTCCAGAGTGAAAGCATTTTCCCCCCCAAATGGAATAGAAATTATCAGAGAGCAACACATATAGAAAGGGCAAGTATTTGTTTCGTGAAGCTTTTGTGTATTCAAGCGTGTGTAACGGGTTATAAAACGTATTACTGTGTGGTCAAAAGTAGACACTGACTTACAACGAACTATATGCCATATAGGAGGACAGAGGAGACACGTGAGACACAGGGAACTCCCTTTGTTAGGAGATAAACTTTGACTCGAGATTTTCAGATGGACAAAGTCCTCTGGTGCTAAGGAATGCTCTGAATGCCTGCGGGAAAGATTAGCATTTAGATGGTGGCACAGTATCTGAGGATCAGAGAAGCTGTAGTGACTAGTGTTTTTCAAACTTTGGGACCATTGTGAGTTATGAAATCGATTCAGTGGCTTGCAAACAGCGTTTTAAAAAAGAAAGAAAGAAATAGAATAGCAAATGTGTATACCAGAGTAGCTTATACACACAATAAGAGTAACAGCAAACATGTATAGTAGGAATAATTATTGTTTTGTGAAATTTTGGCTCAGACACACACCATACACACATAGCGGCAAGTTTGTAGTAGTTGCAAAGTAAAATGTATTTCTGAATGGAAAGAAAGCACTTCACTAGTAGCTGATTAAACTGAAATGCTTGAGGGTTATAGATGAGAATAAAGGGAAAGATGCTGGTATTCTCAGAATGAGTAAAACACAGCCATTTCAAGGATTGTGGTAGAAGTGAGGGACTCTGAAACTGAGATTCAAGGAAAGAAAAGTAACTCTATCCTTAGGGATTGAAGGTAGATACTGTTGGCTTGTGCCGGTAAGAATGTATCATACTTTATTTCTTTTTCAACTCTTCTGTGTCAGTCACTCAGCCACTAAACCAGGAAAGGGAAAAAAACTTAGAAGAATGTTAGAGATGATCATATATAATTTTTAGGATTATTTTCCTTCTTCCTCCCCCCTCCCTTCTTTCTCTTTTTGCCCCCTTTGGTAGTATGTCTTAGGAGAAGGAAATTATCCTCCTTATTAACCTTACATTTTAAAAAAATTATGGAAAGATCCAACCACACAAAAGTATAGAACTTTGTACAATTAACCCCTTAATTTAAGTTGGTATGATGACTTTGGAAATAAGTTTGGTATTAACTAAACTGAAGATATATATGTTATGAGCCCATAATTCCCTTCCCAGGTAAATTCTCAACAGTGATACATACACAAGTGTCCTAAATCATGTACATGAATGTTCATAGCTGAATAATTTATAGTAGCCAAAAACTGAAAATAACTCAAATATCCAATAAAAAGGTACAATGGATAAATAAACTGTGGTATTGAATACTACATCCACCTTTTTGTGTTTTTTAACATTGACATTTTTAAAGAGTGATGGTCAGTTGCTTTGTAGAATGTTCACAATTAAGATTTGGCTAGTTATTTTCTTATGATTAGATTATGATTAAGCATTGTTGGCATGAGTACCACATATGTATCTCCCATTGCATCACATCAGATGGTACATTATGTCACTTTGTCCCACTATTGGTTAAGTTTGATCACTTAGGTTAAGGCGGTATCTGCATAATGTTAAGGTACATTTCTCCCCTTTTATCAATATTTTTATGTCCTCAAGCATTCTTTTAAAAATTCAACATGTTATATGCATTACTGTCATCATTCTTTTGATTCTCGAATTATCCAAAATTTTGCTAATGGGAAGACCTTTAAGTCAGCTTCTGTGTCTTTTTGCTGTATTTTCAGAGACCTTCCTTGTTTCCTGGCATAACTGCCTTTCTGCTCACTATGTATTCCCCACCTGAGACTTGGATTAACTACTTCTTCAGGGAGGCCCCTCCACTTTTTTTCAGTTTGTTTGTTTGAATTAGTCCCAAATGAGGTGCACACATTGTGCTTAAGTCTTTCTCTTTTTAAAAGATAAACTTTTAATTTTAAATATTTTTAGATCTATTTAAATTTAAATCTACAGAAAAGTTGTAAAGGTAGTATAGAGAGTTCCTGAATACCCCTGACCTAGTTTCCCCTATTGTTAACATCTTATACTACTATGGTATGTTTATCGCAATTAAGAAACCAACACTGGTACATTGCTATTAACTAAACACTACACTTTATTAGGATTTCACTGTTTACCCCTCATGTTCTTTTTCTGTTCCAAGATTCTTTCCAGGATACCATGTTACATTTACATGTCATGTTTCCTTAGTCTCCTTTGATCTATGCATTTTCCTCAGGCTTTCCTTGTTTTTGATGACCTTGACCTGGTCAGGTATTTTGTGGAATGCCCCTCAATTGGGATTTTTCTAATTTTTTTTTTCTCATGATTAGACTGGGGTTATAGGTTTGGGTACGAAAGACCACAGAAGAGAAGTCCCAATCTCATCACATCAAGGATACATCTCATATCAAGGATACATGCTATTAACATGACTTATCACTGATGATATTATTCTTGATCACCTGACTGAGGTATTACTTACCAGGTTTCCCCACTGTAAAGTTACCTCTCCTTCCATATTCTATTCTTTGAAGCAAGTCACTAAGCATAGTCCATAGAAGGAGTGGGAGGAGGGGAAATTTACCTCCCCATCCTGCAGGGGAGAGTAGCTATAGAAATTATTTGGAATTCTCTGTAAGGGAGATTAGTTTTTTATCCCCTATTTATTTATTCAATTATTTATATCAATATGGATCCATTGATATTTATTTTATATTTTGTGTTTTAATATAATAACACACTATTTTATTGCTGAAATTATTTCAGCTTTGGCCATTGGGTGCTCTTAGGTTGGGTCCTATGTCCCTTTGACATTCCCCCTACCCATTTCCCCATTTTTTTTTTTTAAGCATTTTCTTACTTTCTGTCAATACAAGGTGCTCCAGGTTCATCTTGTATTTTCTCTGTCCCAGTCCTGGAGTCAACAATATAGGGTGTGCTCATTGTCACTGAGGTGTCACTGCTTCTGGGCTCTCTCAGCTGCCAGTGTTAGACTATACTATATATGTATACTAACCAATATATCCATACATATCTATAATTATTTCTGTATCCATCCATATCTATATTAAGCTAAAGGTGAATACATGCTGATGTCTCTGACTCTAATCCAATACCACGTGTATCATTTTAACCTTCCCTCTAGCTTATTTGTAACTTCCCTGCCCAATAGTGAGAAACCTGGCACTCACAGTCTTCCATCCATTTACTTATCTGTTCAACTCCAGTGTACATGTACAGCTGTTTCAGAATTTGTTTCTCATATTCCCAAGAGAAACAGATATACCAACTAGAGTGCTGTGTGAAGTTAGTTCCTTTTGTCTGAGTCTTACAGTTTCCAATCATTTCCAAATATACTTAAATCATTCCCTTTATTCTCCATCCTCCTTAGTGAGGTCATGTCATACATTTGTAACACAATTAGAATCTTTTTTCACATCTTACAATCTATCCTAAGATCCCCCAATCTCCTGGTTGGGTTTTTAAAAATTCTAATTTATTAAAGTTCATTCTTTATGTTGTAAAGTTGTTGGTTTTAAAAACTGCATAGTTTTGTATATCCAAACTACAATATGATACAGGTTAGTTCCATCACCCTAAAAAATCTTCTGTGCTTCCCCTAGTCAAATACCTTCCTCTCCCCAAACTACTGGCAACCACTGATCTGTTTTCCATCCCTCTAGTTTTGCCTTTCTAATAGAACGTCATGAATGGAATCATGTAGTATGTAGCCTTTTCGGTTTACTTTTTTCACTTAGCAAAAAGGATTTAAGATTCCTCCATATTGTGTGAATTAATCGCTCATTCCTTTTTATTGTTGGATAGTATTGGATCCACAGTAGTTGGACGTACACCGTTTGTTTATTCATTTACCTGTTGAAGGACATCTTGATTGCTTTGAATTTTTGAAGATTATGCATAAAGCATTTATAAACATTTGCATGCAAGTTTTTGTGTGGGTTATGCCTCTCTTGTTTTATTGGGGTAAAATTCACATAACATAGAATTTAACCATTTAAGTGTATAATTCAGTAGTTTTTAGTATATTCACAATGTTGTGCAACCATCACAGCTATCTAATTCCAGAACATTTTCATCACCCCAAAAGAAGTTTTGTACACACTGAGCAGTCACTCCTCATTCCACCCTTTCCCCAGCCCCTGACAAACACTGTTCTCTTTTGTCTATGAATTTGCCTATTCTGAACATTTCACATAAATAGAGTCATACAATATGTGGCTGTTTGTGTTTGGCTTCTTTCACTTTCAAGGTTCACCCATGTAACATTTATTAGCACTTCATTTCTTTTTAAGGCTGAATAATATTCCATTGTGTGTATATACCACATTTTGTTTATCCATTAATCTGTTGATGGGCATTTGAATTTTTCCCACTTTTTCCTATTATGAATAATGCTGCTGTGGAAATTCATGTATAAGACTTTGTGTGAATGTATTTTTGTTTGTTTGTTTGTTTGCTTTTTTGTTTTTCAGTTTTCTTGGGTTTATGCCTAGGAGTAGAACTGCTGGATCATATGGTACCTCTATATTTAAATTTTCAAGGAAGTGTCAAACTTTTCCACAGCAGCTGCACCATTTTACATTTCCACCAGCAATGTATAAGGGTTCCATTTCTCAACATCATTATCAATATTTGTTGAAAATCAAATTGTTTTGAGTAGAGTTGTCCTGGTGGGTGTGAAATGGTATCTTGTGGTTTTTATTCACATTTGCCTAATGACTAATGGTATTGAGAGTTATTTTATATGCTTATTGGCTATCTGCATGTCTTCCTTGGCAATATGACTATTCAGATCCATTGCCTGTTTTAAAAATTGTGTTGTGTTTTTGTTGCTGGGTTATAAGAGTTCTTTGTGTATTCTATATACTAGACCCTTGTCAGATATATTATTTGCAGATATTTTCACCCATTATGTGGGTTGTTTTCACGCTTTTCATAGTGTCCTTTGATCCACAAAAGTTTTTAATTTTGATGAAGTCCAACTTATCTATTTTTTTTTTCTTTTGTTACTTGTGCTTTTGGTGCCATATTTAAGATAATTGCCTGATCCAGTGTCCCAAAGATTTATAGTTACATTTCCTTTTAAGAGTTTTAGTTCTTACATTTAGGTCTTTGATCAATTTTGAGTTAATTTTTGAATATGTGGGTATAGGGGTCCAAATTCATTCTTTTGGATGTGGATTTGTTGAAAAAGTGATTCCCAAAGTGACTCCCCATTGAATGGTCTTGAAGCCCTTGTCGAAAATCAATTGACCATAGTCACATAGGTTTATTGACTCTCACTTCTGTTCCACTGACTTGTGCTCATACCACACTATTTTGATTAATGTAGCTGTTTAGTAAGTTTTGAAATCGGGAAATGTGAGTCTTATTTTGTTCTTTTCAAGATTGCTTTCCCTATTTGGTGTCCCTTGCAATTCCATATGAATTTTAGGATCAGCTTGATCAGCTTGTCCATATCCTAAAATTCATATGGAATTTAGATTTACACTGAGTCTGTAAATCATTCAGGGAATATTGCCTTTAAAACAATATTAAGTGTTCCAGTGCATAAGCACCAGATATTTTCCCATTTACTTTGATCTTTTTTTTTCTTTTCTTTTCTTTCTTTATTTATTTTTGGCTGCATTGGGTCTTCGTTGCTGTGCAGGGGCTTTTCTCTAGTTGCGGCAAGCGGGGGCTACTCTTCCTTGTGGTGCGCGGTCTTCTCCTTGCAGTGGCTTCTCTTGTTGCAGACCACAGGCTCTAGGCACACAGGCTTCAGTGCACACAGGCTTCAGTAGTTGTGGCACGCGGGCTCAGTAGTTGTGGCTCGCGGGCTCTAGAGTGCAGGCTGAGTAGTTGCGGCACACGGGCTTAGTTGCTCCACGGCATGTGGGATCTTCCCTGACTAGGGCACGAACCCGTGCCTCCTGCATTGGCAGGCGGATTCTTAACCACTGCGCCACCAGGGAAGCCCTACTTTGATCTTCTTTAATTTCTTTCAACAGTGTTTTATAGCTTTCATTGTAAAATTTGTGCACTTCTCTGGTTAAATTTATTCCTAAGTATTTTTTCTTTTTCATACTATTATAAATAGAATTGTTTTCTCAATATTATTTTTGGATTATTCATTGTTAGTATATAGAAATACAGCTGACTTTTGCAAATTGATCTTTCAGTTTTATCTTATCCTGCAATTTTGTTGAACTCGTTTGTTGGAATAGTTTGTGTGTGTGTGTGTGTGTGTGTGTGTGTGTGTTGTGTGTGTGGATTCTTTAGGGTTTTAGATATAAGATTGTGTCATCTGTGAATAGAGATAATTTTACTTGCTCCTTTCCAATCTGGATGCTTTTTTTTTTTTTTTTTTTCCTTTCTTTCTGAATTGCCTTGGCTAGAGCTTCCAGTACAGTGTTGAATAGAAGTGGCAAGAATGGACATCCTTGTCTTGTTCCTGATCTTAGGGGGAAAGCTTTCAGTCTTTCACTGTTAAGCATGATGTTAGTTGTGGTTTTTTTTCATAGATGCCCTTAATTAGGCTGAGGAAGTTCCCTTCTTTTCCTAGTTTGTTGTGTGTGTTATATATATACATTTATTCATGAAAGGGTGTTGGATTTTTGTCAAATGCTTTTTCTACATCTATTAAGATGAACTAGTGGTTTTCCCCCTTCATTCTGTTAATAAGGTATATTACACTGATTTTTTATGTTGAATTATCCTGCATTCCTGGGATAAATTTCACTTGGCTGTGGTATATAATATTTTAAATATGCTACTGAATTCAAGTTACTAGTATTTTGTTGAAGATTTTGACATCTGGATTCATAAGGGATATTGTTAGGTAGTTTTGGGTTTTTTTGTGATGTCCTTTTCTGTCTTTAGTGTTAAGGTACTATTGGCCTCATACAATGAATTAGTAAGTGTTCAGTCTTCTTATATTTTCTCTGAGTCGTTCCTCCATGAAACCACCTGACAGGTAAAAACAAAAAAACCACAATTCTTTGTGGCTGAGGTCTATTCTATTCCCTCTGGTACTAGTACCCGTGCTGAAAATGGGGGCTATTATCTTCAAGGCCACTGCCAAACTAGGGAGTGTAGAATGGGACCAGTTAAAATGCCATAAAGCTCACTGTTCTTACTAAGATTCAGATGATTTTCCTTGATTATTAAGCATTCCGATGGCTGCTGCAAGTTTTGGTTAATTTCTAAAATTTTAAAACAGTTGATTCTGACAGTTTTTTCCAGAATTGCGATTGTTGCTTTTGTGGGGGGACAGACTTTTGGATTTCTTTACTCTGCCATTTTCTCACAATCTCCTTTCTTTTTTTCCCCCATGCCATTTTGTTTGTTTGTTGTTGTTGAAGAAACAGGGTCATTCATCATGTAGAATTTCCTACGTTTTGCATTTGGATAATTACATATTAGTGGTATCAATTAACAATTCTTTTTTAAACAGTTCTATCTTCTGTAATCTCTACAAGCTGGTGGTTATATCTAAAGACTATATTTAGATTTAGATTCAATTTTATGACAAGAATACTGATACCTGTGGCTTTGTCCTTCTTTTTGCATCACACCAGGAGGCATATGATGGCTTGATGTCCCACTGTTTTGCTCATCAATCTGATTTATATATAATAAATGTTCCCGTCAACCTTCCCCCTAATAGTTTAACATCTTTTAAAAGTTTGGAATCCTGGTGTCCTCTGCAGAGTACTGTTCAGCAAATGTTTGCAGTTGTGTTTCTGCCCACAGGTTTTCTGGATAGAGGCCTCAGCTTGGAACTTCAGAGGTTGAAAGTACAGCTCAAATGCCTGAGATGGAGGTGAGCCTCCAAAGAAATTGCATCTTTGAAGAGAATTTGCAGTCTGAAGAGAAGCTTTAGCTTCCAGCTGCTTTCAGACATCTTCTGAACCCCTGTGTGGAGGAAAAGCTAGTTGTGCAGGATCAATCAACAGACAAACTTGACCCAGAGGTCTTTACAGCATTGGCACTGGCAAGATCAAAGAAATGGTGAAATTACTTGTGCTGAAGCAGTTTCAGATCCTCCTGAACAAGGATTTTAAAATTTGTCTCAGAACTCTGAAAATAATGAAGATTTTGTCTCTGGAGGATTTAACCCAAATGAGAAAGAAATAAGTATGGCTTATAGAAAAAATGTACTAATGGAATAAGCTTAGAAAAAGGCAGTCTGCAAGGTAAAAGTAGAAAACATAAGTTTTCCTTACCCTTCTTTAGGCACAGAGTCAATCCTAGTTAATTTTATTTTCTATTACTGCACAACTTTTCAACAAGAGTGAAAAGGGCAAAAATCAGCCAGAATCTTTAACATATCAAGTGTATTTTCCATGTTTCTTTCCACTCTCTGCCTAGATAAATGCATACTTTTTACTCAATTATAATTGTAGAATAGTCACAATAATTGTTTCAGACATTTTCATTCTATCACAAGCATTTTATATGTTGGCTGTGTAGTTTTCATAATTATTTTGATAGAGGTGGGCTGTTCCCTCGAGATACCATTTTAATACTTTGTAAATTTTATTTCTTTTTATGGCATATTTAGATTGTTTGGAATTTTTGATATTTTAATGCTTTCTTCAGGGATCATCTTTTAACCTGCGATTTGTTTTTGTTTTTAAAAGATTCTGTTTTGTAAAAAATGATTCTCTTATAACTAGTTGTTAAGAGTACTATTACTGCAACAAAATGCTGCATGATTCTGTGGTATGAGGGGCCAAATTACTTTCCAAAAAGGATATAACACTTTATACTACATGAACACCTTACTGAGGTAAAGTTTCTCCTTAATATTTTCATCTTCCTTTTTGTATCTGATTGTCACCTCCTAGTGTTCCCTGCCCAGGCATCCTATGTCCTCATGCTTCCCTCTCTGTTCCTGCCCCTGATAGCATCCAGATAACTGTTACCTGCAACCCACTCTAATAACAGAGATAGGAATTCCTTTCTCTGAAACTTAGGAATTGGGAGTTATATCTGTCCTTTTGCTTCCTTTGATAGCTTTCTTTGGAGAGAAGGTAGGGGCCACATCTGTTGTTCTGAGGGACTTGCTGGTCAGTAGTTTGTCTTCAGGACTCCATGTTCTTTTGACATCTCTGTCTTCCCAGGATTCTTCCTTCCCTCAAAATGGAGCCCAAAAGAGAGAGGCTGGCTACCATGCATCAACTGCAGGACACCAGGTAAATATGAGTTTATTCCCATCAGAAATGCCATTCCAGTGTTCAGAGCATTAACACATTTTATCTTCTCACCTTAAAATTTATGTTCCCATGTATGTACTTCTGAAATCAGATCTAAAGTTATTTGACTTATTGTGGTAAATGGTAGGTTCTGTAGAAAAAGCTCCCTCTCAACAGTACCATTCTCTAGTAATCACCTCTTCAAGTCATTGGTTTATTTATCCATCCATTAAACATTTTGTGTTAGGTTCCTGTTGCTGCATAACAAATTACCACACATTTGGCAGCTGAAAACAACACCCATTTATTATCTCACATTTTTGTAGGTCAGAAGTCAGAGCAGGGCTCAACTGGGTTCTCTGTTCAGGGTTTAATACAGGCTGAAATCAAGATGTCAACTGGAACCATAATCTCATCTGAGGCTTGAGATCCTCTTCTAAGCTCATTTAGTTTGTTAGCAGAATTCAGTTCCTTATGTATAGGACCCATTTTCTTGTTGGCTGTTGGCTGGGCATTGTTCTCAGCAACTAGAGGCTGTCCTTTGGTCCTAGCCACATGGCCCTATCACAGTGAGGCAGCTTGCTTCTTCACAGCAAGAAGGAGAATCTGTCCAGTCTGCTACCATAGAGTCTTATATAATGTAACCTAATCAAGGGAATGACTACCCCACCATAGTCACAGGAGCTATGCACACTCAAAGGGAGGAGATTATACAGAGTTAATACCACAGGAGTGGGAATCTTGGAGCTATCTTAGAATTCTACTCAATGGAATATATGCAGAAGTGTCAGGTGGCAGCCTCTGGGAAACTTTCTGAAGAAATGGCTGATCTTTGCCCTTCTTTATCCCTTCTGTTCTCCTTATAATCTTGGAGTATGAGGTCAAGTTTATACATGATGGACAAACAAGATAGAAGAGCCTGGGTCCCGACACTTTGGAATGCCATGATTGCCCTCACCACCTACCTAGACTCTGTGTGGTCCATGGTTATAAAACCCCACTGTGTGCAAAACAGTGTCACCTTGAGATTGTAGAGAACAGATTGGGAGAATGTAGATGGCTGTGATGAGGAGAGACTGCCAGCCATGAAATTAGTCAGGAGACTCACATAATTTAGGCACGAAGACCTAGATTTTAAGCTCAGATGCCTTCCCACAGTTATTATACATAAGCATGTTTCAAATGGGCTAGGGATTGGGGGAAAGAGAGCCTCCTTACCAAATAAAAAGAAACCCTGAAAATTTCTAAACTAATTAGCCAACTGTCTTCAAGCTTGAAACTTAGGTGGTCCTACAGAGCAGGAACAGATGCAGCATATCTCACTGTGGCTCACCACATTCCCCAGAATCCCCCAACAAAAATCAGGTACCTGAAGGTGACATTGTTTTGCACATGGTGTACCACATAATTTTATACTAGGGGCATTTGTCACTGTTCAGGAAGCTTGCTACTTTCATTTAAAGAAAGTTTACTCAGATTGGGCTTTCCTGATTCTGGTATTGAAAACACCAGCAGGAGGTGATATTCTCACTCAACTGTAAAAAGTGAAATAAGTGTCCAAACATCTCTGAGTAATTGCTTTGCCTCCAGCTTTCCAGTATTCTCTCCCCCACCCCCTACCCCCAACCCCAGTCATTTCCCTGCAAATGGCATGACCATTTTCCTTTTTTCTGGTCCATCTGTCTAACTTCTGATGATGCTTCCCACCGGATCACCTCCCTTCCTTCTCTCACACTTTGAATTACGTATATAAATTGATGTGGCTCCCTTTCATACCATTCTTGTCCTATGTATATCTTTTTTCCTTCCTCATCCCTCTGTGATGTTAAATGCAAAGACATATTTCAGAGTGTAAGAGCTATATATATCTGTGGACATATTTTCATGATATCACTTCATTTTCACCAGTTTCCTGTGACTCAACACAAGACACATGCATTTAAAAAATTTTCTTTCAGGCTGAGAAAATAATCTGGAGACCAAAAAGTCTATTGAAAACCAGGATGTTTCTGAATAAGACCGCCTTGGGAGTAATAATGAAAAGACCTACCAAAGATGGTCCCTGAAACCTAAACTTGAGAGAAGATGGGGAATGTAAAGAATAGGTTGGAGGACCAAGAGGGAGACCAGCAGAATATGGGATCAAGTGTCAGTTGCTAGCAAGAAAATACTCAAGAAAGAGAGGGGCTAGGCAAAAAGAAAATTTGCAAGAATATATCTTATTATACAACAAAAATTCCTATAGGAAAGAGACCATATAAGTGTGATATGACTGAAGATATTTTCAAACAGAATACGGAACTAATGAAACATAAAATGTGCAGTGTAGAGAAACAATACAAATGTAAGGAATGTGGGAAAACTTTCAGTTACTATTCTTTTCTTAATAATCATCCAAAGAGTCACCCTTTATCTTCTCATTTTGGAGAGAAATCTTCTGAATGTAATAGTTGGAAAATCTTCAGTGAGAATGTAACCTTTACTCAGCATGAGAAAATCCACAGCGGAGAGAAACCCTTCAAATGCAATGACTGTGTGAAAACTTTCAGCAGGAGTTCTCTTATTAAACATCAGAGAGTGACTCCTCTGGTGGGCCAGTGGTGAAGAATCTGCCTTACAATGCAGGGGATGCAGTTTCCATCCCTGGTCAGGGAACTAAGATCCCACATGCCCCGGGGCAACTAAGCCTGTGTGCCACAACTACTGAGCTTGCGCGCCTCAACTAGGTCTCACGTGCCGTAAACTACTGAGCCCATGCACTCTGGAACCCGCGTGCCACAACTACAGAGCCCTTGTGCCCTGGAGCCTGCGTGCCACAACTAGAGAAGAGAAAACCCGTACACCACAACTAGGGAGAAGCCCACGCACTGCAACGAAAGATCCCGCATGCCACAACTAAGACCCAACACAGCCAAAAATAAATTAAATAATAAATAAATAAATCTTAAAAAAAAACACACACACACATCAGAGAACTCACACTGGTGAGAAACCCTATGAACATAATGAGTGTGGGAAGTCCTTCAGCCAGAGCTCATCACTTATTAAACATAAAAGAATACACACTGGAGAGAAACCCTCTGAGTGCAAAGTTACAATGAAAGAAAGCCTTCTGAAATTGGTCAGCTCTTATTCAGCATCACAAATACACACTGGAGAGAAACCATATGAATGTAATGAGTGTGGGAAAGGCTTTGGCCAAAGATCATCCCTGACTCATTATCAGAGGACTCATAATGGAGAAAACGTCTTTAAATGTGTTGATTGTGGGAAGGCTTGCAGAGACCACTCTGCTCTCAGAAGTCACTACAGAACTCACACTGGAGAGAACCCATACAGGTGTAATGCATGTGAGAGAGCCTTCAGCCAGAGTTCACACCTTACCATACATCAAGTAATCCACACCAGAGAGAAGCCTTATGAATGTAATGAATGTGGGAAGGCCTTTAGCCAGAGTGCAAATCTTGCCAAACATCAGAAAACTCACACTGGAGAGAGACTGTAAATGTAGCCAGTGTGGGAAAGCCTTCAGCCAGAGTTCACACCTTACCACACATCAGATAATACATACTGGAGAGAAACCCTATGAATGTGGTAAATGTGGTAGTCTTTAGCCAGAATGCAAGTCTCACCAAACACCAAAAGAATGCTCACTGGAGAAAGACCCTGTGAATGTAGTGAGTGTGAAAAGCCTTCAGCCAGAGTTCAGTTCTTTTAAGCATCTGCCAACTCACACTGCCTAGAAATTTTGTGAATGTGATGAGTACTAATGACTTCTGGTAAATATCAGTCATCACCAGATATCAAAGATTTTAACATAAGGAAAGTTTATGTAAGATTTGACATTTCATGAAAGGTCAGCAAGTTAATATTCTGAGCAAGAGAGCACTAAATAAATTTTGTGAGATACTGTACTTGAGGACAGGTATTGTGTGGTTCTGATATTCCTTAGCAGCTTTTTCTTAGGGCTTTGTACAGTGACTCTGTAGTAAATGCTTGTATCGTTAATCGATTTTTGGTCAGATTTGTTGTACTCCCATCCTCAGAAACTTTTTTAGGCTTTTAAAAATAGGAATGCCCCAACTGGAAATAGAATCACCCAAATAAAATTGAGAAACTGCTTTTAATTAGGAAGAGCATCTCAAATTCTGTATCTACAATTTCTATTCAGAGAAGCCAGGAATCCAGGTATCTATCACATGGGTCTTCTCCACCATAACAGAGACAATACCAGAGGACCTGCAGGAGCAAGAGGATACCTTTTAAATAACTGATCCCTTTAACAGAGCAATTCCATCACTATGCTTCTCTTTACCTTCTCATCCCCAACACCACGAGGTTTTATCTAAGGAAAGATGCATGGACAGAGAGTGATTTTCAAGATTTATTTCACAAAAATAGATTGTACAGGATGTAAGCATGTACTCTTTGAAATCTATCTTCTCCCCTTTGAACATACCAGTGAGCAAGTAGAAGATTGGGAAAGACAAAGATACTAAATCTCCAAGCCTATTTCTTATTACTTTGCACTTGGTTTACAAAGAACCATGTCATTTTAAGAGATTCGGCCTTAGGTAGAAAGGGAAGATGATAATAAATCAGATTTCCCCTGAAATACCCACAACATAGAAGAATAAAACCAGAAATCACCTAAACATGATGGAACTGGGAGACTTGGTTTACTCCTTCTGTTCCTTCACAGAACTGCTCTGCTTCCTCCTTAAACTTTATTTCTATTTAGTTTTAGTTGACTGTTAATCAGTGTAAGTTCAAATACAACTTAAAATATACTCTAGATTGTATGGCATTGCAACAATTACAATACAGCCAAACATTGACAACAGAAATAGCTTCAATATATTGTACAAAAATTATTTCTCTAAATCTTTAGGTCAATATTCAGTGATAATAAATGGAAAATACAAGTTAAACTTCAATTAACTTCAATTTAAGCTACCCATTGATGGGTTAATGACATTGTGGTTATTTTGGTACAGTTCTAACAACTGGTATTTTGGGCGGTTTGAGTATGTAAAAGTCAGTAATGCTGGTTTTCATTTGCAAAATCAGTTAACAAATCCAAGAGACATAACTTCAAATAAAGTACTATATAAAATTTTCATTATAGAATCTACGATTCAACTGTATTTTTAATTTTAAAAATTCTGATTTCATATATTTAATGGGAAATTGTTAAAATGTTATATACAGGGATACTGACTGCAAAGGGGCACTAGGAAACTTTCTGTAGAGAGAGATGGGGGTGGTGGTTACTCAAGTGTATACATTTGTCAAGTCATTTACCTGTATACTTAAAAATTATACATCAACAAATATTTGAAAAATTTTTAATAGCCCATTCAATAATTTCTGTTGTTTCTCTTTCAGATAATATATTTTTTCTTTAAGATCTGTAACATTCTTTAAAAGTTTGTAAAACTGGGTCTTTATTTAAATTTGCAAATCTACAAGATCCAGATTCAAGTTCAGCAGCATCCATTTCTCTTTTTCTCTCTACACACACGTCACATGCACACATATATGTATATACATATTTCCATCTCTTGCTGCATCATTGAATATCATAAAATTTAATCATGCCTATTTTATTTTGACAATGATTTTCTAGTTTTTAATTTTCCCAGATAGGATTGCTTGTATTTTTCTTATTTTGCTTTATTTGAATGTCCATGGCAGTTTTTATTGAGGTCCTAGATACTTAATTATCAGTTCCATTTGACTCTCTCTTAACTGTTCCCAATTTCCTTGAGATGCTCCTTGTGTCATTTGCCAGGCTGTGTTCTCAGCAACATTACATTACTAACTCGTTTAATCTTCACAAGCACCTTAGGAACCACTAAGGAACAATCTTCAAAATGTACTGCGGGAGAACGCCATACCTTGTGAGGCTCTCAAATTCTGTCCATTCTTAATCAAAAGATATGAGAGACTTGTTTAGATATAAGAATCTAGAAATGAAAAGAGGCAATCCCCTAAATCCACTGATGGTGGTTTTCTCAGGCTTGTCCATTTAGGAAGGAACTGAAGACATTTTAAGTGATGCAGACACAACAACACTTATTCAGCACCAGGCACTGTGCTTTTTTCTGTGCATTACTGATTTCTCACAATAACCGATATGCTTCTCAGTGCGAGGCCCCTTAACGTTCATCACTGCTACAATGAACAACAAAAAACATCAAGGCCATACCTTACCAAGGGATGGCACCTAATTTATTTTCCATTTTAAATATGAAGGTATTGTATCTCAGAGATATTGTCATGGATAAATAGTATACAGAAGTCTATACAAAATCAGGCAGATGAGCTAGATTGTACACACAAACATACATATCCAGAAAGTACAGTGACGTAGAATAGGAAAAGAACTGGACTGGGATTAGATAAGGACTCTAATCGTAGTTTTGCCATTTGCTATTTGTGAAACGTTAAGCAAGTAACATCTTGGGGCTGTTTCTTTGCATTTGGAAAGTAGTTGGGTGCAAAACACAGCAATTAAGAATATGAGTTCTTGTAGCCAAACCATATGGGTGACCTTGGGTGAGTTACTTAGCCTCTCTGAATCTGTTTCCTCATCTGTAATCTGTAAAATGAGGAAACAGATTACATAAATCATTAATTATTTGATTACAATGTGCCAGTCTCTGAGCTTATGTTTTGAAGTAAAATGTGTTAAAACACATCTGATAAGAACTACCAGAGATAAACTTATAGTCCAATAAAATTAGATTTATTCACTTGCTACCACAAGGTCACCAGCAGAACCATGGAGCATCTCACAAAGGATGAACCAGGGTTATTGTAGCATTTTAATAGGCTCATTGCAAGGCAGGTTTGGATTAAAAAATGGACTCCGGGTCGTCTCTCTTTAGAAATCTCAAAGTTATGGTAAATGTGATATGTTGTGTCTGAAAATGCTGTATCTGAAGCTCTGTACCTGGTTTGGAAATAGAGATTGTTTTTCTTTCAAAGAGGGCTCTGATCTTCCAGGCAAGAGTGAGACGTTCATTTTTCCTGATAGGATGTCAAATAGTTTGACAGTCTGTGATTTTAGCAAACAACATTTCTCAGTATTTTTTTTTAAAGTGGGAGTAGCAAGGCAAAGATGGGGATGTCGTTGGTAAGAAAGCAGTATTTAAAGAGGATCATTATGACACTTCACAGCTGCAGTATGATTTGGGGGAAAGATTGTTTGCTATTAACTTTGCAGCAGGCTTCAATGTCATCTGAGTCTGGTTAATGGCAGGGCTGAGTTTTGCTTTTTCAGATGAGATAATACATATAAAGTGTAAGAGTGCCTGGCACACAGTATGTGCTTAATAATCACTGGCTATTGTTATTATAAAATAAAGGAGGCTGCTTTTCCTATGACACTATAATTTTTAATTAGTTTAATGTAAGTCGTAAAAAGATAATAGGAATCTGCCTTTGTCCTTTGCTTACTAGAGAACAGTGAATGCTGTAATTTGGAAGAACTTTGTTTCATGCAAATTATTCACGTAAATCCCAGTCATCGTGGAGGTGTCACATAAATCAGGACCATACTGGGAAAACTCCAGGCAAGCGATGCTCTCCAGTGGCCACGCCTAGTTCTGCCCATTTAGGATCACAGGGGTCGAATCTAGCCACGCCCCTGCCCCTGAAACAGAGCAGCCGCAGACTTGCTGGGAAATGTATTCCTTGGAGGGAGAACGAGTTCAAGGGACGGCTAGAGGCGCGCAAGCGTAGTTCTGGGACCGGGGAACACTGTCAGTGCTCCCCGCTGCGAGCTGTCTGGGGTTCCCCTAGCTCGGGACAAGTGGGTCAAGCCTCGCAGAGTCTGAAGCTTCGCTGGGGGTAGGCCTTGCTCTTTCAGAAGAAGTGGGGGCAGAGGTTCACCTTTTTACCTGTGGCTGTCGCTAACCCTTGAAGGGCCCCGGGGGAAACCAGGACGCTCCCTCTAGACCATCGGACTTGCGGTGTGTCTCCGCGGAAACTCGAGCCAGCTCGTGGGCCGTGCAAGATCGGGGTTTCAGGAGCCCCGGGGTTGCGACGGATTCTGGGCATTGGAGCCTGGCGCTAAGGGGACCATCCAGAGAGTGACAGCAGCTGGCGGGCGCTGGTGATAAAATACTAGGCCCTGCCTGGCCACCAGATGTCAGAAATAGGTAGGTGCGCTAGAGGGAGGGGCAGAGGCGAATTCTCTAAGATCCTCAAACTGGATAAGAGAAAGCCCCCTAGCCCGGACCAGGGACTCGTCTGGTGGAGGCCCAGGGTCACTAAGGAAACAGAACCAACGATAATACAGAGAACAGAGCCTTCGTGATGTCACAGCAGCCAGAGCACTGCAAGGTGGAAGCGACGACTTTGCATTAAAAGAGAGGTAAGAAATCGATGAGATCGAGTGTGAGAGTGATCTGGAGACTGAATTTGAGGAAAGATAGCTTTCCTTTTCCTCACCTTGATGGGTGAGAGGAGAACACAGGGGCAGGAGCTTTGTGTGAGAAGGTGGGAAGAAAACTTCCGGGCCTTTGTGGTGGGGTCTGTATGAGAGGGGATACTTGAAGCCTCGACCAAAATAAAATCACTCCTTGTGTTGCCTCAAATGACCCCATTTTCCACGCCAGTCTTTTATCCATCATGGCACAGAGAAAACGGCCTGGTTTAGTTAGTTTTGTAATTATCATACAGTAAAATCGTTCTGAGAGGGGCGCACGGTTCTAACATAAATATAGGTTCCTGTAACCACCACCACAATCAGGAGCAGTTTCACTCCAAACCCTTCCTTGTGCTCTCCCTTATTTTCACACTCTTCCTCCACCATTAACCCCTGGAAGTCACTGATTATTCACCATCTCTGTAGTTTTATCTTTTCCAGAATGTCTTGAATGGAATCATACATTACGTAACATTTTGAGACTGACTTCCGTCATTCAGCACAATGCCTTTGAGGTTCATCCATCTTGTGTATGTCAGTTCCTTCTTGTTGCTCAGTAATATTCCACTGAATAGATATACCATAGTTTTTTGTTTTTTTTTTTAATCCATTCACCTGTTGATGGACATTTGAATTTTTCCAGTTTTTGGTAATTATGAATGATGCTGCCCTAAGTGTTCATGTACAGGTTTTTGTGTGAAAATAGTTTTCATTAAGCCTGGTGTTTGAAGGCAAATAAGTCTGAATTTGAATCCTAGCTTTGAGACTTATTGACTGTGTGGTGACTTTGCACAAGTTACTTAACTTTGATGAGTACCTTCATCAGGGTGTTGTGAGGTTAAATGATGCAATATATGTCAGTGGCTCTCAACTCTTTCAGACTGAACAGTCCCTTTTTATAAAAAATATTTTGTAATGCTTTCATTTCTATCCTGAAATAAAGTTTATTAAATAGTAAAATTAACCTACATACTTTTAAAAGCTATATAATGCTCCAACTCTAAAATAGAGGAGAAATAAAAAAGGAACACACTGCATCTCAGGCTGATAAAATATCCAAATGTTAGTAAAATTCAGAAAAAGTACCTTGATTTAGACTGTAGTTACCTTTATACAAAAATCATTGTATATTAGCACTGGAAAAACAAACACAAAACTCTGTAGTCGTGTGTAAAAAAGAGTTAGGTTCTAGGCTCTGCTAATTGTCAACAGATTTACACCCATGTGAATGTCCTGCAGGACATTTGAAAATTGTATGGGACTATTCTATGCTGAAGGGCATCTAACATCCTGGCTCTTACACATTAAATGCTAGTAGGGGCCCTTTCCTCCAGTCATTATAAGGACCAGTTCCTGCTCATTGAGATCCTGAATTATGTGAAATATTCAGTATATTTACTAGCTCATGGCAGCTGCAAGCAGCAACGTTCTGAACCTCCAAGAGGAAATTCTCATTGCTTGGTAATTTGGGGACTGGCTCAACAGTTTCACCTTCTTCTAAACCAGTGCTTCTCAAACTTGAGTGTGCATCAGAATCACCTGGAGGATTTGTTAAAACACAGATTACTAAGACCATTGCCAGTTTTTATTCAGTAGGTCTGGGGTGGGACTTAAGAATTTGCATTTCTGGCAAGTTCCAAAGTGATTTCCAGACTGCTGGTCTAGAGACCACATTTTGAGAAGCAGTGTTCCAAACCTCTCCCTTCAAATGTTCAAATTTAGTGGGCCTTTAAAGTTTTTTAATCTTGCTTAATCCCTACAAAATTCTGTAAAACAAGGGGAGCAGATACTGTTAACCCTATTATTTTGTTACTGAAGAAACTAAGACTCAAATTGACTTGCTTAATACTTTTACAGCATTTTACTCAGATATTAGAATCCAGGGTCCTTTATCCCCAGCTGAGTGTTTTTTCCCATTAAATAACACTGCCTATGATAATAAAGCCAGTAAGTCCTATACTGTAAGAATTTAACAAGCAAGTTCTCCCATATCCTTGAAGAATAAGGGAGATGGCATTCCAGTCGTCCCTCGGTATCCACAAGGGATTGGTTCCAGGACCCCCGTGTATACCAAAATCTTGGTATGCTCAAGTCTCTTCTGTAAAATTGTTCAGTACAGTTGGCCATCAGTAACTGTGGGTTCTGCACGCATGGATTAAACCAACCTCAGATCCCGGGGGCTGGCTGTATTTTACACCACATAATGATCCATTCCTCATTTCTTACACTCTCCTAGCTTACTACTCTCTCCAGGTACACTGGCCTCCCATTCTTCCCATAGCATCCTGAAGTTATTCCCACCTCAGGATTCTGATGTAGAGATCTTGTACTTGCTGTTCTCTGGGTCTGTTCTCAGATATCTTCATGGCTCACTCCCTCTTTTTACTCAGGTCTGATCAAATGTTTCCTCCCATAAAAATTTTCCTTGGCCATCCTATCTACAATAAAGATCCTCTTTATTCCTTATCCCCTTACCTTACTCTTTTGATAGCATTTTTCACTACCTGAGCTTGTATATGTATCTTTATCTATATATGTATGTATGTATCTATCTGTCTATGCTGCCCCTTTTTTTGTGTGTGAATATAAGTTTTCAATTCATTTGAGTAAATATCAAGGAGCACAATTGCTGGATCATACAGTAAGAGTATGTTTAGTTTTGTAAGAAACTGTCAAACTGTCTTCCAAAGTGGCTGTACGTTTTGCATTCCCACCAGCAGTGAATGGAGTTTCTATTACTCCACATCTTCCCCAGAATTTGTTTTTGTAAGTGTTCCAGATTTTGGCCATTCTGGTAGATGTGTAGTGTTATCTATTTGTTTTAATTTGCATTTCCCTGATGACATATCATGGTGGAACTTTTTTCATGTGCTTATTTGCCATTCGTGTATCTTTGGGGAGGTGTCTGTTAAAATCTTGGGTCCATTTTTTTAACAGAGTTGTTTTCTTATTGCTGAGTTCTGAGTTCTTTGTATATTTTGGATAACAATCTTTTATTAGATGTGTCTTTTGCAAATATTTTCTTCTAGTCTGTGGCTTGTCTTCTAATTCTCTTGATATTGTCTTTTGCAGAGCAGACGTTTTTAATTTTAATGAAGTCCAGCTTAATAATTATTTCTTTCATGGATCATTTTGTATCTAAAAAGGCATCATCATACCCAATGTTATCTAGGTTTTCTCCGATGTTACCTCATAAGAGTTTTATAGTTTTGTATTTTACATTTGTGTCTATGATCCATTCTGAGTATTTGTGAAGGATGTAAAGTCTGTGTCTAGGTTAATTTTTTTTTCATGTGGCTATCCAGTTGTTCCAGTGCTATTTGTTGAGAATTCATCTCTGCTCCATTGTGTTGCATTTGCTCCTTTGTCAAAGATCAGTTGACTATATTTATGTGGGTCTATTTCTGGGCTCTTTATTCTGTTCCATCAATCTATTTGTCTATTCTTTTACCAATTATTTTACCATGCTGTCTTGATTACTGTAGTTCTATAGTAAGTCTTGAAGTTGGGTATTGTCAATCCTCCAACTTAGTTCTTCACTTTCAATATTGTGTTGGCTATTCTGGGTCTTGTCCCTTTCCATATAAGCTTTAGAATCAGTTTGTTTATATTCATAATATAAGTTGGGATTTTGATTAGGATTGCACTGAATCTATAAATCAAGTTGAAAAGAACTGACATCTTGACAATACTGAGTCTTCTTATCCATGATTGTGGTATATCTCTCCATTTATTTATTTCTTTGATTTCATTCACCAAAATTTTGTAGTTTTCCTCATATAGGTCTTATATATATTTTGTTAGATTTATACCTAAGTATTTTATTCTTTTCAGTGCTAATATAAATGGTATTGTGTTTTTAATTTCAAACTCCACTTGCTCATTGTTTGTATATAGGAAAGCAATTGGCTTTTGTATATGAACTTTGGAACTTGCAATCCTGCTATAATCTCTTGAGTTCTAAGAGTTTTTGTTGATTCTTTTGGAATTTTTACAAAGATGATCATGTTATCTGTGAATGAAGACAGTTTTATTTCTTCTTTTCCAGTCTGTATACCGTTATTTCCTTTTCTTGTCTTATCACATTAACAAAGACTTCTAGTACATTTTTGAAAAAGAGAGGTGAGAGTGGACATCCTGGCCTTGTAACTCATCATAGTGGAAAAGCTTCAAGCCTCTCACTATTAAGTATGATGTTAGCTGAAGATTTTTTTAAAATAGTCTTATCAAGTTGAGAAGGTTCCCCTCCATTCCTAGTTTACTGAGAGTTTTTATCATGAACGTTGTTGGATTTTTTTCAAGTGCTTTTTCTGCATCTATTGATGTGATCATATAATTTCTCTTATTTAGTCTGTTGATGTAATGGATGACATTAATTGAAACTAGCCTCACATACCTACTTTCTAAGCATTCTAAGTGCTTTACATATTAACATATTTACATATTTGTTACATATTAATTTATCTAATCCTTGTGATAAGCCTGAGTTGTAGGACTTGTTATTGTCCCTAAAATATGGGCTTCTTATTTAGTTGTGTTTTGATTTTTGGATGAAAGTAATAAAGAAGTTTCAAATAAAAGATTGGACAGATATAAATAAAAAGGAAGTTAAGCTGCAAGTTAATTTCAAAATAGACTTTAGGTGGGGGGAGGAGGGGTTCCCTGGTGGCCTAGTGGTTAGGATTCTGGGCTTTCATTGCCATTCCCCAAGTTCAATCCCTGGTCAGGGAACTGAGATCCCGCAAGCTGCCCAGTGCAGGGGAAAAATATATATATATCTATATATCTATAATATATAAAATTATTAAAAATGTAAGATATATTGACAAGCATGCAATGATCATATGCCTTTCATACTACTGGACAAAATCAAACAAGCAAAAAATAAAGATGAGGAATGTCTGGATAATTCATTAAAGTTGATTTTGTACCTCTACAAATGGAAAATACATTTTCTACTATAAAGTCCAGTAAGAATTATGAAGTTAATCATGTATATTAGGCAACCAAGAAAACCCTAATAAAGTTGCAGATTTTCAAGTTCAGTTATCTGAATCTCATCCTCATTTTAGTCTTAGCCTCTTTATTTATGTACTTCCATCTACTGTGCATCCTTTCTTTTATACCAATCCTCATGGCAGGTATTTACAGAGTTCCACAGGATAATACACAAAAGAACATCGTTTATGCTAATAGTTATATATTTAGTTGAATTATTTGTAATATTCATGATCTTGATATAAAATTTCCTTTAAAATGCAAGTAATTTTTGAAGCAAGTCAATTAATATTAAAAGTGGTTGTTAACGTTGCTCTTTTAATGATCACACAATCACTTCTTGACTATAATTTGTGTTTATCTTTCACCACTGTGTTGCAAATATGCTTATGAAGGGATTTCTCCTTTTCTTTCAGAAAGAATCTGATTATCTTTTCCTAGCCCTCTTTTATCTTCTCAGATAAAATTGATTGAGTTCACTGTCCTTTGTGAAACCATCTTTTCATGCAGTGCGTGACAGTGTAAAGCTCTGACTCACCTAAATTTCCATCTACTCCATGGGTTCCTTCATGGTTTCTGAAGGAAACTGAAGGAACTGAACTGTAAACTGAAATTTGTTTCAGTTTACAGGTTGAATATCCCTCTTAGCATTTATGCCTGTAATTATTTTAAAAGGAGATACTCACTATCAAATATTATTCTTCCAAGTATTAGGATGGTGGCTTTATCTCAACTTTTGCTTTAAGTAGTTTCTAGGGCTTAGTTTAAAAAAAAAAGTGGACAGACTAATTTTTAAAAATTGCTATCATTGTGGCATTCTCATTAAAAAAAACCACCAAACGTTCCTCATGCATATTCTATATGTCAGATACTGTGTTAAGAATTGACGATTCAAAGGTTAAAGGCTTTAGTTTATGATCTCCAGAAGCTCAAAGTCTAGTAAAAAAGACTGATGAGTTCTGTGATGGAGAATATGCTGACACAACATGGGGACCAGTCGTGAAGAAGGTGGACTCTCTCACCCAGCTGACTGGGTTGGGTCCTGGCTGTGCCACTAACTAGCTCTGTAGCCTTGAGCAAATGTCTAATCTCTCTAAACCAGCACTGATCAATAGAAATATAATACAAGCCACATATATAATTTAAATTTTTCTAGTAGGTTTTTTGTTTTTGTTTTTGTTTTTGATGCACCACACGGCATATGAGATCTTAGTTTTCTGACCAGGGATTGAACCTGCACCCCCTGCATTGGAAGCACAGAGTCTTAACCACTGGACAACCAGGGAAGTCCCTCTAGTAGTATGTTTTAAAAAGTAATGAGAAACAGGTAAAATTAATTGTAATAAGTTTTATGCCCCATTTAATCATTCATAAATTGGGGATAAAAATAGCTTCTATCTCATGGAGTTCTAATGAGGAATAAGTGATTAAATACATGTATTTAGAACAGTGATGGTTTTAAGCATGATAAGCACTCATTAAATGTTAGCTATTATTATTTTTAAGAATAATTGTTTTATTATTATAGAGGCTATGAGAATATAGATAAGGAGCCTAGAATATAGATAAGGTAATGTTAGAATTGAATCCTGAAGAATGAACAGGATTAGCAATTAGCTTAGCAAAGAGTAGGTGGTGGGAGGAAAGTTCTAGATTAAAAGATCAGTATGTGCAGGGAGACATAAATGTGATGAACACTAGGAAGTAAAAACAGTATGGTTAGAATATAAGGCATGTGGGAGTGACAAATGATGATGCTGGATTGGTAAGTGGGCCAAATCATTAAGGACCTTTATCTCAAAGGTATGAAAGAAATTTAAGTGTTTGGTCAGAATTTTTTGTATTTGAAAGGTCACAGTATCAGTGGTATTAAGGATTAGAAAGGGTCCAGATGAGAGGGCTTCACCTGATATCACACAAGTAGTCTGTAGAAAGCTGGGATTAAAACTAAGGATTTTCTGAGTCTTTAGTCTATATCATTTCTATTACACAAGGCTGCTTCCTCGGGCAGTAGAGATAAAAGAGCTTGGAATCTGGAGTTGTGGCTTATGTGTAACTTGGAGCAAGTGACTCAGTACTCTGAACCTCCATTAAAATAGAGATTCTATTATTCACTTCATAGTTTTTTTAGGAGAATTAACTATGTTAATATTGTGAGTCAGCTTGGCATAAACTTAATAAATATTAGCTGTACAACCAAAAAAGTAATCAGTTTCCTTTCTTCCAAAACGTGAAACAGTAACTCAAGAGAGAACATATGCACACGTGAGATAATAGATAAACAATATAAGGCGCTGCTTTTAAGCACTAAAGTTAGAAGTTAAGGGAGGATGAGAGGGAGATGCAAGAGGGAGGAGATATGGGGATATATGTATATGTATAGCTGATTCACTTTGTTATACAGCAGCAACTAACACACCATTGTAAAGCAATTATACTCCAATAAAGATGTTAAAAAATAAAAAATAAATTAGAAGTTAAAATAGTACAGTAAATACTGTGGGAGATCAGGAAAACTGGAGAGTTAGGAATGTCATGAAACTAATAAGTGGGGCTCTAAAGTATGGTCAAGAATTAGATGGGCAAAACAAAAAAAGAAGGACTTTTTGGACAGGAGAAGCAATAATAAACTAGTTACAATGAAGAAATAATGTTGAATGTTAGGAATACAGTTAATAAAATCATTAATTCCTCATGTTTAATGCTTGCTTTTTATATGCCCGGATCTAGGGGTCACACTGAAAACAGATGTTTAAGTGAAAATCTACATACTGAAAAGGGAAACCCTCCCTCCACAAATTCTTCCTTTCACTTGACTCAGAACATGGGCCATCAAGCTCCTACATCCCACCCCCGTGTAACGGAGCAGGACCCTATGGGGACTTCCCCAAACAGACCTGCCCCCACCCCATGTCCTTTGCCTACCTCTTGTTTGTAGAAAATCTTCAGCTTCCTAGGCCTCCTCCAAGTTCCAGAAAGTAAATTTAATCAAAGAAGTGAGAAATGCAGAAAGGAAGGAAAACAGTCAAGCAGGACAAAATAATAACAGTTTAGCCATTAAAAACGTCAAGGACATTTAGTTCATCCTTAAGGGCTATAGATAATATTCTGAGCCATGTCCTTTGAGCTGTTTTGAAGATACTGAACCCTCCCCCGTCCCAGGTGGAAGAAGTTAATTTTATGCTGCCCACAAGCACGTAGACCCAGTCCATTTGGAACCAGAAGGTTGATGATGTTGACTCCCGATTACCTCACCACCAACCAATCAGAAGAATGTCCACAAGCTGATCACACACCCCACAAACCCCTCTCCCTCACCTTGTCTTTAAAAACCTTCCCTGAAAGCCAAGACATCTGGGAGTTCAGGCCTTTTGAGCTCTAGCTACCTGGACTCCTTGCTTGGCGCCCTGCAATAAACGCTGCACTTTCCCTTCACCACAACCCGATGTCAGTAAATTGACTTTACTGCGCACGGGCAGGTGGACCCAAGTTTGGTTGGTAACACACTTTCCAAGTAGAAGGTTGAAGTATTTCATTATGGGGAAACTGATCAGCCCAAAATAAAACACTATAGGTGCCAACATTTGGGGATACTCTAACAAAACAGCCAGGTCCCTGCCCAGTAATCCTGCAGTGAAACCAATTATTCATCATGTCCTTACACACAAACACTTAACTTCCAATCAACATTTTAGTACTCACTCTCAAGTATGAACCCATAGTGAAGGACTACTAGATATGCTGACATATAATCCCTCTTTTGTCCTCTGGGCTTAATGTTTCTTGCCTTTCTATCCTTGACTGAGAATAAAAACAATGTAGGTTTGTCATTGGAAAGCCCTAAGAATTAATTTCCACCTCAAAAGAATAAATTTCCCCCTTTTTAGTCTGTCTTTTTCCCTTTAGACCTAGTTTCTGCTCTTCTTACCTCAAAGGTAAAGCAATAACATTAGCAGTTTTTCAACAAAGAGAGATTAGGTAAAAGTAATGCTTTGTGCAAGTCAAAAATCCAAATCTAATAGGAAAGTTTATTTGAAATACATTTAAATACCTCTTAATAGCCTTTAAGATAATAGTTTAAATGTTGCTTAAATAGTTTTCTCACAGGAGACTCCCTAAAAGACCATCTCTCTTTGATAACAGTTTTCCTTTCTTAATCCATGCTCATCTTCATATTTTTCTAAGTTCTGTAATTTAGCCTTTTCCCTAATCACGCTTCTCACCTGACAAGCCATTTGCTTTATTCTGTTTGATTACATTATTCTTGAATTAGACCCTTTCACACCACTAGCTTTTCCATCTTATCCTTCCTTAGTTTAGCACACCATATTTATATTCCCAATATGGAATGTTCTCAGTATTTTCAGTTTCATTATGTTGTTTCCAATATAGCAGCTTTTTTTCTCCTAGCATCAGACTCATAGTAAATTTGTATTTTTATGTCTTATAGATGGGAAGTCTAAACCTAGAGCCAAGAAATCAACAATAGGGCAGCAGGACATTCTCAAAGAAGGTTCATCCCAAGGAATAAAGATGGAAGAAATTACAAAGAGAAATTTTATATTGGGAGAAACCTGGAAATCTGGAATCAGCACATAAACGAGAAGAAATATCTGGGAAAAGATTTAGTCACCTTCATGAAAATTTCTGCCAAAGAAAGTGATATAGAATCTAATGAATTTGGGGAAAGTTTCAGTGAAAAATCAATGCTTGTTTCAGAGCAGAGTGATACTATAGAAGAGCATTGCCATGAATGTGGTACACATGGAAAAATGTTCAAACAAAACTCAGATTTAATTATACAAAGTAAATGTGTTGTAAAGAAACCTTATAAATATAGTGAATGTGGGAAAACCTTCAGAGACCACACTACTCTCATTCAACATCAAACAAGTCATACTGGAGAACGACCTTATAAATGTAATGAATGTGAAAAGAGATTTAACCAGAGTTCCCATTTAACAAACCATGAGAAGACTCATACTGGAGAAAAGCCCTACAAATGCAATGAATGTGGGAAGGCCTTCAGTTATTGCTCAGTCCTTATTCAACATCAGAGAATTCATAGTGGGGAAAGACCTTACGAGTGTACTGAATGTGGCAAGACATTCAGTCGTAGTACATAACTTACTCAGCATCAAAGAATTCATACTAGTGAGAAACCATATAAATGTCTTGAATGTGGAAAGGCTTTTAGCCGGAGCACACATCTTACTCTACAACAAAGAATTCATACTGGAGAGAAACCTTATGAATGCAACGAATGTGGTAAAACCTTTAGTCAGAGTGCACATCTTACTCAACATCAAAGAATTCATATAGGAGAAAAGCCCTATGAATGTAACAAATGTGGGAAAGCCTTCAGTGATCACTCAGCTCTTACTCAACATCATATTGTCCATACTGGAGAGAAACTTTTTGAATGTAATGACTGTGGGAAAGCTTTCAGTTACTGTTCAGACCTCATTCAACATCAGAGAATGCATAGTGGAGAGAAACCATACAAATGCAATGAATGTGGGAATGCCTTTAGTGATTGTTCAGCCCTTATTCAGCATCAAAGGACTCACACTGGAGAGAAACCTTATGAGTGTAATGAATGTGGGAAAACCTTTGGTAACTACTCAGCTCTTATTCGACATCAAAGAACTCACACTGGAGAGAAGCCATATGAATGTAAGGAATGTGGGAAAGCCTTCAGCAGAAGTACATACCTTACTCAACATCAGAGAAGTCATAGAGGAGAGAAACCATATAAATGTAATGAATGTGGGAAAACTTTTACCCAGAGTTCATTCCTTACACAACACTGAGGGTTCATACTGGAGAAAAACCTTACAAATGTGATGAATGTGGGAAAGCTTTTAGTGACCGCTCAGGGCATATTCAGCATCAGAGAATCCCCACTGGAGAGAAGCTCTATGAGTGTAACGATTGTGGGAAAGCTTTCAGTTTCTGTTCAGCCCTTATTCAGCACAAGAGAATTCATACTGGAGAGAAGCCCTTTAAATGCAATGACTGTGGAAAAGCCTTCAGTCAGAGTACAAACCTCACAAATCACCAGAAAACTCATACCATTGAAAAATCTTATAAATGCAATGAATGTGGAAAAGCCGTTAGTTACTGTTCAGGCCTTATTCAACATCAGATCATTCATACTGGAGTGAAACCTTATGAATGCAATAAATGTGGCAAAGCCTTCAGCCAGAAGACCAACCTTAAAAAACATCAGAAAACTCATACTAAAGAAAAACTCTACAAATGTAATGAATGTGGGAAAGCCTTTAGCCAGAGCACATATCTTACAAAACACCAGAAAATTCATAGTGGAGAGAAGGCAAATATACATACTGAGTGTAGGAAAACCTTTAGACAAAACTCTTCTTTTGTTCAACATGAAAAGCTTCACACTGGAGAGAAATCCTCTGAATGCCTTGGGAACTTGGCTAGTATGGAGACCTTCCCCAGGTAAACAGAAAGAGGATCCTGAAAACTGTCAACTTCAGGACTTCCCTGGTGGTGCAGTGGTTAAGAATCCGCCCGCCAATGCAGGGGACACAGGTTCGATCCCTGGTCCAGGAAGATCCCATATGCCACGGAGCAGCTAAGCTTGTGCGCCACAACTACTGAGCCTGTGCTCTAGAGCTCGTGAGCCACAACTACTGAGCCCGTGTGCCACAACTACTGAAGCCCGCACACCTAGAGCCTGTGCTCCACAGCAAGAGAAGCCACTGCAATGAGAAGCCCATGCACTACAACAAATAGTAACCCCCACTCACCGCAACTAGAGAAAGCCCAAGCACAACAACGAAGACCCAATGCAGCCAAAAACAAAACAAACAAGCAAACAAACAAAAAACCTGTCAACTTCCTAGAGTGACCACATAGTTTAGTGGAAAGAGCACTTGTTTGGGTTTTGGAAGTCCTGGATTCTAATCTCAGCTCTATTACTAACTAGGTCTATTTGTTATTTTGAGGTTAAGTTGCTTTACCTCTTTAAACTTTGGTTTACTCACCTGAAAATTTGGAAGGCCTGATTAATTTATATTTAAGGTCCACATTTATTGTTTTTTTTACTAATGCAGGCTTCTGTAGATGTGGTTCTTAAACTGTGACTTATTTACTCTACATCAAGTGTGATTCAATGAAGATATAGACCACATGCCATATATGCTATATATTACCCTTGTATTTTTTCTCCAAAATGCAACATATTATGAATATTGAAGAATATTGAGATATAATAGTATAAATTCCATGATTTATTGCAGTAGGAACATTGGGATCTTTTCTTAAGGATATGATGTTGGATAAAACCCCAGCAAAGAATGAATCGAACTGTTGGTATATAAAGCTAGCTTTCGGGACTTCCCTGGTGGTGCAGTGGTTAAGAATATGCCTGCCAATGCAGGGGACACAGGTTCAATCCCTGGTCTGGGAAGTTCCCACATGCCGCAGAGCAACTAAGCCCGTGCGCCACAACTACTGAGCCTGTGCTCTAGACCCTGAGAGCCACGACTGCTGAAGCCCGCACGCCTAGAGCCCGTGCTCTGAAACAAGAGAAGCCACCGCAAAGAGAAGCCCGCACACCGCAATGAAGAGTAACCCCCACTCGCCGCAACTAGAGAAAGCCTGCGTGTAGCAGCAAAGACCCAACATAGCCAAAAATAAATAAATACATTTATTTAAAAAATAATAAAATAAAGCTAGCTTTCCTAGAATTTATTCAAACTTAATCTTACAATGTAACTTTCTCAACTTTCTCTACTAAATTGAGTATTGTTGCCATCATCTCCCAGATGAAAAGGAACTAGAAACATGTCTTGGGCAGATTACCAAGAAAAGATGAAATTGGGAACTTCATTTGTTATTTACACACCTAAATATGTAAGGGTCATCTGAATGAGAATAAATTTTGAGTTTCAGAACATCTAGAAAAGTTCGTTGGTCTGTTGTCTGACTTCTTCCTGTGGTTATAGAGACAATGGCCTGAAAATATGAAGATTTACCTCAGAATCCTGTGATTTTAAATTCACTACCTAGGGACAGAAAAAAATCCACTTATGGAACTTATCCAATACGTGGTTTTGGAGAGTAGTCCAGACTTTCAAAGTCTGGTGTTTGTTTTGGTGTCCAAGAAAACTGTTCACACATAAGCATAAACTGTAATGGACTTGCTACACAAGCTTTGGGAAAACCTGGACTTAAGGCAGCAGTGTTTAAGCTTTTCTGAATTTATGTATCCTTTTAAGAACCTATGAAAGTCGCAGACTTTCTCACCATAAAAATGCATGACATGTTCACACAATTTTGTAAGCAGTTACAAAATAAAGTTAATAGTATTACAAATACATATACACTATACTAACAATAATTTGAAAGTGTAATGGAAAAGAGATTTTATTCACAATAGCTATAGAAACAAAAAATATTTAGGAATGAATTTAGTAAGAAATAGACAAAACCAAAAAAAATTTGAGCAGTCTGCACATTCTCTTGAGAAATAGCTCATTTGAGGGAATTGGTACGGAAAATGGTTAAGGGCACCAATTTCTCAACCTATCAGTTGTGTAACTTTTGGTCAGAGAATATAACCTCTCAGAGTTAGTTCCTTCATCTGTAAAATAATGACAAGGTTACCTGTCAAGAGTTACCTTAGAGATTAAATGAGATGATATATAAATGTGCCAGACACTTTGTGGGAAGTTTACTATTGTAATTATATAACATATATAATATTATATGTTATTAATTATTTAATATAATAACATACTGTAATATATAGTATATAATATACTACAATATACCATAATAGTTATTACAGTAAGCTATTATAGTATATTGTACATATTATATAATAACTTATGTGAACTATTTTATTATGCTGTGACCTCAATGATGGCATAAATTATAAATTATTTAGTCAGTCAAAAAATGGTAGGCTCAGAAGGAGTAGGAGATATCCTTTCTATTGAACAATAATAATAGTACCTAATGGCCCTGAAACCAAAATTGACTGGAAATGTAACTTGCCGAAGGACATTTTTTAAAGTCAGGTTTATTGGGGTATACTTGAATCAATAATTTAAAATCTTCCCACAAAAAAGGCTCTAGACACTGATAGATTTACCAGTGGATTCTGCCAAACAGTAAATAAAGAACTGTTCCATGCTTCCAGAGAGTAAGAGAGTCTGCTCTTCCCAACTCATTCTGTGTCTAGCATAGCCTTGATACAAAAGTCTGACAAGGACAATATTTAGAAAGGAAAATTACAAGCCAGTCTCATTCATGATCATAGATGCAAAACTCTTGAACAAAATATTGACCCACTGTCTATCCAGGTAAGTGTGAAAGATAATACAGCACTACCGAGTTGGATTTATCCAAAGAATGAATGTTGGCTGAAGATTATAGAATCAATCGACATTAATTAATCCCACTGAAAGATCAAAGAAGGGAATTCCCTGGTGGTCCAGTGGTTAGGACTCCACACTTCCATTGCAGGCGGCTCAGGTTCGATCCCTAGTAGGGGAACTAGGATCCCACAAGCTGCATAGCTAAAAAAAAAAAAAAAAAAAAAAGGAATATTAACATTATTTTAAAAAATCAAAGGAGAAACACATATGATCATCTCAATGGATGCAGAAAAGGTTTTGGTAAAATTCAACATACATTCACCAATAATAATACTTCTAAGCAAACTAAAAATAGAGAAGAACTTCTTTTGTTTGAAAAAGAACATGTATAAAAAGCCAAGGGCAGCATCACACTTATGGTGAAATTGTGAAAGCTATCTCAGCTATCTCAGAGTAGTAAGACCACTACCACTCAATGCTGTACTGTAGGTCCTAGCCAGTGCTGCAAAGCAAGACAAACAAAAGAGAGAATTGTAATGAAGAAATAAAATTCTTATTATTTAGAGTTATTACTACAGTATGCAGAAAATTTTAAATCCTCATAAATAATTAAAATCAGTGAGATTTAGCAAGATTGCTGGATACAAAATAAATTGTTTTTCTATGAGTTCTAACATTGAACTTAAAATGGCATTAATATCAAATACACAGGAATAAATTTAAGAAACAATGCAAAATTCTTCATAGGAAAAATAAAACTCTATTGAGTGGCATTAAATAAGACCTAGATAACTGAAGTTACATATTATGTTTATGGATTGTAAAATGATACAATATTGTAAAAATATTTACTCTTCTAAAATTGATTAATAGATTAATGTAATTCCAATTAAAATCTCAACATTTTGTTGAACTTAATAAGATCTTTCTAAATATTTGGGAATGAAAAGAGCCAAGAACAGCTAAAAGAGTCAAGAAAAAGGAAGAAGAAGAGAAAGAGGAGGAAGGGGACACTTTCTCATCCATACCCAAAAACTTCCTTTAGAGCCTTATCAACGCAGAGTGGTATTGGTTCAAGGATAGACAAATGGACCAGTGGAACATTAAAAAAAGAGCACATCTGGTATGTAATAAATAGGACCCTGTAGAAGAGTAAGGAAAGGAAGGACTTTTCAATAAATTGTGCTAGCATAATTAGATCTCTATATGGAAAATATACACCATACATAAAAATTAATTCAGCTGCATTAATTAATTTGCTGAAATGTAAAAGGCAAAAGTATAAAACATTTAGAAGAGAATATTTCAAAATCCCTGAGGACTTTGGGATAGGAGAGGGTTTCTAAAGGAATAAGACACAACAGCACTAAACATAAGGGGAAATTTGATAAATTTAAGTGAAATGAAGAACTCTGTTCATCCAAAAAAAAAAAATATATAAAATAATGAAACACAGAATGGGAGAAGATATTTCCAATATAAATAACAAACAGGAGTAGCATGAAAATATGGTATAAAGAACTTTTATGAGTCCATGACTCTATGAACTCTATGACTTCTTGAGAGAGTGAGCCAGGCAGAAGATGTTTGTCTTTTATTTAGCTTGAGATGTCAAACACAGCGTCACTTTGGCTTCATTCTGTTTCTTAGAAGCGAGTCACTAAGCCCAGCCCATAGTCAAGGAGAAGGCAATCAGACTCCACCTTTTGATAAGAGGAGTGCCAAAGAATTTGTGGAAATATATTTTTTTAAAACTACAGCAACCAACTTTATTAGAAATTAGGAAAATGCAAGTTATCCTCTAATTAAATACTACTGATCTTCCACAAGAATTACTAAAATTAATATGACAAGAAGTACTATTTGGCAAGGATGTGACATAATAAGAACTTTCATCACCACTATTGTCTAAACTGATACAACTACTTTAGAAAACAGTTGGACACTATCTAATAAGTTGAAGATACACATACCCTATTATCCTAGACATATACCCAAGAGAAATATGTGCACAAGGAGATTTGTATAAGAATGTTCATAGTAGTATTGTTTGTATAGCCAAGAATTGGAAACAACCTGAATGAACCTGTACAGTAAATTGGATAAATAATGTTGAATACTATTCAACAATTGACAATGAACAGATCAGAGCTACACACAAAAATATGGATGAATCTTACAAGCATAATTTTGTGAAAAGAAGACACAAAGGAAACATTTAGTATGATTATACTTATATAAATTTAAAAACCACAAAATTATGATATATTGTTTAGGGATGTATGAGTAGATGGTAAAATGTATTAAGAATGTAAAAAATGGTTACCATAAAAGTCAGGATTGTGGTTTTCTGGGGGGATAAGAAGAGTGTGGAAGGCAGGGTGAGTGGAAGGGACATACTGAGGGCTTCTGGAGTGCAGCAATGCTCTTTTTTTTTTTTTTTTTTTTGCTCCTGAGTAATGGTTATATCTTATAAATAAGGTTTTATTTACTTCTCTGTATGTTTTGTTTTGCAATAAAGTGTAAAACTAAGCAAAGACAAACAAGGAAGCTTTCTATGTTATCAATGTGTAAAGTTTTCCAAAATATATTGTGAGGTATCAAAAGCAAGACCCAGAACATATGAATCTATATATTTACATGCAAGTGCATAAAGAAACTCCAGAAGGTTAAGTAACAAATTAATAATAGTAGAAACCTGTGGATGGTGGAGAAAAGAGAAGGAACCAGGTAGGTGAGTAACAGGGATGGGGAGGAAACTTTTAACTGTATAACTATTTATACATTTTTGAACTCTATGAGTGTATTACCTTTTCAAAATACAAAACAACCAAATAAATACAATTTCTTAACAGCACTATTCAGAAGTCTTATAGGAAAATGTGTCCTCTTTAGAACAGATTCCCACTCACTTGGAGCCTCATGTATTATCTTCATCCAGCCTTAGCTCCAGTAGCTCAGGAGTCAAGGTTTATTCCTGGACAGTTGAAGGTCTGGAAAGTGGAACAACTAGTGATTACACAGATGAACATCTGCAGCTCTCCAGATGGGATTAGAAGTCTTAGGTGCTTAGTCCTAACTGCAGGGTCAAGCTTTAAGTCCTTGCACAAGCACTGACTAGCAATGGTGGGTCACATAATTAAACAGAAGACCCACGGTTAGCAACTCAGTCAGGTTTGTACACACACCCACAACAGGGAGCTATATAAATGGAATTCAGACCCTTTTTCTATGAACAGACCATTCCTGTTCCCTTTCAGGGTTAAACACTTGAAATTTGCTTGTACATCCACCTGTGGAAAAACTCATTTATTGTACCCTGGTAGACCATTCATTCAACATGTATGCAACAAATTGTTAATGAGTAGCTGCTATTTAACATGTACTCCTCGAGATACTGGGACTAAACCTGTGAACAAAATGGGCAAAACTCTATCCTCATGGAGTTTGCATTGTAATGGGAAATGCAGACCAATGAATAAGTAAAATGTATAGTGCAGTAGATGGTGATAAGTATGAATGAAAAAATATAGCAAAAAGATAATAGGGATGGCTTCTTTTTTCTTTTTATTGTCTTGTTATTTTAAATATGTTGAACAGGTAAGCCTGCACTGAGAAAGTGATATCTGAGCAGACCTGAAGGATATGAGGAAATGAGGTAGGCACGTGTTTGGGAAAGGGTGTTTCCAGGCAGAGGAAGCAGCCTGTGCAAAGGATTGAGGCAGGAGTATGTCTGACTTGTCTGAGGAAGAACAAGGAACTAGAGAGGAGGGTGGAGGGGAGGAGGGGAGGATGGGAGGGCTCTTGCAGGCCACTAGAAGCACTTTGGTTTCTTTACTGAACAGGAGGGAAACTCTTGGAGAGTTTCAAACCCTTGGGGAATTTTGCACTACTTCTGTGTGTAGAATAGACAGGAAAGGGGCAAGGTTACTAGAAACCGGGGGACCAGTGACAGGCCTATTGTAAAAATTGAGGTGATGGACCCGAGAAACGCCTGAGGATCTACATACTGGAAATGTTCTCAATAGCCAGCTGTGGTCACAACCACTACTGGCCACAGGGCAGGCTAAGATTATTTTCTTTTTTAAGTGAAATGAGGACTGTTTGGACTTCACCTCAAATTGTATCTTGTTGCCAGGTAGAACTGGCCTGGAGGAAAAGACAGAAGCAAATTTCCAGAGTAACGAACTCCCTCTTTATTCACAACAGGAGCAACTTCACATAAAACCTGAGGTGCTCAATCAGTAAAATGCCTTTAAAATGGTTTTGTAGAAAGGAAACAAAAATTAATGTAAAATTGTGTCAAAGGAAAAAAAAGGAGAGGGGAGGAGGTTGGGATTAACATATACACGCTACTATATATAAAATAAATAATCAACAAGGACCTACTGTATAGCACAGGGATCTCTACTCAATACTCTGTAATAACCTATGTGGGAAAAGAATCTGAAAGAAGAATAGATATATGTATATGTGCAACTGAACCACTTTGCTGTATACCTGAAACTAACACATTAAAAATCAACTATACTCTAATATAAAATAAAAAATTTTTAAATTAGGTGAGAGATTGATAGGCCTTCTAGTATGATAGCAAAGGAAATAGTAAAAACTGGTTGAATTATGGATATATTTTGAAGGTGGAGCTGATAGATGAGATGTAAGATCTGAGCAAAAGCAAAGACTCACAGATAACTGCACAGATGGAGTAGTTGTTTACTGAGATGGGGGAAGATTGGGGAGGAGAAAGTTTGGGGAGAAGATTAGGAATTCAGTCTTTGGCAATGTTAAGTATAAAATACTTGTCGAGAAGGCAGCTGCATATGTGAATTTGGAGTTTGAAGGAACAGTCCAAGATGGAAAGACATTTCCATATACGTGGTATTTAAGGACTGAGCCCTGAGAGTGCAAATGTAAGATTCATACAAGAGATAGTTATAATACAACATGTAATAAGGACTATTAATAAGATTGAAATAACTTCAGGAATCCTGGGTGTATTCTAGGAGTTTCTAAACCAGTCTTGAGGAGTCAGCAAAAGCTTCGGGGAAGAGGTAGTGGGTAATGTCTGAACTGAGATCCAAAGGACAAGTAGGAACTGGCAAATGGGAAAGGGAGAAGGAATTCCAGGGGAAATGCAACCTCGACGTCCAAAAGCAAGAGAGGACACGAAACAGTCGGGAATTCCCCTGCCCCTTTCCACTCCAACTTCTCTGTCACATTCACCCTCCTGCCGGAGGAGGGACTATAGACGTTTGGAGGGAAGTTAAATTGGAGAGATTTAACATTTGGATTTGGTGGGCAATATTTTTGTGGCTTCTAGTTACTTCTGTGTGGAGTGAAGTTCTTATTCGGCATCTAGCAGTGCAATTTCTGGAAGGTAGCACGCAGAGGCAGCCGCGAACAACAGGAGGCTTGATGTGCAGAGGCTTCCAAAAGCCCTATTCCGAGACCAACTCCGAAAACAAAAATCTTGTTTTCAGACACAGGAACTCCTGTCCCCTGTCAAAACGGATCCAAACGTTATCCAATCGGAAATGGAATTCTGAAAATCTGGCTCCCTTTCAGGCAAAGAAAAACCTCTTGAGATTTTTGACAGGTTCTTCTCAAGCGAGGGTTTCCTCAAGGCTTTGCCCCGCCGCCCCCTCCTCGGTTCCCCCTGCAGATCCTCCTGTGAGCCCAGACAAGCTTCTGAAGAAGCGGGTTCAGAGACTGAATATTTGGCGGATTGGAAACAAGCAGACTTGGAGGGGCTGCTGGAACCCTGTGGTTCTCAAGGGGACCGAAAAGAGGCCGAGTAAAGGGAGCACTGAGCTGAGCTAGGGGGGAGGAAGAAAAAGACGAGGGAAAGAAGAAAAGAAAAGAAGCCATTCTTGTGTTTGAAAACCCACTTGTGATAACGGAGTTGAATATCGACGAGGGAACATCCGTTTATAAGCAGAGTGGGCCAGCTGAAGTGTATTGGACAGGAAACCCAGAGATCGATGCATCGGAACCAACCTTGGCTGCAAGTTTTATAGCAACTCCATCGTTAAGCTGTATTCAAACAGTTGAACTAAATCTACATCTAGATCTTACATATTTCACCTTTCCTAAGGTATTTACCTTTCAAAAGTCGCCTCTCAGAGGATCAGTCTGCCATAGAAGTGTGGCACGTGAGTCCCATGTTCTAACCTTTCATGGAAAATTCTCGCCCTTCTGCTTGATAAATTAAGACATTTCTGATAAATTAAGATTCATTTGGCTGTGGCACAGTGCCCCGGGGTGTAAATATGCTCTCCTCCCGGATTCCCATCACGGGAACAATGGGAAGAACTGAATCCTTCAGTAGACGTAGTCTTGTACATGATTTCATGGAGGAGGGAGGAGGACAAATTCCACATTTACTTCCATTATGTCCTCCATTAAAGGGTCTTTAAATTATTATCTGTTTATTATGCTTTGATTAATTATGTGCAAGTAGATGCAGATATAGCACAATCCACAAGAAGTATTTTTAATACAGATTTAGGTTCAAAAGAAAAACATCAGATTTCAATGTTTATACCTGTATTTGGTACAGAGAAGCATGGTAGGAAAATCAAGAAGATACTAAATATAAAAAGATGTTGTATTCGAATAAAATTCTATGAGAGACACGGGATGGCAATAACGAATTCAAGGAAATAAAAGATCAAAGGAAAATCTTTCACAGAAGTTTAACAAGGGCTTTCTCTTCTCTCTCTTTCTCAAGAGATGTTGGTAAGTATTAAATTACTATAGTTTTAAGATTCCTTTGATATAAGCTACTCTATCCTTCAGAAAAATTGAACCTTATGAGGAAAAATGTTACATGTCCACTGAAAAAAAATGTGAGGGGGAATATCGAATTTATCAAAATTCTGTTGGGGGTTAAGAATGCCCCCAAAGCAATTGAACTGTACAAAGGAGACCGAATAAAGAGGTGCTTCCAGAGCCTGGGTAGCTCAGTCGGTAGAGCATCAGACTTTTAATCTGAGGGTCCAGGGTTCAAGTCCCTGTCCAGGCGCTATGGACCTGTGTTTCCATGGGCCAATGGTACTTAAGATTTTCTCCCAAAAAAATGTGGGTTAAACTTTGATGACTTTTACTTACCTACAGTGAGAAAACGCCAAGAAGTCAGTTACCTTCAGCCTTAGCTAGTGGTTGAGATTTGATATTCTGTTCCAAACAAAAGATGATTTTAGCAGTTTTTAATAATAGACACTTCCTGAGGAACACAGTACAAAGCCCTTACAGCCCATGAAATATAAGAAAGCTATCCCTCGAGACTAGGGTGTTTTATTTATATAGGAAGACAAATGAGTTAGAATAACTAGAATGATTCTGAAAAAAAGGAATAAAGTGGAAGAAAACATTCTTATTATTTCAAGACTTACTATACAGCCACAGTAATAAAGAGTGTACATTTTTGGCAGAGGGATAGATATATGTCGATGAAAGAGTATAGAGAATCCAGAAAGCACCACATGCAAGTACATCTAAATTATTTTTTACAGAAGTGCAGAAGCAATTCAGTAGAGGAAGAAAAGTCTTTTCACAAGATTGGGGTGGAGCAATCCATAGACAAAAGAAGCCAGCCTCAGCCTAAACCTCACACTTTATTTAAAAAGTAACTGAAAAAAAAAAAGTAACTGAAAATGGTTCATAGATTTAAAATAAAATATAAAACTTTTAGAAAAAATATGAGAAAATTTGGGGGACCTGGGGCTTGGTGGAGAGTTCCTAGACATAACACCAAACACACAATCCATAAAAGACAAATTTGACTAACTGGATTTCATCAAAATTAAAAACTTTTGCTCTGCAAAGGACTCTGTGAAGAAAATTAAAAAAACAGGCTACAGACTGGGAGAAAATATTTGCAAATCACATATCTGGCTAAGATATATCTAGAATATACAAAGACCTCTCAAAACTCCACATTAAAACAACACTCAATCCAATTAGAAAATGGGCAAAAAACATGAAAAGACATTTCACCAAAGAGGATACACAAATGGGAAATAACCACATGAAAAGATGTTCAATATCACTAGTCATTTAGGAAATATATATTAAGACCATGGTGAGATATCATTACACACCTATTGCAAGAGATAAAATAACAAATGGTAACAACTGCAACACGTTGGTAAGAATACAGAGAAACTGGATCTGTTATACATTGCTCATAGGAATGTAGAATGGTGTAGCCACTCTGAAAAGTAGTTTGTCAGTTTCTTAAAGAACTAAACACACACTTACCATACAACTCAGCAATTCCACTCCTAGGCATTTATCCCAGAACAATGAAAACTTATATCCACACAAAACCCTGTGCATTATTATTTATAGGAGCTTTATTTGTAATAGTTCAAACCTGAAAACAACCAAAATGTTCCTTAATAGGTGAATAGGTTAAAAAAGCTGTGGTCCATCTATACTATGGATTACTACTCAAAAGTAAAAAAAATGAACTATTGATACATGCCACCTTGATACATTATCTTTGCAACTTCATGTGAATTTATAACTATAAGTATAATTACTTCATGTGAATTTATAATTATTTATGATTATTTCATTGAAATAATATATTTATTATATAATATACACACTTCCTCTTCCTCATGAACTTGGCCATGTGACTTGGTTTGACTAATGAAATGTCCGTGGAAATGTCCAGTCTGACATATCAGAGAAGTTAAGAACCATTATGTGGGGAATTAGGTAGAAGAGCCCTTGGTAATCAAATCACTTGGTTCATAGATAGGTGAGTTCTGTATGTTGCTGTGAGCTTTAAATGAACTGCTGTGACACAATCTCCCACTCAGAAGTAACCCTGCAAGATAGTGGTGAAAAGAAATCCTCCCAGTGGTTAGAGCTTTAGATGGTTCATTTGATGTTCCTCTTTACATGGAGAGAGAAGTGGCCTAAGATAAAGCTGTATATGGAATCCTAGGTAAAAGGGAATGGTTGGCTGGAAGGTCAGGAATCTGAAAGGAGCAAGATTTGAAGATTAGAGACCAGAGGTGTGGAGAAATGCATGTGGATTGCCTTGTGGGAATTGTCACAATGCTGAGGATCTTTTATCATATATTAATACCTATCAGATAAAATCTACTTCAGAACAGCCACTGAACAATTAGCTGGACAGATCAACTCATCCAGCAGATGTCATCACCCTCAGACATCAATAACAGGAATTTCTTATTTTAAAATATTGTTAAAAGATTGAAGGAAGGTTTTTTACCCTCTTTTTTTTTTTTTTTTTTCTTCTTGATGTGGGGCTGAAGTGTGGTGAGTCATGTCTCCAAGTATCTCAAATGATCCCAAATACTTTAAGGTTGAAATTTCCAGTATACAAACATCTAACTGATTGTAGACAGCCATAAACCACAGCTAGCAAGAGTAAATGCTGAATGAATGGGGTAACACTGCAACCAGTGTACTGTGACAACACAGCAAAGGAAGATGAGAATTATTCATCCTAGAAGAAATGTTAGGGGAACTTAATAGACAAATCGTTTGAAGTAGTCACAGAAAATGGAGGGCAGACCGCATTTGTCCAAAACCTTTGGATCCATTGATCCCAACATTTGAACAAAAACTTGAAGGAAGCCAGGGAGTAAATCTTATAGATATCTGAGGTAAGTATTCTCTACACAGAGGGAACAGCATCAGAACAATATGTTGGACATGGTAAAATAGAGGAATAAAAGCAAAATATTCTCTAAGAGGTGAGGACAAATACCTACTTAGTCACACAGACAAGAATCCTTCAGCAGATGAGGAGTAAAAGAATCCACATCACAACTGTAGAATAGAGGTGGGAAAAAAAAACACAAAAACCCGAATCAGAGAGGACTGTTTAGAATAAGTGTGATTTCCCTTCACTAACTGCAGGAATAATCACAGATAGGGGCATGTGGAGTGTAGTCTCTGGGAGAGTTAACACTGTGTCCTGCTTGATAACAACAACAACAAAAAAAACTGGTGGCATTAGAACCATTTCCTTAATTCTTTGACCACTGTGGAACGGTCACTGTCTTTCACATCTTCCTTATCTGACTCTAAAAGGAAGAGACATTTCGAATACCATTATATAAGTGACAGTGTTTTTGAAATCACTCAGAAGTGAATGGGTGTAAAACCAATGGAAAAAAAGGTCATGAATGGTATTTTAATAAATGAAATAGAAGATATAGGAATAGAAATAGGAAATATCAGAATAAACCCATGCAGTAAAATACTGTTTGGTAGAGTTTGGCCTCTCTGTCTCTCCAAATATCTATCATCTATCTATAGCTGTATCGGTATTGGTATAGATGATTGATAGATAGAGATAGATTCAGATAGTTATCTTTCTCATTTATATATATAAATCTCTCTCTCATATGTATAAATGTGTGTATATATATATATGTATATATATATATATATATACACATACATTTGTTTGCATATTGTATTGAGTTGTGACTTAAAATGTATTTCGACACTGAGTTGCAGTCAGAAAAGTTTTGAAAAAAGACTTTCTTGAGAGGGTACAATTTGAAGATGGCAGCATCTCCCTGAGATGACCAAGATCTCGGGGTGGGGGGTCGGGGTAAGAGCCCCAAAGGAATAATGGAGTTTCGCTTTCCTTGTCTGGGGTAGCTGCATAGCTGGGCTCAGGTAGGGCAGTGCGCGTGGCTGGGACCCGAGGAGGGTCTCTGCTGGTGCGAGCTGCTAAGCTCGCCACTCCACCATCGCTCCTTAAGTTTTATTGTGGACGGGGACATGGAGTACAAGGAGAAAAAACAAACAAAAACAAAAACACACTAGCATACAAGCCTCGGCCTAGCCATGTGACTGAAGGAACACTCTACGCTCACTCTCCAAAAGCTTCCAGTACTAAAGAGAAAAGATTTACAACCTTCCAGACCGGCCCCTTCTAGCGTCATCGCAGAGGCAGCTGCAAATGAGAGCTGTGTCCAGGAACTTCCCAAAGGCTCTGCTCTCTAATATAAGCCTCGGGAAAAGGAAGGTCCTATCTTTTTAAAAACTTTATTTCTTTGTTTAGTCCAAACGGCCCCAAACGAGATACAATCGAAATTGTGACCCCCGTGTAATAATTTGAGAAACAAATTGGGTTAACTCTATTTCAGGCGCACCGTCCTGAAAATCTTGTGCCCTTGCGAGCAAACAAAATGCCTCTCTTTTATTCAAAGTGTTATCTAAGATTTTTCGACAGGTAACAGAGGAGGTGGTTAACACGTTTCCTTTCCGGTGGCAGCCGAGCTGACTCCACGACTTCCGATCTTCTCCCCGAGAAGGTCCACCCAGAGTTTTGCTCCGCGGGCTCTTCCTCCGCTCCGAGAGGCTAGCGGCTCCAGGGAGTGGGGAGGGGTGCTGGGGACGGGGTTCAATGACGAGCTTGGGCACTCTTGGGCAGGTTGGAAAATTGCAGACCCGAAGATGATGACCCGAGGTCATCTGGTTGCGGAAGAACTGATCTCCTACGTGCCTCGAGAGAGAGGGGCGACGAAAACCATCAGAAAGAAAGGAAATCGAAAAAAATGTTCAGTGCAGAAACGGTGACATAATCATCGAAGGGAACAACAGTGGCAGCCGTCCAAGACTAAGCAGAGTGGCGCAGCGGAAGCGTGCTGGGCCCATAACCCAGAGGTCGATGGATCGAAACCATCCTCTGCTATTAGAGCTTTTCCATCCCTTGCTCAACTTTACTCCAACTAGGCTACAAGCACGCTCAAAAACCGAATCAATTTCTACCTCTTCCATGTTCAACCAGTTGACATCCACGAGTTTGAGAATCCGCTAGTTTGGCTTCTTGCTTCCCACCTTACTTTGAAATCCCACCATTCTCTCACTAGGCAATTCCAAAACCCTTCTACCTATCTGAAGTGACACACTGCCCCGAATTGTAAAATTCCTTCCATCCCTGGTGTCCAGTAGAGGAGCAATGGAAATATTCCTTCAGTGGAGGTGGTCTTATATCAATATATTGTATGCGACCTCTTGGAGAAAGAGGTGATAAATTCCATATTTACTTCTGTTACAACTTCCAGTAAAGGGCCTTTCAAATTTATTATCTACTTACGATGTTTTGATTGATTGCATTCTATTAGTAAATGCAAATATAAATGAAACCAAAAGAATTAATTATAACAGATTTGTGGTTCCGTCAAGTATCAAAATTTCAGATTTCAGTGTTTATACCTATATTTGGTGCAGACTAGTATAGTAGGACGATCGAATAAAGACTTTAAGCGTAAACATACATTATATTGGCGTAAAATTCTGTGGAAATACAAATTCATGGAGAAAAAGATCGATGAAGTGGGAGATGTCTGGACCCATTTTTGAACAGTGTGGGTTTTGAATGGAAGTCGTTCTCCGAGTTCCTTAACTTAACAGCCTTAAAATGACCTTTCTTGAAAGAATCGTATTCAATCCGTGCCATTTTTATCGTTATTGGAAGGAATGGTATTAGAAATCTTAAAACGTTATTCGTTTTTTAATTTCTCAGAATGTTAGTGCCCTAGTTCACTCTGGCTTAGCCTGAATATTCAGCCGCAAATTAAATCTCCCTCTTCTTTGCTCCCCTCCTGGAGTTCCGACCCCACTGGACTAGGTGAGGATCGCGATTGGAGAGGGTGGCCGGGGCGGGGGTGGGGGTGGGGGGTTGCTGAGCGAGGGACAAAGCCGGGTGCCTGCGGAGGCGCTCAGGTTCTCGGTCGGTAGACAAGAAATCCCTTTGGCCCCCTCCGGAGCCTCGAGACCCCGCCAGGGTGCCATCGTACCTGCATACTCAAAGTGCGAACAATCGGAGGGCGACACACATTCAGCCTCGGGGAGGCGACCCTGGATGGTGGCTGCGTCCGGAGCTTGTCATCCCGGAGGCAAATGACTGACACCTACTGGCTGCAGAAAGGGAAGGGCAAAGGAAAGGAAGAAGGGCGGGAATGCCCAAGCAGCAAACCCGGCCTCCGTTATTCCCCGCTGCTGGCGCCACGAACGCCGTCTGGGCTGCCCAGGTCCACGCGCCCGGGTCTCCGGTCCCGCGCTCCCGCCAGCGCCCCGCCCCGCCCCCCGCCCCCAACCTCCACCGACTCACGCTGAGGGGCTCGGACTGCCCTCCCTACTCCGACTCCGGGGGACGGGAGGGCGGACGGAGCGGTGCCGGGGCCGGGAGCCGGAGTCTGGAGACCCGGCGCCTGCTCGACTCTAGCTCTGGGACTCCGGCCGCGCGCTTCCTCTCCAATCCCTCTCCTCGTGCCGCGCGCTGCAACCCGGGGAGGAGAGAAGAGAGGCCAGAGCGGCCAGCTTAGGCCTCAAACTAGCAGAGCAGGCTACGGGGGCTGCCGAGGTCCCGCGTGTCCTCTGTTTCCACCGGCCGCTCACTTTCGGATGCAGGACCTGGAGGGTGAGGAGCGCCCCGAGACCCTTTCACTTTGCTCGCGCAGAGATCCCAACCGTCACCGGAACACTTCGACTGCGGCTGAGTCAGCAGGCGTCAGAAACCTCGGGAGCCCAAACCCGAAGTCAAAGTCGCCGACTCCGCCTCACTGCTCCACATGGGCACTTACGTGGGCAAGCTGGGACTCTCGCCATCATCCCCAGCAGAGGGGCGCACAGACTCGTCGGAGAGGCCCTTGAACCGCCGGCCAGATCAGCCCCTTCATGAGGTCCCCCGGGTTCAGCACGTCCATCGTGCCCACCCTGCCCCTCGGCACAGACCTGCGAGGAGGCTGCCGAACGGGGATCCTACCAGTCCCAACGCGTGGGTGGTCCACGAGGCTTGGAGGCGCTTTCCCATGAACAGGTCCCGGAGTTCCATCATGGGGCCTCTTCCCTCAGACGGGTGGGAAAGTTACTTCAAGCGGAGTATCTGGTCTCTTCGGCACCCCAGGGCAATATGGAGCCCGGTGACCATCAGGCTCGCTCCTCGTGAGCGGACAGCGCCCCCCTCCACTGCCCCAGCAGAGGTAACGAACTCTGCAGGGGTCTCACCTTCTGAGAAGCCCCCAGACCCATGTGCGAAGGAGACAGTGCTGAGGGCCCTCAGAGAGTGCAAGAAGGGGAAAGTGAGGTGGGAAGAACGACTGTCCCATGAGAGCTTGGACAGTAGGAGAAGGATTCCAGAGACCAGACCATCTGCGTTTAAGCCTCTGACGAAAAATGGAGTCCTCACTTCTTTTGTGCCCAGGCCTGGGCCTCTGCAGAGAAGCCTCGACTGCTGGGGCTCAGATCACAGTTTGAATAACAGGCCCAGCTGCTCCTCCATGGACTCCTTGGCCAGCACACACACAGGTGGCCCCCTTAGCTCCCAAAGAAATGCTATTACAAGCTCTTACAGCTCTTCTAGAGATTTCTCTGAGCCTTGGAAGAGAAGTATTCCCAGTACATCACTCCAGATACCAGAGTGGCCAAAAACAAGGAAAGAACATGGTCATCCGTCTCACTCTCCAGTCCCACCGGTATCAGATGAGCCCCCAGAAACATCCGGCAGCTCTGGGCAGCAAAATCAGATTCCCCTGCTTCTATCAAGCCCTGGGAGCCTGCTGTCCCTGACTCCACCTCCTCAGCTTGGTTATGCAGTCCCTGAAGACCTGGCCTTAGGGAAGAAAGCTGGACTCCAACGGAGCAACAAAGCCAGAGAGGATACGACTGAGGTCACCACAGACTCTGTCCCTGACACTTGGTCTGCTCTTCAGCCTTCCCTGTCCCAGGGCACTGACCCTCAGCTGGAAAGCTTACATAAAATGCAGAAGTCTCCAAGTCCACTGGCCTTCCCACAACCTACCGGAGAGGCAATCAGTGTGGCCCACTCGCCTCTGAAGACAGCGAGCCTGCTGGCCCCACTTGGGTGCTCACATTCAGAGCCCCTTTCAGGCACCTCTTCAGACTCAAAATCCACAACTACTTTCATCCTTCTGACCCTTGTTTTCCCACATCACCAGTCACTGACACCACATGGCCACCTTCAACCTCTCAGGCTGCCATACCCCGAGACTCACCTGCCATTATCCCTCAGCACCCACTATGCAAAGCACTTTGTTTGGATTGATGAGCAGCCCAACTCCCCATCTTCCTGCATCTGCACCTCCTGTTGCAACTTCTGCTGACCGCATGTCAAAACCCATTTTGGGGCTCCCAGCCAAGAGTGAGATAGGAGGCTCCTCATATTCCAGAATTTCCAGCACAGCTGCAGCATCTTACACCTCCGGGTATCTCAACTCCCACCTTCAAGCCTATCTTTGGCAGCATAGGACCACTTAAAACTATGCCCGTGAGAGCTCCTTTCTCTTTCAAGCAGACCTCTCCTCCACCTACTCCTGCTTCTACCCGTCTCTTCCATGGCCTGGTCAAGGCTACCTCTGTAGTCGTGTCCACCACCCCAGCCAGCACAGCCGAAGGCTCTTTTAAGCCACCTTTGGACTTTGGTGTCGTGAATGTTACCAGTACCATGGGCAACACTTGCTCCATCCCTTCCACTTGCCACACTTTCCCTCTCGGAGCTGCCTGTGCCTTCAGGGCCAGCTTCTCCCCAGCTGCAGGCTTCACTTCCCCACTATGCCAGCGTCCAACCGTTCCTACTGTGCACACAGTCACCATCTTTAGCCAGGTTCTTCCCAGTGCTGTCCAGATATCCCCTACCAGGAGCACCGCCAATTTTAGCGCTGTGGGTAGCCCTCTGGCAACTTCAGCCCTAGTAACTACCAACCAGCCTGCATTGTCATCCAGGATCTCCAGTTCGACCGCAGCATTCACGGTTCCCTTGGAGTCAAGCTCAAGGCCACCTTTCCCACTATCCCTGGGAGCCACTCCCCAACCTGCGTTTGGGGCTGCATATGTGCAGAAGCAAGAAGCCCCCCAACCAGCCCTTGGCCCAAGCTTCAGTAGCTCTTTCATTTTTGGAAGCTCACCAGTGACCTCCTCAATCCCAACACCGACTCCAGCCCAGCCATCCTTCAGCGGTACCACGCAGTCAGCCTTTGGGGGTTTGGCACCCTCAGTCTCCACCTTTCACATCCCCGCCAGCTTCCGGCCGGCCTTTGACAGCACTCCAGTAGGTTCCCTTTGGTCAAGCTAATACGAATGGTTTGGGAGTTGTCACCCCAACCCACCGGAGTGGGGCTTGTGGCTCAGTGTTTGGCAGCACAGCCCCACGACCTTTTGACTTTGGGGGATTGGTGACCCCTATAGACTGTGAGGAGACTGGGATGGGCGTCACTGCCCCAGACATGAGCTCCAACTCTGGAGCATTCAGCACTGGAGCAGAGCCAAGTGAGACCACTAGCACCATCACACCCTTGGGAAAAGGCTGCGGCCCAAACAACCAGGGCCGGACCAGCCAGGGCACACATTTTGCCTTGGGGAAGGCCAGCATTTCTGCAAGAAAAACTATGTTTGGGGACCCCTCCATGGCTCCCTTTGCTCAGAGCACCCCTGTCACTGGATCAGTTAAGGCAGGCAGCAGCCTTGGCTTTGGGATGCCCTCTCCACCGCCCCAGGGCTCTGCTGGGAGAAGATCTTTCAGACTGTCAGCTCCTTCATTTTCCATTGGTGCAAAATCAAAATCCCCAAAGAATAGGGAGCAAGGGCATTCCCGAAGGCCTCATGCCCACAAGAAATAACTTGTGTTCCTTGCCATTCGTACTCTGATTTGGACCTCAGCATAGTGAAGTGCCTCAGTCACTTCTAATTCTCTACAGCAAAAATACCCCAGAGCTAAGGTGAGAGCTTTATACATTCACCTTGTGGTCCTAACCTACATTCTAGAGGAAAATGAAGGACTAAAGTATCTAGTGGTGATAGCAGAATGAAACTGAGTGGAACCAAAGCTTTGGAATTGAACGGAGCCTTGCCTCTCCCTCCCTACCCACTCCTTTCTGTGTCAAGCGTGAGCTCAGTCAGGACACTGCCTCCTGCTTTTTTCTCTGGGAACAGACGCGCCAGGGAGGCAAAAAGTACAACCCATATTCTCTTGCATCTTTGGGAGGAGGAGTAGATTCTCTCTAAATCTTAGCCTGCTTTTATTTGGCTCAAAGAAGTGGTTCCTTTATCTGGTCCCCCAGGAAGGCCGATTCCTCATTTCTTGCTATTTTGCTCCTCAGTTGGTTCTTGGGGCAGATTTTTTTTAAATTTAATTTATTTATTTTGGAGAAGCTTTTAATGCAATTTGACCTTGAAGCCAACTTTTCCTTGAGGATAAATGGTCTACCCATGAGAGCATCCGTGGGAGGGCCAGGGGAGGAAAAAACAGAGTGGTGCAACCTTGCTTCTTTTCTTTACACCATAGGTCATAATTCCTCCATAATTACGAGTGAGAAATGCTCAATTAGGGAACCAAAGCGTCTACTTTTCTTTTAATTTGTACCTTATAAAATCACCCTCTACCTCACATCTCTCCCAGATAGGGTGGGTAGGGCAGGAAAACTCTTGGGCCTGAGAACAAAGGGAGAAAGGGAGGAAGAGCAGATACCTAAGTTGACCTCTGTACCGTAAGCAATGGGAGGTCTATGAGTAGCTACGACACATTCCTTAGCACGTATCATCCTGATGGAAAAAAAGAAAAGGCAAGAATGACTTCCTGAATACATCTGTCTCCTGTTTTATGGATACCTTGGAAGAGAGCTAATTGGAAAAATAAGCAATCTTAAATTGGTTGATAAAATAAAAATAAATTGTTGAAATGAGTTTATGATACAGGAATTGCTATAAAACTCATATCTATTCAGAGGCAGAAAGATATTAAGAAACTTGCCCAAGCTCAACCAGTTAGTAAAGGTTAGATTTGGGATTTCAACCCTATTGGCTCCAAAGTCTGTGTTCGCTTCTCCCTCACTACAGCAAATCACCAAAGTCAGACCTCTAACCCAGGTATATACGACTCTAAATATCCATGCTGTTTCTACTTTGAAAGGCATTCCACAACCCAAGATTGCCATCTTACAGAGGGGGGCAAGAGGAAAAGTATTAGACAATTTCTACAGCTCTTTACACGATAATTTAACATTTATACAGTGATGTCTATATACCTTGTATCGTGCTTTGCACCAGACATTCAGAGGTGAAGGAAAACTTCTGCTTTGGAGATTACAATTTAGTGGGGAGACTGGTAAGTAAGCCAGTGATTCCATAACAAGCGACAGGTACTAAGGGAATGGAAGCAGGGCAGAAGGTCCTTTCTTATCTAAGTCTTGAAACTTGAATTCTGTTTTACGGTGTGTGTTCTCCAGTTCTAGCAACTGGAGAACAGGCCAAAGACAAAACACGTGCAAAGGAGGGTCTGGAAGACAGAACGCATCTATCTGGATAACTTTCAAGGAGTCAGACATGGTTTGGGAGAAGAAGGGGCAGATTATGGATATGCTTATAAACCATATCGTGCAGTGTGCACAGGGTTCCAAATGCAATGGAGAGTCATGGAAAGATTTTAAGTGGGAAAGAGACAAGCTTGGGTTTAGATTGCTCTAGCTGTCATGTGAGGGAGGAGTCAAATGGGGACAGGCTGGAGGCTTGGAAATGTTTGGGAGACTGCGGAGACACCAACAAAGATGAAAGATACAAACATTCAAACTAGGTAATTAATTACCTGGTTAACAGGGATTGTTAACCAGGTAGTTAAGAGTGGGCGTGGGGAGGCAGTAGAGAGAGGAGGGATTAAGAAGCAGGACTTGGGGACAGATTGCACCGTGTGGGCAGAGGAGATGGGCAGAATAAGGGTAAGGGGGAGTTGGAGAAGACCGACCCTTAGCCATCTGACTTGGAGGATGGAAAATGTAATTTTGGCAGAATACATGGAATTTTGTATAGACTGAGTGTGAAATGACTAAGGAATATGAAGGAAATATTTGTCATATTCAATCATTCATTCACTCAAAAAATACTGGGCGTCTGATACTGGTTACTAGGCACTCTTCTAATATTTGGGATGTTCTCAGTGACAGATAAAATTCCTGTTCTTGTGGAGTTTATGTTCTAGTAGGGGGTGTGATTAAAAACTAAACAATAAACGTAATAGGAAATAACTACCATGTGAAAGAGATTGTAACCGGCATGGCAAAAATATAGAGCAGGGTAGGAGGATTAAGACGGTGCTACAGTTTCATCTGAGCTCTTATGAGAGGTTGACATCTGAGCAAAGACTTGAATTCACTGACAGACTTAGCCATGCCAGAGTATGAGGGAAGAGGATTCCAGGCAAAGAGAAAACCTGGTGGAAGTCCCCAAGAGTGAGATGCGGAACAAGTAGAGGCTTTGGGACAAATAAATGACATGACTTGACTCATTTTTAGGATGGTTCTGGCTGCTGGCTGAGATGGGACGGTAGAGGAGTGAAAGCGGGGAGACTGGGAGGAGGGTTCTGCAGGAATCCAGGTGGGATTCAATGGTGGCCCAGACGAGGATGCTTACAATGCAAGTGGTGAGAAGTGGTCAGATTTATATATATATTTAATCGATTTGCTCTTAAAGGGGTTGTGAGGTGTGAGATGAAGAGAGGAATCCGGGATAAAGCAAAGGTTTTTGGTTAGGGCAAATGAATGTATGGAGTGTCTGGTGAGGGCTAGGGAAAGATTGGAGCATTGTCAATGTACCTTAGAATATCGAAACCTTCGGAAAAGGTGAGATCCCTTACGGGGAGGGTATAGAATATGAAAAAGAGGGCTAAATTCGTCGTTTTAGAACGGCAGGAAGTTAATGAACTTTTCAAGTGCAGTTGGTACAAGTAGCTAAACTCTTCAGAGAAAAGAAAATTGCTTCATCTCATACAATTAACAAAAATGAATTCCAGATGGATTAAGGACTCTGATAGTATGAAATAAAATTATTTTTAAAATAATTTATTTTTATAAATTATTTTAAATAGGTAGGAGGAAGGAAGCCTCACTCGGGGACTTTGAATCTGATCTTTTGGCGGGGCTCAGACTCGTCAGTTGGAGAGAGGCCCCCAAGAAGCAGAGTTCAATCAGGCCAAATGTTTTCTTTCTCTTTTTCTTTTTCCTCACTCCGAGATGGGGGAGAGTGAAATAGGAAGAATGTGGAGCTTTAAAAAATTAACGTTACTTTTCGGTTGTTTCGGTTCGTCGTGTTCCCTTTCCTTCTCCTCCCTCCCCGCCTCCCCCCGCCCCACCCCTCCGGCCCCACGGCCCCCCGGCTCCCCGCCCCGAGAATTTGAAGAAACCATTTTGTTTCCTTTTCATTTAATTGCCTACAGAGGAACAAACGAGCGGTTCGCTGGCCGGTTAGCTCAGTTGGTTAGAGCGTGGTACTAATAACGCCAAGGTCGCGGGTTCGATCCCCGTACCGGGCAAGTTGTGCCACAAGGGTTTCCTCTTAGATTTCAACACAGATGAGAGCTCTTCCAGCCTCAGGTGCACTGCGATGTCACAATTAACGTCAGGGTGAGAGACAAACCTCGCGCGGAGAACTTCAAAAAAATTTAGACATACATCTTTGATTTCCCTCAAGGTTGAAGTCCTCCTTTGAATCCCATCTACAGGGCGAAAGGATAGTAGTGAGTGACCAGCAAGGGAAATAGAGCTGCTTTGGGCATATTATTTTTCCTCTGGGTAACTGATTCTTGCAAAGAAACTGACCCTATTGGATTATTTTCGTCCAAAAATAAACTGGGAAACCATCCACACTTTCTACACTTCCACACTTGGGTCTTAACTAGTTCAGCGAAAGATGAAACACGATTTTTTTATATGATGTGTGAAAAAAAAATTTATTAATATCAACACAGTAGGAAAGAAACAGCTTTGCCAGTTGTCTCTTTATAACAGGGAAAGAGCTCCCAATGACCAAAGCTGGAACAGTTTGAACAACAGATAGTGTGGTTTTGGATTATCATCCAAAGTATAAAATACATATTCACGAGTCCATACTGATATAAATCAATCAATCAATGAATACAGGAGAGGGGAAACATTTTCCTTACAGAAGAATTCCAACTAATATAAGTAAATACTCCCCCCCACCCCCCCAGGAGATGAAGCTTAATCCCCTCCCTTCCGGAATATGGGCCATACTTAGTGACTAACTTCTAAATAGTAGAGTAGGAAGTAGGAAAAAAAAACAGGAACTTCACAAGGGAGAAAAATGGCAAACACTACCTTAAAAATGATCAAGGTTGGCATCACCAATGGTAAGCTATGCTCCTATCACGTAACATCTGCTATGATGCGATGGGACCAGTACTTTATCTCTGTGGTCTCCCACAAAAACCTATAACCCCAAACCAATCATGTAAAAAATATCAGACAAACCCAGATTGGAAAACAGTCAAGTATACTACAGAAATAGTTCATCAAAACTGAGAAACTGTCACAGACTAGAGGAGGCTGAATACAATGTAGGATCCTGGAAACAAAAGGGACATTAGTGTAAAAACTGGTGTGATATAGACAAAGTCAGGAGTTTAGTTATTAGTAAAGTACCCACGTTGGTTTCTTAGTTTTAAAAAAGGTACCATGGTAATGGAAGAAGCTAATATTAAGGGAAACTAGGTAATGGGTATAAGGCAATTCTCTGTATTGTCTTTGCAACTTTTCTAAAATTATTCCAAGATAAAAATTTAATGTTAAAAATTACGATAAGAAACATATCTCTTTGCCACCACTGAAATCAGTGTTGAGGCAAACGCCTGGTTGACAGTAGGTCCATGATAGGTAGTTGTTCAAAGCTGAAGGAATGTGATATTGATGTTTTATTTTGGTGAGGGACATGGCAGAGATATTTATATGGTTATCTGTGCTAGATGATGTATACTTGTCCTGCCAAATACTCTCCTAGAGTCCCATTCGCACACTGAAATGCAAACCAGACCAACGAGATTTGTCTTTAACCTGTAAAAGACATCTGAAATGGAGCCATCTGGTTTATGTTGAACTTGAAGTTTGGTGGGTTTCTCTCACAAAGTTTCAAATCACACCCAAAGTGTTTTCTTTCCTATCTTGGCCCTAAAATATTTCCATTTGGGCCAATAAACATCTGAACCACTTCTCTTTGTTACATCCTGCCCCACAAAACTGGGTTTATCTATCACACCATGGTCCCATTATAAAATCCAAGTTTTTCAGAAAGAACAGTGGCTAGTTCAATGTTCTTTGGTGGGTTCTTCACAGAACTCAGACTTCTCCCAGGTAATATTCATCACACCTTCCTTTTTGTTCTTAAAGACTTCATAGATTATTTTAATGCTGGGTGGATTTGTGTGTGTGTGTGTGTGTGTGTGTGTGTGTGTGTGTGTTTAAGTTTTAGGCATCTCTGATATGCATAAATGGAGGTGGTTCCTAATTTAATTTAGTCTTCCCATTAATACACATAATACCTGATACTTAAAATACAATAGGAGAGGTGTATTGCATTGGGCAGAAAATTTTAAATCATACAGATTTGATTACAACAAAGGAGTTCTTCAAATAGAAATGAGTGGAAAATGTGACCTACCTTTACAGAAGGCAGCTATAGCTGTTGAAATAAACAACAAAAGGAAACAAATTGCCTGCTATTGCAAGAGATACAGGCAGTTTCCTTACACTATTCTCTATCAGCTCAGGAAGCAATGTTGTGTACCTGGCCTAGATATAACACGCTTGTAGAAGTCTTATAGATTGAGGCTAGTCATAACCTACACTATCTGCCAGCACTCCCCAAAGAATTTGAGTAAATGAAAACAAGAAATAGATATTTTACATTATTTTCTCAAGGTCACAAATACAATGACAGGTTTGGAACAAAGAACCAATGGAGCCTGGCATCACAGTTTGTGCTCTCAAGCATCATTCCATACTGCCTCTCATTCTCAAAGGAGAGGACAACTCTCTGATATTTATGCACTGATTGTTTATTTCAGGAACTAGGACCAGTTAAGAACTTTATGACATTCTTAAGTAAGACATGTCTGCCTAAGTTTCATATTGTCTATATTTCTGTGTCAAACATCGTTCTTAACGTGTATACATTTGCTGAATTCTTACCTTCTTTTTTCCTTTTGCATACCTTTACCTGCCACATAGCTCCAATATCAATATTGGAAAGCACATTTCTCTTTTGTAAGATATTGCTTTTTCGCAGTAAGAGTAGCAAAAGGTGTGGTGAAGTCCTTCAAAGTGCTCCAGTTCATGTTATGTTTCAAGACCGATAAGCACCATCGTTTCCCAATTGCAGATTTGAAACTGAGAAATATGTCCTATAACGAAGTTGTAGAAGCTCCTAGAAGTGAAGTGGTTTGGCTACCTATTTCAAGGGTCCAGAGGCTCAGAAAGTTTTTCGTGTCTTGGCACAGCATGTAAACTTCTGTGCCTATTTCAGGCGAGAGAAAGTAAAAGAACTTGATAGAAATTCTGAGAAATAGTCCCGAGACTCTATCATTAGTCAAAAATTCTTGAGAAATGCATTGGTGAAACAGGAAAGTGACATCTACTTCAAATACTATCAGAATCAGCATGATGTTATAATTGGCTCTGTGGCTTAGTTGGTGAAAGCGCCTGTCTAGTAAACAGGAGATCCTGGGTTCGAATCCCAGCGGGGCCTTAGGAGGCACTGTTTTAAATATGGCAAATAAAAATTGGAACTAACTGGAGTTTATATGCGTTGAAGTCCTAGGAGGAGAGAGGACAGCATTAGTCCCCTTGCTTACAAAATAAATATAATATCAACAACTCTCCCAAGAACGTTGAAAGGTGCTAAAAACCCAGAATACTTGCCCTGAAATCCTGAGATGAAGATTAGAATTGCCTAGAATAATTGCTTCTTGGTCTTTCCTTTACCTTTTAGATCAGGTGTCAGACATTGCCAGTTCGGTTTTGTGTGATCTCTTCAATTATTTTTGCCTCCTAGAACTTTTAACACAACGGAGACGTTTGTTTTTCTTGATTGATTCATTGAATGGTCAACCTCTCCCCTCAGATCCCCCCAGTTTTGCGCCAGATAACTTTTTGGCACATTGAATAGCGCCTTAGAGCCATGCTTCTCAAAATTTTGTGAGCACATGAATGACCTGCCATGGTCCATTACAGTGAGGATTTTAGATTACTACATCTGCAACAGGGCCTGAAAGTCACCATTTCTACAGTCTCCCAGATGAGTGACGTCTACATTACTGTTACGTGGACCATACAGTGTGAGGCAAGGCTACTGAATTAGTGATCTAGTTTCAATGGGTGTGCTTTCAATTTCTGCACTTTCATATGTTTACAGCTATTTTCCACACCCATTACTTAATCTGGAGTTGTTTTTACTCATTTGCCTTTAGTCAAATCTAATCCAAAACAAATAAAAGAACAAGGAAAAAATTCTAATATAAATTAGAGTAGTGTAAATCAAGTGGTGTTATAACCGTTTCCTCCTTTTTTTTTTTTTTTTTAGTTTATTTTTACTGGAGTGTAGTTGCTTTACAATGTTGTGTCTGTTTCCGCTGTACAGCAAAGTGAATCAGTTATACGTACACATATATCCCCTCTTTTTCAGGTTTCCTTCCCATTTAGGTCACCACAAGCATTGAGTAGAGTTCCCTGTGCTATATGGTAGGTTCTCATTAGTTATCTCTTTTATACATAGTCGTGTATATATGTCAATCCCAATCTCCCAATTCATCTCACTCCCCTTTCCCACCTTGGTATCCATAACTTTGTTCCCTACATCTTTGTCTCTATTTCTGCCTTGCAAATAAGTTCATCTGTACCAGAAAATGAACGACCATTTATCTCTGTGGTTTCATTTGGCAATTTTAAAAGTAATTAACTGATTTCGTGCAAACTTATTATAATACTCAGTGCATGTGCCCTTTGCTACCTCAGGCTTGCATACTTTTTCAGGACATCTGGTAGGGTCAGGATTGGCCACGTTGGGGGCTACTCATTACTTGCTTTACAATAAACTTCTAATCAAATTATTGGAAAATAATAAATCATCATTTATGCTGCCAACTCGATATCAGGGAAAAAACGGACTCCAATCTTGCTAGCTGGGAAATACTGTCTCTCTTCTCTGTTTCCTGCAACCTTGTGACCAATCCAAGTTTGAGTTGCTGAGAGCAGGAGTTTTCAGCTTTGCTCTTTGTCAGACGTGCTGATGCAGAGCTGTCCTATCACGAATTTCTCACAGAGAATTCGAGGAAAGACCATGGTTTTGCTGCTGAGCACCTTCCTGATCCTTGAGGTAAAAGCTGGGAAGTGGACAAATACAGTGACGAAGGGCAGGTGAAGTGAGGAGAAAAATAAAGTATAGGCTACTACGTCAGCTGTTGCACAGATTGACATGGCTCGAAGCACAGGCGTTCCAGGGCAGTGTGAGTGACACTGGATAAGAAGTTGACTGACGACTCCCACCTCAACGTACTCGGCACAAAGTCCGGTCCCATGAATTCCCAAACACTACTCTTTTTGTCACTCCCCCCTGGGGCACAGCCCACCCCGCCCCGCTCAGCAGTCTCCTCCAGACAAGCATGCCCTCTCGGTAGTTTGGGGGTCTTCAGGGCTCTGTGTGTTATGTCCTGGGTCCTACGATGAGCAAGAGAGATGGAAATGAAAGTCACAGGGTAGTATCGGGTAGTTCCTTGTAATCACATGCCCTAGGAGCCTGAGGTTACCCTGCCTGATGTTGGGGAAGGAATTTGGACTCTGCTTTTGAGTTACGTTTGGTTATGAGTCGTAGAGTTCCTATATTCTTATTTTAACACGTTTTTCAAAAGGAGGGAAAGCAAAGTGAGTGAGTGAAAATATACTAGAAGAGAAATACTCAAAATTATTAGACTTGGGGAGCACCAAGGAAATGCCGTTTTATTGGACTTGTAAAACGCAACGTGCGTGTGACGTTTCCGTAGTGTAGCGGTCAGCACGTTCGCCTTACACGCGAAAGGTCCCCGGTTCGAAACCGGGCGGAAACAGTGCTCTGCCCAGGCTTTTGCCACTTTACCCACAAGTACAACTACTTCCTTACTACCTTGCTGCCCTCTCGAAGGTGCCAGACCTCAAAACAAAGGGCTTCCAACCTATCCTCACAGCAGCAGTGCTCAGACCTACATCTTGTTAAAGTACTTACTGGATTTTCACATTTCTGTAGGTTCCTCGGACTCCAACACCTTTTACAATGTGTGAATTATGAGTATGTCCTTCCAGTCTGTGCCTAGTGTTTTTCTCTCCGAATGGACTTTTGAGGAAAAACGTGTTCAGTTTTGGGGGGGTACAGTGTAGCAATCTTTCTTGTATGCTTAGTCCTTATTATGTCCTGTCTAACATATAGTTGCTCGTCTCAAAGGCATGGAGTATTTTGCTAAATTTTCTTCACCAGACCTTACTGTTTTCACTTTCACTGTATAGGCAAATGATTTGAAATGCAAGCAAATGGCCAGGAAGCAGCTGAGGTGTGCTTACCGCAATTAGAATTGAATAAGTGAATGAATGCCATCAGACAAACAAGGATGTAAAACAAACAAACGAAAAACAAAAGGTGATGTTTCCAGACGTCTTCCATCTCTGGCATTTTCTTTTTTCCTTGCCAGAAATATTTTCAGAAACCTTCAATATAAAATTTGTGTGTGGAGAAGGTGGAAAGGAATGGAGGAGGGGGCGGAGGAAATGAATCAGAAACGTTTCCCGTCCCCAGAAACTACACGGAGATTTCGTGTCCGGCAGAGGCCGTTGCTTAACCTCACTGTCCTTTCCTTTTTCTCCTAGTTCCCGGGGTCCGCGTTCGTACCCCCGTCAATACCCTCAGGGACTCGGTCTGCAGCCCGCCTTGATCCGGGTCTCTCTGCTCAGGTGTTTCCACAACGCGGTCAAGGCCAAGCCGCCCCTTCTCCGGAAGCCCAGGCTGCGCGCCGGGATCCGTAGGCCGAGTCGCCTCAGCCACCTAGGCTTGCCTGGGAGGGGTGGCCGCTCGCTGCCACGAGTTGTCCTTTGGGCGCAGAGACCTGTCGCTTGCGTGGGTTCAAAAGGCAGTTGCCTTTAGGCACAGAACAGTCCCGGCCGGGCTCGGAAAGGGGTGAGGGTGGGTTTACCGGCGTGTGTGTTTAGAGACAAGTCTGTGGGACAGACGTACGCGGAATGGGGCGCGGGGACCCTCGCAGGCAGGGTACCGAGGCCGGCAGGGGCTCCTCTCGGACGCTTCAGGGGCTCGGCATCCCGCTCAACTCAAGGTGCGTGCCCGGCGGGCGGAGATGGCCCGCGTTGCCACCAGGAAACCCGCCTCTTCCCGGAGTCAGGACCATGAACAGCGCACTCTAGATTTGCCGGGCTGTGTGAGGGATTTCTCAGAAGAGAGAAAGGACAGGGGGAAATGTTCTGATAGTATATTGAGCTGGTGGTGTGTGTGTTTTAGGCACCGATTTTCTTATTTACAAAAACACATGAAGTACCGCATACAGTATTTCTACTTGATGGTTATGGAAGAAATGTTCACACATTAAGATATGGGGAAGTCATTATGGCTTACATATGATTTAACTAAAACTTAACCCTGACTAGAACAGCCTGTTTTGCGACCTATTAAACATACCTTTTACATCTGCTTTAACCATTAAAAAAAAAACAAAAACCAAAACATACCATTACATCTGCTTTAACCATTTAACTTTTACCATTACCAGAAGTAAAAATGTCTATTTTAAAGATGGAGATTAAACGCCTCCCTTCCTGGGACGCCAGTGCCAGTAGTACTTCCTCTCTACAGGGACCCTGGCTCTTGTCCCTCGTGGACTAAGGGGAGTCCCATGATCTGAATGCCTGGGAGTTTTCTCAAATGTTTGGGGGGATTTTAGCTGGCTTTTGCTTAGATTAGGTCAGACTAGATCTCAGATGCTGTGAACTTTGAGAGGACAAAAGTATGACAGACAGAAAGCAGTGTTTCTAAAAGAGTTGCCTATCACCTAAACATCTGATGGCTATTTTATTATGTGGCCCTGAAGATTATGGCCTGAAATCCTCTCCATGGCCACTCCTATGTCTTCAGCTTCATTTTGTACCTCACTGCCCCCTCTCTCCCAACCACACTGTCCTAGTTGCAAGCAGTTCCTCTTATTTCCCAGGGATGTGTGCACATATTATTCGTTCTACCTCAAATACTTCTCTATACCTAGTGAACATCTCCTCAACCTTGAAACTTGACCTCCACCATTACTCCTTCAGATAAAACTTTCTAAGTAAATCTTCACATTTCTGTTAGCACTGTACACCTCTCTTTTATTGCAAAAGCCAGTTAGGTGAAAGATGGCAAAGCTGGGATGAGACAGCATTGCATTCTGGATTCCAAGTTTGTGCCGTCAAGAACATTACCATACCGTGTCTCTCTCTCAACATCCAAGATCCTTCTCTCGAGGCAGTTGTACATTTTGAGGCGTCTCTTTTGCCCAATTTGAAAACTAAACTAAACATACAACCAAATTGTCTAAAAAGAGCATGTCTGTGTGTTTGAAATGTATGTGGTATTAAATCAGTTCCTAACTTCCCACATTCTGTGTCAAATTTGATTTCTGGAATGTGTGTACCTTTACTGAATGACTGAATTCTTGCCTCTTTTTGCCTTTACCGTTGACTTTTGCATGCTTTTATCCGATGCATGGTTTATCACAGAATTTGCCCATGATTCTCCCTCTTAGTGAGGCTTACTCTTTTAACAGTAAGAGGAAAAGATGTGATTCTTACAGCCGAATGCATTTCCAAACCAAATAAATGTGCACTACTTTATAACACTTAATTAAAGAGAATACAGGGCAGTCATTAGTCATCCGCGCACACATCCTCAGGGTCCAATAGAAGTACGTAAGAATATATGACGCGGGTGGAAGCATGGCAGATCAACAGATTGACTGCAAAAATTAGCAAAGAGCACTCGCAGGCGAAAACTTGCTTTCAGGGAATGACATTCTTGCTATCACGTATGGAATGTTCTAAGGGTTACAATTCTTATGATTTTAAATATAGAAATTGAAAACAACGTTGTATTATGTACACTCACCGCAAATTACATGAATCTGTCGGAGTCAAAGGTTTTGCGGTTATTTCTATCCTCATTCCGGAACCAGCGACTTCGGAGGTCTCATTTAATGAAACAGGCATACTTAAGCGCTTGTTTCGTGTGGGGGCCAGTGGCGCGATGGATAACGCGTCTGACTACGGATCAGAAGAGTCCAGGTTCGACTCCTGGCTGGCTCGGAACCCTTTTGACACCCAATCGCCTTGCAATTGACACGCCGACCAGTTCTTCAAACTTTCTCGGATCACAATGACGTGCTGGGAAAAGCTCCCTCACCTTGCTTCTTGTTGCCCCACAGGGCAATCAATCCCGCCTCTTGCGCAACTCGGAAGGACCCTTCAAAGGCGATCACAGGAACGTTCACAATCTAACGTTTTCTGGTTTCAATCTCATACCGCAAATATGGAGAAAGGATCCCACAGAGACACCTATACACAGATTCAAATCAAAGAGGCTTTAAGAAAACAGAAGAGGAGGAGGAAGAACAAGAAGAAAGAAAGAAACAATGTGGATCTACGAGTGTCTTCACCAATATTAGCCTCACTGGTTTACCCCTCAACCCCTTCCGAATAGAAAGACAAGAGGCTTTGACTGAGGCAATGGTAAATCCAGAAAAGCCGGGCTTGCGCGGACCGGATAGCGCAGCTGGTCCTGACCACCACGCACTCAAGATTCCAGGCCGCAGCTTGCTTCCCAGCACCGCGACTTCCAGAAGAGCGCTGGTTCGACAGTTCCAAAACGAGGGGGTAACGCGAGTGACGTGTTGGTTTTTTTTTTTTTTTTTTTTTCTTTCTTTTCTTTAAGTAACCTGAGCTTTGTAAGTCTCAGCTAGAGACGTGTAACCACCTTGGGTGGCAAGGAGTAAAAGCGACCGTGGCCAGTACGGGGATCGAACCCGCGACCTTGGCGTTATTAGCACCACGCTCTAACCAACTGAGCTAACCGGCCGCGACAGAGCACAGCTTTTCGCTTAAAACTTTTAACCACCGTTTCCCGCAGTACCTCTTCGGGCAAAGACAAACGTTTACTTTCCATGGTCCTCGGATACCTAGCTGCTCCATGTGTAACCCACCAAAGATCTGCTGTGCCCTCTACACAGAAAGCCAAACTCGGACAGCAGCCCTTTGTCCAAAAGGAAGCCTTGGGTTGCACGGCGCCAAGCAAGGGACTGCGAGACAAGTCTCACGTCCACTCCGCCTTCGTCTTTGAGATGCGGGTGTTTTTAAAGGGGGGGGAACAAAGAAGCTGGCATTGACCACCGACTTCTGACATTTCGGAATCATTGCTTCAGGAGTCAGGATGTTTCCGGTTTACCATTCTCTGGCCAGGTGGTCCACGGCTCGGGGATCTCTTAGCTCAACTTGCCCTGCAGAAACAAACTGACTTTGGACGTTAGTGATGACATCTATAACAGCAATTTTACTACATTAACGATGTTATCAACAACAGCAATTTTAGTCTGACTCTGGTTGATTAGTGCTCAGTTGGCACAGAATTGAGGTCAGAGGGGACAAGAAAGGACGGCCTGGCAGACCAGTGGGCATTTCCCCCTCTCCGTCGTCCCTCGGTTTCTGTCGGTCAAACACTGCCCCGGCACAGAATGGGCAGCTGCCAGAGTTCAAGGGCACCGAATCCCGGTTACTTTTCTGCGATCATGTTCTGGCACCTAAGAGATGGTGATCACAGAACTTCCTAAGGTCACATAACCCACATAGGACAAAATCGAGCAATTTTCAGAAATCTACTGTACCCGGACGCTGCCTAAAATGTCTGTCCTGCCTTTGGAAAGGAATTCTTCGCTTAAGGGTAGTATTTGCCTGGTGTGACTCATTGACTTTAGTATTATTGGTTTTAATACAAAAGCGCAGTAACCCCGATCATTTCCTGGAAGAGAGAAGCAATTCAACGTGGCCGAACCTGGGCTAGCCAGAAAGTCTCTTCTCTCTTAGACACACCAGCGGGGGGGCGTGGGGGTGGGTGGGGGTGGGTGGGGGGGGTGGGTGGGGGTGGGGGGGGTGGGGGGGGAATAAACACAAGCAGGGGAAGCGCAGTTTCCGTAGTGTAGTGGTTATCACGTTCGCCTCACACGCGAAAGGTCCCCGGTTCGAAACTGGGCGGAAACATCTCACCTCTCCGGAGTCTGCTTTTTGAAGCATCCTCCTGAACCTCTCAGGAACCTTCCGAGAAACCAGGTAGGTGAGGCGGCTCCCGGACGCCGACCAAGTCTCACCCGGAAACCTGGGGGACTCCGCGAGCATCGACAATCGGACCCGTCGGAATATCCTTCAGGCACCATATTCCGTCTTGTATGACAGAGCCTGCACTCACTCCTAGTTCAGGGGCTGACTGCCAGCCATTTACACAACAGCACATATTCCATGGATTCCCCCGGCCGTTGGCCGACAGCTTCCTCCAAAAACGTCGGCTTCCTCTTTCACGTCCAGGAATACGACTGAAAACCAGTGTGCCTTCTTTCCCTCTGGTTTTCTTTCAAGAGAAAGCGTCTCATTCTGTTTATTAAGGGTGGAAAGCAACAACAACAACCAAATTCTCCTGAGAGAAGCTATACTTGGAACTTAACCTTTTAAAGGGGTTGGGGGGTGGGGGCGGGGAGGGAGAAAGGGCGCAAGAGGAACGAAAGAAGAGAAGAACGCCTTGGTGCTCTGTGGCCGGTTAGCTCAGTTGGTTAGAGCGTGGTGCTAATAACGCCAAGGTCGCGGGTTCGATCCCCGTACTGGCCACTCCCTTCGGTCATCTGCGCAGGGAAACTTGCTTCTTAACCTACACACAACTGCGAAGAGTGTAGAGTCCTCTCTATAATAGCATGTTCCAAATCCACCTCCCTCGCATACCTTTTATCCACTCCTTAGCCAACTCGGCTCTCGGCCTACTACAACTTCAACATTCTTCCCGGCAGGCAGTGTTCTCTTTCCTCCGGGACAAGTGGCTGAGGACAGAGAGACGTGCAGGGCCAGAGGGCACAAGAGTGGCAGCTCGACCTAACACGAAAACTGGGCGGGAAAAAGTGGAAAAGATTACTGGCAACCTTTTGTTACAAGCTTATTCGCTTTTAAATTCTCTTTCCAAAGTAGTTGCGCAATCAACGTCCTTTCTCAAATCCTCAAGAGATACAAAGTAAAGAGGCGTTCTTCAAAGGTCGTTCTTTCCACGTCTCTGACGACTCTTTCAGAGGAACTGACAGCCGAGATTGCCCTGTGAGGAAGGACCACGCCAGGTGGACTGGTTCAGGATACTTCCTCTTCCCTCCATGTCGGCAGCACTTGGAACACTTTGAGCAAGAAACACAAAACACAGACTTTTCTTTTCTTTTCTTTTCTTTTAAGGACAGGAATCGAATCTGGATTCCTTAGACAGACGTGCATCTCATATCGTCGCTTCCGACTTGAAAGGACAGTTCAGTATCATGGTAACTTCTCTGATCTTTGTGGGAAGTCCTTCCCCACACTTGCAGAGTTTTCCTACCTGCGTGCGCTGACCAGTGCTAAGCTCCACGTGGAGTGCTTTCTGGAAGTTTCTCTTCTCACGGCTCTCTCCTTTCCGGTACTCTGTCCTGCCAGCTCTAGCTGCCTTGGTCTCCTGGACTATCCGCCCCGTCACTTCAACTCAGGGAGTTCACCAGCCGCCGCCTGGGTTCCTGTTGCATGCACTGGGGCCTGGAAACTCTCTCAAGGCAGTAAGGACTAGGGTGCCGTCCTAGATCTCACCTCATTCCCAGCAAAATCGCTCATTCCTTTTTTTCTGTCAGGGAGTACCATCCTTCTTTGCCTGATGTTTGGTGTCTTGAAAACTGTTTCGTCTATTTTGTCAGGTTTTGCTTCTTTCAAGCAGGAGGGTGTATCTGATCCTTGAGATTTCGTCTTAGCTGGAAACAGGACTTTCTGCCCTTTGGAGGACGAAGGGGGAAAGCTGAGGCCTCTTCGGTGTGTCCTGCGGGTTGCAGGCTCCGGGTGAGCAGAGAGGGGCAGGCTGGTTAGTGCAGCGGCCTGTCTCAGGGCAGTTGGCATTGCCTTTCTGGGAAACGTGGGGCCTCATGTTGCGTGTGGCAAGCAGTGTGCACAGGTATTGCACTGGGTCTCCAGGCTCCAACTGGGTCAACCTGTCTGGAGGGCTCAGGCTACAGGCCTCAGCGCCGCTCAGATGGTCTCCTCTGGTGTGTGAGTGTGATGTGTGTGTGTGTTGGGGGGCGGGGGGGGGGGCGGGGTTTGGGCCAGGGCTGTTTGCGGGAGAGGAGGGCTCTTGTGTGAGAGCAGGGCTGAGTCCAGGAGTGCTGAGGGGCCGAGGCCGCCAAAACGGGCATTCGGATCTCTGTCCGGCTGGCGGGCGGAAGGTGGGAGTTTTCTGATGAGGGGGTGGGAGCCTTGGAGGGCGTGGGATCCGGGCGCTCTTTCCTTATCGCCGCCCCGCTGTCGCCCGCGGGGCATCGGAACACCTACGTGCTCCGTCAGTGCCTCCCCGTGGGTGAATTCCGGTCGTCCTCTCGGTGGCCTGGTGATGACTGCCACTTAGCACAGCCTCAGAGGCTGAGACTGGATGAATCAGTGGGACCCGCCCAGCACCTGAGTCCACCGGGATGACCCCGCTCCGTCCTTCCTTCCCTTGCTGCCTCTAGTCCCCTTTCTTTCTCTCTCTCTCCCCACACACACCCCCGTCTCTCCTTTCCATTAGGTTACTACTTCTCTGTGGTACCCTTTTCCCAATACTTTATTGAAGTATATTTTTAAATGAAAAGAGTTTATGTGTAGTTTGAGCTGATAAACTTTACCGATGTATCCTACTCCCATGTGACCACCACCCAGCTGGAGACTGAGAGCATTCCCATTAGTCCAGAAAATCTCCTTATGCCCCCTTACCAGTCAATATTGCATCCTGCAAGCTAATCGCTGTCTGATTTCTAGCACCAGACAGTTTGCCTGCTCTTGAACTTCATAGAAATGGAATCATATGGCATATCCTATTGTGAGGCATTTTGGGGGTCCAGCATGATAATTTTGAGAGTGATCTGAGTCCTTACACGTGCAATAAGTCACAGAACTTTGTTCCTCTTATTGCTGGGAAGTTTATTCTTTCGATTTTATAAACAAACCAAAATTTATCTGTATATACAAGGACACATGACATACATAGCTCATCATGTTCATAGTGGGAAAAAAGGAGCTCAGCGGGACGGCTTGTCAGCAGAGTGGCGCAGCGGGAGCGTGCTGGGCCCATAACCCAGAGGTCGATGGATCGAAACCATCCTCTGCTAAGCTTCCTTCTTCTAACGCCCAGTTCTTTTCTCCTGGATCGCAGGCACAACATAGCATGAAGAAATTTCGTCAACTTACAGATGCACCTTCTTCTTCGACCACCTCTAGAATCCATTGCCACCCCCTACCTAATCGTTGTAAACCAGTTAGCGTTTTCCTTTCCCCTCCTTTTCCTTTCCTTTCCTTTTCTTTTCTTTTTTTCTTTTTTCTTTTGCCATTCGGGAGGGGGGGGACGGGGGTGGGGAACACAATCCACCCTCCTCACTCATTTCAAAAGAGAGGCGAATCTCTAGCCCTTCTCACTCGAGAATAGTTTAAAAATTTACCGTTCATTTCCAATGGATCAGCATTATTTCTTCCAGGAAATAAAATACACACTTCACTCCAGTTAGGGTTTTATATTTTCTTTACACTCGAAAGAAAAACATTTTTTCTTGATTTCTGCCCGGTGACTATGTTGCATTTTTACTTGGGCGCGAGTCTCCTACCCTTTGTCGCCTCTTTTTTCGCTCCTATGCATGATTTATCAAATTTAGATCAAGTTAATGCGAATGTTTTGTGAATCCTTTTTGAAAGCAATACATGTTGCAATTACCATGAAGACACCATTCGCGTGCACTCTATGGGAAAAACAGAAGCAAAGGAGTTAAATGTGAAATGGCAGGAGAAAATGAAATGAATGTGTTAAAATAAAAAGATCTCTGCATCACTATCTAACTGTCAAGCTCAGGAGGGAAAAACACACACATGGAAGTCTTAGGAAAAAAAATTTTTTTTCCGTTTTTTGAGGAAAACTTTTTAGTGAAAGTACTCTTTAATGAGTCCTTACATTATGACAAGGAAGTATAAATTCCTCCAAACAGGAAGCACCCTAAATAATGAGAATTTTTAAAAATCAAATGGAAAAATAGAAATAAGGTGAAGATGGGGGTAGAGGGACCTGTTCTCTTCCTTTACCTGTTGCTTTGAAGGTGTTCTTATTGGGACATCCACTAAACCAACACTCTTCAACTTATTTTGCCTGCTAACCCTCTAAATTGTTCAGAGGAGGGAATAGCCAGGTTCTGACCAAAACTCTGGGTCCTTTGGCTCTGCAACTTGTGCCACCATGTGATGGAAGGGAGGGCTTACGCCTTCAAGACACCTTTCCTATGGGTCCCCAAGAGGTCGAGGCCACATCACTTCCATGTGTGAGATGTGATGAGATAAGCAGTAAATCACGCTCTAGGAGTAGAGAGCAATCGCGCTCAGCACGCCAAGCAAGAACACTCGAGTATCTGGGAAGGACATGAAATACCTGACCAAAGCGAGTGGGAGGTGGGAGGAACTGAAGCAGGAAACTTGTGCAATGCACAATTCTTTTGTCAAGATAGATAAAACAGCAGATATTAAAGTCCCCACCACTGGAAAGGTCGACGAGGATGGGATTCGAACCCACGCGTGCAGAGCACAATGGATTAGCAGTCCATCGCCTTAACCACTCGGCCACCTCGTCCCACACTGAAGAAGTGCTTTTGAATACTCTTTAAAAGTCTTGCTTTTGGCAAAGCCTTACATTTTCATCTTTCTGTACAGTACCATTCTTCAAAGTCATTTTAAGAGAATTTTCACACAGAACCAGTTCTTTCCCCCTTCCTCTTGGGAGCCTTTCACACTTTGATAATCTTTTAACCTGCTCGTGTCTCCAGCCTCAATTGTCATCCTTCCTCAGTACTCGCATTGCCTTCCAGTCAAGGTAAAATTGTTTCTATTCTCTCCAACCTCCATTAATCTTCTCATTCTTCACTGGCGACACTCTAGTCTCCACCTCTGCCCTCACTTCACCTGTCTTCATTCTCTACACGTTCCTCAGATCTCAGTTTGGGCCTTACAGCTCTTCTCCCCATCTCCCTCCTCTCCCCCTTCCCTTCCGCTTCCCCCCCCCCGCCAATCCTCCTTCGAAAAGCCCTTCTTACTGAGGTTTTACAGTTGAAAAAATTTCGAGAATATGTTTTCTCTCACAAACATATTCTCATTCCATTTCTGCCACAGAATTTTATCCTAATACTATGTATTTTTATGCTCAATTACCCAATCATGCCACTATGCAATAGAAAGTATTTATTTACATTAACTGGAATCTAAATTTCAGTTATTTCCAGTGACTATAAATCTGTGTTTAAGTGTTTTTTTTCTGACTTGAATTACCTTCATATTTAGTAAGAGCATTCAGTAAAAGATATTAATAGCTAATTTTGATAAGGAAGTTGTTATATATGTAAAGTAGAACTGCATTGGTAAGACATCTTTTAGTGAAAAGGCAGGGAATATTTTCTCCCATCAATTCATGCATTTGTGGATGAAAACTTCTTATGGCTGGAATAAGAAGAATTCGGTGAAAATTAGCAAAAAGACCATTAGTTTTGAATAAGTGTGTGGCTTACAAAAGGTGCTTTTATGATTATTTAAGGTGCGTTATTCAAAGTAGAATCTTCAATACATTTCCACTGTTCATCTAAATTTAACAAACGGTGGCAATAAATAAGAGTGATAGTGAGCAGGGTAACTCTAGTAACTACATAAAAATTATTTTTACAAAATATGGATTTCTATTTGAGAGAGTCAAGGAGAATAATTTTTTTATGAGTTTGAATAAGTGTAAAAATATTAAAGCACTAACTTTCTGTGATATATATGTATGTTCCCTTTCGTTAAAACTGTAGTGTTCGTAGTTGGAAGTAGATGAAGAATTTGTCACTTTCTCCTCTGTGAAATTGTATAAAATACACAAAGGAGACGCAGCCCTGTGTCTTGTTTACAGGTGAGACTTTGGAGACACCAATATTCCCATTTGTTTTTTCTTGTCAACAGGGAATATTTTTACCCCTGAAGTAACGTGCCACAGTAAAATGTTGTATAAAAAGTAATAGAATGGCATGATTTGCAAGGGAATGTGAAAGTAGAATCCGTTCACATCCATCGGGAGCCAGCGCGCGATCAGGAAGATACATTTTAGGAAAATGTTTCACTGTCTCCTACTGGATCTGGCCATCTCCAGAGAAGCAACGCTGTAGCTGAGTTGCTCTGGGGCACAGTGCTCTCACTTTTTCCATCTTCCTTAAACACTAGAGCTGAGTTTTCCTGTTCACATTTCTTTTCTCCTCGCCTCTTCCATCCCGGGCTCTCTCCAAAACTAAACGACCCCAGCAATTCCTAGGACGACCGCTCTTTCCGAATAGGCAGAAGAGGATCCGAGCTCTGGGCCAGACCAGGAATCGCAGAGAAAGCCGAGGAGCAGCGCGTCCAGCGAAGTCCTCAGTGAACCCTCGCTAGGAAATGTCGGGGTCGCGTGGAGTAAACTCCGCAGTCACCAGGGACGAAGTCTATAATTCAGTTCATTTGCCCGCTTTTCCAGAACAAGCAAAATTCCTGGTGCAAACTCCCAAAGCAGCGCGTGCAGCATTCCTGCTTCAGTTCCTCCCACCTCCCACTCGCTTTGGTCAGGTATTTCATGTCCTTCCCAGATACTCGAGTGTTCTTGCTTGGCGTGCTGAGCGCGATTGCTCTCTACTCCTAGAGCGTGATTTACTGCTTATCTCATCACATCTCACACATGGAAGTGATGTGGCCTCGACCTCTTGGGGACCCATAGGAAAGGTGTCTTGAAGGCGTAAGCCCTCCCTTCCATCACATGGTGGCACAAGTTGCAGAGCCAAAGGACCCAGAGTTTTGGTCAGAACCTGGCTATTCCCTCCTCTGAACAATTTAGAGGGTTAGCAGGCAAAATAAGTTGAAGAGTGTTGGTTTAGTGGATGTCCCAATAAGAACACCTTCAAAGCAACAGGTAAAGGAAGAGAACAGGTCCCTCTACCCCCATCTTCACCTTATTTCTATTTTTCCATTTGATTTTTAAAAATTCTCATTATTTAGGGTGCTTCCTGTTTGGAGGAATTTATACTTCCTTGTCATAATGTAAGGACTCATTAAAGAGTACTTTCACTAAAAAGTTTTCCTCAAAAAACGGAAAAAAAATTTTTTTTCCTAAGACTTCCATGTGTGTGTTTTTCCCTCCTGAGCTTGACAGTTAGATAGTGATGCAGAGATCTTTTTATTTTAACACATTCATTTCATTTTCTCCTGCCATTTCACATTTAACTCCTTTGCTTCTGTTTTTCCCATAGAGTGCACGCGAATGGTGTCTTCATGGTAATTGCAACATGTATTGCTTTCAAAAAGGATTCACAAAACATTCGCATTAACTTGATCTAAATTTGATAAATCATGCATAGGAGCGAAAAAAGAGGCGACAAAGGGTAGGAGACTCGCGCCCAAGTAAAAATGCAACATAGTCACCGGGCAGAAATCAAGAAAAAATGTTTTTCTTTCGAGTGTAAAGAAAATATAAAACCCTAACTGGAGTGAAGTGTGTATTTTATTTCCTGGAAGAAATAATGCTGATCCATTGGAAATGAACGGTAAATTTTTAAACTATTCTCGAGTGAGAAGGGCTAGAGATTCGCCTCTCTTTTGAAATGAGTGAGGAGGGTGGATTGTGTTCCCCACCCCCGTCCCCCCCCTCCCGAATGGCAAAAGAAAAAAGAAAAAAAGAAAAGAAAAGGAAAGGAAAGGAAAAGGAGGGGAAAGGAAAACGCTAACTGGTTTACAACGATTAGGTAGGGGGTGGCAATGGATTCTAGAGGTGGTCGAAGAAGAAGGTGCATCTGTAAGTTGACGAAATTTCTTCATGCTATGTTGTGCCTGCGATCCAGGAGAAAAGAACTGGACGTTAGAAGAAGGAAGCTTAGCAGAGGATGGTTTCGATCCATCGACCTCTGGGTTATGGGCCCAGCACGCTCCCGCTGCGCCACTCTGCTGACAAGCCGTCCCGCTGAGCTCCTTTTTTCCCACTATGAACATGATGAGCTATGTATGTCATGTGTCCTTGTATATACAGATAAATTTTGGTTTGTTTATAAAATCGAAAGAATAAACTTCCCAGCAATAAGAGGAACAAAGTTCTGTGACTTATTGCACGTGTAAGGACTCAGATCACTCTCAAAATTATCATGCTGGACCCCCAAAATGCCTCACAATAGGATATGCCATATGATTCCATTTCTATGAAGTTCAAGAGCAGGCAAACTGTCTGGTGCTAGAAATCAGACAGCGATTAGCTTGCAGGATGCAATATTGACTGGTAAGGGGGCATAAGGAGATTTTCTGGACTAATGGGAATGCTCTCAGTCTCCAGCTGGGTGGTGGTCACATGGGAGTAGGATACATCGGTAAAGTTTATCAGCTCAAACTACACATAAACTCTTTTCATTTAAAAATATACTTCAATAAAGTATTGGGAAAAGGGTACCACAGAGAAGTAGTAACCTAATGGAAAGGAGAGACGGGGGTGTGTGTGGGGAGAGAGAGAGAAAGAAAGGGGACTAGAGGCAGCAAGGGAAGGAAGGACGGAGCGGGGTCATCCCGGTGGACTCAGGTGCTGGGCGGGTCCCACTGATTCATCCAGTCTCAGCCTCTGAGGCTGTGCTAAGTGGCAGTCATCACCAGGCCACCGAGAGGACGACCGGAATTCACCCACGGGGAGGCACTGACGGAGCACGTAGGTGTTCCGATGCCCCGCGGGCGACAGCGGGGCGGCGATAAGGAAAGAGCGCCCGGATCCCACGCCCTCCAAGGCTCCCACCCCCTCATCAGAAAACTCCCACCTTCCGCCCGCCAGCCGGACAGAGATCCGAATGCCCGTTTTGGCGGCCTCGGCCCCTCAGCACTCCTGGACTCAGCCCTGCTCTCACACAAGAGCCCTCCTCTCCCGCAAACAGCCCTGGCCCAAACCCCGCCCCCCCCCCCGCCCCCCAACACACACACACATCACACTCACACACCAGAGGAGACCATCTGAGCGGCGCTGAGGCCTGTAGCCTGAGCCCTCCAGACAGGTTGACCCAGTTGGAGCCTGGAGACCCAGTGCAATACCTGTGCACACTGCTTGCCACACGCAACATGAGGCCCCACGTTTCCCAGAAAGGCAATGCCAACTGCCCTGAGACAGGCCGCTGCACTAACCAGCCTGCCCCTCTCTGCTCACCCGGAGCCTGCAACCCGCAGGACACACCGAAGAGGCCTCAGCTTTCCCCCTTCGTCCTCCAAAGGGCAGAAAGTCCTGTTTCCAGCTAAGACGAAATCTCAAGGATCAGATACACCCTCCTGCTTGAAAGAAGCAAAACCTGACAAAATAGACGAAACAGTTTTCAAGACACCAAACATCAGGCAAAGAAGGATGGTACTCCCTGACAGAAAAAAAGGAATGAGCGATTTTGCTGGGAATGAGGTGAGATCTAGGACGGCACCCTAGTCCTTACTGCCTTGAGAGAGTTTCCAGGCCCCAGTGCATGCAACAGGAACCCAGGCGGCGGCTGGTGAACTCCCTGAGTTGAAGTGACGGGGCGGATAGTCCAGGAGACCAAGGCAGCTAGAGCTGGCAGGACAGAGTACCGGAAAGGAGAGAGCCGTGAGAAGAGAAACTTCCAGAAAGCACTCCACGTGGAGCTTAGCACTGGTCAGCGCACGCAGGTAGGAAAACTCTGCAAGTGTGGGGAAGGACTTCCCACAAAGATCAGAGAAGTTACCATGATACTGAACTGTCCTTTCAAGTCGGAAGCGACGATATGAGATGCACGTCTGTCTAAGGAATCCAGATTCGATTCCTGTCCTTAAAAGAAAAGAAAAGAAAAGAAAAGTCTGTGTTTTGTGTTTCTTGCTCAAAGTGTTCCAAGTGCTGCCGACATGGAGGGAAGAGGAAGTATCCTGAACCAGTCCACCTGGCGTGGTCCTTCCTCACAGGGCAATCTCGGCTGTCAGTTCCTCTGAAAGAGTCGTCAGAGACGTGGAAAGAACGACCTTTGAAGAACGCCTCTTTACTTTGTATCTCTTGAGGATTTGAGAAAGGACGTTGATTGCGCAACTACTTTGGAAAGAGAATTTAAAAGCGAATAAGCTTGTAACAAAAGGTTGCCAGTAATCTTTTCCACTTTTTCCCGCCCAGTTTTCGTGTTAGGTCGAGCTGCCACTCTTGTGCCCTCTGGCCCTGCACGTCTCTCTGTCCTCAGCCACTTGTCCCGGAGGAAAGAGAACACTGCCTGCCGGGAAGAATGTTGAAGTTGTAGTAGGCCGAGAGCCGAGTTGGCTAAGGAGTGGATAAAAGGTATGCGAGGGAGGTGGATTTGGAACATGCTATTATAGAGAGGACTCTACACTCTTCGCAGTTGTGTGTAGGTTAAGAAGCAAGTTTCCCTGCGCAGATGACCGAAGGGAGTGGCCAGTACGGGGATCGAACCCGCGACCTTGGCGTTATTAGCACCACGCTCTAACCAACTGAGCTAACCGGCCACAGAGCACCAAGGCGTTCTTCTCTTCTTTCGTTCCTCTTGCGCCCTTTCTCCCTCCCCGCCCCCACCCCCCAACCCCTTTAAAAGGTTAAGTTCCAAGTATAGCTTCTCTCAGGAGAATTTGGTTGTTGTTGTTGCTTTCCACCCTTAATAAACAGAATGAGACGCTTTCTCTTGAAAGAAAACCAGAGGGAAAGAAGGCACACTGGTTTTCAGTCGTATTCCTGGACGTGAAAGAGGAAGCCGACGTTTTTGGAGGAAGCTGTCGGCCAACGGCCGGGGGAATCCATGGAATATGTGCTGTTGTGTAAATGGCTGGCAGTCAGCCCCTGAACTAGGAGTGAGTGCAGGCTCTGTCATACAAGACGGAATATGGTGCCTGAAGGATATTCCGACGGGTCCGATTGTCGATGCTCGCGGAGTCCCCCAGGTTTCCGGGTGAGACTTGGTCGGCGTCCGGGAGCCGCCTCACCTACCTGGTTTCTCGGAAGGTTCCTGAGAGGTTCAGGAGGATGCTTCAAAAAGCAGACTCCGGAGAGGTGAGATGTTTCCGCCCAGTTTCGAACCGGGGACCTTTCGCGTGTGAGGCGAACGTGATAACCACTACACTACGGAAACTGCGCTTCCCCTGCTTGTGTTTATTCCCCCCCCACCCCCCCCACCCCCACCCACCCCCCCCACCCACCCCCACCCACCCCCACGCCCCCCCGCTGGTGTGTCTAAGAGAGAAGAGACTTTCTGGCTAGCCCAGGTTCGGCCACGTTGAATTGCTTCTCTCTTCCAGGAAATGATCGGGGTTACTGCGCTTTTGTATTAAAACCAATAATACTAAAGTCAATGAGTCACACCAGGCAAATACTACCCTTAAGCGAAGAATTCCTTTCCAAAGGCAGGACAGACATTTTAGGCAGCGTCCGGGTACAGTAGATTTCTGAAAATTGCTCGATTTTGTCCTATGTGGGTTATGTGACCTTAGGAAGTTCTGTGATCACCATCTCTTAGGTGCCAGAACATGATCGCAGAAAAGTAACCGGGATTCGGTGCCCTTGAACTCTGGCAGCTGCCCATTCTGTGCCGGGGCAGTGTTTGACCGACAGAAACCGAGGGACGACGGAGAGGGGGAAATGCCCACTGGTCTGCCAGGCCGTCCTTTCTTGTCCCCTCTGACCTCAATTCTGTGCCAACTGAGCACTAATCAACCAGAGTCAGACTAAAATTGCTGTTGTTGATAACATCGTTAATGTAGTAAAATTGCTGTTATAGATGTCATCACTAACGTCCAAAGTCAGTTTGTTTCTGCAGGGCAAGTTGAGCTAAGAGATCCCCGAGCCGTGGACCACCTGGCCAGAGAATGGTAAACCGGAAACATCCTGACTCCTGAAGCAATGATTCCGAAATGTCAGAAGTCGGTGGTCAATGCCAGCTTCTTTGTTCCCCCCCCTTTAAAAACACCCGCATCTCAAAGACGAAGGCGGAGTGGACGTGAGACTTGTCTCGCAGTCCCTTGCTTGGCGCCGTGCAACCCAAGGCTTCCTTTTGGACAAAGGGCTGCTGTCCGAGTTTGGCTTTCTGTGTAGAGGGCACAGCAGATCTTTGGTGGGTTACACATGGAGCAGCTAGGTATCCGAGGACCATGGAAAGTAAACGTTTGTCTTTGCCCGAAGAGGTACTGCGGGAAACGGTGGTTAAAAGTTTTAAGCGAAAAGCTGTGCTCTGTCGCGGCCGGTTAGCTCAGTTGGTTAGAGCGTGGTGCTAATAACGCCAAGGTCGCGGGTTCGATCCCCGTACTGGCCACGGTCGCTTTTACTCCTTGCCACCCAAGGTGGTTACACGTCTCTAGCTGAGACTTACAAAGCTCAGGTTACTTAAAGAAAAGAAAGAAAAAAAAAAAAAAAAAAAAACCAACACGTCACTCGCGTTACCCCCTCGTTTTGGAACTGTCGAACCAGCGCTCTTCTGGAAGTCGCGGTGCTGGGAAGCAAGCTGCGGCCTGGAATCTTGAGTGCGTGGTGGTCAGGACCAGCTGCGCTATCCGGTCCGCGCAAGCCCGGCTTTTCTGGATTTACCATTGCCTCAGTCAAAGCCTCTTGTCTTTCTATTCGGAAGGGGTTGAGGGGTAAACCAGTGAGGCTAATATTGGTGAAGACACTCGTAGATCCACATTGTTTCTTTCTTTCTTCTTGTTCTTCCTCCTCCTCTTCTGTTTTCTTAAAGCCTCTTTGATTTGAATCTGTGTATAGGTGTCTCTGTGGGATCCTTTCTCCATATTTGCGGTATGAGATTGAAACCAGAAAACGTTAGATTGTGAACGTTCCTGTGATCGCCTTTGAAGGGTCCTTCCGAGTTGCGCAAGAGGCGGGATTGATTGCCCTGTGGGGCAACAAGAAGCAAGGTGAGGGAGCTTTTCCCAGCACGTCATTGTGATCCGAGAAAGTTTGAAGAACTGGTCGGCGTGTCAATTGCAAGGCGATTGGGTGTCAAAAGGGTTCCGAGCCAGCCAGGAGTCGAACCTGGACTCTTCTGATCCGTAGTCAGACGCGTTATCCATCGCGCCACTGGCCCCCACACGAAACAAGCGCTTAAGTATGCCTGTTTCATTAAATGAGACCTCCGAAGTCGCTGGTTCCGGAATGAGGATAGAAATAACCGCAAAACCTTTGACTCCGACAGATTCATGTAATTTGCGGTGAGTGTACATAATACAACGTTGTTTTCAATTTCTATATTTAAAATCATAAGAATTGTAACCCTTAGAACATTCCATACGTGATAGCAAGAATGTCATTCCCTGAAAGCAAGTTTTCGCCTGCGAGTGCTCTTTGCTAATTTTTGCAGTCAATCTGTTGATCTGCCATGCTTCCACCCGCGTCATATATTCTTACGTACTTCTATTGGACCCTGAGGATGTGTGCGCGGATGACTAATGACTGCCCTGTATTCTCTTTAATTAAGTGTTATAAAGTAGTGCACATTTATTTGGTTTGGAAATGCATTCGGCTGTAAGAATCACATCTTTTCCTCTTACTGTTAAAAGAGTAAGCCTCACTAAGAGGGAGAATCATGGGCAAATTCTGTGATAAACCATGCATCGGATAAAAGCATGCAAAAGTCAACGGTAAAGGCAAAAAGAGGCAAGAATTCAGTCATTCAGTAAAGGTACACACATTCCAGAAATCAAATTTGACACAGAATGTGGGAAGTTAGGAACTGATTTAATACCACATACATTTCAAACACACAGACATGCTCTTTTTAGACAATTTGGTTGTATGTTTAGTTTAGTTTTCAAATTGGGCAAAAGAGACGCCTCAAAATGTACAACTGCCTCGAGAGAAGGATCTTGGATGTTGAGAGAGAGACACGGTATGGTAATGTTCTTGACGGCACAAACTTGGAATCCAGAATGCAATGCTGTCTCATCCCAGCTTTGCCATCTTTCACCTAACTGGCTTTTGCAATAAAAGAGAGGTGTACAGTGCTAACAGAAATGTGAAGATTTACTTAGAAAGTTTTATCTGAAGGAGTAATGGTGGAGGTCAAGTTTCAAGGTTGAGGAGATGTTCACTAGGTATAGAGAAGTATTTGAGGTAGAACGAATAATATGTGCACACATCCCTGGGAAATAAGAGGAACTGCTTGCAACTAGGACAGTGTGGTTGGGAGAGAGGGGGCAGTGAGGTACAAAATGAAGCTGAAGACATAGGAGTGGCCATGGAGAGGATTTCAGGCCATAATCTTCAGGGCCACATAATAAAATAGCCATCAGATGTTTAGGTGATAGGCAACTCTTTTAGAAACACTGCTTTCTGTCTGTCATACTTTTGTCCTCTCAAAGTTCACAGCATCTGAGATCTAGTCTGACCTAATCTAAGCAAAAGCCAGCTAAAATCCCCCCAAACATTTGAGAAAACTCCCAGGCATTCAGATCATGGGACTCCCCTTAGTCCACGAGGGACAAGAGCCAGGGTCCCTGTAGAGAGGAAGTACTACTGGCACTGGCGTCCCAGGAAGGGAGGCGTTTAATCTCCATCTTTAAAATAGACATTTTTACTTCTGGTAATGGTAAAAGTTAAATGGTTAAAGCAGATGTAATGGTATGTTTTGGTTTTTGTTTTTTTTTTAATGGTTAAAGCAGATGTAAAAGGTATGTTTAATAGGTCGCAAAACAGGCTGTTCTAGTCAGGGTTAAGTTTTAGTTAAATCATATGTAAGCCATAATGACTTCCCCATATCTTAATGTGTGAACATTTCTTCCATAACCATCAAGTAGAAATACTGTATGCGGTACTTCATGTGTTTTTGTAAATAAGAAAATCGGTGCCTAAAACACACACACCACCAGCTCAATATACTATCAGAACATTTCCCCCTGTCCTTTCTCTCTTCTGAGAAATCCCTCACACAGCCCGGCAAATCTAGAGTGCGCTGTTCATGGTCCTGACTCCGGGAAGAGGCGGGTTTCCTGGTGGCAACGCGGGCCATCTCCGCCCGCCGGGCACGCACCTTGAGTTGAGCGGGATGCCGAGCCCCTGAAGCGTCCGAGAGGAGCCCCTGCCGGCCTCGGTACCCTGCCTGCGAGGGTCCCCGCGCCCCATTCCGCGTACGTCTGTCCCACAGACTTGTCTCTAAACACACACGCCGGTAAACCCACCCTCACCCCTTTCCGAGCCCGGCCGGGACTGTTCTGTGCCTAAAGGCAACTGCCTTTTGAACCCACGCAAGCGACAGGTCTCTGCGCCCAAAGGACAACTCGTGGCAGCGAGCGGCCACCCCTCCCAGGCAAGCCTAGGTGGCTGAGGCGACTCGGCCTACGGATCCCGGCGCGCAGCCTGGGCTTCCGGAGAAGGGGCGGCTTGGCCTTGACCGCGTTGTGGAAACACCTGAGCAGAGAGACCCGGATCAAGGCGGGCTGCAGACCGAGTCCCTGAGGGTATTGACGGGGGTACGAACGCGGACCCCGGGAACTAGGAGAAAAAGGAAAGGACAGTGAGGTTAAGCAACGGCCTCTGCCGGACACGAAATCTCCGTGTAGTTTCTGGGGACGGGAAACGTTTCTGATTCATTTCCTCCGCCCCCTCCTCCATTCCTTTCCACCTTCTCCACACACAAATTTTATATTGAAGGTTTCTGAAAATATTTCTGGCAAGGAAAAAAGAAAATGCCAGAGATGGAAGACGTCTGGAAACATCACCTTTTGTTTTTCGTTTGTTTGTTTTACATCCTTGTTTGTCTGATGGCATTCATTCACTTATTCAATTCTAATTGCGGTAAGCACACCTCAGCTGCTTCCTGGCCATTTGCTTGCATTTCAAATCATTTGCCTATACAGTGAAAGTGAAAACAGTAAGGTCTGGTGAAGAAAATTTAGCAAAATACTCCATGCCTTTGAGACGAGCAACTATATGTTAGACAGGACATAATAAGGACTAAGCATACAAGAAAGATTGCTACACTGTACCCCCCCAAAACTGAACACGTTTTTCCTCAAAAGTCCATTCGGAGAGAAAAACACTAGGCACAGACTGGAAGGACATACTCATAATTCACACATTGTAAAAGGTGTTGGAGTCCGAGGAACCTACAGAAATGTGAAAATCCAGTAAGTACTTTAACAAGATGTAGGTCTGAGCACTGCTGCTGTGAGGATAGGTTGGAAGCCCTTTGTTTTGAGGTCTGGCACCTTCGAGAGGGCAGCAAGGTAGTAAGGAAGTAGTTGTACTTGTGGGTAAAGTGGCAAAAGCCTGGGCAGAGCACTGTTTCCGCCCGGTTTCGAACCGGGGACCTTTCGCGTGTAAGGCGAACGTGCTGACCGCTACACTACGGAAACGTCACACGCACGTTGCGTTTTACAAGTCCAATAAAACGGCATTTCCTTGGTGCTCCCCAAGTCTAATAATTTTGAGTATTTCTCTTCTAGTATATTTTCACTCACTCACTTTGCTTTCCCTCCTTTTGAAAAACGTGTTAAAATAAGAATATAGGAACTCTACGACTCATAACCAAACGTAACTCAAAAGCAGAGTCCAAATTCCTTCCCCAACATCAGGCAGGGTAACCTCAGGCTCCTAGGGCATGTGATTACAAGGAACTACCCGATACTACCCTGTGACTTTCATTTCCATCTCTCTTGCTCATCGTAGGACCCAGGACATAACACACAGAGCCCTGAAGACCCCCAAACTACCGAGAGGGCATGCTTGTCTGGAGGAGACTGCTGAGCGGGGCGGGGTGGGCTGTGCCCCAGGGGGGAGTGACAAAAAGAGTAGTGTTTGGGAATTCATGGGACCGGACTTTGTGCCGAGTACGTTGAGGTGGGAGTCGTCAGTCAACTTCTTATCCAGTGTCACTCACACTGCCCTGGAACGCCTGTGCTTCGAGCCATGTCAATCTGTGCAACAGCTGACGTAGTAGCCTATACTTTATTTTTCTCCTCACTTCACCTGCCCTTCGTCACTGTATTTGTCCACTTCCCAGCTTTTACCTCAAGGATCAGGAAGGTGCTCAGCAGCAAAACCATGGTCTTTCCTCGAATTCTCTGTGAGAAATTCGTGATAGGACAGCTCTGCATCAGCACGTCTGACAAAGAGCAAAGCTGAAAACTCCTGCTCTCAGCAACTCAAACTTGGATTGGTCACAAGGTTGCAGGAAACAGAGAAGAGAGACAGTATTTCCCAGCTAGCAAGATTGGAGTCCGTTTTTTCCCTGATATCGAGTTGGCAGCATAAATGATGATTTATTATTTTCCAATAATTTGATTAGAAGTTTATTGTAAAGCAAGTAATGAGTAGCCCCCAACGTGGCCAATCCTGACCCTACCAGATGTCCTGAAAAAGTATGCAAGCCTGAGGTAGCAAAGGGCACATGCACTGAGTATTATAATAAGTTTGCACGAAATCAGTTAATTACTTTTAAAATTGCCAAATGAAACCACAGAGATAAATGGTCGTTCATTTTCTGGTACAGATGAACTTATTTGCAAGGCAGAAATAGAGACAAAGATGTAGGGAACAAAGTTATGGATACCAAGGTGGGAAGGGGGAGTGAGATGAATTGGGAGATTGGGATTGACATATATACACGACTATGTATAAAAGAGATAACTAATGAGAACCTACCATATAGCACAGGGAACTCTACTCAATGCTTGTGGTGACCTAAATGGGAAGGAAACCTGAAAAAGAGGGGATATATGTGTACGTATAACTGATTCACTTTGCTGTACAGCGGAAACAGACACAACATTGTAAAGCAACTACACTCCAGTAAAAATAAACTAAAAAAAAAAAAAAAAAGGAGGAAACGGTTATAACACCACTTGATTTACACTACTCTAATTTATATTAGAATTTTTTCCTTGTTCTTTTATTTGTTTTGGATTAGATTTGACTAAAGGCAAATGAGTAAAAACAACTCCAGATTAAGTAATGGGTGTGGAAAATAGCTGTAAACATATGAAAGTGCAGAAATTGAAAGCACACCCATTGAAACTAGATCACTAATTCAGTAGCCTTGCCTCACACTGTATGGTCCACGTAACAGTAATGTAGACGTCACTCATCTGGGAGACTGTAGAAATGGTGACTTTCAGGCCCTGTTGCAGATGTAGTAATCTAAAATCCTCACTGTAATGGACCATGGCAGGTCATTCATGTGCTCACAAAATTTTGAGAAGCATGGCTCTAAGGCGCTATTCAATGTGCCAAAAAGTTATCTGGCGCAAAACTGGGGGGATCTGAGGGGAGAGGTTGACCATTCAATGAATCAATCAAGAAAAACAAACGTCTCCGTTGTGTTAAAAGTTCTAGGAGGCAAAAATAATTGAAGAGATCACACAAAACCGAACTGGCAATGTCTGACACCTGATCTAAAAGGTAAAGGAAAGACCAAGAAGCAATTATTCTAGGCAATTCTAATCTTCATCTCAGGATTTCAGGGCAAGTATTCTGGGTTTTTAGCACCTTTCAACGTTCTTGGGAGAGTTGTTGATATTATATTTATTTTGTAAGCAAGGGGACTAATGCTGTCCTCTCTCCTCCTAGGACTTCAACGCATATAAACTCCAGTTAGTTCCAATTTTTATTTGCCATATTTAAAACAGTGCCTCCTAAGGCCCCGCTGGGATTCGAACCCAGGATCTCCTGTTTACTAGACAGGCGCTTTCACCAACTAAGCCACAGAGCCAATTATAACATCATGCTGATTCTGATAGTATTTGAAGTAGATGTCACTTTCCTGTTTCACCAATGCATTTCTCAAGAATTTTTGACTAATGATAGAGTCTCGGGACTATTTCTCAGAATTTCTATCAAGTTCTTTTACTTTCTCTCGCCTGAAATAGGCACAGAAGTTTACATGCTGTGCCAAGACACGAAAAACTTTCTGAGCCTCTGGACCCTTGAAATAGGTAGCCAAACCACTTCACTTCTAGGAGCTTCTACAACTTCGTTATAGGACATATTTCTCAGTTTCAAATCTGCAATTGGGAAACGATGGTGCTTATCGGTCTTGAAACATAACATGAACTGGAGCACTTTGAAGGACTTCACCACACCTTTTGCTACTCTTACTGCGAAAAAGCAATATCTTACAAAAGAGAAATGTGCTTTCCAATATTGATATTGGAGCTATGTGGCAGGTAAAGGTATGCAAAAGGAAAAAAGAAGGTAAGAATTCAGCAAATGTATACACGTTAAGAACGATGTTTGACACAGAAATATAGACAATATGAAACTTAGGCAGACATGTCTTACTTAAGAATGTCATAAAGTTCTTAACTGGTCCTAGTTCCTGAAATAAACAATCAGTGCATAAATATCAGAGAGTTGTCCTCTCCTTTGAGAATGAGAGGCAGTATGGAATGATGCTTGAGAGCACAAACTGTGATGCCAGGCTCCATTGGTTCTTTGTTCCAAACCTGTCATTGTATTTGTGACCTTGAGAAAATAATGTAAAATATCTATTTCTTGTTTTCATTTACTCAAATTCTTTGGGGAGTGCTGGCAGATAGTGTAGGTTATGACTAGCCTCAATCTATAAGACTTCTACAAGCGTGTTATATCTAGGCCAGGTACACAACATTGCTTCCTGAGCTGATAGAGAATAGTGTAAGGAAACTGCCTGTATCTCTTGCAATAGCAGGCAATTTGTTTCCTTTTGTTGTTTATTTCAACAGCTATAGCTGCCTTCTGTAAAGGTAGGTCACATTTTCCACTCATTTCTATTTGAAGAACTCCTTTGTTGTAATCAAATCTGTATGATTTAAAATTTTCTGCCCAATGCAATACACCTCTCCTATTGTATTTTAAGTATCAGGTATTATGTGTATTAATGGGAAGACTAAATTAAATTAGGAACCACCTCCATTTATGCATATCAGAGATGCCTAAAACTTAAACACACACACACACACACACACACACACACACACACACAAATCCACCCAGCATTAAAATAATCTATGAAGTCTTTAAGAACAAAAAGGAAGGTGTGATGAATATTACCTGGGAGAAGTCTGAGTTCTGTGAAGAACCCACCAAAGAACATTGAACTAGCCACTGTTCTTTCTGAAAAACTTGGATTTTATAATGGGACCATGGTGTGATAGATAAACCCAGTTTTGTGGGGCAGGATGTAACAAAGAGAAGTGGTTCAGATGTTTATTGGCCCAAATGGAAATATTTTAGGGCCAAGATAGGAAAGAAAACACTTTGGGTGTGATTTGAAACTTTGTGAGAGAAACCCACCAAACTTCAAGTTCAACATAAACCAGATGGCTCCATTTCAGATGTCTTTTACAGGTTAAAGACAAATCTCGTTGGTCTGGTTTGCATTTCAGTGTGCGAATGGGACTCTAGGAGAGTATTTGGCAGGACAAGTATACATCATCTAGCACAGATAACCATATAAATATCTCTGCCATGTCCCTCACCAAAATAAAACATCAATATCACATTCCTTCAGCTTTGAACAACTACCTATCATGGACCTACTGTCAACCAGGCGTTTGCCTCAACACTGATTTCAGTGGTGGCAAAGAGATATGTTTCTTATCGTAATTTTTAACATTAAATTTTTATCTTGGAATAATTTTAGAAAAGTTGCAAAGACAATACAGAGAATTGCCTTATACCCATTACCTAGTTTCCCTTAATATTAGCTTCTTCCATTACCATGGTACCTTTTTTAAAACTAAGAAACCAACGTGGGTACTTTACTAATAACTAAACTCCTGACTTTGTCTATATCACACCAGTTTTTACACTAATGTCCCTTTTGTTTCCAGGATCCTACATTGTATTCAGCCTCCTCTAGTCTGTGACAGTTTCTCAGTTTTGATGAACTATTTCTGTAGTATACTTGACTGTTTTCCAATCTGGGTTTGTCTGATATTTTTTACATGATTGGTTTGGGGTTATAGGTTTTTGTGGGAGACCACAGAGATAAAGTACTGGTCCCATCGCATCATAGCAGATGTTACGTGATAGGAGCATAGCTTACCATTGGTGATGCCAACCTTGATCATTTTTAAGGTAGTGTTTGCCATTTTTCTCCCTTGTGAAGTTCCTGTTTTTTTTTCCTACTTCCTACTCTACTATTTAGAAGTTAGTCACTAAGTATGGCCCATATTCCGGAAGGGAGGGGATTAAGCTTCATCTCCTGGGGGGGTGGGGGGGAGTATTTACTTATATTAGTTGGAATTCTTCTGTAAGGAAAATGTTTCCCCTCTCCTGTATTCATTGATTGATTGATTTATATCAGTATGGACTCGTGAATATGTATTTTATACTTTGGATGATAATCCAAAACCACACTATCTGTTGTTCAAACTGTTCCAGCTTTGGTCATTGGGAGCTCTTTCCCTGTTATAAAGAGACAACTGGCAAAGCTGTTTCTTTCCTACTGTGTTGATATTAATAAATTTTTTTTTCACACATCATATAAAAAAATCGTGTTTCATCTTTCGCTGAACTAGTTAAGACCCAAGTGTGGAAGTGTAGAAAGTGTGGATGGTTTCCCAGTTTATTTTTGGACGAAAATAATCCAATAGGGTCAGTTTCTTTGCAAGAATCAGTTACCCAGAGGAAAAATAATATGCCCAAAGCAGCTCTATTTCCCTTGCTGGTCACTCACTACTATCCTTTCGCCCTGTAGATGGGATTCAAAGGAGGACTTCAACCTTGAGGGAAATCAAAGATGTATGTCTAAATTTTTTTGAAGTTCTCCGCGCGAGGTTTGTCTCTCACCCTGACGTTAATTGTGACATCGCAGTGCACCTGAGGCTGGAAGAGCTCTCATCTGTGTTGAAATCTAAGAGGAAACCCTTGTGGCACAACTTGCCCGGTACGGGGATCGAACCCGCGACCTTGGCGTTATTAGTACCACGCTCTAACCAACTGAGCTAACCGGCCAGCGAACCGCTCGTTTGTTCCTCTGTAGGCAATTAAATGAAAAGGAAACAAAATGGTTTCTTCAAATTCTCGGGGCGGGGAGCCGGGGGGCCGTGGGGCCGGAGGGGTGGGGCGGGGGGAGGCGGGGAGGGAGGAGAAGGAAAGGGAACACGACGAACCGAAACAACCGAAAAGTAACGTTAATTTTTTAAAGCTCCACATTCTTCCTATTTCACTCTCCCCCATCTCGGAGTGAGGAAAAAGAAAAAGAGAAAGAAAACATTTGGCCTGATTGAACTCTGCTTCTTGGGGGCCTCTCTCCAACTGACGAGTCTGAGCCCCGCCAAAAGATCAGATTCAAAGTCCCCGAGTGAGGCTTCCTTCCTCCTACCTATTTAAAATAATTTATAAAAATAAATTATTTTAAAAATAATTTTATTTCATACTATCAGAGTCCTTAATCCATCTGGAATTCATTTTTGTTAATTGTATGAGATGAAGCAATTTTCTTTTCTCTGAAGAGTTTAGCTACTTGTACCAACTGCACTTGAAAAGTTCATTAACTTCCTGCCGTTCTAAAACGACGAATTTAGCCCTCTTTTTCATATTCTATACCCTCCCCGTAAGGGATCTCACCTTTTCCGAAGGTTTCGATATTCTAAGGTACATTGACAATGCTCCAATCTTTCCCTAGCCCTCACCAGACACTCCATACATTCATTTGCCCTAACCAAAAACCTTTGCTTTATCCCGGATTCCTCTCTTCATCTCACACCTCACAACCCCTTTAAGAGCAAATCGATTAAATATATATATAAATCTGACCACTTCTCACCACTTGCATTGTAAGCATCCTCGTCTGGGCCACCATTGAATCCCACCTGGATTCCTGCAGAACCCTCCTCCCAGTCTCCCCGCTTTCACTCCTCTACCGTCCCATCTCAGCCAGCAGCCAGAACCATCCTAAAAATGAGTCAAGTCATGTCATTTATTTGTCCCAAAGCCTCTACTTGTTCCGCATCTCACTCTTGGGGACTTCCACCAGGTTTTCTCTTTGCCTGGAATCCTCTTCCCTCATACTCTGGCATGGCTAAGTCTGTCAGTGAATTCAAGTCTTTGCTCAGATGTCAACCTCTCATAAGAGCTCAGATGAAACTGTAGCGCCGTCTTAATCCTCCTACCCTGCTCTATATTTTTGCCATGCCGGTTACAATCTCTTTCACATGGTAGTTATTTCCTATTACGTTTATTGTTTAGTTTTTAATCACACCCCCTACTAGAACATAAACTCCACAAGAACAGGAATTTTATCTGTCACTGAGAACATCCCAAATATTAGAAGAGTGCCTAGTAACCAGTATCAGACGCCCAGTATTTTTTGAGTGAATGAATGATTGAATATGACAAATATTTCCTTCATATTCCTTAGTCATTTCACACTCAGTCTATACAAAATTCCATGTATTCTGCCAAAATTACATTTTCCATCCTCCAAGTCAGATGGCTAAGGGTCGGTCTTCTCCAACTCCCCCTTACCCTTATTCTGCCCATCTCCTCTGCCCACACGGTGCAATCTGTCCCCAAGTCCTGCTTCTTAATCCCTCCTCTCTCTACTGCCTCCCCACGCCCACTCTTAACTACCTGGTTAACAATCCCTGTTAACCAGGTAATTAATTACCTAGTTTGAATGTTTGTATCTTTCATCTTTGTTGGTGTCTCCGCAGTCTCCCAAACATTTCCAAGCCTCCAGCCTGTCCCCATTTGACTCCTCCCTCACATGACAGCTAGAGCAATCTAAACCCAAGCTTGTCTCTTTCCCACTTAAAATCTTTCCATGACTCTCCATTGCATTTGGAACCCTGTGCACACTGCACGATATGGTTTATAAGCATATCCATAATCTGCCCCTTCTTCTCCCAAACCATGTCTGACTCCTTGAAAGTTATCCAGATAGATGCGTTCTGTCTTCCAGACCCTCCTTTGCACGTGTTTTGTCTTTGGCCTGTTCTCCAGTTGCTAGAACTGGAGAACACACACCGTAAAACAGAATTCAAGTTTCAAGACTTAGATAAGAAAGGACCTTCTGCCCTGCTTCCATTCCCTTAGTACCTGTCGCTTGTTATGGAATCACTGGCTTACTTACCAGTCTCCCCACTAAATTGTAATCTCCAAAGCAGAAGTTTTCCTTCACCTCTGAATGTCTGGTGCAAAGCACGATACAAGGTATATAGACATCACTGTATAAATGTTAAATTATCGTGTAAAGAGCTGTAGAAATTGTCTAATACTTTTCCTCTTGCCCCCCTCTGTAAGATGGCAATCTTGGGTTGTGGAATGCCTTTCAAAGTAGAAACAGCATGGATATTTAGAGTCGTATATACCTGGGTTAGAGGTCTGACTTTGGTGATTTGCTGTAGTGAGGGAGAAGCGAACACAGACTTTGGAGCCAATAGGGTTGAAATCCCAAATCTAACCTTTACTAACTGGTTGAGCTTGGGCAAGTTTCTTAATATCTTTCTGCCTCTGAATAGATATGAGTTTTATAGCAATTCCTGTATCATAAACTCATTTCAACAATTTATTTTTATTTTATCAACCAATTTAAGATTGCTTATTTTTCCAATTAGCTCTCTTCCAAGGTATCCATAAAACAGGAGACAGATGTATTCAGGAAGTCATTCTTGCCTTTTCTTTTTTTCCATCAGGATGATACGTGCTAAGGAATGTGTCGTAGCTACTCATAGACCTCCCATTGCTTACGGTACAGAGGTCAACTTAGGTATCTGCTCTTCCTCCCTTTCTCCCTTTGTTCTCAGGCCCAAGAGTTTTCCTGCCCTACCCACCCTATCTGGGAGAGATGTGAGGTAGAGGGTGATTTTATAAGGTACAAATTAAAAGAAAAGTAGACGCTTTGGTTCCCTAATTGAGCATTTCTCACTCGTAATTATGGAGGAATTATGACCTATGGTGTAAAGAAAAGAAGCAAGGTTGCACCACTCTGTTTTTTCCTCCCCTGGCCCTCCCACGGATGCTCTCATGGGTAGACCATTTATCCTCAAGGAAAAGTTGGCTTCAAGGTCAAATTGCATTAAAAGCTTCTCCAAAATAAATAAATTAAATTTAAAAAAAATCTGCCCCAAGAACCAACTGAGGAGCAAAATAGCAAGAAATGAGGAATCGGCCTTCCTGGGGGACCAGATAAAGGAACCACTTCTTTGAGCCAAATAAAAGCAGGCTAAGATTTAGAGAGAATCTACTCCTCCTCCCAAAGATGCAAGAGAATATGGGTTGTACTTTTTGCCTCCCTGGCGCGTCTGTTCCCAGAGAAAAAAGCAGGAGGCAGTGTCCTGACTGAGCTCACGCTTGACACAGAAAGGAGTGGGTAGGGAGGGAGAGGCAAGGCTCCGTTCAATTCCAAAGCTTTGGTTCCACTCAGTTTCATTCTGCTATCACCACTAGATACTTTAGTCCTTCATTTTCCTCTAGAATGTAGGTTAGGACCACAAGGTGAATGTATAAAGCTCTCACCTTAGCTCTGGGGTATTTTTGCTGTAGAGAATTAGAAGTGACTGAGGCACTTCACTATGCTGAGGTCCAAATCAGAGTACGAATGGCAAGGAACACAAGTTATTTCTTGTGGGCATGAGGCCTTCGGGAATGCCCTTGCTCCCTATTCTTTGGGGATTTTGATTTTGCACCAATGGAAAATGAAGGAGCTGACAGTCTGAAAGATCTTCTCCCAGCAGAGCCCTGGGGCGGTGGAGAGGGCATCCCAAAGCCAAGGCTGCTGCCTGCCTTAACTGATCCAGTGACAGGGGTGCTCTGAGCAAAGGGAGCCATGGAGGGGTCCCCAAACATAGTTTTTCTTGCAGAAATGCTGGCCTTCCCCAAGGCAAAATGTGTGCCCTGGCTGGTCCGGCCCTGGTTGTTTGGGCCGCAGCCTTTTCCCAAGGGTGTGATGGTGCTAGTGGTCTCACTTGGCTCTGCTCCAGTGCTGAATGCTCCAGAGTTGGAGCTCATGTCTGGGGCAGTGACGCCCATCCCAGTCTCCTCACAGTCTATAGGGGTCACCAATCCCCCAAAGTCAAAAGGTCGTGGGGCTGTGCTGCCAAACACTGAGCCACAAGCCCCACTCCGGTGGGTTGGGGTGACAACTCCCAAACCATTCGTATTAGCTTGACCAAAGGGAACCTACTGGAGTGCTGTCAAAGGCCGGCCGGAAGCTGGCGGGGATGTGAAAGGTGGAGACTGAGGGTGCCAAACCCCCAAAGGCTGACTGCGTGGTACCGCTGAAGGATGGCTGGGCTGGAGTCGGTGTTGGGATTGAGGAGGTCACTGGTGAGCTTCCAAAAATGAAAGAGCTACTGAAGCTTGGGCCAAGGGCTGGTTGGGGGGCTTCTTGCTTCTGCACATATGCAGCCCCAAACGCAGGTTGGGGAGTGGCTCCCAGGGATAGTGGGAAAGGTGGCCTTGAGCTTGACTCCAAGGGAACCGTGAATGCTGCGGTCGAACTGGAGATCCTGGATGACAATGCAGGCTGGTTGGTAGTTACTAGGGCTGAAGTTGCCAGAGGGCTACCCACAGCGCTAAAATTGGCGGTGCTCCTGGTAGGGGATATCTGGACAGCACTGGGAAGAACCTGGCTAAAGATGGTGACTGTGTGCACAGTAGGAACGGTTGGACGCTGGCATAGTGGGGAAGTGAAGCCTGCAGCTGGGGAGAAGCTGGCCCTGAAGGCACAGGCAGCTCCGAGAGGGAAAGTGTGGCAAGTGGAAGGGATGGAGCAAGTGTTGCCCATGGTACTGGTAACATTCACGACACCAAAGTCCAAAGGTGGCTTAAAAGAGCCTTCGGCTGTGCTGGCTGGGGTGGTGGACACGACTACAGAGGTAGCCTTGACCAGGCCATGGAAGAGACGGGTAGAAGCAGGAGTAGGTGGAGGAGAGGTCTGCTTGAAAGAGAAAGGAGCTCTCACGGGCATAGTTTTAAGTGGTCCTATGCTGCCAAAGATAGGCTTGAAGGTGGGAGTTGAGATACCCGGAGGTGTAAGATGCTGCAGCTGTGCTGGAAATTCTGGAATATGAGGAGCCTCCTATCTCACTCTTGGCTGGGAGCCCCAAAATGGGTTTTGACATGCGGTCAGCAGAAGTTGCAACAGGAGGTGCAGATGCAGGAAGATGGGGAGTTGGGCTGCTCATCAATCCAAACAAAGTGCTTTGCATAGTGGGTGCTGAGGGATAATGGCAGGTGAGTCTCGGGGTATGGCAGCCTGAGAGGTTGAAGGTGGCCATGTGGTGTCAGTGACTGGTGATGTGGGAAAACAAGGGTCAGAAGGATGAAAGTAGTTGTGGATTTTGAGTCTGAAGAGGTGCCTGAAAGGGGCTCTGAATGTGAGCACCCAAGTGGGGCCAGCAGGCTCGCTGTCTTCAGAGGCGAGTGGGCCACACTGATTGCCTCTCCGGTAGGTTGTGGGAAGGCCAGTGGACTTGGAGACTTCTGCATTTTATGTAAGCTTTCCAGCTGAGGGTCAGTGCCCTGGGACAGGGAAGGCTGAAGAGCAGACCAAGTGTCAGGGACAGAGTCTGTGGTGACCTCAGTCGTATCCTCTCTGGCTTTGTTGCTCCGTTGGAGTCCAGCTTTCTTCCCTAAGGCCAGGTCTTCAGGGACTGCATAACCAAGCTGAGGAGGTGGAGTCAGGGACAGCAGGCTCCCAGGGCTTGATAGAAGCAGGGGAATCTGATTTTGCTGCCCAGAGCTGCCGGATGTTTCTGGGGGCTCATCTGATACCGGTGGGACTGGAGAGTGAGACGGATGACCATGTTCTTTCCTTGTTTTTGGCCACTCTGGTATCTGGAGTGATGTACTGGGAATACTTCTCTTCCAAGGCTCAGAGAAATCTCTAGAAGAGCTGTAAGAGCTTGTAATAGCATTTCTTTGGGAGCTAAGGGGGCCACCTGTGTGTGTGCTGGCCAAGGAGTCCATGGAGGAGCAGCTGGGCCTGTTATTCAAACTGTGATCTGAGCCCCAGCAGTCGAGGCTTCTCTGCAGAGGCCCAGGCCTGGGCACAAAAGAAGTGAGGACTCCATTTTTCGTCAGAGGCTTAAACGCAGATGGTCTGGTCTCTGGAATCCTTCTCCTACTGTCCAAGCTCTCATGGGACAGTCGTTCTTCCCACCTCACTTTCCCCTTCTTGCACTCTCTGAGGGCCCTCAGCACTGTCTCCTTCGCACATGGGTCTGGGGGCTTCTCAGAAGGTGAGACCCCTGCAGAGTTCGTTACCTCTGCTGGGGCAGTGGAGGGGGGCGCTGTCCGCTCACGAGGAGCGAGCCTGATGGTCACCGGGCTCCATATTGCCCTGGGGTGCCGAAGAGACCAGATACTCCGCTTGAAGTAACTTTCCCACCCGTCTGAGGGAAGAGGCCCCATGATGGAACTCCGGGACCTGTTCATGGGAAAGCGCCTCCAAGCCTCGTGGACCACCCACGCGTTGGGACTGGTAGGATCCCCGTTCGGCAGCCTCCTCGCAGGTCTGTGCCGAGGGGCAGGGTGGGCACGATGGACGTGCTGAACCCGGGGGACCTCATGAAGGGGCTGATCTGGCCGGCGGTTCAAGGGCCTCTCCGACGAGTCTGTGCGCCCCTCTGCTGGGGATGATGGCGAGAGTCCCAGCTTGCCCACGTAAGTGCCCATGTGGAGCAGTGAGGCGGAGTCGGCGACTTTGACTTCGGGTTTGGGCTCCCGAGGTTTCTGACGCCTGCTGACTCAGCCGCAGTCGAAGTGTTCCGGTGACGGTTGGGATCTCTGCGCGAGCAAAGTGAAAGGGTCTCGGGGCGCTCCTCACCCTCCAGGTCCTGCATCCGAAAGTGAGCGGCCGGTGGAAACAGAGGACACGCGGGACCTCGGCAGCCCCCGTAGCCTGCTCTGCTAGTTTGAGGCCTAAGCTGGCCGCTCTGGCCTCTCTTCTCTCCTCCCCGGGTTGCAGCGCGCGGCACGAGGAGAGGGATTGGAGAGGAAGCGCGCGGCCGGAGTCCCAGAGCTAGAGTCGAGCAGGCGCCGGGTCTCCAGACTCCGGCTCCCGGCCCCGGCACCGCTCCGTCCGCCCTCCCGTCCCCCGGAGTCGGAGTAGGGAGGGCAGTCCGAGCCCCTCAGCGTGAGTCGGTGGAGGTTGGGGGCGGGGGGCGGGGCGGGGCGCTGGCGGGAGCGCGGGACCGGAGACCCGGGCGCGTGGACCTGGGCAGCCCAGACGGCGTTCGTGGCGCCAGCAGCGGGGAATAACGGAGGCCGGGTTTGCTGCTTGGGCATTCCCGCCCTTCTTCCTTTCCTTTGCCCTTCCCTTTCTGCAGCCAGTAGGTGTCAGTCATTTGCCTCCGGGATGACAAGCTCCGGACGCAGCCACCATCCAGGGTCGCCTCCCCGAGGCTGAATGTGTGTCGCCCTCCGATTGTTCGCACTTTGAGTATGCAGGTACGATGGCACCCTGGCGGGGTCTCGAGGCTCCGGAGGGGGCCAAAGGGATTTCTTGTCTACCGACCGAGAACCTGAGCGCCTCCGCAGGCACCCGGCTTTGTCCCTCGCTCAGCAACCCCCCACCCCCACCCCCGCCCCGGCCACCCTCTCCAATCGCGATCCTCACCTAGTCCAGTGGGGTCGGAACTCCAGGAGGGGAGCAAAGAAGAGGGAGATTTAATTTGCGGCTGAATATTCAGGCTAAGCCAGAGTGAACTAGGGCACTAACATTCTGAGAAATTAAAAAACGAATAACGTTTTAAGATTTCTAATACCATTCCTTCCAATAACGATAAAAATGGCACGGATTGAATACGATTCTTTCAAGAAAGGTCATTTTAAGGCTGTTAAGTTAAGGAACTCGGAGAACGACTTCCATTCAAAACCCACACTGTTCAAAAATGGGTCCAGACATCTCCCACTTCATCGATCTTTTTCTCCATGAATTTGTATTTCCACAGAATTTTACGCCAATATAATGTATGTTTACGCTTAAAGTCTTTATTCGATCGTCCTACTATACTAGTCTGCACCAAATATAGGTATAAACACTGAAATCTGAAATTTTGATACTTGACGGAACCACAAATCTGTTATAATTAATTCTTTTGGTTTCATTTATATTTGCATTTACTAATAGAATGCAATCAATCAAAACATCGTAAGTAGATAATAAATTTGAAAGGCCCTTTACTGGAAGTTGTAACAGAAGTAAATATGGAATTTATCACCTCTTTCTCCAAGAGGTCGCATACAATATATTGATATAAGACCACCTCCACTGAAGGAATATTTCCATTGCTCCTCTACTGGACACCAGGGATGGAAGGAATTTTACAATTCGGGGCAGTGTGTCACTTCAGATAGGTAGAAGGGTTTTGGAATTGCCTAGTGAGAGAATGGTGGGATTTCAAAGTAAGGTGGGAAGCAAGAAGCCAAACTAGCGGATTCTCAAACTCGTGGATGTCAACTGGTTGAACATGGAAGAGGTAGAAATTGATTCGGTTTTTGAGCGTGCTTGTAGCCTAGTTGGAGTAAAGTTGAGCAAGGGATGGAAAAGCTCTAATAGCAGAGGATGGTTTCGATCCATCGACCTCTGGGTTATGGGCCCAGCACGCTTCCGCTGCGCCACTCTGCTTAGTCTTGGACGGCTGCCACTGTTGTTCCCTTCGATGATTATGTCACCGTTTCTGCACTGAACATTTTTTTCGATTTCCTTTCTTTCTGATGGTTTTCGTCGCCCCTCTCTCTCGAGGCACGTAGGAGATCAGTTCTTCCGCAACCAGATGACCTCGGGTCATCATCTTCGGGTCTGCAATTTTCCAACCTGCCCAAGAGTGCCCAAGCTCGTCATTGAACCCCGTCCCCAGCACCCCTCCCCACTCCCTGGAGCCGCTAGCCTCTCGGAGCGGAGGAAGAGCCCGCGGAGCAAAACTCTGGGTGGACCTTCTCGGGGAGAAGATCGGAAGTCGTGGAGTCAGCTCGGCTGCCACCGGAAAGGAAACGTGTTAACCACCTCCTCTGTTACCTGTCGAAAAATCTTAGATAACACTTTGAATAAAAGAGAGGCATTTTGTTTGCTCGCAAGGGCACAAGATTTTCAGGACGGTGCGCCTGAAATAGAGTTAACCCAATTTGTTTCTCAAATTATTACACGGGGGTCACAATTTCGATTGTATCTCGTTTGGGGCCGTTTGGACTAAACAAAGAAATAAAGTTTTTAAAAAGATAGGACCTTCCTTTTCCCGAGGCTTATATTAGAGAGCAGAGCCTTTGGGAAGTTCCTGGACACAGCTCTCATTTGCAGCTGCCTCTGCGATGACGCTAGAAGGGGCCGGTCTGGAAGGTTGTAAATCTTTTCTCTTTAGTACTGGAAGCTTTTGGAGAGTGAGCGTAGAGTGTTCCTTCAGTCACATGGCTAGGCCGAGGCTTGTATGCTAGTGTGTTTTTGTTTTTGTTTGTTTTTTCTCCTTGTACTCCATGTCCCCGTCCACAATAAAACTTAAGGAGCGATGGTGGAGTGGCGAGCTTAGCAGCTCGCACCAGCAGAGACCCTCCTCGGGTCCCAGCCACGCGCACTGCCCTACCTGAGCCCAGCTATGCAGCTACCCCAGACAAGGAAAGCGAAACTCCATTATTCCTTTGGGGCTCTTACCCCGACCCCCCACCCCGAGATCTTGGTCATCTCAGGGAGATGCTGCCATCTTCAAATTGTACCCTCTCAAGAAAGTCTTTTTTCAAAACTTTTCTGACTGCAACTCAGTGTCGAAATACATTTTAAGTCACAACTCAATACAATATGCAAACAAATGTATGTGTATATATATATATATATATACATATATATATATACACACATTTATACATATGAGAGAGAGATTTATATATATAAATGAGAAAGATAACTATCTGAATCTATCTCTATCTATCAATCATCTATACCAATACCGATACAGCTATAGATAGATGATAGATATTTGGAGAGACAGAGAGGCCAAACTCTACCAAACAGTATTTTACTGCATGGGTTTATTCTGATATTTCCTATTTCTATTCCTATATCTTCTATTTCATTTATTAAAATACCATTCATGACCTTTTTTTCCATTGGTTTTACACCCATTCACTTCTGAGTGATTTCAAAAACACTGTCACTTATATAATGGTATTCGAAATGTCTCTTCCTTTTAGAGTCAGATAAGGAAGATGTGAAAGACAGTGGTCAAAGAATTAAGGAAATGGTTCTAATGCCACCAGTTTTTTTTTTTTTTGGTATCAAGCAGGATACAGTGTTAACTCTCCCAGAGACTACACTCCACATGCCCCTATCTGTGATTATTCCTGCAGTTAGTGAAGGGAAATCACATTTATTCTAAACAGTCCTCTCTGATTCGGGTTTTTTTTTTTTTTCCACCTCTATTCTACAGTTGTGATGTGGATTCTTTTACTCCTCATCTGCTGAAGGATTCTTGTCTGTGTGACTAAGTAGGTATTTGTCCTCACCTCTTAGAGAATATTTTGCTTTTATTCCTCTATTTTACCATGTCCAACATATTGTTCTGATGCTGTTCCCTCTGTGTAGAGAATACTTACCTCAGATATCTATAAGATTTACTCCCTGGCCTCCTTCAAGCTTTTGTTCAAATGTTGGGATCAATGGATCCAAAGGTTTTGGACAAATGTGGTCTGCCCTCCATTTTCCGTGACTACTTCAAACGATTTGTCTATTAAGTTCCCCTAACATTTCTTCTAGGACGAATAATTCTCATCTTCCTTTGCTGTGTTGTCACAGTACACTGGTTGCAGTGTTACCCCATTCATTCAGCATTTACTCTTGCTAGCTGTGGTTTATGGCTGTCTACAATTAGTTAGATGTTTGTATACTGGAAATTTCAACCTTAAAGTATTTGGGATCATTTGAGATACTTGGAGACATGACTCACCACACTTCAGCCCCACACCAAGAAGAAGAAAAAAAAAAAAAAAAAGAGGGTAAAAAACCTTCCTTCAATCTTTTAACAATATTTTAAAATAAGAAATTCCTGTTATTGATGTCTGAGGGTGATGACATCTGCTGGATGAGTTGATCTGTCCAGCTAATTGTTCAGTGGCTGTTCTGAAGTAGATTTTATCTGGTAGGTATTAATATATGATAAAAGATCCTCAACATTGTGACAATTCCCACAAGTCAATCCACATGCATTTCTCCACACCTCTGGTCTCTAATCTTCAAATCTTGCTCTTTTCAGATTCCTGACCTTCCAGCCAACCATTCCCTTTTACCTAGGATTCCATATACAGCTTTACCTTAGGCCACTTCTCTCTCCATGTAAAGAGGAACATCAAATGAACCATCTAAAGCTCTAACCACTGGGAGGATTTCTTTTCACCACTATCTTGCAGGGTTACTTCTGAGTGGGAGATTGTGTCACAGCAGTTCATTTAAAGCTCACAGCAACATACAGAACTCACCTGTCTATGAACCAAGTGATTTGATTACCAAGGGCTCTTCTACCTAATTCCCCACATAATGGTTCTTAACTTCTCTGATATGTCAGACTGGACATTTCCACGGACATTTCATTAGTCAAACCAAGTCACATGGCCAAGTTCATGAGGAAGAGGAAGTGTGTATATTATATAATAAATATATTATTTCAATGAAATAATCATAAATAATTATAAATTCACATGAAATAATTATAGTTATAAATTCACATGAAGTTGCAAAGATAATGTATCAAGGTTGCATGTATCAATAGTTCATTTTTTTTTTACTTTTGAGTAGTATTCCATAGTATAGATGGACCACAGGTTTTTTAACCTATTCACCTATTAAGGAACATTTTGGTTGTTTTCAGGTTTGAGCTATTACAAATAAAGCTCCTATAAATAATAATGCACAGGGTTTTGTGTGGATATAAGTTTTCATTGTTCTGGGATAAATGCCTAGGAGTGGAATTGCTGAGTTGTATGGTAAGTGTGTGTTTAGTTCTTTAAGAAACTGACAAACTACTTTTCAGAGTGGCTACACCATTCTACATTCCTATGAGCAATGTATAACAGATTCAGTTTCTCTGTATTCTTACCAACCTTTGGCAGTTGTTACCATTTGTTATTTTATCTCTTACAATAGGTGTGTAATGATATCTCACCATGGTCTTAATATATATTTCCTAAATGACTAGTGATATTGAACATCTTTTCATGTGCTTATTTCCCATTTGTGTATCCTCTTTGGTGAAATGTCTTTTCATGTTTTTTGCCCATTTTCTAATTAGATTGAGTGTTGTTTTAATGTGGAGTTTTGAGAGGTCTTTGTATATTCTAGATATATCTTAGCCAGATATGTGATTTGCAAATATTTTCTCCCAGTCTGTAGCCTGTTTTTTTAATTTTCTTCACAGAGTCCTTTGCAGAGCAAAAGTTTTTAATTTTGATGAAATCCAGTTAGTCAAATTTGTCTTTTATGGATTGTGTGTTTGGTGTTATGTCTAGGAACTCTCCACCAAGCCCCAGGTCCCCCAAATTTTCTCATATTTTTTCTAAAAGTTTTATATTTTATTTTAAATCTATGAACCATTTTCAGTTACTTTTTTTTTTTCAGTTACTTTTTAAATAAAGTGTGAGGTTTAGGCTGAGGCTGGCTTCTTTTGTCTATGGATTGCTCCACCCCAATCTTGTGAAAAGACTTTTCTTCCTCTACTGAATTGCTTCTGCACTTCTGTAAAACATAATTTAGATGTACTTGCATGTGGTGCTTTCTGGATTCTCTATACTCTTTCATCGACATATATCTATCCCTCTGCCAAAAATGTACACTCTTTATTACTGTGGCTGTATAGTAAGTCTTGAAATAATAAGAATGTTTTCTTCCACTTTATTCCTTTTTTTCAGAATCATTCTAGTTATTCTAACTCATTTCTCTTCCCATATAAATTTTAGAATAGTCATGTCTATAGCTACAAAAAAGTCTTATGTGGATCTTGATAGGAATTATGTTAAATTATGTTAAACCTCTATATCATTTTCAGGAGAGTTGACATCTTAGCTATGTTGAGTTTTATAATTCCAGAATCTCTCTCCATTTATTTAGGTCTTTGATTTATTTCATCAGAATTTTATAGTTTTGTTGTTTCCAGCATGTACATGTTCACATGTCTGGATAGATTTTCATCTAAGTGTTCCTTTCCTTTTTTTAAAAAAAAGTACTGTCTTTTAGTTCTGGGGTCCACATGTTTATTGTTAGTATATAAAAATACAATTGAGTTTTCTATTTTGATCGCGTATTCTGTGACTTTGCTGAACATACTTATTAGTTCTAGGAGGATTTTTGTTTGTTTGTTTGTTTTTAGGTTCCTTAGGATTTTCTATGTAGACCATCACATAATCTTCAAATGGCATGGGAAGTACAATCCTTCCACAGAGAGGGAGGGGGGAAACGTGTATTTCTAAAGAGAAATACAAGCCACTGAGCAAGAAATTGCACCATCAACACACAACAGGACAAAATTGCAGAAACGTATGGTAAAGTATGCCAATATTTCTGGGTAGGGTGAGCATTTCACCTAAAGTTCATACTGCAGTATTTGTGAAATAACTCCCTACCATTTGGGTTTATCATTAGAATGTGACATTACCACGGTTTAGTGGAGGGCTTTCCCATCTGCCAAGTAGCTCAGTTGTGAGAGTGAATAACTGAAAATCTAAAGGTCCTGACCCAGAGAATACTTTACCCAACAAATATAGCTTCCAGTTCCTTTTCTAAAACACCCTAGTCTCGAGGGATAGCTTTCTTATATTTCATGGGCTGTAAGGGCTTTGTACTGTGTTCCTCAGGAAGTGTCTATTATTAAAAACTGCTAAAATCATCTTTTGTTTGGAACAGAATATCAAATCTCAACCACTAGCTAAGGCTGAAGGTAACTGACTTCTTGGCGTTTTCTCACTGTAGGTAGGTGAAAGTCATCAAAGTTTAACCCACATTTTTTTGGGAGAAAATCTTAAGTACCATTGGCCCATGGAAACACAGGTCCATAGCGCCTGGACAGGGACTTGAACCCTGGCCCCTCAGATTAAAAGTCTGATGCTCTACCGACTGAGCTACCCAGGCTCTGAAGGCACATGTTTATTCGGCCTCCTTTGTACAGTTCAATTGCTTTGGGGGCATTCTTAACCCCCAACAGAATTTTGATAAATTCGACATTCCCCCTCACATTTTTTTTCAGTGGACATGTAACATTTTTCCTCATAAGGTTCAATTTTTCTGAAGGATAGAGTAGCTTATATCAAAGGAATCTTAAAACTATAGTAATTTAATACTTACCAACATCTCTTGAGAAAGAGAGAGAAGAGAAAGCCCTTGTTAAATTTCTGTGAAAGATTTTCCTTTGATCTTTTATTTCCTTGAATTCGTTATTGCCATCCCGTGTCTCTCACAGAATTTTATTCGAATACAACATCTTTTTATATTTAGTATCTTCTTGATTTTCCTACCATGCTTCTCTGTACCAAATACAGGTATAAACATTGAAATCTGATGTTTTTCTTTTGAACCCAAATCTGTATTAAAAATACTTCTTGTGGATTGTGCTATATCTGCATCTACTTGCACATAATTAATCAAAGCATAATAAACAGATAATAATTTAAAGACCCTTTAATGGAGGACATAATGGAAGTAAATGTGGAATTTGTCCTCCTCCCTCCTCCATGAAATCGTGTACAAGACTACGTCTACTGAAGGATTCAGTTCTTCCCATTGTTCCCGTGATGGGAATCCGAGAGGAGAGCATATTTACACCCCGGGGCACTGTGCCACAGCCAAATGAGTCTTAATTTATCAGAAATGTCTTAATTTATCAAGCAGAAGGGCGAGATTTTTCCATGAAAGGTGAGAACGTGGGACTTACGTGCCACACTTCTATGGCAGACTGATCCTCTGAGAGGCGACTTTTGAAAGGTAAATACCTTAGGAAAGGTGAAATATGTAAGATCTAGAAGTAGATTTAGTTCAACTGTTTGAATACAGCTTAACGATGGAGTTGCTATAAAACTTGCAGCCAAGGTTGGTTCCGATGCATCGATCTCTGGGTTTCCTGTCCAACACACTTCAGCTGGTCCACTGTGCTTATAAACGGATGTTCCCTCGTCGATATTCAACTCCGTTACCACAACTGGGTCTTCAAACACAAGAATGGTTTCTTTTCTTTTCGTTTTCCCCCCGTCTTTTTCTTCCTCCCCCCTAGCTCAGCTCACTGCTCCCTTTACTCGGCCTCTTTTCGGTCCCCTTGAGAACCACAGGGTTCCAGCAGCGCCCCCAAGCCTGCTCGTTTCCAATCCACCAAATATTCAGTCTCTGAACCCGCTTCTTCAGAAGCTTGTCTGGGCTTACAGGAGGATCTGCAGGGGGAACCGAGGAGGAGGCGGCGGGGCAAAGCCTTGAGGAAACCCTCGCTTGAGAAGAACCTGTCAAAAATCTCAAGAGGTTTTTCTTTGCCTGAAAGGGAGCCAGATTTTCAGAATTCCATTTCCGATTGGATAACGTTTGGATCCGTTTTGACAGGGGACAGGAGTTCCTGTGTCTGAAAACAAGATTTTTGTTTTCGGAGTTGGTCTCGGAATAGGGCTTTTGGAAGCCTCTGCACATCAAGCCTCCTGTTGTTCGCGGCTGCCTCTGCGTGCTACCTTCCAGAAATCGCACTGCTAGATGCCGAATAAGAACTTCACTCCACACAGAAGTAACTAGAAGCCACAAAAATATTGCCCACCAAATCCAAATGTTAAATCTCTCCAATTTAACTTCCCTCCAAACGTCTATAGTCCCTCCTCCGGCAGGAGGGTGAATGTGACAGAGAAGTTGGAGTGGAAAGGGGCAGGGGAATTCCCGACTGTTTCGTGTCCTCTCTTGCTTTTGGACGTCGAGGTTGCATTTCCCCTGGAATTCCTTCTCCCTTTCCCATTTGCCAGTTCCTACTTGTCCTTTGGATCTCAGTTCAGACATTACCCACTACCTCTTCCCCGAAGCTTTTGCTGACTCCTCAAGACTGGTTTAGAAACTCCTAGAATACACCCAGGATTCCTGAAGTTATTTCAATCTTATTAATAGTCCTTATTACATGTTGTATTATAACTATCTCTTGTATGAATCTTACATTTGCATGCTCAGGGCTCAGTCCTTAAATACCACGTATATGCAAATGTCTTTCCATCTTGGACTGCTCCTTCAAACTCCAAATTCACATATGCAGCTGCCTTCTCGACAAGTATGTTATACTTAACATTGCCAAAGACTGAATTCCTAATCTTCCCCCCAAACTTTCCCCTCCCCAATCTTCCTCCATCTCAGTAAACAACTACTCCATCTGTGCAGTTATCTGTGAGTCTTTGCTTTTGCTCAGATCTTACATCTCATCTATCAGCTCCACCTTCAAAATATATCCATAATTCAACCAGTTTTTACCATTACCTTTGCTGTCATACTAGAAGGCCTATCAATCTCTCGCCTAATTTAAAAAAAAATTTATTTTATATTAGAGTATGGTTGATTTACAATGTGTTAGTTTCAGGTATACAGCAAAGTGGTTCAGTTATACATATACATATATCTATTCTTCTTTCAGATTCTTTTCCCACATAGGTTATTACAGCGTATTGAGTAGAGATCCCTGTGCTATACAGTAGGTCCTTGTTGATTATTTATTTTATATATAGTAGCGTGTGTATGTTAATCCCAACCTCCTCCCCTCTCCTTTTCTTTCCTTTGACACAATTTTACATTAATTTTTGTTTCCTTTCTACAAAACCATTTTAAAGGCATTTTACTGATTGAGCACCTCAGGTTTTATGTGAAGTTGCTCCTGTTGTGAATAAAGAGGGAGTTCTTTATTCTGGAATTTTGCTTCTGTCTTTTCCTCCAGGCCAGTTCTACCTGGCAACAAGATACAATTTGAGGTGAAGTCCAAACAGTCCTCATTTCACTTAAGAAAGAACAGAGTCTTAGCCTGCCCTGTGACCAATAGTCGTTGTGACCATAGCTGGCCATTGGGAACATTTCCAGTATGTAGATCCTCAGGTGTTTCTCGGGTCCATCACCTCAATTTTTGCAATAAACCCGTCACTGGTCCCCTGGTTTCTAGTAACCTTGCCCCTTTCCTGTCTATTCTACACACAGAAGTAGTGCAAAATTCCCCAAGGGTTTGAAACTCTCCAAGAGTTTCCCTCCTGTTCAGTAAAGAAACCAGTGTTTCTAGTGGCCTGCAAGAGCCCTCCCCTCCTCCCCTCCACCCTCCTCTCTAGTTCCTTGCTCTTCCTCAGACAAGTCAGACATACTCCTGCCTCAATCCTTTGCACAGGCTGCTTCCTCTGCCTGGAAACACCCTTTCCCAAATACGTGCCTAACTCATTTCCTCATATCCTTCAGGTCTGCTCAGATATCACTTTCTCAGTGCAGGCTTACCCGTTCAACATATTTAAAATTACAAGACATTAAAAAGAAAAAAAAAGCCACCCCTATTATCTTTTTGCTATATTTTTTCATTCATACTTATCACCATCTACTGCACTATACATTTTACTTATTCATTGGTCTGCATTTCCCATTACAATGCAAACTCCATGAGGATAGAGTTTTGCCCATTTTGTTCGCATGTTTAGTCCCAGTATCTCGAGGAGTACATGTTAAATAGCAGCTACTCATTAACAATTTGTTGCATACATGTTGAATGAATGGTCTACCAGGGTACAATAAATGAGTTTTTCCACAGGTGGATGTACAAGCAAATTTCAAGAGTTTAACCCTGAAAGGGGACAGGAATGGTCTGTTCGTAGGTAAAGGTTCTGAATTCCATTTATGTAGCTCCCTGTTGTGGGTGTGTGTACAAACCTGACTGAGTTGCTAACCGTGGGTCTTCTGTTTAATTATGTGACCCACCATTGCTAGTCAGTGCTTGTGCAAGGACTTAAAGCTTGACCCTGCAGTTAGGACTAAGCACCTAAGACTTCTAATCCCATCTGGAGAGCTGCAGATGTTCATCTGTGTAATCACTAGTTGTTCCACTTTCCAGACTTTCAACTGTCCAGGAATAAACCCTGACTCCTGAGCTACTGGAGCTAAGGCTGGATGAAGATAATACATGAGGCTCCGAGTGAGTGGGAATCTGTTCTAAAGAGGACACATTTTCCTATAAGACTTCTGAATAGTGCTTTTAAGAAATTGTATTTATTTGGTTGTTTTGTATTTTGAAAAAGTAATGTAGAGTTCAAAAATGTATAAATAGTTATACAGTTAAAAGTTTCCTCCCCATCCCTGTTACTCACCTACCTGGTTGCTTCTCTTTTCTCCACCGTCCATAGGTTTCTACTATTATTAATTTGTTACTTAAACTTCTGAGGTTTCTTTGTCCACTTGCATGTAAATATATAGATTCATATGTTCTGGGTGTTGCTTTTGATACCTCACAATATATTTTGGAAATCTTTACACATTGATAACATAGAAAGCTTCCTTGTTTGTCTTTGCTAAGTTTTACATTTTGTTGCAAAATAAAACATACAGAGAAGTAAATAAAACCTTATTTCTACATCTTAACAATCAATTATAAATTGAACACCCATTTAACCATTACTCAGGAGCAAAAAAAAAGAAAAAAAAAAGAGCATTGCTGCACTCCAGAAGCCCTCAGTATGTCCCTTCCACTCACCCTGCCTTCCGCACTCTTCTTATCCCCCCAGAAAACCACAATCCTGACTTTTATGGTAATCATTTTTTACATTCTTAATACATTTTACCATCTACACATACATCCCTAAACAATATATCATAATTTTGTGGTTTTTAAATTTATATAAGTATAATCATACTAAATGTTTCCTTTTTGTCTTCTTTTCACAAAATTATGCTTGTAAGATTCATCCATATTTTTGTGTGTAGCTCTGATCTGTTCATTGTCAATTGTTGAATAGTATTCAACATTATTTATCCAATTTACTGTAAAGGTTCATTCAGGTTGTTTCCAGTTCTTGGCTATACAAACAATACTACTATGAACATTCTTATACAAATCTCCTTGTGCACATATTTCCTTTGGGTATATTTCTAGGATAATAGGGTATGTATATCTTCAACTTAGTAGATAGAGTCCAACTGTTTTCTAAAATAGTTGTATCATTTTAAACAATAGTGGTGATGAAAGTTCTTATTATGTCACATCCTTGCCAAATAGTACTTCTTGTCATATTAATTTTAGTAATTCTGGTGGAAGATCAGTAGTATTTAATTATAGGATAACTTGTATTTTCCTAATTTCTAATAAAGTTGGTTGCTGTAGTTTTAAAAAAATATATTTCCACAAATTCTTTGGCACTCCTCTTATCAAAAGGTGGAGTCTGATTGCCTTCTCCTTGACTATGGGCTGGGCTTAGTGATTCGCTTCTAAGAAAGAATGAAGTCGAGGTGATGCTGTGTTTGACATCTCAAGCTAAATAAAAGACAAATGTCTTCTGTCTGGCTCACTCTCTCAAGAAGTCACAGAGTTCATAGAGTCATGGACTCATAAAAGTTCTTTATACCATATTTTCATGCTAGTCCTGTTCGTTATTTATATTGGAAATATCATCTCCCATTCTGTATTTCATTATTTTATAGTTTTTTTGTGTTTTTTTTTTGGATGAACAGAGTTTTTCATTTCACTTAAATTTATCAAATTTCCCCTTATGTTTAGCGCTGTTGTGTCTTATTCCTTTAGAAACCCTCTCCTATCCCAAAGTATAAATATAACTGTCTCTTACAAAAAGGTAACTTCTATAATCAAAAACCACACTGTTTGTTGTTTAAACTGTTCCAGGTTTGGTCATTGGGAGCTCTTTCCCTGTTATAAAGAGACAGTTGGCAAAGCTGTTTCTTTCTTAGTTTGATATTAATACATTTTTTTCACACGTCATATAAAAAATCTTGTTTCATCTTTCGCTGAACTAGTTAAGACCCAAGTGTGGAAGGGTAGAAAGTGTGGATGGTTTCCCAGGGTTTTCTTGGGCGAAAATAATCCAATAGGGTCAGTTTCTTTGCAAGAATCAGTTACCCAGCGGAAAAATAATATGCCCAAAGCGGCTCTATTTCCCTTGCTGGGTCACTCACTGCTAACCTTTCGCCCTGCAGATGGGAGTCAAAACAGGACTTAAACCTTGGGGGACATCAAATTTTTTAAAGTTCTCAGCGAGAGGTTTGTCTTCCAGACATTAATTGTGACATCGCAGTTGACCTGAAACCGGCAGAACTCTCGTTTATGTATAAATGTAAGAAAGCGGTCTTGTCACACAGCTTGGCCCGTACGGGGATCGAACCCGCGACCTTGGCGTTATTAGCACCACGCTCCAACCGACTGAGCTAACCGGCCGCTAGACGTCTAACGTATTCCTCCTTAGATAGTTAAATGAAAACGAAATAAAACGGTTTCTTCAAATTCTTCTGGGGGTGGGGAAAAGGGCACATAAAGAACCAAAACAACCCAAAATAAACATTAAAAAAAAAATCACATTCTTCCTATTTCACTCTCCACTATCACGGAGTTAGGAAAAAGAAAAAGAGAAAAACTTAACATTCGGCCCGAATGAACTCTACTTCTTGGGGGCCTCTCTCAAACTGACAGTTCTGACCCCAAAAGATCAGAGCCCCGGAGTGAGGTGTCCTTCCTCCTACCCAGGGAAGCCCAGGGGCCAACGAGAAGATGCTCCAAGCCAGATTTGGCGGCGGGCGGATCACGGAACTGACCACGGAGCGGCCACGGAGCAGGGCTCCGAGGACTCGGCCCCTGCGCGCGCCTCTTGCGGATGTACTTCGCTCCTGGAGACCCATTCGGACAGATCCCAGGACATGAGACCTGCGAACCTGCACTCTCTTGCCGCCGGCCTCGTCCTCGGAGTGATCCTGATACGCCTCCCGCCCCGTGCACTGTGTGGTGGGACCTGACCCGGAGCAGAACTAAGCCCGCAGAATTAGGGGCCTTTATCTGGACCAGAAGAGAAACATCTAGATCTGAGAAGGGTGGCAGCGTCGAGACTCAAATTGAGCAACTTCAGAGGAAAGAGGCAGAAACACCTGCACCTGCCAGGTGCGGAGCAGCCCCGACTTTTTTCACTGGCCGAAGGGCCTCCAGAGAAAACCCTCAAAGGCGGAGGTAATCAATATTCTGGAATACCTGAGAGCTAGCCCTGGCACCACAGACACATTGGTAAGGAAGCTCTGAAAATACTTAAGGGAAGGTAGCCCAGCACCAAACCCAAACCCATTCTAATAATAAATGGAGAAGAAGTTTGCAAAGGAGAATGAAAGAAGTTGCATCCAGCAAAGTAGGAGGAAAACCAAAAGTATGTTAAGAGTTGAGGGTTGACCTCATTCTTTCACTTCTCAACAGGTACTGAGCACCCACGATGTGTCAGACCGTGGTGCACATGCTAAATATATAAAGGGAGACACTGAGGCTAGACCTCAGCATGAGGGGCTGTGGTTAAAGAGCAGTAAGTGGTACAGAGTAGCACCCGGTGAGCGGGGCTGGGATTAATCCTCAGAAGAAAAAAAAAAATTACTCTTCAGGGTTTGGAGTCAAGAAAGGCAGGCAGTGACTTCCTCACAGAATGGGCTTTATGGCTTCTGTTACCATCCCAGCCCCCAACCCCTTGTCCTGACTTGCCTTTACTTCTCCTCCACTTCCCAGCTTCCCGGAAGCACTCAGTCGCCCTGACTTGCTAATTCCTGCTCCTGGTGGCTGCTGCTCCACGTGGTGAACAGGGCACTGTTGGCAGTGCTAAAGCAGGCTAAGCGGGACCCTTAGTACTGGGGTTGGACCCCTTGGTACTGGGCCCAACCTCTTAGAACTTGGGGGTGTCCCCATCAAGAAGGTTTGACCAGAACCCTAAATCCCTAGGGTTGGAAGCTGGAAATGCCCGAGAGTGACATTTAATTATGGAAAAAGATGGTGAGTGAAAAAGATGGAAAACTGAAAGACAGACAGAGAAAGACAAAGATTAAGTGACAGGAAGAGAAATACAGACAGTGGGGAAGAGCATAAGGGACAGAAACAGAGCCTGAGGGAGAGAGATATTGAGAAGATAACGAAGGAGAGATGGAAAGTCTGAAAAGAGGGAAATAGAGGCAGAGAGAGAGTGAGAGAGAAAGTGACTAAAGGGACACAGGGACCAGAAATGAGAGACAGGAGTAGAGCAGTGGAGATAACTAAGGACCGAGCAAGCAAGAGAGGAGAAGAGTAGAGGAGATACTGACTGAGAGACAGGGACAGAGACACAGACACAGAGAAATAAACAGAAACAGACTAAGACACAGAGAGAGACAGAAAGGAAGATATCCAGAGAAACAGGAGGTTGAGAGACACTTAGAGACAGAGACAAGTTAGACAGGAAGAGACTGAGGGAGAAGGGCACAGTGAGACAAACAGTGAGAAGCAGAGACAGGTCAGGGTCTGAGGTCCAGAGAGAGACATGAAGCAAGGCGCCCAGTCCAGGAGCTGAGCAGAATTTGAGCCAGAAGCTGATTTGCAGGGGGAGGAGAGGAGCATAAAGAGCCATATTTCTTTGACATTTAAAATAACAATATTCACGATGAGAATAATCACTTATATTCACATAACTCTTTGTCTGTAACAAAGCACTTTTAGTTGGGAGTGAGGACGTTTGCAGACACAAGTCAGTTTTATGCAGAACAGGTGCTAAATCCGAATTCTTGGGAATTTCCTCTTTCAAAACAAGCTTTCTCTTGTCCAATAAGTGTATACATCCAGGACTGAGGTGGCCACACAGGGAATGGTGAGGATGTGGGGCTCAGACCCCACCCCTAACCTGGCTCTTCTTTGCCAGACCAAGCCAGGTCTGCAGCTGCTGGAAGATGTTCTGTGGCGAGGTGGAGAGAATTTGGACGGTCAGACTCCAGCACTAGTAGAGAGCAGGAACATGCAAATTAGTATGCAAGTGACAATGCAAATCACCCAGAGCTTTTTCTCTCTTACCTGGCGTGCTAGGCGGAGGCTGGGAGAGTCTGAGGGTCTCTCAGGTGCCATGTCCAAGCAATGAGAAGCACTAGGGATGAGAAGGGCTGACTCTGAGGGTCCCAAAGGCTGTGTTATACTTAGCACATGCCAGGGGTCTATATCCCCTGGAAAGAAAGGAGAGAATGGTGTGTTGAGCTGGGGCCAGGTAGACACTAAGGAGTCAGGTTCTGATAGCATGCTCACCATTAACAAACAGCACTTGGGTGGCCCCTGGGGTCTGGCCACCATAGTAGGAGTTCGTCTGGGACACAGCCTGGGCTATGGATGAGGCTGAAAACCCGAACACCTGCTCACATAGCTCTAGTTTGGAGGGCAGAGCTGGGAGCTGGGAGAAAGGGCATCCAGGGACCTCACAGGTGACATCTGTGGAGAGAGGTAAGTGTGGAGTACATAGCTAGCCCCCTACCTCTTTAATAATCGTTTACAGAGCTCTCCCCACTGATGACCAAGACAGCTCCAGACCCTCCTTTCAGTGAGTTCATGGTCCTGTCAGAGACATACTCAGCCCCAGACAGCGATGGCCCAGAATGACCAGGGCTGTTATGGACAAAGGCCTGGAGTAGGGGTGGGGCCGTCTCAGAGGGAGCACAGTGGGCTCAGGGACAGCATCCTGCAAGGGATAAGACCTTAAGGAATTAGCCGGTGTGAGGCAAACAAAGAGAGAAAAGAGGAAACCGCATGTGCAAAGGTCTAGAGGTGAGAAGGAGCCTGGAGTGCTGAAAGCACAAATTGGACACCTGCTTAATATCCATAGCTCCCCTGTGCTTTCAGGGTAAATCTAACTTCTCAGCCTCACATTAATTCATTCCTTCCTTCACCATTTATTTGAGCACCTACCATGTAGTCAGATATATGTTGAACAATATATTGGGAACATAGTGACAACAAAACAGCCCCAGGCTTTGCTGTCACAGGACTCACAGTCCAGAGGGGAGATAGGCAATAAAGAATGTATGCTAAGACTGTGGAAAGTGCTAAGGAGAAGAACACGGAGCTAATGGGGTAGGGGGCAGGGAGGCAGACTTATCTTGAGAGATCGTGCCCCCCTTCCTGAGGAGGGGACATCCTGTGTTGACACTTGAAAACAAGTAAATTGTGTGAAGAGGGGAAGATAAGTAATCCAAGAAAATGCCTGAGGATTAGGAAGATTGGTGTATCGGGGCGTGGGGTGTCAAAATATGCAAAGCCCTGTGAGGAAGTTGCATTGTATGGGTGAAGGGAAGGCCTAGAGACCAGAGAAGAGGCTGGGTCAGGGATCCAGGCAGGAGAGCATGGGGACCCCTACCAGGACAGCAGAGGTGGGAAGAGAAAGGGGTTGGGTGAACTGCAGAGTTGTCCAGGATAAAGAGTGGGCAAGACTCAGTGATTGACAAGCTATGGGGATGACGGGAAGGAGGCATGCAAAGCACTGTTAGGGTTTCTAGCCTGGTAACTGGAGAGGGTAGGGCCATTCCTGGGACAGGCACATAGATGAAGAGCAGATTGAAGGGATGATCACTCATGTTGAGGGCTAAGTGTGTGAGTGAGAAGGTACGTGAGGGCCAAGCACACATGCACACTCTAGTACGGCTGTTCACCCCACACCCCACACCTGCAGGTTAAACGAGGCCCAGCAGTCCAGCTAGTTGTCCTATGGAAATGAAAACGAGTCCAGACTACCTGTTAGATGGCTTGTCTGGGCATAGCACAGAATGTATGTTTTGGGGGTGAGGGTTAGGCCAGTCACTCACAGTAGCCAAACTCGGTACAGGTCTGGTACAACCACTGCCGGTCGCCAACGCCGGCCACTTGGGGTTCTGTGACCTTCAGCTGTGCCACTGTCTCTGCTCGAGAAAAGCTTAAACACTTCTGGCCCAGGCTGTGTGTGACAACCTAGGGGACAATATACATACATACATACATTCATACATACATTCCTCCCTTCCTCCCATCAAGCCAGAGCATGGAGCCATAGATCCCTACAAGTCAAAAGTCAGAAGTCAGAAGAGTGAGTCCCTGAGTTCTCCTGGGAGTCAGTCGTCAGAGGTGGTGGGGACCTAGGTCCCTGTGGGTTAGAGATTAAGGTACTAGATGACCAAGAACATCTTACCTGTGAGATCTTGGACATGTGAGAATATCTTAGATCTCAGTTTCCTCAGCTGTGCCTACCTCGAACTATTGTGAGAATTCAATGAAATAATAAATGTGAAGCACACTGCACACTACTTGGTGCAGACAGCGCTGGAAAAGTGACAGCTGGATTGCAGCTGTGGATTCCGAGGCTGGGATCCCGGTCTCTAGGAGAACTGTGTCCCCGGGGCTACCTTTTTTCATTCTATAAATACTAATTGAGAGCTTGCCGTGTGCTAGACGCTGTTGCAGGCTCCAGGAAGAGGCCAGAACAAGGTAGGCAAGCTAGATAGTAAGCATAGTCGTTAACATTTGCATACGGTGTGCCAGGCTCCCTGTTGAGTGTTTTCCATGCCCCTACTTCATTTCACCTCCGAGGTCCCTATGAGATGTCATACCCACTTTACAGATGAGGAAACTAAGGTGCAGAAGGCTTTACGCTTGCCGAAGATCACACAGCGGAGGTGGAGCAGGAACCCTTGTCTGCCGACGCCTGGCGGTGCTCGGGGGTGCTCACCTGCACTGCCCGACGAAGCCCGCGGTAGGGCGCAGGGCTGCTGCAGTTGTCCCGGTCCCCGAGGAGGAGTCCGCAGAGCTGTCGCACACTCAGCGGCGCTCCCGCTTGCCCGTCGTACTGCACCGCCCCTCCCACGAGTGCCTGCAGCGCCCCCAGCAGCTCTGCCTGGTCCGCAGCGCGCCCCAGGGACCCACATGCGCCCAGCTCCGCTCGCAGCGCTGCCTGAGCCGAGCCGCCCGCGCGCAGCCGTCGCTCCACCTCCGCAAAGGCTGCGGACGCAGCAGCCCGGCACTGTTGGGAGCGAGAGGCAGCGTTGGCGAAGACTCGGACCCGGGCCCCGGCCTTTCCCTTTCCATGACCTGCATCCTCCCTGGGCTCCCCCACTTTCCCGGCGCCAGATTCATCCCGGGGGCAGTTGAACGCCACTCTGACCCGAGGCCCCGCCCTCTTCCGGCTCCTCCTCCGGGTCGTCCCCCAGGCCCCGCCCCACAGTGGAACAGCCTCCTGATAGGGTCTTCCGTCCCCAGGCCCCGCCTCCGTATCAGCCCCGCCCCTGTTGGGTCTCCTCCCTTCTTGGTACCCGGACCCATCTTCAGCTCCCGCCTTCTTCCCAAATCCACCCATCTCTCGGGGATCCCAAGTCCATCAGACACCGACACCTTGCAAGCTTCAACCTTTTCTTTTGGCCCCCATCCTCAAGGCCTCTTCTCTCTCCCTATCCCCCTCGGACTGGGCCCCACATCCTACCTCCGGGGATCCGCCAATCGCAGTGTTCATTAGGCTTCTAGACACCACCTAAAGTCCGACCGCCGGAGAGTATCAGGTGACTCCGACCACTGAGGCCCTCCTCCCCACCCGGACCCACCGCCCGCCATCCTTACGTCATTATACTCGGAGAAATCCAGTATGGCCCGCACAGGAGCGGAAGAGGCGACGGAGGCGAAAATGAGATGGGGAAACTGAGGGAAGAGAAGTTGTCAGCCTGGGGGCTTAGGGACTGGGATCCCATATCTTCCCGCCCCTGTGTCACTCACTCGTTGTGTGATCTTAGGCAAGTCCCTACCTTCTATACACGGGACTCCCGTGAAGGCAGATTGTAGGAAACTCTTCTGGGCCGAAAGGAGGGTGTGGGAGGAGGGAGTGTGGCGGGCAGGTATTCTATTATCTGAGTTGGGGACCCCAGAGTCCAAGTTCCCGCCCCCCAGTCCTCTCAGAGGAGTCCCGGGACCTTCAGCCTGGCCCAGGCAGCCAGGGAGCCGGCATAGGAGCCTCCGAAGCAGAGCCAGGGGCTGGAGAAGGAGACGTTGAAGAGGCGGGAGAGTGCGAGGCGGGCAGAGACCACATCGGCCAGCCTAGGGTCAGAGGGGAGGCTGGGTCAGTCCCCATCACCGGGAATCCCTGAAGATTCCCCCATTGTATAGGCGGGAATGGAGAGTTCAGGGAGTCTGGCCAGAAGCTAGGGCTCTTTTCTCATGATGTATTTCTGAGGACTCCCCATGCCCACAAACTCATTTCTACATGAGTGCCTAGGTCAGGGGAGACCCATCTGGAAAGCCTCCACCATTCCCTTCCAGACTAGGTGGGAGAGGAAAAGCCTCCAAGGCAGTTTGGGTGAAAATCTAGCCTGTAGGAGAGATCAGAGAGTTAACTGGGGAGCCAGAGCCAATCAGACCTTGTGGCCACTGCAAAGCTTTTGCCTTTACTCTGAGTGTGATGAGAGACATGTGAGGGATTTGAGCCGGGAGAGAGGTGATCTGGTTTATGCTCTAATGATCACTCTGCTTCATCTGGAAAATAGACTGGAGGGATCAAGGGCAGAAACAAGGAGACCAGTGAGGAGGCTGTGTCATCCAGGTAAGAGATGCTGGTGGGCTGGACCAACAGGCCATAGTGAGACAGCAAAACGTAAGAATACAGTGGAAGGGGGGGTTGGGGGAAAGGGAAGGAGAGAGACCCAGAGATGGGGAAAGAAAGAACAGGGCACTGAAAGACAGAGGCAAAAACATGGGACCAGAGACTCAGAGGTCAACTTCGGGCAGTGGAGGAGAGAGACACAGATGCAGAGATGCCAAAACACAGACATCCTCAGTCCCATGGCCCCAAACACTTTCCCGACCCCTACTCACGCATGGCGGCTGGACAAGAAGCGGAGCTGGGCCACGTCGAGCCCCTCAGCGGGTATACTCAGGCCATAAAATCTATGTTCCAGACCTATCACCAGGGCCCCCCAGACTGGGGCCAGGGTTGCAGGGTGCCCTGTGAAGAGCCCAAAGGGGGTGTGTGTGAAGTGGGTGTCAACTCCTGCAACCCTCAGACCTCATAGCACTGCAATATGCAACTCCCCTTCCTGGCCTCCACCAATTCCTCAGCTATGTCTTTCCTCACCCTTGCATCTTACCTCTCATCACTGAGCCAGGCCCAAGGCTGCCTTCGCCCCCCAGATGCAGGAATACAGGCCCATCCTGGCTGGTCCAATGTTGGTCATTTACCCAATACCGCTAAGAGGTAGGATGGGGAAAAAGAAATAGGACTGTGAGAGTTCTGACCTGTTCTTTATTCCCTGTTCGCTCCAGTCTCTCTCCCTAATGGATCTCTGTATACTTATAGTATCTGAAATAGGCTTGTTTATTTACGTGTTCATTTCTCTCCTGTTTGTCTTCTCATCTAGAATGTAAGATCTACAAGAGCAGATATTTTTGTCAGCTTTTTCACTCTTATATCCCCAGGGTCAAGAGTAGTGGCTAACACTTGGTAGGCACTTGCAGTATATTGAAATAATAATTGTAGAATAAGTAATGAATGCAGATGGATTTAGGAATAGGGTCTACGTGAGATGACCTCTGGAGACTGTGGATAGAGTAGGTGTGAAAAATGGTAAATCTGTTCATTCATTCAGTAGATATCTTCAAGTGCCTATTGTGAGCCAGGTGTGGTTCCAAAGACGGTCCAGATTTTTGCTCCATACTGAGACTTGGTGGTGGGTTTAGTGTTTAATCTGAAGGATGCGGGGGCGGTGTTGAGGGGCAGTGAGGGAGTGAGAGTGAATGACAGGGAAAAGGAAAGACTGAAGGACAGGACCTGAGGGACAAAAAAAGTGGGAGGCTGAAGAAAGGAAGGGGAGACTAGGGGGTAGAGGGCAAATCCAAAAAACAGAGGGGCTAGACTAAAGGGCCGTAAGGGATTCTGACAGCAGGCATCGGATAAGACTGAGGGGGAGAGGGATGGGGAGACAGAGGTGTAGAGATAGGAATGGAAAGCAGAGACTGAGGGGCAGGGTAGGGAGACTGAGGAGGGGGGCAGGGGACACAGTGGACTCCCCTTCTCCGGGCCTCACCTGCAGGAAGGATCGTCTGTCAGAGGCATTGAAGGGGTCCAGTGGCTGCTCCAGCCACCCCTCTTTTGGGAGGGCCACACCTCCCTGGTCCAGGCTCAGGCCCAGGCCAGAGCTCTCCTGAAACCGCTGAATGTGCTCACTTAGGCGCCTAAGGAGGGAAACTGTGGGATGTGGAGGGGAAAGAGTCAGGCCAGGCCCCCTTAGGAGCCCCTGCCTGACCCTCAGGATCCTCCTACCTGGAGCTGAGGACCCCCAGAGGGAAACCATGAGCAGAGGGCCCAGCCACGGGACAGGCCGAATGGCCATGCTGTCCAGTCCTCTGTGCAAGGGCTCTAGGTGCTGTGTTCTCCCCGCTCACTCAAGACTTCAGCTAACATTCCCAGGGCTGGCCTTTAAATTTATAGTCTTTGATCAGGAGCTCAGGTTTCTTTTCAGACTCCTGTCCTGGGACAGGTCAAGCTTCTGTTGGAACCACTAAAGCGAGGCAGGGACGCCAGAGTCTGTATATGGAGACCTGCTGGTGTGGCCCCTGGATATCCAATTACTTCTCTCTCTGCTCCCGATATTCTCCTCTCTTGCCCCCTGATCTCCCTCCCCTCTGGCCTTCAGTCTCCCTGCCTGTGCCTCAGTCTCTTCTTTCCTTCAGTCACCACTTCTTTCTACCTCAGGACCCCCTCTTGCCCTCTTCCTCTCTCTGCCCTCAGCACACTTTCAGTTGCCCCAACACTCAGTCTGTCCCTCTCTTTGTTTCTCGCTTCTCTTTCAGTCTTCTCTCTACTTCAGTCTCTCTCTCGTTTAGTCTCACCATGTCTATTTTCCAGTCTCCCCCTTTTCTGCCCCTCATCAACCCCACCCCCAACCCTCTGACCCACAATCTCACCATGTTCCCTAGAGTCCTTAGAACACTTTGAATATCTCAGGCTTGCTCCTGCCTCAGAATGCTTGCTCCTGCCGTTCTCACTCTGTGGATTCCTATTTCTCCATAAACCCTCATGTCGTGCTCCCTCACCTCAGTCAGATCTCTATTCAAAGGTCAGATAGGTCTTCCATGGTCAGCTCTTTACAAATTGTCAAACCTGTAAGTCTCCTTTATTCTTTACTCTTCTTCATAGCAACTTATCACTATCAGAAGTATACATATTTTATATGGTTCATCATCTGTCTCCCAGACTAGAAAGTAAGCTCCATGGGGCTATGGATTTTCATCTCTTTTGTCCATTGCTAAATGTTGGGTCCTTACTACAGTGTACATAGTGGGCAATCAATAAATGTTTGTTGAGTGAATGACTAGTCCATCAACTAATGTTGCTAATTCTACTCTAAAAATTTATCCAGAATCCAACGACTTCTCCCCATGTCCAGCGCTATCACTTTCTTGTAGTCACCATCATCTCTGACTTGGACTATCAACAAGCCTCTTAGCTTTATCTCTATCTTCAAAACGGACATATTTTACTTCTGGACAATGCACCCTTTTCAATGGTTAAAGCAGATGTACAAGGTATGTTTGATGGGCCACAAGACAGGCTGTTCTAGTTAGCATAAAGTTCACGCCAAATCATGTGTAAGTCACAATGACTTCCCCATATCTCAATATGTGAGGTGGCAACCTCGTCTGGGTTTGGTTTCAGGGTAATGCTTGCCTGGTAAAATGTGTTTGGAAGAGTCTCCCCCTCTTCTACTTTTTGGACGAGTTTGAGAAGGACTGGTCTTAATTCTTCTATGAATGTTTGGTAGAATTTACCAGTGAAGCCGTCTGGTCCTAGACATTTGTTTGTTGGGAGGTTTTTGGTTACTGATTCAATCTCCTTGTTAGTAATAGGACTGTTCAGATTTTCTGTTTCATCACGATTCAGTGTCGGTAGGTTGTATATTTCTAGGAATCTATTTCTTCTAGGTTGTCCAATTTGTGGACGTATCATTTAGTCTTAGGCAGGCACAAGAAGGTGAAACTTGTTATTTTGTGTGAAAAAGGTAGTTTGCCAGGTGGCCGGTTAGCTCAGTTGGTTAGAGCGTGGTGCTAATAACGCCAAGGTCGCGGGTTCGATCCCCGTACGGGCCAACTCGTGCTTTTGGCTCTTCACTTACTAAATACTCTTGCTGCAGGCACCTATCAAATTGGAAATAACCCCGCAGACGTAAAATTGGGATTAAATGTTGACTTCATTTGTTCTTCAGCAATGGCACCTACCTTCCTTGTCTCCCCCTCTGCTTCCCCCCCACAGGCCCCGCCCCCAGCAAATATAGTCCCAGCAAGAAATGAAATTTAGATGTTTCAGGTTTGACAAAGGTGCATTTTCATCACTCAATACTTGAAATACAAAACCAAAGTTCATTTAAGGAGGGAGCAATGTTGGTAAGGCACAGTCCCTTTGAAAGAGCTAATGGCTGATGTTTTCTGGGAGGGGGCTTAAGACAGGCTTTCAGAGGCCAAGTGGGTTGACATATTCTATGGAAGCATGGTTATTGGGAGGAAATGCTTTTGTTTGGTTGGCACTCAAAGGTATGTTTATTGGAATGAGTGCATCCCTGGCTGGCTCACTTTCAGAAAGCAGGGGTTGACAGTGATTGGTTGTCATACAAAAGTATGTTCACAAAACAATTGTCATGGATAGATTGAATTGGTTTAAATTCAGGTCTGGTGGCTACTTGTCACCACTGCTACAGGACAATCAGTCTCTTCCTAAGTTTGTGATTAGTATGTGTTCTCAATATTTTACTTTGGCATAAAGCAAAATTAGTTGTCTAAATATCCAAGTAATGTATAATAAAACACTGATTTTTATTATTAATGACTTTTCATTAATTTTTTAATTACCTTGAGGGTATTATGCTAAGTGAAGATAAGTGAGACAGAAACAGACAAATTCTGTATGATCTCACTTACATGTGGAATCTAAAAAACAAAAACAAAATCAAAATCGAGTTCACAGACACAGAGAACAGATTGGCGGTTGCCAGAGGCGGGGGTTGGGAGATGGGCTAAATGAATGAAAGGGGTCAAAGGTACAAATTTCCAGTTATTAAATAAGTTATGGGGATGTAAGATACACCATGGTAGAATAGTTAATAGCACTGTGTTGAATATTTGAAAGTTGATAAGAGAATAAATTCTAAAAGTTTTCATCACACAAAGAAATATGTAACAATGTATAGTGATGGATGTTAACTAGACTTATTGTGGTGATCATTTTGTAGTATATACAAATATCAAATCATTACATTTTATACTTGAAATTAATATAAGGTTTATGCCAATTATACCTCAATAAAAATACTGACCAAAAAAGAATTACAATAATAGAACAATAGAAAAACTCTTGTGTATGTAAATGTATGGGGACTCCTTTCTCTGATATGCCCTTTCTTGCACCCACTAGTCACCCCTCCCAATTCAGCTCTGACCCAGACACTGACAGGCCTGGATTTCCCTCAATATGCAAAGGCAAGAATCTCTCAGGCCATGTCTTTGCTCATTAGCACACAGTATGTAAAAGGCCAGAGACAGAACCTGGCACTGGATGGACCAATGAAGTGAGTGACATATTCCTTTCTCCTGGTTTTATAAGGCAATGGCGGACATAGGTTTTTGAACTCAGTAAGCATTGTGCATTGCCAACAAGGGATGGACTCCTTCTGCATCAATGGTTTTAAGCTTGGGGAGAGTTGCCCTTGGACCTTTTGTGCTTGTATGTTACAGCTGACACAATCCTCTCATATTATCTCATATTATTGTATGGGATGCAGAACCCACAGATAGGGAGGGCCGACTGTAAGGAACTTAATGAGCCACAAATTTTGATATCTGAGGGGATTTCAGGAACCAATCCCCGCAGATGCAGATACCAAGGGGTGACTGCATTTATTTGTTTTTGTGGCTTGCAATAGGTGCTTTATGATGTTTATAAATTAATTCTATTCCAAACCCTACTTCAGGATTTAATTTCATCTCTGGTTCCAGAAGCCTTCACAGACTTTCAACACAACTCCCCAAATACCCATCTGAAACCTGTTTTAATGAGTTTTTAAACAACCCAGTACCCCAACCCCGAAGTGTCTGGCAGCGTCTTACTGACTTGGTAGATTATGTACACCTGGCTCAGCACTTAGCACATAGTAAGTACTCAGGAAAGAAATTTCATTAGTGGAGAGTTAGAACTTCTGGTTAAAATACTTACTTATTAAAACCAATGTCCTGTATTCAAATTCCAAACTCCATATGCTTGCACTAGGGTTTTCCAAATGTACTCCAAGAGGAACTTGTCTCGATATTAACTGTCCTCTGATTCCAAACCTGAAGCCCTTACCTGGGCAATTAGATTCAGTGGGTTTGGAATGGGGCAAAACAGTGTTCTGTAGTGAGTAATAAAACATGTATGTTCCACCTTTGTAGAGTTGTGAGACATGGTTCATGAGGCTGCATTCTCACCACCTCTGTTATACCACTTCCTTTCCTCTTTGGTTTCCACTAAAAGAAGTGTCTTCTCTTGAGCATAGTGAGTTGGGTCTGGAAAAGTATGTATTCCTGTAGCATCATGTGCTTTTTTTTTTTTTTTTTTTTTTTTTTTTTTGTCGTAATATTCCTCATCTTAATGTAAGTCCATAAGATCAGGGGTGGTTCAGTGTTTCCCTAACCCTGGTTAAAGCGTGGCACAAACTTTGTGATTAGATAAACTAATAAACTAGTGAAAATAAACGTTTTCATTAGTTTTTTCCCAAGAAACATTACAAGGATTTGTTTTCTCTCTTTAAAGCTTGGTCCCAGATTTCACGCGTGTAAAATTGTTCATAATCTTCCAGGGACTAGGAAGTCTAATTAATTTTAACCCAGTAATACTTGACATGTTGGTACTGGCATGTAGCACCGGGATGGCCGAGTGGTTAAGGCGTTGGACTTAAGATCCAATGGACGTGCGTCCGCGTGGGTTCGAACCCCACTCCCGGTAGACTTCTTTTCGCGCGTGTCTTACCTGAAAATGAAAATTCCTTGTGCAAAGTTGGAAGATAGTCCAGCATGTAGATGGTTCTGAACTTCTTTTATCCAATCTGACAGGATCTATCTATAATTGGGTGACTTAGATAGTTTAGATATAATGTAAATATTGACATATTTGTATCAAAATCCGCTATCTAATTAGTTGTTTTCTATGTGTTCCTTTTGTCCTTTGTTCCTTTCTTGTATCTCTTTCTTCCTGTCTTTGAAATATATGAGCATTTTACATGATTTGATGATATCTCCAGCATTGCCTTATCATTTGTATGTCTTAAAAAAAATCATTAGTCGTTTCCCTAGGGTTTTCTATATACAGCTACAATTAATCAAAGTCCACCTTCAAATAATGTTATGCTGCTTCCGGTGCAGTGTAAGAAGCTTGCAATAATATACTCCCTCCTATATTGTGTGTTATTGTTGTCATAGATTTTGCTTTCAGGTATGCTGTAACTGTACAATACGTCACTACTACTTTTGCTTAATGCAGTCTATCATTTTTAGAGTGATTAAAATTGGGAAAAAGTATTCCTTATATGTACCTCCATTATATGTACAGAAATGGATATTCATTCTTTTGTATTCCTTTTTCCTGAAGTCCATCTTATAACATTTCCTATTTTGCAGGTCTGATAGTAATGCACTCTTCAGTTTTTGTTTGTCTGGAAAGACCTTTATTTCTTCTTCACTTTTGGAAAATATTTTTTGCTTGGGTTAACAGATTTTTTAAAAAAAATTTCTTTTTTTTTAGCCTCTCATCACTTTAAAATGTCATTCCGTTATCTTCTGGTATACCTAATTTCTGATAAGTCTGCTGTTTTAGATAGATAGATAGATAGATAGATAGATAGATAGATAGATAGATGATAGATAGATAGATAGATAGATAGATAGATAGATAGATAGATAGATAGATGGCTTGGAATTCTCTGACCTTGGAGCTGAGGTTTGATGTACAGGTTTCCTCTGCTGTCGGAAAGTAGAGCATTCCTATAAAACCTTTCACAAGCTGAATTGGTGTGAAGTGAAGAAGCAGTTACCTTAGGACACTTCTTGCACATGGATGCACAAAATAAATGTAGGTAAAGTGCAGATGCTCACAGACACAGTTCAAAGCTATAGCGGCTTGATGCTGAGATGCTGACTGTAGTTCCTGGGGGAGGAGCTTGGCGGTCCCACCCTTGCTGTTCCTGATGCGCGCTGCCTCTATAATGGCTTTCTACAAAACAGGTACAAACGTAGGTCTTTCCTAAAACTGAAGTGGAAGCAAAGTGAACTTTTGAAAAGCGAGGGACACCTGTATTTCATTATCTTGGGAAAATACTAGGCCAGTAACTCTTCAAATATTTTTTCTGCTCTTTTCTCTCTCTCTTCACCTTCTGGGATTCTAATTACGAATATATTAATCAATAATTCTTCAGTGCTCTTTTTTTCTTTTTTTTCTTGGTGTTTCAGCTTGGGTAGTTTTTAGGCCTACCTTCAAGTTTATCACTTCTTTTCTCAGCTCTATAGAGTCTACTAGTTAGTCTGTCAAAGGCATTTGATAGACTAACTACTAGACTAGTTAGTCTTACTGTGTGTGTGTGTTTAAATTTAACATATTTATTGGACTTTTAGTTTGCAACAATCTACTGAAATGTGTCATCTGTTTATGTGTTGGGGTAACGTGGGGACCTACTACTTTCCATTGGCATCTGAAATGGGTGCGGTCTCGAGGGACTAAGCCTGTAATCTGTGGGATCTGATGCTATCTCCAGATAAATAGTGTCAGAATTGAGTTAAACTGTAGGACACTCAGCTAGTGCTGTAGAATTGCTTGATGGGGGGAAAACTCCCATGTAGTTGGTGGCCAGAAGTGTCAGAAGCAAAGTGTTCTTGTGTGAGTAGTGAAGGAGACACACAGGAGGAAAACCAGTTTTTTTTCTAATGCACTTCTCAGCCACAAATTCACCCTTTTAGACTACTGTTTGAAAAGGGTTCTGGGCCTTTTAAACATTTATTTTCTTGTGCCAGCTGGCACTGAAATTTTATCAGTGGAGGGTGCAGGAGAGACACAGTAGGAGGAAAGAGTTTTGCTTTCTGGTTCCAGGAGCTCCTGCAGCCGTCAGCATCTCCAGCATCCAGCTCCATTCTACTGACTTCCAAAATAGCAGAGAAAAGAAACTGGATATTCACAAATCCATTCACAAATATTTATTGAACAAGTGTGGTCAATATTCCAGGATGCAAAAAAGAATTAAGACTGTTTGTGGGGATCATACAAAATAAAAAACAGTGGTTTCCAGTAACTGCTGTAGCTCTCATTGCAAACTCTCAGATGGTAAAGTCATTGATTAAAGACAAAATATCCAATGATTTGCAAAGCAAATCACTGATAATCTCATTGCATATGAGAGGGGCATTGTCATCTGCTGAGAATTCTGAACTGTTTGGTGTCCAAATAATAATTTACAGTGCTTCATTCATGCCATGTGTGGAATGATTTTTCATGCAACTTTTTACATAGTCCATCCAGTGTTTCCCTCTCTTCTTTGAAAACTTCCAGTGCCTGCCACCTTCAGAAACCACATGTATAAAGTAAACATCAGGCTCTTAGTTTTCCACATCATACAGCAATTGAACAACACGGGTTTGATCAAGGATCAATTCCCCAAACTGTGTTCAACAAAATGAGGGCTAACACTTTTCAAAATTATAAAACCTATGGAGACAGCCCCACCAAATTGCAATCCAGGATCTTTTGTTTACTAAGCATGCTCTTTAACCAGCCAACCCACAGAGCCCTCTTGAACAGAAAAAGAAAAACAGGTAAAGAAATATAGTGTGAGAAGGTTTTCATTTTCACATACTAAGAATTGCGTTTGGAGAAGAATACACATATTTTTTGAAGTAAAGAACAAACAAATTCTTTGGAATATGACACTGCCATGGCATCTGCTTCAAAGAACCACATCCTTGGCAAACTGATCACACTTTACTGATGTTGCTACATCAATAACCACAAGAAGATGTGAGAGTTAACAAATAATATCACACAATAAGTAAGTTTAATTTTTCTAGTAGTCATATTTTAAGAAGTAGAAATAAACAAGTGGAATTAATTTTAATGTTTTAACTCCAAATATTATCATTTCAACATGCAATCAATAAAAAAATTAATGAGATGTTGTACATTCTTTTTTTTTAAACTAAATTTTAGAAACATGTGTTAATGGCTATTGTTTTGGACAGGGCATTTCTACAACATTCTGGGGGAAAGGAAAAAATACTCACTTCACAGTATAATCTCTGTAGATTTTTTTGGGGGGGGCAGGGATGTTCCCAATATGCAGAGTTTTGAAAAAACCTAACTTATCTCCTTTAAGTCCAAGAGTGATTTGATTATTATATCAAAGGTCTTTTTGTTTATTTAAGAGGGAGGTTGAAATGGACTTCTTTCTAAAACAAGCCTCCACCACCAAAAAAAAAAAAAAGTATTCAATGAAACTTACACGTTTATAAAAGAGAAAAACAAACCAAAAATCTTGAGAGTAGAAAAGTCGGTTACCTTGGTTGGTTAAAGCCTAGTGGAATAATGCTAAAGTTGTGAGCGTCTCCATATAGATGTTCTATTTTTTTTTCTTCTACCGTGGAAGTTCCCTGTTGATGTTAGCTGGAAAAAGTGGGAAATAAAATACAACGCACTAGTCCAGTGCTGCTTAAAGTATGGTCGGCGGAATAGCAGCAGAAGCATCACCTTGCTAAAAATTCATGGGCTGCATCCTAGTACCAATATAGAATCTCTGGGGAGGAGGGGGGTGAAGCCTAGAAAACTGGGCTTAGTACTTTTTCTTAGCGATTCTTCTCCGCGCTAAGTTTTGAGAAGCATTTACATCAGGAAGTTCCAAATCCTTTGGACCTTTCTTCTCTCCCCACCCCGCTCCCCTTTTAATTCGGTAACAGCCCAACTGATGATGTATCAAACGAGGTCTAGACGCGTGGCAGGTTCATTCTTTCGGTTGCTGACACCCCTCACAATGCACATTGTCCAGAGTCAATCAACTTTTGTAAGATAAATACATGAATACCAACAAATGAAAGTCTCCTTTGCATGTTTGTGTTCCTTTCCCAGCTTCACCTTGATTTCCTTCCCAGGCTCCTCCTCTCGGCCCCAAGCGTCTGAAGTCACGCCCCAGGAACACCTAGAAAGGAGATCCAGCTGTTGAAAGAGACACCACCCCCAAACTGCCACTTTCCTCTTCTCCTTTGACACCGTCGCCCTCTTCTTGTCTGTTTAACTTTTGTCTAGGATCGCTTACAACTCGGAACACTTTGTTAGTCTCAGTCTTCGGCGGTGAGGCTGCCGCGCTCTTCTGGTTGAGATCCGGAGCTGGGCGGGGAGATAAGAGTCTGAATAGCCTTCTCGGGTGTCAGGGCAGATCTTTGCCAAGATCGCTGAATTGAGGGCCTAAGGGGGACGCTATGATTTCGTTTGTCCACAGAAGCGTCTTTCCTGCTTCAGTTTCTCCAGTTGATGTCCCTTCTTTTTCCTCTAGGACCGATGCTCAGAGACAGAAAGTGTGCAGGGGAAGAACCGGAAGAGTGAGAGCCCTGCCCAATGGGGGAAAAATTAATGAAGAAAATACTGGTCAGACTTTGTTTCTTTTCTTTGACACTTCTTTGATCTTTAAAAACTAATATATACTTCACATTCTATAATATTCACATAAAAGTGTACAATTCAGTGTTTTTGAGTATATTCCCAGAGTTGTGCAACCATCGCCATTATCGAATTTCAAAACATTTCCATCACCCGCAAACCAACTCTGTACCCTTTCCCCAGCTCTTGGCAACTACTACTGCCGCTATGGATTTGCCTATTCCGGACATTTCATATAAATGGAATCATACAACATATGGCTTTTTGTGTCTGGCTTCTTTCATTTAGCATGAAGTCTTCAAGTTTCACTCATGTTGTAGCATGTATCAGAAATTCATTCCTTTTTATGGTCAAATAGTATTCCGTATTTAATTTTTTAAAGTTGTCTTTCTAAAGACCTTTCCGTCAACTCCCCTTCTCAGTATCATTAAAAGAAACGAGATTAAAAGGACATTTCAGAAGAGAGATAACTTACGCATCCATTCAGACTTAACGGACAGCCAAAATTGCACTGTGTGGCGGGCACCATGCAAGGCGAAGAACCAGATCGAAGGACGTTAAGAATTTGTTTGTTATCAATTTGAAAAATGTACACAGAGACATATTTTTTTTACTTTTTCCTAAAAGGCAAGGGGAAGTCGAGCCAGCCAGGAGTCGAACCTAGAATCTTCTGATCCGTAGTCAGACGCGTTATCCATTGCGCCACTGGCCCCCCTTGTTACAAAGCTCTCTATTACTCATTATTCATTAGAATCATTGAGAAAACTGTTGATTCATGATACAGACGGAAATTAGTTGTACAAGAAAGACCTATGGATTCTAGTAAAACTGATTGGTTATCTTCGGAGTCAATTTGTATAAGTTACACTCACTTAAAATATTTATAATTATGAAAGAATTTTCTGCCTTGGAGCATCATGTATGTGATAGAACGACTGTGGTTAACATCCCCCCCCCCCATTTATGTGCGTGATTGTCTGTATTGTTTCTACTTATGAACGCTTCTTTAACTTCTGCAGTCGGTTCATCTGTCCATTCATCAAGTCATTTCATTTTCCTTTGGCACTTACTGATGTTGAGTATGGGTCAAAAATTAGTGACCCATTTAATTTTCAATTTTGATATAGTGAAAGAGAAAGTGGAATAAAACACATTCTTGAGGTATTAATCATATTTTTCAATCTCACTCTCCAAAGAGCCAAAACTCTTTACACAGGAAATAATTTCAGACTCTATGCAGCAGAAAAACATTCCGAAACACCCACCCTCCCAAATTAGGCGAAATGGGGATAATAATTTAATAAAGGTAAACACTTTAAGAACCAAATTCATATAGGAACTTAGAAGTTCAGAGTTAATATAATTATAAAATTAGAGAAAACCGGTATCGTTACATAAATTGGCTAGTTATATTTAAGGGCTCAATGTAGGCGAAATAGGTATGTGGAAATACAAAAGTGTTTATAAGTGAGGGCAGTTCTTTGAGCGAGAAGTACAATAGTTTGGGTCCGAGTGTAGTCACGGTGCCCACAGCCTTTATCCATACTCTTCCCTCGTTAGATTTATTGCGTTGGCCCAAGTTGTGTATCTTCTCTTTGCCTCGGTTTCCTCATTTCTATAGTACAATGTTTTAAAGAGCGCGCGCACACACACACACACACAGATATTTATGATCCTAGACCTTCATGGTTCTCACTAGCCTGTTTTGTTTGTTTGTTTTTTTAAATACCAGAGAACTCTTTAAGGAAGCTACCTGCATCTCCATTAACAGAGCGGGGAATTTTATTACAGATTTTTAAAAACAGAATTTCTTGTTTCTCTTTGCCATTGGGACCTGCGGCTACTTTTAGATTTAACAGAATGGATACAAAACAAGCAGCTGTTTTGAGCGTTCACTAAGTCTCTGGCTTCCCGGGTACTGAGGGGTAGCTGCATATAGTTGGGCTGAAGGAAGCCCCGCCCCCGCGCTCAAGGGATTCGCAGGTGCCCGCCCAGTTTGGAGGAGGATGGAAGAGCCAAAACACTGAGAGTGTACTCGGGACGGGACGGAAAGCTGCCTCCTTACTCCTCAGTTTGTTTATGGAATAAGACGAATAGTTGAGAACCACACTGAGAAAGTCATTTCGTAATTTGAATAGAAAAGCACTGAGAAACGCTGTGAGCAGGATTTGAACCTGCGCGGGAAACCCCATTGGATTTCGAGTCCAACGCCTTAACCACTCGGCCATCACAGCTTGATGCCCAGTCCCCATTTAGGTATTAAAAAACACTCTGTAGGTCCCTGATTTATAAACCTGCTTACCAATTCTAGCCATCCTTGCTTATTTGGCGTGTTTACTTTAAGCAGTACATAAAAGGAGATCACTCCTCAAGTCCCCTCATCAGATCTCTCCGCTCAGCCTCATCCAACTTGTCCCCATCCTGCCAGGCTCCAGGCTGTGAAGTCTCACCTCCTTGAGAGAAGGCAATATTCCAGCATCACAAGAATCCTTGATTTTCTAAAATTTTCTACAGTCTTCATGGATTGCCTGGTTTAGCTTCATACTTGGCATGGAATGAAGTAAGAGTTGTATTAAGTGTGTCTACGATCCTGCTCATTTGTGTTCTCCACAAATACACTATGCCTTGCTGCTAGGAGGACAATGTGGCAGGATCTACCAATATTTCAAACGCATATACTCTTTGATACAGCATTTCCACAAATGTAAAACATAGACTTGAACACATGAGAAATTATATTGTGTTCTAACTTATTCTCTGCAGCATTAACTGTAATAGTAAGATTGAGAAAAACCTAGTTAGTCAGAACTATTAATTAGATAAATTATGGCATAACTACACAGTGGAATGCTATGCATATTTAAAACAAAATGATAAAGATCACTATGTACATACATATACTATAAAATAGAAGCAAGGTTCAGAGCAATCTCTATAGAATGATACTATTGGAGATATATTTGTGTTAGATTGTATATGCATTTTACAAAAACAAAACAAAACCAAAACCAAAAAAAAAAAAAAAACTCTCAAGGATAATCAGTGAACTCAAAACAAAGTTCCCAGTTGAGGGGCTGGAGACTAAGGAGGTGGAATTCTTTGGAAGCAGGAGGAAGAAATTTACTGCATGTCACATTAGACTTTAGATGTTACCTATTTAAAAAATCAAATAAAAGCTCAAGAAAACACTATAAATGAGGAAGTGGAGGAGAAAATTTTTCTTACCAGAGTTCTCCTCTGGAATGGTGAATAGCCCTTCCTTTCTGGAACTCAGCAATAGCCAGCACTCTGAAGGAGGCCTCACTTTGAGCCTCAGAAGGAGCTAATCACACAAATAAGATTTGAAGCCACTCAGGAAGCCTGAGGCAAAAAGGCAAGAAGGTTCTGGAATGCTGTCCAAGCCTAGCCCTGGACACACAGGGCACGGGAGACCTGGGAGTCTCTAGGAGAATCACCTGATCCAAGATCAAACGATTCTGGAATGTTCTTCAGACACTGAATTGGATCTTCCATTTGTGAGCAACCAGGACGAGCTCAGTAGGTCAGACCCACCATCTTCACACCCTGACTTCAAGGCCCTTGATTTGCTCTAGGATGTTCTGAAGGAAGTGGAAGAATTAGCAGAATTTAAATAGCTTAAACTTCCTCCTTTGGGTCTAGGAACACAACTTTAAAAGTTGTTTTTGTGTGTGTCTTGTTTTGTTGATTTGTTTTTGCAGAGAAAAAGCATAGCTCTCTTTTTATTTTCTGTCTTGGCCAGAGTGTAGTTCTCTTTACAGCGGACAGTGCCCAGGAGTTGTTTTCCTGGGAAATCCTCTCCCGGGACAAAGAGCACTGAGTGAAGTGACTCTGTATAAATCTCCAGTTTCCTGTCCCCAGTTTTGTCATTTAACCAGTGCACAGTTCTGGCGGTTTCATAGCTCTTCCAACAGAACACTTTGGAGAATTAAATAATCTTGGGGTGAAGACTGTGAAATCCACTCACAAATTAAAAAGCTCTTTTGAAATGTTTGTGTTTTTTTCTCAGCTAGATCTTGGTTTTCTTCCTAGTACTTCTACTCTACTAAGGAATTCACCCCCAAGTGGAGGTGGGGACAGAAAAAGGAGGTTGTTTAAAATAACGTCGTCCAAAAGCAGTCACTGTTCATCCCGTCCTCCCTGTGTCCACCTTGGGAGTTTAACTTTTGTCAGGGATTCTTTTCAGTTCTAAATGGTACCACATTCTTCTACACATCAACATTCCCCCAGGAGATGTTCTTTCTCTTTCCTCCTGGATTGATGCCTGCGGACTGGTATTTTCTTTAAAGCGTCTTTGATTTTAAAATTTGTCCAAGCGTCCTTCTCAGTCAACTTCCTTTCTCAATTTCAGGAAGAAATGGGAGGTTAAAAGATATCTTAGAAAATGCCTCCTTTGATGGCTACGAAGACTCTTTCAGACTCAACTGACGGTCAGGACTGTATGGTGGGGCAGCGCTTCTGGATGTGAAGGATCAGTTCAGGATAATTTCCTTTCAAAATGTTTTAATAATTTGTTTCAACATCACCCATTGGCCACTGGCCTCCCTGCACAAAAAGTCAATATCAGCTTATACTTGACTAAACATAGTTGAAGTCAGAAAAGGAAATGGATGTTTTGGTGATTGCTATAGACTGAACGTGCCTCTCTCCCCCAAATTACGTTGAAACCTAATCCCCAATGAGATGGTATTTGGAGGCGGGGGCTTTAGGTCATGAGGATGGAGTCCTCATGAGTGGGATTAGGTCCTCATAAAAGAGATGTCAGAGAGCTCTTTCACCCTTTCCTTCATCTGAAGACACAATGAGAAGACTGCTGTCTATGAGACAGGGAGCCAGGAGGCAAACTTTCACCAGACTGAGAATCGACACTAGCCTCCAGAACTGTGAGAAATAAATGTTTGTCCTTTAAGCCACCTGGTCTATGGTATTTTTGTTACAGCAGCCCATATGGACTAAAACTGGGATAGAGATGTAAATGAGGCGCACAAGACTGAGCCAATTCTGGAAAGGTAGACCCATTCATTTGTGATCAGTTTGCACAATATACATTTGCCTACAGTGTTCATATTTAAAACAACAAAAATCAGCTTTCAACTTTAGAACAAATGGTAAGGTGGTGAAGGTCTCTGTAGACTAATTTATAACATATGATTGAAGAGCTGATATACCCCTGAGGTAGGATAGGTAAGGTGTACTGTTGGCTCAGCCAGCTGAAGGCTCACTGCTTCTGATGGTCTTTCTGACTGGGTATAGAGAAAGTAGCACTAACCATATCAGTAGCTGCATACCAGGTGCCAGGGCATGTGTTAATTTTCTCCATTAATAAAAGAACATCTGGAATAGCAGATGCAATGGAAATAATCACTTGACTAGATCTACAATAACTGTCATTTTCCACAACCCATTTACCTTCTACAGTTGAGTAAGTGAGTTGAATAGAAATTTGGTGAATCTCTGTCCCTGTATCTTTCAAGTTTTTGATGTTGGCACTAATCTCTGCAATCGGTCCAGGAATATCAGTATTGCGTTTTGTTTAATTATTTTCACAGAGGAATTTCTGGTGGCCTCTAATTGGCCTTTTATGCCATAATAACCTTCACTCCATTAGTCATGGAAATGATATAGAGATTCTGTCTGGAATTGGGAAAGTAACCACAGGTTGGGCTCAGGGATCCACTGTGCCCACAGTGAAATGGACAGGGGGCAAAACTTCATTGGTTGTCTGACCTTCATGAGTACCTACTGCCTGGGGACAGCAATGATGTTTTTTATCTCCAGCAAGTAATGCCAGTTCCGAGCCATTGTCTAGTAATTCCGGGAAAGTCTGATTTTTTCCTTTTCCCTAATGCACAATCATTTTGGTACATGAGCACAGGTCCCTTTAGGAAAGGCTAGGAGGAAGAATAACAGTATAACTTTTGGCAATGTGACGGTAGTCTTTCTCAAGGGGAAACAGATTTCTCTTCATTCAAAACTGGCTTGAGTCTGGAAGACTTTTCTGCTACAGATCAGGTCCAAGATCAAGCTGCCCTCAGGGTCGGTTCCTGGTGAAACCTCTTTTCGTAGAAATCCAAATTCCGAAGAGAGCAACCACTTCCGCGGCGCCGGCTCATCTCCTCTGATATTTTCCCAGGGACCCTCACAGGCCTCGTCGAACCCAGCAGAGGAGAGAAGGGAGAAAGGGGAAAACTGCCCCGTGTGAACAGCGAAACCATGCATCGGCGCGGGACTCTCAGGATAATTTCTTCTTTCAAACAAAGAGTAAGTGCGAAGATATGTGGGGTTTGTTATTTTTTAATATAAGCAAGTTGAAATCAAGTAGAAGTACATAACATTTCAGGAAAAAGGTTTGTTTCCGCCCGCTTTTGAACCGGGGACCTTTCGCGTGTAAGGCGAACGTAACAACCACTACACTACGGAAACACATGCTCGTTGTTTCTCCAGCCCTTATACATAACTGAGTAGACTTTGCCTGTAGAACCCAGGTTTGTTTACTTCATGTCTGTTGAGGAAATGTTCATTGTTGCAGCGCATTTCTCTCCCCTTTCCTCCATTTATGAAAACAAAACAAAACAAAAACAAAAACAAAAACCTTTCATAATCCCAATTCTTGAAAATATTCCAGGCTTGGAAAGCTAAGGCAGCATCCTGGAGAATTTTTTTTTTTTTTTTTTGGTGAATTAAGGATATAAGTTTGTTGTTGTTGTTTGTTTGTTTTTGTTTATTTGTTTTACTTTTTTGTTTGCTTATTTTTTAAAGCTCTGATGCTTGCATTCAGACTCCACTGCTCTCCATAATATACTGGTGTTACGGAATGAGAATTCTGCAGCCTACAGTTTCCAAGACAGAATTTAAGGTACTCTTTTGAGGCCCCACTGGGAGTGATTTTTCATGCAGTCTTTTATATGAACGAATCCTTCCACCTCAGCATTTCTATACAAAATACCCCACTGTCATCTCCTGACCTCAGGATCCTCATTTCCTAGCTAACAACAGGTTCACAATTTTCTCCATCATTTAACTTCTAAAAATATCTGCTTTATCAAGCTGTCTTCAACATTGCTGGTGATATTATTCTCCAAAATTACAAAAAGCAAGAGATAGGATTCCAAACAGGATATTCTGTTTAAGCAGATGTGCCGAGATATGGAAGATACGTGCCCATATATGGAAGTTTTCCATGGCGCATAGTATAAGTGCTTTCACTGGATAATGTTGCTAATCTGTCCTGATCATTTGTGTAGAAAATACACCAGTATCAGATGCAAAAGACTGAAGAAGATCTTTCTTAAAGTAAAATGAAGATACCGCTTCTGTGGAGAAGACCATCTTCACTGTTAGACAACTAATCAGAAGTCATGGTGGTATTGGATTTTAAGCTCTGGGAGGGTGAGGAAGGGATCATGTGTGGCTTTGGGACCATTATATTGGTAGTTCTCAATAAACATTTGTCAAATCAGGGGACAATATTCGAGGTAACTTTCTGAAATGTATCCAAATTGCATGTGACATTCTTTTGCCCTGCAAGTGCCCAGCAGTATCACCTGGAAGTCTAAGTAAACTCTGGCAACATACCTGCAGGTGGTCACTCATTTCACTTCTTGAAGTTTTCATGGTGTCGTATGGATATTATATCTCACTTCTTCTAACTTCAATATAAGAACAAAACTGGCTATTTTAAAATATCAATTGAATAAATGACATGTGACATAAGGATTACCTGAAACAATATGCAAAGCACCTGGCAACATGGTTAATTTCCTTACTGAGAGAGATTAGTCTGTTGCTATATATTTTAAAGGAAATAGTTTCAAGGAATGACAAAAGTACTTTTGGCACAGAAATGTGGAAATATTTAAAAAATACAAAGCACTGAGTTCCATTTTGGTTAAGTTGTAGGAAGTTGCAAGTGTGTGTCCCTCTCAACCTACTAACTAAAGCAAAGCCATAAGCTTAAGGGGAGTAGATTTTCTGAACCCATCAGGAGCTGAGGATACAAAAGAATCAACATAAACTAAATTCTAGAAAGAGGCCTTCATAGGAGAAAAGAAGCCTCTGGCTGTCCTTATTCCTAACAGATGGGCAGCGGCACAGAGGAGGAAAAACCTGTGAAGACCAGATTAGGAGAAACCAGAAGAAACTTAGACATTTTTAAGGTGTGCTTGTGGGCTTGCTTGACCCAAACAGAATTTCAAGTAGCCAAAACCAGTTCTGGTTGTCTCTGATGAGGAGAGTAGGTCAAAAGGGGGTGAGGGAAAAGGCCAGAGAGTGGAAATACCCACTGAGGCACTCTCAAGTTCAAAACATTCTGAAGTTGGGGAGCACGGCAGGAACACGAAGAGCAAACAGTACAAGGCACTTTGTGTTTTAGCTGCCAACAGCCAGGACTGGAGAGCTGAGAGAAATCTCTCCAAGGCTTACTGAATGGAGAGAGATCTCACAGCCAAAGAAACCTGGGGGAGGACAGGAGAGCAAAGAGAATGCCCAGTCACCCAAACAGCTGACATTCTGGCTGTTAAGCAGAGAGAGGTTTCTCAAGGTTTGGAAATCCGGGAGAGTGGCAGTAAAAAACAAAGGGAGGAGAAAAGACTACAGATCAAGCACTGTAGTAAAAAACATTTTTTAATAAAAATAAATAAATGCATACAATTAAATTTTAAAAATTGGTTTTTCCACTCACTTTCCACCGAATTTTTACTAGAGGACAAAGAAAATGAAGACAGCTACTAGTTCATATGGTGGATGCTGATACAAAGTTAAAGAAATGTACTAAAGATAAGAAATACCATCTTACAGCTTTTTAAACAATTAAAAACAAAATTTATAAATTGCATAATGTAAAACAAGTAAATGAATAGTTAACTTGCCTCATTAAAAGAAATAGCTCTCTTTAGAATAGTCTTTCAAATCTTAGTCGATATACTATATATATAAAACGAGTCAATTAACTTCAGATGCAAAAAAAATAGAAAAAAAAAAGAGAGAGAAGGTTGTAGGGTCCAACAGAGAAAAGAAAGCAAGCAGAAATTTGCTGCTCTACTGGTCCCTGCCATCGTTGACACCTGCTTGCAGGTAGATCAGGCCAGGCTCAAAAGGGCAAAGGTTTCCCAACTCCTTCCTCTGAGTTGCCTGACCTTGGCTTCAGTTCCCCTACTCCTCTCAGATTCCGGTGTTTCTCCCTGGTCCGGAACAAGGCCCTGACTCCGGACTCGCTGTGGTCTCGACTTCCCTCGTCATAGATTTGGAGATTTTGGGGGTATGGGGAGGGGTCAGAGGTTCAGGAGGGGGGCGGTCTTCACAGTCCCTTTGCCTCAGACCTCAGCCCTGCACTCGGGCGCCACCAAGTGGCCTATGGCTGGCATTGCAGCGTCAGGTCCCTGTCTCATTCCGCTCCGGACGAACGGCTACAGATTTAGCTTAAAGGCGACTGCGGAACCACCCTGAAGCCAAGCGGCTAAAGGCCTCTGGGAAGAGATGACCCGCCCGGTATGACCTCCAAGAGCCGAGAATCCGCACCCCGTGCGCGGAAGCTGAGTCCACCAAGCTCTGCTCTGTGCTCAGTTCCGTGATCCGCCCGCCACCATCTCAGGCTTGCAGGGGCTTCGCGTTTCCCGAGGCCTTCTGGGAATAGTTGCAAGGAGGTAGTTGCTCCCGGACATTGATTTGAGTCTTCCTCGGTCGGTATGAGAAAGACTGAGTTTTCCTGGGGAGAAGCACGGTTCATCCGTGCAGGCAACTGGGACTTGTCTTTTCCTTTTTGATAGAAAAAAGAACATTTTAAAAAACATTTTACAAAGAAGACAGCCGACTTTAATTAGGTATGACTTTAAAACACGTAAGTGAAGACATTTTACGCGGGGTGGCCGGTTAGCTCAGTCGGTTAGAGCGTGGTGCTAATAACGCCAAGGTCGCGGGTTCGATCCCCGTACGGGCCAATGCCTCTCCGTCTTTTTCTCGTCCTACCTATAGACCACGTCACCGGTGGGAATTGCACCCGTACATCCAATTACAGACAGTCCTAATATCACTACCACTGAACGATTTGATTGTGGTTTTCTTTGTTTTTTAAAGAAATAAAGTACCAGAGTCAGGATGGAGAGCTTTTAAAGAAAATTGAATGAGGTAAGGTGGATGTATTTAGGGGAAGAGGAAACTGGGAGAATTAGAGAATGTCTTGCATCATTCTGGAAAAAACTTCAGGCAATAATGTTTTGATATAGTTTATACTTCTGAAATGTAAAAACATCATTCCTCTTCATGGTAAGTTGCTCAGTTGGTTAGGGTATTTATTGTTTTTATAATGTCAAGGTCGCTGATTCGATTCCTCTTGAAGAATATGCCTCGTGGTATTTCGGTTTTCTTTTTCTCAATGTGGGAATATCTCAGGCTTGTGGCGTAGCCTCAGACCAGCAACCGCGAATGCTCTGCGGTAAAATGGAGCAATGGTCAGCCTTTGGGTTATATTTGACCGTTACCTCGGTGCTGCCAGTTACGAAGCCATTTACAACTCGTCTAAATTGTTTTCGAACGTTTATCATAAAAGCGTTGGATTTAAGATTTGAATCCAAAATGAAACCGGGGTGCGCAGTGGGGGATAGGAGGGCAAGAGCCCCTGGGGCTGCTCTCAGTCTAAGTGCCTCACTCTCCCTGTCTGTCCTTTTCTTGAAGTCTGGCGCCTGGGTCTCCGTGTGCCCAGCATGAGACTCCTGTTTCTCTCCTCGACCCTTGCACTGTCCCTCAGACTCCCAGCATATTTTTACTCTTTCTCTTGTTTAAAAGTATGGGGTTACTTTGAAAATGACATACACGATATTGATTAAATAATTACATAAGTAATGTCTCAAGCACAGTGCCAGGGACACAGTGGGTGCTCAATAAATCCAAGAAGGCAAGGCCTTCCTCTGCTTTGGTCAGTGCTGCATCCTTTGTGTCAAGTACTGTGACTGGCTCAAAGCCAGCGCCTGAAAAAATGTTTTTAATTAATAAAGGGCATCCACTACTCCATTGCATATTAAATAATATACTTACAGATTTTAAGTATGAGAAGGCCTCGACAGGTCATTGCTAACTTTGAAGATGAAGGCGGCCACCAGCCATGGAATGTGGACATTCACTAGAAACCAAGAATGACCTCTAGCTGACAGCCTTCAAGAAATGGGAAATTCCTAGAGATTTATCAGTACCCACTGTTCATAACATATTTCCATTTGTCAGAGTCCTGGTGTTGTTTTGCCTGATATTAGACAACATCAGTAGAATACAATGAGTCATAATTTCAGTTTTCTTTCTAAATGTTAACTTGGTACACTTTGAACCTAACATCTAGGCAACTGGCTTTCAATTGAGGATTTACATTACTTACCTGTCAAACCTTATTAATATATAAATGTGTAGGACCTACTCCAGACTTATTGAATCTCTCTGCTTGATATTGTTGATATATTGTTTATATATTCTTATTACATGGCTTGGATATTCATGGCATATTGTGTCTCAGAATTATTATATGTTATGTATCAAGAATTTTTTTCTCTGTAAAGATTGTTCATTCACATTTATAAATTAGATGCACAGTTTTCTGTCTTCTTTGAAAATATGGTTGATTGTTATGTCTAAAGAGATTTTTGTCTAAAATTTATTTTGGAATGGCTCTGTTATACCTTGCTATTCTTGTTCCAAAATTCCTTGTTAGTGGCATTAGTCTTGTTATAAACTCTCATCAGATCTTTCACTTCAGAAAGGCTAGTTAGTAAAATTTGTTATTTAGATTCCAGGCTGATAGGGTCTAAAGTTGTCTCTGGGGATTAATCTTTGCCCTTCTTGGTGGTGGGGGGGACTTTTAAAATGTATTATGTCCTTTGTATGTCCTGCTTTATAGGCAAATAGGGAAAGTGCACTGAGCTTTTCTTGTATCTGCTTCTTCTCATTTGTCTTCAGCTCACAATAGTCCTTATGCTAAAGTGGTATATTTTGGGGTGGCATAATCTGCTATCCTTCATGACTACCTTTTTTGCTCACATTCCTTGGGAAGTAGATGGGGAAGAACTCTATGGATAAACTGAGGAAAATGAAACCAGGTTTCCAGTGAAGTATAAACAGGATTTCAGGCATAGTGCAGGACTATTTCTACTAAAGCGAAAAGACAGTGACTCTGGTGGAACTCCAGTCATAATCTTTGAAATTTCTCTAGATAAAAGGGAAAAGCCCAATGTATAGGCCAGTGCTACACAGTGTACATTTTAGCTATAAACTACAATGTCACTTAAGATTCAAGAAAGTGATAATCTACTTGTGATTTATTTCCTCAAAATGTTATTGAGCTCCAATTTTCCCCCTGTTCACTCAGTAGGTTCTCCTGATGCACAAACAAATACAGTTCTTAGGGCTGTACAAAACCAAAATGATGACGGTCTACATTTGACATTGCTCTCTTGTTCTCAAAAATAAAAATGAGTCTGATTCCAAACCAAATGTCGTGGCTTGTTAATTCTTTGCCTGACACTGATAACCAAACTCCATCATTTAGCTGACTATGTTGGATGTCACAGGTTAAGAGAGCTGAGACTGAACTTCCAAGACAGAATTTGAAATCTTACTCTCTATCAGGTACTGCAAGATAATTTGTGCTCAATACATATACCAATCATTAGCAAATCCATCACTTTCTATCAATTACAGGAAACTTATTCACTTTTCCCTTCATCACAACTCTTCATATTGTGATGCTATTATCTGGAAAAAGACTCTCCACAATTGGAATAACAATTCAATACAGATTTTTACCAGTAATATAAATTCCTCAATGCATCTCCAGCATGTTTAGTGGCAACTACACTGTTGAAATACAAAAACCAGAAGGGAAAGGCCCCGCTGGGATTCGAACCCAGGATCTCCTGTTTACTAGACAGGCGCTTTGACCAGCTAAGCCACAGGGCCCCCTCTCAAACTACAATTCAGTTATATCATATTTGTAATATTTTCTGTGAAGTGTAGCATTTTGCCAGAAACGTACTTGCTTTTGTGACAGAGAGAACGCACCTGTATTTCTGAACTACATTTCTACACTAAAGCAGAAACTTCAACATTAAAAAATAAAAATGCATTCTTCAGCGCGAGGTTTTAAAAATTATTTTAAATTGGAGTGAAATTCCTATTTCATGGTGACTATCGCCCTCTAGAGGAAATATTGGATATTGCAACACATTTAAAAATTTTCTCAATTCATTTTGTCCACAAATGTGGTCACTACTGTATTTCAGGTAATTTTCTAGGTACTGGAGATAGAGCAGCGAACCAACCAAACAAAAACTTCTTCATCTATAGGATTTGTATTCTAGAAGCAGGGAAATAAAGCAAGTTTTAAAAATTTCTCCCTCCAACCCCCTCCCCGCCCCCCCCAAACGAGAGATGTAAGCACTAATTCCGCTACCGCAAGGTTACAGAGCCCACGGTGCTACTTTCTGAGCTAATTCACTGCACATGAGCAAGACTATCGTGCTTCCTTCTATTTTATCTAACCTGGCACAAGAAAGCAAGCAAAGATAAGGACACGCTGACGCACAGGAGATTCTGCTCATTGCACCGTTGAGTTAAAACTGACTTGATTCCTGTCTTCATAGGTTGTAAAAATGAGTGGAGGATGCAGAGAATTAAAGAGAAAATTAGGGTACAATGTGGTAAATAACTCCCGCAGGATGCCGTGGGAGCCTCTAACTTGGGCAAGATGCAGGGCGTGTCTTAGCAGAGTCACATGACCTCTCTTCTCAGTTTCCAGCCAGGTCAGGTTGATGATTGCAGAAGGGGTTGTGGCATGTTGGCCGAATACAGCTTAGCGTGGGGGAAGAATAGATGAGACCATCATTCTGAAATGTTTAAATAACCACCTTGTGCCTTGTGCTTTATGGGAAAGGACGAGGGCTTATGTATTCACTGAACATCCACAAAATGCAAGACCCTGGAGAAAAGAGAAATCACTTAGGAGATCCTGTGACAGATCTACACACCCGATTTCCTCTAGGCACCCCTCAGCTCTTCCCTGCCTGTCTAGCCTGTACCTAATCTACTTTCTTACAACAAGATTTATTCATTCCCTTTGTCCCTATGTCCTGCTGCCATTCCTCTCCTTACATAAACAACTTTTCTAATTTGTTTATTGTGTATCACTTTGATCATATATTTTTTTTGCAAAATTGACATTTTTGTTTTGTGCACATATATTATAAATTTTTATATAAATGATATATTATATATTCTTATGCCTTTAAAAGAACATTATGACTTTAAGATCCATCAAAGTTGCTCTGTGTGCACTTAAATCATTGCTTCTAATTGCTATGTAAGATCCCATAATGGGCACTGTATTTCCTTTCTTCTGTCCCAGTGATGGGCTCACAGGTTGCCTCCATTGTCCCCCCACTCCATATAACACCACTTCCTCATCCATCCCCCTTTATGTACTTGTGCGAGTGTGTATATATATGTGTGTATATATATACGCACACTGATTAGTGTATGTATATATGTATACTAATTAATCCCAGTTTATTTTTGTAAGTCTATACTCCCACCAGCACTGCATATCCCTTTATCCCTGCCCAGGCTTAACATTATTCAGCTTTCTACTTTGTAATCTAATATGTGTAGAGTGATAAATCTCATCATTGTTTTCTTTAAAATTTTATTTATTTTTCTAAAGATTTTGAGCATCTGTCTATATGTTTGTTAGTCATTCGAATTGCATCTTATGTACACTGATACTTTTCTTATCATTTGTCCATATTCGTATAGAGGTTGGTGTATTTTTCATGTCGATATACCTGGGGTACATTGTATACTGTAGTTATTAGTCTATTGTGAATTTTAGACCTTGCAGTATTGTCTACTGTTATGTTACCTGTCTGTTGACTTTGACAGAACTTCATGGCAGAGCCTTGATTTTATTAAGGATTTATCTTTTTTTCCCCTACTGGTTTGTACTTTTGAGGTTATGCTTAAAGGGTCTTTCTCTGCTACTAGGTTAAAAAATATTCTCTTTTAAAAAGTATAGATTTTCTTTTTTATATTTGAGACATGATCTGTCTAGATATCTAGAGAAGTGTACTGGATTTTTAAATGATAGTCTATTGGGGTTGTGTCTTCTAGTGTCCTAAGTTTTGGTTTAGTAAGGGTCTCCAGGATGTGTTGGTGGTCATGTAGCATCCTACACTTCCTTTACTTAGCCTTCTCACATTTTCATGAAATTATGTATTTAGTAAAATTGTGTGCTTTTCCTGTTAAAATATATGTCTGCAAGGTCAGGGAGAGTCTAACAACCCAGCACAAGTCATAGCACATAAATAGTAAATTTTATGAAAATAATTGTTTGAATTATGTTTTATGAATTTCCCATCAAAAACCTTCCAAAGATTTGTTTTTTGTTTATATTCTTGTAAGCCTGGACCAATGTTTCATGGACCTATGAGGTCAATCCTAGACTACCCAGATTGTAAACAAATACTTTTTGGTTTCTTATAAGAAAAGATATGAGAACAAGAATCCTATGTTGCTGTGATTGGTGAGTGGGAAGGCTTTGAACTTAAAAGTTTATAAATTGCGTACCTGCTTGGGTTCAATCCTTGCTTCTGGCACATGAGCTTATTTTCTAATTTGTCCTTTTCGATAAGAACTGGAAACCCCTCACGTTTGTTCCAGAAAACTTATGAGTTTCTGTTTTGTGCTCAGGCTATTTGGTTATTTTTTGCTCTCCTATAATCCTACACCTTACCTCCAGAGCATAGAAAAAAAATCCAAGTAGGCAGTGTTTAATAGGTTGAATCTTTCCACTGTGGTCCTTGCCCACCATCAGTTTGGTATAACCACCCCAAGCCCATCAGTTTTTAAGTCTACTGTAAATTGATTCTAAAGAGAAATGAAAACTGAGAAGACCTTGAACAGCTAGGATTATGTGACCTGCAAACAACCACCTCAGTCTGGTGGCCCTCACCAGTGACTCGATTTCCAAAAGGCTCCCGACTCTTCAAGAAGGCTCTGGAAATCAGGGCCCAGAGTTTGAAGGAGATGTGTTGGACCAATATTATATCACAAGGAAAGAGGGAGGGAAGAGAGAGAGATTGTGAACGGGAAGTAAAATTTCTCCTCTATTCTTTGGGTTTCTGGCTGGGCCTGAGAAGTAAACTAGCATAAAACAGATTAATAGGAGAAAAACATACAAATTTTATTAAGTAAGTTTTACATGTACGTGGGAGCCCTCACAAGAAAAATGAAGACTCAAAGAAGCAATCAGAGCCCAACGCTTATGCACTAGGTTGGACAAACGTTGTGAAAACGTGCCAAGACGAAAGGGTTTGGACTAGGGCAATTATGTGGAAAAGCGACTAGGAAGATAAGGGTTAGTTTAAGGAGGTTTTTTGGTACAGATTTCTCTCTGCTTGGACTCCCCAGTCTCTGGTGATAAGAATGCTTCCTTCCTTCTGGTACAGAGAGGGCATATGGGTATTTTATCTCCTGCTTTTGGAAAGAAAAAGGAAGGTAAGAGTGCCCTTCTTGCATCTGCTGTTTTTCAAGTGTCTTTAGCTTAAAACAATCAACATACCAGAGAGGCATATTTTGGGGTGGCATGCTCTGAACCCCTACAATTGAAAACATTTTTTTTGCCTCCCATCTTAATGCACAAATATCCCAAGTTTAACTTAGTGAGCAGTCCCCATCCGGCCAGCTCTAACCCAGCTGCAAAAAAAGGGAGGTCGTGTGAGTGCTGCTAACTTCGTTTATAATTCCCTTGAAATAAAGATACGTTTATTCAGCCCCGGTTATTTGCTAGGAACTACAGCAAAAGATGCGTACACACAGGGGTTTTAATTGTTGCACTTCTCTATCTGCAGCACTTCGACAAGTGCTTGGCACGTAGGCTCAAAATAAATACTCTCTGAGTGACTGGATAAATATAGATTAGTTTAGAAGTGTTCAAAGGGGCACAAATCAATCATGTGTTCACAGATGATGCAATTTGAGGACATATTTCAAGCTTGTGCGTGAGTGAGATGCACTAGAAATGTAATTAAGCTCCAAAATTTCCTGTGTTCAAAGTTATCTATCTTTGAATCGAATAGCTATATTTTCTGATGTATTTTTCTAGAAATTTTTGTATCTGGGGACAGGAAGCCCACGTACTTGTGGTTCCATAGTGTAGTGGTTAGCACGTCTGCTTTACACGCAGAAGGTCCTGGGTTCGATCCCCAGTGGAACCAACTTGTAAACTGCTTTTTTTTTTTTTTTTTTTTTCCTTTTCCTTCTCTCACTCCAATGCTAACAGAGTGGGTTTTTCGCTTTCGTTTTTGTTTTTGTAGATTAGGCTTCTGAGAGCTATTTATGAAACAGAATTGCAGATTCTCTCCCGACTTTTCTTTGGGAGCTCCACTTTCATACACTGCTTAGCTCTCTGAGGCAGTGTGGAGCATCGGGTTGTCACCGAAAAATAGTCTTGTTATTTCTGTTATCTCCAGTCATCATAAAAGTCAAGCAAAAATAGATCTCAATGAGGCCTGAGCGTTGGGGACAATAAACATTTTCTCACCTCAAGAGTGAGAGAGCCTAATCAGCAAGAATTTCTAAAATTGTAAAACTGGGCGGAGGGGCGAGGATCCGATTTTAGGTCAAAAGGGTGTAGCCTGGGCCTCAGATTGGGAACAGTGCCAAAGAAATGTGTGGACGGGTCTCAACAGATGCTGAACCCTCCAGCATTTCCCAATTCTTCAGAGGACTCAGGTTCTCTCTCCTAGAAAGTCAAGCTCTCCTAGCTCCTGCCTGGAAGTCTCAGGAAGAAGGCTCCAGGTTTATGCTCCTAAAAGGATAAAACAGTGATCTCTGTCCTGAGAGGCATTTGATGTGTTTGATGGCTGAGGTTCCAGACTAAAGACAAGAGACATCTATGAAAACCTTGACCTTACCCACTGATCTTCCCAACCCTCTTCGACCCCACTTCCACTCAAAATAAGCAAGCACCGTCCAAAGGGTCAGAGCTTGCAATAGACTTTCACATATCCTGCTCTAAACCATGAATAGAAAGTCAGAATAATGATATTTCTGAAGAATGTATTAAAGAAATGTAACAAAAACAGAAACAAAAAGCAACTTATGGACAAAGGCTACATAGGTAGAACAATGCTGAGAATAAACCAATATTAATATACTCCGAGAGATGGGAGACAACATTGAATACTGAAATAAAGATAAGTGTATTTGCACAAGGAAAGAGGCTTTTGTAAAATAAAAATATATTATCAGAAATAAAAATTTTAATAAATAGATCATAAAGTGTGATAATATCCTGGAATATCAAGCAAAAAAGTTAGTGATACAGAGAAAAATATAAGTTTATTAGAGGAAAAGTCTAGGATGTGCAATATCTAAGTAGTATTACTTCCTGATATAAAGAATAGGGAAAATGCAAGGATGATAAACCTCAAAAAATTAGGTACATATCACAACACTAAAAAAAAAATCTAGATAGGCAGGGATCACTGAGTAGTCAGTAAAAAGGATTTTTGAAAAGTCACAGAAGGGATAAGTTAACAGAGTAGCTGACTTTTCAAAATTGGCACCAGATGCTAGATGACAATAAAGCAATGGATTCAAATCTGAAAGAAAATGAAATCCACCCTAGAATCCTATATGAAACCCAAGTATCCATCAAGTATGAGTGTAAAAGAGAGACATTTTCAAATATACACTGCCTTGTATAATTTACCTTCAGTACTTCCTTTCTTGGGATCCATGGGAGGATACGTTCTACCAAAATGAAAGTGTGGGTTAAGAAGTAGGAAGACTTGGGATACAGAAAGTATGAGATGCAAGTGCAACATAGGAGATAAGTAAAGGGATAGTCCAGGATGACGGGAATATCATACATATGGAGTGTTAAGGGGAGCAAGACCAGACTGTAAGAGTTCAGAAATGTCTGGGGAAGAATTCTTCAAGGAGATGAAGTTGAGAGAAACCTGGATGTGGATAAACACCCTGAAAAGAGATTTAAATAACTGGTGGATGGATTTGGGGGTGAAATAATAAGACCTATTGAAAATTGTGCGAATAAAAATATGATTAATTATTCCATGTGGGAGGAGTAATAATAGTTCGTTAGGCTGGTTTAAAATTAGAAAATATGTATAAGGAGTGAAAAGGAATAAATAAGTAATCATTAGTTGCAGATGATATGATATCTACAGAGAAAACTGGAGAATCAATAAATGTTTAAAATCAATAAATGAGTTTAGCACATTTGCTAGATAACTGTTCATAATTTTAATTCAGAAATACATAGAAAATAAGGTTTAAAAAATTATACTTAAGAATAAATCTGACAAATTATGTACAGTACTTTCACAGGGAAAGTTATAAAATATTATGGAAAGATATAAAAAACTACCTAAATAAATGCAATGATACAACACATTAATGAGAGCAAAAGTTCTATAAAATAAAAATACAAAATTTCTTTAAAATTATATAAAATTATATATATACAATGAGATTTCAATCAAAATTCCAACAGATTCTAATACTTGGAAGAACTAGAGAGCTTTAGCAAACTAAATTATTTTAAAAAAGAAAAGAATGTTAGTGGTGTTTTCTTTTCTAACGTCAGATGTATTTTAAAGGATAGTAATTAATATGTGTGGTATTTTTGCAGAGATAGATAAACCAATGGAACAGAATAGATAGCACAATATAGACCAAGGCAAATAATGAAACACCAAATACCTATATAGGAGAGTGGAGGTAGAAGGGAGGGAATTGGAAAGAGTGGATGGAATATTCATGACTTATCTGAGAACACGGGTGTGGTTTAGGCCCAGAACTGATGCAATCCTCCTTTTCAGTCCTTGTATGAGCTTTTCCCATTGTTGTCATGGTAACTGTCAACTGTCAAGGTGCTGGTGGGTGTGTCATTTAGCATGCTAATGTATTCTAATAAACATATAATGAGGCTCAAGGTCTACTGGAAGTCAAATCTTCTGCCATCTTGCATGTAGTTGGTTCGAAACAGTTCTTGTATTTTTTCTCTTTGCAGCTTCCTCCTGAAACTTAGATAAGAGTAGTTGGTTTCTATTCAAGGGAAGGGGTAGGGGTATGATTCTGGGGAAACAGCCTTGGTGACACTATGGCAAACATTTTGGCAGGCATGGGGCTAATAAATAGCCTAGCTGAAATCTTGAAGTGAACCTTAATTCTGAGGACAGACAAAACTCTTCCTGCCATGGCTGGAATTAACTTATCACCATCAAAATAGCTGAGGACTGTAGTCAATTTAAGTAGATGCTGAGTTCAGCATCAGTGTTTACAACATTACTACTACAAAGGCACAGATAGCAATACTATTTATTTACTTATTTATTTAACAATAACAACAATGGCTTATTTTATCATGTTTTTGGTTTGTAGCTCACTGAGCTAGTGCCCCATACATATCATGTCCTTAAATCTTTAGAACAATTGTCGAAAGTGGTAACTCTCATTAACTTCCACTGAGAGAGGAGGATGATGAGGCACAGAGAAATTAAAAAGCAGACCATGAGTGCCATAGATAGAGGAGGGCAGTTTTCCCTCTGCAAATTGGCAGGTTGTGAATGATGCTCCCAACCAATATTCAAGCAATCATAAAAGGACACCTGGAAAATGCAAATTTTTAACCTTAGAATTCCCCTGCTCAGTTTATATCAGATTTGCTAGTGATGTCATACAAAGCTACACAACATAATTGTGAACCAGAGAACTGACATGTCTAGTAGAAATGTATTGGCACTAAGTATCATGTGGTGCATGCCAAGCAAATTCTCTACTTTTTGAGCAAATCACCAAGTGTAGGTCTTCTTTAACCCATTACTAGCCTGGCACTACAAGTTAATTCTGTGCCAGATTTAGGACCCTAACCCTCTTACCAAGAAGTAGCCTCTGGGTCATAGTACATGGATTTCCGCTACTCAGGCCAGTAAGTGCTGGAGAAAGTATGTTCTAGAGAATTGAAAGATCAAGATGTTTGTCTCTGTTCTAAATCTGAGTTTCCTCACTCACTGGTGGGAAAAAAAAATTGATAGGAGCCAGTCTGGGTTAATACATACTTGATCCCTGAACTCACCCTTATAAAATTGAGTAGAAATAACACACACAAAAGAGAAAATTGAAGTAGATGTGATCCAAATGAACATGGATGGTCATTGTGAATATTGTTAGACTACTGTGAAGCAGCCTCAAACCTGGGCTGCTGAAGGGATGACACTGAAAATATAAGGCATTTCAGCTTAATTACAATATCTCTGAAGCTTTGTTGGTTCGAGTTTCAGAATCCATGTCAGGTGGACACTTGGGGAGGAAGTGGGGGCTATTTTAGCCCTATGAAGGGAAGGCTTTAGGAAATCGAAGACGATATCTTCATGCTGAAACTTCTAATAAGCTGCTAAAACTATGAGAAAGAAGACAGAAGACAGTATTTTTTTGAGCACTGAAAATTTACAAGGCCCAGGGGAGATGAGGTACCATATATGTATTCTCAGAGTGCTGTGCTATGAGAAGTGAACTCACCGCTCCTCTGGGGATCTGCTTCTTTTTAGTCATCTCACTGTGGTCCCCAGGTAGCATCTACTGCTTCTGCTTTCCAGCCACCTCCCCACCTCGGATCAACGCTCTTCCACTCCCACCTTACCCAGTCCACTTGCCTCTTTCTAACTCACTCAAGAAACTGAAGAGGCTAGAGATAGTGGCTATTCTTTTGAGTCATGATCCCCACCCCCCAAAAGTTCCTCTAATTTTCCCCAGATTATCAAAGTTTACAGTTTCTCAGCACTGACCTAGCCATGATACTTATACACCCTACTATATATAAAATAGATAACTAATAAGGACCTACTCTATATATAGCACAGGGAACTGTATTCAATACTCTGTAATGACCTATATGGGAAAAGAATCTTAAAAAGAGTGGATATATGTATATGTATAACTGATTCACTTTGCTGTACAGCAGAAACTAACACAACATTGTAAATCAACTATGCTCCAATAAAAATTAAAAAAACAATAAAATGCATCCAAAAGAAGAAAAAAAGAAATGCGTGATTCATAATCAGTCCTTTGTGTGCTAGAAAAGATTGCCACAATAAACCGGATCTGCATTTGAACAGTCATTTCATCGTGTTTAAAAGAAAAAGTTTTCTATTATTATTGTTATTACCTCAACTTCTTCATTGCGACTTCCAGGCAATGCCAACAGGAGTGTTGGACATGGGTATGGTTGGGAAGAGAAGAATTGGAGAAAAACAAACATAAAAACCCCCCAAAACCATGGATACTTTCTGTTTGGCTGGCCAGTGGGGGCAGGATGCTGAACATTTGTCTTCAAATTTGCAAAGGTTTTAGAGAGGCTGTCTCCATGGCAGTGTTGAAAAATATCGGTGATGCCCATATGTGGAATAAAGCTACTGCCGTGACTCGGTTTCGAACCGAGGTTACTGCGGCCACAACGCAGAGTACTAACCACTATACGATCACAGCATGCCTTCAGGAAGCATCTACTTTAGAGCTGTACCTCTGCTCTTTTCTCAGGAACGTCTATTCCTGTCATCTAAAGAAACATGCACTTTGTTTTCCGTCTTTAGTTAGAAATGCCTTCTCAGTTTATTGCCTTATTCTGCTCCTCCACTTGCTAATACAGTATGTTGCTCCTGGCAAACCAACCAAAAGGAACAAAAATTAAGTTTCACTACATGGAATTTTCCAAACATGATGGCTCCTCTCTGGGGTTGCTAACACTTGTGGACTGACTACTCTCACTTCCACTTCAGCTCGTGCAGGTCTCTTGCTTAGTTTTAAAAAGCGTGGTCCTCAGACCTCCAGCGATAGAATGGAGAGGGTGTTGCTTCGAATTGAACCTTACTGGGTCCCATTTTTGGCCAAACTGGTCAGAATCTCCAGGTGCTTGGCGTAGAATCTGGCATCATATCAGGTGCCAAAAGTGAGTTCAAAGGAAGGGATATGGCTCCATCCTGACCCATACATCTGTGAATCTGGCACGCCCCTGGACTCAGCCTGCCCAACTGAGAAAATGTTCGGTGCCTCGGGGTGCTTACACCTCATTGAAACTTGTTTCTCCCAGTTTTGCCAGTTGCCCGAGGGGGACAGGGGACAGTGCTTCTTGTATGGCCTGGAAGCTCTATGGGTCGCCCGCACCCCGTCACAGACACCTCTGCCTGCGCACAGTAGAGTCAGGGTCCTGGACATGCTCTTTCCTTGGTACAGAATGATTTCCTTTCTTCTCTTTACCTGGTTAAATTCTATTCATGCTTCAGCTCTCCACGGAATTCACTGGGGAAGCTTTTCCTGAACTCCCCTCTCCGCACAACATGTTCCTCTCGGTCTAAGTCAAATTTATTTTCTCTGTTCCATGATTCTTTTTTTATTTTTCCATCAGTGTCCCCATATCAGTTTCTTATGATGTATTAGTTACTGGAGTTATTTTAAATTAATGTCAGTCTCCTCCCTCCCTCCCTCCCCTCCCCAGCTGTGCTCCAAGAGGAGATAACTGTCGTGTTCAATAGTCTATTGCCAGGGTTCCACATTTAGTAAGTTCTTTATGAATATTGCTCGGGCGCACAATGAATGAATGAATGCACAGAGATTCCAATCCAATCCTTTATGGAGGCAACTTCTCCCAACAGTATGTGGCCAGGCACATGGCTTTATTGTGTGCAGAGGCTGTGGGTAGGAAAGACCGTTAGAAAATGAAGGCAAAGGAGTTCAGAATTACCTCAGCAGCTGACCATATAAAGCTTCTCAGCAGAGCCAAAATGATGTCTTTAATTTTCTGAGATTTTCTTTATCTCCTTTCGTCTAGATCACACAAAGCCATCCTAATTACTGGCAGGTTTGCTGAAGAATTACCTGCTTCCCAGTATTAATTTGATCAGGGAAGAGAGCTAGGGATTTTGTCTCAAGGAAATGAGCTCAGTTAAGCTGAAGGAAAGGAAATGCTGCCTGCACAGGGAATGCAGGCTGCTTTTGTCTCAGGCCTGTTTGAGTTGGACCTCTCCTTCCTTTCTTTCCCTCAGGGACTTCCTCTCACCCTATTTAGAAAGCACCCTATTTATGGACACAAGTGCTTTTCTGCATTTTCTGCTGGGGTGTTTTTAGCAATTGGACTGATTTGCATGTGCTTCTCTATAAGAAGAGAGAAAAGCCAATCCTGTGTGTTAGTCCTTGGTGTGGCACAGGCCTAGAAAATGGCCTCTCTTCTTGTGCTTTTTATTTTTGAAAGCCTTTCTGAGGATTTTGCCTGACACTTTTACTACAGTGATTCTGAGTAGGATAAGAGACAGGGTGGCCTAATCCAACCTGCTAGCTCTATGTTTATCAATGCCATGGACTTTTCTACTTCTGACTTCCCTACATTTTCTATTAAAAGTAAATTTAAAACTCTCTCTCTTACTCAGGGGCATAGCTCCAGGAACCCTTCCCTCTCTTTCCTATATTATTTTAAAAAAATCTCTGTAGGGGGAGTTCCCTGATGGTCCAATGGTTAGGACTCCATGCTTTCACTGCCTTGGGCCCAGGTTCAATCCCTGGTTGGGGAACTAAGATGCCATGTAATGTGGCCAAATAATAATAGTAATAGTAATAATAATAATAACCTCTGTAGGATCTTTCCTATCAGCTTTTATTTCTTTCATCTGAAATGTTCTCTTGCTACCCTTTGAGCTACTAACATTATTGTCCTTCAGTTAACAGTCATATTTCCCCAAAGTGACATGTACCATATCTGGATATGCTACCCTCACCAGCTATCAGATAATTTGTAAGCCTGCTGGTTTTCAGTTGGCCCCACTTTGAAGTGCATATCCTGCCACTTGGGCTTTATGATGCATAAGAGTCATTGGTCTGGAGTTATGCATGGCAGACAGAAATGCTCTAAGGAGACTCTTGCAAAACTCATGAAGAGTATCACACCTGGGGATTTAGAATAAGGCCAAGTCTTATGCTGATGGCAACTATTATTTATTTGAAAAGTAGCTTCTAGCATCTACTGAGCCATTTTAATTACTGAATGCCTGACAGTGGGACATAAAGCAAATATGTGCCCCAAAATATTCACCAGGAACTGGGTGTCCTATGATCTACCAAATTATAAAGATGGATATCACAGTAGCATTTCATTTTAAAATGAAATTCTATAGACAAGACCAGATCTGTGATGGTCTGAGCAAGATGTGTGATGCTCAGACTCCTGTGCTATCTGTTTCTATTGCTTTGCTACCTCTCCTTCAACTCTTTTTTATAACCTCTTGGTAAACTCCCTATGACCAGTTAAAAAAGGATTAACAATCATGGCCTTGTTTTAGAGTGGCTTTGCAGAGCATTTTAGCACTAGTAGAATTGGATAGCTGTGCGCTACAAGTTATGCCTCCACTTAGAGATGGGAGGTCTTGAGAGAGAGTAGTGAAAAGAAATCCCCCCTGTCAGCAGAATATTGGGTGGTACATCTGGTTGTCCACTTCTTATGGTAGGGAATCTGGCCTGATGCAGGAAAAGCGAGTCTATATGTATCTTTACTAATTTATAGACAGGGACTAGTGAGTTATCCAGCTAATCAAGGACATGGAAAACATGACTAGAAAATTATTATCATGAAGGTCTTGTGGAGTGTAATGTACAAGGACACAGTCAGTATATGAGTTACCCCAAAATGACCACCAGAGGGCTTCCACCATGAAGGAGGCTCTTAAGAATGGGGTAGAAATGATGATCTATCCTGTGGATATTAGTCAACCTCTTTCCCCAACAAATCAGTGATTGCAAAATTGCCCATGTACAAATTTTTCAATATCTCTCTTTAACATTCCTACTCATACCTTAGACCAAAGTGTATAAGACCAGGTAGTTAAGAGAAGGCAGTTATGTGTGGGTTCTGTGTTGAGGTAGCTAATATCTTGATTTATAGCTTTATCTCTTACAAATTGAGAATCTGATTGAATAAACTACATTGTGCTTTCTTGTCTTACTCAGTTTGGGCTGCTATGACAAATATTATAGGATGGGTGGCTTAAACAACAAACATTTATTTCTCATAGTTCTGGAATCTGGGAAGTCCAAGAGCAAGGTGCCAACAGATTCCATGTCTGGTGAAGACCTGCTTCCTGGTTTGTAGGTGCTGCCATCTCTCTGTGTGCTCATGTGATTTCTTCTTTGTGGGCTCCAGGAGTGGGTGGGGAGCTCTGGTCTCTTCTTCTTCTTACAAGAGTGCTAATCCCACCATGAGGATTCTACCTTCATGACCTCATCTAAACCCATTTACCTCCCAAGCCCCCATCTCCAAATACCATCACATTGGGGGTTAGGATTTCAATATATGAAAGGGGGGCAGGGGGCTCAAACATTCAGTCCCATACCATTTCTTTTCTAAATTGTAACTGGAACGATACCCACCTAAAGTGCATTCATGTTACATATGTAGCCCATAAATGGTCTGTACTGAATATCTCTTCCATGTTTTCTTTAAAGCCTCATTCTCTTCTCTTTTGGGACCTCAACTATTCACTTTGAAGCCTTCACATTATAGTACAAAACTGGAACCCAGGACTGGATAAGTGAAGTGATTGCTGGATCTGGAGGAGGGAGAAAAGGCCAGTGGAAGATTCTCTCTTATTCCTTATTGTTTTATATCACCTTCCATTTGCAATGACTGTGGCGTCTAAAACTCTTACAGGAGTATATGAAATTAGTAAAGATTTTTAGAAAGTAAGTTTTCTCATTTCTCTAAAAAGAAAACACATCCCTTTTAAATTCCCCAATGAAGGTAAAGAAACCATGTATGCTAAAGTCAGTTTTACAAATACCATCATAGACATTACTCAACACTGATACTTATATTCATGTTAATGTATGTCATAGACATGGAAATGCAGTATCTAGATCCCCCACCAAGGAAAGAATTGCTGCCCAACTGTAGAATGCACTTAGTAGATAGGCAGCAGCTCTTAGCTCCAGGGTTCACCAGAGTTGCAGATCTCCACCCAACTCAAGGCACGCCCGTCCTCAGGGCAGTCCACTTCAGTGGCAGAAGTAAAGCCTGATCCAGGGACATTTTCACCGAATGTGGGGCAACTCTGACGGGCAATACAGGCTCCATTGCTCCCCACATGTTTGTCTGGCCTGTATCACAGTTTGACATTCTCTGTCCAATCCTAGTTCTTTCCTCCCTTCACAGATGTTGGTCCCTAATAAACATCTTGCACCCCAAACTCCATCTCAGCATCTGCTTCCAGAGAACTCAAGCTACATCACTATATCACCATAATTTTTTTCCTGGGTGTCTTGCATTTCATTATCACTTCATTCGACAGGGCTTCTGCAAGCAAAGACTAGGAGTAGCAAATAAATCCTGTATTGAATTATAAACTATGTTCTCAATCTTTCAGTTTTTGAACCACATAATAAAGTCGATATTATTTTTTTAATTAATTTTTATTGGAGTGTAGTTGCTTTACAATGTTGTGTTAGTTTCTACTGTACAGCAAAGTGAATCATCTGTACGTATACGTATATCCCCTCTTTTTTGCATTTCCTTCCCATTTAGGTCACCAGAGAGCATTGAGTAGAGTTCCCTGAGCTATATTGTAGGTTCTCATTAGTTATCTATTTTATACATAGGATCAATAGTGTATATATGTCAATCCCAATCTCCCAATTCATCCCCCCCACCCAGTCAATACTATTTTTATGGTGTCTTTTTTAAAAAGTGGGTTGGATTCCACAGCTTTTTCTATCTAGCTAATCTGTATTATCAAATTTATTATCTCAGATATCAGGGTTGCTATTGCTTTTGATTACTTATACACATTAATTTACACACCCGAAGTCCTATATTATGGTGTCCTCCCCCCCCGCCCCCTTTAAGTTCATCGCCTAATGGGCCTTCTGGCTGTTCCCAAGAAAAACACATTTTCTGTCCTAAGGCTTTTGCATTTTCAGTTCCCTCTACTTGAAATACTCTTCCTCTAGTATCTGCCTGTCTCGTTCTTTTTTTAATTTATGTATGTCTCTGAGCAAGTAACACTTTTAAGAGGTAATCTCCATTTACCCCATATCTAAAATGAGTCCCCATAATGCTCTACGGCTTATCTCCTCACTATGTTTTTCACAGGATGTGTATCATCTTACATATTATATATTCACATGTTTATTTATGGCTCCCTCACCTAGAGTAAATTTCAGGGAGGTAGATTTTCTAGGTTTGACTGTTGTATCCTGAGTTACTACAAGAGTGCGTTAAATGAACATGAGTCCCAAAGAAATAGGACCACGGATTTACTAATATGGGATTAAATAAGTTCTGCATATTTTTAATCGACAAACTCTAGTTCCCATTAGAATTAAATCTTAAAGAAAATGTAAACGGCTGCTGAGTGGAATTTTAAGAATTTCATCATCTGATGTAACTATCCTTTAGTTAGGTCACTTAACCAGGATGCTCTTTCAAAGGACTTTTCTAAACAGTACATTCAGAATTGCTAAATTTCCTAAAAGTAATCAGTGCATCCGTATTTTGGCTGCCTAAGTATACTACTTCTAGATAACATTAGTTTTATTAACTGACTTCAGATACTTGCCATTCGGATTCATCTCGCAACTTCTGAACAAACTTCTCCACATACTATCACTCAAAACACAAAATTGTGTGTACCAGCTTTCTCTTTGACAGTGTAGGTGGCTCTGAAAAGAGCCTTTGTTTTTCAGCTTTTCTCACCTTGTTACTTATTTGGTCTTGTGGTGGCTCTCGGTCTTCTTAGGCAGCAGCACGGCCTGGATGTTGGGCAAGACGCCGCCCTGCGCGATGGTGACTTTGCCCAGCAGCTTGTTGAGCTCCTCGTCGTTGCGGATGGCCAGCTGCAGGTGGCGCGGGATGATACGCGTCTTCTTGTTGTCGCGGGCCGCGTTGCCTGCCAGCTCCAGGATCTCGGCCGTCAGGTACTCCAGCACCGCCGCCAGGTACACCGGCGCGCCGGCCCCGACCCGCTCGGCGTAGTTGCCCTTGCGGAGCAGGCGGTGCACCCGGCCCACGGGGAACTGAAGCCCGGCCCGCGAAGACCGAGTCTTAGCCTTGGCGCGAGCCTTACCGCTTTGTTTGCCTCGTCCGGACATTACGAGCTGAGCAACGTCACCTCAAATAGCTACCAAAAGGAAAGTGCAAGGGCAGCACTTTTTATAACCCTATTGGGCGCGAAAAAGAAAGCGTGTCATTGGTTAGGATGTGGCTTCATTTTAACCAATGGAAAGGCGAAATTGGGATTCTTGCGTTCTGATTGGGCAGAACTAATTTCTGACGGCTTCTTGAACAGCCACCAATCAGACATAGGACGTCGACTTACCTTATTTGCATAAGAGGTTCTATATAAATGAGGTACTTTGCGTTCCTATTATTTTCTCATCGCTGTACGTTGCGAATTTTTATAGATCATGCCTGAGCTGGCGAAGTCCGCTCTGGCCCCGAAGAAGGGCTCTAAGAAGGCGGTGACCAAAGCGCAGAAGAAGGATGGCAAGAAACGGAAGCGCAGCCGCAAGGAGAGCTACTCTGTGTACGTGTACAAGGTGCTGAAGCAGGTCCACCCGGACACCGGCATCTCGTCCAAGGCCATGGGCATCATGAACTCGTTCGTTAACGACATCTTCGAGCGCATCGCGGGCGAGGCGTCGCGCCTGGCGCATTACAACAAGCGCTCGACCATCACGTCCAGGGAGATTCAGACGGCCGTACGCCTGCTGTTGCCCGGGGAGCTGGCCAAGCACGCTGTGTCCGAGGGTACCAAGGCTGTCACCAAGTACACCAGCGCCAAGTAAATTTGTCAAGTAACTGTCTTTTAGATCTAACCCCAAAGGCTCTTTTAAGAGCCACTAAGTTGTCAGTATTAGAGCTGAAAATACAAACTCTGAATTTAGGTTTAAGTTCTAGCAATAACGTGAGCGATTGAGAATTCTATTGTACTGAATCATATGTACTGTGGTCGTAATTTGCCTCTGAATAGAAGGAAACCAGTTATACTACCAAGTGCCTCAGAAACACGGCCCTTAGACCTGGTAAGTTAACACGTGAACACAAAGCGAATCATTCTTGTTTCGGGGGTCTTCTGTGTGAAGTACAGTGGCTTCCTGTTGAAGCCTTAACAGCCTCTATGTCACGTGTCCTTTTTTCTCCACCGGTGTTCTAATATGCATTTATGTAGTAGTAAACTTGGTCTCCAATGACCTCCCAAAATGCAGCCTTTTAACTCAGCAGTTATCTCATGTCCCTGGCCGTACGATGTGCTTAAAAAGAGAATGGCGGGAAGAGCATTAAATTGGCAAAACAATGCTTTCGCTCGGCTTTTAAATTTTGGCCTTTCCAGCCCATTTGGGGTCAGGACAATGCTAGAACTCTCCGTCGCCCTCCCTGCCCCCCCCCCGCCCACCCCCCCACCCCCCCCCAGCCAGGAGGAATAAAGTCTGCAAGGCAAAGAGAAACATGTCTTCAGAGTAAAGATATGTAATATGAGGGCCCACAAAAAAGATTTTATGTGGCCAATTTACTAGTTTTTAAAAACCATATACGGCTAGAGAAACAAGTAACAGATGGGTGGTAAAATGGGGAAAAACAAGGTCATATCCTTCACCCCTGACATTAAGAAATATAAAGGACTGGAGGGAGGTTTTAGAGTTGGGCCTGAGTCCAGGCCTCTGGTCTCATAAAACTCAGGCCTCCAGACAAATCCAACCCGCAGCCGAGAAGCTTGTTGGAGGCCCCACCCGTGCCCGGGGGAATCTTGGCCCGCGATCACTAAATACTGTGCTCTGCCCATATTTTCCACACCCTAGAGTTAACTGTGTGAACTGCCTCGAGCGATCTATTTTAAATGGTTTAAGACACCAGCGTACAGACGGATTGTTACTTTAGCCCTTTCCTTGAAAAGTTGGGGGCCCTAAAAAGGGCCTTTTTAATAAACAAACAGGATCCAACTTTTTTCTTTTAGCCACCGAAGCCGTAGAGGGTGCGTCCTTGCCGCTTGAGCGCGTAGACTACGTCCATGGCCGTGACCGTCTTGCGCTTGGCGTGCTCGGTGTAGGTGACGGCGTCCCGGATCACGTTCTCCAAGAACACTTTCAGCACCCCACGGGTCTCCTCGTAGATGAGACCAGAGATGCGCTTGACACCTCCACGCCGGGCCAGGCGGCGGATGGCGGGCTTGGTGATGCCCTGGATATTGTCGCGCAAGACTTTGCGGTGGCGCTTGGCGCCCCCTTTCCCCAAACCTTTTCCCCCCTTACCACGTCCGGACATTCTCAGGAAATGAGCAGAAAACTGCATTCAACTTGTCGCAGCTCCTTTTAAAAAGTAACCTCTGCGGACCAGAGTGAAAACCAAAAGAGCTGTGGCGGGAATCCCTCTGGGTTGGGGGAGGGGACCTAAAGACCTAAAGGAACAAGCCGGCCATACTACTCCCGTTTGTTCTCTTTCAGTTAATTCTTTTGATTCCTCAAGACCTAGGGTATTTTTCTCCCCTTTTCTCATTTAATGTGTTTCGCTCCTCATCCTCGTTAAACAACAAAACTTTAACATTGTAGATGATACATAAAATAGCACAGAGAATAAAATATTCTGCTTTTATCTCGACCCATATACATGTGTCTTCTTCCTCTACCAGTATTTGCATACGGTTAATACCATTTTATGAAGTTTTTCTCCTAATATATGGGGGAAATATACTACCTAGAAATAGAGCAAGATGGGCTAATAGAGAATTTCAAGATCTTCCAGGTATATTGCTAAATTCTCTTCCACCAAATGTGCGTCAATTTTCATTTTTAATATAAGTTCCTATTATTATTTTACTGATAATGGGTAGAATCATTAAAAATTTTAACTCTATAATAATCCAGACTTGGTTTCTTGTATAGAGAATTAACTTTTAAAAAATTAACCAGCTGGCTAATCAGTATAACATAGTAAATATTTTCTCCACTGATTTGAGGAACTTAATTGATCGTTTATTGAATATTTCACTTAAAATTATTTCGAGTTTTTATTGTTCTGCTGATCAGTCTATGTATAGTGCTCTAGCATTTTAATTATTTGTAATGTTGAAAAATAAGTATTTGCCTGTGAATTCATACCTCATAATTATTTATTTCAAATTAATTTCTACTATTATAGAAAAATAAATCATTTTATCTAGCTGCAACAAAGTAGTTCTTTTAGTACTCTTAACTGTATTAAATCTATACAATTTAGTAGGGTAAATTTGTTATTTTTGAAGTACTGTGTCCTCCTAACCTGCAAAATACCGAATCTGGGTCTTTAAATGTCTCAGATTTTTTTTCTAGGTAACATATAATTTAAAAAAAATTTTTTTACTTCCATTAATTAGGAGAGCAGTTAATTTGTCATTAGTGAACAAGTAGAAAATTCAAATGCAGAGCAAAGAAAGTCTACCTTTGTCTAAGAAAGCCTTTATTAAAAGAATGATTATATATTTCAAACATTCTTGGTTGTATATACTTAATTTAAAAAAATATACTATTTTACTATTGCTTAAATTCTGAGAAATTTTAATCCCGTCTTTAGCATTAGCATATAATCCCATTGTTATTCAATGATTTTCTTTCACTTTCCTTTATTTCAATGAGAGTTACTTTTAGCAAGGTTGCAATACAGTATTTTCAAAGTACTCCTATAAACTATAAATTTCATAAAATAAATAAAAACCTTTGCAAAAACAAAACTGATTCAACCAACAGGAACAAAATTCAGTATATATTACAGAGATGGGTATAGAGCCAGCATAATTCAACAAGTTAATTTAAGGCCAAATACAAATTGAAAATAAGAAGCTTAATTCTCCCCAAGGGCCCCTTTCCTTTCCTTTTTCTCTTTCAAAATTTCTTTCTCTGTCCTTTTCAAATGTACTTAAAATGGCTAAAAAAGCCCTTTGCCAGCCTCTTAACTCAGGAAAGTTTCCTCAAGGACCTTAGAGTCCTCTCTTTAATCATCAAGGAAAATAGTACTCTATTTCCCAGTTTCCTGACTCCAGATTGCAAAACCTACCTAATGTAATGGGTAGTATCTACTTACCTATATAAAAGAGTGAGATTTTTTTCTCTCTCTTTGCAATCTCTTTAAAAGATTTCCCGTGTAGAGCATAATATTTTGAATAAGCATTAAGCTTATTCAATAATAAACTTTCTCTTCTTTTGTTTTACATTATATTTCCCCAACACTAGTTAACTGGAATATATTTTACAGACACTTCTCTACTTTAAAAAAAAAAAAAATTATTTATTTGGCTGAGCCGGGTCTTATGCGGCATGCGGGACCTTCGTTGCAGCCTGCAGGGTCTAGCTGCGGCATGCAGGGATGGAACCCAGGCCCTTTGCATTGTGAGCGGGGGGTCTTAACCACTGGACCAACAGGGGAGGCACCCTTCTCTACTTTAAAAATGAGTAAAATTCCCACCAACTACTAGCCTCCCTTCCTATCTGATTTCATAAGTTTTTGCATAACAACTAGTGATTATAAGACTAGCAATGGATGGATATCTGAAAAGTTTGTCAGATTCTTTATAATTTCTGAAATTGATAAGCAAAGGTTTATTGTTCTATAAACATACAATATATTATTTTATAAAAATACAATGCTCTTCGGGCCATTTTCTAACATAGTAACTGACTTAATATGTCGAGATGAACAGTTCAAATAAAGTATTTTCTTTGTATCTTTATGTTCTTTCACTGTTGAAGGGCAGCTGAATATGCCACCCCAAACTATGCCTCTTTGTCATAAGGGTTATTTTGAACTAACTATTTTTGAGAAACAGCATAGACAGGTGAATCTCTGAAAACAGAAGTTACCTTTTTGTAAGAAACATATTTATAGAGGAAATCTCCATTTGTGTCTCCCTCTCTATACTATGAAGAGAAGGATGATTCTAAATCATGAAAAAGATCTTATGGGAGAAGGCACCCACTTTAACCTGCATAACAAACCCTTGTTTATTATGCTTTTTTCTGATAATGTGTCTCCCCTCCCCTACACAACTTTCTTTTGTCTTTAGCTAAACATGGTGTGTAAGGTGGTGGCTTGGGCCATCCTGAGGAGTTTACTCATTTTTCCTGTGTCTCTCCTGTATACATGAGGTATACATGTTAATAAAATTTTGGTGGTTTTTCTCTTTTTAACTTGTCTTTTATTCTAGGCAGTCGCAGCCAAGAATTCAAAGGGAAAATTTTTTTTCCTCTCCTACACAGTACAAATCAAGTCCAGCAGCAAACTTTATTGGTTACACTTGTGAAATATATCCTATACCTAACCATTGTCTATTACTCCAATTTAAGCCAAACCACCATTATCTCTCAAAAAGACCACTGCAATAGCTTCCTAATTTATATCATTACTTCTAAACTTTGTATTCACCATACAGTTGCCTTAGTGAACTTTCAAAGAAATGTAAATCAGGTTATGCCATTCCTCTGTTCAAAACTCTTAGAATGATTTGCAAAAACTTATAGCATGGCATATAAAACCCTACATGATGATAAAGCCCTACATGATCTGACCTCTGCCTATCTCTGTGAACTCACTTTCTACCCTTGCTTTCTCTGCTCTTGATCTTCCTTAAATATTCTTGATCTTAAACTTGATCTTTATCTTTCTATCTCAAAATGCCCAAATAGATGGGCAAATGCCCAAACTGACTGTAATGGATATACACACAACTAGTAAAACAACTTTAGACCCTTATCAATGGAGAAGGCATCAATTTAAATATGCCTAACAAAGCTTACCCTTGTTTCCCTGGTAACCTCCCTGTACCTGACCTCCCTTCCATCTTTAGCAGAAGATGGTATTTAAGCCGGAGTTCTTTTTGTTTGTTTTGTTTTGTTTTTTGGCCGCACCTCACAGCTTGTGGGATCTTAATTCCCTGACCAGGGATTGAACTCGCGACCTTGTCAGTGAAAGCCACCAGGGAATTCCCTGGAATTCTAAGGCACCTCTAGAGGTACTCATTTTTCCCTGGGTTTCTCCCATGTATACATGAGGTATAGTTGTTAAGAAACTTGTTTTTCTCTTTCGAATTTGGCTTTTATTACAGGGCTTGTTACCCGAAAACTAGGTTCGCCTCTTGGTGGGTGTCGCACCAAAAGACACAACCAAGCCAAAGATCAGGGGAAGGAAGAAAGAATTTATTACTACTTGCAGCAAGTAAGGAGAACACTAGGGATCTTCCCAAAGCAGTGTCTCCCTGAACAGCAAAACTGGGGAAGTTTTAAGCTAAGGGTACATGCATATTCATGAAGGGGCTCAAGCAGAGAATTCAGCACAGAATTGGGGCAAAGGCTGACAGAGTCCAAGCTTTAGTTGATCTGAAGTCACTAGGGGCAAAATTATCATTCCATTCTCCACCTAGGTGGGGGCCTTAGTTCCTGCAGAACTCAAAGACTGTATCAGATTTTTATCTATATCCCTTGAGGAGGAACTAGGACTTTGCTTTATTGTTGAACTATTGTTTCTTGACTGCTTTTCCTTTGTTCCTGCACTCCCTTACTTTCCTTAAGATCATTGATTACTGAGACACGTTCAAGGGCAAGCATTGTGGCCACGCTTAGATCACAAAATGGCTTAGGCCAAAATGGCTTCTCATGTAAATAAAGCCATTCCTGGGAATTCCCCGGTGGTCCAGTGGTTAGGATTCCACGCTTTCGCTGCCAAGGGCCCGGGTTCAATCCCTGGTCAGGTGCGGGGACCCCCTAACCTATCTGCTTACAGGCTCTCAGCCAAAAACTCAGAAGGGTGGAGGAAAAATTATTTTTCTTCCCTACAATTGGAAGACATATTTAAAGACAGAACAATTGAATAATGAATGAAATCATTTGGGTTACGTAACTTCTAAAAAGCCTATGAAAAGTCAAATATTTTACTGCTTTTTGATGGGTCATTTGAGTGTCTAGCATTGTTAGATACTGTTGTCGGCATTTCTTTTTATTTCAAGAAGTCTTATTTATACTAGGATTGGAAGTAGTTCTATTTTAAGTACAAAAAACAGAGACAATAAAAGAGTATGAATAATTATATGAGATATTAGTAGACTTAAGTGCTAAAGAAATTCCAGCTATGAAGAGGCAGTTTCAGTGAAAAATCATAATTAAGTTGCAAAAGAATGGGTTAGATTGACCAAATCTTACAGCAAGGGTTTTTCACCTGGGATCCATATATGCCACAATACCTCTGAGGATAAAAATCAGCAGGATGTGGATGGGGTGGTGGCGGTAGTGGTGAGGGGGGAAGTCCATGAGTTTAGATGGAGAAAAAAATATATTTTAATTAACCTTTAACTGAACTTTGGCATTTCACTTTATTATGAATTTAGGCCTCAAACCTCAGTACCTGTTACTTTGTTACCCAGTGGAAATCACAGATGTTTCATTTTTCATAACAATTGCTGAGTTATCTTAAACCATCTTTTATACTTATTACTGATGGCAGTTAGGCTCCCCAAAAGATTGTGTTATGTACTGTGTTAACTATATAAGCACATATGTCACTCTATCAAATTTACTTTTAAAAATACTTTGATAACTGTAATGTAATAAATTTTTTTGCAACTTTTGCATTTTGTACACTTAAAACATTATTCTGAGAATTTTCCACTTAGTCACCACACAGCCAAAGGTGTTCACAATATTCAAGAAAAAAAAAAGTTAACGTCTTTTATTTTGAGATGACATCAATTAAGAGTTCAGTGAGTGGAGAGTAAGAGGCTAGATTCTGCGACCTAGGCAGTAAAAACCATTGGCAGGGGTATCCCTTATTTGGTTACAGCAACAGAAGTTACTTGTAATGTCACATCAAATAACTCTTTCAAAGGTAACCCTGTCAGCTTTGCTGACTTGGTTTCTGTCAGGAGCCCACAACACACTACATTTCTCCACTACTTACCAACTATTTTGTCAAAACATATCATAATCCTCTATATTATTTTCCTTACCCCACACTTACTTTAAGTCTACGAGGCAGAAGTTGTAAGTCTGCGTGATTGGCAACACTTTACATTTCAATAGCAATAGTTATGGAAAACATTTCCTCAAATGTCTTGATCGGTTTAAAGTTTGTTAGAAATAACTAACCTGTCAAGTTCTCCTGAGGCAACAGCACTTGAGATTTAGGCCGCATCCCAAATATGAGAAACCTTTCTCGGGCTCCAGAGTGGTGTCCCATCTACAGATGTAATCCCAATATTTTAACGTAGCAACATTGCCTCGTGGCACATGTACTGTTAGGGAAAACGTATGTGGCTGACAGTATTTGGGTGGGGGAGACTATCGTGCCACGAAGCTCTCCGTTGATCTGTAGGGGAACTGGATGTCCTTGGGCATGATGGTGACGCGCGTGGCGTGGATGGCACACAGGTTGGTGTCCTCGAAGAGCCCCACCAGTTAGGCCTCGCACGCCTCCTGCAGCGCCATCACGGCCGAGCTCTGGAAGCGCAGGTCGGTCTTGAAGTCCTGCGCGATCTCGCGCACCAACCGCTGGAACGGCAGCTTGCGGATCAGCAGCTCCGTGGACTTCTGGTAGCGGCGAATCTCGCGCAGGGCCACCGTGCCGGGCCGGTAGCGGTGCGGCTTCTTCACGCCGCCCGTGGCCGGCGCGCTCTCGCAAGCCGCCTGGTCAGGTCCTTGCTGCACCGTCTGCTAAATTTGAGTCAGGGTAGTGCTTCTTTTGTACCAAAATATTTCAGAAACTGATGATGCTAATGGTTACCTGTGGACGCACACCTATTAAATATTAGCGATAAAGTCCTAATAAGTCCGTAGACAATCACTGCAGCTAACTTTCTTTAAAACGTGATGAAATATTTTTACCTTACTTTGCTTTCAACAAGGCAGAGAATGGTAAAGTGACTCAAGCTTTTATTAAATCTCACTACCCCCTTTCATCGTCCAAAGTAACAAATGTTAAGCTCTTCTACAGAAAATATGGGTGGCCCTGAAAAGAGCCTTTGGTTTTAACTTATTCCAGTTGCTATAATCTGGGCAATTACTTGCCCTTGGCCTTGTGGTGGCTCTCGGTCTTTTTGGGCAGCAGCACAGCCTGGATATTGGGCAGTACGCCACCCTGAGCGATGGTGACTTTGCCCAGTAGCTTGTTAAGCTCCTCGTCGTTGCGAATGGCCAGCTGCAGATGACGCGGAATGATACGCGTCTTCTTGTTGTCGCGGGCCGCGTTGCCCGCCAGCTCCAGGATCTCCGCGGTCAGGTACTCCAGCACCGCCGCCAGGTACACCGGCGCGCCGGCCCCGACCCGCTCGGCGTAGTTGCCCTTGCGGAGAAGGCGGTGCACTCGGCCCACGGGAAACTGGAGCCCGGCCCGTGAAGAGCGGGTCTTAGCCTTGGCGCGAACTTTCCCGCCTTGCTTGCCCCGTCCAGACATCATGAAACCAACGACTGCACCTCAGAAGACTAACATAACAAAAGCATAGGGGCAGCACTTTTTATATCCCTTATTGGGCGCGAAAAAGGAGGTATGTCATTGGTTAGGAGTGTGGCTTCATTTTAACCAATGGAAAGGCGGCAGTAGGATTCTTGCGTTGTGATTGGGCAGAACTAATTTCTGACGGCTTCTTGAACAGCCACCAATCAGACTCAAGAGTTTAACTTATCACCTTATTTGCATAAGAGGTTCTATATAAAAAGGACACATCGTATCTTTCACCACGCTATTTTTCTTTCTTCTGAGTGCTTTTGAGTTGGTTTTCATCATGCCGGAAGCGGCTAAATCTGCTCCTGTTCCGAAGAAGGGATCCAAGAAGGCGGTAACTAAGGCGCAGAAGAAGGATGGTAAAAAGCGCAAACGCAGCCGCAAGGAGAGTTATTCCATTTATGTGTACAAGGTGCTGAAGCAGGTCCACCCGGACACCGGTATTTCGTCTAAGGCCATGGGCATCATGAACTCGTTTGTCAACGACATTTTCGAGCGCATCGCGGGCGAGGCGTCGCGCCTGGCGCATTACAACAAGCGGTCGACCATCACGTCCAGGGAAATCCAGACGGCCGTACGCCTGCTGCTGCCCGGGGAGCTAGCCAAGCACGCCGTGTCCGAGGGCACCAAGGCTGTCACCAAGTACACCAGCGCCAAGTAAACAGTGAGTTGGTTGCAAACAGTTTTAACGGCTCTTTTAAGAGCCACCATATGCTCAGAGAGAGAGCTGGTGCTGGTTCTGTTTCTGCGCTGGGCCTTCGTAGCTCATTACAGTATTTAGTCTGCGAAGTAGAGCAATTACTGAGCAGTTCTTTAGGACTTTCCTGTCACGGTAAGCTTGAGATACGCTAACTACAAAAACGATGTTACCTGACCCTGGCAAAACTCTGAAACTCCTTGTAACCCTGCCCTGGCCTTTTCATTGTCGTTTAGGTACTTCGTATATTTAAAAGGGCTCAGGTACCAATTCTGATATCTATTAGGGTTACCATTTAGGGTTAAGTAACGAGGGAGGAGTTAATTTTTAAATTCGTAGTAAATCCAAATACGGCTCTGGGACAAAGAATTGGATTCCTGCGGGGGTGCAGAGATTGCGCGGGCAGTTTAAATTTGCCCGGGCGCCCGCTCTTTCCCTCCACGGCCTGATTGGTTGCCGGCATCCAGGAAGAGAAGGGGTTTCGGTGCGCGGGAGGAATCCACTTCCTGCTTCTCAGTCTAGCACACAGAAGCTCCTTAAATAAACGTTTTTGGGTAGTTCCTGCTTTTTTCATTTTTGTCTTTTTCTTAGTTCTTTTTCCCTTTCGAGAATGAGATTTATTTAAAAATCGAAATTTTCTTTGGAGAGAAAGGAACTTGGTGGTTGTGATTTTCAGCCTGAGAAATACCAACGGTTTATTTCTAATTAGAATATTGTTTTCGTTTTGCGCTATATCCATATAATAGGAAACATTACAAGACTAAACATGACTATTTGGGGTCCGATGAAGGCGAGAACCTTGAGGGCGTTTATCTCAAACTTTTTTCTGAAAAAAATCCGTTTCTATTTTAAAGTTGCTTTGGTTGGTATTTTAACTGCTATTTTAACATTGCCTGGAACCAGTGAAGAAAAACAAATTCCGCGTCGTTCAGGTTGTCATAAATGAGAACCAGGCACTCAGCAAACAATGCTTCTCTAGATTACGGTTGTTTAAGATTACGTGTCTCTTTTAGGTCAAAAACCATTATCTATAAAGTTTGGAAGCTTCCACTATGGCTGTTTTTTGATTTAGGTCGTGATTTTCAATGAATTTAATTTACGTAAATAAATCACCTAATTTATCTAAAATGGATCTAAATTTAACATAGTAATAATGTCTAAAAGCAATTAATATTTGTTAAATCCACTGTCAAATGTACTCTTCCCCTTTGTTGACCCAAAGCCTACCCATGTTTCAACGCCCATTTTAGCCTTGCCTGCTCTCTGAAATTTCTTCCCTTTTTTGAGCTTTTTCTAACAGCTTGTCCAGAATTTGGAAACTGCCTCCATAGTGTCTCATATATCTATTTGAGTTGCTGCTAACTGGCTTGTTGTGTGTTTCCATATAGAGAATGTACACTCATTAGGACATGAAAAATAAAGAAAGGAAGAAAGAAAAAAGTTCTTTTCTTTCACCATCTCTATCCAACACTAATGGTAACCGAGTCCTGTAAATAAACAGAACATAAATGATTTTTGTTTCTTGTTGTGTCATGTGTCACGTGAACCTCCCATCTTCTCCATTAATCCAAATAATTAGATGATAATTTCCAAGCTAAATACTTTTTTGGTTGTTTCTTTGTCTTTTAGTATATAGCAATCAGAATAAAATCTGTGGAAGAAGGAGAGGGATTGGAATAGATGGTGAGTCATCCTTTATCCCCAGATGAAAATTCATAAAGACTAAATTTTTGAAAACTACAAAGTTGAAAAGGTCCTAGCCAATTCTCCTGTTATGCAGAAAATGAAACTGCCTAAGAGATAAATAAACCAGGTAAATAAATCAAATTTTCATCTTTTGGGTTGTTTGCACCTTGATGGAATCCCCTTATTAGTAAGGGGAGGATTTACTCCTTTGCTTGAAAAACCGAATGCTATCAGTTTATCTCATTGGTAATCAGCTTCAGAAGAACTGGTTCAAGGCTAAACTAACACAGTATGTCATTTGAAAAAATGTACGTTGTGATGTATCTTATCACAAAATAAATAGACATTTGTTGCTCACAATACTTAGAACTAATTGCCAGGTCTTCCCCAGAGGTCACAAATCAGAATGATGCCTTGACTATTGCCTTAGATGAACCAGCTGATTGTAAAGGACTTTTTTTCAAGGTACATTAAATGATTATATTTCCTTTTCTACTGTACACATTTTTTTTTAAACTAATCTACAATGGTTATTGAAATCAAGGCACCCATTCCCTCAGAAGTTAATAGAGACACACTGACAGAGTCTGTCAAAAGATTAGTGGCCCTATATGTAGATACCATGCAGATATCTGTTCTTCAATTATAACCTTATCTTTGCTAAGTTAGAGTTAATTTCATTAGAATATAAATTTCTGTTAATTTTATTTTCAATTGTTGATGATATATGGAAAATACTCAATTAGTAATAACTACATTTACAAACTATCCATTGATTTCAATAAATTTTGTCCTGGATGAGGCAGGGATTTGTCTCCAACGAGGTAGACACTTACTCTAGATTTGGATGTGCTTCTCTTTCTCTTATGTTGTTGCTAGCGAGACTATCTGTGAACTTATTGAATACTTTATACCTCGTATCTCACAACATTTTTTTAACCGATCTCAATACATTATAGAGAAAAAGTAAGGCGATGTACAAATGGCAATGAGACTTAACTGCAGTCTTTTTTTTTTTTTTAACATCTTTATTGGAGTATAATTGCTTTACAATGGTGTGTTAGTTTCTGCTTTATGACAAAGTAAATCAGTTATACATATACATATGTCCCCATATCTCTTCTCTCTTGCATCTCCCTCCCTCCCACCCTCCCTATCCCACGCCTCTAGGTGGTCACAAAGCACCGAGCTGATCTCCCTGTGCTATGCGACTGCTTCCCACTAGCTATCTATTTTACGTTTGGTAGTGTATATATGTCCATGCCACTCTCTCACTTTGTCCCAGCTTACCCTTCCCCCTCCCCATATCCTCAAGTCCATTCTCTGGTAGGTCTGCATCTTTATTCCCATCTTGCCCCTAGGTTCTTCATGACCATTTTTTTTTTAGATTCCATATATATGTGTTAGCATACGGTATTTGTTTTTCTCTTTCTGACTTACTTCACTCTGTATGACAGTTTCTAGGTCCATCCACCTCACTACAAATAACTCAGTTTTGTTCCTTTTTATGGCTGAGTAATATTCCATTGTATATAGGTGCCACATCTTCTTTATCCATTCATCTGTTGATGAACACTTCAGTTGCTTCCATGTCCTGGCTATTGTAAATAGAGCTTCAATGAACATTGTGGTACATGACTCTTTTTGAATTATGGTTTTCTCAGGGTATATGCCCAGTAGTGGGATTGCTGGGTCTTATGGTAGTTCTATTTTTAGTTTTTTAAGGAACCTCCATACTGTTTTCCATAGTGGCTGTATCAATTTACATTCCCACCAACAGTGCAAGAGGGTTCCCTTTTCTCCACACCCTTTCCAGCATTTATTGTTTCTAGATTTTTTGATGATGGCCATTCTGACTGGTGTGAGATGATATCTCATTGTAGTTTTGATTTGCATTTCTCTAATGATTAATGATGTTGAACATTCTTTCATGTGTCTGTTGGCAATCTGTATATCTTCTTTGGAGAAATGTTTATTTAGGTCTTCTGCCCATTTTTGGATTGGGTTGTTTTTTTTTTAATGTTGAGCTGCATGAGCTGCTTGTAAATTTTGGAGATTAATCCTTTGTCAGTTGCTTCATTTGCAAATATTTTCTCCCATTCTGAAGGTTGTCTTTTGGTCTTGTTTATGGTTTCCTTTGCTGTGCAAAAGCTTTTAAGTTTCATTAGGTCCCATTTGTTTATTTGTGTTTTTATTTCCATTTCTCTAGGAGGTGGGTCAAAAAGAATCTTGCTGTGATTTATGTCATAGAGTGTTCTGCCTGTGTTTTCCTCTAAGAGTTTGATGGTGTCTGGCCTTACATTTAGGTCTTTAATCCATTTTGAGTTTATTTTTGTGTATGGTGTCAGGGAGTGTTCTAATTTCATTCTTTTACATGTAGCTGTCCAGTTTTCCCAGCACCACTTATTGAAGAGGCTGTCTTTTCTCCACTGTATATTCTTGCCTCCTCTATCACAGATAAGGTGACCATATGTGCGTGGATTTATCTCTGGGCTTTCTATCCTGTTCCATTGATCTATATTTCTGTTTCTGTGCCAGTACCATACAGTCTTGATTACTGTAGCTTTGTAGTATAGTCTGAAGTCAGGGAGCCTGATTCCTCCAGCTCCCGTTTTTCTTTCTCAAGATTGCTTTGGCTATTCGGGGTCTTTTGTGTTTCCATACAAATTGTGAAATTTTTTGTTCTAGTTCTGTGAAAACTGCCAGTGGTAGTTTGATAGGGATTGCATTGAATCTGTAGATTGCTTTGGGTAGTAGAGTCATTTTCACAATGTTGATTCTTCCAATCCAAGAACATGGTATATCTCTCCATCTATTTGTATCATCTTTAATTTCTTTCATCAGTGTCTTATAATTTTCTGCATACAGGTCTTTTGTCTCCTTAGGTAGGTTTATTCCTAGATATTTTATTCTTTTTGTTGCAATGGTAAATGGGAATGTTTTCCTAATTTCACTTTCAGATTTTTCATCATTAGTGTATAGGAATGCAAGAGATTTCTGTGCATTAATTTTGTATCCTGCTACTTTACCAAATTCATTGATTAGCTCTAGTAGTTTTCTGGTAGCATCTTTAGGATTCTCTATGTATAGTATCATGTCATCTGCCAACAGTGACAGCTTTACTTTTTCTTTTCCAGTTTGGATTCCTTTTATTTCTTTTTCTTCTCTGATTGCTGTTGGTAAAACTTCCAAAACTATGTTGAATAATAGTGGTGAGAGTGGGCAACCTTGTCTTGTTCCTGATCTTAGTGGAAATGGTTTCAGTTTTTCACCATTGAGGACGATGTTGGCTGTGGATTTGTCATATATGGCCTTTATTATGTTGAGGAAACTTCCCTCTGTGCCTACTTTCTGGAGCGTTTGTATCATAAATGAGTGTTGAATTTTGTCGAAAGCTTTCTCTGCATCTATTGAGATGATCATATGGTTTTTCTCCTTCAATTTGTTAATATGGTGTATCACGTTGATTGATTTGCGCATATTGAAGAATCCTTGCATTCCTGGGATAAACCCCACTTGATCATGGTGTATGATCCTTTTAATGCGCTGTTGGATTCTGTTTGCTAGTATTTTGTTGAGGATTTTTGCATCTATTTTTTCAGTGATATTGGCCTGTAGTTTTCTTTCTTTGTGACATCTTTGTCTGGTTTTGGTATCAGAGTGATGGTGGCCTCGTAGAATGAGTTTGGGAGTGTTCCTCCCTCTGCTATATTTTGGAAGAGTTTGAGAAGGATAGGTGTTAGCTCTTCTCTAAATGTTTGATAGAATTCGTCTGGGAAGCCATCTGGTCCTGGGCTTTTGTTTGTTGGAAGATTTAAAATCACAGTTTCAATTTCAGTGCTTGTGATTGGTCTGTTCATATTTTCTATTTCTTCCTGGTTCAGTCTCGGCAGGTTGTGCATTTCTAAGAATTTGTCCATTTCTTCCAGGTTGTCCATTTTACTGGCATAGAGTTGCTTGTAGTAATCTCTCATGATCCTTTGTATTTCTGCAGTGACAGTTGTTACTTCTCCTTTTTCATTTCTAATTCTATTGATTTGAATCTTCTCCCTTTTTTTCTTGATAAGTCTGGATAATGGTTTATCGATTTTGTTTATCTTCTCAAAGAACCAGCTTTTAGTTTTATTGATCTTTGCTATCGTTTCCTTCATTTCTTTTTCATTTATTCCTGATCTGATCTTTATGATTTCTTTCCTTCTGCTAACTTTGGGGTTTTTTTGTTCTTCTTTCTCTAATTGCTTTAGGTGTAAGGTTAGGTTGTTTATTTGAGATGTTTCTTGTTTCTTAAGGTAGGATTGTATTGCTATAAACTTCCTTCTTAGAAATGCTTTTGCTGCATCCCATAGGTTTTGGGTCATCGTGTTTTCATTGTCATTTGTTTCTAGGTATTTTTTGATTTCCTCTTTGATTTCTTCAGTGATCTCTTGGTTATGAAGTAGTGCATTGTTTAGCCTCCATGTGTTTGTATTTCTTACAGATTTTTTCCTGTAATTGATATCTAGTCTCATAGTGTTGTGGTCGGAAAAGATACTTGATACGATTTCAATTTTCTTAAATTTACCAAGGCTTGATTTGTGACCCAAAGTATGGTCTATCCTGGAGAATGTTCCATGAGCACTTGAGAAGAATGTGTATTCTGTTGTTTTTGGATGGAATGTCCTATAAGTATCAATTAAGTCCATCTTGTTTAATGTATCATTTAAACCTTGTGTTTCCTTATTTATTTTCATTTTGGATGATCTGTCCATTGGAGAAAGTGGGGTGTTAAAGTCCCCTACTATGATTGTGTTACTGTCGATTTCCCCCTTTATGGCTGTTAGTATTTGCCTTACGTATTGAGGTGCTCCTATGTTGGGTGCATAAATATTTACAATTGTTATATCTTCTTCTTGGATTGATCCCTTGATCATTATGTAGTGTCCTTCTTTGTCTCTTGTAACAGTCTTTGTTTTAAAGTCTATTTTGTCTGATATGAGAATTGCTACTCCAGCTTTCTTTTGATTTCCATTTCCATGGAATATCTTTTTCCATCCCCTCACTTTCCATCTGTATGTGTCCCTAGGTCTGAAGTGGGTCTCTTGTAGACAGCATATATACGGGTCTTGTTTTTGTGTCCATTCAGCCAATCTGTGTCTTTTGGTGGGAGCATTTAATCCATTTACATTTAAGGTAATTATCGATATGTATGTTCCTATTTTACTGCAGTCTTAATGTGTACCACATCCTTCGTTGATAAAGAAGCAGCCTTATCAATTATTGGGAGACTCAAAGTGGCACCTAGCAGTTTGGCACATTACTGGAGTCCTGTTCAACTGGATACTGTATGTGTGCTGAATAGTGACAAAGAATTGGCGTAATTTCTCCCCTTGTCAAAACACATGTGTTAAAGAACTAAGAGGTAGAAATGGAGTGGTACCACTGCTATTACACTTACTTAATTACCAACTTGAAAAAGTTTCACTTTCCATCCTTGCATCTCTGCTGTGTTTATTTTACTTTATTTTTTTAGAAGTTTTAGTGTCCAAAGGAGGACTGACAAAATCAGGTAATTTCAGTCAAAATCCTAGTTTTGGAATTTGGAAGTTAATTCTAACATTTATTTGAGGATCAAAAGGGTAAAAAAAAAATCCAAGAAACTCCTGATGAGGTAGAATATGATTCAGTGTTAAAAAAAGAGTCATATAGCTATAATACTGGGTGGTATTGCACAGAGATGGACACATTTACCAGCTGAATTAGATAGAAAGGCAAAGATCATATCTAATATTTTGTTGAATCTTTAGAAGTGAAAACGGTGAGGTAAGTGAGGAAAAGATAAGCTGTTCAAAAATTTATCAGGACAATTGGTTACCCACAAGGGAAAAAAGACCCTTAAATGTAACAGGAAAACCATTAAGCCTTTTTAGAAGGTAAGCTGAGAAAATATCTCACAGTACCAAAGGATTTCTTAAACAAGAAACAAAAGTACTAACCGTGAAGATAAGAGTGTTATGTTACACTTCATTAGAGGAGGCATTTTCTTTTTAAACTATTTTTCAGCATCAAGACTTCTATGTTCTTTCTTAATTTGGGAAGGACAGAATATTAGTGAATATCAATTTTAAATGAGGAAAGAGTTGAAAAGTCTATTTCTACTAAAATCTGACCTTGCCCTCACTCGAGGTCAGATTTTAGTAGGTTCAAACCTTTCTTTTCTTTTTCATTCTAGTTTCTAATTCAGAATAATTAAAGTGTTAAGATGTCTTTTCTTATTTTGTGTATAGAGAAAACAAGTCTTTTTTTATCATATAAGAAACTAAGTTTTTCAGAATAAAAGAATTTCAATTATAACCTTAAAGATGTTAAGTAAAAAAAAAAACAAAATGGTGCTGATGAACCTAGTGGCAGGCAGGGCAGGAATAAAGACGTAGACATAGAGAATGGACTTGAGGACACAGTGGGGAGGGGGAAGTTGGGGCGACGTGAGCAGTAGCATTGACATATATACACTAACAAATGTAAAATAGTTGACTAGTGGAAAGTGGCAGCATAGCACAGGGAGATCAGCTCGGTGCTTTGCGAAGACCTAGAGGGGTGGGATAGGGAGGGTGGCAGGGAGGCTCAAGAGGGAGGGGATATGGGGATATATGTATGCATATGGCTGATTCACTTTGTTGTACAACAGAAACTAACACAGTATTGTGAAGCAATTGTACTCCAATAAAAATCTATTAAAAAATGTTAAGTAAAAAACGCTTTTGACTTAAATTTGAATGGAAAATATCAGTATGATCTTTTTTTTTTCTTTTAAGAAAACCCTTATTTCCCCCATCACTTTTCAGAGAAAAGGTCTGCAAGCAGTGACCACCCATGGACAATGAGAATTCCCATCACCCAGATTATAGTTTCTCAACTCCTTTTCCAAAGAGCAAACTCAGATTTGGTTAAACGTCATGAATTAAAATAGATTTAAGAGATACAGTAACCAAATGCCATTTGTAGATCTAATGGAATACCATTCAGACAAAATCATTGTAAAAAAATATTTGAGGCCATTGAGGATTTTTTTTTTTAGTACTAGATATTGGATGATGTTACAAATCATTTACAATTTTTCTTAGGTGAGAAAATCTTGTATTTTGTTTAACTCTGTATCCGTTAGGATGTTTGTGAAAATATTCATGATTGAAAAAAACATGTTTATGATTTCTTTACACTGCTACCCTCCCCCACAATGTATGCCTGAATAATGAAACAAAGCAGATGTTGGTAATTGTTGAAGCTTGTCTGATGGACACCTGGAGGTACGTTTTCGTGTACTTTTGGGTAGACTTCAAGACGTCCATAATCCTTTCCCCGCCTCCCTCCCCCTTACCCCCCTCCCCTAGAAAAGGTTTCAAGAAAGCTGGCCCAATTAACGAACATAATTCTCTTTCAGTCAACAAGGGGTGACAATGAGAGGAATCAAGTGCTGGCAAAGAGAAATTCTGGCGACTGAACTAAGGGAACAAGAAGGCCATTTGCACAAGGGAGGAGTTCATAGCAGCAGCGGTCCCCTCCTCCCATCTCACAGGCTCGACAGTCAAGAAACGCTATCGCCATCTTGTGGCCCTTTAAGAAAATGTAGCTAATATTGTTTTGTGGTTTCTACTAGGCAGTCCATTGCTAGGGTTTAATAATTGCATATATAAATAATACAATAAACAATCCTATTTCAAACACAGCCCTCATCTGCCCAGTTCCCCCATCAATAACAAAGAACCACATTTATTAGTTTCCTGTGTACCCATCTGGAATTTCTTTATACAAACACAAATATGTAAGGGTGAATTCTATTATGTCCCCATTAACATAAATGGCCAATGGCTATATTCCTTTCACGGTTCTGTGCCTTGCTTTTCTCATTATCTAGCTTGGAACTCTTTCCTATTAGTAAGTAGAGTGGCTGAAACTTCTCAGCAGGTGCACCTGAGCCAGTGCTCCTAGGAGGGTAACCTGAGGCCAAACCTTTTCCTACACTGGCTGCATCTTCCCTGAAAATAAGCCTGATGCTTATTTGAGAGGAAGCCTGGGGCTCTTCGATGAGCTGCCCAGGGGCTGAACCTGGTCCGGAAAGCTCTGGGGTGGCTGAATTCCTGTTCCCTTCCTGAGATGGGACTTCCATGCTTTGTAATAAGGGGCATTGAGGTCCTAATGCAAGTATTCATCTTGTCAGTGAGGCCGCCTTTGACTGTCATCTTTAATAATTAAGCCGCCCCATGCAAATTTCCTATTTCTATTACTATATTTTTCTTCATAATGCGTATCAAGATCTGGCATGCTATATACTTATTCTTTTGCTTATAATCTTCACCATACTGCCCTCTTCACCAGAATGTTAAGTCCCTTGAGAGATGTATTTTTCTGTTTTGGTCTACTTTGATCACTACTGTATCCCCAAGCTTCTAGAACGGTGCTTGGCACAAAGTATACCTGGAAAAAGTAATATTCCTTGGCTTCACTGCTGTTATGGGAGACCCTCAAAGAATTTTCTTTACTTCCTTGGGTGTAAAGGAAGTAAAGAAATCCTTTCTTGGGATTCAGCAGATCAAAGACAAATTGTTTCACTTCCTGCCATTCTCTGAGTGCTCCTTCTGGTGACTCCCAGTTTTCTCTCCCCTGCAAAAACCTTTGGTTTTGTTAAAGCTCAGATTGCTTCTTCTTCCTAAATATTTTTCATTAATGGTTATTGGTGCATACATTATTTTATTTTTATATGCCAAATAAGGCAAGTGACACATTGTGTCACATCAAGATAGTCTGCCCTCTCAGAATTTCAAACTTAGCGCCATTCTGTCAGGAAAGACATGCAGCCTGGTTGGTTTCAGGGGTTGCTGCTAACAGGAAATGACAAATCTCCCTCCCCTCAAAGTACTGTTTTCTGAATTAACATTTCTCCCAGTAGAGAAACACTGGTATCTAAGGACTTCTCCACATGGGCCAAGGCTTCCATTTCACCCCTGCAGTTAGAGGGACCCAGCACTAGAGGGCAGTGCTGTCGATGCCATTCGCTGCTCATCCAGCGGCAGGACCCTGTGGACATCTGAGTGGAGACAGTTGTGTTCGCATTTGGCTAGTCTTTTTTCTTCACCTGCTCCGATTTTCTCGAACTCCCTTGCCTTCCGAAATTTCAATCACTCTTTCACTGCCCATAGTCTCCTCTCTGGCCATAGTAGATGGGAGTATTCTATCTAGTCCAACCAATGAAGAGACGAATTACTGCCAAACTTGTCTCCAGCCTAAACGCCTTTAAATCTGCACTTCCAACCACGTGGCCTGAGATCCTCTTCAAAATACCATCGAAAGGACCTCATAGCAATAATCGCCACTATCTATTCAGTGCTGTGTACCACAGAAATATAAAAATCGACTCACATTGCTTTATTTAATCTAATTTAATTTATTCATGAACATATATCATTATCCCCATTTTAGATGTGAAGCTGAGGCTCAGGGGAAAATAAATTCTTCAAGTCACATGGCTGATAAGTGGCAACGCCAGTACTGGAAAGCAAATTTTTTTGACTCTAAAATGTGTGTTCTTTCTTCCATCTCAGCTCATGTTCTCTCCATGTTCCTTCTCCATGTGTCCTTGCAAGTTCTCTTAACACATATTTACAGATTTGAGGATTCCTTCACCAGTTAAAGAGATATCCCCACCTCCGAGGGCTTGCCAGATCTTGTAGATTATTCCTGCACATTCTTTTTCTTTTCACTCATTCCTTCAGCCATTCGTGGTACATAGTACTGTAGAGGAAATGCTGTGTCACATATAGGCCACCTCTTACTTCAGAGGCTGATGGAAGGAACATGGCCCAGCATCCGGGGCCCTTCCGTGTTTGAATAGTTTCTGGTTTCTTCACCTCTAGTCACACCATCTTGTAATCTTTCTGACACAGCTAAAGAAGTGTACTTCAAAACTCAGTTTGAAATGTAACTCCTCTGCTCAAAGTTCTTCAAAAGATCTTCCATCCCCTTAATCTGACTTTCAAACCATTACTCAACATTATGTGCAACTTTTGAGCTTACTAAAAATTCATTTCTATCCTGAATGAGTGTTTTATACCCAATTAAACAAGTTCTTCTTTCCTCAGAGAGAAGTTCCCATTTCCATGCTTGCCGCCTCTACACTCTTTTCTTGCTTCAGTTTTATTCTTTAATGCCCATTCTTGATTCCTTTGATCTGATACATTGTTTTTCTCTAAACTCCCACAGCTTTTTATTTATACTTGTTTTGTGTTTTTACTTTCCCACCATATATTTTTTGGGGGGTGTGTGTGGCTTCTTTTCTGAACATCTCCATCTCCCCAAGAGCAGTAACTATCACACTGTAACCTAGCACATTTTCAACACCTAGCTTGTAAACTTCAGTATTTGTTGATTTGTCCTGGAGAGTGGAAAGACCTGTGTTTTTTTGTTTTTAGAACAACTTTTTATAGCTGTCAAGATAGGAAATGAAAAACAGACAATTTGTATCTTTCCTTTTCCACAATTGACAGCTTCCTTTGTTCAGGCCTTGACAGTGTTTTGTACCAAGGAGCTTTGTCTTGGTATGTTTCCTGCTCCAAACAATATGTGACTTAATGACAAATTGTAAAATTCTACTGGCATGCTCTTAAAAGTTGTCCATATGATGCATATCAAATAAATTAATTTTAATACAATATAGGGATTGTTGTCTGATGTGCATTCTACTGGTAAGCAAGAGGTGTTGGATTCAAATCTGTACAGGATTTTGTTTTTGCATTGTCTAGTACTGCCTGATACTCATTTCTTTCCACAAAACTGTTGCCCTGGATTGTCTCATTTGTTTTATTTAGGGGAGAGAGACAGAGAGAGAAAGAGAGGGAGAGAAAGGGAGGAGAAGAGAGAGAGAATGGGAAAGAGAAAGAAAGAGTCATCTAAACTGGAAAGGAAGTCCACCCCTGAAACTTTCCAGTTTTTCCCCATAGAACCCTTTTCCCTCTAACTGGCAACTTGGAGATGGTTTTTGGGAGGCAAGTCTGCCATCTCCCCAGGTTGCCTGCTTCCTAAATAAAGCATCTTTCTTTTTCCACCAGTGCTTGTCTCTCAAACATTGACTTTTGAGCAATGAGCAGCCAAATATGAGTTCTGTTCCGGCTCCAGCCAGTAACATTCTGGCTGGTCTAAGAATTAAATGGACATGAGACAGCTTAACAAGAGAAAATCAAACAAAACTTTAATAACATGTATATGTGGGAGAGACCCAGGAAAACTGAGTAACTTGACAAAATGGTCAAAATCCTCATCTTAAATACCATTTTCAGCTAAAGACAAAAGAGGATGTTGGGGTAGTGGTTTGGCACGTCAATGGGGAGGGAGACAATTCACATGGAGGTGGGAAAACATATGCTTGGTAAACAAATGTTCGCTGGGCTAGGCAGAGACAATGGGAAATGGAGTGAGGTCTGATCTCTATGCCCTGCCAAGTTTCCCCTGCCACAACTCGCCCAGATTTTTTTGTAGATACCTCTGGTGATAGCTCTAGTCTGGAACAGGCCTTTTATCTAAATTCTTTTAGGCAGTTAAGGAGGAGGTAACAAGGAAAACTCCCCAAGTCTTGTTTCTTAAAAATAATCAGCCTAAATGAATCCTCATGCCAAAGGGATGCACTTGGGCTGGCAAATTTGGCTCCCCTACAACACGTTTACCTTGTATATACATGGGAGATACCCAGGAAAACTGAGTACAACTCCCTGAAATGCCCCGAGCCACTACATTAAGTGCCATCTTCAGCTAAAGACAAAAGAAAGATGGTGGTGGTTGGGGACGTCAGTTACAGGAGGTTATCAGGAAAAACACAGTGAGCAAGGGTAATGTTCTTATGCACATTTAAGTCGGGTACTTTCTCCATTGATAAGAGTTTCTCTTCCTGGTAGGGATTCACCCTTACAAGTGGAGACTTCCCGTATAAATGTAAAGTTCCCTTATAAAAGGGTAAAGTCTACTGTTTTTTAGTGCATCTCCTGTGTCTGTTTTCTTCTCAAAAATAATCAGCTCAAAATAATCCTTATGCCAAAGAGGCGTATTTTGGGGTGGCGTATTCTGCTGCCCTTCAATTGGTTAGGGAAGAATCTGCTTCCAAGCCCCCTCAGGTTGTTGGCAGAATTTATTTCCTTGCAGCTTTAGGACTGAAGGCACAGGCGTCTTGCTGGTTGTTAGCTGGAAGTATCTTTCAGTTCTCAGGGGCTACCTGCACTTCCTAGAGGTGCCTGAAGCTCCTTGCCAAGTGGGCTTTCCCTCCTTGACCATTTACATCATGAAGCCAGCAAGGATACTCTCTAGAGTGAATCAGCTAGCAAGAATGAGTCTTATATAGCTCAGTATAATCACAGGAATGATCCAATCATCTTTGCCATATTCTATTAGTTAAAGTAAGTCCCAGGTCCAACTCACACTCAAGGGGAGGACATAGACAAAAGCCCAAACACCTGGATGTGGGGCTCATGGGAGGGGTCTGTCCACCACACACATAAAATGGATAAATCTCAGAATAATTAGGCTGAATGAAAGGAGTCAATCAAAGTAAAGTACATACTGAACTATATTTATACAAAACTTTAGAAAAAGTGAGCTAATCTATAGTGACAAAATGCAGATCAGTTGTCCTGTGGGGATGGGGGACAGAGGGGGCAGGAGAAAAGAATTACAAAGGGGGACAATGAGATTTTAGGGCTGATAGATAAGTTCACTGTCTTGATTGGGATCATGGTTTCATGTGTATACATATGTCAAAATTCATTAAAATGTACTCTTTAAATATATGCAGTTCATCATATGCCAATTATACTTTAATAAAGCTGTTTTTTTTAAATAAAAGCAAAAATTCAATTCTTTGGTCAACTTAAAATATAATAGGAAAAGGAAAATTTGCAATATACTTTCTTAAAATTAGTTATGAAAAGCCTACAAGTAAGGAACAAGAACTCTAGTTCACAAGTGGAAATGCATTAGAGCCTGCGAAGTGCTTCCAGGAAAATTTGTCTGGTGTCCACTTGGTGGCTTATGAGAGTCCCACCCTATGTATAGTCAAGGATGTCACTTCCTAGCAGGCTAAGAACATTAAATATGTGTACCTCAGGGAAAGAGGACACCCTTTCTTTCAGTTTGGGGTACTTTAGTGGCAATGTGGTAGAGTGAAGAACATGTATGTAGCATCTATTACCAAAAAGAACAAATATTAATCTCAGAATGGGGTAAAATATTGCTTTATTGTTTCCTATTGATTCAACCTTCAATTCATTTAAAGTTGGGCTCAGATAGGTCCTACAAGTCGCTCTTCCCAGACTTTCCAACTATCTCCCCTACCAAATCCTGGGACACTGTGTTCCTCTGAATCTCTCTAAACCATGCTTCTCCTTACCATGTGGCCCTTACATGGGGCATCTTCATTTTCAAGTCCTCAGGGGTACGGTCTGGGAATGTCCAACCCAATCAATCTTCAGCAACAGGTTCTTGGTTCCATCCTTAAGCCGCATCCTGCCTGTGGCCTCTTGGAAAGAGGTTTGTGTGGTTGTCACTTGAAACCAACTTACCACTGAATTTCTTAATTTTTAAAAAACTCGTGTACTCATCTCTTCAGTGCTATACATTTCTTCAATTTTGGTCAGTAGATTTGTTCTTGAGAATCTAAGTAATTGAAATTCTACCTTGGTGTGTTTGCCCTGTTGAACATCTTTTTGATGAATTTATTTTACTGCTCATTGGAGTAATGACTTCTAAAATGAGGGACTAGAGAGACCAGACTCCAGTTTCTACCAGCTTCATCTGTCTTTCACTTTCTTCTCCTCCTCCACCTACATGAAGGAACTTTATCAAATGACAGTAGCCAATCAGCTATCAATGGGAACCATCATTGGGAAAATCCACACGTATAACAGTTGGGAGTAGGGAAGGGAGGGCAGGTTTCTCCTAGGTGGATTCAAAGTTGAGATCTCGGCAGATGGTCTTCCTTTCTCCTTAATAAAAGGCCAAGCCGACGAAGGTGGGATTCGAACCCACGCGTGCAGAGCACAATGGATTAGCAGTCCATCGCCTTAACCACTCGGCCACCTCGTCCACGTGTACTCGCCTCTTGGCGTGCTGTATTTCAGAGTTTATACTCGGGAACTCGCTGGCTATCCCGGAGAGAAAGACGCTTAGGAGACGGCTTAGACACGTCTGGGAGACGTGGAGGTGGCTAGCTTCCACACGAATGGACAAAGAACTGGGATCGAAAAGCTGCGACGGGGGCAAAAAACGGGCTTAGCTTTCACAGGAGTCATAAAATTGGTGGAGACGTGGTAGAAACACATCTGCCTGGGCTTTCACTCCCCTTTCTCGGGCTGCCTGGTCCCCGGCAGGAGGCGCCTCAGCGTCAAGTCCTGGCAGGCGGTGGGCGTGACGCGGCCAACCTGGGCTGAACCAGTTTGCTGTCACCGTCCCTCGTCAGGGGAGCCTGGGCCCGCGGGCCGAGAGCGCGGCCGGGTGTCCGCAGGGGCAGAGGTTCCCAGAGCCGGTTCCACTGGAGTCGCTGTCAGGGGAGCTGGCGAATGTGGACTCCTAATTCGTGGTTAATGAGACAGTCTGGAAAATTAGACGACGGATCTGAATAGGGCTCAATTTCTCTTCCGTGTTATTGCCGCTTCTACAATACTTTCGGGTGAAATTGCATAGAGAAGAATCTTTAACTTCGTGGGGCTCTCCTCCCGGGTCATCCGCATCTGAGGAACCATGAATTCTGTTTTCCTTCCAAATTCCTGTGTGTTTCTTGAGTGGCTTTCTAGGGGAAATGTTTCCCAACTTTCATTCTATATTCCAAGGGATGCGGTGCTAAAAATGTTGAGACTCACTTCTAGTGAGAAAATGATTCTGGGAAAGGGTGAAAAAAGCTATTTTAGCTGCTTTTTTTTTTTTTTTTTTTTTTGGTTTTTGATTGGTTTGTTTCATGGAATGAATAAAATGCACATGAATGAACACGAGTAGGGACTAATTCTGACTAATCATAATGAATCATAAATGTCTGACAAAAGAAGGTAATATCGAAGGTGAGTCTTGAAGAGCAAATTTTCTAGAGGTGCAAAAAATGAGGGTGTCCTAGACTGAGGAAAGCACGTGATCAAAGGTGAGTAGTATCTAGAAAACAGTTGGAAATCACTGTGGCTGGAGCGTTGAAGCACGTGAGTGGCTGATCAGGAAGCATCAATAAATCTGAGAATGGAAGGTGGTCATGAAGATTTTTCTTTTGAAGCCCAAGCAAATCAACCACAACAGGATGAACAACAGGAAACATGGGGGAAATCCTGTAGGAACGGATCCCTGCGGCATTTTCACACTCTAAGTGTGGGGACACTACCTTAGGTTGCTCTAACATTTTCTTGAGTGAAGACCACCCTTTGCTTGTCCCAAAAAATTAATCTCTCTTCTTAACCTGGAAAAGTCCTTATATTTTAGTGTTTGTTGCATTGTCCTGCCTGGATCTTCAACCTCAATTTAACCCACTTCCCTCCACCTTGTTTTCCATGCTTAGTCCAATTTATGATTTTGTATCAAGAAGAATCTATTTCCCGTCTCTTCCGACAAGTCATTTTCCCTCACGGGGTGCTCTTGACCTTTTTCATTTTAACCTGGATAAATGTTTTTATCCATACCTGGTTCTCAGTTTAAAGCTTATTTTTTTTTAATTAAAAATTTAAAACCAAAGTTACCCACACATGTTTAAAAATATCAAGTAATGCAGAAATATGTGTATGTAAAAAAGTGTTCCTCCCCCTCTTTGGTAGAGGCAAAGATTTTCAGCCATTTGGCTTTTTGTTTGTGTTGTTGTTTCTGTTTTTACCAACATGTCTCCAAATATCATGCTATGGCAGAGATGGCTAGTTGCCATCAATATTTGTGCTTTCCTTCCAAGAAATGGAAATTTAGTAGAGTTCATAGCCACCCATTAGAAGATTACAATGCACAACTTTCCTTGCTGTATGGTCATGTGGCCAATTTCTAAACTAGGGCATTAGAGAGAAAGTGGATGTAAAACTTCCAGGTTATGTCCAGAAGAGGAAAGAAATACCATTCACTTCTCTCTTCTTACTGTATCTGCTTGCTGGAAAAGGCAACATCATAGGAATGAAGGTGTCATGAAATATAAAGAGATTGGACCCAGCAACCCATAGAAAGGAGGGATCCATGAGATAGAAGACTGGAACCAACACCCTGGAGCCAAAGTATCACCCTGCTCTTGATTATACCTTCAAACTATTACATGAGAGATCAGTAAACTTCTGCTTCCTTCAAGCTACAGTTCATTGGGGTCTTTGTTACAAAGACAAAACTGTATTCTAATTAATACCGATGCTTTTATTTCTACTTTTTGATTTTTTAAGTTTAGTATTTTCTATTGATTACCCCTTATACAAAAAGAAGATTCACTTCTCTTTCCTCACCTTAAACACCACCATATACAGATACTCTTCCTATCAAATTTTCTTCCAAATATAATTATATCATAATGTGCATTGAATTAGTATCACTGTTCATATATTATGATTGGCAAATATCATTCACTGATCTCTCATGATATTTTGTTTCCTGAACATTAGATTTTTTTCTCAAATTACCACAAATAACCATAAATTTTTGCCAAAAGAAATTGGGTGTTTTCTATACTTGCTATACGGTTTTCATCCTGAGGTCTTCCTTCACCATCATCTGCATACTTTGTTCCCCTGGAGACCCCATTTCCCAAGTAAGTAGCTTCCTGAGAAAGAGTTTATTGGAGATAAGACTTTGGAATATTTGGGTATTGGAGAATATCTTTCAAGTTTCTCTAACACTTGATTGAATACTTGGTTGGGTATGGAATGCTAGGCTGGGGAATATTTTCTTTCAGGATTTTGAAAGAGTTCTCCATTTTCTTCTAGCTTCCAGTATTGCTTTTGAGAATTACAAAGTCATTCTAATTACTATGCTTCATTTGTAATTAGTTTTTCTCTCTTTCAGGATGATTTCTTTGTCCTCAATGCTCTGAAATGTCTGAAAGATATGCCTTTGTATGTTTGTATTTTCATTCACTGTTCTGGGACCTCCATTACATCATTAAATTTGGAAAATCATGTATTTCAGTTTGAGAAATTAGCTTGAATTATTTGTTTCTAATTTTCTCACTTATGTGTTCTCTATATTCTCACTTTACCTTTTTTCTGGAATTTCTTATTCTTGGATTTTAAACCTCCAGGATGTATCCTCTACTTTAAAAAAAAATTATTATTCTCTCCTAGTTACATTCTGTTTATACTTTTTAAATAGACTCTATTTTTTTAGGTAGTTTTAGGTTTACAGAAAAATTAATTCAAAAGTACAGAGTTCACGCATACCTCCTCCCATCCCCCACAGCTTCTCCTATTATTTACATCTTATATTATTTTGGCACATTTGTTACAACTGATGAACCAATATTAATATACTATTATTAACATGATTCATGTTAGGGTTTACTCTTCCCTTTAGACAATCTATGGGTTTTGACAAATGTATAATGACATGTGTCCATCATTACTGCATCATACAGAATAGTTACGCTGCCCTGTGCTCCACGTCTTCATCCCTACAGCCCCCATACCCCTGAGAACTCCTGATATTTTGTTTCTATAGTTTTACTTTTTCCAGAATGTCATATAGTTGGAATCATACACTATGCAGCCTTTTCAAATTGGCTTCTTTCACTTAGTAATATGCTTTTAAGTTTCCTTCATGTCCTTTTGTGGCTTGATAGCTTATTTCTTATTACTGAATAATAGTCCATTATACGGATGTACCACAGTTTGTTTATCCATTCATTTATTGAAGGACATTTTGGTTGTTTCCAAGTATTGACAATTATGAATAAAGCTGCTATAAACATTCATGTGCAGGTTTTTTTGTGGACATAAGTTTTCAACTCATTTGGGTATATAACCAAGGAGCATGACTGCTGGAGTGTGCCTTTATATTTTTACTCCACATTCTGGAGGATGTCTTTTACATTTTATTCCAATTACTCCATTACGTTTTTCGTACCTACTCTCACAATTTCAACTTTAAGAGACATTTGTACTTAAGAGTTACCCAGCATTCTCTTAAAAAAACAAGAATAGATATAATAACTTTCCTGAATGCTTTCTCCTCTCTGCATTATATTTTCCTCTATTTTTTTAGTTCACTTTTATCTCTGTCTTTCAGATTAGACATTAACTTTAGATGTCTAGTGATCTTTGGTTGCTGATCTATAGATATAATTAGGCCCTACAAATAACTGAAAATGAGATTATGAGGCCAATTTATTGATTGTGGGCTATATGATAAAGTGATCTGCCTGTGCCATTTACTATCAGACAATATATTTAACTCATCCTGCTTGGGATAGTAAAATCCCTTGAAGAAGGATCATTCATTCAATCTGCTTAGATGGCATAAAACTGACTTCTTGAATTCTGAGAAAATTCTTAAAGGACAGGAGTTGGAGGAAATTCTTTTTGAATCTCAAGCTTAATGAATGACACCATCTACTCCAAATTATAAAGTTAAATTACAAATAAATTATAAATTTATATTCGTATATACAAAGAGACAATATATTACACACCACTTCTGAATAAGGACCTGTATCTTCATACTTAATGGGTTCCCAAAGCTGATCAAGGAAAGATTAAACAGAACAAGGAAAGGTAAAAGGATCCATACTATTTCAGAACACCAAGACGAGCAGGGCCAGGTGAGCCTCTGTGGTGTCATGAAGCAAGGAAGAAACTGCGGTGGTGTGTGTATATGTGTGTGTCCACTTTCAGTTTTGGCCACATAACTACACGGTTATTCTGAGGAAATAATTTAGCTAGCATGAGTAAAGTAACTGGATTAATACCTTCCTCTCCATCCATTTTTCGTCTTCCAAATTTCCATACTAATCAATTCACCTGAGCGTTTTCAACAATTCCAAAGTGAGAGCTTTTCCTGGGGCCAAGGATAAGGGTACTGGTAAGTTTCCACGTTTGGGGTGGGGAAGACCTTGAACTTCCAGTATTAGCGATTGCTCCTCGTGGTTTTACTCTCCGGGGGGAAAAACTCTGGCCCGCAATATTCCCCGGAATCTACAGGTAGGCTCTGGTGCTATGTGCTTCTGTGGGAATTCTACACTTCTTCATAGGACGCATGATAATTGTAAACATTTAGTTACTTGTGATATTAAATTCCATTGAAACAAAACCTTCATTTTTTTTTTTTTTAATTCCTGGTCCTCCATCGCATTCCTGGCATCCAGCAGAGGCTGACACGCAGTATTCACTGAATATCGATTCGTTGAGTGAATAAGTGAATGAACTTTGACCAGGGAATGCAGGTCCATGGCGCAACGCAGGAAAAGAAAGAGGCAGATTACAGTGGGATTAAATGTAAACGGTTGATTACAGTGGGAGCCGCGGCAGCAGCAGCTGGTGTGACTTTTACTTTAGTCAGTGCGGTAGCAGTAAATGCTGCGAATCCGAAAATGATCACTCAAGTTGGACGTAGCAGTGGAAATGAAAATTCACGTCTCTACGAGAGGAAGGAAGGTACGGGTTGACCATAATTCACGCTTCCCCACCCTACTCAGTCAAGTACGCACACGCACGTACGTATGCACGTACACACGTACGCGCAGACTAGATGCCCAAGGCCTTCCCTCTTGACTTTTTTGGGAAGGGATCCACAGGAGAACTGGAACTGGGCCGGCGCCAGCAAACTCGCATCAACACTCCTGATACCTCCCAGTCAAGGAGATCTGGAATTAAGCACCCAGCTTCTCCGAAGGCAATCCTGCTGCCAATGTAATGAAAGCCCATCTTTCTGGCAATAATACTACAGAAAATACTTTTTCTGATTCCTTATTCCAATTGGTCGAAAAGGAGGCGGGCTCGTCCGGGATTTGAACCCGGGACCTCTCGCACCCGAAGCGAGAATCATACCCCTAGACCAACGAGCCACCTCTGCAAATAAAAAAAAAAAAAAAAGCACGCCCATACTTAATATAAAGAGAATTAGAATCAGATTTCTTTTTCCACACTTTGAGTCAGAAGGATGAGCCCCAATTTTCCTGACTATTTAATCAATATAACTGTATTTAAATTGCAACTAACATACATTTTGGGGCCTTATGATGACCTCTTAGCTTAGGCTCAAGTTACCAAATTTTTCATCCTTCCTCCGGTCAGTTGTGTAATAACCACTCCTAAGTGAATTCCCTCAGTAGACTAATCTGTGATTTAATTGACATGATTACATAATAAAGGTTACATTAGGGCAGTACTCTATTTTTCATCCTTATTTTTTAAATTGAAATATAGTTGAGTACAATATTATGTTAGTTTCTGGTTTGATCCATATTTTTATCTAAAGAAGTACATATTCCAAATTTCATTATGTATTGATACTTCGTGGTGTGACAAATAATTTGAGTGACATTCATGTTAGTTTTCTATACTTTACTTTCATAGCGGAAATTGTCTGACATTTTCTTTGACAAGTCCCCTAAAAACTTGCTTTTTCATAAGTAAGCATTTTTGTCAAGATATTATTTCAATATGTGGTCCCCTAAAACAAGATTGTACCCCAAGTACAGGTCATTATTATTGCATCTGTTTTATGACTTTGAAATCTCTATATTCTGCTAGGACTAAGAACAGAATCCTTCAAAGATTTAACACTTTAGAAAACAGCTTGCAAAGACCTTCTCTTCAGCGCAAGCAGTTGTCTTCAAATTATTTATAGATTGGCATCCCTGCTTGCTGAGTTTCTCATAAGACTTCTCTGAAAAATGGCAATGCTGGCAGATGAATGCTTAGTTTGGCTCCCTCTTGTATATCTCTTTAGCTTTCGAAGAAGGTTTTGGCTTTTCAGAAAGGATTGAGAGAGAGGAATCTGAAGTGCCAGCTCCTTTGAAAGATGGTTCTTTTTCCCTGTTTATGTCACATCTTTATGACACCTCATAATCATAGCTAAAACCTCATAGCTAACTCCTGTTCGTTCATCATAAACCAGCCATTATGAATGTTTGTTTCCCCCCAATTCATATGTTGAAATCCTAACCCCTAATGTGATGGTATTAGGAGGTGGGGCCTTTGGGAGGTAATTAGGTTTAAATGAAGTCATGAAGGTGGAGCTTTCATGATGGGATTAGTGCCCTTATAAGAAGAGACCATAGCCCCCTCTCTTTCCCACACCCACAAAGAAGAAATCATGTGACCAACAGCAAGATGATGCCTACAAGCTAGGAAGTGGACTTCACCAAACACTGAATCAACTGGACCTTGATCTTGGACTTCCCAGCCTCCAGAACTGTGGTAAATAAATTTCTATTGTTTAAACCATCCAGTCTCCAGTATTTTGTTATAGCAGCCTGAGCAGACTAAGACACCAGCTTAGACTTCCCTTGCCTAATAAGCCCTCACTAAATTCATTGAACTGTGATGCTGTTGCTTCTCGCTTTTCTTCCTCCACTTCTAAGCTACACGGGTAACTTACTCTCCACCTAGTATCTAAATTACCAGGCTCTGTATCTGCAAAATAATATTAAATAAACAGTTTAAAAATAAACAATCAAAATGAGGCATGGAGTTATGGTTGTAAAAGTACATGTTAATGACAGAGATGAAGTTAGGGGCCAATTAGGAGAGGGATTTGAGGAGATTCTTTTTCTTTATGAATCTAAAAAGTCGATGACTTGGAGAACTCAAGTCAATCTATGTTGAGTGGCACATTTATTGGGGACCTCAGTGTCTCCTCAGATAAATAGGTGGGTTTGAACTTCAAGGCTCCCATTAATGTTATCGGCTCCAATAAGACACACGTGCCATCTTTCAAGAGACAGTAAAATCTGACAAATTTACACTTAGCCTTTCACTGCTTCTGATTAAATAGTTGTTACTTGACAGACACACCACTCTAAGACACCCAGAGCAGTTTTTGGATTGAGAATTTTTTTCTTTGCTAGTCACAAGAGGATGAAAAATGGACTGGGCAGGTGTTACTTTTATATCTACTCTGGTTGCTGGGAGGGGTGAGAGGTTACATAAATTTCTAAAAAACCTTTGCAAGGCATTTACAGCCAGCATTTAAGGATCGACTAAAGGCAATCTGCAAACATGCTATACTCCTCCTGGAGTTCTTTGGCAGAGCCTTTCTACATGAGGACCAGCATAACCCAGAAGAGATATCTGGCCATGAGGCCTAGTGATGTTTAAATCTCTGCCGATGTAGCTTCACTAGTGAGATTATTTTTCAAGCCTATAATTAAGGAACATGGGTTCAGTATCAAGAAGGAGAATTTCCAGAAGTTTTAAACATTTAATCATGGTACATATAAAGCCCAACTTATCTTCTGATTCTGACCTAAAGTCTTCATTTATCATCATCTATATATCTCTATCTATCTATCTCACTAGTAAGCATTTTTCTGATTTGAGACTTTCAAAATGGGTTAGACTCAGATACTATCCCGAAGTACATAATGGATCAGCTCCCTCATGGACTAAAAAAAACCCAGATGTTTCTGGATGGCAGCTGGGAAATGATCAGCTGTTTTTGCCCTGGGTCCTGGCAGCTTCCTCTTCCATAAGTGACAAAAGAGCTCAGAGTCTTCTCTCTTACAGCCTGCCCCTCACCAGCCCTGCCTCCAATGGCCTCTCTTCCAAAGCCAAAGGCTGTCCCAATCCACGGTTGTCAGGTATACTCACCTTGGTGGCTCTGTGCAGCACTGGGCGGTGTTCTGGCAGAGCAGCACCAGCCAGGCCCTGTTTATAGTTCCCAAAGTCCCAGTACTCATGCCTAACTCTCACTGTTGTCAAGATGTCAACATCATCAGTTTTGCCTTCACAAGGGGTAAAGAGCTTCTTCTGCACAATGTTTATCCCTGGGGCACATCTCTCTCCTCTCCCTAATGCTCCATAATTTGCTGAGCCCAGAAACATTCCAAAGCCAGTTACAGTCAGTGGACAGTAATGAGTAGGAGGCAGTGTGAGTGTGAGTAGTTACCACTGCACAGCTCCCTGAGAGATTCAGGTTTCCTAGACTTTATTACAGCCTCCTGCCATGCCCTCCACTCACCACCAAAGCTCAGGAACAATTTGGAAGAAACATCTGAGAATCAGAAGTGGCCATTTAAAAAAAAATGTATAACTATCCTCTTCATTGATAATGAAAAATCATTCAGTGTTAGAAGAAGGATACTGGATACCCATGATAGGTAGTAACTAGAAGACAGCAAAAGAGGAAACTTCTGGAGTGCTGGTTTCTTGATCTGGGTGCTGGATATATGCATATGAGTCAGTTCACACAACCAGTTGAGATGTTCACTTATGATTTATGTACTTCCTTGTATGTTTATTTCTATTAAAAATTTACTGCCATTATATAGAAACCCTCTCTGGTCACAATAATGCTCTTTTATCTTAACTATTTTGCCTTGTATTAATATGGGTTCTCCAACATTATTATTGTTTGGTATTAATTAAAGTATCTTGGGCTTCCCTGGTGGCGCAGTGGTTGAGAATCCGCCTGCCAATGCAGGGGACACGAGTTCGAACCCTTGTCTGGGAAGATCCCACAAGATGCGGAGCGGCTGGGCACGTGAGCCATAATTACTGAGCCTGTGCGTGTGGAGCCTGTGCTCCGCAACAAGAGAGGCCGCGATAGTGAGAGGCCCGCGCACCGCGATGAAGAGTGGCCCCCACTTGCCACAACTAGAGAAAGCCCTCGCACAGAAACGAAGACCCAACACAGCCATAAATAAATAAATAAAAATTTAAAAAAAAAAGATATTATTCCATAATTTTATTGTCAACCTAATCTCGCGTTATGTGTTGGATAGGTCTCTTGAAAATGGAAAATAGCAGCACTTAATATCTAGTTTTATATAATATAATATAATATGATATGATATGATATAATATTCACAGGCAGAAAAAAATAATGGTTTGATCTATGGCCTCTAGAATTACTTTTCCTGAGTTTGATGCCACTAATTGCTAGCTCTGAGACCTTGGGAAAATTACTTTGTGCTTTCTCACCAGTAAATTGATGATAGTGAAATTAAAATTTTAATATATAGGAAGCATTGTATAAATGTTTAATGTTTGAAAGAGTAAAGCTTGTCTGGATTGAAAGAGTAAAAAATCAGCTCGTACTGAAAAAGGAAAAAAAAAAAAACCCAAACACTGACATTCACCAGGCTGGGAGAACATATACAGATAAAGCAGGCTGCAAAATTAATAGGAAGCATTTTTTCATGTGCCTGTTGGTCATCTGTATGTCTTCTTTGGAGAAATGTCTATTTAGGTCTTCTGCCCATTTTTTGACTGGGTTCTTTGTTTTTTAGATGTTGAGCTGTATGAGCTGTTTGTATATTTTTGGATATTAACCCCTTGTCAGTCACATTGGTTGCAAATATTTTCTCCCATTCCATAGGTTGTCTTTTCATTTTGTTCACGGTTTCCTTTGCTGTGCAAAACCTTTTAAGTTTGATTAGGTCGCATTTGTTTATTTTTGCCTTTATTTTATTTTGCCTTTGGAGACTGATTTAAGAAAATATCGCTATGATTTATGTCCAAGAATAGTTTGCCTATGTTCTCTTCTAGGAGTCTTATAGTGTCATGTCTTATATTTAGGTATTTAAATCATTTTGAGTTTATTTTTGTGTATGGTGTGAGGGAGTGTTCTAATTTCATGGATTTACATGCAGCTCTCCAGCTTTCCCAACACCACTTGTTGAAGAGAATGATTGTATCTTGTTTTAATGAATAAATAAATTGAAAATAGTGGGGGGTTTTTAGACATCATTTGATAGTTCCCTGGTACTCCCTACAATACAATCAGCCTTTTCGTTATCAAAGAGTTACAAAGTAATCCAGTTCTACCTTAATATGACTGAAGGATTCTTAAATTGGAACCATTAAATATAGGTATTTGGTACAATGCATAGTTCTGGCAATAAGATATCTGATGAATCCATTTGGAAAAATATTTGATGCTTTTAAATTTGTTACACATGTTTATGGTACAAAATCTTAGAATTGATATAAGCAGGCTTTACTCCATTTTTAAGACTCTCTCTACCGTATTCCATTATTGTCCTTGTACGCTAAGGTTTTTTATCCCTGTACTAAACAATGGTAAGTGCCTACTTTTTGGCTTCATTATACCATGTCCACACAGTTTTTGAATAACTCAGCTATATTATTATGTTACAGTAAATTTGTTTAAGAGCTTATTTTCCTCACATTACTGTGGCTTGCTTGAAGGCAAGGACTATGTTATTTACCTTAGTTTCATAGCTTTCCTGTGAAAGTTTCACAACCTTTTCCTAATATCTAGCATGAAGAACAAGAAAAAACACTCTCCAAGTTAGTCATTGGTAATTGTTGGAAAAGCAAGGGTTATAAGAGCCTGGAACAAATTAAGAGCATCATTTTAAAATTTAATCATGAAGAAAAGATTATTGAGCACTAAGAACAGACAGGAAGTATCTATATAAATAAGGAGACATTGTGTGATTGCTGGCACAAAATGGTTAATGGTAAATTGAAATCTAAGTTCTCCAAATAAGTGCTATTCTGTGCTTACCTCTTAAAAATTTGAATTGAATTTAGAAATTTAAATTAACTCTAGAATCTTAAAAAGAAAATAATTTACAATAGGAGAACACATGACTAAATTGTTACATATCTAAAGGAGTGTCAGGTAGGAGGCAGAAACTGATAATAATTTTAGAACACACAGATATGGCTGGTGGACATGTCAACTGCCTCTTACCTTTCATGTATTTATAATTTTTGTTACAGTAGGAAAGAAGTAAGACGATGAACTCTGCATCAATTTTTCCTGTGAAATCGCACATGAAATTAAAGGAAATAATGGCTGAAAAATCTCAAATTTGGTGAAAGACATAAAGCTCCAGATTTTAAAAATCTCAGAGAACTCAAAACTGTTTATACTCAGGCCAATCATAGTCAAGTTTGTAAAAATTAAAACATAGAAAAAATCTTGTAAATGGCCCAAGAGAAGCAATATTTTTATCTATAAGGGAACAAAAAATTCTCAAATGACAGTGAATTTCTTACAAGAAATGATGGACCTGAGACAAAACTCCACTGATCACCTGATCCTATAAAATCCCTTACTCTAACTGGTGGTCCACAATGACACTATGGATCTTCAGGAATTATTGTCAATTCAGAGCCAGTGTCTATTAATCTCTGAAAATACTGATTACATTTCCTTTCCCATTACATAGTGCTCTAGTAAATGACTGCAGGTCCTTTTGGGGAAGGCTGAGAGGTAGATTAACAGTATACAATTTTGGCAGTGTAGCAGGGATGGGTTCCAGTCTTCTCCTTCATCCCAGGCGTTCCGGATCTGTGAATTGGCTCAAGTCTGGGAATTGATTGATGATCTGTTTTAGTGATTCATGTCAGATTTCTGTTCACCAGATCTGAGGCTTTTCTCCTTATACAGTTCAAGTAAGACTTCAGTAGACCTCTCATATGCTTCAGCTCTACAGACACCATGATCAACCAGTCATTACCAAAGATTTCTGTCAGTCAGCCTATTCTGATTAACATCTGTAATTGTACCCACTTTGTCTTTGATGATTAAGTGCTATCACTGGCCCCTGTCACCTTGAGTTCCAGTCATCACCATTATGTTTAGGGATTCCAGTACAATAGGGAAGACCCACGATAGAGCTCTTCTTTTATGCTGGGGCTATCCTCATGAATTTACTAGTCACAGCCATGGTGAAAGGCATTCCTCCGGAACCCCTTGGTTTGGATGAACAGAACCAACACAAACATTGTCTCTAGCATCCCTAAGACTTTGGGTACTTCCCTCTACAGTATAGTAAGAAGGTCCTGAGATTTCAACTTCATTTAGTGTAGGCCATATGTGGGTCTATTTTTTAATCAACAAACATAGAAAACTTTTAGAGTCATTCCTAGGCCCTCAAGTTAAAATTTTGAATTCATAATCTCTGCTCAGTAGTCCCATATCAATATATTTTACCTGATCTAACTTTATATTACTTTCAGCTTGATCCTGCACCCTTAAGATCCATTCCCACGCATATATCTCTAGCTGGAATCACAAGCAATCTGGGAACTGTTTCTGAATTAGTTTCTGCATTGCAGATGGCTTTGCTCTAAAACCTGTTCCAGGATTTTCATGTTTCCAAAGAGCATCCTGAACTGCCATAGTCATGTGGGTCATAATTAGATCACCTATTTCATAAGCCCCCTAATGGAAAATCTGCCTCCTTCATGTCTGGACCTGACCAAAACCAAAACATCACACTGAATCCAATCAAGCTTATACATCTAGTTTTGAATTTACAGAAAATATGGGGGATGACAGCATATTTAATGACACCATGGGAATGAATAATATTCAGATGTCAAAAGTTCTGTTGCACAACAGTCCTGGTTTCAGAAAAAAGTAAATGATATGAAATTTAAAAAGAGGAGTGAAAATTTTACAGACACTTGTTAAAGAGACTTAAGAGACAATTGAAAAGAACACAGTGTTGGATCTTTCTGGAGTCTTGTTTCAAATAAATCATATGACTACTGCTACTAATAACAATATAGTTACAAAGATTACTGAAGGTCTGCTTCGTATTAGGTGTTATTAAAGAATTAGTATAATTGTTGGGTGTGATATTGGCATAGTATTATTTTGTAGTATGTATTAGCAATGTATCCTGAAGTATTTACTATGGAATAAAATATATCCTGAATTTACTTTAAAATATTCTAGCATGGTAGGGAAAAAAGAGACAGGATACTTGAAAAGGACTACCATTATGTTACTGATGGATGCTGAGGGATGGGCCCGTGGTCGTCGTAAGTCATTACATCCTTCTGTATTTGAGTGTATGTTTCACATTTTTCATATTAAATATAAAGGCTCAAGGGCCACATTCTGGAAGGCTGAGGCTTGAGGGGGCTCTACAGCTCTCCCAAGCCTGCCGGGACCTGGCAGGGGAGCTTGGATCTGATCTGGTAGGGGAGCAGAGTCTCGTGGAAACTGAGTATCTGGAAGACAGAAGCGACAGGAAGCCACAGAGCCACCGCCTCCACCCTCCGGACACATTGGCCATAATCACATTACAACTACAATTGTAAATATTATAATATTATAAATATTATTGTAAATTGTAAATAGAGCCTTTGAGATCTGCAGCACTATTTAGCCCGGAAGTAACCAGCAAGGTCTTCCGTAGCTGGGACCTGTTTGCTCTCTGCTCCTCTTAACAATTCAGGATCTTGAAACTAGCGAATCAGAGCTTTCCAGCCGCCACCTTCACTTTTCTAAGTGCTGAGCAATGAAGGGTCCCCTTGGCCTTGGCCGAGCCCTCCTTTTTAAAGACTTAAAGCCTCCTTAAGTCCACATGGGTTTGTATGGTACTGTGACTGAACCCACGTCAGGCAAAGGTTTCCAAGGGAGGGAGTTTGCCTGGAAAGTTCTGGTGGGACGTGGCGTCTAACGCTCTGAAATTAAGGGATACAACTGGTACTCGGGAGGAATAGTTCAAATGGTAGATGCCAGCGGGCACGAAACAGGAGGATCAATGCCCACGTTCCCCAAAGTTTCTCTTCTTGTGGTAGGTGCGTTGTGGGTTCTTTGTAGAACTGTAGCCATAGCATAAGATGCTCTATCTTGAGCAGGACGGATTTTTTAACTTACATATGTTTTCCTTTCTTGCTGACCCTGACATGTCTTAGATAATGACTAGGTAACTAGGTGAGAATTAATCTTGCTTGTGTAAGAATTCCAGGGACTGGCCTTAAAGAGGTGGAAGATGGCTGAACTTGGAATAGAAGATTAATTGCACATAAAACCATCAGAGGATGCTGATCAGACCACCCCACAACCAGTTTCGAGATGATTATCAGAGCTGGCTGTGCTCTTCTGCACCTAGTTCCCCCACCTGTGCACCCCTGACACTCCCTTTTAAAACCTTTGTCCTCTAACTGGTAACTTGGAGATGGTCTCAGGACATGAGTCCACAATCTCCCCAGGTTGCTGGCCTCCTGAATAAAACAACTTTTCCTTTTCCACCAACACCTGTCTCTCCAATATTAGCCCTTCTGGCAGTGCGCAGCAGAACCTGAGTTGGACACTGGCCTCCTCCAGTCACAGAACTTAATGTGTAGGCAGTGTAAAAAGCAGGAACCAGGCCTCCCTGGTGGCGCAGTGGTTGAGAATCTGCCTGCCAATGCAGGGGACACGGGTTCGAGCCCTGGTCTGGGAAGATCCCACATGCCACGGAGCAGCTGGGCCCGTGAGCCGCAACTACTGAGCCTGCGCGTCTGGAGCCTGTGCTCTGCAACAAGAGAGGCCGCGATAGTGAGAGGCCCGTGCACTGCGATGAAGAGTGGTCCCCGCTTGCCACAACTAGAGAAAGCCCTCGCACAGAAACGAAGACCCAACACAGCAATCAATCAATCAACCAATAAATAAGAATGTGAATTTCTTAAAAAAAAAAAAAAATCAGGAACCACGTGCGGCTTGTAGAGAGGGGAATATTTTATAAGCTTCTGGTTTTTCTCAGATCAATGTAGAACACAGGAAGATGAGGGTTTTAATCAGTTCTTCAAATTAATGTCTATGAGTCATAAAGGAAGACACTGAGGTAGCAGTAGGTCCATGTTCAGAAAGCCCGTATGTGTTGGACATTTTCCTCTCAGGGTTCAAATGACCTTCAGCAAATCTTACTTCCACCCCTTCCTTCCTTGCTCTCCGTACCTTAAAGAAGCCAACTTGCTCTCTCCTTGAATACTTTCCAATACTACACATCCCTCTGCTCTTCCAATGCCTCTGTAAACCCTCCTAACACTTTGTCTTTCTTTCTTTTTTTTTTTTCCCTAACACTTCTAATGACTTGTTTTAGGTTTAGATTTAGGGCCCTTGAGATTGATGAGGGCAGGATCACTTGGTTCATCCCATCATCACCAGGGCCCAATCCTCCACCTGCAAGAAGTAATTATTGAGTGAATGTGAGAATGAGTGAATGAGTGAAAATATATATCATACAGGGTTGGTAAGTAATGTAAGATAAAGTTCTCTTCCAGTTACTCTTTGGGACAAGCATTAAAAATGTTTGTAGAGAGAAATGACAAGGATAAAGAATCATTTGGGGTATGAAGATGAGGGAGGAAAGATAAAAAAAAAAATGAGAAGTTTGGAAAGGTGCATTGCAGTCAGCCAGAAACCACCATCTTTAAGTATAAAAACACACTGCCTTATTGCACTGCTATAAACCACAACCTGGATATGATTTTCACCAAAAATGATACTATACACTGCAGTAGTTTTATTTGAAAGAAAAATGTTTGCTTCAAATTGGCTTTCCACAGAGCACTTGCTTCTGTGAAGCCAAGTGTTTCATCAAACAGTCATATATTCAGATTTCCTTTCCCATTAATGCAGTTTCTTTTTCTCTTCATAAATAACCAAAGACTCTAAATAGGTTTGCAAGCAGACCTAATAAAGTTTGTAGGTGGTAACTGCTCTAGGGGATGTGGAAGAGGGGCTGCCAAGTTTCAGTTTCCTGATGAGAGGTTAATTTCCCAAAGAGAGGAATTGGGAAAAGCAGACCAGGAGGAGACTCATAGGCGAGTCCAGGCCATAGAGGGGATAACTGAAGCTCTGAGATGAGTTTGCAGATACTTTTTACATTATGTCTAATTTTCAATATGTTTTAAAATTGCCAAAATAAAATGTTTTTACTTTTTGTTTCAAGAAGGAAGAGTTTGGAAAACTATTTTTACTAAATAATCTTTAAGATAATAATTTTAAAAGAGAAGATAATGTAATTGGAAAAACTATGTAAGATAATGTAATTGAAATTTGAGGAGGGAAAAAATCCTCCAGTCATTCTCCTAATTGGATAGACCTCAAACATTTATACATACATAACCTATACTCTATTGTTATGTAAATATAAAATATTAAAATCATTGTGAAACTAGATTGTCCTTTGTACTGAAGAATCTGGCTTACTCAAGTATGAGTGGAGGCGTTGGAAAAAGAAACAAAAAATTTGGAAACGAAATTGGTCGATTGTTAAAAAGATCCATAGAGTTCAAAGCCCTTAACCAATTAATTCTCCTAGATACGAGTTGCTTGAAAACAAAAGCTCCTTCAAGAAGTCTGTTAAATATCAAGAGAACAATATGTTATGGTAGAGTTGAAGAATAATCTGCAAAACCTGTTCTAAGAAGTTAGCACCTTAAACGCGTGCACACTTACAGAGGGGAGGGACACATGACAGAGCTCATAGAAAGTAGAGAGGAAGGCAAACCTCATTAGGCCAAACGCAGAATACTGAACAAATACTTAAAGAGAGCATAACTGGAAATGCTAGGAAACTTTCGAAAACACTCCCACTTCTTCACACCAAAAGCACACACCCGACGAAGGTGGGATTCGAACCCACGCGTGCAGAGCACAATGGATTAGCAGTCCATCGCCTTAACCACTCGGCCACCTCGTCCACGTGTATTCGCCTCTTGGCGTGCTGTATTTCAGAGTTTATACTCGGGAACTCGCTGGCTATCCCGGAGAGAAAGACGCTTAGGAGACGGCTTAGACACGTCTGGGAGACGTGGAGGTGGCTAGCTTCCACACGAATGGACAAAGAACTGGGATCGAAAAGCTGCGACGGGGGCAAAAAACGGGCTTAGCTTTCACAGGAGTCATAAAATTGGTGGAGACGTGGTAGAAACACATCTGCCTGGGCTTTCACTCCCCTTTCTCGGGCTGCCTAGTCCCCGGCAGGAGGCGCCTCAGCGTCAAGTCCTGGCAGGCGGTGGGCGTGACGCGGCCAACCTGGGCTGAACCAGTTTGCTGTCACCGTCCCTCGTCAGGGGAGCCTGGGCCCGCGGGCCGAGAGCGCGGCCGGGTGTCCGCAGGGGCAGAGGTTCCCAGAGCCGGTTCCACTGGAGTCGCTGTCAGGGGAGCTGGCGAATGTGGACTCCTAATTCGTGGTTAATGAGACAGTCTGGAAAATTAGACGACGGATCTGAATAGGGCTCAATTTCTCTTCCGTGTTATTGCCGCTTCTACAATACTTTCGGGTGAAATTGCATAGAGAAGAATCTTTAACTTCGTGGGGCTCTCCTCCCGGGTCATCCGCATCTGAGGAACCACGAATTCTGATTCCTCCACGGCCCCCGCGCCCCCCCAGATACCTGTGTGTTTTCTAGGGAGAGTTTGTCCAACTTTCACTAGGTTTTCCAAGCGTTCTGGTACTGAAAACGTCAAGAAACTCAACACTAGCGAGAAAATAATTCGAAGGAAGAAAGAGGGAAAAAAAGTGTTCAGCTCCATCTCGTTGTTTCATAAGAATGAACACAACGGACAGATGAACGAACAAGAATAGGAACTATTTCTGACTAATCAGATTGATCATAAGTGCCCAGGAAAAAGAAGATAACATTGAAGATGAGTCTTGACGAGCAAGTTTTCTAGCGGTGGTGAAGAATGAGGTTGTCCCAGACTGAGGAAAGGGCCTGAGCAAAGGCAAGGAGGCGTACAAAGCAATCATGTGATTCATCCTGTTGTCAATTCTGATAGCAAAGGGTAAAAGAATTATATTCCTTTCACAAGGAAGGACAGTATAATTAACAGGAAAATTGTCAAAAGTAGGCCTTTCACAGGAAGGGGTGGTGAATCATTGGGAATGTAATACACTAACTCTCATGTATGTGAAATTATTAAAGAGGAATTTGAAAATTAAAACACTGAAAACATATACTTAAACAGATTTATTAGATGGCAGATTAGATAGAGCAGAAAGGAGAATTAGGACACTGGAAGTTAGATTTGAGGGAACTATGTAAAATACTATCCACTGATACAGGTAGTTGGAAATTAGGAAAGAGGAATAGGAAAAATGAAGGCTAGGAGAGAAGTTCTACCATATATCTAATCAAAGTCCCAAAAGAAATTATTGAGAGAATAGGAAAGAGTCAAGTATCTCCAAGTACGCATCACATATGCTTCAACAATTATCAACATTTTGCCAAACTGGTTTTCCATATTATTGTAAGGTTAATCTCAGGCATTATATTATTTTGTGTTTCCTTTCATCTGATCAATAAGAATCTTTAATAGATAAAGAGGGTGTTCATTCGTCTTCAAAATTCTAGAAGTTATCAGTATAATTTGTTGAATAAATAGTTTTCAATCAGCCAATTCTGCCACTATTTTCAGGAACAGCTGTGGAGAGAACAACAGTTTTTGTTTGTTTGTTTATGATGCTATTGTCTATTACCTGTGTTTCCATTTATTTTCTATTGCCATTAAAAGTCTACAAAGTAGGAATGCTTCTAGATTTCACTGTTTAAAATGAGATGATCTATGCGTAAAACAAGAAGCAAAATTATTCTCAGTAGATTTCTACAAAAGTGCAAGGCTTGAGTAACATAAGCTTGCAAGTTCAAGACTACTACCTTCCTAATAATCTGCCCTGCCACTCTCTTCCACTCCCGCATTTTAAAATCAAGACTAAAGTTGCTCCTCATTGCCTTCATCCATCTCTTCCCTCTTTAGGCATCCAGTCCAACTATTCTCGTGGTGACTTAACTCTCAAATACCTGACTGAGTTATCTCACTCTCTGGCCATGCTCTGTGGATGCCAGAGGTCTCCTGGTTAAGTAATCAGCATGCCAGCTCCAGCCCACTGTCTACCCAGACATCAAGACTGTAAACTGGCAACCTGAGCATACTATAAGCCTGATTAAAACCCTTTAATAACTATCGATGACCTACACCCTGGCGATAGACCTCTGCCCTCTCTCACCAGCCTCCCCTGCACTCTTCCACTCACACTCTGGCTGCATCCCGTATTTGGTAGCGATGTACTTGGGGAAAATCAAAATACCTTCTTTGGGGAAAATGTGTGAGAGTAGCTCATATTTTTTCAGAAGCCACATGTGGAAAAGCCTGGAGTGTGAGGCTGTGCTGGAGCTTTGCTCTTCTTTACACCTGCAGAAGTCTCTAAACTTCTCTATTCAGTGATAGCCGCCTTTTATTACAAAAGAAGAGCGCAGAGCATTTGAAGAGAGCTAAGTGATGGGTCGGTGGTCCTGCTCAGGGCTTCCTCTTCCTCTGCGGAGAGGTCCAGGAAGTTAAAATAGGGCGAAGCTAGAGCTTTCCTAGAGCGACCTTCCAGGTCTAGCTGTTTTTCACTCTCCTTTGCTCGGCGGTCGGGGATTCCTGCCCGAGGCTGCTTATGAGTTGTCTCAACTCCATTCCGTACAGTTTGGCCTTGGTGGACATAAAATTACCAACGGATCCTAGAGGGCCTGAAAGACATATGGATATAGAGATGACATCGATGACGTCACCTCACAGGTGAAGGGGAATTAGCTCAAATGGGAGAGCGCTCGCTTTGCATGCGAGGGGTAGCGGGATCGATACCCGCATTCTCCATCTCCAGTTTTGCGTCAGCGGCTCATGAGGCAGATTCAAAGCCAGGAATAATTGGATGTGTTAAAGGGAGGCAGTTAAAACATTCATGTTTTTTCTATGAGGTTGTTTACCATTCTACAACACCCAAGACAAGGGCACAGTGGTGGGGAACAAATCTAGAGCAAGTGATGACACTTAGGAAAAAAAGAAGGCCGTGGTGCATATATTTATTTTATTCTCTGTAATTATAGAAGTTTTAAGGATTAGAATTGAAACCTAAGTGGAGCCTTGACAGAATCATATAAACTTTAAGATATCTCATTTTCATTATTTTCTGACTATATTATGCTCTGACTACATTTTTCTTTTTTCTCAAAAAAAAAGCATTTGAAAATATATATTAGTAGAACTACTTTGTTTTCTATGTGCTACGGTCTGAATATTTGTGCCCCCCTAAAATTTATATTTTGAAAATCTAATGGTCAGGGTGATGGTATTAGGAGGTGGGGCCTTTGGGAGATGACTAGCTAATGAGGGCAGAGCCTTCATGAATGGGATTTGTGCCTTCATTTACAAGGCCCCAGAGTATAACTGATTCACTTCACTGTACAGCAGAAACTAACACAACATTGTAAATCAACTACACCCCAATAAAAAAAAATTTTTTAAGGCCCCAGAGAGCTTGCTTGCCCCTTCCACCATGTAGGAAGTCAGCAAAACCAGAAGGCTCTCACCAGACACCTGATCAGCTGATGTCTTAATCTTGGTCTTTCCAGCCTCCAGCACTGTGAGAAATAAATGTTGGGTTTTTTTACAAGCCACGCAGTCTATGTATTTCTGTTATAGCAGCCCAAACCAACTAAGACACCATATTTACTCTTTTCATGTAAGTTTCTAATTTTATAAAGCCCAATTTTATTTTACTAAGTTTACAATGTATGTTTACTGTATGTTTTTATACTATTCTGTAAAAGGAAAGCACAATTTGGTAGGACTTTGTTAAAGTAATTAAACAAGGAGACCATTAGACTGAGGTGGCTCTAAATGCCTTGGTAGATTAGGTAAGCAAACCAAAACTGGAATCTGAGAAAATGAAATTTAAGAACAGCTTATCACAATGAGCCAGCTAGGCTTTCCCACATAAAGCAGTCTTAAGCTATAGCCAATCAAATAATTGCTTTGCTTTGCTTCTGACATATCTACAAAAGTCTTCCCTCTAGCTTCTGCCTGCAGAGCCTCCTAACCACTTTTTGTTTGGCACTCCCTAATTTGAATGGGTGCTTGCTCAAATAAACCCTTGTAAATTTTAATGTGCTTCAGTTTATGTTTCAATGGGTGCAATGGTTAAGTTTTTAAATCTAAGGAATTAAAATCATATTAAATAAAACAAAATGTCTAGTATGATACAAAATACTGCATATAGCCTAAATATATACTTTGACAGCTTCCAAGATACTCTGGTGGCTTAGCAGGAGCTATGAAGTGATAAAGTGTCCACTTTATTATCTGGTGCTTTTCTGGATGGGACCTCCCTACCTTTCCCAAAGAGATGACTCTGTGACTGGACAATGTCCTGGTACATGCAGGACATATTTAGGAATCCAGACCTCAAGAGATAGTTCTCTGGACCCAGCTTTATTCCATGCACCTTCTGTGACTTGTCCTGGGTGGGACATACATGCTTTCAAGTATGGGATAATATTTACAGCTAGGAAAAGTACTCTAAATTACTTAGCTCAATTCACCCTCTTGGGGTGAAGTAGGGAGGCATGTGATAAGATGTATGACCAGGCAGACTCCTTGTGTCATTGTGGAGGGGGGAGCATATTTTTAAGTCAAAATCACTACCTACTTCCTATCTACCCCACTCACAACAATATGCTTTTTCCTGTAATGTTGTTCTACAGATTTCTGGTTTCTGGGCCTCATTATCACTCATCCTTTTCCAGGCCCAGACAGTTGGATCATTTGAGGATGCCAGGTTTTGTTTCTCAGTTGATACAAGCTGCATGGCTGTTAGTTCATCAGGGTGAAATTAAATGGGAAAAATACTACAGGTGACTCTCTTTTCAGAAAACAGTATTTTAGTTTCCCCCAAAACCAGAGATTTAATCAAGCAGGAACTCCATGCAAGTTCCCACTTTTGATTCCCTCTAATGGTGTTCAATGCTTATCACCTCTGGGAAGTTACTTAGCGATTTCTAAGTATGCACCAGGGGATCCCTGAGGAATGATGGTCATAAGAGCAAAGTGACTATCTTGATGTGAACTTCTATGTTTAACTGATGATTTTAATAATCGGTTAAGTTATGTAGTCACACTTCCAAACTCCTACTTCCTCACTGACTTTTCTCTATCAGTAATCCTGTCCTGAATGCTTCCTTAGCCAATTACTCCCATTGCCACACCCTGAGTTATTGTATACAATACTACTAGCAATTGTAATTTTAGTCACACCACCCTCTGTGACCACTATGTCTAGATCCAGCAATTAACTCCACTTAACTTGAACTTAAAGTCAGAAAGAGAAAAACAAATATCATATAATATTGCTTAAATGTGGAATTTAGAAAAATGGTACAGATTAACTTATTTGCAAAGCAGAAATAGAGACACAGATGTAGAGAACAAAGATATGGATGGATACAAGGGGGAGGGGGGTGGGATGAATTGGGAGATTGGGATTGACATATATACACTACTATGTATAAAATAGATAAATAATAACCTACTGTATAGCACAGGGAACTCTATGCAATGCTCTGTGGTGACCTAAATGGGAAGGAAATCTAAAAAAGAGGGGATATATGTATACGTATAGCTGATTCACTTCGCCGTACAGCGGAAACTAACACAACGTTGTAAAGCAACTATACTCCAATAAAAATTTTTTTTAAATGAAAAAAACAAAAAAAGAGCAAAGTGAGCCGGGGGGTGGGGGGAGGTCAGGAAATGTTCTTTATTTGAGATCAGCTTGCAAGACAAGGTGGGGATAAAGAATTAGAGAAGCTAACCCACTGCAGCACAAAAGATTCATTCAGTCGGTAATTGCTTGACGCTAATTGGCGCTAAGGGAGCGGTAAGAATAAATGCTATAGGACAAATTCAAACACATCAAAGATGGTGTAGTAGACAGGAAAGCAAAGGGGAAAGGGTCTCTTCAAGGGATGCTATCTCCGATTGGAAAATGATGCTCCAGGTGAGGATCGAACTCACAACCTCGGCATCACTCGCACACATACTGCTATATAAGTACCGCGCGCTGTCCGATTGCGCCACTGGAGCTGCTATACGTCCCTTCCGGTCACCCATTACATGGCCTACGCAGGAATATTCAGAGTTTTTCTCCGGTCGTAAAGGTCCGAGTACCTCCATCCTTCCCGGGGTCCCGCAACTGCATCTTGCGCACAAAGGCGGACTGTGGTCAGCTGCAGACCCCACCCGGCCACCAATCCTGAAGACGTGGAGGGTGCTCTGCTAGCGGAAACGGGGGCGGATACTTTCAAGACGACCGCGAAAAGTGCAGACACTCGGGAGACTCCGACCTCCTCGAGCATTCCAAGGAGGACTTTCAGTGGGCAGAGTGGGCGGGAGAGACTTCTGCTGCTGCGTGGGTCCCGGAGCCCTTCCATTTGTCTCTCTCCGGGATGCTTCTCCTCGGGGCGTCGGAGGGAGGCTTGCTCTCTGAGCCTGGGAGGGGGGTGAATGTGGGAGGACCACAAAGCCGTTGCAGGCTATCTCAGAGTGTGTGAGCATCCAGAATTCCTGTGGGCTTCCAGAGCACCTTTGCTTAGTGCTCTTTAGTTTGGTGGTAATCTTTCACGAGTTAGAAGACAATCTACCCCCAAGGTATACCTCTTATTGAATGTCTTTGACGTTTTTTAAATGTAATATTTGGATAACTTCAGAAAGCAGTATTTGAACCTAAAACGCATTTGTATCATCGACCTGCTGTGACCCAGTTGACTTTCAAGTATTCCGAATCCAAGCATATAGTTTCAAATATGCGCAACGATAGCTCATTCGGCCTGTGTGCTGCTAGATTTTAAATTTGGGCAAGAATACAAACTACCTGGTGTATAAATTTTTATACTGTCCTAGGAGATTCTTTAAAACACTTAGTTTCTTTCTAGTCACTTCTTTAAGTTACTTAATGAGATAATAGGAATCTCCATGGAGCAATGCTTAGTGTCAAGTTTTGGTATGATGTTTAAAAATGGAGCAAAGGATTCAAATTTCCAATAATAATTATGATGATGGCTTGAAGTAGAATTTATACAGGGCTTCTTTTTTTTAAAATACTTTTACATTTGTTTTCTCAGTCTAGTTCTATAGCAATCCTACAGGGGTAGTTTTTTTATTGAAATAATACATAAACAATATTCTCTGACCACTTACTGTGTTTAATAAAAGATAAGTGTAAATGAACAAAACAGTCAATCTCTTGTGGAGTTTATATCTGAGAGACCCAGAAAAGTCATAGAATTTAAAAAATGTATCAGTGAGCACAATTGAATATAATAGAAAGCAGGCAGCATTTTCAGTCATGTGAGCAGAGCGTTTACAAAAGAAAAAGAAATTAGCTTCTAGCCTTTTACGTGACTGAGATGTCAAATTTATATTTCTAAACATATTATTCTGGAAATTTTCAAACATAATGAAGTTGACATAATTAGATAAAGAACTCCCATGTAATCGGTCTTACGATCATTAACATGTTACCAATCTTGTTTCCTCTGTCTTACCAGTACTATTTTTGTGTTGGGGGTAGGCGGTTGGAGGTGGGAGTGGAAGTAAAATCTAGACATATCATTTCACCCTAACTTCTTCAGTTTGTATGCTTAGAGATAAGAACTCTTTTTCTTTTATTTCACTTTCTTTTCTTTGTATGAGTGCAATATTTCTATTACATTCAGCAAATTTAGCAGCAATCTCTATGAGAAGTGACTTAGCCAAAAAGTAAGTGACAAAACTAGGATTTGAATCGAGGTTCTCTGTCTCTAGCTTCTCCTACTTGATTCCTTTTCCAAGTCATTTTAAACAAAGAACTGTCGTCTTATATTAAGGGAGTGTGTGCCTTCAAGTGAACGTGGAGTAATTAATTAATTAATTTTTTTAATGTGTAGACTGAGAAGTTGTCTATAAGGGAAAGAGTAAGTGACCCACTGTTTACAGTAAACAATTTGCTTGCTAAATGTATTTATAGTTTCCCTTTATTCCTTTTTTGACATCAACAGAAATCTATTTGCCTGCATACTTTGTTTTCTGGGGTCAGTTCAAAGCTCAGGAGAAAGTATGGTGCTCTTCTCAATGGGGACCCCACCAACCCCACTACCTATCTTTAAGTAGACATTGTCTTGCAATATCTACTCTTTCTAAGTCTCAGGGCTGGGTTTCCATGTGCACATGATTGTCAAAAGCAGTCTTTACCTTGTTGAGTTACCTCTGGTTTCATAAATAGTCCTTCTCTTCCCAGCCAATAGCGTTATCATGCTATCCCCTTTTAATAGTTTAACTGATTGACACATAAACCTATAGTGCTAAGCTGGAAATGTATTACTATTGCACACTCTAACATCCTAGTTTATCCTAGAAATATGTTGGTATATAGTGCACATACAACAAAAAAAGTCAGTTGAGGGAAACTGACAGATATGCCAACCCTCTGTCCTAAGGATGATCCTTTTGTTCCTGAATTAGTCATCGATTCCACAAATATTTATTTAGCACCTGCCTTGTGCCAGAAGTCATAAGTGAATAGAAGAGACAAATAGAATCCCTGCATTCCCAGAGCTTACATTTAAGAAAATTTTAAACAGAGGTTCCTAGCAACCCTCTGCTTTTTTGTCTCACTTCCATTTATTCATTTATTTGCTAATTCCTTCATCAACAAACATACAGAATGTCCACCATTGCCAAGCAGTGTGTTAGACAAAAGGTTGAGATCAGAAGGCATTACGTGTCTTAATATCATTCTGGTGAAGGAATTGAAGGGTGTAGTATGAACCACTGTACCCTTAACACAAAACGGATTTCCATTTAAATCTTCCCAGTTATTTCCCTGATTATCCCATTTTCTCTCTCAAGTGTCCTTTAGTGTTGTACGAGAATACAGTACTCTTGCTTATTCTGTATTAGAAGTTAGAACTAAGGGCACAAGCCATAACTTTTGAGGCACACATGTATCAAAGAAAACAAAGGCCTTGCTGGGTGGAGGGGGTTGGGAGATGACATATTTTTAAAAAACAGGGCCAGCAGGATAGGATCTCACATTTTTGTTGGGATGTAGAGTTCACATAATTATGATGTCACTAAATGTTTCTGCCAATGAGGAGACAGGAAGGCACCACAAGGTTCTACTCTTGAAGAGAAGGCTAGGATGGGCCTCTGTGTTAAAAAGTGCTGTAGAAAACAAAGTATAATCAAAAGATGAAAGCTGAAACAGAAATATTAAAAGAAGAAATAAGAGAAAAGGTAAGCTGGGATCATTAACAGTGAGAGAAGGGGGGAAGGGGGTTGAGATTTGAGGGGATTGATGATGGAGGGGAATGTTGAGGCTGCAGAGCATCAGAAAATTGTTACTTCTCTTGACATCACTAGGGAATGTATTTGGTATATGCTATGTTTTTTTTCCGTTCTGTTAACAGATATTCACTGAGATCCTGTTACATGTAAAGCACTACGCTAAATGTGGTGGGAGATTAACAAGTTGGGCTGTTGTTTTCCAGGGACTTCTAGTGTAGGTGATGAGACAAGATACCCGGACACCCACGAAAAGCATAGTAACAATACAAGGCTGTGGACGGTTGTGTACAAGTGGTTCAGAGAAGACGTATAGATCAAGGAGAAAGATCTCAGTTCTTGCTGGTGAGGGACACAGGGTCAGTCTGTGACCTGGAGAGGATTTGGTTAGGAGATGAGGAGGGAGAGCTCTGCAAGCTGAGTATGAGAAAAGACAAGGAGGTTGGACTTATATGGGTGTTTAAGAATGGACAGAAATCCCAAAGGAACCGAGGAAATCTAACTCTGTGCCTCCTCCCCACCCACCCCCCACCTTTTTTTTTTTTCAGTCAGCACCCTTTTGTGTGAAATGTGGGATAGTTAAACCATATCGCATTCTTATCCTCATCTGTACTTTCATTGGTTCTGCCCTTCTGTGGTGGGCCTTCAGCCTTTCTCCCTGGGTGAGGATAGAAATCCCAAGCAATTCCCAAGTCCTGTTCAGCGCCCTCTTTGCAATATGCAGTGGTGAGATCAAATGTTGGATGCTACCATCAAAATCAAGTAAGTTCTGGCCTTGAAAGGGAGGGCTGTGCTCCAGCCCTGTCCCTTCCCAGAATTTTCAGCCTCCTTTCCTGCCCCAGTACACCTGAAGGAAGCAGTTATACTCCCACCAGTAACATTGGCTCATTTCAGAATGAGCCAGGGGATCAGGCCTCTCTAGGGATACCAGCCCAGCTAGAATCACTATTCTGGATCTTTTTGCACCTTACTTCTCCCTCCATCCCTAAGCTTCCCACCAGTTGTCATTGGTTCCTACCTTAAAGTCTCTGCACCGCTTCTTTAGTATTCTGGGGATTCAGACACAGAAAAAGGGGGGCCCTAGAGGGAGCTCCTGGCCTTTCTCCCCTCTCCCTACCCAATTCAGACTGCTACATATTTGGTCGAATTTTCATGATCAGCGCCCTCCTTCTCTCCTTCTTCCTGAGCTTTATACTCCTGGCCTTCCCTCGTTCCCTTCCTGATACCCGGAAACAGTATTTTTTCTTCACAATCACCTTCTTCATCGTAGGTAAGGGATGAAAGAAAGAGGATTCCTTCAATCATTCTGGTTCTGGGCTGGGGTGGTTGTCCACTGCCTCTTAGAAACTGTTCAGGGACTGTAAAGGAAAAAGGTAATACAATGACAACAAAAGGAAAGAAATAGTGTACGGGGAGTTAAAAAGGCAACTTAAAGTCTTGGGAATTAGCCTGAAGGCCATAGACTAAGCTAACTAGATGGGTTGTTGCCCCACCCCCTTTTTTTGTGAGTAACAGGTATCTGTGTGTTCCTTGCACTACTGCTGCACTCTCTGCATGTTTTGAAAGTAACTAACTTTTACAAGGACGCGAAAATCGCCTTTCTCTACCCCTCTTTCATCCTTTCATTCAACATCACACTGTTTTTCTTATCTGGTGAGTGTTTTGGGGGCTCTGTGAGTTTGGGGGGTAGGTCCTGAATTCAGAACAATTATATTTGTGGGTTTCAAATATTTCCCTTGAGTACTGTTCACTTTTGGACATGGATTTGGTGCAATGATATCTCATTTGCTCATTGCAGCTGCTCCTACTCTACAATGTTAGAATTTTGACTTTATAGGAAACATAGAATCCATTGCTCCTGTACATACTGTAAGAACCATGTCTTGGAGATTGAGAGAGAAAGTGTAAGATAGATTGTAGAAGGGCACGGGGTGGGTGGAGTAAAGAATGGGATTGACAGAATAATCTGCACTTTAGGTTCCTAGACCATACTCTCATTTGTTAAGCCCACTTAAGAACTGTAAATTTCATAATAAATATCAAGTGTTGTAGTCATTTTCATCTTCAACATCGTCATTCTTTCCTCAGGAATTCTCTGCTTGTTCAGCTCCCATCATTGTTGGCTTCAGTGTGTCTTAGTGCAACCAATCCAAGTGAAACCCTTGCAAATATCAGTGGCCAATGGGAACTCAATAACAGTCACAGAAAGGACACCGGGTAGAGATGGCTAGCCTAACCTCGGTGGTGGTGAGAAGGTTAATTTAAGAAGAAAAATCACGTCTAGCTTGTAATTCAAGACTTCACAGCTATACACACACTCTTGTTTAATTACTGTGTAAGACTGGAAAACGTTGGCCTGTTACTAATCATTGTTCAGATATGGATTAGGATTCCGGGAACTTAGATTTTCACAAGAGAGAAGACACAGTTGGGGTGTGGGGAGGGTTGAGTGTGTTTGACCTTGGAGACTTGGAATGGAAAAACTTCTCCTCACCTTGAAAATTCTCTAGGCACCTACCTCCCAACCCTTTCACCGGTATTGGGGGTCTCCTGGCAGTAGTTTTTTTTAACTGTAGCAAAACTCTTTCTTCACCTATGAAGCCTGAGTTTTGATAAAAATTTTCTGTTCCCTGGGAATTTTATGAGTGGAATCTATTCACTACTGTATTGTTCAGGACTCTTTTTGTTGCAGGTAACAAAACCTTATGCAAAGTACCTCATACAACAATGACAAAAGTGAATTTATTGGAAAGATGAAGGGGGTAGCTCATAGACTCAAAGAAAGTTCTGGTAGAATCGGGGCTACATGAGAGACTTTGGGGACTAGAATTGGAGCTCATTTCCTTCAGGAGACTATGTTTTTTACTATTCATTAAAGGTTAAAGGAATTTCCTGATCCATAAATGCAAGCACTCGCCTAATAACCCCTTGCTCATCACTTTCAATGAATCATCAAAGCCTGTCCTTTCCACTTCAACCAAACCTTTGTTCCCCTCTCTGAGCCCTCCTCACACCTAGTCATCTGGACCAGGCCTTTGTTATCCCTGCCCAGACTGCGGTCTACCTCTACAAATGCTGCTCAACTCTATCTTCCTGAAACACAGAGCTGAGAAGATTCTCCTTAAAAACCTATTTTGCCTTCTTCTTGCCTTCAGGATAAATTCCTTATCTTGATAAATAAAGTTATTTATAAATTGGCACCAACCTATCTTTCGAAATGTTTTAACTTTTTTATTGTGATGCATCTCATACATGTCATACATGCAAAAAGTATTAAAATGTATATGTACAGTTGGAAGGATAAGAAATGAACCACCATGTCTAGAAAAAAATAATATTGCCAGTATATTAGAACCCCCTAGTGTGCCCCATCAAGCTGCCTTTCCAGCCACTTTTCCTATTCCTCCTCTCCATGCCAATTAAAACTGTAGTTCTACCACATGACACTGCTTTCCTCAAATATACCAGGCAACTTTTGTAACTTTTAGTCATACAGGTACTGAACCCTCTGGCCCTTTATTTCTTCCTTCTTCACAAAGTCAAATTTGTTTCTCCTTCAAGATTAAGTTGAAATGCAATGTCATGAAGAGCTTCCCCTGACTTCCCCTCCAGAGTTAATTGCTGTACTTCCATGCTGCTGGCACATTTTCTTCTTTATTTCTGGAGTAGCATTTCTCCTGTTGTAATTATGAATTTAGATTTGTCTCTCTGACTTGATGTTAGTTTTTTGAGGAATTTGGATTAAACTTTACCTGTGAATCCTTAGGTTTTCACATTTTGCTCGGTAAATGAATATTTAATATATGCTTTTTGAGTTATCAAGATTAAGCTTTAGAAGATTGGGAAGCAGTTGGACATTGCTATCAATGACGGCTACTTTTTATTGACAGCCTAAATAGTTGCCAGGACTTTACCTGCTTTGTGTAATTTAATCTCACCACAAACCTGCAAAGTACGTATCATCCCATTTTGCATATAAGGTAGTGGGGTGACTAAAAACTAAAGTGATTTGTCCAAATTCACATATTCCAGTAAAAGGCAGAGTCTCTCTCTAAGTCTGCTCTTTTTTTTCCATATCAAGTCTCTTCTACGTGAACAGTGATAAGAATAGAGAGTAAACATTAAGACAGAAAACGTTAAACTATGCTTATTCTGGAAATGAACAGATTGTGATGAAGAAACAATTTTAAACTGCCAACTGTTATTTAAAAAGCTGCAAAAATAAGCCTGGGGACCAGTGAGTGTTATATACTTCACAGACAAATTTAGGTAGCATAAACTACTGATTTCCAGAGTTAGGAATTTAAGATTTCTGCCCTGTTCTGGAACTATTTAAGGTTGAGCTTCAGATCTCTACACTATTATACATGTGTTAGGCTCTGACAGTTCAAATTCAGAAACTGTAGTGTCATTTTACTATGCAGTCATGAAGATCGGTGATGTATGGCATTATTAATAGCCAAACTTAACACAATTCTGATTTATAAGTCAATATGTCATCATGTATAATTAATGTACTTGTTCTGAATACAAATACTGAATGTAAGCTGTATATCAAATGCCTTTTATAATGGTTAGATCTGGAAATTTATGTCTAATGTGAATTAATAATGTAAGGAATGGAGCTCTTAAAAATGCTTTAAAAAAGTATTTCATTTTATTCCAAATACGGGGATGGTGTAGGGTATATATAGCAGCTAATACTGCTTGCCTATTCCGCCACCAGTCACCAACACCAGTGCCCCCATTCCTCCTTTCCAACAGAAACATGATTCTATTCACATAACCTTCTCTATACTGCCTTGGCTTTGCAGAAGGTGGGCCCAATTCTCAGCTCCTGAGGCAGCATTATAATTGATCTAATTAATCACAGTGGTCACATTCTTGGCAGTACTTGGATTAGGTGAGAATATATGATACAAATTTAGCCAATGTGGGGGAAATCCACTGGGGAGCATATCAGAGAAATTGTTCTCAACAAGAGATACAGTAAAGAAGTCTGGTTTCTTTTCTGGACTTTACCTTGATGTTGTGAGAGTTTGAGGTACTGCAAGGAAACCAGCGGGAGTATGAGATCCATATATTGAGAACGACAGAACACAAAGATTCAAAATATCTTGGTCCTGATAACATCATGGAGCCACCGAGTTAACGAGGCACGTAGCCTCTCTACCTTCCAGACTTGTTATGTGCGATAATAAATCCACTTTGTTTAAGCCAATTGAATGCTGTTGGTTGAATTGTTGTAGAGCTATTACTGAAAGTTTCCTTGATTGGGGAGGGATCTTTGGGCTAGATGTCTTATAGTTTTATAAGCATTGTGTTGTAAGTCCTCCTGATGACTGGCATCATGAAAAACTCGAAGCCAACCACTAAGTGGTATTAAATATATCAGTCTGGTGCGCACTTGGTTTACTAAGCTTTTTCTTTTATATCAGCAGACTAGACATTCTCTTCACTTAGAAAGCCTACTTCTCAGCCACTAGCTCCAGCCCAGCCCTACCGTCTGATTATCGCTGGCTTTAGACTTAATGAACCCATGCCCAGCCTCAGCCCCTGAGCACATAAGCAGCCACTGTGAGCCGCAAACCTATATTCGGGAAACTAGAATTCTGCTGCTGTATACGGCACTCCACTGCTCTTCCAATTAAACATCCGGGTTGAGATAGCATGGAATCACAGACTCGTGATGCCTACCTGTACCATAAATTATTTTCCTGTTGCTCACTGGCATTTTTCTCACTCAACTCTTCATTCACGCATGCAGACTTTTAATGTAAGATTAGTCATTGTAGATACCGAGAGTGCTGCCCTTAAGGAATATAAAATTGAGTGGGGAGGACCGCTGAGCAAACAGCTTTTCACAACACTGTGATAAATGCCAAAATGAGGGGGGTGTTCTGCAGCCTAGGAGTACAGGAAAGAACGCCATCCAAACTGGGGAAGAATTAGTAACTCTATTAGGTTTGCGAGTATTTCCGCTATTCCGTTTCTTTACTCTGGTCCCTGTTTCCTGGTTTCCTTCCTTCATTAGCAAAGCCCTAAAAACTCCATCATTTTCTACTTCCAGGTCCCTCACCACGAGGTCAAGGATCTGAGGCTGGCAGGTTGTTGCTATAATGAGGCTTCAAAGTAGACCGCGAATCTTTATATTCTATCATCTGGGAGAGAAGAGGGCAGACAAATCAGAAGAAGGACAGTGCACATCAGCCACATCCAGAAATTCGATGGTATGAAAATGCAAAAACCTCGTAAAGGCTAATTAATAATGGTTTAAAGAATACTAACAGCAGTAGGGCCAGTGGCGCAATGGATAACGCGTCTGACTACGGATCAGAAGACTCCAGGTTCGACTCCTGGCTGGCTCGGGGCTATCGTTCCCTGTTTCCGGGGAAGGTACGTGCTCTGTTACTTATAATCCACTTAAGGCTGTTTTATTATGAGGAGGTCTTTGTAAAACCCGTGTTGTTATTCTTGTTCGATCACCACACAACCGAGAAGAATGGAGGGGGGATGGGATGGGGCGGGGCGGGGCGGGGCGGGGCGGGGCGGGGCGGGACTAGAAAAGATATACAAAAGAATAGGACAAGAATCTCGCGCAAATCGACTAATAATACCTCTGTGCCCGCCCGTCTTGCATGAAAAACTCTCCCTTTTCAGAACACTTGCCTCTTGAGAACCCAGTGCTCTCTTAACAGTTAGTATCAATAGAATCCTCGACGAATCCTGCTAAATTTTCTCCAGTGTTCAGCTGTCCAAGTCCACACCGAAACAAACTACAGCGATGTCATAAACAACAAAGGAGAGAAACGTAACTAGGGAGGGAATCAGCAGTCAGGCGTTAAAGGAACCAGGAGTGAGGAGAAGCAGCTCGTAAGCGATGAGATCTTCACACAGTAAACGAGAACGATGTGGATCTTGTGTCTATGAAGTGGCTGAGATGGGTTTGGGATCTGCTGGGAAGAGCTAGCAGCAAGTTTACCTGCCCCGCAGGTATCTGCAGAACATCAATCCAACGCCGCGCATCGCGTGCATCAAGCGCAGCCCAAGCTTCGCGGCTCAAAGGTGAGCAGTCCCTGCGGTCTCTGCCCTCGAGAAGAGCCTTCTCGTGAAGGTCAAGGATGCACAGCATCCGGGTCCGCTGACAGAAGAAGGGCAGTAAATGGACGAGTTTTTCCATCCTTGTCTACTGAGACCCACGCTGAAAGAGCGCGGGAGGCGGCTGATGGAATTCGGGCGACAAGCAAAGAAAAGAAAGAAGAAAAAAGAAGGAGAGCAGCTCCTTTCATCCCTGCTGCGTTGTGGCCTTTTAGGATAATCCAGCTCAAACCTTTTCTTTAAAAGTTTGGAATAGGAGATATATTTCTGGAGTCAAAAGGCAGACGCCACCAATACCGCTGCCCAGGTTGCTGAGCCAATGACAACCACTATTAATAGCAATTGTGTGTGTCGTGTAGGAGACAAGTCTTTACGAATTTGCATTCTCATTCCCTTCCTACTTTCAAACTCATAGGTACTGACACCCCGTCCCCCCTCCCCCCCCCCCCACACACACCTTGTAGTTATGCTTCACTCTGTTTCAGGGATTTCTAACAAGGTAATGGCTATTTAGGTTATCCAGATTACTGACAAGGTAATGGCTGTTAACCGCAGGCTGTAACCAACAGAACCATAAGAAAACGAACACGCTAATCAGATCTCTCAAGTGTTTCCCAGAAAAGTGAATAATAAACCACGTTCCAATATTTTCCCCCCTTCAAATTCATTAGGAAGATTGGAAGACTTTATCATCTCCTTCTTATTATCAGCCTGAAACCTTGGTCACTATGAAACTTTACAGCTGGAAAGTTCAGATGTCATGTGCTCAGTGTGATGAGCAGGGGTTAGGGTAAAAGAGCCTAAAGGGTGATAAGGTTTCCACATTCCACTTGAATTATAAAATATTTATTCTAAATACACTGTGAAAATTTAGGTGTTTATATGGAAATCCCTAGAGCAAGTATTTGGACACTTTCTGTAAGCAAAGTTTGCTGGTAAATGAATTTAGGCTGGGCTGTAACTAAATTTACATTTCAGTTCCATTCCAACAGGGTACAGAATTGGAGGAGGAGGAAAATAGAAGAATGAAAAGAGAGGAAACAAACAGAAAACAAATTATAAAATGGTAGACCTCTATTCAAAAATAGCAATAATTACCTTAAAGGTAAATGGTCTAAATACATCAATTAAAAATCACAAATTGTCAGAATGGATTAAATATAAACAGTGGCCATAAGAAACTCACTTCAAATGTAATGATAGAGGTAGGTTTAAAATGAGAGAATAGGAAAAGATACAACATGAAATCACTAATCAAAAGAAAGCTTAAGTGAATGTATTGGTATCAGCCAAAGTAGACTTCAAAGCAAAGAAATTTACCAGCAGTAATGAAGAATGTTACACAATTATAAAGGGTCAATTGACCAAGAAGACACAACAATCCTAAAAGTGTAGTCCCTGGCCACAGAGCTTCAAAACCATTCTCTTTCAATAATTAATAGATCTAGTAGACAAAAAAAATCATCGAAGAGATTGAAGAACTGAACAATGCCATCAACTAATGGATCTAATTGATCAAGATCACAGTGCAAGTAGAAACAAGGATCAGTGATTGAGAGAGAGACAAGATCATATTAGAATTAAGGAATCAAGAATGGCTAGAGAATAGAAGAATGGTATCATGAAACTCATATTTTAGAAAGAGTTTCTTAGCTGTAAATACCTGGAGATTCAATTGGAGAATCTGGAAGTTGAGCATCCCACATCCACATTTTTTTTTCTGCTATCTCTTGAGGTCAGGGTAGTATGATCCCTTCAGAACCCCAGAATCTACTGCAGTGTCTGACAAAGTGCAGCTCCCCAGTGAATTATATACCAAATGAATGGAAAGGAAGTGCGAGATTCAAAAGAGCTGCACAAGAATAACGTTCAATATTTGGCAAGTCATTGGATATGGGGTTTGAAGGAGGAGAATGAGTCAAAAAGTTGACTTGGAAGTCTAAGCCCAAAAGGCCAGTACAGAGGAGGTTGGGAATTGGATAGCTGGTGTGTGGATGAATGGACTACTGTGGGGAAGAACAGACAGTGAGATCATGAGCTGGAGTAGAGAAAGAGCTCATGTTTTGCAATCTAATAATCTGGTTCTCAATTCAGGCTTTGCCATTTAGCAGCTCTAGAACCTTGAGAACATAACTTCTCTGAGCTTCCATTATATCTGGAAAGTGCAAATTATTGAAACCGAGCAGGACCCTGCAGGGCCTTCCCGGGGACAGATTTCCCCCCCATCCCCCGTATCCCCTGCCTGCCTCTTGTTTGTAGAAAAGCTTTAGCATCCTAGGCCTTCCCCCAGTTAAAAGAGCAAATTTAATCAGAGAAGTGAGAAAATGAAGACACAAAGGAAAGCAGTCAAACAAGACAAATAATAATATTGATAGTTTAGCCATAAAACAAACTCAAGAGCATTTAGTTCCTCCTGAAGGGCTATGGATAATATTCTGAGCCATATCTTTCAGTTATTTTGCAGGTACTAAAACTCCCACCAGATGGAAAAAGTTGACTGCATGCTGACCAGTAGTGTGTAGATCCCAGACTTGTTGGAGCCAGAAAATTGATAATTGAGTTTCCCGAAATACCACCGTTACCTCACCATCAGTTAATCAGGGAATTTCGCATTGGCTGTATACACCCTGTGAATGTCTCCCTCACACTGTGTTTAAAAACCCTTCTCTGAAAGCGTTGGGGCGTTTGGGTCTCTTGAGCCAGTTCTCGTTGCTTGGCACCCTGCAATAAATGCTGTACTTTCCTTCATCACAACCTGATGTCAGCAGACTGGCTTTGCTGCACTGGGGCCATTGGCCCCAAGTTTGGCTTGGTAACATTATGATAAATAGTTTTGTTTCCAAAATTCAATTAGACTACATGAAATAATTTCCATAAATCTCTTAGCGTGATGAATGGCACATACGGCTGAAAAAAAAAAAACAGGGAGACTTTTCATTAAGTTCAGTTTACATTTTTGTAGGGAAGAATGTCTCCAGTCACGTAGATGCAAGTGGAGATGTAGACTAAGACAGAGAAGTATGGACTGTAGACAAATTTGAGGGCTATTGATTCATTCAGTCAGTGAACTAATGTTAACTGGGCACCTGCTACTTTTCTTTCAACAAAGGAGATCGTGAAAGGTGTAAGATCCACTGAGATCTCTGAGGGCAGGAAATATGACATCATTCGAACACAAGACCAGCAAAAGACAGACACAATGAATTGTCCCTAGTGCCGAGGTCCAGATGGTCCTACCTTAGGGTGAATATCGGAAAGACATGGACTCCACCTTTCATAGGTGTGGAATCTTACCCGGGTAACATTGGTTTAAACGGAGTGATTTTCAAGTAACATTGAGTACATACACTCTTTAAAAGCTGGAAACAGATAAAATAGATGTTCTTAGAAAATACTATTTCATATTTTACTTTCAAAGGCTAAGGTGTAGAACACCTGCCCTCTTAGCGCAGTGGGCAGCGCGTCAGTCTCATAATCTGAAGGTCCTGAGTTCGAGCCTCAGAGAGGGCACGCCTGAATCTTTTCACAGTCGGCCTGGCTAAAGCATGTGTCATCTGTGCTTAAAGAAATCAACACAAAGGAAAATTAGCAAATGCTGCCAGATAAGCATTTGATAAATGTTTCAATATTCTATATTTGCTCAAGAGGATGAAATCAGCTTTCTGGTTTGTTGCACCTCTCAGTGGGTTGAGTGAAATAGACAAGAAATTTAGATTACACCAGAAAACAAAATCTATACCATATTTTTGGTCTTCCTCTCCACCCGATGGAAGAAGCAGGGGATTTTTCTAAATTCGTGCTCTAAATGTCGTCCAACCACAGTTAAGGGATGGGGAAGGGCAAAATCATTTATTCTTTAATTATGCAACAAATATTTCTTGTTAATGCACTGTTCTGGGTGCAGTTAGAAATTTGGAGCTCTTCCACACATCGTGTATTTCTCTATAAAAACAGCTGTGGTTGTTACGAGATTTTGGAAATACGGCACATAGGAGGAGGAAGTGGGGTAGCTTCTGTAGACCTCACATCTGCATCACATTCTAGAAATTGTACTAAAAGTTTATTAATTTTATGCAAGTCATTTGATTTAGCCTTGCAGCTAACCCAAATATCATTATTTCTATTTGAAAGATGAAATTGAATTTCAGAGGAGTTGAATCATTTTTCTCAGGTCTAATAGCTCTAAGGAGCAAAACCAGACATGAAAAGTTGTTTTTTTCTGTATGAAAAGATGTGAACTTCTCTTTTAATTTAAGGTATAGTCTCATAAGCAGTTTTTCTCCATACCACTTCCTTTCTTCCTTCATACATTCATAGAACAAATATTTTTAAATGAGTGGATTCATTTTTCCATTCATCAGACATTAATTCAAAATCACTTCTGTGTCTGCCACCCAGGTTCAAGACTTCTAATTGTCCTTGACTCCTTCTTCCCCCTCAAATCTCTACATCCAGTGTCTTGAGACATCGTCAAATACTGTAGATCTTTCCTGCACAACCTCTCCAGAGTCTTTCTCTTTCTTCTCATTCATCTATGCCTTCATCCATTCTATAATATTTATGGAGAATGTATTCTGTGCCAGACAGTGTACTGGGCTGGAGATGCAGAAAGACTCATGCTATTGCTAATCTTAGGAGCTAAAAGAATAAACCTCACTCAATCCCTTAATATCTTATAACTTCTTTTTCGTTCTCTTCAATTCTGGTTTCCCTATTTCCTACCTATTTGGCATTCAAAATTAAAAACCTTTCATAAAATGTTACCTTGATCATGTAAGCCATCTGCATGGAATTTTTTCAAGGGTTCTTAAGCCTCCACAATGTTTTCTCCAACGTATCTTCATGTGTCCAGGCTTTTCAATCACTGTTTCCCTCCATGTCTATTTTACACACACGCACACGCACGTACACCCCCTCCAACTGAACCGGTATATTTCTGAACACAGGATCCCTACCTCCATGCCTGTTCCTTCCATCCTGTGTTCACTCTTCATCTGTACACTTCAATGTCCATATATTTTTCCTTCGCTCTGATACGTCTCGCCTCTAAATTCCTATGGCTCGTGTATGTAACAGTATGTATTTTTGTTCTTGCATATAGTGTAAATATGTAACTTCTCAAGACCCGACTCAGCAAGAATCCAATAACTATCTCAGAAATAAAGTAAAGCGGAGGTTTCCGTGGTGTAGTGGTTATCACGCTCGCCTAACACGCGAGAGGTCCTTGGTTCGAAACCAAGCGGAAACAAGTGCTGCGTTTTGCTTTTCACCATCGGGGAAATTCAGCCCACCGCCTCTCCTAAAAGGAACCAGTGATCATCCCACTTACGTTTCTTCGCTGCTTTAGTTTGGTGCTTAAGAAACAGGTAATCAACCTGAGATAGTCCTCCCGCATTAGCCTGGTGTTCTGCGTGAGTCCTCTCAACTGGGACGTGATCTCTTCCGTCCCGGAAAATCTGAAACCTGTACTTTTGCGGCCAGACTTTTCCCAAGGCGACTTTCTCCCTTCCCTACCAGAGGAATAGGTACCAACCGCCCGCTTGCCTCAGAGTATCTTTGAGAGGATGTGCCCTTACTCCAGCCTAATGGCCTTGACTTTTCCTGACCTTCTGGCCGGCCCCAGAAGAAGGAATGACGTGGATGGAGATGGTCCTCTGAAAAATGGGAGGAAAAGCAGAAGTTAGGAGGTGGGGAATTAGCTCAAGTGGTAGAGCGCTCGCTTAGCATGTGAGAGGTAGTGGGATCGATGCCCACATTCTCCAGCCTTTTACCGGTTCAACTGAGGAGCTCTTGTTGATAACCGCAAATCTTCCAAACTATAGAAAGAAATGAAAAAACTATACACTTTGGACCCTTTTCTGGGCAAGGACAAAACGGGGCAACGCTGGCTCTACTGGCCTTTGGTATGTACATGTCTCATTAATGATAAGTCTAGTAGATTAAAAAAATCAACAAACACATTGAAAAAATAACACCATGCCCCAATGGGTGGAATTGACCTTATAAAGCAAAATCACAATGAGGTTCTACCAAAGAGTTGAAAGGAAAGCAAGATCATATCAAAACTTAAGAAATCAAAAATGGTCAGAGTGAAGCAGAGGGACATTATGAAAACAAATATTTTAAGAAGCATTATTTAGCTGCAAATGCCAGGGAGACTGAAAGTAGTGAAACCGGAAGAGGATCATTCCTTGTCCATATTTATCCTTCTAGCTCCAGAGATCTGTGTGGTCAGATTCGTTCTGAATCACCTGAGCCTACTGCCCAGCACAGAGCAGCTCCCCAATGAATATGTACTGACTGAATGGAAAGGAAGGGATAGATTCAAGAGAGCGTCACAAGAATAATGTTCAGTATTTGGCAGGGCAGTGGATGTGGATTTTGAAGGAGGAGAATGAGCCAAAATTGACTTGGAAGTCTAAGCCCAAAAGGCCAGCACAGAGGAGGTTGGGAATTAGATAGAGTGTGGATGAATGAGCTATTATGGAGAAGAACAGACAGTGAGATCACGAGCTAGAGCAGGAAAAAAGATCACAATCTGGAATCTAAAAGTCTGTTTCTCAATTCATACTTTGCTGCTTAGCAGCTATGGGACCTTAGAAACATTACTTAACTTCTCTGAGACTCCATTATATCTGAAAAATGCAAATCATGATACATACTTTTGTTGCCAAAATTCAATTTGAATATATGAAATCATCTCCATAAATTTCTTAGTATAATTATAAGGCTGAAACAAACGAGGAGGTTTTTTATTAAGTTCAGTTTGTGTTTTTTGTAAGGATAATGTCTCCAGTCATGTATATCCAGGTGGAGATTTAGAGTGAGACAGAGAAATATGGACTGTAGACAAATGTGAGGAGTATTCATTCATTCAGTCAGGGAACTAATATTAACTGAGCACTGTTCAAAAGTTTCTTTTGAACATAAGGTACCAAGGAAAGTATAAGAGTGACTGAGATCTCTGAAGGTGGGAAGAGGCAGATCACTGGAACACAAGAGGGAAAAAGAGCAGCAAAAGACCCGTACAATTCTTGGGTACGGCAAGCCAGAGTGTCCAATTGCCGGGTGTATACTGGAAAGGTGTGGACTCCACAATTCCTGGATGTGGAACACTTCAGGTGCAGCATTGGTTTAAATGGAACGATTTACAAGTAACATTGATTACATTCTTCAAAAGCTGAAAACTGATGGACATACCTGGAAAATAAAATTTCATATTTTATTTTCAAAGCCAAGAGCGGCGGATATCTGCCCTCTTAGCGCAGCAGGCAGCGCGTCAGTCTCATAATCTGAAGGTCCTGAGTTCGAGCCTCAGAGAGGGCAGGCATCTTCATCTTTTACCAAGCAACAAATATCTCCTGTTAGTCCCTTCCTCGTGGAGCTACACCCCAGTCGGGAGGAGTGGGAGAAACTGAACAAGAAGCAAGTAAGAAAAAAATGCATCATAAGCACAGGAGGAAATGTGTGCTGGGGTGTAATCATTAGGCAGTACAGCGGCTCGGGAGTGTGGAGGTGGCACGTTCAGCTTTCAGCGGAAGAGTCAGGAAAGATATCGCGTTGAAGATGCCTTTTAGTCTCTCCTTTCACGCTTGCTGAAATCCTGGTGTCCGAAGTTTTTCTAATTCAGCTCAGTTTCAGTCTTCAAGGAATGAATGCTCCGTGTCATTGGTCTATAGACAAGGAAGGAAAACCTGAAAAAAGCTGTGAGGGAGTGAACATGGTCTGTACTGGACAGTGCTGGCCTTTCCATCTCAACGTTCATGGTTTTTGGCTAGCGGGAGGGTGGACCTCCCACATCTGTTGCCGAACAGAGAGATCCTGGTGAAAACAAGGCCTTTCCACTATTTTGTACTTGAATTTTATGGGCAGTTGGCCTGAGGAAAGAAGGAAGGCTGTTGAGGGACACCTAGAGAGACAAGGCATACAGCAGAATTTGTCCTTCTGAGGTCTGAGTAGCCTGGGCCTGCGAGAGAATCAGAAAAACCCAGACGGTCAAACAACAAAAACAACAACAAGAAAAAAAAGAAAATTGTGAAACCAGGGGAATTCTTAGGAAAACTCATGAAAGAAGAATAGGAGTAGGATCTTTGGGTAGTTCTTCCTTAAGAAGGTTTCTTACCCATCTGTCCCAACCCAACCATCATAGTCCAAATCAACACCTTCAGAAATATCTCCAAAAAAATGAAACAATCAGGTGGTATTTAATTTCCACACAAACAACCCCAGATAGAATTTTTTCTCTTTGCCCAGGCAGCTTAAATATGGTTTAAAATGGGGGTGGGGGGGGGGAATCCCAGGAGGTAATGCAGGAAATACATTAATCAGCATTAGTGATCAGATCCTGATGAGGTCCAAAAATATTGAGAAAAGAGAGCATCATGATTCTGCCATGCTGAGCTGTGAACAGTCCTTGCACTTTGTTTTTCACTGAGAGACTTCCCTTTCCCTCAACTTGAACTTACGCTTCTTCAGACACAAAGAATCCTTTGGGTGAAATTCTTCGAGACTCTGTGACTAGGTGGGCCTTCAGCAAACCCAACATTTGCTTAAGTCAGTGGCACACAGTCTTGCAATAAGATAGAAAATGTCTTACATTTTGACTCTGTTGTGGGTATTTGGTAACCGGGCTCTGTCTGGGCTAGTTTCCCACAGAGGGCCTTTCTTCACCTCTCAGCTCCTGACTAATACATCTTCACATTTTGAATCAGACTTAGTACTAAGGTGCCTACTTCTAGGTACTCAGTCCCTGAATCACATGTCACTTTACTACTGACACCACCCCCCATAGCTAATGCCTCTTATTGTGATTTCAATCTATTACATCAACTTATGCCACCTTCCTCACAAAGTGTCTTATGAAGTGTTTTAGAAAGTGTCTTATGAAGTTTTTCTTTTTAAATTTCTTGTCTCTCCTCTAGAATATAAGGATCTTTAGGCTCAAATCACTGTGTCCTCAGTGCCTAGAGTTAAGGCATAAATATGGCTTCTGTCTTGAAATGGAAGTAATAGGTAAATGGAGTTAATAGGCAGATCAAATACAAGTTAATAATTTAATAAATCATTTTATTAACTTCCAAAATGTTAATCTCTGCATCTTTCAATTCATTTCGCTCTTTCTTTATGACTTATTTGATGTTTTGACTTTTATTGATGAATGGCAGTTTATTTATAATGCATAATTTTAATTTTTCCCAGACAGAATTTTCTACCTTCTAATTAGTGAATAACAAATAAAGGTGTAAGGGACCACAGATGTTTAGGACTCCTGTTATAAAAGTCACAACTGATAACAGTTTGAAGTTGGGTGAAAACTAGAACCGAATTTAAAGCCTTTTGCATGTATTTCCTCCAAACATTTTCTTCTACACAGGTTCTTAATTTCCACCTTCTTTCTCTTTTCAACAGTGAAGCCCAAAAATGTTCCCTCGTCTCTTCTTCTAGGTTTCAGGATGAAGAGACCTTGAGGATTTGGAGGCTTGTGAGAATTCTTATACAGGTAGACCACAAATCTTTGACGTTGCGCAGCTTAGAGGCTGCAGGGAAGAAGAGGAGACGGTAGTCATGTTCGGAATGATGACAATGTAGACAGTGTAGCAGTCTTTTCAGGATAATCAAGTATCTTGAAAACAGTTTATTCTTTGTGGGACCAATGACAAAATGGTGACATATATGATTATAGTTTGTAGGATCCCAACTATTTCTCCGTGATTTTCTTTTAGGGAGTGGGGACTTGGAATACAGGTGAAGAAAGATTAAAAAGGAATGAAATAAATCCTCTTTCAGAACCATGTGCTAGAACTTGTACTAAAATTTTATTAATTTATGCAACTTGTTTGATTTAGCATTGCAGCTAATCCATGCATCTATGCCTTTATCCATTCTATGTTTATGGAGGATGGATTCTGTGCCAGACAGTGTACTGAGCTGGAGATGCAGAAAGACTCATGCTACTGCTAACCCCAGGAGCTAAAAGAATAAACCTCAATCCCTTAATAATTTATAACTTCTTTTTCGTTCTCTTCAATTTTGGTTTCCCCCACCTTTCATAAAATGTTACCTTGATTACGTAAGCTTTGTGCCTGGATTTTTTCAAAGGTTTTTAAGCCTCCACAGTTTTCTCCCTAGTGTATCTTCATGTGTACAGGCTTTTCAATCACTTTCCTTCCATGTCTATTTTACACACACACACACACACACACACACACACACAAGCACTCCAATTGAACAGGTATATTTCTGAACACAGGAATTCCTACCTCCATGCCTGTTCCTTCCACCGTGTGCACCCTGTTCCCTCCATCTTCACCCCTAAATGTCCGTATTTTTTCCTTCACTATGATATGCTCTCGCGTCTTATTTCCGATGGCTCTTGTCTGTAATATCTTGTATTTTTTATTGTTCTATCCTACGGTGTAGATATGTAAATCCTCATGACCTGCCTCAGTAACAATGGAAAAATATCTTAAAATGGTGCGAAACGTGAGTTTCCGTAGTGTAGTGGTCATCACACTCGCCTAACACGCGAGAGGTCCTCGGTTCGAAACCGAGCGGAAACAACTGATGCTTTTTTGCCTTCCACCATGCGGGGAAAATCAGCCCTCCGCCTCCCCTAAAAGGAACCAGTGGTCATCCCACTCCTGTTGGTTTGTCGTTTTCATTTCGCTTTTAAGAAACAGATAAACATCCTGAGATAGTCCTGTTGCGTTAGCCGGCTCTTCTGGGTGACTCCTCCCAACTGGGACGTTTTCCTTTCTATCTCGGAAAATCTGAAACGTGAACTTTTGGGACGCCAAGCTTTTCCCATGGCTACTCCCCGCCTCCTTTTCCTTAGAAGAGGAGTGGGTACCAACCGTGCTCTTGCCTCAGGGCATCTTTGAGACGACTTGCCCTTAGTAGAGTCAGGGTTTCAAGTGAATGATGGAGATGGGACTCTGAAAAACTCGGGGAAAAGAACAGGTGAAGAGTGGGGGATTAGCTCAAGTGGTAGAGCGCTCGCTTAGCATGTGAGAGGTAGTGGGATCGATGCCCACATTCTCCAGCTTTTGCCCTCAGGCAAGGAGCTCTGGCTGATAACTGCAAATCTTCCAACCTGTAGAAAGAAATGAGAAAATTAGACACTTTGCACCCAGCTCTGGGCAAGGACATGACAGAGCAGCGCTCGCTCACTGGCTTTTGGTATGTACTTTTACTATCAGCCTATAATTTATTCTCTGTTTTTTCAGAATAGCTGGTCATCTCAAGGGATATGCCCAATTCCTCTTTTTATTCCTGTTTCTTCCTGCTACTTAGTCGCAAGGTGGTACAGTCCTGAGAAGCACAGGGCAGAGCAGGGTCAATAAAGCCCCAGCTTTCTTGTCAGGGACTGAAACCGAGTGCCCCAAGTAACCAGAAAATATCAGGAAAGACACTGTGGAAAGCAAACACGTGAAGTTATTAGTGAACTTCTGGATGCACCCGCAAGCTGTGAATAAGTGGCTCTGATCCTAAACAACCTACCATGGACTTTGAGAACTGAAGTGATAGCCCACTGCCCAAGTCCACACTGGTCACCGGATTGCACACACTCAAGAGATCTCCAAATAGCAACAGAAAGGCTTTGGAAATGGATTGGACTGTGAAACCACAACACACAGAAGGCTGTTCGGTACTTGGAATTTGAACACAAGGCAGTCAGGTGCCTGCAAAAGCAAGATTGGCAATATTCTCTATAAGCTTTGAACAAGACATAAAGCCTTATAATGTAATACAAAAAGGGTCAGGTTATAATCCAAAATTATTCAGCATATGAAGAACCAAGAAAAATCTTAATTCACTTGAAAAGAGAATCAACAGATTCCAATAGATGACACAGATGTTGGAATCCTCTGACAAATATTTTCAGTGCTCTGAGAATTAGGGGTGACAACTCTTTGAAATGAATGTAATGTTAGGAAGTCTTAGCAAAAAATGGGAAGATATACATCCAAATTGCAACTTCAGAACTGAAAAATATATTAACCAAAATTATAAAGAACATCTCACTGGATTGTCTCAATAGGAGAAGGAGATGACTGGAAAAAGTCAGTGAATGTGTAGATAGAACAATAGTAACTACTCAATCAAAATGACATAGAGAAAAGTGTATTTTAAAAGATGGACGGAGCCTTAGGGACAAATAGGAAAATAGCAAAGTTCTTATATTCACATCATTGGAAACCCAACAGAGGAAGAGAAAGAGGTCCTTGAAAAGAGGGGTGGGGGGGAAACACTAGAAATATTAATGGTTGAAAACTCCCCAAATTTGGCAAAAGATATAAACCAGAATAAAAACATTCAGCAACCCTAAAGCAGCATAAAACCAAATAAATCCACCCCCAGACATATGACAATTAAACTGCTGGAAACAAAAGAGGAAAAAAATGCTTGAAAGCACCAGAAGAAAATGAAAGGGAAACTGCAATCTGAATGATTGTGGATTTCTCATCAGAAATCATAAGAACCGTAAAGAAATGACATGACTTTTATTAAATGCTGAAAGAAAAGACCTGTCACTCCAATAGCTAAATATAACAAAAATACCCTTCAGACATAAAGGTGAAAGAAACACATTCTCATTTGAGGTAAACTGAGAGAATTCATTGCTAACAGAAGTGCTAGAAAAGAGTAATGTCGTGAGACAAGAAAAAATGATACCAGAAGGAAATAGAATAGCATAAATGAAGGAACAGTTAACCAAAATTTCAGAAACAGAAACCTGTTTGAAATAAAATGATGTTTGTTGGGACTGCAGCCCGGGAGACACAGATTCAAGAAGCACATGAGTCGTGTTCCACTGGACTACAAAATGAAGGAAGCTTATTAAAGGGAAAAACTGCAAGGCCACACAGTTAGTTACATAAGTTGTTTGTCCATAATTATAATTGGAACTGGCAAGAAGCAAGACTGCTTGTTAAGCAAGAATTGGTTAGGGTCTGCAATGGTTACATGGTTACATAGTTACAAGGGGGAACCTTGAGACTATAAGTTTGCAGCTTGTGGAAGTTGCTCCAAATATGGCTGGTGGTGTCCTTGGGTTTGGTACAGTTCAAAGTTCAAATTCTCAGTGATGTAGGGACTGGTCTCAGACCAGATCCTCGGTGGCCGTCCACCCTATTTTTATATGCCTGAACTATGATTACTCCATTATGATTTCAGTTTGTCATCAGAACCATAACAAATAAGGAAATAACTGGGTAAATATAATAGACTCTTATGTTACTCTTCAGTTCTTTAAAGTATATTTGATGCTTGAAAGTGAAAATTATTACATTATCTGGTGGAGTTTTCATTGTATCTATATGTATTATATACATAACATAAAGGGGTTATGGTAAAGGGACTAAATGGTGGTGAGGTTTCTACACTCAACTTGAATGGTAATTTATTGATTCTAAGTATACTGTGAAATATTAAGGATGTGTATGGTAATCACTAGACCAGCTACTAACAATGTTTAAATAAGTCAAGTGAAGGTAGGAAGGAAGAGGAACAAAGAAATATAAAAAACAAAGGGAACAAACCATTAATAAATTATTAAATAGTAAATGCAAACTTATTAGTAATAATATGATGTGAGTTTCTTATAGTCAGCATATTTATTTTAATATATTCTGACAATCCAGATATATCAATTAAAAATCAGAGTTTGTCAGTGTATTAAAAATAAATATGCTGATTATAAGAAACCCATTTCAAATATAGTTAAATGTGAGATTAAAAACTATATTCAAGAGTAAAGGAGATACAGGAGATTAAAAGAAAAGAATGGGAAAAGAGACCCCACACGAGCATTAATCAAAAAAGATAAAGTGGATATATTAATATAAGACGAAGTGGATTTGAAAGCAAAGAAAATTGCCAGGTATTAATTGAGAAGGTATACAATTATAAGATGTCAGCTCACTAACAAAATAACTATCCTAAATGTGTATGCCTCTGACCACAGAGCTTCAAAACCCACAAATAATAGCTAAAGAAACTGAAAAGAAAAATAGAAAAATCCACAATTATTGTTGCAGATGTCAACAATCCTATCTCTTTCACTGATAGACCTAGTAGATAACAAATCAGGGAATAAAATACATCAAGGAACTAAACACTATCCACCACTGGATCTAAATCACCTTATTAAGTAAAATTGCAATGTAGGTAGAAGAAGTTGAGAGAAAAGCAAAATCATATCAAAATTAGGAAATCAAAAATGGTCAGTGTGAAGCAGAAAACTGGTATTTTAGAAAGAGTTACTTAGCTACCAATGCCAGGGAGACTGAAAGTGGTGAAACCGGAAGTGGATCATTCTGTGTCCATGTTTATCCTCCCTGCTCCTGAGGGATGGGTGGTCAGATTCCTTCTCAGTGGCCTGAGCCTACTGCAGTGCCTGGCACAGAACAGCTTCCCAACGAATATGCACTGAATGAATGGAAAGGAGGTGATGGATTCAAAAAAGCTGCACAAGAATAATGTTCAGTATTTGGCAAGTCATTTGATGTAGGTTTTGAAGGAGGAGAATGAGCCAAAGTTGACTTGGAAGTATAAGCCCAGAAGTCCAGCACAGAGGTTGGGAATTAGACAGTTGATGTGTGGATGAATGGGCTACTGTGGAGACGAACAGACAGAGAGATCATGAGCTGGAGCTGAGAAAGAGCTCACAGTTTGGAATCTAATAATTTTTCTCGATTCATACTTTGCTGTTTAGCAGCTCTGGGACCTTAGGAAAACTACCTAACTTCTCTGAGCCTCCATTTTATCTGGAAAGTGCAAAATATGATACATAGTTTTGTTGCCAAAATTCAACTGGACTACATGAAATAATCTCCATAAATCTCTTGGTATGATTTAGCCCGTAAGGTTGAAAAAACAAGGTGGCTTTTTGTTAAGTTCAGTTTGTGGTTTTTGTAGGGAGAATGTCTCCAGTCATATAGCTACAAATGGAGATGTAGAGTAAGACAGAGAAGTACAGACTGTAGACAAATTTGAGGACTATTGATTCACTCAGTGAAATAATATTAACTGGGCAGCTCCTATGTTTCTTTCAACAAAGGAGATCATGAAAGGTGTAAGATTGACTGAGATCTCTGAGGGCAGGAAAAAGCGCATCACTGGAACACAAGACTAACAAAAGACAGCACATTGTCTCCAGTCAAGCAACCCAGATGATCTTATCTGTAGGTGAATACCGGAAAGGCATAGACTGCATCATTCCTGATCCGGAGCATTGGCTTATTGGAATGATTTTCAAGTACCATTGATTGTATTTATTAAAAGCTAGAAACTGATAAAATAGTGGTGGTTGGAAAGTACTGTCTCCTATTTTATTCTCAATGACTAGAGATTACACTATCTGCCCTCTTAGCGCAGCAGGCAGCGCGTCAGTCTCATAATCTGAAGGTCCTGAGTTCGAGCCTCAGAGAGGGCAAACAGGGCGTTATCTTTCCACAGTCCTTCCAAAAATGAACCTGCGTTTGCTTAAAAGGGTGAAATTAAATTTCAAGTTTGTTGCACTTACCAGTAACCTCAGTAAAATCATTGGTGAAAACGCTTAGATTACACCAGAAAACACAAGTTATATCACACTTTTGATCGTCCTTTCCATCTGATGGAAGAAGCAGTGAGAGTTCTCTTCCAAATTTGGGCCCGGAAGGTCAGCCATTGGCAGTTAAGGAATGGGGAGGTGTAAAATCATTTATTCTCTTAATCATGCAACAAATATTTCTTATTAGTGGACCCCTCTAGGTGCAGTGATTCAAGAGTGAATAAAACCTCAAACTTTCCTCCCTTATAGAGCTACATCCCAGTTAAGAGGCGTGGGAGACACAGACAAGACGCAAATAAGAAAACTGCATAATAAGCTAGGTGAGGAGATGTCTGCCGTGGGGTAATCATTAGGCCGTAGGGGGGCTGGGAGAGTGGAGGTTCAGCTTTCAGGGAAGAGTCAGGAAAGTTGTCACCTTGAGATACGTTTTAGTCTCTTCTTCCTTCTTGCTTGCTGAAATCCTTGCGCCCCAATTTTTCTAACACTGTCAGTAGAGTCAGTTTTACCTGTCCAGGCAAGCGTGGGTTACAAGAGCCTTTTGCACATAAGGCAGGTGGGCTTCGCTGGATAAATAGTGGTACCCGATACATCCTTCACATGTTTCTTCACATGGAAAATGAGACCTCCAGATTTCTCTAGGTGGTTCACAGCAACTGGTGCAGGGTCAGAACAATAGGAAATGATTAGCAAGCATTAGCTACTGCTTTTGCCTGTGGAGTGCTGCCCTTACTCACTGCGTTTGTACTATGGACGCTCATTAGAGGCTTGAAGAATGGATTTACAGATTGAGATTAGAACCCACTAGGGTTCTGTTCTTGGAAAGAACAGGCTAAGGTTTCCCTTAGTCCCTGGGTAAGGAAAGAGCCCTAAATGAGTTTGAAAAAATGAATGTTCCCTGGGAAAAGCAGGAAGCTTTTCAGTCTGATCACATACTGGGTCTCAGTATACGGGTGACTGCTCAGGATGTCAGGATGCTTAAGCAGCCAGTCTGAGCAGAATGTCCACGGTGGAGAGAAACAATCTTCGTTTCATATCCACAATTTGAAAGGCAAATGCAACAGAGTTGTTGTCTACTGACCTTAGGAATGAAACAAATAAAAGAAATTTTGTTTCTTTCATGATGAAAAAAAACAAAATCAAAACCCAAAATCTTTACCATTATATCTGACTAAAATTGTGACTAGAAAACTCAAAATATCTGACAGATATTTAGGATGAGAAGGGATTCTGACCTGTGGAGCATCAGTGTTTTTGTTGAACTTTTCTTGTTTGATCAGTTTTTTCTTGATTTTGTGTTGATATTTCCTGACCATTCCTTCATTTCTTTAAAATTAAAGACTGAGTAAAAGCCCTGATTTCCAGTTTCCAATGTTCTCTTGAAAATTCTTCCTCTTCCCTCTGCTACCTCATCCTTGTCCAGGATCCTAGTGTCTTACTATGCCAATCCTATCTTTCTCTGGAAGACAGGAGGAGGGATGAAGCCCTACCCCGCAACCTGGGCCACGTTGGGAGGGCTTAATTGTGCAGGTGAGAGGGCTGCAGAAGCCGCCCCTCCTCCTCCTCCTCTTCCTAGGTGGCCATATTTCCAAAATCTCTAACAATCACAACTCTGTTTTATAGAGAAATACATGACATATGAGACAGCCCCGCAATTCCACCTGGGCACCCCGCCCAGCTGGGACCTTTACTCGCTTTCTGGCAATTCAAAAGAGTGAAATGGTTTCAGAGCTAGATCATTCCCATGATGAAATACTATAGATCTCACTTCCCTCCCGACTCCTTAATAGAAACAGTAGTTTTTCATTGTGCTTTTGCTGAAGTCATATTTCTGATGTTCTGCTCTCTCAGGTCCTCTTTGGTGGCAATGAAATAACCTTGTGGCACCAGGTTAGACCCATACATCTGATTAGGGCACATGTCTAGAATGACCCCAGGTCAAAAAGAGGGTTAGAGCATGGGAATTAGGTTGAATGTTACAAAGCCTTCTTGGCACTGGGAGCTAGTGAGAAAGATATCTATTTTCCCCAGTTTTGCTCCTTCATTCCTTCTCCACAGGCACCTGAGTCCTCAGAGCTTCTCTCCTGAACCCAACTCCAGGAAATATTGGATTGCCTTTAAAAATGACAATTTATACATTTATATTTCACACAGAAGACAGCACAGACTCAGTCTTTAGCCAATACTCTTTGTCATTGTACTACAACAAGGAAGGAAAACCTGCTGTGGAGGGAGTGAACATGATCTGTACTGGACTGTGCTGGCCTTTCCATCTCAACATTCATGGTTTTGGGCTAGTGGGAGGGTGGACCTCCCACCCCTGTTTTCCAAACAGAGAGATCCTGGTGAAAAGAAGGCTTTTCCACTATTTGTAATTGACCTTTATGGGGTCTATTGACCTGGGGGAAGAGGGAAGGCTGTTGAGGGACACCTAGAGAGACAAGATGTACAACAGAATTTGTGGGTGTGAGGTCTGAGCTTCCTGGGTCTGGGAGGGGACGAAAAAGACCCAGATTGTCCAAAACAAAAAGAAAATATGAAATTAGGGGAATTCTTAGAGAAAACTCATAAAGAAGAAGAGGAGTAGGATCTTTGGGTAGTTCTTCCTTAAGGAGGTTCCTTACCCACCTGTCTCAACCCAAACATCATAGTACCTGCAATGACAGTTCAAATCAACACCTTCAGAAATATCTCTCAAATTATGAAACAATCAGGTGGTATTTACTTTCCACACATAGAATCCAAAATAGATTTTTCCTCTTTGCACAGGCAGCTGAAATATGATTTAAAATGGGGGTGGGGGGATCCCAGCAGGTAATGCAGGAAATATATTCATCAACATTAGTGATCAGAACCAGATGAGGTCCAAAGACAGGAAGGAAAGATAAAGAGGGTCATGATTCTGCCATGCTGAGCTGTGAACAGCCCTTGCACTTTGCTTTTCACTGAAAGACTTCCCTCACCTTCAACTTGATCTTAAACATCTTCAGGCACAAAGAATCCTATGGATGATGCTCTTGGAGACTCTGTGAATGGGTGTTCCTTCAGCACACCCAACATTTGGTTAGGCCAGAGTCACACAGTCTTCAAATGAGATGGAAAATTTCTCACATTTTGGCTCTGCTGTGGGTATTTGGTAACCGGGCTCTGTTTGGGCTAGTTTCCCAGTTGTCCACAGAGGGCCTTTCTTCACCTCTCAGCTCCTGACTAATACGTCTTCTCATTTTGAATCAGACCTGGTAAGGTGCCTACTTCTTGGCATTCAGCCCCTAAATCAAATGTTACTTTGCTACTGAGACCACCCCCCCCCATAGCTAATGCCTCTTATCGTGATTTCAGTCTATCACATCAATTTATGCCACCTTCCTCACAAACACTCTCTGTTTCAGAAAGTGTCTTATGAAGTTTTTCTTTTTAAATTTCCTGTCTCTCCTCTAGAATATAAGGATCTTTAGGCTCAAATCACTGTTTTGCCCTCACAGTGTCTGAAGTTAAGGCATAAATATGGCTTCTGTCTTGAAATGAAAGTATTAGGTAAGGCTAAGGAATAGGCAGATCAAATATTGAACAGTTGATAATTTAATAAATGATTTCATTAACTTCCAAAATGTTAATCTCTGCATCTGTCGATTTATTTTACTCTTTCTTTATGCCTTATTCGATGTTTTGAATTTTATTGATGAATGACAACTTATTTATAGTGTATAATTTAAAATTTTCCCAGACAGAATCTTCTACTTTCTAATTAGTGAATAACAAATAAAGATGTAAGGGAACACAGATGTTTAGGACTCCTGTTATAAAACAGTCACAACTGATAACAGTTTAAAGTTGGGTGAAAACTAGAACAGAGTTAAAACCCTATTTCCTTTTGCATGTATTTTCTTCTAACCATTTTCTTCTACACAGGTTCTTAATTTCCAGTTTCTCTTCAACAGTGAAGTCCAAAAATGTTCCCTCTGTCTCTTCTTCTTTTTCCCACAGCCACTCTCTCCTCCCTTCCTTAGCAGAGGAATAGGAACCAATCATGCTCTTGCCTCAGGGCATCTTTGAGTAGATGTGCCCTGAGTCCAGTCCTGGTTTCACAATAAGGACCTTGAAATCTGAAGTTTGGGGCACCCAGAGAAGTGAATAATGAAGTGGAGACATTACTCTAAAACACTTGAGGAAAGGACCTAGAAGGGCAAGTGGGGGATTAGCTCAAGTGGTAGAGCGCTCGCTTAGCATGTGAGAGGTAGTGGGATCGATACCCACATTCTCCAACTTTTACTTTTTCAACCACGGAGCTCCAGCTGACAACTGCAAATCTTCCAACCTGTAGAAAGAAATGAGAAAATTAGACACTTTGGATCCTTCTCTGGGCAAGGACAAGACAGGACAGCGCTGGTTCTACTGGCCTTTTTTATGTACCTCTACTATCAACCTATAATTTATTTTCTGTTTCTTCAGAATAGCTGGTCATCTCAAGGGATATGCCCAATTCCTCTTTTTATTCCTGTTTCTTCCTGCTACTTGGCAGTAAGGCGGCAGAGTCCTGAGAAGCGCAGGGCAGAGCGGGGTCAATAAAGCCCCAGCTTTCCTGTCACTGATTGAAACCAGGAACCTCAAGTAACCAGAAAATATCAGGAAAGACACTGTGGAAAGCAAACACATGAAGTTATTAGTGAACTTCTGGATGCACCTGTGAGTTGTGAATAAATGGCTCTGATCCTAAACAACATACCATAGACTTTGAGAACTGGCTAAGCAAGGTTTGGTTGGGGTCTGCAATGGTTACATAGTTACAAGGGGGAACCTTGAGACCATAAAGTTGCATAAAGTTGGTTATGTTGTTCTCAACAGGGCAAATGGCATCCTTGGGTTTGGCAAAGTTCAAAGAAAATTCAAGTTCTCACTGATGTAAGGAGGTGTCTGAGACCAGATTCTCAATGGCAGACGTCTCCATTTTTATATGCCTGAACTATGATGACTCCATTCTCATCAGAACAATAGCAAAGAAGGAAATATCTGGGTGAATAGGATAGACTATTATGTTTCTCTTGAGTTCTTTGAAGTATGTTTAATGTTTGAAAGTGAAAAGTACAGCATTGTCTCATGGAGTTTTCATTGTATCTACATGTACTATATACATGACATAAAATGATTATGGTAAAGGGACTAAATGGCAGTGATTTTTCTAAATTCAACTTGAATAGTAATTTATTGATTCTAAATATACTGTGAAGTATTAAGGATGTGTAGAGTAATCACTAGAGCAGCTACGGACAACGTATAAATAAGCTGAAAGAAGGTAGGAAAAGAAACAAAGAATAAAAAATAAGGGAACAAACCATTAATAAACTATTAAATAGTAAATCTATATGCAAATTTATCAATAATAACATTAAATATACATTATCTAGACACATCCATAAAAATCAGAGATTGTCAGAATATACGAAAAATAAATATGCTGACCTTAAGAAACTCTTTTCAAAGGTGTTAATATGCGAGATTAAATGTTATAAACAAGATTAAAGTTACACAGGAGATTGATAGTAAAGAATGGGAAAAGAGACACCACACAAGCATTAATCAAAAAGAGCCGAAGTGGATATATTAATATCAGACAAAGTGGATTTCAAATTTCCAGTTATTAAGTGAGAAGTTACATAATGATAAGGTGTCAGCTCACCAACGAAATAAACTATCCTAAGTGTATATGCCCTTGACCACCAAGCTTCAAAATTCATAAACCGAAGCTGATAAACTTGAAAAGAAAAATAGAGAAATCCACAGTTATCATTGTAGATGTCAACACTTCTCTCTCATTAATGTCGGATCTAGTAGTTAACTAAACAATACCGTCCACCAATGGATCTAACTGACCTTATAGAGCAAAATCGCAATGTAGGTAGAAAGAAGGGCCAAAGAGTTGAGAGAAAAGCAAGATCATTTCAAAACTAAGAAATCAAGAATGGTCAGAGTGAAGCCGAGGGACGTTATGAAAATAAATATTTTTAAAAGCGTTATCTAGCTGTAAATGCCAGGGAGACTGAAAGTGTGAAACCAGAAGTGGATTGTCCCTTGTCTCTATATATCCTTCTAGCTCCAGAGGTCTGGGTGGTCAGATTCCTTCTGAATCACCTGAGCCTACTGCCCTGCACAGAGCAGCTCCCCAGTGAATATGTACTGACTGAATGGAAAGGAAGTGATAGATTCAAGAGAGCTTCACGAAATAATGTTCAGATTTGTTAATAATGTTCAAGGGATGTGGGTTTTGAAGGAAGAGAATGGGCCAAAGTTGACTTGGAAGGCTAAGCCCGAAAGGCCAGCACAGTGCAGGCTGGGAATTAGATAGTTAGGGAATACATGAATGGGCTACTGTGGAGAAGAACAGGCAGAAAGATCATGAGCTGGAGCAGAAAAAAAAGATCACAATTTGGAATCTAATAATCTGTTTCTCAATTCAGGCTTTACTGCTTAGAAGAAATATTACTTAACTTCTCTGAGCTGCCAACATATCTGGAAAATGCAAATTATGATACATAGTTGTTGTCAAAATTCAACTGGAATACACAAAATAATCTCCATAAATCTCTTAGTCTAATTAATGGCACAAAAGGCTGAAAAAAAAAAAAAAAAACCAAGGAGGTTTTTTGTTAAGTTCAGTTTGTGGTTTTTGTAAAGAGAATGTCTCCAGTTGTATCAATGCAAGTGAAGATGTAGAATGAGACAGAAGTATGAACTGTAGACAAATTTGAGGAGTATTCATTCACTCAGTCAGTGAACTAATATTAACTGGGTACCTCCTAAGTTTCTTTTTAACGTAAGGTACCAAGGAAAGTGTTAAGAGGGGTTGGGATCTCTGAGGAAGGGAAGAGGCAGATCTCTGGAACACAAGAGGGGAAAAGAGCAGCAAAAGACAGGTATGATTGTTCCTGGTCTTGCTGTCCAGAGTGTCCAAGACCTCTGGGTCTACGCTGGAAAGGTATGGACTCCTCCGTTTCAGAATGTAGAATCCATCAGGTGCTTAGGTGCTTATAAGGAATGATTTTCAAAGAACATTGATTACATTCTTTAGAAGCTGGAAACTGATAGACATGCCTGGAAAATGTTATTTCATATTTTAAGTAGAATGTGGGAGCTTAAGCCTGTGTTCCTTCTTAGCACAGTTGGCAGTGCGTCAGTCTCATAATATGAAGGTCCGGAGTTCGAGCCTCAGAGAGAGCAAGGCAGTTCACCTGTCTTATGTTGCTAAAAAGAAAAGGTATGTAGACTGCACCAAAACAAACAAACAACAAAACAAAGTAAAATGATCAAATGCTGCCAGCTAAGCTTTGATAAATGATCCAATTTTTGCTCAGGAGGGTGAAACCAGATTTCAAGTTTGTTGCACTTCCCCGTAACTTCTGTAAAATCATTGGTGAAGTAATTTAGATCACACCAGAAAATACAAGCTATATCATATTTTTGTGTCTTCTTCTCCCTCTGATGGAAGAAGCCAGGGAAATTTCTCTTCCAAATTGGTGCTGTGAAGGTCGCCTAACAGCAGTTAAGCAATGAGGATGTGTAAAATTATTTCTTCTTTTAATCATGCAACAAATAATTCTTGTTAGTGGACTCTTCTGGGTGCAGTGATTCAAGAGTGAATAAAACCCCCTAATTCCCTTCCTCATGGAGCTATATCCCTCCATCTTCTGCTTCTTCTAGAGTGGCAGGATCCAAGGAGCTTGAGGATTTGATTAATGAGGTTTGTGAGGGTTCTTACACTAGGTAAACTATAACTCTTTGACATTCTGTGAGCTTGGAAGCTGGAGGGAGAAAGCGGAGACAGTGGTCACATCTGGAATGCTGACAGTGTAGACAGTATAGTAGCCTTTTCAGGATAATAAAATATCTTGAAACCACTTTATTCTTTGCAGAACCAGTGACAGTATGGTGACATATATGATTATGGGTTGTAGGATTCCAACTTTGCCCAGTTGATTTTCTTTTAAAATGTGAAAGAGAAGTGATGTTCTGTTTTACTTCCTATACACGTTACCAAAATGATACCCAGAGATGGATTTCTGAAGGTTAGCTTGTCTAGAGCTTGCTTCCTAAAGATCAGACCATGCTGTTTCTTCCCCTTAAGGGCTCAAGGAAGGGAGGCATCTTCAGGCTGGAGAAAGCACCGCAGTGGTTACGAGGGGATTACCTCTTTCCATCTGCTGCCTCTCTGAGCCTTTGAGAGAAGGATAACCACCACTGGGGACTTGGAATACAGGCTACGAAAGAATGAAAAAAAAATCCTTTTTCAGCACCATATGCTAAAAATTGTACTAAATGTTTATTAATTTTATGGAAGTTGCTTGATTTAGGCTTTGCAGTTCATCCAAATATCATTATTCCCATTTTACAGATAAAATTGAAGCTCAGAGTAGTTGAACCATTTTTTTCTCAGTTCGAATGGCTGTATGGAGCAAAACCGGAAGTGGAAAACTGATTTTTTTTTTCCTATATTAAAATGTAGGCTTTTCCTTTAGCCTTGTGCATAGTCTTATCACTTTTTCTCCAGACCAATTCATTCATTAATTCATTATTAAAACAAATACTTATAAATGAGTGGATTTAATCTTCCATGCATCAGATATTAATTCAAAATCACTTGTGTCTACCACCCAGGTTCAAGTATTCTATACATGGCTTTGACACTTTCTTCTCCCTCAAAATCTCTACATCCAGTGTCTTGACACATACTCAAATACTGTAGATCCTTCCTGGACAACCTCTCCAGAATCTTTCTCTTTCCTCTCACGCATCTATGCCTTTATCCATTCTATGTTTATGGAGAATGTATTCTGTACCAGACAGTGTACTGGGCTGGAGATGCAGAAAAATTTATGCTACTGCTAATCTCAGGAGCTAAAAGAATAAACCTAGATTCTTTAATATCTTATAACTTCTTTTTCTCTCTCTCTAATTCTAGTTTCTCCGTTTCCTACCTATTTGGCATTCAAAATAAAAGCGTTTCATAAAATGTTTAGATTTTAAAGCCATGTGCCTGGATTTTTTTTCAAAGGTTCTTAAGCCTCCACAATTTTCTCCCCAGTGTATCTTCATGTGTCCAGGCTTTTCAATCACTGTTTCCCTCCATGTCTATTTTACACACACACACGCACACACACACTCCACTCCACTCCAACTAAACAGGTAATTGCTGAACACAGGAATTCCTACCTCCATGCCTGTTCCTTCCACCCTGTTCACTCTTCATCTTCACCCTTCAATGTCCCTATTTTATTTCTTCTCTCTGATATGATCTCGCTTCTTATTTCCGATGGGTCTTGCTTGTAATAGTTTGTAGTTTTTGGTTATTCTCTCACACGGTGTAGATGTGAAACCTTTCCTGACCCACCTCAGCAAGAATTGAATAAATATGCCGGGAAAGAAACACACCATGAGTTTCCGTAGTGTAGTGGTTATCACGCTCGCCTAACACGCGAGAGGTCCTCGGTTCGAAACCGAGCGGAAACAACTGCTGCTTCTTTTGCCTTCCACCATCTGGGAAAGATCAGTGTACCACCTGCCCTAAAAGGGACAAGTGATCATCCAACTTCTTTTGGTTTGTTGTTTCGGTCTCCTTTTCAAGACACAGATAATCATCCTGAGATAGTCTTGTCGCATTAGCCAACTGTTCTGGGTGACTCCTCCCAAGTGAGACGTGTTCTCTTCTGTCCCAGAAAATCTGAAACGTGAACTTCTGGGGTATCAAATTTTCCCATGGCTACTTTCTTTTCTTAGCGGAGGAATAGGTACCAACCGCGCTCTTGCTTTGGGGCATCTTTGAGAAGATGTGCCTTTAGTCTAAATTCTGGTTTCGCATTAATGGCCTTGACATTTCCTGAAGTTTGGGCCTACCAAAAGAGCGAATAATGAAGTACTCTGAAAAACTGAAGGAGGAGGGGGGGTTGGAAAGAGGGTGAGTTTGCTGTAGGGGGATTAGCTCAAGTGGTAGAGCGCTCGCTTAGCATGCGAGAGGTAGTGGGATCGATGCCCACATTCTCCAGATTTTACTCTTTCTACCGAGGAGCCCCAATCTTCCAGCCTGTAGTAAGAAATGAGAAAATAAGACACTTTGGACCCTTCCTTGGGCAAGGTCAAGGCAGGGCAGCGCTGGCTCTACTGGCCTTCGGTATGTACAGATACTTTCAACCTATAATTTGTTTTCTGTTTCTTCAGAATAGCTGGTCATCTAAAGGGATATGCCCAATTCGTCCTTTTATTCCTGTTTCTTCCTGCAACTTGGCCACAAGGCGGCACAGTCCTGAGAAGCTCAGGACAGAGCGGGGTTCAATAAAGCCGCAGCTTTCTTATCAGGGACTGAAACCGAGTGCCCCAAGTAACCAGAAAATATCGAGAAAGACACTGTGGAAAGCAAACACGTGAAGTTATTAGTGAACTTCTGGATGAACCCATGATCTATGTATAAGTGACTCAGGTCCTAAACAACATAAACTTTGAGAACTGAAGTGATAGCGCACTGCCCAAGTCCACACTGGTCACTGGATCGCACACACTCCAGAGATCTCCAAATAGCATCAGAAAGGCTTTGGAAATGGATTGGACTATGAAACCACAACACACAGAAGGCTGGTCGGTACTTGGAACATGAACACAAGGCAGTCAATTGACTGCAAAAACAAAAGTAGCAATATTCTCCATAAAATTTGAACAAGACACAAAGTCTGATGCAAAAATGGCCAGGTTATAATCCAACATTATTCAGCAAATGAAGAACCAAGAAAATTGGTTAACTGACTTGGAAAAGAGAATCAACAGATATCAATACTGAGATGACACAGATGTTGAAATCTTCTAATAAATACTTTGAAGTAGTGATTATTCAGTGCTCTGAGAATTAGGGGTGAGAACTGTTTGAAATGAATTGAATGTTAGAAAGTCTTAGCAAAAAAATGGGACATATAAGTCCAAATTGAAACTTCAGAACTGAAAATGTATTAACCAAAATTATAAACAACAATGCTTCAATGGATTGTCCTAATAGCAGACAATGACGGAGAAAAAGTCAGTGAATGTGAAGATAGACAATAGTAACTATCCAGTCTAAATGACAGAGTGAAAAGTATATTTTAAAGGATGGCTGGTGCTTCACGGACAAATTGGAAAATAACAAAGATCTTATATTCACATCATTGGAGACACAAAACAAGAGGAGAGAGAGGACCTTGAAAAAAGGGGAAATTTTTTTTGAATTTCCAAATTTGAAAACTTTCCAAATTTGGCAAAAGACCTAAACCAGATTCAAAATGTTCAGTAAACTTGAAGCAGGATATACTCCTATAAATCCACACCCAGACATATTACTATTAAACTGCTGAAAACCAAAGGAAAAAAATAAAAACTTCTTGAAAGCAACCTGAGGAAAACTAAAGGGAAACTTCGATCTGAATGGTTTTGGAGTTCTCATCAGAAAACACAGAGGCCATAAAGAAATGACATGACTTTCTTAAATGTTGAAAGAATAGACCAGAATGCTGATATAGCAAAAATATCATTCAGACAAAGAGCTGAAAAATACATTTTGATTTGAAGGTAAACTGAGATAATCCATTGCCAGCAGAAGTGCTAGAAGAAAGTAAAGTGTGAGACAAGAAAAATGATACCAGAAGGACACTTGGAACAGCATGATTGAACAATAGCAGAGCTAGGAAAGATCTGGGTAAAAATGACAGACTGTTATTCTCTTGAGTTCTTTAAAGTATGTTTGATGATTGAAAGTGAAAATTACAACACTGTCTCATAGAGTTTCATTATATCTACATGTACTTTATACATAACATAAAGGGCTTGTGGCAAAGATACATAATGGTGGTATAGGTTTCTATACTCAACTTGAATGGTAATTTATTGATTCTAAGTATGCTGTGAGATGTTAAGGATGTATAGTGTAATCACTAGACCACCTACTAACAATGCTTAAATAAGTCAAATGAAGGTAGGAAGGAAGAGGAACAAAGAAATATGAAAAACAAAGGGAACAAACCATTAATAAATTATTAAATAGTAAATCTGTCTGCAAACTTATTAGTAACTATATTACGTGAGTTTCTTATAGTCAGTATATTTATTTTTTTACTAGTTATCCATCTTATACATATTAGTGTATATATGTCAGTCCCAATCTCCCAATTCATCCCACCACCACCCCCAGTATGTTTACTTTTTAATAATTCTGACAATCTAGACATGTCAGACTGTACTAAAAATAAATATGCTGACGGAATTGCTTCTCAGCATTTTCTGCTATGCAGTTTTTGCATATCTGTGTCTATCTCCAGGAACCTCTAAAACAAAAGAGGAAAAACTATCCAGGTTTTGTGTGTAGCACATGAGAACGGCCTCTTTGTTTCCTTTTATGATTTTGAAGGGTTTCTAAAGTAATTGTTCAGGACCGGCATTACAGTTGAAATACAGAGGCAGGGACGGTAATCATGGGGTCCTAGGCAGATGGGTAAGCATCTCGTTAAGGACAGACTTCCCAACACTCTCTTTCTTCCCCCTCTTCCTGCGTGAATTCATTTTCTATAAATTCCACTGGGCGTCAGAACCTTCCTTTGCCCGACTCTCTGGCTCTTTGTCATCCCCTCCCCAACCGGCATCTACTAGGAGACCTTAGACCCGCAAGTCCCCTCGTAATCTAGCTTCTCTAGGTCCCCGTCATTGGCCATTTAATTAACTTTTCACAATTAAAATTAACTTATCTCGGCTTCTATAACAAGGGGTTGAGGACCCACCCGACATACAGCACCGCGCATTGCTGTGATGGAAAATGACCAGCCCAGCCTCGCACAGACCTTCTTCCTCTTTGAGCATCTATCTCTGCCTGCTCCGAGATCCCCCATCTCTCTTCCACTGTTTTCCTCCACCGGCTACAAAGTTGGAGTGTCAGTTAAGACATCGCCAGCCCTGTCATGTGTGGAACCATACGAGGAAAAAAATCAGAAAGATTCGATTTACTACACTTCCAATATTTCAATGTCCAATACTTCCCTGTCTTCTACGGGCTCATAAAAAAAATTTTTAAGACACCCCCCCCCCAAAAAAAAGTCAATGTTTTCTATATCTGTATTGAGCTGTAGTCAACTGGGAAGTTGCTGTTACCGACCAAGAGGGCAAGGAGATGCACAGCCGAAGACCGCGGGCGTAGACCCTGCAGGCACCAGCCAGAGAAGTTAGTGAAGTACAATTTCTGCCCTATTGGCTATTTTGAGCACGTGGTTATTTCCGCACTAGAAGTTTTATGCCCCGCGTGGTTTTTCAGGACTAGTCTGGAGTCCCAAGCGTCACCGCCCTCAAGGCAGAGCTTCTCCAGAACCCCTCGGGAAACAGCCGTTGCGCGGAGCGGCGAGCGCGTGTCTACTGGGGACCCTAACGGTTATTGTAGGAAAACTCTGGCTCTGATACCATCTCACTTCTTGATATTTCAGAGCAGAAGAAACTACGTCCCAGAGGTAAATAAGTGCAAAAACAAAGAAAACGAACACACCGAAGAAAAGAAAGCCTGCCCTCTCTGAGGCTCGAACTCAGGACCTTCAGATTATGAGACTGACGCGCTGCCCACTGCGCTAAGAAGGCGCTGGGGTATCTCGTTTTGCGAGACTATAAAGGAATTATCTAATTTCTTTCCCTCGAAACGGACTACTTTCTGGATTTTCAGTTTTCTTGGTCCAGAGTTACTGGCTATCCAAGATATTTCCAAATATCTAGATTCCTTTCTAGCCCCGCGCTCAAAAGAGCTTCATACCTGGAAACTAGTGTATCCACTGAACAGTTGTGCCTGACCTCTGGTTGGTGCTGTCCTTATTTTCTAATCATCTGGATTGTCGTTCCCTCAGTTATCACTCGATTTTTTACCATCCATAGTCTCCTCTGTTGGAATAGTAGACTCTCACCAAATAGTAGTTGGATGAATGCATAACTCCCAAACATATCTGCAGTCTACACTTAAGTGTCTTCATTTAAATCTACATTTCCACCTATGTTGCCTGAGATGTTCCCCTCAGTATATCACAAACTGATTTTGTAAGTCTGCATGTTTTCTTCACTTCTATGTACCAAAAATCCTATTAAAGATTCTATTCACTCAATTTCATTTAGTCCAATTTAATTTTTTGCCATAAATCTATATATCATTATCCACATTTTACTGATGGAACTGAGGCTCAGTAGAATCAGATTCACAGCTGCTACATGGCAAAGCCAGATGTTGAAAGCAGATTTTGCTGATTACAAAAAGTGTGCTTTCTTCACTCTAGATTATGTTCTTTCCACCATTCTTCCCCACATCACCACATTCACTCGTTACACAAATATTTATAGAATTATGAATTCTTCAGTCCTTTCAACAGACATTAATTCACAACCTGCCATGTGCCTGGCACCTGAGTTCAAAACTTCCAACACAGTCTTGACCTTTTGTCCCTCAAATCCTGACAAATACCTTAGACTATCAGTTCTCAAAGTGTGGTGTCCAGACCCATGGGGGTTCTGAGACACTTTCAGGGTATCTGTGAGGCCAACAATTTTTTCATAATTATCAAGGCTTTATTTGCTATGAAAAAAAAATCCGATGGTTGAAAAACAGCAGCGCATAAAGCTTCTGGTGCCTGCTATGGATCAAGGCAGTGACATCAAGCCGTGCTAGCAGCCACTGTGTCTATCTGCCACACACTCAGAAAAAAAAAAGTATTTTACTTAAGAATATCCTTGATGGAGCAGTAAAAAATATTTACTAACTCTCACCCTTAAGTACATGTCTTTTTAATAATTTGTGTGAATAAATGAGAAGTGCAGAAAAAGCCCTTCAGCTGTGCACCACAGTAGAATGATTATCTCTAAGAAAAGCACTTGGGTGACTTTTGAGTTGTGAGCTGTTCTAGTTATGGGTTTTGTTTTGTTTTTTTTCATGGAACACCACTTTTATTTGAAAGAAGTAACAGACAAAACTATGACATATTCAGGCATTTTCTCAAGAATAAAAAAATTCGGCCTGACACTTCAAAGAAAATAACTGACAGAATTTATTGGCAATGATAAAATATTAGCCTTCAAGTGAAAATTAGCATTTAGGAAACTTCATGAATTTGCAGCTTCCCAATATTTAGAGATGTTTCTGATGAGATTGGTGATGGTATCAATGAATGTTCTTTTCTGTTTGTTTGATATTGTATACTGAAACGTTTCAACATTTGGAAGAACTATATATCTCAGTGGACCAATATAACCAAGTTGTTACCAAATCACACATGGGTAAAAGATCCATTCAAAGTTAGCAATAAGGCGTCAGATTCTACTTTACAACCAACCCTAAAGAAGGTACTGCTTGTCAAGTATTGGTGTAAAATCAAAGAAGGATGTCCACAATTACCTGAAAAGGCTATTAAAATACCCTTTCCTTTTCTAACAGCGTATCTGTATGAAGCCAAACTTTCTTCATATGCTTGAAACAAAACATTATATCTCAAGAGTTTTTTGAATGTGGAAGCAGATATAAAAATCTGTCTTCTATTAAGCCAGTCATTAAAGAGAGTTTAAAATTATATAGTTATTTTCCATAAAATTATATTACTTATGATAACATCTAATAGGTTGATCGTGTTATTTTAAAAATCAAATAAACATTTTAAATCTTAACATAATAAATATTGACAGATAAAATTCACAAAGATCTTTGGGTTTCATTATAAAGTTTTTAAGAGTGTGATGAGTCCTGACACCAGAAAGCTTGAGAACTACTACACTAGATTATTTTTTACAGAACCTCTCTTGAATCTCCGTCTTCCTTTTCATTCCATCATTCATTCTACTCATAATTATTGCAGACGTGTTCTGTGCCAGGCTTGGGGAGTCAGAGGCAATTGGGCAACCCCGACCTCAGGAGCTGACAGGGTAAACAAAGGCCCCGTTCCCGTACTCTCAAACTTCCTCATTCTCTCAGCTAAAAACAGCCTCTTAAATATTTCATTTTGATAATGTAACCCTTCTGCTCTGTATTAATTTGCTAGAGATGCCATAACAAAATACCACAGACTGGGTGGCTTAAACAACAGAAATTTTTCTCGCAGTTCGGGAGGCTACAAGTTCAAAATCAAGGCGTCGGCAGATCTGGTTTCTTCTCAGGCCCCTTGACTTGCAGATGGTCACCTTCTTGCTGTGTCCTCACATGGTCTTTCCTCTGGGCACATGTCTGGTATCTCTCTCTTTGTGTCCTAATTGTCCCTTCTTATAAGGACACCAGTCAGTTTGGATTAGGGCCCACTCTAATGACCTCATTGTAACCTAACCACCTCCTTAAAGACCCTGTCTCCAAATACAGTCATGTTCTGAGATACCCCGTGCTAGGCTTTCAACATATGAATTTGGAGGGACAAAATTCAGCCCATAACACGCTCAGATTTTTTATATTTTCAACTCCAAATTTTCACCCTTTGCTGTCACTACTTCCCTTCATGAGTATTTTAAAGCCCCCTCAATTAGAAAGGCCATACACTTTTTCTCATAGAGGAATTCCCACTTCCATGCCTGGTTCACACATCCGTGATTTCTCCTCATCTTCATTCTCTAAGGCCCATTCTTGATACTTCCATTCTTATATGATCTTGACTTTTTTTTTCTGGAATCCATGACTCCTTTTCAGTAACCATCTTATGGTTTTTGCTGTTACAGTATTCAGTATGGATGTGTCCCATCTTTCATTAATATCTTCCATCTAGCAGTCACTGTATCCATAAGGAAGTGCAGCCAGTGGAGCTACATCCAAAACCTTACATATGCATAGACTAATTATTGAGTTGGCCAAAAATTTCCTTTGGTCTTTAAGTAAAAATAAAAGACACATTTTTCATTTTCACCAAGAACTTTATTGAACAACGTATTCACCATTTTGTTCCACTACCTTCTGCCATTTCCCAGGCAACTTCATAATTCCATCTTCCCAAAATTTTTTATCTTTTTGAGCAAAGAACTGTTCCAGGTGCCTTTTACAGTCGTCCAGGGAATTGAAATTTTTTCCCTTAAGAAAATTTTGTAAAGGAATAAATGGAAATCCAAAGGTGTAATGTCTGGTGAATATGAGGATGAATCAGAACTTCCCAGCCAAGCTGTAACAGTTTTTGCCTGGTCATCAAAGAAACATGCAGTCTTGTGTTATCCTGATGGAAGATTACGCATTTTCTGTTGACTAATACTGGATGCTTTTCATCGAATGCCTCTTTCAGTTGGTCTAACTGGGAGCAGTACTTGTTGGAATTAATCGTTTGGTTTTCCAGAAGGAGCTCATAATAGAGGACTCCCTTCCAATCCCACCATATACACAGCATCACCTTCTTTGGATGAAGACTGGCCTTCGGTGTGGCTGGTGGTGATTCATTTCGCTTGCCCCACGATCTCTTCCGTTCCACATTATTGTACAGTATCCACTTTTCATCACCCGTGACAATTTGTTTTAAAAACGGAACGTTTTTGTTATGTTTAAGTAGAGACTTGCATGCGGAAATATGGTCAAGAAGGTTTTTTTCGCTTAACTTCTGTGGAACCCAAACATCAAAGCAATGGACATAACCAAGCTGGTGCAAATGATTTTCAGCGCTTGATTTGGATATTTTGAGTATGTCAGCTATCTCCTGCGTGGTATAACGTTGATTGTTCTCAATTAATGTCTCAATTTGACTGTTATCAACTTCAACTGGTCTACCCGACTGTGGAGCATCATCCAGTGAGAAATCTCCAGCACGAAACTTCGCAAACCACTTTTGACGCGTTCAGTCAGTCACAGCACCTTCTCCATGCACTGCACAAATCTTTTTTTTGTGTTTCAGTTGCGTTTTTACCTTTCTTGAAATAATAAAGCATAATATGCCAAAAATGTTCCTTTTTTCTTCCATCTTCAATATTAAAATGGCTACACAAAAATTCACCAGTTTTGATAAGTTTTTCTTTAAATGCACGCTGATAAGACAGCTGTCACAATACAATCTAACAAAATTGCTTCGAATGAAGTTAAAGACAACTAAGCGCTACTAGAGACATCTTACGGAAAACCAAATGAACTTTTTGGCCAACCCAATATTTATATCGCCTAAAGAAATTCCTGACTCTGAGTCCTGATTCTGAAGGTAGCCATTTGTTATCTTCTTATTCACTCAGGTTCTTGCCAAGCTTACAGGATCCAATGCAGGTCCCAGGAAAAGAGGGAGGAAGGTAATGCAACCCTGCTTCTGTTTCTACCTACCTGGTTCCTTTAGCTGGAAGCTCTGTAGCATCCATGTCATGGGATGATTTATGCCATAGTCTCAGGAGTTTTTCTAATGTTAAGAGTATCTTTTCTAATGAACTCTTTCGTTGGTGAACTCTTGTCATTTGTCTTGGTCAATGCCAGTAACGGGTCTGCATGTCAAAATGCTTGTAGGTACTTGGGATGTTCTTCTTTTCCTCCATATTTGGGTGAATCATTTTCTCTTAATTAGGGAAGTTCTTTCACTCTTGTTTCAAAGTCTGGTCCAATAGGCTTCTTTTACAAAACCTCTTCCTCCATGCTACATTTCTCCTCAGATTCTTTTCAGACCCTCTTAGATCTTTGGGGTGATGGTTGTGGGGATCTTGGCTATAACTACTTTCTGCATTGCTACACATCTCTATTTAAATTTGAATAGGGACATAAAATGAGAAAAAAATACACATTCGTATCTCAAAATATATAGCACAAATGCAAATAGGGAACAGCTGACAATAGACCAGGAATTATCTACTTTCTGCTCTGGTTTTAAACAGTTTTTATGTTGTGGCATGTTAAAGACAAATAAGTGGGAGTTATTGGCTAGAACAAGATATTATTCCAAAAGTGCAAGTAATTGGGACACATGAAAGTCATGGCTTTTTATTTTATTTGCCATCTCTAAACAGAAATTATATTTACACCAATACTCAGAAATTGAAAATGTCAAGTAGCTTTACATTATAAACATTGTTGTATCTGCCATGTGTTTGGAATAACCCAAATGGAGCACTGCCTCTTAGATATCTGAGATGTCATTTTTTGGTATGATAGTAATAATAACAAAACTGATTAACAGATAGCCATATAACTTTATCAATTGGACCTCTCCAAATTCTGTGACATGAAAATGACCAATCTCTGGGATAGAATAATACAGAAGATATATTTAGGTCTTCCATTATCATTTTATTTTTATTCACTGGATGCATTCTTTTCCTACCTCCATATGAAGTTTTATGACTTATCCTGACTAATACCATCTCAGTCCCAAAATTAAAGTGCTAAGCTCCATGTAACACTCTAAAATGCAAACTTGACATAAAGATAAAACTTTTCCCTTCACCCACTGGGGATGTTGAATCATGGCTACTTGGATAACTGCTAGGGAAAATGTTTCATCTCTCTTTGCTTCCCTGAACTCCTACCCTTCCCCTGCCATCTTGTTAACTAAGGCTTTGACCCTTCCAAGTTTGAGTGTCGTGGAGGGATGAGTTAAGGCAGAGCGAGGTGAGATTAAGGGGACGGGGGTACAATAAAATTCTTACTTAAATGGTGATGTCATTGGTGTGACCCTCTCTGGTTGTTCAGATTTTAAATATGAATAATTCTTCTTTGAACAACACACAAGATTGTGGGTTCTCTTTTGCATTTCCCCTGATGATGACGTATTCTCCTCCACTTCCTTCCTTGTGACTTCCTTTTCAGCAGCTGTGAAACTCAAAGTTTCCTCCTGCTTCTTTTTTCCTAAGCTACTTTCTTTTCTCCACTCAGCCCACTTGAACTGGCTTTAAGTTGATCCCCTGCCATTGGTCCCTCTCTCCTGCTTCCCACACATGTTTTGTGGGAAATGCCCATGCCTGGTTGTCCCTGATAAGCTCTGGAACTACAGGCCAATCCTAAGAAAAGAGCAACTTCAGGCAGTCAAGCTACCCATCTCTTGCCTTTATATTACCCATGCCCCTCTCCACCGTGTCTCCCATATTTTGATGCCATTGACTGGCCTTGCTGACACCTCTCTTGTGCAGATTTAGTAAAAGGGCAGAGACACCGCAATCTGCACCTTCATGTGTAGGGAATGTGCAGAAATAATTGCATACCAACAGCTCACTCCAAAATCCTTTTCATAAATTCTATTTCCATTGCCATCGTTTTGTACTATACGGATGCTCTCCTCACCCTGCTCAGGATCTGATGCCACTGGCTGGGCTCCTGCTTCCCACAGACACATCCCTCCTGCTGATTAGGCTTCAACACCTCATGCTGAGCTACCCTCTTCATCTCACTGGGGCTCCGACACTGTGCTTGGAGCCCCCTTCTTAATTAAGTGGATGCCTTCTGCACTACGCTTGGGTTGAACAACCAGCAATAGGCAGTTCTCCTTGATACTTGTCTATGAGTTTTCTCACCATGATTTGCATTGCAAGTCTAATAGAATGTAAATTCTTTGTCATTTTTGTTTACTGATTGGTCCAAAAAGTCTAGAACAGTGTCTCTGAAAATATTTGCTGAAGAATATATCTGTGAAAATTTCCTTCTTTCTATAGTATATTCTTGAGATTTCCTTTATTGAGGATCACTTGTGGGATAAACTCTCAATTTTCTTTTGTCTTCTGGTATCTTTATGTCACTAATGCTCTTCAAAAATAGATTCACTAAATAAAATTTTAGTTGAAGAGTAATTTTATTTCTTCAATTTGAAAATTCTAATAAGCTATTTTCTAGCTAACAGTGTCACCTTTGCAGGCAATCTCTTTTCTATTTTTTGAGGATTGTCATTAGTCTCTAGTGCCATTTTGATCCTTTTCTTTTCCCCTCCTCCCCCTCCCCCCCTCCTCCTCCTCCTTCTCCTCCTCCTCCTTCTTTTTGCTCTCCTCTTTTTCTTTTACAGTTTCACTATGATGTAACTGGCTATGGATTTCTTTTTATATTTCCAGCTTTTGATGAATTGGACTTCTTGAATCTTTTCTTTCCTATAAATCTTGAAGTAATAGGTAAAAAATTCTCATGTATTATGTGTTCAGTTTTTCGTTGTGGATCTCACACCCAACCTCCTCTCCTGTAGATAGAAGTTATCACAATTGTCACTGAACATGCCAGTGTTCAGTCAGATGACCATCCCTGATAATCAGCAGAAAGGAACTGATGGAGGCATAGCCAAGAGTTAGAAATGTTTGAATACTAAAGAGCATTAACTTATTGCTTAAAATGAAATCCATATAGAAGAAAGTAACAAAACCTCCCCAGATTATATTACCATCAGAAGCAGCCTCCTCAAATGAATAGCAAATATAAATTCTAGAGCTTTAAATTATAATGCTGGCAAGGGGTGACATCAGCAAGATGGCAAAATAGAAAGCCTTGTTCCCTGACAGAGACACCAACTTAACATCAGTATATGGTCCAAAACGCTTTTATGAGAGCTCCAGAAACCAGTTGAGAAGTTGCAGTACCCCAAGTACTGCAAAGCCAAGAATGGCTACAGTGAAATGAATAAATAAAACCATTGCATTCTACCCACTGTAGACTTTCCTCCAAGCTGACAGAGCCCAGCAAGATCAGGAGAAAATGCCCAACTTATTGTTTCCCTCTTGGGAAGGAAAGGAAAGAATGGAACATATGCCCAACATTTTGGTTTTCGGGGGGGTGCAGGGGAGGCTGCCCAAGGGACTAGTTTCTGTCTCACGTGATTACGAGCACTGACACGGAACCATCATACTTCGGAGGCCTGGGGCCACAGAGAACACCGGAGAGTTTGGCAGCTTGTGGCAGCTCCACAGAACCTGCAGCACCACAGATAAACACCAGAGGGCGCAAGAGACTATGAGCTCCAGAAAAAGAATCTGCTGTGGAATGCCTCTAGTGTATTTTTCGGTTCAGTTATTTTATTCTTCAGCTCTATGACTTCTGTTTGGTACTTTCTTATATTTTCTATGTCTTTGTTGAGGTTTTCGTTGTGTTCATCCATTCTTCACCCAAGTTTGCTGATCATCTTTATGACTATTACTTTCAACTCTTTATCAGGTAAATTACTTAGCTCCTTTTTACTGGGTCTGCCCCCGCCGCCCCCCCACCACCCCAGAGGTTTTATCTTGTTTTCTCCTTTAGAACATATTCCTCTGTTTTCTCATTTTGCTACTCTGTGTTTTTTCTATATATTACATAAAACAGCCCTTTCCTAGTCTTGAAGGAGTGGCCTCATGTAGATGAACCTTATCTTCAACCTTGCCCTAGCTCTTTTTTTCACACGTAAAGACATTTATTTCTTGGAATTATTCTTGTGGTTGCGTGGGCTGGCAGGTTCGAATTCTGTAGGGTTTACTTTTGCTTTGCTTTTCTTTTTGCCCATGTTTTAGGTGTCATACCTAGATTCATTCTTTGACCTCTTCAGCTGGCTCAGCCCTGGCCTTTGGGGTTCCTAGTTGAGGACCAGGCTCCAGGGAGGACTGGTCATACTCCCGGGTGTAGTTCTTTTAGTGAACCTGGTAAAGTGCTCTCTCAAAAGGACAGAAAGTCTCTGCCAGTGAGCTGCATCTGCACAGATTGTTCAGGGAACCCAATGGACCCAGTTATGCTTCCAAATTTGAGGTAGACTAGGGTCCTACCAGATCTGACATGCTTTATCTATTGTTTCAGTAGATTTGGGGTGGATTCTTGAGAAAGGCAGTCTCGTGTGCACAGTCTTTCAGCCCCTGCTTGGTCAGATAAGAATGGGCCTTGTGCCTGGAACACATCCTTACCAAGAGATAAAGAGCCCACACAGTCTGTGCCAGGCTTATTGCCTTATGTGGGAATCTATTTCCCTGTTTCATAATGTGTATTCCTTTGTTCTGCTTAAGCACATGCATCAGTGACCCTCAGGCATGCTCCCAGCTTCCAGTATTTCAGACCCCACGGGAAAGGGGTTGTGGTCCTCCTACTGTGGCATGAGAGGGGTGTGCATAGCTGCTGTGGGGACCTGCTAGACATGGGGGACGGACACACATATTAAAGCTGACCTTGCTCTGTCTCTTCGCTGTGTAAGTAAAGTGTTGTTCCATCCTGTGCTTGACTGTGTTGTGTTTTCCCTGGTGACTCTGATAGCAAGATGCAGTGAGCAGACTTGTTTGGACTTGTATTTCTGGTGGTTGGCAATAATGATGAACTTTGTTACCCTCCAAGTCGTTAGAGTCCTCCCCTGACATGAGCAATCAGTACAGGGGGAACCTGTGAATATATTACCATGATGGCAAAAAGGACTTTGCAGATGTGATCAAGTTTACAACCTTGAGATGGGGAGATCATCCAGGTGAGCCCAATCTAATCACATGAGTCCTTAAGAGTGGAGAAAATTTCCTGGCTGTAGTCAAAGAGTTTTGCAATGACAGAAGGCTTGGAGAGATGTGACATAAGAAGAAATTGGTCCTTCATTGCAGGCTTTGGAGATGGAAGAAGAAGGCTATGAGCCAAAAGCTGCAGGAAACCTAGAAGCTGGAAAGAGCGAGGAAGCAGATTCTCCAGAAAGGAACACAGCACTGCAAACACCTTGATTTTAACCCAGTGTGCCCTGAATTAGACTTCTGAACTACAGAACTGTAAGATAAGAAATTTGTATTGTTTAATCCACTAAGTACATGGTAATTTGTTACAGGAGCCATAAAGAACTGACTCACACCCCTTTCAGGGAATACAAAGGATTCTACAATCATGTCTCTCTTGAGAACTGCCACTTCTTTCATTCAGAGCAATTTTGGGGCATGATGTCTGTCACATGCATAGATACATATTAGCTGATACATATTAGCTGTATGAGTAAATTAAAACTGTTTGTCCCAATTGTGTTCAGGCTGTGTACCTAGATTATTGGCTAGGCTGATGTTGAGTTAATACATAATTGTTCTCTAAAAAGAAGAGCCCATGTATTAGCTTACAAAACAATCTGTTGAGCCCTAACTTATTTCTCTACTATGTTTTCCCTGATTTTTCTTTTTCTTTTTTCTTCCTTTATCCCCCAAATTCCAAAGGTTCTTCTTTATTTGTTTTGAAGGTTTCTGTTGTCTTAAACACATTAGCAAACATCGATATCAACAACACATCAACAAAAGCACAAAAGTTTTTATTAACCTAAAGATATTGTTCCTCAGCCTGCAGAAGGGGAAGGATTCTTCAGTTATGTTCACGTGTTTTGTGAATTAATATTGCAGAATTTCTTTGGAAGAGTTTGAGATGCTCTATAAAAACATTTGGGGCAAGAAAGCAGAGCAGGCAGCTCTAAGTTTCTGTCCCTTGACAAAAACATTTAAAAACAAGCAGAAAATGTGAAAGCTAATTTCATGAGAATTCTGGAAGGTAGTCCAAAGTTTACAGGAACCAATGAAAGCTGAATCAAGAAAAAGTCAACTAAAAAATGGTAGGAATCTTTGTGGCATGTTTACTTGCTCTTGCCCCACTCCCCCTCTGGCTCAGCAGCAGACTTAAAGACAGAAGTGTGTGTTCCCAGTGTGGGAGGCCGCTGCCTGATTCCAAAGAAAGCAGAACAGTCCTTGTTCTCAAATTATCGTATAGGTCTGTTCTAACCTGTCTGGGGGCTACCTGGAGGACTGATGCAAGGTGCTCATCTCGGTTTTGTTTTGTTTTGTTTAACTCAAAACTCATGCCAAAAAAAAAACGTGACAACCATTTCTTGAAAAAAATTTAAGTTAGAAAAACAACCTGAAGACACTTGAGGCAGAAGATTATACTTGAGATTTATGATAGACCTCCTCAAGTACAGGAGGAGAACTTTTTTTGAAAATTACAGCAATCAAAGCATCTGTGTATATAGGCTTGAGTCAGTAATACCCACTTAATAAAGACCTAGCCGGCAACAAAGTAACCACTCTCTCTATAGCCGCCCCGGTTGCAAAGGGTAAGTGATCCTGCTAACCCTTTGCACCAGGGGAAAGCTAAAGATCATGTTCAAAACAGATGTCCCAGACACTGCTAAATGTCAGTGTCTAAGAACAAGATTTGTACTCAGTAAGGGGAGATAGAAGTCTATTTCAGCAAGAGGGGAGCCACGAGGTTGAGGGCCAAGACAGAAACTCAACTTAGTTCCTTGAGTTCTCCTTGGGAGAGAAACATGTTCTGGTAAGGAAGGAATGGAGCCACTAACAGGATAAAACAAGACACACTCAGAAATTTCCCTCTATTTCTCCCCTCCAGACTTGAGCTAGCTCCCTCCACTTGAGCTCTTTTAAAAGGGGACTTCAGATATGGCCAAATCCCTGGTGGCTTTTCATCAGATTTCCCAAAGGAAGTTCTGTCCTCTTCACATAATTCACTCCCTCTTTATCTACTGGGCCCTCCATACTACCAACTTCGTTTTTTGCTTCTTCAAGCTGATTCTCTCCAGATTTCCTTACCTTTGTTACCCTTCTTATTTAGTGACTATCATTGTCTCATTATGCTCTGTAGCTGCAAGGGAGTTGATTTTTATTCTGGTGTCCATATGCTTTCCAAAAATATTGGGTTCTATTCCTATGGAAGAAGATGAACATGCACATTATGGGGGGGGGGGTTATAGCTACAAGAGTCATGCAGAAAATGAAAAATAGACCACTTGATTTAATCCAGTATTTAACAAAGCAACTTCCCTTCTTCCTTCCCCCCATCCCAGATTCCCATGTAATATCCATATTCACCTTCATCCATAGGATTAGTACTTGCTACTCCATGTGACAGTGTGACTGAGGTCTGGCCAATGAGATGCAGGTGGAATGATTGTGTGGCAGCTTCTTGGAAACTTCCTTTACTAAAAGCTGGCGCATGCCCTTTGCCTTTTCTTCTTTGTCTCTTCCTCCATCTTTCTGTCTAAAATGTGAATGTGATGGTTAGAATTCTACCTACCAGATAAAGGCAACATTCCAGGGAATAGGGGACAATGAACTGGAAGAAACCTGGCTCTCTGAAGAGTTGTGGAACAAAGCAATCATAACAGCCATAGACTGCCTATCTCTTTTTGTAAAGTCTCCTCTGATCCCTCCAGACAGAATAACCCACTTCCTTCAACATTCTTATGGTACTTTGTACAGATCTTTCCTCTAGTTCATATGCTATTGAATTAAACTTCTCTCACGCACAGGGGTAGCAAAGCAAAATCCATCCTGATTGACTGACAGTGGATATTGTATTGAGAAGGTAACTGAGCTTAAGTTTTTGTAAAGTGGAAAAGAAAATTCACAACTGATTGGTGTTAGTGCCATGGATATGGGGGAGGAAACTAGTAATTTACCCCATAGATTTGCCACCTCTGAACTAGTCAAATATCTATTTCATTTTTCAACTATGATTTATTAATGATAGGAACGAATTTTTTTAAATTTTCTATTTCCAGTGCCCAACTAGATCACAGGGTAGAATGCAAATTGCATGAGTTTTAAAGATAAAATGAGACACCCAAATTAACTTTCCAACTGTGAGAAGACACTTAGAGGTACTTGTTCATTCTCCTCTTGCTTGGTTATACTTCAGTGGGAAAATCTGAGCTACCCTGGGAAATCAGGAGGTGAAGAACAGCAATGCTATCCTACTGGAATTGTTGAAACATGAACATGGTGATTTATTTTCTAAAAATATATTACTGATTTTTATCTTTGGATTCAATCAGACAGAAGATTATTTCTTGTGAGAAAAATCCTCTGAATCAGGGTTCTGGCGAATGACTAATAGAATAGATGGGAGACTGATGAATACAGTATCTATGGCTAGTTGGGGTTCCTCCCTCCAAATTCTAAAAGTAAGGGTTTCTGAACAAGACTAAAGCAACACAGATATATTTTCCTGCTCTGATCTCAGATTCCTTCTCCCATTCAAGGCTAGTTCCTCTTCGTACTGCAGACCTCAGCCTCTCCTGTCTCCTAAGTGGCCTCTCTGCATCAAATACCCCTTTCCTGAATCCTCAGCCTTTCTATGAACTTGTCTCCTTTAGCAACATATTAAAATCTCCCCAACCCTGAAGCCCTAGGCCCTGCTCACTGTTTAAGTCCTGTGTTCCATGCTAGAGATGGTCTTTCTTTGTTCTTCTTCATAGCCAAGCTTCTGAAAGAAAAGATGATGCTACCTGCATTCCCTACTTCCCTTTCCACCACACTCGGCAGAAGCTGCCCTTACTAAAGAAAAAAACCTCTTTTTTTTTCTAAACTCCGCAGAGCCTCTTTAGAGAGGCAGGATAGGGTAGTGGTAACAAGCGCAGACTCAGAAGCCAGACTCCCAGTGTTTAAATCCCCATTCTGCCTCTCATCAGCTGCATGATTTCGCCCAAACTACTTATCCTCCTTGTACCTCATCTTCCTCATCTATAATATGGGGTTATTGTGAGAAGTAAAGCACACAGGGTTGTTGGATGATTAAGTGAGCTAATACTATAAAGTACCTATAACAGCACTTAGAACATAGTAATTCTCATGTAAACTTTATCCAATGTTCTTTGGTGCTATCTCATCTGATCTCTTTATTTGACATTGCTCTCAATAACCTTTTAACTGAACCTCTCCTCCCTTGGTTGCCATGACCCATTTTTTTCATTTTCCTAATTTTCTGGCTACTCTATCTTATTCTTTATCCTTGTCTCCAGGCTTCCTGTTTTGCTTCTCTCTATATGTAAAACTAAAATAAAATCATCCTTCTAAAGATTTTAAGATTGGGGATAATTGAGCTACTCCGTGAATGGATTCCCATTTCTTACAAGATAAAGTCCATTAACTGAAATCACATTAAAACATCTCTGACCTATTTCCCATCTTCCATTCCAGTCCCATCTTCAACTCCTTGCTTCCATTCCTTCAAGCCTCACCTCATGCCCCATGTTCTACAGAGTCATTTCTGACCCTTTCTCAAACAAGTGCTCCTTCTCTCTGCTCCCACACTACCTTATGTAACTTCTACCTCTATCACACCACTTGCTCTCTCCATAGTAGGCTGTGAACCGTTAGAGGAATGGGACTGAGTCTTTCCTGCCTTTAAATTCCTAACACTCAGCATCGTGTCAGGTGAATTGGAAGTGCTCAATAAACACGTGTTGAGTGAATGAGACAATGAATAAAATGAGCTCTTTGCTTAGGTCAATGTATCTTTAAAGAAAAAGCTTAAGAGTTCAACTCATAGTACTTATAGTGATACCATTATAAGTACAATGATGGCAAGCACAGGCTCTGGTATGAATGTTCATATTTCAGCTTCACTAGTTACTAAATGTGTGATCTTGGGCAAGGTACTCAATCTCTTCCTGCACCAGTTTTCTCCTAAGATCAAAATAATAATAAACATCTCATAGAATTTTTTTTTGAATTTTATTTTATTTATTTTTTTATATATCAGGTTATTAGTTATCCATTTTATACATATTAGTGTATATATGTCAATCCCAATCTCCCAATTCATCACTCATAGAATTTTTGTTACAAGTTAAAGGGATAATACGTGTAAAATGATGAGAACAATGTCTGGAACATATCACATACTCTAAAGTTATTAAAAATTATTTCAAATATTAAGAAGGCTCTGGATAGAATATTTGGGCCTTACTTGGAAGTTTTCATTAAAAACAAACGTGAAACTAAGCTGCAACTCCTCTGGGGAAGAATTCCAGAATTAGGAACATGATTAGTTAATCTTGAATAAACGACTGTTATGACCCTGATGATGCTCTCACCACTCCCTAAACTCAGTATTTTTCTCCCAATCCAAGTTCTTGGTCTCATTACCCAGCCTTTTGTCCTCTATATTCCTAGTACTAATCCTTCCCCTTTGATGTCTGAAGGATTTTAGGAAACTTTTTTTTCATTGAACAACTGAGCAAGGGGAGATGTAGATATAGGTATATTTACTTCTCTCTGAAGGAAATCTCATTTCTGCTCCAACCCAAACATAGGTGATTACTTAAGTTGATTCCAGCCCGGGAAGGACTGGGAAACCTCCTACAATCAGAGCAGTCCTATCCTCCTCTGCAGTTTTCTCTACCCACACAAAGCCAACATTATCCCCCCTTTAAAGCATTTCATTCATCTCTCTGGCCACATCTTGGGTGACGGAGCGCTTCCAGCATGTTTTGGGATCCTCCATGTCTTCCAGATCCTTCGGGGTGTTTTCCACAGGGTCGGTGGCATCCATCTTTTCTGAGGCTACTCCTGCCTCGAGTCCTCTTTTAACAGCCTTCAGGAAAGAGAACATAAGTCGGAAACTGTAATATAAACAGGGTTGCTTCTTAGACAAGGTGGCAGTGGGGTCCTCTCGTCACCCCCAGACGTCCGTAGCATCAGAAAGGATCCCTAAATAAAGTCCTCGACCGCTCCGCCCCGAAACACCAAGGGCCCCGGAGCGCAGGCGCCCCAGAGCCCCGCCCCCTGTCCAGAGGCTCGGCCCCTATTGGCCCAGAGGCCGGGGGTGGAGCGCCCTAGTGGCTGAACAGGGGGTGATCATGTGATTCGCGGGGGCGGGGCTGCGCCGGCCGCTTCCCAGCTAGGCTGAAAGGGCTCGGGTAGCCGGCCTTGTCGGCCCTTAAAGCGCCCCCTGGATGGCCTGGCCCCAACTGCCCTCGCCGAGCAACGCAAAGGGGGCTGCTTCTGGCTCTCGTCGGCCTCCCAGGTTGGCTTTCCTTCTTTTCCCGAAGGTGGGCCCTTAGGTTTACCGCCCGGAGCCTGCGGCCGCCGGGAAACCCAAACCCGAATGTCCGGAGAGTAACCGGAAGTGCCGTCCCAGGCGGAGGGGCGGCGCCGGCTGCTGCCGTGGTAAGCGCGGCCCGCGGGGCCTGGGAGGGGCATGGCCTGCGGGGCCCAGGGATCGGGGGAGGGGTTCTGCGGGACCGGAGACCCCATCGGCCTCCGCCTGGTAGGAGCAGCCTCTGGTCCTCGCAACAGAGCAGGGTTTGGGAGCCCCCCCTGACGGCGACTGAAAGGAGGTCAATGAAAAGTTGAAGGAAGAGAAGCTTAGTACTATCGTTCCTGGAGATAATAGTAAACACTGCCAGGCACTTTTCTAAGTGATCTAAGTGTATCTTTCACTTTGGGGGGAAAAAACAAAACAAGGACGTTGAATGTTCTCCACCCACCGCCCACCCCTATCTTTAAGGCAGAGATTGGTCATGTTGCATCGAATCTGTATGCAGAAAAATCTGGTTTGTTTAATCATTCCATAACCATTTTTGGAAACAGGCATTATATATAGCTTTGTATCATATGCACTTATCAACTGCATCTTGAGGTTTATAGTGGTAGAAGAATGGGTCATTGATCTCAGAAGTTGAGGTAAAAGTTGAAACAAGTAGAACAGGACTCAGGGCTTTATTATGAAGTTAAGGTTAGTCATTACCCAGAGGGATTCTCGATGTTTTGTCTAGAGCTGTTGGGAAGGAACTGATGGCTACCAGTGGCAGGTGCTTCTCGCAGGAGAAAACAGAATGTAAGGAAAGGTGGGAAGAGGTAAGTTACGGTTGAAAGATACTGACCAGACTGGGGAGTAAATGGAACCAATTTTTCGATGTCCAAGCCTCAGAAAAGTTATAAATTTCACAAAAATTATAAATTTCTACATTATTGATTTTTTTTTCCTCTAGGAGAGGGAAGAATTGAGTGTTGTGAATAGTTATGGACTAGAGACCTTTTGGAGCCAAAAGGAAGATAGTCTTGAGTCTTTGTTGTTATGGTAAGTAACATACCAGGCTGTATGTTTCTTTATAAACGGTGGAGTTTTGAGGCCGGAGGAGAGGGAAACTGGGGGAGACAAGGAGGAATGGGAGAAGATACATGGAAAGAAGATACATGACCCTTTCTTAGCTCCTGAGATAGCAGAGTGCTAAAACCGAGTCCTGTCCTACCAATTTAAGTGTATTTTCTACTCCTTTTCAACAGGTTTATTCACAATAGGCTTTTAGTAATTCCTTTGTGATTGATTTGCAGCCCCCAAAAGGCAGTATGCCCAATGCTTAAGCAGGCCCTGGAGTCAGAAGATGGAGATTTAGATACTGGCTCTGCTATTTACTAGCTGTGAGTTCTTATGTAGTTATTTAACTGCCCTGAGCATCAGGTTTTCTATCTGTAAGGCGAAAACATTGGTATTCATACCTATTTTACAATCTTGGGAAGATTAAATGAGATAATCCATGTAATCAATGAAAAATAAATGAGGTAATCCCTAGCCTGGGACCTGATACAGTAATCATTATCTAGTTTTTTAGATAACACTTTATCAACTTTATCTGCTTGTCACGTACATCCTTTAACTGTAAGGATAGCCTTGGGCTTTGAAGTTCTGTACTCAACCTGTCTGCCTATTCTGTGCACTCTGATCCTAGCCATGGAAGAGAGAACCAGTCTTTTCCTAGGAAGAGGTAAGAGAAACCTCTTAGCGAAGGGTACCCTGAAGCTAAGACTTGAAGTATATATTTGGATTTGCCAGATGGACCAACCAGGGCTACTAGCCTAGCCTGTTACATTGCTACTGAGGCTTAGAGGATGATGATGGCTCTTTTTTGGTTCTGATATTCATTCATATTTTTCATTCATTCAACAAATGTATTCTAGACACTAGGACTATTGCAGTGAACAAAAGACTAAGTCCTAACCCTAATGGAAGTTATATTCTAGTAGGAGAGAGATAAGTTAACAAATATAAGATACATACCACAAAGTTGGATGATGATAAGTGCTATGAAGAGAAATATTGTAAAACAGGCTAAGGGGACGTAGCTATTTTAGATGAAGTAGTCAGGGTGTGCCTCTTTTTGAGGAAATAATTTTCAGTCAGAGACTTGATCAAATAAAGGAGCAAGCTACTTGGGGGGAGAGCATTCTAGGCAGAAGGAGCAAGTGTAAAGATTCTGATGTGTTGTGTGAGGCTGAAGGTAGGGGGAGGTATCATATTATGCAGCGCAGTGAAAACTTTAGGTTTTATTCTTAGAGTGGTAGGAAGCAGTTATAGTATTTTGAACTAGGGAAGTGTCATGGATTACTTTAAATTTTGACAGCCAGACTGTATTTTATTTTCTAGGTGCTGACCTCTAAAAGACTTCCTTATTTTTAATTTTTTCCTTATTTTTAATTTTTTCCTTATTTTTAATTTTTTTCCTTGGTGCCCTACAATTGATTGACTATTTAGGGCAAATATGATACCCTGGGCTGATAAAATTAGGGAATATTGTAATTCATTTACCAGGCTATGACCATGCTCAGAATCGTTTATTTCCACTCTACTCTCCTTTTGACCTTAACAGTCATACACATTTTAAAAGACAAAACTCCCATACAGCCAGCATCTTAGAGTAGCTATTTGTCTGTACGGATGCATATCTTTACTTAGTTGTGATTCTAAAGTCTTCCTTTTTCTCCTAGCATTCTCCATAAATGTTTTTCTGGTTTTTGCTTAATCTTCATATTAATCATTAACTGATTATTATTTATTATTTAGTTAACTATTTTAAATGGATTTTGAACAAGGCTTTGCATAAGAGACAGGCACAGAGGATGAGCTCAAGAAATGTTAGTGTTTTTGTGACTGTGAAGATGGAATTAAGAAAATAATAGAACCTACCATTTATTGAGCATCTGTTGAGACCCAGGCATTGAGCCACGTCCTTTATTGACAGTGTCTCAGTTCCCATGGCAACTCCTTAAGATATGTAATGGTATCTTAGTTATTTTATTGAAATTGAAGTTTGAAGCTGAAGGAGGTAACTTACCCAAGTTCTCATAGCTACAAAAGAGCACAGTGGGAATTTGAGCCAAAATCTGATTCCAGAGTTTGAACATTCAGCTTTAACTATCACAATATACTAACTCTCAGCTCCCATGTTCTTTTTTTTTTTTTTAAATTTATATATATATATATATATATATATATATATATATATATACTTATCTTTTTTTTAAATTTATTTATTTTTGGCTACATTGGGTCTTCCGTGCTGCACGCTGGCCCTCTCCAGCTGCAGCGAGTGGGGTCTACTCTTCCTTGTGGTGCGCAGGCTTCTCATTGCGGTGGCTTCTCCTGTTGCGGAGCACAGGCTCTAGGCGTGCAGGCTTCAGTGGTTGTGGCAGTGGGCTCAGTAGTTGTGGCTGTGGGCTCTAGAGTACAGGCTCAGTAGTTGTGGCACACAGGCTTAGCTGCTCCACGGCATATGGGATCCTCCCGGACCAGGGCTCGAACCCGTGTCCCATGCATTGGCAGACGGACTCTTAACCACTGCGCCACCAGGGAAGCCCTCAGCTCCCATGTTCTTAAAAACAAAATAAGATACGTTTAAATTTTGAAGTAATTTCAGATTTACAAAAAAGTTGTAAAATAATATAAAGAATACCCATACACCCTTCACCCACAGTCCCTAAATGTTTACATTTTACTATGTTTGTTTTATGAGTCTGTCTATACTAATTTCTCTATACATACATGTACCTATATGTACATTTTTTCTGAACCTTTTGAGAGTAAGTTATAGACATAATATCTCATCTCAAACTACGAGAGAATTAGGCCCTAAAGTCCTAAGACATGCTAAGCCCTGAAGTAATAGGTATGCAATGAATTAACTTCTCTCCCATGTGTGTTCAGTGATACTAGCTACATGCCATCCTTGGGAGAATTGAAAAAATAGTTACTCAAGTCATTTTCTGTAGGGCTTCGTTCTTTGCCAGAACTCTAGTTGAGAAAGCGTGTCCTAAATACTCAATTGTTTATTCCCTGAAGACAAGGCTATTCTCTTATATTATCATTACAGTTATCACCGTCAAAAAATTAACATTCATATAATACTATTATCTGATCGCCAGACATTATTGGAGTTTAGCCAATTGTTCCACTAACGTCCTTTGTAGGAAAAGAAAAATAAGTTTTTTTTGTTGTCCAGGAGCCATTCCACCATCACCCATTTCATTTAATTGTCATGTCTTTATTGTGGAACATATCCTCAGACTTTGTCTTTAGACTTTTTTTTTTTTTTAAGTTTAGGCCATTTATTTGGCAGAATTTTCCTCAGTTTGGGTTTGTCTGATGTTTCCTCATGATTAAATTCAGGTTATACATTTTTGGCAAGATAGCACAGAAGTGATGTTCTGTTCTTCTCTTTGCATCATATTAGGAGGCAACTATACATCTTGTCACTGGTGATGTTAACTCTGATCATTTGGTTAAGGTGGTGTCTTCCAGGTTTCTATACTGTGAAGTTACTTTTTTTGTCTTTGTAATGATTAAATATCTAGTGGGGAGATATATTCAGATTGTGTAAATAATCCTGATTCTCATAAAACTTTCATCCACTATATTTTTGCCTGAAACAGTTGTTACTCTTCATTGGACATGTGATGTCTTTAATTCCATCATTTATTCTACATTTAATTGTTGGATTTTTTAATATAAGAAAAAACTTTCCCTTTTCGCTCACTATTTATTCACTTTTTGGTGGGGGGATAAATAAAACCAAATGTTTATTTACACCAAAGAATTCCAACACTGGATCTTTCACATATGAAGGACAAAGTATTATATATATACAGACAGCAAGGGGTGGCAGGGCTGTAACAAGAGAGTTTAGTTTTCCCACAATTACAGGTCTACCATTTCAGTTTTACTGGAGATAGTGGCTCTGCTCCTACCTCTCAGGTACATTTACAAGACTGAGGGGCAGGTCTTCTCAGTGGATGGCATGTGAGGGAAGGGGAAGGTAGGAGGAAAAGAAGGTAGAAAGCTTAAAATAAAATGCAGTAGCCACATCTCTCATTAGCTCTTCAAGAGTTGCTAGCATGAAACCAACATAGACAATGTTTTTTTCTTTTGTAAAAAGCAGTAATTATACCCAGTAACTAACTGAATTCAAAAGGGCCAAGTCAAAGAAAACTGAAAAAGATTTTGCCTTCCCCCTCCTACCAGCTATAGAGCATGTTGGGAGATGAAAGGGGAGAGGACCAAGGTAAGGAGCCTGGGAGGGATGGTATTAAAGTTTTAAACTGAACTGAAACTAAATTACAAGTGAGTTGCATTTAGGTTAGGTCAATAAGACATGATTCATACTGAACAGTCGTTTTCAGGACCTGTCTGCACTTTGGGTAGATTTTCAGCATCTCACTGTAACTAAGACATATTTCCACTAGATTCACCAGTATAACCCCACTGAAGCACTTTCGGAGTAAAGTGATATAAGTGACTAGCAGTACACTGCTCTTATAGGTTGGGTCCTTCCTTCCTCCTTCCTTCCCACCTCCCTTCAAGAAGCTACATTTTTGTAATCTCTGGAGGAGAGCATGAAATACAAACCTCAAGGTGTGGGATGGTAGGGGAGCAATGGTGGGCATGGGAAGAAATCTCCACCCAAACGCAACAGCCGGAATTGAGGCTGGTTTATCTTTGTTCTTTAGTGATGAGGAACTGAATTTGGAAGGGGAGAAAAAAAATTTGTCCGTGAAATATTCCACCTGCAGATAATTTTTCAGGGACTCCCCTGAGTTATGAAAAGTTGAGTTAAAAAAAAAGAAAGAAAAAAAATCAGCCTATTATAATTTTTTTTTTATAACTGAACTACTATAAATCCACAAGCAACGGTTCAGACACGGTGCTTCTGAAGTATTTCACTCCTTCCCGCCAGGCGCAAACTGCATCAAGGGAGTGAGTGGACGCCCCAGCCTCTGCTCAGGCATCAGGAGACAGAAGGGGCCATTACTGCTGAGCGCCAGCGGCAGCTGGAACAGGCACCCCGAGGGGGTTGGCAGCAGCAATCACTGGTGTAGCCTGCCCGAGGTCCAAGGGGTGAAGGAGTTGGCACTGAAGAAATCCCTGACATCATATTGGCGCTGCTGACAGGCATACTGCCCCCTGGCATGCTAGATGAGCCCATTCGAGCCTGGTCCTTCACAACAGTGTAGAAATAGGGGTGCTCCATGGCCTCTCTTACGGTGAGCCATGACTGGTGGTCGTACCGCAGCAGCTTGTCCAGGAAATCCAAGGCCTCAGGGCTGACCAGGTGCTGGTTTTCACTGTGGACAAAGCGTTGCCATCGCTTACAGGAATGTCTGCCCAAGATATCGTTAAAACGTGGATCTAATTCAATGTTGTATTTGTCAATATAGTCATGTAAATCTTCTGTCCCCAGAACCTTGGCTGTCCTCACCAACTGATCATAATTGTCATGTCCATGGAAAAATGGCTCCTTTCGGAAGATCACACTTGCCAGCATACAACCCAAGCTCCACATACCCAAACTATAATCATACATCTGATAGTCTGCAAGTAGCTCAGGACCGTTGAAATATCGGGAAGCAACTCGGACGTTATGTTCTTGGCCAGGATGGTAAAACTCAGCCAAACCCCAGTCTATTAGCCGTAGCTTTCTGTGCTCATGATCAATCATGACATTATAGGGCTTTACATCTCTGTGCATAATCCCCATCCTGTGACAATAATCCAGGGCCTTCAGAATCATACATGTAAAATCGAATATCATAGTCTGTTAACGTCTGGTACAATTGCTTGAAGTCTGTGTTGTTTACGTGTTCAAAAACCAAGGCGGGAGTTCGTGACACAGGGTCTTTTACAATGTCTGCCAGTGTGATGATGTTGGGACCGCCTCGCAAATTCTCCAAAATCTATTTCATGCTTGATTTTCTTCTTCTTTACTGGCTTGAGAATTTTAACAGCAACTTTTTCATTATTTGTGATGTTGATGGCTTCAAATACTTCCCTGTATTTACCCCGGCCTAATTTTCTAACCAGCTGGTAGTCATCTTGATTTCTGCATTCCCCCACATGTGACTTGTAATCCCAGTACTCTTGGGGTCTGTGCGTATTAACATCTGTGTAAACTCTGGCCCTGCTTGGCACGGGTCCCGACATGTCAGACAGGTTGGCGGACAAAGCTGGACTTGACGTTTGGAGAGATGGCCGTCACTGTGTTGAGAGGCAGCTGGGGGTAAGACCTTGTTTCAGAACTGTTTTCTTCAGACTGTGGTGGAAGCTGCAGTGGCAGCGGCCGCTCTCCCCTCTCTTCACACAGACAATATGGCGGCGGCAGACTATTTATTCACTTTTTAAATGAGTATGGATTCATGGATTCGTATTGTGTTACTAAGTTATCACTATCATTATTTATTCTGATGTTGTTTGTTCCAGATTTGTATAGTGACAGCCCCTTCAGCCTGGCTCCTGGGTCCTCTTGGCATATTGTCACCACTTTTTGAGCACTTCCTTATTTTCTGACACAACAAGATGTTCCAGGTTCATCTTGTACTTTCTAAACCCTGGAATTAGCCATTTCTCCAGTGAGCCTTGATTCCTTTCAGTGGGAAATGGTGTTTAGAAACCATGCTCTAAGTGCTTGATGTGCTCATTACTACTGGGATTTCATCGTTTCTGTGACCTCTCAGCTAGACATTAGTAGAAAAAAAGTACACACTTTCACACATACACACATTTCTATTTTTTCTGTATATACTTAAAAACCTTGACCTCATACTGATACTTCTAATTCCAGTTAAACACTACAGATGCAGAGTTCATTCTAGCCTTTCCCTTTTCTGTGTTTGTAACCCCCTTCGCTGACAGTGAAGCATCTGGGTGCCGTTATATTTATTTATTTGTTTATTCCTAGGCTATACATTAAGTAGTGAACCTTTTCCACTCTGGGGGAAAACTCCTACTAATTAGAGTTCAGTAATTGTTTATAGTCCTTTTTATCTTTAGTTTGAGTTTATATAATCCTAATACTGTATTATAAAGTTACTTGAGTTATTTTTCCCCCTCCTGGGTGGTTTTGTTATTAATTTGAAATACAGACTTGTTTGTTTTTATTTGTATTCCATTTTAATTTTTTTCTCCCCCAGCTTTTCTATTTATTTATGTATTTATGTATTTGTTGAATATGTGAAATGTAACAGTTTAAAAAGTAAAAATGTGTGTTTTACAAAAATGTATATACTAACAGAAGTATGACTTTCTTTCCATCCACCCTTTGGTACCAATTTCATTTTCCTGTCCTTTTGATCCCATTTACACCTACCTTGTGATGATAACCAAACTCATTAGTTTCTTCTTTTCTGAGTTTCTTTTTGGCCAAATGAATAGATACATGTGTAGTTTCTCATTTCTACTTCATTCTTACACAAAATGTAGCATACTTTTTTACACCGTTGCTTTCTAAAATTTACGGTTTATCCTAGAAATTGCTCCACATCAATTCATAAAGGTTATCTTCATCCTGCTTTACAGCTACATAGTACCTCATTATATGTGAACATACCTCCTCTGTGCCAGGCACTGTCCCAGGTGCTAGGGAAACAGCAGGAAATGAAATGAACTAAAATCCTTGTCCTTTAGGGGCTTACATTCTATGGAGAAAAATAAAACAGGAAAGGAGAGAAGGAGTGTTGTATGTGTGGGTCAGCTGGGGTAGAGGTGTGTCATAATTTAAAATAGGATGGTCAGTCAGGCCTTACTGAGACTATGACAGTTTACCAAAGATTTGAGTGAGGTGAGAGAGGGAGCCTTGAAGATCTAAAGGAAGAGCACTTTAGCAGGGAGAGACTACAAGCACAAAGACCTTGAAATGGGAATGGACCTGGCTTGTTTGAACAACAGCAAAGAGGCCAAGGTGACTAGCGTGCAGTACACACGAGAAGAGCAGGAAAGTGTGTCGGAGTGGTAACTAGGAGTCAGATTTCCTAGGGATTGGTAGGTTCTAATAGGAGCAGTTTTGGTGGAGTGGTGAGGGTATTTGATTGGAGTATGTTCCAGAAACCTTGGAAAATAAGAATTAAAGACAATAAACAGATTGATTTCTTTTGAGGAATTTTGCTGTAAAGAAAAACAGAAGTGAGACAATAGATCGAGCGTGAGGTGGTTGAGAGAAGTTTCTTGTTAGTGCTTTTGTTTTAGGAGAGAGGTAACAGCTAGTTTGCTGATTAGTGTGATCCAATAGGAAAGAACAAATTGATATTGCAGGAGAGAGAGGATAGATTGCAGGAGTGATGTCTTTGTGGCAAAAAGGGGTGGAATCCAGTACACCAATGGACAGGTTGTCCTTAGGTTGAGCAGGGGCAGTTTGTTATCCGTGGTAACAGAAGGAAAGATGGAGAGTGCATGACCACACTTGGAAGAGGTTGGTTGATGTGATGGGAGCATGTGGAAGTGTTTTTTTTATGTTTTTGGTTTTTGGCTTCCTTAGATTTTCTCAGTAAAATAGGAAGCGAAGTCATCCTATTTTTTTTTATCAGCAGTAAGTTGGGATTTTTCTTTTTGAGCAAGGTTTGTGCTCATACGACCATATCAAAGCAGGATCTTAGGCCCCTTTATCATAATAATAGTTATTATAATAGCTAACACAGAGTGCTTACCATGAGATAGATCGTGATTAATTTATTATTCACCTCAATGATGTGAGATAATTTCCATCATTAATCCATTTTATAGATGAGGAAACTACATACAGAGTGATTAAGTAACTTACCTGACATCACACAGCTAGGATGATAGTCATAGAAACTTACTTTCTCTCTCTTTGCACTGGGAATTCTAATGATCATTAACCATTTTCTTCCAAACCTTACTACAGAAAGGACTGCACAGATACTCATAGCCCCTTTTGGACTGTTTTCTTCATGAGCAGGCATACTAATTATTAGGCGTCTTGATTATTCAGTTGAACCAAGGGAAGAGGAGGAATCTTGGTTTTGAGATCACCTGAGTTCATTAAAGAAACAATTCTTCCTGGTACTTGCCCTGTATGTGTTGCTGATTGGTTTTATACTAGCAAAGAGGAAAACTAACTGCTTTCAACCCCTGTAAAACCTAGAGCACTTGTGGACTTTGATGCAGAAATTCTGTCTTTTCTGCAGCAATTTTAATTTTGAGCATTTTTTTCTTAGTTAAAGGAATATAAATAATACTTCTTCTTTGTCTCACAGGGTTGGAAATACCAAGTAAAGAATTAGTATATATGATGCTGGAAACTTGCAGAGAGGAGCTGCTCATGACTGAAAGGCCTAAAACAGATGTATCTTTCAAGTTCTCATCGAGAAAATGACTGTGAAGAAAATGATGGGTCAGGAAGACCAGTGGAAAACTCCCTAGGAGAGAGCCATAGAAAATGTACACTTCAGAAGAGAGGTATAATCAGAGAACTCAAAAAAGGAAAATATATCATGTATGCCCTCAGAAGGGTAAAAAGATTTTTATTCATGTGCATGAGATTGCTCAAATAGATGATCAGATATACCAGTGCCTTGAACGTGAGCAAAACTTCTGTGAAAACTTAGCTCTTATTATGTGTGAGAGAACCCATACTGGGGAGAAACCTTATAGATGTGATATGTGTGAGAAAACCTTCATCCAAAGCTCAGATCTTATTTCACACCAGAGGATCCACAATTATGAGAAACCTTATAAATGTAGCAAATGTGAGAAGAGCTTTTGGCACCACTTAGCCCTTTCAGGACACCAGAGAACACATGCAGGTAAAAAATTCTATACATGTGATATTTGTGGCAAGAATTTTGGTCAGAGCTCTGATCTGCTTGTCCACCAGCGAAGCCATACAGGCGAGAAACCGTATCTATGTAGTGAGTGTGACAAATGCTTCAGCCGAAGTACAAACCTCATAAGACACCGAAGAACTCACACAGGTGAGAAACCATTTAAGTGTCTGGAGTGTGAAAAAGCTTTTAGTGGGAAATCAGATCTTATTAGCCACCAGAGAACTCATACTGGTGAAAGGCCCTACAAATGTAATAAGTGTGAGAAAAGTTACCGACACCGTTCAGCCTTCATTGTTCATAAAAGAGTTCATACTGGGGAGAAGCCCTATAAGTGTGGTGCCTGTGAGAAATGCTTTGGCCAGAAATCAGACCTTATTGTACACCAGAGAGTCCACACAGGTGAGAAGCCGTATAAATGCTTAGAATGTATGCGAAGTTTTACTCGGAGCGCCAACCTAATCAGGCACCAGGCAACTCACACTCACACTTTTAAATGCCTGGAATATGAGAAAAGTTTCAGCTGTAGTTCAGACCTTATTGTGCATCAAAGAATTCACTTGGAAGAGAAACCACATCAGTGGTCTGCACGTGAGAGTGGCTTCCTCCTGGGCATGGACTTTGTTGCCCAACAGAAAATGAGAACTCAGACAGAGGAGCTGCATTATAAATATGGTGTCTGTGATAAAAGCTTTCACCAGAGCTCAGCCCTTCTTCAACATCAGACAGTCCACATCGGTGAAAAACCGTATATCTGTGATGTGGGTGAAAAAGGTCTTGAGCTCAGCCCTCCCCATGCATCAGAAGCCTCACAAATGTCTTGACCAGACAAGAAGTTATAATGCCATAAAAAATGTATTTACAATGTAAGAGAACTCCTTAAGATGAACTCTAAGCAAATCTCAGACTTTCCTCAGAGCTCAGATTTCACTGGGGACCAGAGAATCTGCAGTTGTAGGAAGTTGAGAAATGGTTTGCCCAGAGAGCTGTCCTTACAGAACCTTATCAACCACTCCAATGAGAAACCTTACAAATGCTCTGAGTTTGGGAAAACCTTTAGTCCAAGCTTGTATCTGATCACCCACAAGAGGATTCATACAGGTGGGAAACCTTACAAATTTGGTGAATGTGAGAAAGCTTTCTAGCAATGGTCACCTCTTCTCATTCCAAGAGAATTCACATTGGTGGACAGCATTTTTAATACCCTGTGTCAACAGTGCTTCAGAGAGTGTGCACATTTCATTGGACGTCAGAACACCCCACTGGGGAGAGACCCCCACAAGTGTGAAGAAAGCTTCTAACAGAACTGTGACTTTCTTACCTATCAGAGAAGCCATACAGGTGAAAATTTCTATATTTATCTTGAAGGTGGCAAAAGCATTAGGTGGAGAGCCTTCTTGGGTTTGCACCCCCCCAAAAAAAAAAAAAAAAAAATCTGAGGAAAGACCTTATGAATTCTCTGAATGAGAAAAGCTTCTGTCAGTGATTGGTTTTTGTGGTATACTGGGGAACTCACATAAGTGAAAAACCCTATAAATAACCTTGAGTCTAAAAAAAAGCCTTGCAGGAAATCCCTACCTTATTGCGCCCCAAAGAACCTACTCTGCAGATAATTTTGTTCTAGTAAGAGATCTAACTGTGGACTCTGTACATTTAATAGGTATGAGAAGAACTGTTCTCATAGTTAGTTGACCCATATAGTAGAGATGACTTTTAATGAGTCAATATGTAAACTGTTTTTTTTTAGATACCCAGAAACTTTTTCTGGGAGGAGCTAGGGCAGGTCAGAGTAGGCCTGATGGGAAACTCAGGTAAAGATGCTTTTCTTTTATCTGAACCACTTAATGATTGCTTTACTTACAGTTTTTAAAATTTGGAACTCCAATAAAGAAAAGGACTGTAACCTTGAGATAGAAGGTGTGGCATGTGTTACTGTTGGGGGAAAGAAGTACATTTACTTTGCCTCTGTCGATTTTGTAAGTCTTGGCTGGAATGGGGGCTAGTGTGTTGATAGCAGCATGGGAACCTTTTGCTGGTTGTGAAAAGAACTAAGCGGCTAGGGAGTAGTTATCGTAGATCAAAACTCTTCCCAAGGCTTCCCCTTTGGAGGGCCAACCTCATAACGAGATAGAATACTCAGCTTTTTACTTGTGAGTTGAGGCATACCCTCACAAGTTTCCTTTCCCTAAAATCTTTCAGATTATTACTGGTATTTGCAGTTTCAGCTTTAGAGATTCATTTCTTCTCAACTCAGAGATGCATGTTCCAGGATAATAGTTATGATTTTTGCTAGTACCCATACTTTTGTGACTTCATTTATCATGTTTCTTTCAATGGTAAGATATCCTCATCAGCTCCTTGCAAAATAATTAAGAGAAAGCTGAAAGAAAGGTTTAAGCCTGAGTAGGCTTTAAACTTTACAGAGTAAAACACATAATGATGCATTATTAATGGAGAAGCTAGACTTTGATTTTGAGAATCGTGACTCAAAAGCTGGTGTTTTGTTTTTTTTTCCACTCCATTATCCTGCTGTTTATAGCAAATCAAGCCGCATAATGACATGCCTTTCATTTACTTCGGTTCTGCCAAGGAAAGAGAATACTTTTTATTCCCAGGGAAAAGACTGCAATCACCACAATATAAGGTATATATTTCCCTTGTAATGTAGGATTCTGAATGCTAGAAGGGAAAAGTAGTTGGCAGATTCATCAGAGGTGTAAGGATAAGCACTTATCTCCAACTTAACAGGATAATTATGATTACCTTTAATATTCTCCAGAAATACTCTAATTAATCTAGGGATCTGTAAGTGGACACTGCTGAGGTTTTTTTCTTCCCTCAGATTAAAAGACATTTAATATAAATACTTAAAACTTCTACAGTATTTGGGACTGTAGGCTTGGTGAATAAGTATTTTGAGTCCTCTGGTTTATCTTAGCAAATCCTGAACTCCAGAGAGCGTTGGTGTTCGGACTCATGGCGGTGGCCAACTATTGCACTGCCACCTTGTGTATGGCTCTAAGCTTTGATCCTGATGACTGGTTGATGACCTTGATAATCTTAGGGTCAGAGGATATAGCTCATAGTGATAATAAGGAATCTGATTCTAGGGTGTTTTTTTCTTTCTTCTTTTAGAAAACAGGTCCTAGAAGTTTATTTGATCTGATGTATTTTAGTAATTTTCATAAATAGCTCTTATACCATAAAAAGTTGCTCGGTGTGATAAAACACACAAGATGTATTTGTTTCTCTTTGGTGAAAATCATGCCTATCACTAGTATATGTTTGACAATTGTAATTCTTAAAATAGTATTGGGTGTATGGCTTGGTGGTGATGAAAATTAGTCCTTATGGCTACTTGTTAGTCATTAGAGAGAACTTGGAGAAGGGAACAGAGTTTGTATCTTTGGCAGGGCAATGACTTGCCCCTTCTTTCAACTAATCTTCCTGGTAATTGTCTCTAGTCTTTAAGTAAATTAAGAATGGACCATCCCTCAGACAGAGAACTTTGGGGGTATGAAACAGGTCTGAGGGCTTTTAACCATGGGGGGAAAAAGGTGTTGGTATTACTCATATAGAATAACCTGAGGTTGGAAAGGACCACTTGGGAGCCTGTAACCAAAACTAGAAGGTAACTTCTGGGATGGATGGAGGTTCTCTTGAAACAGTGCCAACCTAAATCTACCTCAGGTAAGTAGTCAGAGTGACTTTTTCAAGATTTCAGACCAAACAAGACACTTGTATTCAGTCAATGTATTCCTATGCTTTAATGTTTTTGTTTTCCCTTAATTCTTAAATAAAAGCATTGTTCTGAAAACTCCATTTTTGCCTCCACTGTACTAAGAAAAAGCATTTCCCCTACACTTGCGTTAGAATAAAGCAGATGTTCAGGAGTCCTTTCACAGTGTATACATATATCAAACTGTCATAGTGTACACTTTAAATACCTTACAATTTTATTTGTCAGGTATATCTCAGCAAAGCTGGGGGGAAAAGGAATAAAGTGGATATTCATGTGACCCTTTGGCCTGGTGGTGATGATAGCCATTGGACCATCTCTAGAATTCCAAGATTTTTTTTTTTTTTTAAGAATTCCAGGAATTTTTGATGCTAAGGCAAATAATGAATGGAAACCTGGAAGGAATTATTGTCTTTGCTGTAGGCATTGGATCCTTTTGGAGCCTCCCCATTGCATTACATACAGAGTACAGGGAGGAGTAATAGCTTAAACTGACTGTATTTGGGACTAAAATTCAGAAACAACAAAACTGTCTGTCTACACCCTCAAAGGACAATTTTGAATTTTCAATTCCCAGTGGAATTCATGTATGACTCCAGTTCTACCTCTTATCACCTCATCTTATCATTTGTTGGAGTGAGGCAAAGGAGATGGTGTAAAAATGGTGGCACTGATTTACCTCCCATTATGAAGTTTGCCCCAGTTTACATCTATTTGCTCTGCCACAGAATAGGTCCCAGCGTTTTAAGTGGCTCTCATTGTGGGAAAAGAAAAGGTAAGACAATTTGGATGGATGAAAAGGGGAAGGGAAAATGGTACAATTTCAAGTTTTGTTTTTTCTTTTGACGTAAAGTGGTGTGGCTAAAACAAGGCCTGTGGCCTTCATGCTTATCCCCCCGCTTAAAGTGATGCTACATCCCAACGTTTAGCTGGGCTGTGGCGAGAAATATTTCTGGGAAAAACACTAGTCATATCCCTTACAAGTAATTAGAAGAGAAATGGTGCCACACTCGGGTAGAAGAAGGGAAAGCTGCCTCCCAGTATACGTGTATGCCACAAGAGTTTCTTGAAAGAGTTCTTCACATTGCTTCCTGACGGGCTGGGGAGGACTTGTATGTGACTGAAGCTTTCTTGTTTCATGCGCAAAATATTAGCTTGTGTCATTACCCAAGCAGAGATTTGGACTTTAAAGTGAGGGAGGCTGAAGGCAGTTAACCCTTGCAGAGAGAATCCTTTTTCCATCTGGCACAGGACACTTTAAAAATAGAGGTATAGGAATCCAACTCTCAGTAGTAACTGATAACATCAAATAATTGGTAATTAGTGAAGAAAGGAGAAGACTCTTGGAGTAACTCCTGTTGTTTATCTTTTATACCCACTTTCAAATTCTCTGCAACCCTCTTGTATCCAGGAATCTTGGTCTTAATTGCCTGGCTCAGAAATTTGCATTAATGTATCTGAAAATGAGAAGTCTTTTATATGGAATTCTAAGTGAACCTCCTCACTATTGAATCCAGCACCTTGTCTAGATGAGGAGCCTCAGTCTTGCAGGTGGAGGAAGTTGGAGCTGTTTTGGGAGACATGAGGGCAATTGGTTCGGTGGCAGTAGGGCCATATCATGATTTACCAACAGGCAGTTTAAACCACATCAGTTGTTTCTGACTGAGCAGGGGACTGATAAGGGAGTTGTTTGGAAGAGTCACAGTTGTTTGGAACAGGGCTGCAGTGACCTGTCTTCTCTCCTCTGTCAATGTCATAAGCCCACACTCTCAGCCCTCATTCTCCAGCCCTATTCAGCCACCACCACCCCACCACCCCTGCATAGCATCATCTACTCCAATGAGAAAAATCTCTAGTAGAGGCCTCCTGACCACTTCAAAACAAATCTCTTTATCCTGCCTTTCTTCTCCCAAAGGAATAAACGTCCTGACTCCTTTAACATGCCAAGCACATTCTCTTCAACAACCTCTGAAACCTTCCTCATTTATCTCTCTCTAGATTTTTTCATTTATTTCCTTCATTGAGATTTTCCCTCATGTCTTCAAATATGTATAGATGCCCTTTCATTCCCTGTCTTTTTTTTTTTTTTTAACTTTAGGTTGCCCTTAATAGGCTAGTGTTTCTCTTAATTTTCCCCCTTCCAGAATTCACCAGCTTAAAATCTATACTGCCTCCGTTTCTAAGTGCTCATTTCCTATCGTGCTATAATCTGGCTTTACACAATTTCCTACCTAGCTATTCTCTCAAAGATCATGAGCGACCTTTGAAACAAGGTAGATGATGTGCTCTCCAACACAGCACATCAGTTGCCTGCCTCTTTTTTTTGTCCTTAGCAATACAGTATAGTACTGATTCTCGCCCTGTCTTTCTGACATTTCTTTCTGTTGACGCCTATGTTGGCTCCTTTTTTCCTAATCTCATAAAGCATAGGGGCTGATTACCTGCTTTTTCTTAGAAAATGTATTCATCTGTATTGTATGTCTTTTACTCAGATGTAAGTAACCTCCAAATTCTCATTCCCATAAGAGCTAATTTTAATTTTCCAGCATCCTGCGTCATTTCTCTTAAAGGCTCAAACCATGTAAAATCCAACTCATTTCCATTTCCAGCCACTGACCCATGTCCCAATTTTTCCATTAAGATTGATGGCACCACCTTTGCTGAGCCAGGGTATCATCTTTGACTCTTTCTTTTCTCTCCCCTGTCACCAGATCCTGTTATACTTTCTTCATGTCTCTCACCCTTATTCCTTCATTTGCATTCTTATTATAACCACTCTAGTCCAGAAACTTATTAGTTTTGATTCTTACAATAATCTCTATTATCTCTCCTCTTTCTCTCCATCCTACTCAGTTCAGTAGGTTTACCTGCTTTTTACACTGTCTTATGCAACCTTAAACAGATTACTTTCCATTACTTATAGCATCAACTGTACGTTTTCTAACCTAGCTTTTAAGGAGCCTAAAATTTGATCCCTTTTTAGATATATTTTCTGAAATTAATCTAGAGCTGACATTTCACCCTCATCTGTTGAGCGGCAGGAGTGTGGTTTGATGAATCGAGGGCAACTTCAAGCATGAAATACCATTTCCTTTGGTTTGTGAGCCCAAGTTTAAGCTAATTTAGCACCTAGCATTATCCTGATTAGCATTATGGGTCTAAGGTGGGCACATAAACTATGTTGGCCCAATTAGACTAAAGGAAAAATCTTATATAAACTCCTCCCCACTCATTCCACAGGCATGGTTGATCTGGCTCTGGGGAGTGACAGAAAGCAGAGCTGAGAAAATTGCCAAGAGATGGGTCAAGAACCATGGCTGAAGTGACCTACTGCCTTCCAATTATATGAGAAAAAAAGTCCTTTTTGATTACGTGTTACTGAGTTGGGTTTCTATTACTTATAACTGAAAACATTTTCATATATTCCATAAACTCTTACCTAGTTAAGCAGTTTTCCTTGCTATCCACTGAACATACTTGTTTTTTGTTTACTGTGCTTTCTGTACTTGGACTGTGTTTCATATTGCTTTCTAGCTACTCAAATCTAAATATCTGAATATAAATATCTGTACAAAATATGAATTTATATGGAACTCATACATCCTTGGAAGGCTGTCTGGTATCTGTTCTCTGATGACCGGAAGTGACTATGGAAGATATCCATGGATGAAGGACGCTACTGGGCTTGCACAATCTTATGGATTGTGAGTCAGATGATACTCAATATCTAAAAGGAAGCTCAGGTCACATGGCCATCCTTTGTATCCCATTGTGCAGCATTAAGTCTCTACAAAGCCCAGTAAAGAGTGAGGAGCTTTTTCTCAGGTATTCTTTTCCTGTGAATTGACAGAGGCTTCATAGAGCATCTCTATTTAACACGGACCCTTGATGCACCATTGGATCTAGTATCATAAAGCCCAGTTACACAGCAACTTGCTCAATACTCTAAATCAGCTACAAAGTAGCTTAATGGATTTGGGGACTGAGATGAAATAAGGTAGGTAGAGTTTTGGTAAGGCTCCATCTATCCCTCATTTGGCACTTATAGGGAGGAGCTCTCCAACTATTCTTACTCATAGTGTTACTGGGGCTTCTGAGTGTTTACTGGACTTCTCCTCCCATGGGTCCTTCTCATGGAAATGATAGGACTCCACATTTCCCGGTGATCAGAAGAACTAACACATATCCCCAAACTGTCCAACTGATGATAAGTATCAGGCATTTGAATCTGAGCTTTTAAAGATTTCTAATTAGGGTCAGGCAGGAAATTTTAGTGGGAGCCATACAAAGAACTAAGAATGTAATGACTGTTGAGTGAAGGCCCAATATTTGAATCACTCCTGTCATAAGGAAAAAGAGGCCAATAGTGACTGGTGATGTCTATTTTAAGACAATGTGTGGCCATTATTGAACATTCGAAATATTCCCCAAAAAATAATAATTAAAAAAGTGGTACAGAAGGGAATATCCCTCATCAACTCAGCAATCATCTCAGACTCTGAATTAGCAAATAATTCTGCTCTTTTTCTTAACCATAGTAAAGTAAAGTATCACTGGCAGCAAGCCTATGCATTATATGAAAGCTGTTTAATGAAGAACACGCATGTTTGAGGCTTATTAGTAGCTTAATCTAAAAGTGTCAACTGACAAAGAAAATAGGGTGAACGAAAAAAGCTTATTGAACAAGTTTTTCCATGGGATAGAGAACAATGAAATCCAGGGACCAAGATGTCATTGTTAACTTAGGAAGAAGAGAGCCTGCACAATAGAATCAACTGGGAAGATTTTTAACGTAGCAATGCCTGGTTTCTTCCGAAGAGATTCTGATTCAATGAGTCCAGAAAGGTCAGGTACTAGAAAACATTTTTGAATCATCTCCTCAAAAGATTCTAGTAAGTATCTAAGTTTGAGAACCACTCAGAGGCAGGAGAAATTGTGAAGATGTTTAAAGCCAGACATTAGGTGACTATTTCAAGCAGTCTGTATTATTAATGATGAAAGAAACAAATCATTCTCTACTACCTGGTATCAAAAACAAAGCTTATGCTGGAAACAGAAGCAATTACCTTGATGACCTTTGAAAAAATTGAAGATAACTTCACCAGTGGAATTAAAGGCAAGAGACTAAATCCCTATGGACTAAGAAATTTAACTAGGGGAAAAAATCCTAGGAATTTAAGCCTTTTTATTTACTCAGTGCTATTGTTTCTTCTTGGGAAACACCAGAAGGTAAGATTGGAAAAAGAAGTTTAAATTTCAAAATTTCTAGCACCTTCATGGTTTCAATGAGGCAGAAATGGATGACAACCTATACTATTTTAGATACTTCCAAAGCAGTAGATATATTTTCATCTTAACTTGGCCTACCTTAATTCATCTCATATTTAAAAGTTGAGAAATATTAGTCTTTTCTAGGTCTTGGGTTCTTTTTAAAGAATATTATGTGAATATAAGGCATTATGATTTGACTGTTCTATAATGTACACAACTTTAAAACTCATTCAGAGAATCTCTTCATGGATCTATTTCATTAAATCTACACTTTTTTTCCCCTAAGAAGCACATACTGAACTCTGTGTAAAGCAAAGTTCTGTTTGATTAAAATAGTACTTTTTAAAATGACATTATCTTTTAGTGGCCTATACTCTAGTTTAGAGAATAAGTCATTATACAAAATAATAGGATAAAAATAAAGATTGAAGTTAATATATGTTTTATGGATTGAATTGTGTCCCTCAAAATTTATATGTTGAAGTCCCAGTACCTCAGAATGTGACCTTATTTGGAGATTTGGTCCTTACAGAGGTAATCAAGTTAAAATAAGGTCAATAGGGTGAGTGTTAATCCAGATGACTAGTGGCCTTATAAAAAGAGGAAATTTGGAAACAGACACAAAACAGCAAGATTGCCATGCGAAGATGGAGGACACATCAGAGTTATTTTCTACTAGCCAGGGAATGCCAAAGGTTGCCAGCAACCACCAGAAGCTAGGTGAGAGGCATGGAACTGATTCTTCCTTGCAGCACTCAGAAGGAACCAGTCTTGCTGACACCTTGATTTGACACTTCTGGCCTTCAGAACTGTGAGACAGGAAGTTTTGATTGTTTAGTCCTCCTGGTTTTTGGTACCTTGTTATGGCAGTCTAGCAAACTAATAAAATATGATTAAATACCAAAAGTATGGTAATGGTAATAAGATGGTTGAAGCTTATATTTTCTGAGTTCGTATGTTTTGGATTAAGCTTTATGCTGAGTTATCTTTTATTATCTTTGCAACAACACTGAGGGATGATATTGGTCTTACTATAGAATTTTTTTTTAAAGAGGATTCTTGAGAATATCACTGTTGGCAGTAGAGCAATGATTCAATCACAGACCCATCTGGTCTCAAAATCCCAGTTCAGCACTCTGGTCCAAGAGCAGTAGAAGAGACCATATGACTGAATTTAGTGAATGGGGAGCATATGATCTATTAAAATGAAATAGAGTTCATGAGGGTGATGTGGTTGTTCTAGAGCTGGAATGAAGGAACGAACTGAAAATGTTGGGGTGAGTTGGAGAACAAAGCTGCTTCTTCATGAGGGAACTAACCTGAGCCAAGACCTCATATTAGAAAATATTTGGGGATGAAAGAGTAGAATTCTCAGGGTTTGTGTCGAAAAACAATGAGGAGAAACCTCCTGAGATGGTGGGAGTAACCTCTTGTGCAGTGTCCTGAACCCCAAAAGAAATAGTTGTTATTCGATTTTCTGACAGTTTGGAGCCTGTGGAGGTCTCTGACAAGGAGAGTGACATAACTCAATGGTACTTAAAAAAAAAAGCAATCAGAGAATATTGTATCCACGGGAGGGGAAGTAAAGGATTTACTTTATTGAAAATTTAACAATGTTACTGGGAGAGGCAGAGGAAATTTTCAGAAGTAGCCCTGTGTTTCCAATAGGTACTAGCTTTTCTCTATATGGAATGCCATGAGAGGGTCCTCTTCGAAAGCAGGAAGATGGACTACAGCAGTGGTTCTCAAACAGTAGCCAGCATCCAAATCACCTGGAGCCTTGTTAAAACATATTTCTGATTCAGTAGGGCAGAGGTGGTGCCTGGAAATGTGCATTTCCTGCAAGTTCCCAGGGGATGTTGATGCTACTTTGTTGGGGGATCACACTGTGAGAATCACGGCACTAAGTGAGTACTTTCCATCTGTCCTGGGGCAGGCTTTTTACTGTGTTCTGCAGGAGGAGGATGTTGCTGTGTTATAACTAAGAGAAAATACAAGTTAGTCCGGCATCCACAGAGGAATTGACCTCTTCATACTTGGTATGCCCTGACCATGTCCAAATTTTTATCTGTCTTCTCCATGTGGTTTCTCCTCAGTTTCTTATTCCTTGCAAGGGTCATTTTCGCTCAAAATTTAAACTAATTTAGTCATCTTCCTCAGCAGAGGTTTTTCTCTGTTCCTCCTCTCTCCAGTTTTCCTTTTACATATATATGTATTTAATTTATATTTGGAAAGTCCTCCTCTTGGAACTAGGAATACAGGTAAGCTCAATCTCATTCTGTACTCTAATGAAGTAATTAGGTATAGCCATATAGTGTTTAATGATACATTGTTTGTAATGATCAATGACACGTGGGCCCTTCATTCAGGATTATATAGCAGAAAGCATTTTGCGAGCATTTGGATGTGGATTTTCTTTTGTGCGAAAGAAAGTAAAATACAAAAGATTGAACTAACACAATTTAAGATTTTAGGTGTATTACTATATAAAACCCTTTGTATTACTATTTGTATAACTAAAGACAGTCTAAGATGTTCTTGAAAATTATTGAACCACAATTTTTTGACCACTAGTGTTGCTGCAAGATATAGTTTTGCAGGTGTGACAATACAGAGAAGTTTTAATCAGCTGTTACTTTAAGCTCTCTACCAAATTTTAAAGATTAGTTTTTGATCAGAAATTCTTATCGTTGGAAGGAATGAAGAAACACTACATGTTCCCATGAATAGTGACACACACACACATAAACACAGAGACAAACACAGGTACATTCCCTGTATTAAATAATTCTTGGGAGAGTCTGTTAAACAATGCCTTTGTATGATATTGAAAAGCAATGCCAACTGCCTTTTTGCCTTATTTCAATGTTTCGATACTGTTACTTAACACGTGTCAAGAATAGGAAATATGCCAACTGAGTGAGGTACAATATTCCTATGGAAAATTAAACTCTATTTAGTAAGTTGATTACATCCTTGAACGCGCTGAATGTTAGGTTGAAGTTTCTGGAGTTTTTTGAAGTACAGTAATGGCCACTAATATATATGTAAAGGATGAGCTGGAAACTTAAGGATCTTCAGAAATAAGGGTTAATTAGCTTGTATAGTAACTATCAACATATGAGGATTAGGATTGTGGATTTTGGGTATAAAAACAGATGCACTTGTATGAATGAGAGAGTTAGTTTAATAACAAATTTGTATGACTGTGTGACTGAGTCTTTGGGAATAAAACGGAGTGAAGAAACCAAAATTATGGTTTATGATTATTGAGATGTACAGTTAAAGAATTAAGGGACACTATGGTTATAAATATTTTCAGAAGACAGAATAAAGAAATGGCTAAGGACACTGGTAACAAAGTATTTATGTTTCATGGAGGTGAGAACATATATGTGCATATACCTTTGGGTATCTGTACATATATAATAATTATTACAATACAATTTGAAAAGTGCTGTTGTAGAGGTGTGTTTAGAAAGTGTTGGGAGGGTTTCCAACTCAAGAGTACTGAAGAGTATGTGTAGCAATAAACAAGGACAATGATTTAGGGGGAAGAGATGATCAGCAAAATAAATATTACAAGGGATACATGGAAGGATCAAAACACAGGGGTATCTGATGAACAGAACAAACCAGAGTTGATGCAGTCGTGAGTTACACAAAAAGGTCCCACGTGAAAAGGCATTAACTGAAGATCTGCTCAAAGAATGCTGTTCCAGTCAGCCCCACCACCATTCTCTCTCCAACCCTCATTCCTCATGCAGAGCAGTTGGCAGCCAAGTGCATACCTGGAAGCAAAACAAATGAAACCAGTACTGCTCTGTAGGACAATAATGACATTGGCTCAGAACATTAAGAGTTCTCCTAGGGTGTTGGCACCCCTACATAAAGTTCTCCTCATTTAGGTATTTGGCCATTTTAAGTGTTAGCTCTCCTCTTACAATGCCCACATCTAATTTTCTCATTTGCAGGCTCCCCTTAAGTAACCAGTGTTCACAATTCAGTTACCCCTTCAGGGTAGAAACCTGTAGTTAATCAGAGAGTAATCCGTGCTCCTACTGTTTGCATTGTTTTAATATCACAAAATTTCAATTGGCTCAAGTTTTAAATCAATAAACAATCATCATAAGATCTTTCAAAAAGACATTCTAATAAATGTTGTCAATAGGAACAATAGTTAGTGAAGTAACACAGTGAGAGATGTATGTACTCATCTTTCTCTCTAATGAATCCAGTAAAAAGAGAAATAGACTTTTAATAATGTTTCACAAAATTAGAAAGAGAGATAATAGAAGAAACAGATATAAAAAATACTATATCAAAATGTATGACGAAAATGGGAAAGGAGAAGAAAGGCTGTTTAAGAGAATATTTTATTATTGAAATATAGTTGATATACAATATTGTTAGTTTCAGGTGTACTACATAGTGATTTGACATTTGCATACATTATGAAACGATCACCAAGATGTCTAGTAACCATCTGTCCACATACGAGTTATTACAATATTACTGTCCATATTCCTTATGCTGTATATTGTATCCCCATGGCTTATTTACTTCGTAAATGGAGGTTTTTACCTCTTATTCCCCTTCACCTATTTCACCCAGTCCCCACGTCCTTCCATCTGGCAACCATCCATTTTTTTTCTCTGTATCTATGAGTTTGTTTTCAATTTGTTTTGTTTTCTAGATTCTATATGTAAGTGAGAGCATGCAATGTTTGTCTTTCACTGTTAATTTCACTTAGCATACTACCCTCAAGATCCATCCATGTTGTTGCAAATGGCAAGGTTTTGGGGGTTTTTTTAAGGCTGAGTAACACTCCATTGCATATGTATGCCACATCTTCTTTATCCAGTCATCTATGGATGGACATTTCAGTTGCTTCCATATCTTTGGTATGTAAATAATGCTGCAGTGAACATCGGGGTCATATAACTTTGGGGATTAGATTCAAATCAATAGAATCAAATGCAATAGAATATGACTGATCATATCGCAGTTCTATTTATAATTTTTTGAGGAACCTCCATACTGCTATCTATAGTGCTTGCACCAATTTACAATCCCACCAACAGTGCACGAGAGTTCCCTTTTCTCCACATCCTGGCCAACAACTGTTACTTGTTGTAAAAGACATAAATTCGTGACTTTCGTGTCAAGTCTGACATGAGGAAAAGTGTATTATTATGGCTGTAACCAGCGGGTGAAATAAATTATTAAAAACTGTATACCTGTGGGGAACAAGATATGAGAATTTCCATTTTAATATGTGCATTTTATTTTAATTACAGCCTTTTTAAAAATTAAAGTTAAAACAAATAATATGGGAGAATAGCAGAAAACTCTAGAGATAGTTGAAATACCCTGATTAATAAAAACCAAGAATTTGAAATTTGTATCTTCATTGATTGTATTAAGATGAGAACTCCATATTTTTGGTAACACTTGTTTTGTAAACTTGTCTATTTTTCTAATAACTTATTTAGAAAATAATTTTGCACAGATATCTGAAAAGTAAAACTCTTGTTAGCTAATGCTATCATTAGTAAATAGGGATATTGATTATTTGATGTTTCCAAAATAATTTTCTGAACATGGTAAAAGTTTTAAGTATTAGCTGAGTGAATACTGATTGAATTAATTTAATCAAGACATATTAATTTGTGTATTTTTATTGAAATAATCTGCACAGTTGATTTCATTTGAATTTTATTCAGCATAAAATACTACAGTAAAATTGAAGTGTTATTAGGTTAAAAGTAAATATACCATTACGTTATTATCATGAAGGCTCTGGATCTAAAACCTAGTGTATTCCAGAAAAAGCAAAAGGCTAAATTCTTTTTTTTTTTTTTTATAAATTTATTTATTTATTTATGGCTGTGTTGGGTCTTCGTTTCTGCGCGAGGGCTTTCTCTAGTTGTGGCGAGCAGGGGCCACTCTTCATCGCGGTGCGCGGGCCTCTCACTATCGCGGCTTCTCTTGTCGCGGAGCACAGGCTCCAGACGCGCAGGCTCAGTAGTTGTGGCTCACGGGCCCAGTTGCTCCGCGGCATGTGGGATCTTCCCAGACCAGGGCTCGAACCCGTGTCCCTTGTATTGGCAGGCGGATTCTCAACCACTGCACCACCAGGGAAGCCCTAAATTAACTTTCTTTAACTATAGGTGTGTTGCTGCTGGCCTTTGCTGGTGGGTTTTTGTATTGGGTGTTATCCAGTAAGAAGAATTATGAAATGACTGACAAAAAATAGAACATATTTGGGACCTGGGTCTAGGCTAAGATTTCTTCAACTTGACAACAAACGCACGATTCATAAAGGTAAAAAAAAAAAAAAGATAAATTTATGCCCCCTCCTGGCAACCACTCATCTTTTTAGTGTCTCCATAGTTTTACCTTTTCCCAAATATCATGTAGTTTGAATCATAGAGAAGCCTTTTCAGATTGGCTTATTTCACTTAGTAGTGTGCATTTAAGATTCCTCCATGTCTTTTCAGGACTTGATAGCTTATTTCCTTTTAGTGCTGAATAATATTCTATTGTCTGGACACACCACAGTTTGTCATTCCTTTCACCTAATGAAGGACATTTTTGTTGCTCCCAAGTTGTGGCAATTATGAATAAAGCTGCTACAAACATTCATGTGCAGGTTTTTGTGTGAACACAAGTTTTTAAGTCATGGCTGCATCATATATTAACACTATTTTAGCTTTGTAAGAAACTGTCAAATTGTCTTCCAAAGTGGTTGAACCATTTTGCATTCCCATCGACAAAGAATGAGAGTTCTTATTGCTCCGCATTCTTGCCAGCATTTGGTGTTGTCAGTGTTTTGAATTTTAGCCATTCTGATAAGTATGAAGTGGTATCACATTTTTGTTTTAATTTTCAATTCCCTAATGACATATAAGGTGGAGTGTCTTTTCATAAGCTAATTTTCCATCTACAGATCCTTTTTTGGTGAGGTGTTTATTTAGATCTTTGGCCCTTTTTAAAACTGGGCTGTTAGGATTTCCCTTTGGTGACATCATCAGCTTCACAACGACATAGAACATCTCTCCTTTCTGTCCCTCTTTTTTTTTCAAACTACTAATGCATTGTAATATTTCAATTAAAAAAAATTTTTTTTTTTTTTGGCCATGCTGCACGGTCTATGGGATCTTAGTTCTCCGACCAGGGATCGTACCCAGGATCTTGGCAGTGAAAGCACCGGGTCCTAATCACTGGACTGCCAGGGACTTCCTGATTTTTTTAATTAATGTTTTTATTTTTCACAGATTGTAGATTCATAGACAATTATAAGAAATAATACAGAGACATCCCAGTTTCTCACAGTGGTAAGTTACATCTTGTAAAACTAGAGTACAGTAATACAACCAGAATGTTGACATTGATACAGTCAAGAAACAGAACATCTTTGAAACCACCAAGATCCCTCATGTGGCCTTAAATCACACTCACCATTCTTCCCTTACCCATCGAAAACACTAAGCTGTTCTCTATTTGTATAATTTTGTAATTTTAAGAATGCCATTTATGTGGAATTATACAGTTGTTTGTAACCTTTTGGGATTGGCTTTTTTCACCTAGAGAGGTTCTTTCGATATTTTTTATTATTAAGTAGATTATTTTTCTACTTGTGCTCTTAAAATTTATTTTTCTAAAGGCAAGAATGTGGAAGCACTATCAACTTTCATTGTTTATTAACTGGATAATTATAATTTGTTTTTGAATAAATTGACAGTATCTCCTCATTGCATGGCATTTATTCCTATGTAGTATCATTATGACTACTGAACTTCACTTTTTTAGTCATCAATCTCTACTTTTCTTAAAAACAGATGACCAAAATCTGTGGAGTTGGTTGTCATTGCTGAGAAGTATCACAGGGCTTAATAAGGTAAAACTCACCCCGATGAACTTCTTAGCATTCAAAGACACAGGGTAAGTTTTTGAAAAATAACCTAGACTGAAGGAAAAAAATCATATCAAGCTTATAGACAGAGATGAAACACAGAGTCAAATTGATTATCTTTTTAGTTGTTCTCATCTCAGGGCTCATTTTGAAATGAGTGCTTGACCTGTGAAGGTGCTGTATTTGCTTACGATGTCTGTAGAGGCGAAGCATCATATATCCACTAGTCCAGCACATAGAACCCAGGAAGGAGGCATCTCGAAGGACCATGAATGTGAGAAAGAATCACCTAGTTAGGTCATCCATTTCCAAAATGAAGCAAGATTTGACAATGACTCTGGATAGAGACCCATTCCTTAAGACTGTAACTGAGATTATTAAGTTAGAAGATATGAGTAGATTAAGCATCCAGATGAATAAAAAGGAGTAAAAGATGTACAATGGGTTTCTGGCTTTAAATGCTGCCCAGTAAGACCTACCAGGACCCATGGTGATAGCTTGAAGAATGCTTAAAAGACTTGTCAAACAGATGGAAAGGCCATGTGACACTCCGTGTAGGTAAGTATTTGTCTTACGTATAATATCATCCATGAGAGTTCTGAAGCCCAAAGCTGCTCCTGCCTCAGGGATACCTGAGTATCCCTGAGTATAGTACAAACTAGTAACATATGAACCAAGGATAAGTGGGTTATTATCAGGCATATGGGCCTCTGTTTGATACTCAACAGTGAAAATATGAGCACAGCACACAAAGAGAATGGCATTCCCAAAGACACCAAGTCCAGTTTGAAAGAGAAAAGCAATTCCCAGGATGCCATCCATTGAAATCATTCTGACATTTCATGGACTGCAGAATTTTCAGGATGAACTTCTGTAACCTGCTTTTAAAAATTCCTCATTTTAGTAATTATTACCTGTGACCTCAAGAGGCATTAAACTGGTGGAGAGTAAAGGGAGACGGAAGTATACAAAGAAGTACCGTGTGGGTATTAGAAGAAAAATAGTAAGTATGGGAAAAAGAGAAAGAGATACAAACTATGTGTATAAGAAGAAAGTGAAAAGGAAAGCATCCACAGAAGAAAGAGGGAAAGGGTGAGGAGGGAAAGTGGGGAACTCAGGAGAAACAGTAAAAGGAAAATGACAAAAAGGAAAGTTGTGGAGGAGAGGTTACCGTTGAAAAACATATCAATAAGGGAAATTAAAACCCATCAAAGTATAGTGGGAAAGGAAGAAAGGAAAGAAAAAGTGCGAGTACTGGAGACGGGGATGAGAGAACCAGCCACTTGGCATGCTCTTCCTTTTTCCTGCAATCATGACCCTCAGGGATTTTCTGCTCCTTCTTCTGCCACCAGGTTACTGGTAAAAGCATAGTGATTTATTTAGGAGGATAAATAAAGTGCTGTTTTGTGAGCAGTAAATTTAAGGCAGTGCACTTACAGTTTTCGGGCTCTGCGTTTGAAGCAACAAATTTCCCACATCTGAACATCTTCTTACTGAATGAACTGGTATGCAGAAAGCTTGAAAATTTAAATGTGTGTGGATCTATTACTTTAGATTGAGAAAGAAACACACACACACACACACACACACACACAGTCTCACATTCTGATAATGCATATGCTGTCTATACATATGCTCATTACCATTTCTGTAAGTGCTTTGCCCCTTATCAAAGCAAATATGAATTTAAAATTATTCCACCTCTAGCCTGCAATACAATGAAAATGCTCTGCATGCATACTTCCTGTGCGTGCATGTGTGGGTATGGTTGTATGAGGAATGGGGGTGTAGATGGTCACGCGTTTCTTTAAAGAGCAGTAACAAATCAATTATTGAGCCCTCACAGGGGTGATAATGCATATCTTCATGCATTGTTACTCTGGTTCTTCTTTTAATACCATCTTCTCTGTCCTTTACTCCCTGTCCTGTACTAATGTGATAATTTCAAAGTACAACTCGTGGGCATATTTCAGGTACTTCAATCAGCTCTCTCTGGATACCACATTATTTAAGAGACAAAATATGCAGAGATATGCTGCCAGGATTACACAATTTATTTCCATGGAAAGCTGTATTTTCATTTCTTGGAACTAGTGTTGAGGATTTACTTTGGTTAGAATCATCACTTACATTTTGTTGTGGACCTATATTGTGACACTCTTGGAATGAAGAGTATTGCTAAGTATTGCTCAGTCCCAGTAAAGAATACTGGTTAATCTCTAAGAGGATGGATTAGAAGTGTGTGTGTGTCTGTGTGGGTTTTTTTTGTTTTTTGTTTGTTTTGGCTGCATTAGGCCTTCATTGCTGCATGCAGGCTTTCTCTAGTTGCGGTGAGCCAGGGCTACTCTACTGTGGTGCGTGAGCTTCTCACTGCGATAGCTTCTCTTGTGGTGCCCGGGCTCTAGGCTCGCGGGCTTCAGTAGCTGTGGCACACAGGCTCAGTAGTTGTGGCTCGAGGGCTCTAGAGCACAGGCTCTTTAGTTGTGGCGCACAGGCTTAGTTGCTCCACGTCATGTGGAATCTTCCCGGACCAGGGCTCGAATCCATGTCCCTGCATTGGCAGGAGGATTCTTAACCACTGCGCCACCAGGGAAGTCCTGTCTATGTGTTTTAAAAACATACTTTTTAAGAGTTTGAAAATATGTTTAGGTATTTATCTAAATTTAGAATAAATATGTAAATTGTTCTCAAGTTGTTTTAAATCAGCAAAATTCTTTATCAAGAATGACAAGAAGAAAATTCACCAAAATGTTATTAATGGGTGATCATATTCTTTGTTCAAGTATGAGCGCTTTTTTTTTCTATTCATTCATTCATTCATTCACTTCGCATTTGACAAATTTAAGAACAAGCATTGGTTTTTCCATTGAGAAATAAGTAAAACTGAAATTTAAAAAATAAATGTAAAAGATAGTTTAAAAAGGGAAATTGGTAGTAGCCTGCTAAGAAATTACAAGTGTGATTTTGAGGATATTTAAAAATTTTGAGTCATTTTTTCAAATATAAACCTCACATTTTCCCACTCACTAGGGAGGTAGCCTCCCACTTAATCTTTTAAGATCTTCCAAAGAGTAATATGTGTTTACTGTCCAATTCTTGATTCACTTTGTATGATACTGATACATCAAGTAAAAAAAGAAGATAAGAAAAGACTTATATGTTTAAGACAAACAGGAAAAAATTCCCACCGAAGTCATCAGAACTGTAATGAGACTATAGGAAAATTGAATAATAAATATTCAATAATAAACAACACTATGAGGTGAGTATAATGATTATTTCAATGTTATAGAAGAAGAAACTGAGATACAGTGAGGTTAACGTACTGCCTAAATTCATAAAACTAGTAGATGACAGAATCAGGATGTAAACCCTGGCAGTCTGTCTGCCGATACATGCTGTTAATACCTACTCATACATGTGATCTTACATATTTAAAGACTCATTCCCAGCAGATCCTAATAGAGTAAGGCATTATTGGACAGCACTAAAATAGTACCAAATGGAATAAAAAACTTTTGCAGTTGCACTCAAGGAAACTTAGTCTCCTTTTCAGCCATCAAGTTTATATTATATGAGGATTATATTCAAGTTTTCATTCTCACTCGAGCTCTGATACTTCCTGACTTACTTGCCTCCAATGCTCAAATAGCACTTTCTATTCTTGACCCACCATTATTACTGCTTTAATTAATTTTTATTTTTGGCCTCTTTTTTTCAAATCCTAAATTTTCATTTTACTCACCCAAGAGAGTGAAGGCTCCCATTTGCTGTGAATCTTGGCTCTGGTTTAGTTTGTATTTGTCTTATAAGGTGCAATTATACCTTTTGAACTCGCTGAGTACCTGTGTTTGCTGCAACCTCCTCACGCAACTGTCATGAGCTCAACTGTGAGATTCAGAGGTAAGATTTCTCTGGAGAGGCTCCCATCCATGGAAAATAAGAATTATAATTGTACTAGCTAACATGCACTTAACAACAGTGATTAGGATGCTGTCAAAAGACAAGGAATTGCACCCAATGTAGCTGCCTTGTTGGTTAGACTTGAGTGAAATTTTTCTTCTTTTTATTTGTGTACTTGTCAAAAATTTCATGAATGCACAATATGTTTTATGATGCAAAAGTTACATGCAGATTATTGTTACATGGTCAAGGTTATGGAAGTGAGAAACATTGTCTCTATTTGAGCAATTTCTGGTTAAAATTAAAAGAGAAGTTAAATGGTCCACATGTTTTCCTGGTTTCCAAGGTAGGTGAAACCCAGGTTTCTATTTCTATCAGTTCATAGTTTCTGAGTTAAAAAATGGTTTACATGAATGCAAGCTCTATATAAGATTTTAGAAATTGGATTTCTCCCCAAAACTAAATATATGCTGTAAAGAAAAAAATTAGGAAAGCGAGGACCATATAGAGCCCCTTATTTCTTCAGAATAGTGTCACAGTGTCAATGACATGGGAATACAATAGGTTATTTAGCTGTCATCATCTGATTAGAGTAGGTTGATTCAAGAGTTTTGTTGTACATTTTTTAGGAATCAAACCTACTACAAAATGTTATGAATATATCTTTAAATTGTTATGCTAGTGATTTTATTCAAAAGAATCCTAAACTTTGCTGGATCATAAAAGTTTTTTAATGTTAAATACTATCTAATAGTACTCCAATAGTATTGACTCAATTTACACAATCCTACCAATAGGTTAAAATGTCCATCCCTCCACTGCCTCTCTATAACAACAGTGAATATAAACAGTCACTTTTTACATTTTTGTCAAGTTGGTGATCAACTAGTTATTTTAAATTATACTTCATAAATCAGAAGGGAGAGAAGCCCATATTTTTATATGTTTACATGAAATTTGTTGTCCTAAAAAATTGGGAGATTGCTTCTTCATAAGTGCCGCATAGTTTCTTTGGGGATGTTTTTTATTGATTGAAGGACCTCCTGTCATTATTAATATTTCACTTTTGTTATATATTTGCAGATATTTCCTCTAATTAATTATTTGTCGTGCCTCCTCTTTTATGGATCCTTTGAGTCTATAGAAATTCTAAACTGTCACGTAGTCAAATCAGACAATTTATAATGGCTTCTGGGTTTGGGAAAGTCCCTAGATTAATTTACCCTACAACAAGTTTAAAATATTCTTAATATATTTCTTTATTAGTATCTTAAAGTTATATTATATTTAAGCCATGACTTACTTTGAGATATAGTGTAGGATGTAATATATGGATCTAACTTTGTTTTCTTCCAAAAGACAGTAATTTGCCTCAAAACCACTAATCCAAGATTTCTCTATGTCTTCTTTTTATTAAAAAAATTGAAATATATATGACAAAAGTATAGAACACTTCATGACTTGCATGTCATCCTTGCTTAGGGGTATGCTAATCTTCTCTGTATCCTTCTAATTTAAGTGTATGTGCTTCCCAAGCAAGCACCAAGATTTCTCCAAACCTATGCCATATTTTATGTTAAACACCGTTTTTTATTTTTTCTGAATTGTGACCTCTATTCTATTAACCTATCATAATTATGTTTTTCATCAAAGCTATACTTGAACATGTTCAAAAATACAAATAGTTCCAAATGCTTTGTTTCATTCAGTCTTTCAACATAGTATCAAGTCGGCTGTAAGAATTTTTGTAGGTGCTTTTTATCCAGTTGAGGAAGTTCACAGCTATTTCTAGTTTGCTGAGAATTTTGTTTGTTTGTTTGTTTTTGATCATGAATGAGTGTTGAATTTTGTGAAATGTTTTTTTTCTACATCAATTGATATAATCATGTGATTTTTCTTTAGCCAGTTGTGATATAACTGACTACTTTTTGATTATTGAAACCGTCCGTAAATTTCTGAAAAAAATTTCAACTGACAGTGGTATATAATTCTCTTAATTTATCTGGGGTTTGATTTGCTAACAAATTGTTGAGGATGTTTGAATGTTTGTTCATGTGGGTGTGGATTTTCTTTTTTTACTGTGTTTGTGTACTCTTGGGAATAGGGTAATATTAACCTCCTAAAATGGGTTAGAAAGTGATCTCTCCTTTTTTATTTTCTTGAAGACTTTGTGTAAAATAGGTGCTATTCTCATTTAAAGTTAAGAGTAATTAATAATTGTGGTAAAATTTGAACAATATGCAAAGTTTTACAAAAGCTCAAAATTTAAAAGAGAAGAGAAGCAATATGGCAAACCTAGCTAAATATATTCCTTAATGATGTCAACTTTGTATTATTTGAATTACAACTTGAGGACTTTCATGAAAAATGAGCATTTTTTATTGGAACAAAATACATACATAATAGAACAAAGCACAATACCCAATATCTTCTTTAATACTAAGAATTATGGTCTCCTCTTACTGTGGAATGCTTGAATGTATAATTACCATTCCTTAACCTTGAAAGTGTTAAATATGTTTTTGTTGACAAAACAAATAAGTAAATGATAGAGAAATAGAACATGCCAGGAGGGCTGTCAGTATCTAATCAATCAGTTGTCAGTTTTTGTTACAAAAGGAGTAAAGTCAGTTGGGATGGACTATATTTTGATGGAGGAAGTCGGGGTACAAATATTGATCCCAAATCAGAGGAAGGCAAAAATGTAAATGTCTTGAAAGAAAGTCATGGAAAAACTAACAGATAAATGTATTACTTTACAATTGTTCCAGAGGCAAATGGTTTATAGAATACAGATACCATTATCTTACACATGCACTTAAGGTCAAAGTTCCTTCCTGAATCTTTCCGGCCTTGATTGTTTTCAGCTTGAAATAATCTGCATAGTCTAAGATAATCAAGATATCAAAGTTGGAAAAATATATCATAGAAACAAAAGTATAGAACTTTATAATATATATAATTTTAAAATCCTAAATAAATTCATTAGCAAATTCACTGTAGTAATATCCACATATTTCCAATGTCATAATTGAATGGGTTTATCTCATAAAGAGGAGAATACCAATAAATACATTAGCCTGTATTATCAAATTCAATGGAAAAAAACACAATCATCACAATACTTGCAAAAAAAAGTTCAACTAAATTTAACACTTTATAATGATAGAAACCCTTAGCAATCCAATAAAAAAAAACTCTTAATCTTATGAGGGGCATCCAGGAAGATCTTACTTAAAACCTCAAAATTAATTGTGAAACATTTTAAATATTCTAATTAAAATCAAGAATAAGCAAAGACACTCACTATTACCACTACTATTCATACATTGTCTTAGAAATCCTGGCGATTCAAAGAGACAAAAAATTAAAATTAAAAATTAAAATAATTTAAAAGAATGACATAAAATTGACATCATTTGCAGGTTGTATGATTTCAAAATTAAAAATCTCCAGAAAGTCAGCTTTGTTGTTGGATATGAGCGTAATACTGTACATGAAAGTAAATAGCGTTCTGATACACCATATAAAGATGCCACACGTATAAAAGACAGTGTGCTGAAATAGATACACAAGTGGGTAATGAACTTATAAAAGATGTTCAACCTCACTACTAAGACAACAGTCAGTTATATAGAGTTGTGAAGAAAAGGAAATCCTATACACTGTTGGTGGGAATGTAAATTGGTGCAGCCAATTACAATGCAGTATGGCGGTTCCTCAAAAACCTAAAAATAGAACTACCACATGAAAAGAGCTCTCACCAGACACCAGATCTGCCCATGCCTTGACCTTTGACTTCCCAGCCTCCAGAACTGTGAGAAATAAACTTCTGCTGCTATAAAAAAAAAAAAAAACTACCACATGATCCAGAAATTCCACTTCTGGATATATATCTGAAGAAAGTGAAAACACTAATTCGAAAAGGTATATGCACCCCAATGTTCACAGCAGCATTATTCACAATAGCTAAGATATGGAAGCAACCTAAGTGTCCATCAACAGACAAATAGATAAAGAAAATGTGGTATATATATATATATACATATATATATATACACACACACATATATACACACACACACAATGGAATACTAGTCAGCCATAAAAAAGAATGAAATTTTGCCATTTCCAACAACATGGAGGGACCTGAAGGATATTACGCTTAGTGAAATAAGTTAGAGAGAAAGACAAACACTATATGCAATCAGTTATATGTGGTATCTAAAAAATTAAACAAACTATTGAATATATCAAAAAAGAAACAGACTCACAGATATAGAGAACAAACTGGTAGTGCTTACCAGTGGGGAGGGGCAAGGTAAGGGTAGGGGATTAACAGTACAAACTACTATGTATAAAATAAATAAGCCAGAAAGATATATTATACAGCACAGGGAATATAGCCAATATTTTATAATAACTATAAATGGAATATAATATACAAAAATTTTGAATCACTTTCACTATATTGTACACATGAAACTAATATAATATTGCAAATTGTTATACCTCAATAAAAACTAAATAGAATATAGGATAATGCTACTGTAGTAACTGCCAAAACTCTGGAATATAAGTGGTTCCACCATAACATAATCTTCAATCACAGAAATGCTCAGTGCATCAGGGAAGTCAAAAACTAAGCAAGAGAGAGAGAGAGAGGGAAAAAAGAAAAAAAATTTTTTTCCTCTGCCAAAATAAGTAACATTCATTATAGGACAAGATTTTTGGTAAATAAAAAATATCCATGACTTACTTGCTGGTTAGGCTATTTATTTAAAATGAACTAATAACAAAATGAATTAGACAAGTGTGGTATTTAACTTATTACATAAGTCATAATATAAGCACTTCAACAAGACACTGGGTTTTAAAAATAAGGAAAAGCATATAATGCAGTTTATTTACTATTTAGTTCTATAAACAGAAGTATATCTGTTTATTAACATAATTTTTCACTTTTCAAGAACTTTAATTGATTTATGCTTAAAACCAAGATGAATATACAGTGAGTGCAAAATATACCCATTAACTGAATGTGTACCCAGAGTCCATCAACTCTGATGGCTGTAAATAACTTAGGAAAATGGTCTGTATATTTGTTGCTAAATCATGTGTTTGTTTTTCATAAATGAATGTGCAAGAGAGAGAGTAGTTATGAGAGAAAAGAAGTCCTTGTAAACCATTATTCAATTTATTGTCTAGATTTCCCCTTCCTTAGTATCTTTGGCCACATCTTTGTTCCAGAGGCTATATATAAAGGGATTCAACATGGGAGTGAGAATGGTGTAGAAGGTTGACACCATCCTGTCCTGGGTTGGGGAATGCTTAGAAGTGGGCCGCATATACATGAACATAGCTGCTCCATAATATATCCCCACAACAATAAGGTGTGAAGTACAGGTGGTGAAAGCCTTGTGCCTACTCTCCCCAGAACTCACGCGGCCCACACGTTATAATTACACGTGTGTAGGAGATAATCATGAGTGACAAAGGGAAGAGGAGCATTAATACACAACAGCTAAAAATAGGTGTTTCAAATGTGGAAGTATCTGTGCATGAGAGACGTAGGAGTGCCGGGACATCACAGAAGAACAGGGATATTTCTCGGGGGCTGCAACAGGAGAAGGACAAAGTAGCAACTACATCAACAATCCCATCAGAGACACCAAGGATCCATGAGGAGGCAGCCATGAGTCCACAGACTTTCCAGTTCATGAGATTAGGGTACTGAAGAGGGTAGCAGATGGCAACATAGTGGTCATAGGCCATGACAGCAAACAAGAAGCCCTCAGCGCCAAATAGGGGCACATAGAAGAATATCTGGGCTTCACATCCTGCTACAGAAATGGACTTCCTGCCAGAGAGGTAGTTGCAGGCCACCTTGGGCACAGTGGTGCAGATGAGCATGAGGTTCATGAGGGAGAGCTGGCTGAGGAGGAAGTACATGGGGGTGTGGAGCCGGGTGTCCAGGTAGATGAGGAGAACCATGACAGCGTCTGCCAAGAGCGCCACTGTAAAGAGGCCCAGGACCAGAGAGAACAGAAAGATATGAGTGGCGTGTGACTAAAAATTCCCATCAAGGTGAAGTCAGAGCTAAATGTCTGATTCACCCATTCCATGATGAATATTTTCTTTATCTAGAACCACAAGAAGTTATAAATGTTAAGTATCTGGGACAGTTACTTATTCACTGTCCACTCTATGTGTGGTACCCTGGTAAACCAACATACACAATACGGTCAGGACTGGAAAAGGATGAGCAGAGACTTTGCAGTCAGATGGTGTTAATCACACTCAAGCTCCACCACTACCAACGTGCACGTCCTCTGACAAGTTATTTCTACGTGCTTCATTTTATTTCCTTTACATAGTAGAAATAACTTTTTAATTAAGTTGTGATTATTAAACAAGATATCAATGCAAACCACAGCATCTGGACAGGGCATCTGACTTCTCAAGAAACATATAAGCTATTATTAGACAGGATTATATCCATAAATTTATCATATGTCAGTATGTAGTGAATTCTATAACAGAGGATTAGAACATTTTGAATGTCATTGCCTACATAGTAAAGTAAAATAACAAATAATCTGCTATTTCCAAGAGATATTGATATATACATTTACATATTTGCACACCCAACTTAGAGATCAAACGGGACTACTAGTTATAAAAGTATATTAATGATGAACTTCCAGTGCAGAATAATTGGTGAATGATTGCAAGCAATTTATACGTCATGAATAGATTTAATTATAGATGAGGAAGTAAAAACCAAAATTATCATTTATGTTTCAGTAGGAGAAAGGTACTATCTGGGGATTTCTTTTCATATTCACCAAAATGAAGAAACTTTAAGAAGGTATAGGAAAGTACCCAAATTCCATACCCTGTGGTTCTGCTGAATTCCCTAAATCAGCATCTAATATGGGAAAATAAATAAATGTCTTGGTATATCTCTATCAGTGTAGGAGTGAGCTAAGACCAGCTTGTTGTGGTTAGGGAAAATATGGAATTATGCTACAAAAGATTAGACTAAAAGAAACTGAAGAGAGACAGCTTTTATGTTGTTGAAACATCAAGGAAGAGGAACCCAGCCAACCTCATGACATGATTTATTTTGTCATTAAAGGAAAGGTGTTCTCTCATGCTACCTACCACTGCCTCAACCTAACCGTGCTTAAAGATTGGACAGGTTTCATGCCTTTACTCCAGAATGCTGTTGAAGCCAGCTTTCACTGGACCTGGTCTAAATGTCTCTGGCTTCTACAGTATGGCCCCATTCCAAGAAATTTTTCAGGCAAAGAGTTAGCACATTTTAAAATTTCCTTATTCTCAAATCTCTTTATGTTTTGTCATCCCTACCCAGAGGAGGATTGATTTAATTGAAGCTTAAGTCCATTACAAGAACCTAGCAGTTCTGTATTCATCATTTTATATTCTTTTTTTCTTAAGGAGGGCCGTCAAAGTTGTATAAGTTTTTACTTATGATAGCATTAGCTGACAAGAATTTTACTTCTCACATATTTATACAGAATTATTTTTCTAAATAAATGGTTAGAGAAATAGGGAAGTTTACATGGGAAGAGTGTTGCCAAAAATATAAAGACTTCTTAATCAGTGAGAATACAAATTTCAAATTCTTGCTTTTCATTAATCAGGTTATTTCAATTATCTGTAGGATTTTCTACTATTCTCCCATATTATCTGTCTTAACTTTAATGTTAAAATGTTTGTAATTAAAATAAAATGCCCATGTAAATGTGAAATCCTCAGTCATATCTTGTTCCCTAGAGGCAGTTTTTTTTTAATTTATTATTTCACTCACTGGTTACAGTCATAATAATATGCTTTTTCCTCTATTTTATAATTCACCATACCTGACATGAAAGTTAAGAATTTATGTATTTTACAACAAATAACAAGTGTTGGTGAAGATGTAGGGGAAATGGAACTCAAGTGCAGGTGGAATGGTACATTGGTACAGCCACTATGAAAAGCGGCGTGGAGGTTCCTCAAAAAATTAAAAGCAGCACTGCCATATGAGCCAGCAATTTCACTTCTGGATGTTTACCCAAAGAAAACAAAAACACTGATTCAAAAAGGTATATGCATCCCAACATTCATTGCAGCGTTAATTTGCAATATCAAAGATGGAAGCAACTGAAATGTCTACCAATAGATAAATGGATAAAGATGTGGTATATATACACAATGGAATACTACTCAGCCATTTAAAAAAATGAAATCTTGCCATTTGCCATCTATTCCTTTACTATTAGGAATGTAGTTAATAATAATTTATTAACTTTATATGGGGACAGACAGTTACAAGACTTACCATGGTGATCATTTCATACTGTATGCAAATGTCAAATCACTATGGAGTCAACCTGAAACTAACATAATATTGTACCTCAACTATATTTCAATAATTTAAAAAAAGAATTTGTCTTTCAACATCCTTTCATCTCTTTTGACATTTTCTTCATACAGTTTGATAATTATAGTATTTTTCATATCTGTTTCTTCTATTATCTCTCTTTCTACATTTGTAAAACATTATTAAAACTCTATTTCTGTTTTTATTGGATTCATAAGAAATGTGAATACCTAATATCTCTGAGTGTGTTACTTCACCATCCCTTCCATAACCAATATTGTCCCTGTTGACAACATTTACTAGAATATCTTTTCGAGAGATTGTATTATGATTATCTATCAATTTAAATATTATTTAACTCCAATGCAACTTTTATAATTTTAGACAATAATTATAATTTTAGGAGCACAAATTCCTCTGCTTTTGTAAAGACAGGACTGATTTTTTACAGACCTGATATTTTACCTTGGAGGGGTAGCTGAATTGTGAAAGCTGGTTACTTAAGTGGAGCCTGAAAATGAGAAAATTAGATGTGAGCATTGTAAGTGGAGTTAACCCTTAAGATGGGACTTGCTGAATACCTAAATGAGGAGAGCTTTATGTAAGGTGCCAACCCCTATGAGAACTCTTAATGTTCCGAGTCAATTTGATTGTTGTCCTACAGGGCAGTACCGGTTTCATTTGTTTTGCTTCCAGGTATGCACTTGGCTGCCAACTGCTCTGCATGAGGAGTGAGGGTGGGAGAGAATGGTGGTGGGGCTGACTGGAACAGCATTCTTTGAACAGATCTTCAGTTAATGTCTTTTCACGTGGGACCTTTGTGTGTAACTCACGACTGCATCAATCTCTGGTTTGTTTTGTTCATCAAATAGCCATGTGTTTTGATCCTTCCATGTATCCCCTGTAATATTTAGTTTGCTGATCATCTCTTCATAATCATTGTCCTTGTTTACTGCTACATATACTCCTCAGTACTATTGAGCTGGAAACCCTCCCACTACTTTGTAAACACACCTCTACAGCAGCACCTATCAAATTGTATTGTTATAATTATTGTATATGTACAGGTACCCAAAGGTATATGCACGTATATGTTCTCACTTCCATGAGACATAAATACATTTTTGCCAGTGTCCTTACCCATTTCTATATTCTGTCTTCTCCAAATATTTATAACCATAGTCTTCCTTAATTCTTTAACTGTATATCTCAGTATTCATAAATCGCAACTTTGAATTCTTCACTCCTTTTCTTATTTCCAATGACTCAGTCACACAGTCATACAAATTTGTTATTAAAACTCTCTCATTGGGGCTTCCCTGGTGGCGCAGTGGTTGAGAATCTGCCTGCCAATGCAGGGGATACGGGTTCGAGCCCTGGTCTGGGAAGATCCCACATGCCGCGGAGCAACTAGGCCCGTGAGCCACAATTACTGAGCCTGCGCTTCTGGAGCCTGTGCTCCGCAACAAGAGAGGCCGCGATAGTGAGAGGCCCGCGCAGCGCGATGAAGAGTGGCCCCCACTTGCCGCAACTAGAGGAAGCCCTCACACAGAAACGAAGACCCAACACAGCCATGAATAAATAAATAAATAAATAAAATCTTAAAAAAAAAAAAAAAAAAAAAAAACTCTCTCATTCATACAAATGCATCTGTTCTTATATTCATAATCCACAACCCTAATCCTTATATGTTGATAGTTACTATACAAGCTAATTAACCTTTATTTCTGAAGACCCTTAAGTTTCCAGCTCATCCTGCACATATATATTTGTGGTCATTAGAAACTTCAGCTTAACATTCAGAGTGTTCAAAGATGTACTCGATTTACTAAATAAAGTTTAATTTTCCATAGGAAACTTGTATCTCACTCAAACTAACTGTTTTTGATATATGTTAAGTTACAATATTGACAACATTGAAATAAGGCAAAAAGGCAGTTGGCATCTCTTTTCAATATCATACAAGGGCATTGTTTAACAGACTCTCCCAAGGGTGATTTAATTTGGGGAATGTACCTGTGTTTGTGTATGTGCTTGTGTGTGTGTCACTATCCCTGGGAATACCTAGTATTTACAATGATAAGAATTTCTGATCAAAAACTGATCTTTTAAATTTGCTAGAAAGTTTAAAGAAATAATTGATTTTTAAAAATCTCAGTATTGTCACACCTGCAAAGCTATATCATGCATAATATTAGTGGCCAAAAAATTGTGGTTTAGTAATTTTCAAAAATACCTTTGACTGTCTTTAATTATACAAATAGTAATACAAAGGACTTTACAGAGTAATACACCCAAAATCTTAAAGTGTGCTAGTTCAATCTTTGGTGAAGTAGTTTGCTTTTTTCTCACAAAAGAAAATCCGTATCCAAGTGCTCACAAAATGCTTCATGCTATACAATCTTAAATTAAGGGCTCTAGTGCCACTGGTCATTACAAACACAGCATCATAAAACACTATATGGCTATACCTAATTAATTCTTTTGAATACAGAATGAAACTGAGCTTACATTTATTCCTACTTACTAAATGAGGATTATTCATATACATATATATATGTAAAAGGAAACCTGGAGAAAAGAAGAAAACCTGTGTTGAGGAAGATGACTGAATTCGTATAAATTTTGAGGAAAAATGTACTCTTGAGAGGAATAAGAAATAGAGAAGAGACCATATAGAGAGGACAGATAAAAATTTGAACATGGTCAGGGCATATCACGCCTGAAGAGGTCAATTTATCTGTGGATGCCAGACTCCCTCCTAACTTGCATTTTCCCTTATAAGCCAGCAAAACCATCCTCCTGCAGAACACAGTAAAAGCCTGCAGGAAGTCAGTTGAATTTTCATATCACACAAGCATGACCTAAGATGGTCATCTAGTGCAGCGGTTCTCACAGTGTGATTCTCCCAAACAAGCAGCATCAACATCACCTGGGAGCCTGTGGGAAATGCACATTCCCAGGCACCACCCCAGACCTACTGAATCAGAAATATGTTTTAACAAGCCTCCAGGTGATTTGGATGCTGGCTACTGTTTGAGAACCACTGCTGTAGTCCATCTTCCTGCCTTCGAAGAGGACTCTCTCATGGTATTACATATAGAGAAAAGCTAGTACCTATTGGAAACACAGGGCTACTTCTGAAAATTTCCTCTGCCTCTCCCAGTAACATTGTTAAATTTCCAATAAAGTAAATCCTTTACTTCCCATCCCGCGGATACAATATTCTCAATTCAATTCAGTATTCTCAAATATTCAATTTTTTTTTTTTTTAGTACCATTGAGTTATGTTACTATCCTCCTCAAAAGCCTCCCCAGTTCCAAACTGTCAGAGAAGCAAATGGCAACTATTTCTTGGGGGGTTCAGGATATTGCACAAGAGGTTACTTCCACCATCTCATGAAGTTTCTTCTCATTTTTTTCCAACACAACCCTACTTTTCATCCCAAACACTCCACCACATTTTCTGACGTGAGGTCTTGGCTCAGATTACTTCCCTCATGAAGAATAAGTTTTGTTCTCCAAGCCACCCCAACATTTTCAGTTCATGCCTTCATTCCAGCTCTAGAACAACTGCATCATCCCATGAACTCTACTTCATTTTAATAGATAATATGCTCCCCACTCACTAAATTCAGTCATGTGGCCTCTTCGACTGCTCTTTACCAAAACTGTTGCAGAGTGCTACACAGGGACATCAGTTTTGAGATCAGACATATCTGGGTTTGAATCATTGCTCTACTGCCAACAGTGATACTATCAGGCTTCCTCTATTTTTTTTTTAAGTTCTATAGCGAGACTAATATCTATCTCTCAGGATTGTTGCAAAGATTACAAAAGATAACTTTTATAAATTACTCAGCGTAAGGCTTAATCCAAAATATGAACTCAGAAAAGATAAGCTTCAACAATCTTAATCATTATTATTATCATCACACTTTTGGTATTTAATCATATTGTACTAGTTTGTTAGACTGCCATAACAAGGTACTAAAAATCAGGTAGACTAAACAATAGGAACTTACTGTCTCACAATTCTGGAGGCTAGAAGTGTCAGATCAATGTGTCAGCAAGATTGGTTCCTTCTGAGGGCTTACAAGGAAGCATCAGTTCCATGCCTCTCACCTAACTTCTAGTGGTTGCTGGCAATCTCTGATATTCCCTGGCTTGTGGAAACATAACCTTGATCTTGTGGAAACATAACCTTGATCTCTTCCTTCATCTTCACATAGCATTCTTGCCGTGTTCATGTCTGTCTCCAAATTTCCTCTTTTTATAAGTACACCAGTCATTTGGATTAATGCCAGCCCTAGTGATCTCTTTTTAATTTTATTACCTTTGTAAAGACCATATCGCTGAAGAAGGTCACATTCTGAGGTACTGGGGTTTAGGACTTCAACATATACATTTTAAGGGAACACAGTTCAATCCATAACACATACATTGATTTGCATCTTTACTTTCACCTATTATTTTATGTAATGACTTATTCTCTAAACTAGAGTATAGGCCACTAAAAAGTAAAGTAATGGCTTACCTTTTTAAGATACTATCTTAATCAAACAGAACTGTGCTTTACACACATTTGGACATGTGCTTCTTAGGGGGAAACAAACTGTCTTGAATTTATAGATGAGATCCATGAAGAAATTCTCTGAATGAATTTAAGGTAGTGTACATTGTATTGATGGAACAACCAAATCATAATAACGTCTTACATTCACATAGTATCCTTTTAAAAACTCCAAGATCTAGTCAACACTAATATTACTCAAGTTTTAAATATGCGATGAATTAATGTAGCTCAAATTAAGAAAAAAATATATTTATTGCTAAAATAGTATAGGTTTTCATCCATTTCTGCCTCATTGAAACCAAGAAGGTGCTAGAAATTTTGTAATTTAAACTTCATTTTCCAATCTTACCTTGTGCTGTTTCCCAAGAAGATACAATAGCACTGACCGAGTAAATAAAAGGGCCCAAGTTCTTAGCGCCTTTTTTTTTCCTTGTTAAATTTCTTAGTCCACAGGGATTTAGTCCTTTGCCTTTAATTACAGTAGTGAAATTATCTTCCAATTTTTTCCTAGGTCACCAAGCTAATTGTTCCTGTTTCCAGTATAAGCTTTATTTTTTATACCAGGTAGTAAAGAATGATCTGTTTCTTTCTTCGTTAATAATATAGACTGCTTGAAATATTCACCTAATGTCTGGCTTTTAAAATCTTAACAATTTATCACGCCTCTATCCCAATGGTTCTCAAACGTAAACACTTATTAGAATCTTTTGAGGAGATTCAAAAATATTTTCTAGGACCAGACCCTTCTGAGTCCAATTGAAACAGCATCTCTTGGGAAGAGGCCAGGCATTGCTAATTTCAAAATCTTCCCAGTTGATTCTATTGTGCAGGCTCTATTCTTTCCAAAGTTAACAATGCCATCTTGGTCCTTGGAGTCTACTGTTCTCTATTTCATGGCAAAGCTTTTTCAATAAGCTTTTTTAGTCCTTCATATTTTCTTTGTCAGTTGACACTTTTAGATTGAGCTACTAATAAGCCAAAAACATGCTTGTTCTTCATTAAATAACTTTCATACAATGGATAGTTCACTACCAGAGACATTTTACTTTACTATGGCTGAGAAAAGGAGCAGAATTATATGCTAATTCATCAGTATAGAGCCTGAGATGATTACTGAGTTGATGAGGGATTTTCCTTTTTGTACCACTTTATTATTATTATTATTTTGTAGGAATATTTCAATGTACAATAATGGTCATACATTGTCTTAAAATAGATGCCACTACTCACTGTTGGTCTCTTTTTTCTTATGACACTAGTGATTCAAATATTGGGGCTTCACTCAACAGTCTTTACATTCTTAGTTCTCTCTCTGCATGGCTCCCCCTAAAACTTCCTGCCCAATCCAATTAATATTGTTTAAATGGCCATACTACCCAAGGTGATCTACATTATGCAATCCCTATCAAAATCTCAATGACATTTTCCACAGAAAGAGGACAAACAAGACTAAAATTTGTTTGGAATCACAAAAGACCATGAATTGCCAAAGCAATTCTTGAGAAAGAAAACAAAGCTAGAGGCATCACACTTCCTGATTTCAACTATATTACAAAGCTATAATAATCAAAACAGTATGACACTGGCATAAAAACAGACACACAAATCAATGGAACAGAACAGACAGCCCAGAAATAAACCCATGCCTATATGGTCAATTAATTTATGACAAAGGAGCCAAGAATACACAGTAGAGATAGGATGGTCTCTTCAATAAATGTTTTGGGAAAATTTGACAGTCACATGCAAAGAATGAAACTGGACCCCTATCTTATACCATACACAAAAATCAACTCAAAATGGATTAGGGACTAAAATGTAAAACCAGAAACCATAAATCTCCTAGTAGAAAACGTTGGAGGTAAGCTCCTTGACATTGGTCTTAGCAATGATTTTTTGCATTTGACACCAAAATAAAGGCAACAAAGGCAAAAATAAACAATTGAGACTACATCAAACTAAGAAGCTTCTGTAGAGCTAAGGAAACCATCAAGAAAATGAAAAGGCAACCTACCAAATGGGAGAAAATATTTGCAAATCATATTCTAATAGGGGTTAATATCTAAAATATATAAAGTACTCATATAACTCAATAGAAAAAAAACAATCTGATTATAAAATGGGTAGAGGACCTGAATAGATGTTTTTCCAAAGAAGACATACAACATGGAGTATGTTCATCTCCATGTTAAGCAATGAATTCTTTCTAGATCAAATATTCTCTGGAATTGCATTTCATTTTCTTGAATGCCACTAACTTTCTCCTGAAGACTTTGAAACTCACTTTCAAATGGAGCATTCTGTCTGCGTAGATTCTTCCCAAGCTTGTATATATATAGTACGACCTGAAAGTGCTTCTTTTGTATTCTTTTTCAGCCAATTTAGTACATTTGATTTCTTTCTCCTTTAAGAGTTTTTCAAGAAGTATTTGATTTAGAAGCATAAACAAGTTTCTTCAATGATTCTTTTAAAGCAACACAGAAGAATATCTATTTTCTGACTTAGTCTTTGTTTTATTCTTTATTTTTCTGACAATTCCATCAATTTACAACATCCATGTTATCTTCTCCAAGTACAGCAGCCAGATCTGTCAACTTTAAGTTACTCTTGAGAGAACTGATCTGACATTCCTTATCAGTAAGAAATTATAGGTATTACAGGGTTTCAAACATTTTGTTTTTCCTTCTGTTCTTCTGCTTCTTATGAAAACAGATTGAGACTTTTCTGAAAGTGGGTCTTTCTATCCAAACCAGTGTTTTTTTTAAACTATCAGAAGGTGTTCTTCCTATTTCTGATATATGTTGAAGGCTTCAGCCGCTTGGTATTGAAAGCTGTCAATTCATCTTCTAGTTCTCTGTCCTTGTGAAAGTTGACCTCAAATCACCTTGTTCGAGATATTGAGATTTCTCGTCTTCCATTTTTTAAATTTCAGTTTTGGTAAAGAGCTGAATATGTTCAATTTTTCCTTAATTGGTCCCAGACTTAGTGATCATGAAAGCTTGTTCTCAAGGCTTCCTCCCTTAAAAATGACTCTACACCTTCATACTCCCTTCTAATAAGACTAAATCCTTAAGATTTTTACAATTTTTGGTCATCTAAAGCAGAAAATATTACAGAAAGCTGATTTTTCAAACTTACCTAAATAGACTTTTAACTGTTTTTAAAAATTACAGCTACACAAACCACCAATTCCCACTGACCCCACATCCTTAAGTAATGCTGTCACAGCCTCCCATGGCTTCTTCAGAACTTGATCAAAGTAAAGCTGCTCACCAATCCACAGGCTCTCCATGTTTACCACAGCACTACTGGGCAACAGCAGACCGCACGACACAAAGGTGAGCATTGTCTTTGGAATCAGAGCAGTGCTGGCAACCAGAACAGACCACCTGTGAGGCCAACGGAGGGGGCTTAACATGTTTAGTAAAGTAACACTTGTCAATCTCTTTCTGTAGGTGTCACACACAGTTATCATTGCTCCATTGTCAGCACATGGCACACACTTCAAACTATTTTCTTGCAGAATCAGTGAATAGGGTGCCCTGGTTAACCAAATATTCTGGTCAGTGGTGTTTTTGCTTGCCCAGCATTTGTCCTTTAGAGAAGTAATGCATTCTCCACCTGATGTGATTCTGATTGTTTTTAAATGGTAGAACATGAGTACCCTAACCACAACTGTCAGTTTGTAACACAATATAGATGAAGCAGATTGGTCTTTACAGGACCTGAGTGGAAATGACACAGAGAAGGATGCACACTAGTAGCGAAGGGCAGGCCATTGGGGCTGGAAGGTGCGAAAGGGGGATCCTGCTATTAATCAAGCATTAAACAGGTTGCTAGGACCATATTGCTGCAGGGGGTTTGTAATCAGGGGATGGAACCTGTTCCTAGGGTAGTGTTTTAAGGAGGGAGGCTCTGCCTCCCTCAGTTTCAAATTAAATTGTATCTGTCTTCATTGACCCCAGGCTTTTTTTTTTTTTTTTTGCCTCTGGGTTTCTGCTCCTATGTCTCTGAATCTCTGTCTCTCCACATCTCTGAAGGTCTCTCAATATCTCTCCATGACTCTCTTTCGCCTGTCTCTCTGCCTCCCTCTCTCTCCTTGTCTGTCATTTGTACCATGTCCTTCTGTCTCTCTCCATCTCTAGACCGCCTCACTGAGGTCCCCATAAATCCTACACCTGTCTCTGTATAAGGAGCAGAGGGATATGAAAATATTTGTGTCTCCAAATTGGTTCCTCATGCACCCACAGATGCCCTTAAATTAGTGACTGCCTGAGACCTCCCTCCCAGTTTTTACTTTTTAGATCTTAATTACTGACTTCTGCAGACAACTCTACCCTGACTGTAAAGACTCCTGTTCTCTGACCGCAAAGAGCTCCCAATTATTAAACCCTACAAAACTTCAGTCATTGACCGCAAAGCCAATCCCTGAATTCTGCGGATCATTCTCCCCAACTCTACCCGTCAGTTATCGCACAAGCCTGTGTGATATTCGATGAACCTATCCCAAAGACAACTCGAGGAAACATGTTCGTTAGATTTTCATTTACAGTAATTTGTGAAAATTATCAGAATCTGATATTGTCAGACACAAATTCGAAAGTAAAACACGTGCACAAAGTTCTTAAGGAAGATCTCTATAGCCAAGAAACCGTCCCTGGGTGGGCTTGAACCACCAACCTTTCGGTTAACAGCCGAATGCTCTAACCAATTGCGCCACAGGGACAGCGATGCTAGTACACCTTTTTTTCTAACAATATTATTTTACTGTTTTCAGTCTAAATTGTATGACGTATTTTAGAAATGCACCCTTTGCTGAGTACATATATTGGAAAAATGTTCTTTCACTTCTTGATTTTCACTGTTCTTATGTTAATGGTGTGTTTTAAAAACAGAAGTTATAATAATATAGATATTATTCTTAGAGAGGAAAATCAGAGTATTGACTGGGTGGGAGCAGGACGCGGGACTGTTGTTTACCCGAATAAGTGTGAGCATAATCTAAGGAAAGACACGCGGACAGAATTTACTCTCAGTTCAATGAGAGAGTTTTCGCTAATAATTCACCTGATGGAGAAGCCCCTGGAAGGATTCCGTATACATGAAGATACATTAAATGGGAAAGACACCAGTAAGAGCAAAGAAGAGGTGGAAATCATTTAGGGGAAAATGTGTTGCAAGGTTTCCAACAGAAAGTTGGAAAAGGAGTTGAGAGGAAGCAAATGACCATCACGAAAGCCAAGCCAAGCAAGTTGTTCCTTGTAAAGGACTCGGGAGAGGGCTTGTTTTCTTTCTATTTTGTATTCCTTTAGGTGAATAAAGTTCTATCTTTGTGCACTTTCACATTTAATTAAGTGAAAACCATAGCTCTGGACTCCGTTGTCTTTTTCTTTATTCCACGGTAACTAGTGCTTCATTTTAAAGTTCTGCCCAGAATGTTCAAATGGTGCCATAGTAAAGTGTACCCAGAAGTGCAAGACATTTTTCATTAGGTTATTTTCTCTTTATATAAAAAACTATACCATAAATGTCGTGTTCTATTGATTTCCAAGAAAAAGCCCGTTTCTTCTGAAGAATTAGTATTTAATTTCTATCTTATCCTAATATCTTTATTTTCCTTGCCCTTTTGCATCTAACAAAATGCATTTCTGTTTCTATATGATTATCATACAAGTTTTTGCCTCCCCTTCATTTTTTATTTACTGGCTCTATCAGAAGGCAACACTTATTGAACTATGTTACCCTTCATATTTACTTCATGTACATGTTTACTCTTCATGTACCCTTAGTTCATAAGTGAACTAATACTTACTGCTCAATTAACGTATTTGGACTCTGAACAACCTCTTTCTAAATAGGTTTGGATCCCCCTTACCCCTGCTCCCATGTATTTTTAAAGGTTTGTAGCTGACTTCTCAACAGCAACTGTGGAAGTATATTTACAATTTGCTGAAGTAGTTACCAACCAACATCATAGATGTCTGCTTCAGTTTCCTGTGACTGCTGTAACCAATTACCACAAACTTGGTAGCTTAAAACAACATATTTATTCTCTTAGAGTTCCAAAGGTCAAAAGTTTCACTGGGCCAAAATCAAGATGTTCGCAGGGCCACTCTCCTTCCAGAGGCTTTAAAGGAGAATCCCTTTCCTTGCATTTCCAGTTTCTAGAGCTCATTCCTATGTTCTTTGGCTCATAGGCCATTCCTCCATCTTAAACTGAAGTAACATCTTCTGTCTCTGTTTTCCTCTCCTTCCATTATTATATTGACTTCTCTTCTGTGTCAAATCTCTGCTGCCTCCTTCTTATAAGAACACTTGTAATTAAATTTAGGGCCCATCCAGATAATCCAGGATGATCTTCCTATCTCAATATCCTTAACTCATCACATACAGTAGCCCATTGGCGGAGGAGAGTGGGCAGGAACAGACGCGGAGTGCAGGTTATTCTCAGGCCCACCTTAGGACCAGTCCTGGGGCATGGCAGCCACGTCCTTGCGCTGGAAGCGGCCACCCATTGAAGGCCCTCTAAACTGGTTAGAAGACGTGCTTCTCAAATACATTTTCCTGTCCCTCCCTCCCCTTTTGTCCTTTCCCTGTGGTTTTCACGCTAACCCCAGCCCGCCTTCCCTGACCCTGCAGTGAAGGCTTTGGGACACAACTGTTTGGTGTTCCTGACTGCATCAGGCTCCTTTGTAAGTTCTTCTGCATTCTCCTGAGTGTCTTCACGCCTGAGAGGGGAGGCTGAGGACAGGGAAAACCGAAAAACTACATTGCTGTTCACGGAAGCTTAGTTCAAGTCTCAGGGGTATTCAGGATTTTGATATATATTTTTTTAAATTAGAGCCCAGAAAAGCACACAATTTAACCCATTTCTTTCCATTTCATTCTTCTGGCTGAGTTATTAGTCAGCATCTCAGATAGTTTTGTGTGGCCATTGAGAGTGATGGATGTATTTACCAAAAAGGAGATTACCGCTTTTGCTGGGAATTAGAGGCAACTCCCTCTTAAAGGTTGGGAAATCAAATACAGATGTTCCTCTATTGAGGATGCGGTTACACTGGATAAACCCATCGAAGTTGAAAATATCTGTAATTCGAAAATGCATTTAATACACCTAACCTACTGAACAGCATAGCTTAGTCTAGCCTACCCTAAATGTGCTCAGAACACTTCCATTAGCCTACTGTTGGGCAAACTCTTCTAACACAAAGCCTATTTCATAACAGTGTTGAATATGTCATGTAATTTATTGAATACTATACTGAAAGAGAAAAACAGAATGGTTTATCCTTATGATTGGCTTCCCAGCACCGGGAGAGAGTATCACACCACTTATCACTAGCCATGGAAAAGATCAAAATTCAAAATTGGAAGTACAGTTTCTACTGAATGTGTACAGCCTTCACACTACCCTAAAGTTGAAAAATTATACATTTAACCATTGTAAATCAGGGACCACAAACAATCTGCTAAAACATTAACTCTCCTGTGGGAACAGGGCACATCCCTGAGGCTCACACAAAGGGCTTTTCCCTTCAACTCTACTGTAATAACAGCAAGACAACTTGCAGAGATATGAAGAACCTTGGAAAAGTAAACTGAGGAAGAGTGCTCTAATTGTGACTTTTGGACATTTTCAGGAATAATTTCACATGCATAGACACACCCTATTAAAAGCCCTCTTACTCTCTTAAGGCAGATCCCTTCCTTCATTTTACTAATTTACTCTTTGTGGCAAATGCAGGGTCCCAGCTTCTTGGATGGTGTGGAATAAGCTGATTTAGAGTATTCATTGCAACAACAGGTTCATAACTTAATCTAATCGTATAGGGGATGATTGAGAGTTAAATCACCCAGTTTGCAACACTTGGTATTACATAAATCCATTCATATTTGCTGTAACTCTTCCCTCTATAAGTTTATGTCACATGAGATTCATGCAAAAAGCATTTACCATATACACACTGGGAAAGCAACTGGGGAAGATGTTGGTAATGAAAAATATTAAGTGGCAAATTATGTCACATCTGAGCCTAGTTTTAACGATGGAAATGTGGGGATAATATGATTTTGTTTGGTTGTGCATTAAATGTTAATTCACATAAAAAGCTAAGCGCTGTTCAAATGGGAACAAAATTCTAAGTGTATAAGGTATTTTCCTGCTTTCAAAGGGCTTAGAATTGAGGAAATCAAGATTATAGCTCCTGGAAAACTGATTACCTTCCACCTAGTCTTATTGTCATTCCTCACTCCAACCGTGACTTACCCAGCTTTTCTGGCTGCAGGTGTGAGCTCTTTGTGCAGAACTGTTTAAACTTGAGCCTGAAATGCTGACCTTGAATATACTGGTATCTAAGGCCAACCTGGGAACACAATTTCATTCATTCAAGAAATTAAGCCTTAATGTGTCTTACTTTCTAAGCTGTTAGAACTTAAGAAGTTTCTTCCTCTTGGTATTCACTTTATCTAGCAAAGGTGACAATGGGCGCTCAGAACTTTGAATAAATGAATACGACAGCTTGTCAAATTCTGAAACCCAATCTTCGTGGTTCGCTTGGAAGACATCATGACCTTAGGAATCCACATAGAACAAACTCACAAGAAATGAACACAAACAAGAATACCAAGTTCCTAAGATGAGGGTATAACATTACACAGATGTGTTTCTGTGCTGGGTGTGAGGAGTATGGATTGTGAGAAATGTTACACCAAGCAGACCATAATTTTTTATTGTATGGTCATTTTTATTCTCCCAAATAAACTGCACCTCTCAAATTGAGATCTTAACATGGCTAAGTTATTTTAGAGCCAAAGTGGATGAATCCACTTCATCCAAAGAACACATGGATAATTATACTGATGACAGTGAAGGGAAAAACAAAAAAACACAGCACAAGCAAAACTCAAATTATTTATTATTATCACTCTAACACCTCCTATAAGTTTAAAAGCCTGGTACTGACCAGAGTTTTAATCTATTATGAGGCTGTGTGTAGATTTTTCTCAGTTTATTGTAACACCTCAGTTTTCAGTTCCCCTTAGTGCCTTACACGGATTCTTTGTCACCTCCAGAGCTGCTTTGCATGTTGCTTATGAACTTTCTCGTTTAAGCGTAGACAACATGTATAAGTGCACCAGAGGGACATCATGTGTACACCTCCTAGGCTTTGCCTACCTTTACAATGGTTTGAACCCAACACTCCATCCGTGGAGCTTTGTTTGTAGTTATAGGAATACACTAGGCTCTTTCAGACTTCTGTTCACTTTTCAGGAATGATCTGAAAAACTTGGTGAAAACTGACCCATGTCAGAAGCCTCTGATCAGAAATCAGCTCCACATTGAGAGCATTGCTTCCCTTCCCAGATAGAGTCACCCATGCCTTCCCATGGCCCCACTCTACCCCTTATATACATCTACCATGATGCCTGTAGTACTTGTGTGTATTTATTTCTTAAACATTTATCTTTTTTTAAGTGGTCTGTAACAGCGGTCCCCAACCTTTTTGGCACCAGGGACCGGTTCCGTGAAAGACAATTTTTCTACGGACAGGGGCAGGCTTGGGTGCGGGAATGGTTCAGGCGGCAATGCGAGTGATGCGGAGCGGCAGATGAAGCTTCGCTCGCTTGCCCACCGCTCACCTCCTGCTGTGCTGCCAATACCGGTCCGAGGCCCAAGGGTTGGGGACCCCTGGTCTATAAGACTTACACCAAGGGCCATGTGAACCACTGTCACTCTATGTCCTCATACAGCGACTTAGTAAATGCTGAATTAGATAACTATTAATAACATGGCCTAAGAAATTGATTAGATACATAGAAAAGGGTCCAGGTTGAATTCGGGGGGAGTGGGGGGTGGTTCCGAGACCAGGAGATGGAGTGAAGGTGAGTGAATGGGACACAGACAGAAGTTGGAACTTATCCAATGACCATCCCCACCCCCCATAAACTACAAAGGCATATAAAAAATTTTTTTCTTTTCTATAAATACATTTGGAAGGTGGCTCCCAAGCCACTCTAACCCATTAACCCCTGTCCCAATTAATCTTTTCTAAATAAAAAGGATGCTGCTGATGCCCAGTAATGCGGTGGGTAAACAGCTGTCTGGACTAGCCATTATCAGTCTCGTTCAAAGTAAAGGCTCTTCCTGGGGCCAGAAAGCAGGATTTTTAGAGGGCCCCAGTGGGCAGGAGGCAGGTAGCCAAGAATCAAACAAGGCAAAACGGATATGTGCAGTAGTCATAATCATGCTAGTAAGAACTAAGTGCCTCAGCGAGGCATGTATAGGAATTGGAGGAGGAAGGAGAGGCCTTCAAAACGTTTATGTCTGAGCACTCACCAGAGACTCCTGGTTCGAGAAACAGAATAAAATGTCTGCCTGGGTAGTCATTATCAGGTAGATAGGATGCTGGGCTGGGCTAGGAAGTGGAAGGGGCCTCCCTGCCCCTCAAGAGTTCCTGACCAGTGAGGAGTCCTCCATGCTCTCTGAGGGGGTGGGAGATCCAAAGATCTTGGCCAGAAGCCCTCTGTTGGAGCGGGCCTGGTCCTGAGCGTTAGCCAGGCGAGCCCGTTCACGTCCTCCTGGCCGAGCTGCCTTCCGGGCCCTCAGCTCCTGCTCAGTAGGACGCTGGGCAAAGGCCCAGGAGCCGTTCGGGCGGGTAGAGTCCCCATCAGCGGCAAGGAAACGCTGTCCCCGCTCCACGCTTCGAAGATAGAAGTCAGTCTCACGCTTGGCCTGGGCAACCTCAGCCCTCAGGCGCTGCCTGCGTACCTGGCGCTCAAAAGCAAGATGCTCGCTGAGGTGGGACCAGGTAAAACGGTGCAGGTACTGCGGAAGGGAAAACAAGAAAAGATCTGAGTAGGGCAGATCTGGGATGGAGAGGAGATGGGAGGGCCAGGGCCAACAAGAGGTGACAGGGGTGCGCCGGCTGGGGCTGGGAAGACGGAAGGCTAAGCGGTGCGGCAGACAAGCCGATCCCCTCACCCTGAGGTTCCACAGGTCATAACGGAAGGGGCTGCGCCTGCGGGAGCCCATGGGCGTGTTGTGAAGACTGGCAGCCACACGCTTGGCTACTCGCTTGTCCCGGAACTCCACCCAGCCCTCGGTGTAGTCCTTGCTGTACTTGGACCGCTTTTTTCCTCCCGCAGCGGGGGCTGCCGCTGCCTTCTTCTTGCGCCTCACGAACCCGTCTGCGAAGCAAAGACAGAGCAGTGGCCAAGGAGACCAATACAGCACCCACTCAACTGCACCTCCCATTCGCCGAATTCTCCAAACCTTCCCTCAGGCCAGAGTCCCACCTCAAGGTCTTTGCCCGGAAGCGGATAACTTTTCCCCTTGTCTAACACTGTCCACCCTTTTCCCCTTGTCTAACTCAATCCTTTCCTCAAATGTTAACTCCGTTATCAGGTCTGCCCTAAACGCTCTTTTTAAAACCCGCACAGGCCCCCAACCCCAATTCCAATTAGTGTCTGTATGCGAGCTGGGGGCGGCCGATCATAAACCTTCTCTTGACCTGGGCCGCGATGACAAAGAGGTACGTTCAGTTTTGCGGAAAAACCACTGAGATTTTAATTCAGGCTGTACCCATTTAACAAACTGGTTAATTCGGCTCAGGAAAGAAGGGTGGGCGGAGCCGAAATTAAAATCCAAAAATTAGCTATCCGAGAACTAAGGCTCAGCGAGGTATATACCGTGCTATCCACATCCCATCACAGCCTCCTAAGAGACATGCGCGCTACCGATTTACCAAAGAAGCCGGACGCCGGTCCCCGGCTCGGTCAGCGCCTCGGACAAGGGCAGCTGAGGCAACAGAACACGCATTGCGTGCTCACTGCCAGCGAGCATCACCCTCCTACCCTCACCGCCAAGGCCTGAGCACTTACCTTCCGGCTGGAAAAAAACGCGCCCGACCTCGCCGTAGGCGCTGAGAAGGTTCCGTACGTGCAAAGGCCTAAAGCGGGGCGGTATGTGGCCCAGGTACACAATACCTGGCACTACCCGTTTCTTGCTGCCGCCAGCCGCCTCTTCGGATTCCTCCTGTTCCTCCTCTGCCTCTGATTTCTGGTCACTCCCTTCCAGAGGTTCCAGCTCAGCGGCTCCCTTCTCGGATTCCTCTGCCTCCATGCTTGCGTGTAGGTAAAGCAGGGCAGCCGTAAAGCGCCGCGCCTCTGACGCGCACCGTGTGCGACGGCCTGTGTCGAGGGGGCGGGGTCGGTCCGGGTGACGACAAAGGAAAGGACAAGATTGGGCGGTGCTCGCGAGTCTAGGCCTAGAGGAGAGGGCGGAAGTGGGTCCTGGGTGTGCCGGGAGATTCAAAGCGTGAGAGAACTTGAGCTGAAGAGGCAGAACCGGAGAGGTAGAGCCCCAAGTAGAACTTACCCTGTAGCACTCCTCGGTGAGATGCAAAAGGACGGGATGAGGCAGGCTCTTCCGGAAATACTGGAGAACTATTTTGGGAGTGAGGGGAGGTTTCTTTGTGTTCTAGCTGTCAAAATAGCATTTTACCCAAGGGACTCGGGTGAGTCTCAGGTTGGGGGATGACTCAACTTTTAAAGGTTACTTAAATTTCAATTTTTAAATTAAGTTTGAAGTTTTAATTATTTTTCAAAATTTAACTTAGAGATTTGAATATTTTAAATTTAAGTTTTGAAAATGTAATTTAACTTTGCAAATATAAGTTTTGGAAATTTAGTTGAGATTTAATTTTTGAAAATTTCATCTGTGACCTTTTCATTTAGTTAAAAAATTTTTAGTTTAAAATATTAATTTAAAATTTGATTTTGTGAATAAAATGTCTAAAAAATTTTAATGTTTGACAATTATTTCTTTCCAAAACTTATTTGGCTCCTGTTTTACATTTGTGTTGATGCATGATTCGTATTTATACTTATGTTACAAATACCTATTGTCAAATGTATACATGGCCCTGATTTAGGCGACTGCCTGTACCGCGAGCTTTATTCTCTCCAGGACTTGTTTTCACAGTGTTGGGGTCCAGGGTAGGCCACCCAAAAATATGCCTCAATGGCGTACTCATTATTTTGAATTAAAGGTACCGAAGAAATGGTCACCACAAGAGGATACTCTGACTCACCTTCTGTCTCGCTGAAGCAACCTTTGTTGACAGGCTCCGGGGCGTACCTGAGGATCGCTTGTTTGTTTATACACTCATTCCTACAAGAGCTGAGCACAAATCACTGTTCACTGTTCAATTTTTCTATCGTGTTCAGGCCTGCAGTGTCAATGACAACCTTTCAAAAAGGGGAGTCCTTCGAGCCGGATTCGAACCAGCGACCTAAGGATGACCGATGATCAAGCAACCTACAGTCCTCCGCTCTACCAGCTGAGCTATCGAAGGGCCTTTAAGGGGGTAGTCTTAGAATACTTTAAATAATCTTTACCTCAATCCTGTAGTTTTGACTATAAGTTTATTTCAAAACTAGAAGCAAACATGAAGGGTGCTAGAAATATTCTAAAACTGATATGGGTAGTGATTATAGGAGTATATTAAAAAATTAATGCCCTTGAACACTAAAGAGTTGCGCTTTAATTCATTATCCTGCTCCCTTGGGTACAATACAGATAGGACCATCACCCTTGACACTCCTGCTGTCTCATCAGCTTAGCGCCTCCTCTCTCAATCAGAAGTGAGCCATAAATGAAAAGGTTTTCCTAAATGGGTTGAAGAGGGAGCTATTATCTTGAAGCGGAGTTACTGTCCAGTTTATTCTTTTGGACCGGAAAGAGTTCATTCGCTCCATGTGTATGTTTGATTTGTTTTGGTCTACAATTTTCAAAACTCTTGTCCTTCGAGCCGGATTCGAACCAGCGACCTAAGGATATCTAACTATCGTATCTACAGTCCTCCGCTCTACCAACTGAGCTATCGAAGGACCACTGATGGCCATTATTTTAGAATCCCTATCCTAATGTCTATACGGATGGTTTCTGCTTTGATAATATTCATATTCACTTTGGAAAGTATAATCAAATTTAAGCAGTTTCTTAAGACACTGAATGGGTTCTATGTCATGCTCTGGGTAGTTGGTTTCCTGGGTTTAATAAACATGTAAAATCCATTGAGTTGTACATTTAAGACGTTAGGATATTGTTCTATGTATATCTCAAAACAAAACCCTACGGGTATCCCATGTCCTCCTCCCTAAGTATTATATACCTAGGGTGAATTCCCTGGATTACGCCCGATTTCCTGCTGTCCCCTCTAATTACTTTCTCCTTTTTCTCTCAAAAGTGTCTAGGTTGGCTCGATAAATGATATAATTACGTAAACACAGACATCTGGGTTGAAGAGGATCCCAAAGTTGTGAACAGAGCAATATCCAGTGCATTTTGGTATCATTGTGATTCTCCTTTCTGAAAATCTCATGGGAAATCCTGTGTATTCATAGCTCTAATGATGAAATATGTGGAGTGTGTGTGTGTGTGTGTGTGTGTGTGTGTGTGTGTGTGTGTGAATTTTCTTACTTGGATAAATAATTTGGGTGGTTCATATTATATTGCATAATTATTGTGGAGCAATTAAAGTGAAACAAAAACCCCTAAAAAATTTAAATGCAAATATATTCTTTTTTCAAAGAAAATCATCAAACATCGAGGTTCAACAGAGATTGCCTTACACTTGTGCCTAAAGCAGAAATAGACACAAATGGAGAATACACTAAATTATCTGGAGAGAAAAGGCTTTCTTTGGAAATGCTTAAGGAAAAGATTAAGTGTATTTCTCTATAAAATATCTGTGCTTATTTCTACAAATTTATACAAAACTATTATTTCTACAAAATGATATTATTTAAAAAATTCCAAATTTTTTTTTTTCAAATGGCATTCGCCAGTGCATTCTATTAGGGGTACTGAGAGGACGTAGTCGATATTGAACTCAGTAATTAAATCCCTTTCCATGACAAACTAAGAAAATATCATCTAGCAACTTTCAGTGTTCCTGACTTAATAGAGAATTAGCAGCGGGAGAAGAGAGATTGTAGGACGTGGAGTTTCTCTTTCATTGTCAAGTGTCCTCCTATCTGTGCCTTGAATACAAGGTGGAAAATAGCGGAGATGCCAACAAGTGTAAAATTTCAGCATGGTGCTGGATTCAATTGCTGCTACAGAATTGTCGTCTCTTGGGATGCAGAAGTCTTCCTGGGATGATACGTAGAGGAACAGGAAGCTCTGTGAAAGGAAACAGAAAAGACATGTCCACCTTTCCTCTTCCTCCTCCAGCCTTGCATTCTCCCTCTAGCTTCCTTTTCGGCAAAGCCTAATATGGAGCCAAGTAGTAAATCAGCAGTGTGGTTTACAGAGTCCTACCTCCTTTATCACAAGGCAGATTAAAGAAGGATGAGTGTCTTAGTCTGCTCTGGCTGCTATGACAAAATACCACAGACTGGGTGGCTTAAATAACAGAAATTTATTTTCTCACAGTTCTGGAGGCTGGGATGTCCAAGATCAAGATGACAGCCATTTAATTCCCAGTGAGAGCTCTCTTCCTGACTTGAGAGAACTCTCTGGTGTTTCCCATTATGAGAATAGTAATCTTATGGGATCAGGACCCTACCCTAAGGACTGCATTAACCTTAGTTACTTTCCAGTTTTGAATACAGCCACATTTGGATTTTGGAAGAACACAATTCAGTCCAGAACAGTGAGCTTAAAGTTGAGTCAGTAGTTTAACAACTGGGAAAACTTCCATGTGAATTTTAAGATATTATTTTTGATCTTCATTTTACCTCTGTGCAAGCTAAGCTGTTGAAATTTTAATACCTAATCCAATGTTATTGGAAACTAGAACTCCCAGCTCATGGTTGAAAGCCCCCAGTTGCTCCCAGTTCACAGTCAGTCATCCCAAAGCTTAATCCATGGATCTGAGCTATGGAATTAGTCCACTTTCTTTCACTCCAGTTCCACACTTGCACCCCTAATAGAGTCATGGAAAATAAATGGAGAAAAAAAATGAGTGGAGGCCAAATTGACTTCTGTAGCTGGGTAAATTCTGTCCAAGGAGAAGGAGAGAACACCCAGATGGTGGAGAGAATCAAGGCAAGGCTGACCTTGAGCCAAGTTTTGAGATGAATGGTGGGTTTCTACACACCCACTTAGAACACCTGAGTTTTGAACTCTTTTGTCTCAAATGGAGGGGGTGCAGGAAGGTGGAGGATTTCTTCCCACAGAAAGTTATTCACTTTTTTGTCAGCCCTGACTGCAATGAAAAAGAAAAGAGAAGAGCAAGCATTAAGGGCATTAAAAGGGTCCTGGAGAGGCCTGCGCAGCGTGCCTGCACAGCATAGGGACATAGAGTCACTTTCTTAAGTAAAATGTTTCATCTCCATTTCATCACCTTGTCCCAATTTCATTGAGACTAGAAAATAACATTAAACCAAAAAAAAAAAAGTTTCTAATGATGGAATTTCAGACAAAGAAGCAGTTGACGGGAAGGGTCTTCACATGGCTTTCCTGCAAGTGATGGGTCTCTGGCAATGCTCAAGAGTTCTCTTCAGAACTAGCTCTGTGAAGTACCGAGCACCTAGCACAGTACCTGGTACCTAATACTCCACAGGCCCAGAAGAAAAAGAGGCAACTACTACTTTCGGTTTTTTGCAAGGAATCCAGATCTAAGCCTGCAGCCATGATTATATTCACTTCTCCTATTAGTGTTTACCTTAGAAAAATAACTTGTACACCCTTGATCGAAATCGGGACTACGAAGCCAGAATGAAGGGAGAAATTAACTGGGACGCACGCCCCCTCGTGACCTTGTGTCCACCGACGGTGGTTTTTATCGATAAAAAAAGCCAGACAGAAAGCAGATCTTAGGGGACATTCGTAGGAACTCTGGAGAATCTGTTTCTGGTGCTAGCAGAATCAATTGGTGGAAAATTTAGGAGTGCGGGGATTGGCAGGAACTATTGGGATGGCCAAAAGCCGAGTCTCATTGCCTGAGAAACTTGATTTGCCCTCCTGGATGTACCTACAATTTCCTTCCGGTCCCCGGTTTCCGTAGATATAATTCCAGTGTTAAACTCTTGCCCAACAGGTGTTTCTATGGATTCCACGCCCTGGTCCACCTGCACTCTGCAGTCTTCTCTCAACTGGATCCAGCACCGTAGAACAGATTATAGGTGGCGCCCCAGGGGCTGTTTGATAACCCGTACTTTGTCCTATTGTCTAACAACTAGAAACCAAGGTGGCCACGAGTTCTGAATTACATTCGCATATTAAAGTATGGGAGGCAGAAACGCCTAGCAGGCAGGGGAATTAGCTCAAGTGGTAGAGCGCTCGCTTAGCATGCGAGAGGTAGCGGGATCGATGCCCGCATTCTCCAGCTTTATGTTCCGCCTACCCTTCGGCCTTTATTTCCCTACTTCTGTAAATAAACACCTTGCTACAACGTTACTACGTAAAGGCCCAATTCTTAATTGATGGCCCCTCCCTTGTCTCCAGTGACAGGATAGGGAAGGTTGGATTCTTTGAGATTTCTCTCGCCTTTTGAAGATTTGAATATTGGTCTCTGCCAGGTGGATTTACAAATCTACACTTCAATTATTTATGCATTAATATTACATTTTTATTCTCAGAATCTATTTCCCACATGTATGACCTAATGAGGGCCACCTCAAGTTCTTACAACTGGAACAAATAATTTCCACTTCTTAATGAAATTTTGAAGAGCCAAAAATATGTAGGTATGTTTGAGGTTTGTTTTTTTTACATTCACTCATCCTCTTCTGGAGTCATCTGGCTGTTTCTACGGGGGTCGTGGGGCCGCTACTGCCAATTGATACTGGAATATTGCAGAATATGGCCCAATTATGGGAGGGAAATTGCAGTGGAGAACTTGTTTGGGTTGGAATCTATGGTGCGTTGGTGAGAAGCTCAGTCCAGGACTATCTAATAAAATTTGCAACCAAGGCCCATGTTATCTTTGAAAATTGGACAATTTTTCTTGTTTACTCTTTTGCCCTCGAGTCGCTTTCAAAGAGCAAGGGAGCTACCAGTTTAGACCAAAGTGGGTAGAAAATTCTATCAATTTTCCCCTTGTCTATTATTTTTAATTCTAAAATTTTTCTCTTCTGCAGTGGTTCTCAAACCTTGCAACACATTAAAATCACCTGGGAGCTTTTAAAACTACCAATGCCTGGGTCCCACCTTCAAAGTGGCGCAACTATAGGCGCTTTGTAAAATACTCCCAGGTGCTTCTGACATCCACCCACTTTTCTGCGCCAGGGTTGAGAATCACCTTTACATAATTAAACGGAGAAGGGGGAGTAGTGCCCCAGGGTCTGTGGGCGACTGCCAGTAGTTGAGCATCCACCTGGGAAAAAAACAAACAAAACCTTCGGAGAGACTCCGAACTCTAATACCACGAGGGGGCGCCCGTGCCCAACCAGTTACTAACCTTTGGTCAGCTACGTTCCTAGCAGGCCGCCCCTCCCCTAGTCTTGGGATGCCAGGTAGGGTGGCGGAGACTTGTCACTGGATCCCTTGCTTAGTGGGCCCACCTCTGATCCGCCTGGTCGGGGCTCGGGACTTCTTTGCGGCACGGGCCCTTTATGAACTATGGACCTGAAGTTTGATCGCGTATTAGTAATTATTACGGAGAATAATAATTTTAAAAATTAGATTCGTTGCACACTGAGATTACTCTTAAATGGATGCTAAAGAGATGAACAGCAAGGATATATATAGCTGAGAGAGACCTTTTTAAGGGTGAGGGTGAGAAAACCACACACAAAACGTGAACTCCTTCGAGCCGGATTCGAACCAGCGACCTAAGGATGCCTGGTGGGGGGTTATTCACTACAGTCCTCCGCTCTACCAACTGAGCTATCGAAGGAAGCACGACACCGTTTCCACCCGCAGAGCATGCCATCTCTGCACGAGGGTGGAGAGTCGTTGGCGCTTATTGTTTTATTCACCAGTGCTGTTGATTAGGTCTGCTCTAGTGGCCTCCACGTTTTTTTTTGTAACCCAATACTCCTTCACAGGACCACTGCCCTGGACCAAGGAGAAAACGGTAGCACCCACTGGTTTGCAAAAAGAAAATAAAATAATGAAGTATGAGGAACTGACAAAAATTTAGCAATGAGTGTTTTACTGTGATGAATGAATTTAAATAACCAATCTTAGATAGAATTTGAAGTACTTTAATCTGCAATTTTAACAGATAATTAACAGAAGGAGGAGGAGGAAGAAAACAAGCACAGGGTTAAACTCTTCAAAACCATACTAAGACGTTCTTAATTGACATTTAGTCCCTGTACATAAACCAGACGAACACACTAATTCTAAACTCAGAAAAAACCTGTCGATGGGAAGCTAAAATATTTTTAAAATTATCTTAACAAGGTAGAAAGTAATGTCATTCAAACACTAATTTTACAAAGTGTGAGTCTAGTCTAATTTTCTGTGACAGTCTGAAGCTCAGAATGGCTATTACTCTCATGTAAGTGAAATCCACTTGAGGTGGCAACCAACATCAGGAATCTTTGTTCACGTTCCACCAAAAATCATTACATTGTCATACAGTGGAGCCATACACATAGGACAAACGATCCCCCTTGTGCAAGTAGAACATTGAGACCAGTGTTCACTCCTCTACGGCACAAGATTTTTTTTTTTTCTGAATTGGAATTAAAAGCAAGTTGCTAATCACTTAATTTAGCCATTTAGCTCCTCAAGTCTTCATGAAACATCTGTTTTGAGGGGGCTAGTCTGAATAAATTAAATATAACATTTTATCTCCTCCCCAACCCCAATTGACTGAATAAGTTATCCTATTTTATAAATGTATTTAGTACTATCCATTTTGTAAAAATATGCTTTTACAAAAAGGATCCATTCCTTCCTTCCTTTTCTCCCACTCCACATTATAGAAGATTCAGACAGAGAGAAAGCTAGACAGGCCTTAAGGAGCCTTGAGAAAAGAACAAGCAGCAGATCTGAGGGATTCTGAGGTGTGTGTGTGTATGTGAATAACTTGAATTCTCGTAGGTCAAGAATCACGTCTGGTTCTTCCATATATATCTAGCCTTCTTTTCCGTATATTTACACAATAAAATATAACAGTGTGAAAATATAAGAAGCAGGAAAGTTTTGGTGTTCATTTCTTTTTCCCCTTCCTCAGTATTCTTAGATGCAGGTGGGAGATGAATTTCGAATCCTACCACAATAGGAAAGAATATGACTCCATACTGGATATGTTTCTTTTTCTTTAACTTTTGCATTCTATTAGTTTTGCTATAAATTAATCACTAGAGGGACGTTGCCTAAGGCTTAAAGTATACATAATGGCCCGTCTCCTGGAACCCTGCCTCCCATGCCTGAGGGGTTAAGCTAAAAATACCTTTGCTTAGCTCCCAGGGAAACATCCTGACCCAGCCTCCCTGTGAATGGCTGCAGGAAAGAAGAAATTAACATATCCCCTTCTGAGTCTGGCCAGAATCAGGAAATATTTGCAACAACTTACCTCCTTTTTTACTTTATCTCCTCACCTCCCCCTCTTTTTTCCAGAAAAGAAACTAGCATTCAAACCCCGGCAAGATGGTTCTTGAGGACTTTTGTCTTCCGTCTTCTCGGTCCGCCGGCCTTGCCCCAATACTGTAACAGGGAAGAGCAAAATCTGACTGCAATGTTGGATCTGTTTCTTCTACTTTGACCTTTGCTTTCCATTGCTTTTGTTCGGTCTATAGCTATAGGCATACATAATGGCCTGCCTCGGGGAACCCTGCCCCTCTGCCTGAATGTTAAATTAAAGTGCCTTTGTTCAGCCCACAGGGAAACACCCTGACCCTGCCCACCTGTGAATGGCTGCAGAAAAGCAGAAATTAACGCATCCCCTCCCCGAGGATGGCCAAAACCGGGAGATATTTTGCAAGACTTAAGGCCTTTTTACTTTACTTCCTCATCCCCTCCCCCTCTCTGTTCTATAAAAGAAACTAGCGTCCAGCACCTGATAAGATGGTACTCCGGGACGCTAGATCGCTATCTTATCTGACGCCTGGCTTTCCGAATAAAGTCACTATTCCGTGCCCCCAAAACTTGTCTCTCAATTTATTGACCTGTCATGCGGCAAGCAGTGGGAACTTGAACTCGGTAACATATACACAACAGTGACCTTTAATATTCACAAACATGCATTGAGCACTGACTATTCCAGGCACCATGCTAAGTGCTGGGAACACACAGAGGCAAATAAGATAAACTCTGTCCCCAAAAGGTGTCAAATTGAAAAGCTCAAAGAGTAAGTTTGAGTCATGGAGGTAAAGATTTTCAGCTTTGAAGGCTCTGACTCAAAACGCTTGGTATTTAAGTTAATGGGACCTCTCTTGTTGGTAGTTTAGACCATACTATATAATAAAAGTGTATTCTGCTAATGTAAACATTTATCTTTTAGAAAAAGTCCTAGGACTCTGAACTCTGGAATCCAGCTGAATATGAAAATATGTTCTGGCATACATATATTTTCCTCTTTATTTCATGTTCAAAAAATAATACTGGCTTGTTTCTGGAATGCCTGAGCTATTGCCATCTTGGGCTGCTGGTACAGATAATACTCTTGTGTAGAATACTTCCTTTTTCCTTTACCTATGACCCCAGCTTTCCAAGTCTGCTCTGGAACAGGGTTAAGCCCCTGACTTCTGTGTCTTGTTTACTCTTCTCAACTACCAAGACTTCCTGAAGCACACCTGACTATACAATTTGCTGTTGATAACCTTCTCTGAACAGACCTGTGTATTCACAAAATTGTGGTTGTGTCTGTCTTTGCTTTTCTTCCAGAGACTGTCCTCCCAAGTTCAGACCTAACTGTAGGCTAACATGTTCTTGTAGGCAGCCTCCAAATTACTGACCTCTGGCTTTTCTTTCATATCTGGCTCAGTCCAGTATCAGTCAAGCTCTAGTTATGAATAGAGAGTCTGTGGACTCCGCTTTCAGATTATCTGTCCCAAGGAAAAGCCACTAAGTTTTTTTTTTTAGTTAATTTGATAAGATTTATTAAACAATGTTATCTATATAAAAGATTAAGTATCCTAAAGGCAATGCAACTAAGTTATTCTTTCAACAAATATGTGAGAGCTTACTGTGTGTCAAATTCCTGAATTCCGAAATGTCTAGTGTGTTTTGCTTTTTTTGTCCCCCCTACTGTAGACTGAATATTGTCCCCCCCAAACTTATATGTTGAAACCTTAACACCCACCCGACAGTGTGGCAGTATTTGGAGTAAGGAAGTAATTAAGGTTGGATTGGTGTTCTTTAAAGAAGAGACATCTGGAAGCTCACTCCCTCTTTCTTGCACTGAGGACGTGGCAAGAAGGCAGCCATCTACAAGCCAAGAAGAGAGCTCTCACCAGAAATGGAATCAGCTAGTGCCTTAATCATGGATTCTTCAGCCTCTAGAACTGCAAGAAAATAAAATTTTTCAGTTAAGCCACCCAGTCTCTGGTATTTTGTTCTGGTAGCCCAAGCAGACTAAGACACCAGCCCCCAACCCGTGCCCTTTTTAACCACCTTTAATCAAGGACTCCTTTGCAGTTGAAGTGTTATGTCTAAGGAGTTAGGTTAGCTTGTGCTCAGGACCAAGCTCAGGATGGCCTTGGCCTTGGCCTTGGAGATGTTGGCACAGGTCTTGAGTTCAGAAATGCAATTTTTAAGTATGTCAACTCAATTTTAACAATATAGCCAAAGGGCCATAAGAACGGGAAAAAGCAGTCTGTTCCAAGCAACTCAAAAAATGTTTATAAACTAGAAATCCATTAAGTTAATTGACAACAGGACATGTGGCTTATTAACACCAGCAATACTTGTTCCTCTATCTAGGACATCCCTTTATAGTTTTCATCATACCAGGAAACCAAAACATTAAGCTGAGGCTGCTGGGTGATCAAGAGTTCAGGCTTTACAATAAGACTTAGGGCTTAATACCCACAACATGTAGTCTGTAAATCTTCAACGATTGTTTTCTCTAGTAAGTAGAATATTCATATGAGTCAGACACAGAGTCTCTGTTCCCTTGATTTTACTGGATAAACACTGGTAATTTCTTAACTCCGTTTCTGTCACCATCACCTATTTTTTAAAACAGTCACTCCAAGCACCTTCATTTCCTAATGCCAGACAGTTAAAATACCACTGAGAATTTAATTTTCACTTGAGTCAGTTACATTCACCCAGTAAGTAAATGACAGCCTTCTTGAAGGCACGGCCCATGTTATATGCATGTTTTCATTTTAAGTATCCAACAGGGAAAAGGCGCTTAATAAAAATATGTTCATCAATTAATTTGAAAGATGTCTTGAGACCTGGAAAACAGTCAAGGCTCAGTGTACTCTTCTAGGAAAGTTGTTTCTTGGCCATCCATTTTAAGTTGACCCATGATTCTCCGTTTCATCGTGTATATACTGACAATACTCCCAAATTGTAGGGCGTTTACCTAGTTTAAAACATGTGATTCCATGTGCCCAACCATAGGTGCTATTGATCTAAATAGGTAAAATATGGAACAGTTTTAAAACTGAATATAACATCACATGGAGCAAGGGATATATTAACAATATTCAGGTTCCTGAGTAAAAAATAAAGGAAGGTTTAGATGGGGGAGGATGGAGAGTGGTAAATTGTCCTGTCTCCAGCATGCTCAGAAGTGGGCATTCTTTCAATACAATATTGATAGTTCTGGGGCTCTTGGTCTCAATGGGTGCAGACAGCATTATCAGGTTTTCAAAGCGACATAAATATTGTTAACATCTAACTCGTTTTGCTCTGATTATACACTAGGCAACCTTTCATATGAATTTTGCCTTCCCAAATTTGAGGGCAAATAAAAACACACTGGGCCACTTAGTTTTTTTTCTTAGTATAAATTTATAAAGCTGGTATTCTGACTTTAAAGTTATTCTTGACTATCCTTCACACTCCCATTCAAGAGAGAATGGCAGAAATGCAATTTGGACTATAAAAACCAGGCTTAAGTCTTTAGATTTTATTTTGTAGGCAGTTGCAACCTGTTGTGGGTGGGTTGGTTCTTTTACTTGCCGAAGAAAGGGAAGAAAGGTTGGAAACAGCATTATCTATAAGGAGGTTCATTGTGTTGTTTAGGTGTGGTTGATCAGGAGCTGAAAGGGTGTATGAGGTAGTGGTAATAGAAAATCTGTCTCCCGTTATTACATAATGACACTTGCTTGGGCCAGAAAGTAGTCACCATTCTCAAAACTCTCCATGGACATTGCTGCTTCTGAGCCTCTGCCCATCAAACTGTTTCCTTTGTTTGGATCGTCTCCACCTTCACACTACCTTTTCCAACATCCCTGCATCCTAAACCTTTTTCGGTGGGGATAGTGCTTCAGAATCATCCCAGGAGCCTAAATGCCCTACCAGAGACCATGTATCTCTAGTTATCCAAACAAAAGCTCTAAGCCAGAGAAGTGCGTTGCCGCCAGGGGGCGATGAGGCTTAACGCTGCAGGAGTCATAGAGCTGGCCGGAATAGTTCAACAGAGCCAGTAAACCACAGCTGGTCACAGGGATTCCACGATTCAATACTTTCTAAAATTTCTCGTTTGACAACGGTGAGGCACTTTGTTTTGGAGATGAGAGGAAGGTGCAGAAATGTAGCTGACAGCAAAAAATTAAAGGAGTACTCGCCCAACGTGGGGCTCGAACCCACGACCCTGAGATTAAGAGTCTCATGCTCTACCGACTGAGCTAGCCGGGCACTCCATAGGAGATTTTCCCTCAGTGAATTAAGAGACTATAAAATTCTTCCTGGACCTACAGGGATTAATAGGATTCTAGATTTTTTGACTGTTTCTGTTATATAAGATGACATGAAACGCAAAGAATGTAAGCATTATCTGAAATTATTGGCATGCATTCCATTCGCTTTCACTACATCTTCCCTCTTCCCCTCATTCTCACCAACATGTCTTGATAGACCACAAAATGCTTCCGGAATCCAAGAGTCGGAATCTCTGAACGCTCTGAGGATGAGCCCAACTCTGGCACTCCCAGAGCTCCAGGCCTGGTTGCCAATGTGGCTCCAAGCTCAGTCCCAAAGGTACCAGGTCCTCGAACCAAAACACTGCACTGGGCCGTCTCCGTAACCCACTGAGACATTCCTCTCCTGTTTCTATCACCTGTCAACTCTGGCCCCTCTTGCCACGCTGTGTAAATGTGGTCCTAAAGGAATTCCCTGCGGTTTTCTCCCTCCTTTTCAGGCCGCTTGTTCTTGTTCATTTGTTGTCCTTCTCCACAATCAAGGCTTGCACACACAAAAAAGGGAGGCGGGAAGGGGTGTTGCAACTGCATTTTAATATAAAATATTTGACAACCACTGGAATATAGGATCCAGTGATTTTTGTGTATTTTGTTTACCACAGACTGCAAAAGCTCACTTATTATAGTAGATGCTAAACAAATATCTGTTTAAAGAGTGTACCAACAGTACGCTCCGGGAAGAGAGAAAAAGTGTCCCTTCTCAGTAATGAAGCAGAGCCCCTATTCCTGAATGATGGAGGAATACGCAACGAGGAAAGCCGAAATAACTTGTACAAAGGTTTCCAGCACCCCAACTCTATAGGTCAATATTTGATTTTTACATTTGAACCCATTTCTTTGATGTGATGAATAAATGATGGATGACATTGAATTGAGATATGACCATCGTCTTCCTATACTTTTTTTTTAATTTTAAAAATATAATGTTTATTACCTGGATTTTTAAAAATTAACTTTTATTGGAGTATAGTTGCTTTACAATGTTGTTTCCTATACATTTCATATGACCACAACCGTGGAGTCGAACTTCTAGAATAACCAGAAACCTTTGCTTTTGCAAGAGTCAATTTAGAGCTGATGGAAAACTGAGTAAGAGCCAAAACTGAAAAGTACTTGTCTCTCTTAATTAGAAGAGTTATCTAGTTACTTATTGGAATCAAGTGCATATACAGCCTACATATTTCTACATGAAAATATAGCAGTTTAATTTAACAGCAGATGTACCAATTTCTTTTGAGTGAGTTTAATAAAAATTCAATAGCGGGGGTAGGCCGCAAAACCTGGGCTCGTCCGGGATTTGAACCCGGGACCTCTCGCACCCTAAGCGAGAATCATACCCCTAGACCAACGAGCCATGTGTCGAACAAAACCTTTTCTAAACAGATTAAATATTTACTTCTCCGTTTTTCTTTCGTACTTCGATATATAACATTTTTTTCCGCCTCTGTTTCTGTCTCCCTGCTACCCTCCCTTCCTAGTTTTAAAACCAGATCGACTTGGCTCAGAAGTTCCCTGGATTTCCCCGCAACCGAATCCTTCGAAGATTGGTCTGTATAAAGCCTTATTTCTCAGAGATCGCTGATCCACCCTTTGTAAGAAACAACCGTGGCGTTTATTTAAAATGCAGAAACCTGTAGTCTTCCTCAAATCTACTGAGTCAAAGTCCCTGGGGGTGAGGCCCAATAAGCTGCATTTTTGACAAGCTCCCTAACTCCTCTTGGCTTGATCTCGGTATTTCCCACGGAAAATAGTGAAAATTCACTCAACGGGATATAAAGTTCTGAGGTCGTGAATGAATAAAGAAAATTCGTTGTACAAGGAACAAGGGGATACATAATTAGTGTTCAGAAAGTCTGTTTTGGTGGAAAACGAGACTGATTCAAGAGGCATAACATCGAGAAGTGGACGAAACAGGGTCTGCTGGTGTCGGTCAACGTGGACCAACTGGTTGGTGACAGACGGCAAAGTAGATTCTGGAAAAGGGCTTAGTCCTTTCTTACCTAAAACAATCAAAGTAACAAGAAAACACTTTTCCCAATGTGGGAGTTCTCCCTTCATGTGAGGGATGATCTAACCGAATAGAAATCCTCAACTGAGCAATCGGAGATCATGAACACTGCCTTTTCACACTTGCCCCGCATCTCAGTATGTTTTCAGACTATTTCGAGGGCAGTGTTTGGCCACTAAACAAACTGGTGACAGTGTTTCCTTCTAATGAACTTAATAACTCCTAAGGTGTCTTGCTGCTTTTCTGCTTCTCTTGGACAAAATTTTGAGCAATCTGTCTTGCTCAAAGACGTGTGTTCTGGACTCCCTAGGATGGTTTGGACTTGTGGCAAAATGTCTTTTGTGTAGATACCGCGGGTTGTCTCGTAGGACAGTACTTGGGCAGTTTGTTCTTCTGGCTGGAAGGTAATCAAAACTATTTCGGAGTTATGCTTAAAAAGCGACGCTGGCCCGTACGGGGATCGAACCCGCGACCTTGGCGTTATTAGCACCACGCTCTAACCAACTGAGCTAACCGGCCATCTGCTTGGGTGTTTCTTTGGAAGCTTTTACAAGAAACTTTTCTCGTTTTGATGTTTTGATAATAGGAACACTATGGTGCATCCGAGTTGCTGGATTCGCCTACACCAAACAAGGCTTCGTCCTTTTTCCAACATTTGTCCTACTTTTCAGTACCATGACTCAGCAACAACACCCCCTCCTCCCCTTTGAGTGTTTTCAGACCAGTTACCTCAGCTAGCCGTTCATTAATGGATCCTGGGCAAGTTTCCAGATTGCTCCTTTTCGGCCATCTGTCCATTGGGTGTGTTTTTCTATGTTTTCGATTTCATTCATTACAGATATCCTAAGAAACCTCAAAGGTATCCTGTTTCCCTCTCTACGTATACAGTTCTATACGCCGTGGCTAAAAGAGTACCGAGAAAATTAGAGGAGTATACAAAGTAGGCATTAATGTTTTTAAAGTGCGATTTCTGATTATGTAGGTAAAAGGACCTGGAGATGCCGGGGATCGAACCCGGGGCCTCATACATGCGAAGCATGCGCTCTACCACTGAGCTACATCCCCGTCCTGCACGGAGAGCGTTTGTAGCCCTTCCCAATTCTTTGAACCTGAATTTCTTTTTTTCCTTTCTGCAACTCTTAAGATTTTCTGAATGCTTAAATTAAATTCTCCTTTGCTTATTCAGCAAAATCTTGAAATGGTTAATGGGGCAACGTTCATGGGTATTCCGAGTGGAGAAAGCCTTCCAGTCATTGGACCCTTGTCAAGCACTTAACTTAGAGACGAAACGAAATCTGACGAGAAAAAAGAGAGTGGGACTCTCCTTTGAAAGCTTCTTTCCTTTTTTCTTTTTCCTTTTTTTCCCCTCTCCAAAGACAGCTGAGACCCAGCACGAAATCGAATCGCTCCCTCAGTCCCTAGACCCATATTTAGGTATCCAAAGCGCGGCCGAAAGGTGATTTAATTATCTCTTAAAAGCATCAGCATTGGATTGGCTTCCTTTTGAAAGTGTTTGGGCCCAAATGTAGAATATTTGACTTGTTTCTCTGGGAAGCCTAGGAACTAAAGGCCAACCTTCTGCAGTTTTTGACTGCACTGAATTCTATATGGTACTATAGAATATATCTCTATATGCTACATAGAGATATAGTGTTTATAAATATAGCATATATCTAAACTAGAGAGAGAAAGAAAGATACAATTTGGGGAGACATTATAATTAATGCAATATGGTTTTATCGCGGCCTTAAAGACCTTCACTGTGGCTGAGTTTCTATGCCAAGCATTTTCTGAATAACCAGCTCTGAACCGGCATCACAGGCGAAATGCCCAAAATCGTTCTTCTGAATGTATGCATAAATTGACTATAGTTGATGTGGAACGCCTTTTTCTTGTGTGAGCCCGGATAGCTCAGTCGGCAGAGCATCAGACTTTTAATCTGAGGGTCCAGGGTTCAAGTCCCTGTTCGGGCGTTGGTGTTTTCTTTTTCTAGTCCTATATATTCATCACAAAAAAATAGTAACAGAAAGGAAGGTAAACTCAAATCACAAGCTGATTTACCTAAAAAAAAAAAAAAAAAAAAAAAGAGGGGACCCTGAGCATGGCATAGTTATCACAACCTAGGACCTGTTCAGAAAATAGAAGGGCCTTTTAGCCGGAAGCCACAGCACAAAACATTTCATCTAGAGCACGAGTAAAAGTTTCATTAACAATGGTCACAAATTATCAAAGGCCAAACTCTTTCTTGAAAAGCAACCAATGTGCAGAACTGCTCGCTCTTCTCTACATTGGTGTGCTCCTCTCGGAGCTCAGCTCTGGGGATGCCCAGGTAAACTGTATAGAGGAGGTGGTGCCATACTCAGAATTCATGGCCTAGGGGCAGTGCTTTCCAAACATTTTTGGCCATGACCAGTTTGTAGTTTAGTTTACATCTGGACCCATACACACACGTGTAACAGGAACAAAGGTTGCCTGAATTACCACTTACCACATGCATTGCATTCTATTTCAGATTCCATGTTATTCTCAAAAATGCTGGGTGATACCCATGCTTAAATTCATTTTATATCTCCCTCATTGAGAAACACTGGGCTGTAGGGTGATCATAAAGATGAAACGTAACATATAGTACAGAACAATGGGTACTGTGCTTGTTGCCGAGTCCAAGCTCAGACCGCTAGCAGAATCACAGGCCAATAAATTGAGAAACGAGTTGCTGGGGCAAGGAATAGCGACATTATTCAGAAAGCCAGCAGACGGAGAAGATGGTGGACTAGTGTCCCAAAGAACCATCTTCCCTGAGTTAGAATTCAGGCTTCTTTTACACTAAAAGGGGAGGGGGCAAAGTCCTGGTTCTAGGATGTGTTAATTTCTTCCTTCCTGCAGCCATTCACAGGTGGGCCTGGTCAGGAGGTTTCCTGTGAGCTCAACAAAGGTATTTTAGCTTAACGCTCATTACATGGGAGGAAGGGTTCCCAGAGATGAGCCATAATGTATAAGCTAAGCTTATAGGCAACATCCCTTTAGTGACTAACTTGTAGCAAAAGCAATAGAATACAAAGGTTAAAGTAAATTATTCTTCCTCATTACATGCTGAGTAACCTGCCTATACTGCCTTTTCCTCTAAACCCAAGTTCACTCTTCTAGAGGACCCAAAGCCTCAAGTCACCTGAGCACAGGGGCACCAACACCATCTCTGCCCTGCTAGGAACTACTAAAGCAGCATAACTTGGCAGCCCTTGATTGAGACCTCGTTTGGTAACTCCTCAAAGCAGAAATTTCATCCTAATGGATCCAGCAGATAACAGACAAATAAGATTTTACTTTGCTATTAAAAATTATCAGACAAGTTATAAAACCTCTAGAAAAGAATAACAGAACACTCCTGTCATTTGCCTTGTTGGCATGGTAGGCAGCATATGAGCCTCATAATGTGAGAGCCTCGAGGCCAATCCTCAGAGAGTGTAGCATTTTGCAGCAAGAAGATACCGCAGAAGAAGTAACCCAATGTGATCATCATTATTATTGCTGTTAGAGTCACACAAGAAATCTTTTCTTTAAGCGCTTGTCACCTTGTAACTTTGATAAGGCCACACACCTGTAGATGAAAGTTTTTTCTGTCTGTAAGGAAGCCCATTGGCGCTGTGACCCCACAAGTTTTTTTTTCGTTTTGTTTTTTACAATGCTCCGAGCTTTTTGAAAAGAAAAGAAACTTCCTCTAACTTTAATTAAACATTCCTCTTTCTCACAACATTTTAAAAATGTTTCTCACAACATTTTTAAAATAAGCGGTGGGGGGGGGGTGATCACAAAATTGAATATTTCCATTTGATTCCCACCTGGTCTCAGAGAGTGTCCCAAGCAGTAAAATCATAAATGTTGAGCTGCTACACTTCTTGAGAAGATGAAGGACTTACCGATATGTCAGTATGTATGGTTAGCTGAGAGTCAAAAGATTCTATTCGCAGCCTTTGGGGGAAGTTTGAGATAGAAAGGGAAGACAATCACTTGAGCTTTTACATTTTGCAGCTTGGATCTTAGTGGGCTGAAACACCAGCCTTCCTGAGCTGATTGTTATCTGTGTGCAACCTGGATGCGATTGGTTGACTGACAGACTTGCCAAGAATGTTACTCCAATTCCAGGAGTCAAGCAGCTTATATAATAGGTAGTTACAAAATGGCACTGGATTAAATTAACAGATAAATTATATCTCCATCCTACACTATTCTCTCGATCTCTAAACCTGTCCCCATTAGCCTGGATATCTTCAAACACTTAAAATCAATGAGTTTTGGGTAGGGGATTAAGAGGTGCAAACTACTACGTATAAAATAAACTACAAGGATATATTGTACAGCACAGGGAATATAACCAATGTTTTATAATAACTATAAATGGAGTATCATCTTTAAAAATTATGAATCACTATGTTGTACACCTGAAACTTAAATACTATTGTAAATCAACTATACCTCAATTTAAAAACAAATTAAAAAAAAAACTCAACTAATTCTAATAATTTGCTTTACCAGTCAAAACCTGCATCCTCCATTCAAGAAGCCTAGGTACCTTGAGGTAGTGCCTAGAGGGAAAAGCTACTAGAAGATTCCATGGGTCATTTACCCTTTTATTAGGCAGGTGACTTTAGATAAACCTTCAGATTCCCAAGCTACACTGTCAACCACACTTCTTTTCTACAGTTTATTAAAATATATATATATTAAAAAAAACCAGAAAAAGCATACAAATAACTAATGTAGATGTCAACAGTTCTGTGGAGGTTCTTTGGAGCTTCTGGCCTGTTAAGGTAAACTGGCCTCACTCTATTTCACTTTCGAAATCTCACGTACCCTCCACCCAACTCCTCTAGTCTTGGAAGACTTTGTTTAAAAAACAAAACTCAGCTAGTGAAAACAACTCATTGTTAGGAGATAATTCGTCATGGATCTCTCACATTTCTGCATGTATTGCTAGTGAGGCACTGACTGTCCTTTGTTCTGGATTATCTTTTCAAGGATGCTTATATAGCAAACACCGTTGGAAGACAGAGATAATGTTTCTCTCCAGAGCAACAGGCAGGCATGCTTACTGCTCATTATTAAAGAATTGGGATCCCCAGGTTCAGGGTTTCTGTCCTGTAACACAATCCACTGAATGTACAGATGTCATGTGTTGCCCTCTGGAAACTGGAGGCAGGGAATCAGAGAAAATATGCTGATAATCTGGTTATTGCTATTCCTGGAATAATAAACTGTGCATTGTCTCTGACCCAGGAGTCTCGTGAGTTGAACCAGCATCCATGAAACTGTGTCTGGCAGGCTAACTTAACAAGCTGAGCTCGCAAGTTGGGTAAATTTCAGAACTTTCACGTTTCTTTACACTCATCAGTCTCTCCCCTCTCCTCTTCTCTCTCGTATATTCCTTCTCTCAGTTAGTTTTACAAATGTCCACATAAATGCCAAAGCTAGGAATTAGGGTCCCTTCTCAGACTCCTTTCCCTCCCTTACCCCACTCTTTCATATCCAATCCCTAACTAAGTCTACCTTTTAAATACTTAAGAGGGAGGATGCAGGGAATTTTGTGAAACATTTTCCATTTCTGCTCCCAACCTACCATCCAAATTCAAGTTCTTGCCATCTCGTGTGAGGAGCATTGCAATTGTCTTATAACTATCTTTTTTAGCAAGGGAGGCATGTGTTCTGCCTCATCTTCCTGAAAGTCCTTTTTTTAGGCCTGGATAAAGCAGTATACTTTACAGGCGGGAAACCTCCACTTCCAATATCCTCCTTCTAATTCAACCATACAAAGGCCAACGACACAGAGGTTTTTGTAAAATGCAAATCTGATCTGGCTTTTCCCCAGGGCTAAAACTTTCAAGATCAGCAGGATAAAACTGAAATCCTTTGCAAGAGAAAGACCTTTCTGAACTGCTTTGCCTCTGATGTATTTCTCCCCACAACCTACTTCTTTGCTCTTATGCTTCATCTTACCTCAACTTAACCTGTGGCTGCAGGGTTGTGGAAGGATATGGGCACTTTCTAGGTCTTCTCATCAAAGGTCATGCCTAGAGCTAAATCCTTTGGGCAAAGCAGCTTTTGAGTCTTTCCTTGCAAGGATGGATGGTCTAGAAACGACGGAGTCAAACTTTGGAGCTTTTCACTTTTGCTTTTTTCTACTCTTCCTTCAGATGGGAGAGCCTTTTCTCTGTCTCTGGGAGCTGAGTACCATCGCTCTCTGGTGAAGGCAAGGCCCTTGGGCCTGCCTTGTAGTCTTGGCACATAATCGAAGCTCTAAAAATATTTGCTGGATAAATCAAGGAATTAATCCTTAAAAACATGTCATCCTCTCTTTCTCTTCGAGTTGCCAACCCCCCACTCCCTACAACCACCAAATTCACATTTTTCTTTCCTTTATACCTCAGCTGGAGTGTGCAGACAGCACTCTTTTAGAACTCACATCTAAATGACTGAATTTATATATATATGTATATATATATAAAAAATAACAAAATATATGTTATATATATGTAACCCATATATAACATATATTTAGTTATATATGTTATACGTTATTAACTAAAATTAATATAGTTAATAATGCTGCATTACATCTTTGAAAGTTGCTAAGAAAGTAAATCTTAAAAGTTGTCATAAGAAAAAAAATTTGTGTAACTATGTAAGGTGATGGATGTTAACTAGATTTATTGTAGTGATCATTTCACAATGTATACAAACATCGAATCATTATGTTGTACATCTGAAACTAATACAATATTATATGTCAGTTATACCTCAATAAAAAATAATTTTAAAAAAATGACTGAATTAATGGGTTGAACTCTTGATTTATCTTCGTGCTCCTTCAAGAGTTCATTTGATTAACTTCATCATGGTCACCTAAAAGAAATTTGAACAGATGCAAGAAAAGTACTAATAAAATTACTAATATCTACATGTTAAGAGGGGACTTTGTGCCAGGCACTGTGTTAAGCACTTTTGCAGGTTTTCTTAACTTGGGGACTGGTGAACTTGGATAGGAAAAAGAAATTACATTTTTAATATCTCTAACCTCTAACTGAAATTTAGCATGTCCTTCACGGATGAATGTTGGCAACAAATTAGTCAGAAGGTAAGTACCTGCGGCTTTGTCACTAAGGAAAGTTACATTTTCATACCCCATATTTGAGATATGAAGTATGTTGCAAATATCTCATACTTAACTGTTTCGAAGTTACAGTAGTTATAAGACGGGTCTTGATGTTTAATATTTAATATATTAATGAAGAAGCACACGTGTTACTATACCGCAAATTATTTTAATTGATAACTGTTTCTGTAGTATAACTGGTTTTCTTTATCCTATTTTAATGCTTTTTAAAATATAATTTGAGAAGGGCTCCATTGGCTTCGTCACGAAGCCAGAGGGCTCCCAGGCACCTAAAAGGTTAAGAAGCTCCGCGCCCGCAGCGACCTCCGGGTGCTGGCAACGCCCTTGGCCCAGACTTCACTGAAGGGGACTCGGGGTTGGAGACCGGGACCGGAAGCCCGAGCAAGGTCTGCGAAGGGTCTGAGGAGCAACCCAGGGAAAGAACTTCATGGTGCCAGCCTTCAGCCGGGCCGGCGCCAGGCGACTCCGAGCAGCGCGGACTTCGGCGTGGCCTAGAAGGGCTCGGAAGTGTGTCCCGGCGCCGTGCAGCCGCAGGGGCGGGGCTTCGGGGTGCGCGTCTGGCCGCGTCTGCGGACAGTTCAAGTACGGCGTTTGTAGGTCATTTGCATGACCCCGGGTGGAAGCCATTGCAGGGTCTGCAAGGGAATGACGTTCATTTCCCAAGGAGCACAGTGATCACTGTTGAGACTAGAACGAAGAGGGGACAAGGGCAGATACGAAAAATGTTTCCCTCCCTCTTCTTTCCAACTCTTCCGGGACCAATGCCTCAATTCTGATGGTCAGAAATTTGATTACTGAAAACTCTGGATCACTCAGGCTGTTTCATGTCAGACACCCAAATTCTCAGAGTATTAGTAAACCAGGAATGTTAATTTGTGAATTTACAGATAGGAATGTAAATGCCAAATGGATCAGAAGAGTGGGCAAGAGATTTAAAGGCTAATTTATAATTTCCTAATTTGTTCTTCTCCACTTCATAAGTATTTGTCTAAAAAATTATCATCCTTGTACAGAAATAATATCCCTTCTAGCTTTATGTTGCTAGAGATACACTAAAATTCTAAATTCCATATGACCACTTTTCCCCTGGAACTTATTGTCCTGGCATTACTAATCTTCTTCATTGGAAATTACAACTGTTTAGCTTGTAGAATATTATTACTTACATTTGACTGTTTTCTAGTGGTATCTTGGGAAATTCCTTAATTTACTCAGAAACACCAAATATATTTTTGGATGGATTACCTTTGAGGTTATACCAATGATCTTTTTAACAATGAGGCGCCTTCTAGGCCTTGGAGTTCTAGACATGGGTCTTAATCTGGATTTTACTCTCACTGTATGACCTCAGGGCAAATTATTTAATCTCTGTCTCAGTTTCACTAACTATAAAAATGGGAATAGTAATATGATTCAATTCATCGGTCATAGAAATAAAATTATTCATGTATTATAAATCACTGAGCAGAACAGTGTTTGGCAAACAAATAAGCACTTAATGAGAAATACCTTATTATTGTAAAAAGCCCAATATAACTTATTTGGTTACACATTTAAACTTTTTTTGATTCAAGAATACTTTATGGAACACCTACTATGCACAATATTCTCTTAACATCTTTGCAAATGTTACTACTCTTACTAGAAGCCTTTTACCCACTCCTTGCTTGGCCAACTTCTCTTTTCATTTTGCTGCTTAGGTGTCAATTATGCCTCAGAAAGTGCTTCCTAATACCCTTTCATGCTCTGGCATCAGAGTCAGGGCCTCCTGCAGTATTATCACAACACCAAGCACACAGTGGTGACTTTCCTGAATTTGACTTTGGATTCTTGACAACAGGGAATGTTTATCTTTGATCCTGTTCTATTGTTTGGCAAAGAGAAAGCACAGATAATATTTGTAATTAAAATGGGGTGGGAATAGTTGAGCAGAGTAAGGATGGTAATATTGCAGGACAAAGTAGAATTTCCAGCAATTCAGTTGTGACAGCCATCTAACTGGTCTTTCTCCTTCAACTCTTTCCCTCCTTACACCCTATTGCCCATGCATCAGCCATACATACACACACACACACACACACACAGACACACACTGATAACTTATATTGTGTGGTTTCTCTATTCAAAACTCTAATGGCATCCCATCATTTTCAGAGAAAAGTGACAGTGTGGAGAATCTTCCATTTTCTGGCCCCTGGCTATCTCTGCAATCATATCAACTTTCACTCTTACCCTCCCTCATGCCAATTCAGCCACTTCTGCCTCCTTGTTCTTCCTAAGTATGCCAAACACATTTTCACCTCATCTCTGCATTTGCTTTTCCCTCTGCTGGAATGTTTTCCCCTCAGAGTCACCTCTCTTATTCCTTTACTTCATTAAAAGCTTATTCTTTCACTTCATTAAGAGCTCTGCTCAAATGTCATCTCATCAGAGAGGACTTCTCTAACCACCCTATCTAAATAGCACCCACTTACACTTGTTTATTTAAAGCACCCTGTCACATAAATTTGTGCATCTTCTACACCCTCCCCCACTAGAGTATAAGCTTGGTGAAAGCAGAGACTTTGTTTTGTTCACTGTTGTACCTCCAGCACTTAGACAATGCCTAGAACTAGAAAAAGGAAAAGAAGGTATAATGACTGTGAAGAAACAAAACAAAACAAAAAGAACATATGGTTATCTATGTAGAAAGCCCCAAAGAATATACAGACATTAAGAATTAATGAGTTTAGCAAGGTTGTTGAATATAAAAATCAACTTTAGCTGAAAACAGAAAATGTAGCAACTAAAAACATACCATATAAAGTAGCATCCAAAAGTGTACAGTCCCTAAGAAATATTAACAAAAGAAAACGTTTATGGAGAATTATAAAACTTTATTGAAAGGCATTTAGAAAGCCTAAATAAATGGAGAATTACACCATGTTCATGGATTGGAAGACTCAATATTATAATTAATCTATAAATACAATACAAATCCAATAAAAATTCCACCTTTTGTTAGTTTGATTTGGAACTTGTCAATCTAATTCTAGAAGTTGTATGGAAAAGCAGTTGGCTAAGAATATAGCCAAGACACTCCAACGAAGAAAAGTTTGGTGGTGATGTTAAAGGTGGAGGTGGTATTTGTCCTGAGATATCAAGACCTTTTTCTAAAGTTGTAGTACTCAAGATAGTATAGTATTGCCACAAGGTTAGACAAATTGACCAGTGAGTCAGAATCGAAACCATCAACAGACCCCTCCGCAAAAGAAACTTGATTTATGAAAAGAGCCAGTATTACAGATCAGTGGGGAAAGGATGAACTTTTCAGAAAAGTTGGGACAACCAAGTGGTTGAGACAACCACTTACCATATGGAAAAAATATTATTTTGAATTACTATCTCATATTTTTGCAAAAATCAGTTCAGGGAAGACTAAAGACAAATGTGAAAAGCAAAACTATAAAACTTTTACAAGGCAGTAAAGGATATCTTTATGACTTGGAGCAGGAAATGATCCCTCCCCTCCCATGAAGCCAACTTGTATCCAGCTTTATAAGATACTTTTCAAAAATAGTTACTTCCAGCAGGACATGGGTGACAATCCATAACATCTTACAACTTTCAAACTCTCCTCTCCAAAAAGTCAACAAAGTCTGTTGCTGCAATGAACAGGAAAACTTTTCAGAAAGGGTGAATATTTCACATGAGGCATATAAGAGCTTTTCACAGGTCACCTCTGACATGGAGGAAAGGAACTAAAAACTCCAGGATTATTAATGAGATGATCCACAAACTACAAACAGGAATCCTGGCTCTTTTGAGCAACACCATCTTGATGTCATCACCAGAAATCCTGAGTATTGTTACCTGACGCAGCTGATTCTAGGGGTGCCAAGGCTGCATCATGACTCTTGGTTTCAGGAAGTCAAGGATGTGTTGATGGCATCAGGAAAGGAGAAGACATGAAGTTTTGCTTCCCCACACGGTAAGGCTTCTGAGCCATAGTGGCTGTCATGTGTGAATGTCGGAGAATCTCTCCTGGGAACCAAGAATAATCTTCAAATATGAGGATAGAAAATTCTGTTTTCCCCCATTTCAATCCAGCTTCTGAAACATTCTACTAGTGGTTATTTTGCCCTTTCCACAAAAGATAACAACAAAGCGTCTTGTGTGCTAACAACATAACTTAAAAAAAAAAAATCTACGTTTTTACAAAATTTGATTTAAAAAAAATAGTATTTCAAACAGTAGAGTCACTAGAAGTACAGAGCTATCAAAAAAGTACACTTCACTTGGCATCCCCGGTGCCTTCTGCTTTCTGTGACTGGACTGTGGAGGCATCTCGGTTTTTTGCAGGGTTGTTCCCATCTTTGTTGCCTTCTGCTTTCCCCTTTCTCCCTTTGGCCAGCTTCTCTCCCTTCTTTGCAGGGGCCTTTTTTGCCCTGGGCTCTGGTTTTGGAGGGGCAGGTTTAGCAGACAACCGTGCCGATCTCCTCTGTGGCTCTTCCTTCACCTTTGCTTTGTCACCTTTAGCATCTCCTTTTGCCTTTCTCTTGGGCATGGTGGCAGTAGTGCCTGGCAGATGGCTTTACCAGCCCAAGCGGTTCTTCTGTCTTCCTCACTGCTCCTAGAAAGATTTCTTTAACAAGACACAAAAAGTGTAAACCGTAAAGGAAAAGACTGCCAAATTTAACTACATTAAAATTCAAATTTGACTATATTAAAATTAGTAATTTTTATATAGCAAAAAGATGCATAAAAAGTAAGAAGATAAGTTACAAGCTGGGGAAAAGATATTCATAATACATATAACTGACAAAGGATGAGAGTCCAGGATATGTAAAGAATTCCTACAGATCTATGAGAAAAGGACAAAATGAAAATTTAAAAACAATGGGCAAAAGTGTTAATACGTACTTCTTAGAAAAAGCATGAATGGTGAATAAGCAAAAAAAAAAAAAAAAAAAGGTCAACTTCATTAGTAATATGGGAATGAATACAAAAATCACAGGATATAACATTTCACATCCATCAAATTGGTGAAAACTATATTGTCTGACAATATTAAGGGCTCAGCAGATGTGGAACAATTAAAACACATACACTGCTAGGGTGTGTGTTTATATGTGTGTAAATTAGTGTGTGGCATTATTTAAAGCAATTTCACTTCTAGGTGTTTACCTGGAGGAATTCTTGGGGCTGTGCACAGGAGACCCCTACAAGAATGTTTCTAGCAACCCTGTAATTTCAAAAACCTGGAAACCATTCAGTGTCCTTCAATAGAATAGATAAATACATTTTGGTAATATCTATGCAAGGGACTACTATTCAGCAGCAGAAATGAATAGATTACAGCTATATGCAAAACCATGGACGAATCTCAAGAACATAATGTTGAGCAAAAAAAAGTGAGTTACAAAATGGATCTACAGTATGGATCCATTTATAAGTGTAAAACTAAATGACTTGTTTAGGCTACAAGTATGTAGTCAAAAAAAAAAGAGATAAATATAAAAATCAGGACAGTAGTCACCTCAGGGAATTAAGAAAAGGATGGTGGTTGGAGAGGGCATGGGAGTTCTCTTCCTTAAACTGGAGGCGGGTGGGGAACAACACAGGGGTAATACACCATTATTCTCTATATTTTACAGAGAGTAATTTTATGTGTCTGCTCAAGAATAAAAGCCACTTTAAGAAGGTGCGTAGCCCCGAGCACAGATTCAAGGGCACACAAATAGACGTGATTTATTTTGATTTGGGGCAATTAGGACCTGGGTCCATGGCTGGCATTCAAACACCGTGGGGCTTTTTTAAAGCTCTGGGACAAAACTAGCCACTCACACCTTCTGCCCCACCCCTGAAAATGTTTCCTGGGGAAGTCTGTAACCCTATGCCCTGACCTAGTCCACAATGTTTTATTTCAAGAAAAAAAAAATTATTATCTTTTCTCTAAATTGCTCCAGAGTTTTGTTTTGTGTTTTTGCTGGACCTCACCATCTAGATAGAATGGGCAAACATGGTCCTTGAGCAAACTTAAATTTTTTTTTTTTTTTTTTTTGAGCAACCTTAGATTTGATTTTTATGTTCTTCGGCTAACAAAGGCAACCACCTGTAAATGGTGCTAAAACATCAAATTATCACTTGATAATTTGATTATATGATAATTTCATTATCTATTTTTCTATTTTCTATCTACTTTCATTATCTATTCTTCCCCCATTTTTCCACTATGACTAGAATTTCTGGAAATTTTACAGTTTTCCTTCCTTCTCATGGAACAGAGGGAGAAATAAGAGTTAGTATAAAGAAGAGGGAAGGAACCAAAGTGGGAGTGAGCCTTGAATCAGTCATTATTTCCCTTGGTACCTTGTAAGGAACTTTGGGAACAGAGATTAAAAATTGAGAGGAGAAACAGTTCTAATCTCATGTTGAACAGCAGTTCACTGAAAAGCTAATAAGAAATTAGCTGGGCCCTTCTCTTCCCTTACTGTGCTCTTGCCTTGACTCTAAATATTCTAAATTACTGGTGGGTCCAAAAGTCCCGGTTGCCACAGAGACACCCTGCAATTCTGCTGACCCAGCCAGACCCAACCTGCTCGCTCCCGAGGACATCTTTCCCTAGACATTACATGAATTTATGCCTAGTTTACTCTCTCCCAAATGCACCACTAAAGAAATGTTTGGACAATTCTTAAAGAACAAAAGTGTTGTTTTTTTTGTTGTTGTTGTTGTTGTTTTATCCAAAATCGAACACAATGAAGAAAAAAAATGTGTAAAGAAAATAATTGAGAAGGATGCCAGAGATCACAAAGGTCAACTCTGGGTATGGTAATGGTGTGCCCAGAAAGGAACAGGGAGGAAAAGACAGCTGTTCTTACCATGAAGAAAGCAATATTGAGAGATTTTTTTACGGCATGAAAATCATTTGATGTAATATTTGGGTGACTTGTTTTGTGCCTGTTGCCCTGGTATATTATTAATAATGCTCCCTTTTACTCTCAAAAGTGTGCCAACTTGGACAATAAATAAGGTCACCCTAAATAATCTGCATATATTCTTAGAGGCCTTTTTGTTACCAGAGAATGAGAGAGGAAACCAAAGGGTGAGCTTCTGTTCTACGACACACCTCCCTAAACAATGGACACTCCATACCATTCTCCTTCCATCTCACTCCAAAATTGTGTTTCTTAGCCCATGTCCTGCCCTGGGAATGCTCACAGTCTGTTTCCTAGGCTCGGTCTTCATGTTAGATCCCTTGCAGTCCATCCCAAGCAGGGGAGCCACGATCGGCACATGTCAAAGGCCCAAACACAGCAGGTGACAATAAAGATAAATTCAAGGAAAAGAGGCCACTAGCTGGATTCTGGATCTGAGTATATGAATATGGATTAGTTCCTTGAAACTCACATTTAGGAAGCTTATCAGGAGAACAGGTGGCTGACCTTACAAATATAGGAGACAGATGCACAAATAATGAAAAAGGGCTGGTGGGATAAAAGGTTATTTCATTTTCATAAAGGCCAAGGAGGTCGGGGAGGGAGAGGCTCTCACCACACAGTGGTGTTAATTTAAAAGAAATTATTTGAGATGGAGTACAGGGAAGTTTTTTAGGGCAATGAAATTATTCTGTATGCTACTGACTGTAATGGTGGATACATGACATTATGCACTGGACAAAACCCACAGAACTGTATACAGAGCATGGAACCCTAATGTAAATAATAATAATAATTAGTTAACAATAATAATTAGTTAATAATAATGTATAAATATTGGCTCATCCATTGTAACAAAAGAACCACACCAAGGCAAGTAGTTAATAATGGAGAAACTGACGTAGAGGGAGAAGAAATATATGAGAACTCTGTACTTTCTGCTCAGTTTTTCTGTAAACCTGAAACTGTTCTAAAAAAATAAAGTCTACTAACTAAAAACAAACAAATACATTTTAAGAATTAAAAAAAGAAAAAAATAATTTGTTAGGTAATAAAATATATAAGTCATAGGATTACAAATACTCTATCATGCATGTGAATGAAAAGAAAAATTATTAACTGGCAGATAAATCTTTTTTTTAAAGACTTTTTTTACTTTAAAAATTTTATAGTTTTTTAAATTGAAATATAGTTGATGTGCAATATTATTTTAGTTTCAGGAGTGGCAGATAAATCTTTTAAGTATATAAATTTTGGGAACACAGAGATTTATCAATGAGGCAAGAAATTATCAAGACAGATACTGAGGTTATTCTCCCAAGACATGGCAACAATTTTAAAAGTTTTAGGAATCTAACAATTCCCTTTTGTTAAAATAACACTTTCCAGGGCAAAATTATATTAACAGACAACAGAACAAGTTAGTGAAATTTTTGAACAACATGTCTTCGTATTGTAAAGAACTGGACTGAAATTCTTGTGAAAGTCTCAGTTTAACTCTTCATTTAATGAACTTGCTGGTTTTAGGATGTGGAAAGGTATCCCTCTTAACAGCCTCAAGGGGGGAGGGAACATCCATTTCTTAAAGTCCTTTTCTTACCTATGAAGACTTGAATTTTTTTAATTTTAGAAAAAGACCTATGAAATTTAAATGTACTGACAGAAATAGCCTAAAAAAAAGACTAATAGAGAAATAAAAAGCAAATGATGTATTTCTTCTGCAATAAAAATATGCAAATGATTAGTAAGATGAGGAGATGCAGGTATGCTAAAATCTTCTGCGAAGTTAATTTCTGGGAATTCCCCAAACTGTTTCAATAATATACAAAACACATCAATCTCTGTCCCCAGAAATGGGCTGAATTTGTGTTCCCCCCCCCCCCCAAATTCATAAGTTGAAGTCCTAACCCTCAGTACCTCAGACTGTGACTGTACTGGGAAATGGGGCCTTTAAAGAGGTGATTAAGGTAAAATGAAGTCTTATGGGTAGGTCTTAATCCAATATGACTAATGTCATACTGGCGATTAGGACACAGACAACACAAACAGAGAGAGGACCATGTAAGGATACAGCAAGAAAACCAAACCTGCCACCACCTTGATCTTGGACTTCCAGCCTCCAGGACTGTGAGAAAATAAATTTCTGTTATTTAAGATATTCAGTCTGTGTCGTTTTGTTATGGCAGTCCTAGAAAACTAATACAGAAGGAAAGAGTATAAAGATCTCAATGACCTATGACGCATCTCGGATTAGATTAATTTTGATGTTTTGCCCAGCTCTCAGAATTTTTTTTCCATGTTTTTTTTTCTCTTTCACCATGAGTCTGTCTCCAGTATCCAAGGACCAAATCCCACCTCATCCAATACACACTCCCACGCCATCCCCAGCAGAGGCACATTTTAGCAACGTCCTTTCTCTCCCTTGACTGTTACTGAACTGGGTTCCAAGGAGTTTGTTCTAACTTGGGTTTTAGTCTCAATGCCACCCCAAAGCCAGAAGGCCACCCTCTTCTCTCTGCCTCTTATTTATGGCAAGATAGTGCCTTGGGGTTGGAGAGAAGACTTGGAAGAAGATTACAACACCAAGCTTAGGAAGGAGAGAATAGAGGATATAGTAAAAAAACAAGCAAATAGAAGACTCTATTCAAGGTGCAGTGCTATACAGGAGCAAGAGGTCACACAGTGTCAGTCACTCCCCAGGGCCTATTTGTTCTCCACCTTTCAAAGAAAATATCAGACAAGGTGAGCAGCTTCCATTTGAGGTTAATGAGGGAGACTGGGGGAGGGAGGGAGGGATAGTGGGAGAAGGTGAGAGAGGGCAGAGTGTCTAAAATGGTAGGGCTGCTGCTTCATCTTGCCAGAACACACCTGGTTTAAAGAGAAGGAGAGAGCCACAAGCTTCAAACAAACTGTCACCCATCTGCAACAGGTTGGCTTGGGGCACACTCAGCTTCCCAGCTAAAGTATTCCTGCCCCTTGGCATCAGAGAAAGATGGAGAGGACAAATCCCCATCACCTCCTGGGCCCCTGAGACCCTTGCTCCTCGCAGGGCACCACATTAACTCACTGTATTTCTGAGTGGTATAGAGGGAATTTTTTTATTTTTAAAAAAATTTTTAACATCTTTAAAAATGTATTCACTGTATTTCTGAGTGGTATAGAGGGAATTTTTTTATTTAAAAAAAATTTTTTTAACATCTTTATTGGAGTATAATTGCTTTACAATGGTGTGTTAGTTTCTGCTGTATAACAAAGTGAATCAGCTATACATATACATATATCTCCATATCTCCTCCCTCTTGCGTCTCCCTATAGAGGGAATTTTAAATGAAAATGTCTTAGACAAATTTGCATTGAGCACCTGCCAAACTTATTGTCTTGCTAACAAGGGAAACTACAAGATGATAAAAGCATGGGTCTTTCAGAGAAGGTATGAAAATGGAGGAATAATAGGGCTGGGGAAGGGATGCCTATACAAGTTGCCTGTAAAAAAAAAAAAAAAGGAAGAAAGGAAGGGAGGGAGGGAGGGAGGAAGGGAGGAAGAGAAAACAGTTTATTAGGTAAGGATTGCCCTTTCTTGTCTTATGGCCATAAAAAATCACATTCCTGTCAGTCATTTGAGGGAATCTGGAGCAATGCGATCTGAGAGACTAGGCTTGGCTAACTCTTAGAAATAGTAATAATAATAATAATAATAATAATAATATAATAATACATCTAAGAAGAAGATCCTGAGAATATACCTGAGGCTGTTTGGTGTTATATCAAGAGTTCTTTCCCAGAAAAGCGTTTGATAGATCCAATTAACATGGAACCAGGCCATGTCCGAAACAGACGTAAGAGGCCAGACACCAGGGCACACAAGTCCTGATTTTAAACAAGTGCTGTCAGTGACCTTTCTCAAGCTTCAAGGCAGTACGCAAAATCCACAGTTGCCCCATTTCTTAACTTTGGGATCTTTTTTTTCTTTTTGACAGGAAGAGCAGAAGGCCAAAGCGGAGGAAGACTCAGCCCTTCGGTGTCCCCTCAGGAGGGGGGCACCTCGTAAGCTGGGGAGGGGAGGCGAGAAAGAGCCCAGGCCAGGGCAGCCCAGCACCCCCGCCACGACCTCTTCCAGGCCACGGCCCTGCTGGCCCAAAGCTTTCAAATCCCCTCCTCGCCTCCCGTTTTTCTGCCCTAGAGTCTCTGTGGGGACTTATGCCAGAAGGGCCTGCGATCTTCACCTCCCGGCTTCCGCTTTTCCCAGAGATTCACACTCGAAGCCCGGGAGAGCCACTGCAGCTGTTCTGGAGAGTGGAAAGCAAGGTGGAAATGTCGGGAGCCCGAGGTCACCTAATCACGACGAGGGCCAGATCGCAGGAGGGTCCCAAATCTATGGAGGGCGGCGGGACTACCCCCATTCTCCGGAGACGCACGCTAAGGCCCCCAAGGTACTCACCCGAGTCTCGCGGCCGTGTGAGGGGCGCGAGGCTGCCAGCTGCGGGCCTGCCGCGCAGGTGCTCTCGGCTGGGGCAGGGCCGGCGCGGACAGTGGGCCAGCGAAGAGACGCCCGGAGCTGGGCGCTGCCGGGAACAGGAAGGCAAGGCGAGGATGCGCTTCCGGGGCTGCGGGCGTCGGGCCGCCTTGCAGAGCCGGGGACAGCCCGGTTCTCCCCCTCGCGATGCGTGTGTCCGCCTCCGGGGCCGCGGGCTCCGGACCCACCTTGAGCAGCGTCGCTTCACAGCCTGGGGCAAGAGAGACAAGAAAAGGAGGCGTGCAGAGTTTTTTTAAATAAATGGATTTTTAAAGGAGAGCCACATAGGTAGGGAAAAATAGAAACAAACCTTGTTTCCGCCCGGTTTCGAACCGGGGACCTTTCGCGTGTGAGGCGAACGTGATAACCACTACACTACGGAAACTCGATGGAAACCGGCTGTCCCTGCCGACAGTTCTCCCTACAGAACACGCCCCTCCCTCCCTCCCTCCCTCCTTCTCACTTCCTCACTTCCTCCCACCCGCCCCGCCCCGCCGCTTCGTCCCAGCAAATGTGCGTCGTTAATATGCGCGTGCGTCTTGTACTACTCTCCCAAACCAGAGAGGCCAATTAGATGCGCAAACCAAGCCCATGCAGCGTACAGATCTGAAGCGAAATTCTTAATAATTTATTCTGGAAATGACTGGATGGGGGAGAACAAAAGAGACTTCAATCCCTTCGCTATTACTTCTCATTCTGAACTTCTGGATCTTAATTTCTTCCTCATTGCTTACCAGGTTACCTCAAACCCATCCTTCAGCAGGAATGGACTGGTGGGGCTGGGCGTGACACGGGGCCCACGCACATTTCTCAGTCTGGCTTTGGCTAGCGCCACCGCATGGCCTGACGCGGAATTTGCTCTGCAAAGGAATGATGACCCTGGCTGTGGTCAAAAGCGGGGCCTTCTCGCTCGTGAGACTTCCAGGCAAACTTCACCTTGTAATGGATTTTCTAACTCCATTGGGTTCCTCAGTGGTCGGCAGAGGAAAGAAGTAAAACGGTAATGCGTACTCCGAGCCAGCCAGGAGTCGAACCTGGAATCTTCTGATCCGTAGTCAGACGCGTTATCCATTGCGCCACTGGCCCCGCACATAAACGGCTCTTAGGCGGACATGCCTTCATCAGAAACCAGGCGGCGGCAACCGGTCCACTTTGTGGGGTCGGCGCCTGGCCCTGAAAGCCCCGTCCTCCTGGCTAGCTCAGACTGCAGCGCGTGGACTCCCCAGGCGGCCAGTTCGCCTGCACGCGCCCTAGCGTCTGTGCTGCTTTCTCAGGCTGTCTGTACAGACCCCGGCATTCTCTGCCCCAGTATCATCTCTTCGTTCATGCATTCATTCATTCAACCAATATGGCACCGGAAATACAACTGTGAAGAAAACAGAGGTGATCCTTGCTCTCAAGAAGATTGCATGGACGTAGCGAAGACGATAATAAAGCACTAAATAAATGAAATAATGGTGATAAGCACTTAGAGGGAAAAAGACAAACGGCAAAAGAGAATAGAAAAGCCCAGCAGGAAAGGTGATGAACAATAAATACGGGTATCAGGGAAAAGAGCGACCTGGAACTGGGGAAATCTCCAGGGCAAAGGCATGGAGGTGGGAGCGTGCATGGGATGTTCCAGCAATGTCGAGGAGGCCAGTGCTGAGCGGAAAGGGCTAGGAGACCTCCGGGAGATGACCTCTGGCCTTGTACACCCTTGTATGGGCTTTGGCTGTTACTGTGTAGGAAATTGGAAGCCGTTGTAGGGTGACAATATATCTGACATTCTTTCTTGTCTCTCCTTGGGTCGTTGAAAACATTTTATTTACAATATTTACTTAAGCAAGACTCTACGCTAAGCACCCTCACCGCATGCTGCTCCTACCTCAGGACATACATTTCAGAATTTGACACCTTTATTTAAAAAGAGCATTTGTTTGCTTTCTCAGGAAGCGTCTCTTATGTGTGCCTTTCAGCCTGTCTATATTTCTGAGAAGGAATCATTATCTCCATGCCTGGTGAGCATCGTAAATAAGTTGAGGGCTGGGGACACACAGTTTTGAGAGCATTAGCCCTCTGTGGCCCCCTTTGCCTGGCAAAGCAATAAAGCTATTCATTTCTACTTCACCCCCCCAAAAAAAAACTAAGTTGAGGGCTACTAAACAGAGTAAAACTGCCTGACATTGAGAATGTACACATTGTGTTTAGAAAATCTTTGTTTACAGTTCATAAGTTTGCAACAGCCCTTAAGAAAAATGTACATGTTCCTGTTTCTGCATAAACATTAAGGTAGATCTAGTTAGGGATTTCTCCCTAGATAGTAAATAGGGGTCTTCTGACCAGATTTGGATTATGTACCCCTAGGAACTTTGGTGGTTATGGACTCCGTCACAGAATAATACTTTTAAATATAAATTAAAAAGATAAATACATAAGATTTCAAGGGGAAAACAATTATATTGAAATATGTTATCAAACTATTAAAAAGTTATATTATAATATTTATGCTCCTTTAATGCACCTTTAATGCACCAAATGATAATATCCAGCAGGAGTTCTAATAAATACTATAATTCAAAGCAGTAATGAGCATAAATGATATTTTAAGAAATTTGTAACAACTGTAATTTTCTGTGAAAATATTTGTGATTGCCAATAGTGAAAAAGTGAAAAGGACTGAAATATACTGTGCTTTGTTGCCTACATTCATAATGGAAGAAAATACAAAATTTCAGTAAGAAGTTAGTCAAAATAAAAATTTATTTTCCCATCCAAGCTTACAGACTATCCCCTCCCCATCAGAAGAAAAAGAGATTTCTGTTCTAAAGAGGAGTTTGGAAACATGAACAATTGCGCCTGAATTTTCAGAAATGAAGCTGTATGATTAGGCCACCCAAGATGGCTGTTCTCTGCTCTCTGTACATCCCCTGCTCTACCAGTGCCTGCTTCACCTACACGCTACTTACGTGACTGACCTTCCCTCTTAATTGTAGAGCCAAATCAGTAAATGCCTACATACTCACCCGGGGACCCAGCTACTGATTGTTCTAATCTTTAGATCAGAACATCTCCACCAAGATAGCTTATCAAAGGGGTGGTGAGGGGTATGCTCCTCAGCTGGTTTCCCTGGTAACCGATGAGCCAACCCGATGCCAATTCCCCGTATAACTGGTAACCTCCCTCTTCCCCTGGGAGCGAAGGCTACTGCCAAGTACCCAACACGGTGGGGTGTCACTCCAGGACCTGGCTTCAGATGTGTAAGATCCCCCATCCATTAAACCACTGATGTCTCTGTAGCTGACTCTGAGCTCTTTCTTCCGTCTTGAGGTGGGGCAAGTACAGGGCTTGCAGGCTTGTGGGGTGCGGCCCAACAGAAGCAAACTGAGGTACCTCTTGACTCTATTTTATCCTCATCACATACCCAGGATGGGAAGGCCAGATTCCAGGGCATCCCTGGAAGTCACAGGTCCCATCTTGCTCCTCTAAAATGGGTTTAAACCCAGCTAGCTGGAGGCCATGTTCACATCTGCTCTCCTCATGTCTGCAAAGACCTCCCTTTGTTTTAGAGGGTTTTTTGTTTTTGTTTTTGTTTTGCTTTGAAGGTTTTGAAAGCTTATTTTGGCTGCCTCAGATTTCTCTGCTCATGCTCTGACATGAGCTGAGGCATGCTTTCATTTTGTTTTTAGATATCTTTCTACTGGGTCTTCTTTCTGAGAGTTCCAGTTTCCAGCTTCCAGTCTTTTCTTCAGTAGTTGTTCCAGTCAGAGAAAGAGAAACAGAGAGTCCAGAAAAAACAGAACCAGTAGGAAAATATACATGTATTTCTAGGAGTTGGCTTACGTGATTGTGGGGACTGGGAAGTCTGAAATCTGTAGTGTAGGCTAGCAGTCTGGAAAATCTCAGGCAGGAGCTGATGCTACAGTCTTGAGACAGAATTTCTTCTTCCTTAGGAAAACCTCCATTTTGCTCTTAAAGTCTTTAACTTGTTGCATAAGGCCCACCCACATTACTGAGGATAATCTCTTTTACTTATACTCAACTAATTGTATAAGTTAACCACATGTACAAAAATACCTTTACAGCAACATCTAGATTAATGTTTAATTGAATAACTGGGCTCTATAGACTAGCCAAGTTGACATGTAAAACCAGCCATCACTGCGGTGGACTCTCCTCCTCCTCTGGGTCACAGTGCACTATTCTTCCAGTTTCTCTCCCAAGCATTTGGAAAATAGTAGCACTGCCAGCCATTTCCACTGTCAGCAGTCTGTGACACCACGATCTGCACCTTCTCCAATTTCAGTTGTGTGGAACAGAGCCATTGTGAGGGGTCTTTCCATGGTCTTTGCAGGTCACACCCAGATTTCTGGAAGTGATTGCTCTGAGTCTTAATTTTTCTCCCAACACTTGTCTCTGGCTTGTTAAAAAACTCCTTTGACTTCCCAGAATTACTGTGCAAATTTTGACAGCTGCCAGTCAAAGGAAAAACCCAGACCAAATATTGTTGGCTCTGTTGTCTTTCTGAATGTCTACCACAGTTTGGTCAAAGCCATGTTAGGTGTGACTCTGCTGTTTATGATTATCTTGGCTCCAAGCACATTAATAATACAATGGTTAGTCTTATACTATGAAAGAAATCGGTGCTTATTTCATGGAGTGAATCAGACTGTGTGTTGAGTTCATAGACTTTCAATCGTTTTATGAAAAAGAAATCTAGCAGAGTCACGGGCTTTTTAACCTCTCCCCCAAATCATGTTTGTAGGCAGAGATTAGTGCCAATGACTGGTTTAGAGTGAGACAGAGAAATCCTTCAATATTGATACAGTTCAGAAATACTGAAATATTAATTTCAACATTTTCAGAACGGCAAAGATTTCAAGCAAGCAGCCAATCATAATTACAGGTTTCATTTGGGAAGTTACTTTCACAGCTATGGCAACAACTTGTAAACTCTTCCGAATTCCACTAAAGCCCTTTGCCTAAGGACGGATCTATTTCACAGAGAATAGAATGAATTTGGAGCAGTTACAAATACACAAGCCCCCATGAAAATATAGAAATTTTTGTGAATGCTTTCAATTTGACAGCTTGTCAAGCAGATCCTTTGGACAAGTTTTCGGACAAGAAAGCGTCTCTCTTCCTCTAGCTGCAGAGGAGAGGAGACTGCTCCTTTATCTCTTTCCAAACTAGGTTTTAATGATGAAGTCTTGAATTTTTTAAAGATGCAACTTAGTTAAGCAAGAAGCAGGCAGGTGGAACCCAATTTTACGGAAAGAAATGGGGTAAGGAAGAGCTGGAATTTTAATTAAAATCCGTGAACTAAAGAACACATAGCTTGCTTCCTGCAGGAACCAGTTCTTGGTGTTGGAAGTGTTCTGGTGTAAATGTGGCCGATTTCCTCTCCTCCAGGGGCCCCAGGTCATAATTCACCCAAGGAAGCTGCAGCTGCTGAACTCTTGCCCTTCCTGGCAGTTCCTGGAAGACTCCTCTGGCGCCGCCTGAGGGTTCAGGCTCGCGCCAGATCTTCCCTCACCCCACCCCCGCGCGGAGGGTCTCAGTTTTCCTATGGCTGCGCGGTCTCTTAGGTCTTTGGGGGCGAAGCAGAGGTTCATCTTTAGGGTCTGAGAGACCATCTGGGGGGGCTCGTGAACCTCAATAACGAGGAAACAGATGCACAGAACAAAAGCTAAGATCATTCCTTTTCTATGTCGATTTGGAAGATGGCGAACGGATTGGCTCCGTGGCTTAGCTGGTTAAAGCGCCTGTCTAGTAAACAGGAGATCCTGGGTTCGAATCCCAGCGGGGCCTTTTGTGGTTTTCCTGCCTTCGAAAAGGGTATGGGGGATTAAAATGTAATCAATCTTGAAGGTAAATTTTCCCTACGGAGTTTTACGGAACTGTATTATATGAGCCTGAAAGTGGGGACAGTTTTATCGTTTACAAAAAAGAAAAAGAAGAGACAAAGATGAATTTGTTTTTCTTTCAGAAGAATATCTACCTTTCTTGACGTTCTTACATTTTTATGTAATGTTTTTTCAGCAAACAAAAAAGGAACCAGGGAAAGCAGAAGGCAAAGTCGCCAGATTTAAACTATAAGCAACATCATAATCTCTGGTCATTCTATTATTTTTCCTGGGGAAATCCCAAATGGATGCACTTTCATAATCTACAGGCAATATTTTTTTAGCAAGATCAACCTCTGGAATGACTGATAAATGTGTTGTTGAGAAGTTTGCAGCATCTCAATTCATAGCAGCCACTAAAATCCAACTATACAATGCAAGTTGTAAATAACTATTTTAAAAGGTGGTCTTGTGCTCAGAGTTTTTTGGAAAGGAAAATCAAAGAGAAAAATATTTGTCCCCGTGATTTCAGAAAAGAAGCTGTGAGGGAGAAGCATCCTTTTGATTGCATATCCACGGAGTGGATAGCCCACTAGAACAGACAGACCTGAAGCTGTTAGCATGCAGGCTGACTTGAAGAAGCAGTCCAGTAGGGGCTGAGGTGCCTTCTTCCAAACTCTCTAAGAGAGAGGAAGGAAACATGAGAGGTGGAAAAGAAGTCTGGAGTTTTAATCATTACTGGGCCCCTTTACATAGAAACTCAAGACCAGGGAAATGAAGTTCACTGTAACTGTTACCCTCTTACTCATCTCCCAAGACCAAGCCCCCCTCCAGCTGGCCCAGAAAGTCCCTACCAACCTGGCTTTTACCTTCAGACCACATTATTTTATGTAGATGGTCAAGGGTTGAAATATGATCTCCTGTTCTATTTGCAGAAACAAAATGTCCCAACATGTTGAAGAATAGTTCAGGAAACAATTCTACTTTTATGGAGACTTTCTCCACTCACTCTGAAGCTTGATTCCCCACTTTTCTTTATAGGCATCACACAGCAATGGAGACTATCAATGAAAATTCAATTAATAATCAAGTTGAGAAGAAAAAAAAGGGGATTTTATTTGAGCTAAACTGAGGATTATAACCAGGAGACAGATTCTCAGAAAACTCTGAGAAATGTTCCACCTGTTCGAAGTCGAATGCACAGTCATATACATTTTTGAGACAAAGGATAGTACATCAAAATGTACGGATATGTATGCTGATATTTTACATAAAATTCACCAAGCCTATACATAGTCCATATAAGCACATACAAAGTGAGCAGCAAGTCACCATGACCCCCTACAAATTTGGTAAAGAACGCTATTCTTTTAAGAAGTTACATCGCTAGCATCAGCAGAAAGAGGGAAAATATGATCTTTATGGTGGAGCAGTCACTCCCATCTTTGAGGTGCTCTGGTTAATGTGTAATGCAAACGCACACTGCACATGAGGGAGGAGGTCCAAACAAACACAGAGAGAGAATATTATGTTTAATTTTTCTTGCCCTGCCTTAAAATATAAATTTTATTTCGTCAAAAGACAGACCCTCTTTTTCACATTCTCCTATCTTCTGCTCAAAAAAGCCTTTTTCCCAGGCCCGGATTACACACCTCCCTCAAATGGTGAGGCCAGCTGCGTCCCAGTGTAGATGTCAACACTAGACCACTCCTTCATCCTGTTACCAAACCTGCCTTAACCTTCACCTTTCTGCTCCATCAGGCTCTAGGAATACCTTTACAAGGATGCTTCCAGCCAAGTGGTCCTCAATAGATTGCCTGATCTGTACCAGTGAGGTAGTGTTGCTGGCTACTGAAGCTATAGAATATTCCAGGTGAGGAATCTAACCATCTCTCCCAAAAGCCTAAAAATCTTCCTAACTCTCCATGTATCAATCATGAAAATGATTTATGTGTACAAGTGGAAATGGTTTACAATCAAATGCTTGTTTATCCACCTTGTGCCTATCATGTGGCAGGCACCATGCTAATCTCACATGGGTCATGAGTTCCGTCCTAAAGAGGCTGGTGGGAGGATGAGTCAAACAGTTCAATAGCAATTACAGTAGAGTGGGATATAACACCATTGGGAGTGGAGGGTACTGTAGGCCACGCTTTGATACTTAACTCAGACTGGGTGGAGATAGAAGGAGGTGGGGAAGACGTCATGGAAGAAGTGACACCCAAACTGAGCATGGAGGAGATGTAGGCAAGATCGAGGCAAGAGAGTGGGCTGGAGAGAGAAGTGGAAGAGGTGCTCCAGGCAAAGGGAACAGTGTGTGCCTAGAGGTGAGAAAGAGGACGCTCAGTTCAGGTAAGCGGAAGCAACTAGAGAATGGGGTGTGCAGATCTTGAAATTCTTCTTTGTCTGGCGATGACCATAGACCCATAGGCATCCTCATAATTTGTGGCAGGGGTCCCCAACCCCCGGGCCACGGACCAGTACCGGTCGTGGCCTGTTAGGAAGTGGGCCACACAGCAAGAGGTGAGTGGCGGGCGAGCAAGCAAAGCTTCATCTGTATTTACAGCTGCTCCGCATCACTCGCATTACCGCCTGAACTCCACCTCCTGTCGGATCAGCAGCGGCATGGATTCTCTTAGGAGCTTGAACCCTACTGTGAACTGCCCATGTGAGGGATCTAGGTTGGGCACTCCTTATGAGAATCTAACGCCTGTTGGTCTGAGGTGGAGCTGAGGCGGTGATGCTATCGCTGGGGAACGGCTGCAAATACAGATTATCATTAGCAGAGAGGTCTGACTGCCCAGAGACCCTGATAAATCAATTGCTTGCAGACTCATATCAAAACCCTATCAGTGAGTTCCGGCAGAGAGCGCGGTGAGAAGCGGATCGCGGCCTTCTAGCCCGGGGCCCTCCAGGCCCTCCGGCCTCCAGTCGGCAGGTGAACTGGGGGGCCCCCGGGACAGGCTCAGGCTGTGTCTTGCCGAGCCCCAGAGCCCTCGCCGCAGCCGCCCACTGGCAGGGCCCGAGCCTGGAAGCAGCAACGAACTTCTCCCCCACCCCCACCTCCGCGACCTAATGGCGGCGGCCCCTCGGAGCCCAGATCCCGCCCACCGCCGGGTCTCTTGACCCCAGGCTGCAGGGGTTAGGCGAAGCCTCCGGCAGGCCACCGAGGACGTGGCGCCTTTGGGCGTCGGGCGTGGCAGGGCGAGAAGAATGGCGGCCACTGGAACGCCGCGGAGGGCCGTTAGAGCCTCGAGGGCCCGGGAAGTGGGGTCTACGTGGATGCCAGCTCAGCCACCCTTAGGCCTTGGAGCCCGCGCGGATCCGGGACCTGAGGTGACCTCTCTGTCCCAGTTGGACGAGACCTCACCTCATCCGGACAACGACGGACAAAGGCCTGAACGGGCCCGGAAGGTGAGCGCAGCCCCGGTCGACGACTGGTGGAACGTTAGCGGGTCATCGGGCGGTTGGTTCTACCAAGACCTCGATGTCGGAAGATAGAAATGGTAGAATAACGTACCACATGCGGCCAATAGGAAGTGCCCGCCACTCTTTGGGAAGATTTACTGACCGTTTATAGAAGGCCTGTGTATATAATATGAAAAAGCTGCTCTCAACTTTTCCCCCAACCTTTCGAAAGAAAACTTTTCGCTACATATAGGCCTTCTAGATGTGAAGAGGTTGCCGAGGTATGATAGAGTTAAAGTCACATGTCTTGTAAATGCCCATTTGTTTCTTTAAAAAAACCGTAGAAAAGAAATGTCTTCTGGAAATGACTTTTCGAAATGGAGTTGTTTGACCACCTCTAGAGGCGACATCAGGAGCCCCAGAGGTCCACGTTTGTCCAGTGGGTTAGAGGACATGGAATGGCAGACGTTGAGGAGGAAGAAAAGAAGGTTCTATGCCAGACTGGTCACAGTTAGAAGACATTTCCATATTAGAACCATTGTTTTGTGTGTGCATTTTATTCCTTACTACTGTATATGTAGTTGACAATTAAGTACTTTTTTGAAATATCTAGTCTTTCTAGATGTTCTGAAGTGCCTGATATATGTTCAAAGTAGAGGTAGTAAAAAGACATTTTGTAAATATCTTTTTGTTAAAATTCGTATGAAATGTTGTTTTTGGGGGGGAGGGTGGCCAAACCACCTTTTTGAACAGTATGCAGTATGCACTGCGTTTGTGCACTGGTTCAAGGTCGGGGGGAGGAGAAGGAAGTGCAAAGAGCTCTGTGCCAGTGTGTTTTTAGTGAGGCAAGATTAACCATTGTCTTTTTTATGTTCCTGCATTTTGTTTCACTTTGCTGTGTATATAGTGTATATAATGGACAAATGAGTCCTAATTTACAACACCTAGTCTTTCTAGATGTTAAAGAGGTTGCCAGCGTATGACAAAAATAGAGTTAGTAAATAATACATTTTGTACATTTTGTGTTAAAATTTCTAGGAAAGATTGTCTTCTGAAAATTTGAGCATTATAGCCCTCTGGGTTGGTGGGGGTGGAGAGAGAGAAGGGGGTTGGTCTTAGAATGGCTAGAATGCTGGTATTTTGAAGACACTTTCAGATTATAACTGTTACATGTGTGCAGTTCGTTCAATACTGCTCTGTATATAGTGGACAAATTAAGTCCTTATTTGAAACATCTAGTCCATCTAGATGTTTAGAAGTGCCCAACGTATGTTAAATGTAGAGGTAGTAAAATATCACTTTGTAAATATCTTTTTGCTAAAATTCATAGGAAGTACTGTCTTTGGGAATGTTAAATGTTAAACCACCTCTCTGAACAGTATATTATTGTCTATACTTGTTCAGTGGTTTGGAGGAGGGAGGGAAAGAATTGCAAAAGGTAATATGCTAGTGTGTTCATACCTGGACGTTTTCATACAAAACCATTTTTTGTATGTTCATTTTGTTTTGCTGTGTATATAGTGTATATAATGGACAAATTGAGTCCTAATTTTGCAACATCTAGTCTCTAGATGTTAAAGGGGTTGCCAATGTATGACAAAGTAGTTAGTAAAATTAGCACATTTTGTCCACTTTATTGAAATTCATAGGAAAGCTTGTCTTCTGTAAATGACTTTTGGATATGAATTTGTTCAACCACCTCTAAGCATTACACATGCATGTACTTGTCCACTGGATTGGCGGTGGAGAGAAGGAAGTGAGGGAGGAAATGGTTCAGGCCAAAATGGTCATATTTAGAAGATACCTCAGATTATAACCGTTGTTACATGTGTGCAATTTTATTTAACAGTGCTGTGTACATAGTGGACAAGTAAGTTCTTATATGAAATATCTATTCTTTCTAGATGTTTAGAAGTGCTTGATGTATTTAAAAGTAGTTTTAGTAGAATAATGCTTGTAAATTGCTTTTAAAAACTGATGGGAAATACTGTCTTTGGAAATGGAATGGTTAAACCTCCTCTCTGAACAGTATACTCTGTGCTTGTTCATTGGGTTTAGGGAGGTGGGAGGGAAGATTGCAAAAGATGTTTTGCTAGCAGTTACTAGAATATTGCAACTTATCCATTGCTCTATATGTTACATGCATTTTGTTTAACTTTACTGTATATATTTTGTATATACTGGACCAATGGGTCCCAATTTTATAATATCTAGTCTCTAGATATTAAAGAGGTTGCCAATGTATGACAAAAGTAGAGTTAGTAAACTAACACATTTTGTACACTTTGTGTTAAAATTCATTGAAAGGCCGTCTTCTGAAAAGGACATTTGGAAGTGAAATTGTAAATCACATCTAAGTGACACCTGTGCCTGTACTTGCCCAATGTTGGATGGATGGCCGAAAGGAGGTACTGGGAGAAATGAAGTGTTCTAGATTAGAATGTTCCTACGTAGAAGACACTTTCAGATCTAACCATTGTTACATGTGTGTAGTTTATTCAACACTACTGTGTATATAGTGGACAAACTTAAGTCCTTATTTGAAACATCTAGTCTTTCTAGATGTTTAGAAGTGCACAAAGTATGTTAAAAGTAGAGGTAGTGAAGTAACATATTTTGTAGATATATCCTTTTGTTAAAATCCATATGAAATACTGTCTTTTAGAAATGGAGTGATCAAAATGATCAAACCACCTCTGAGCAGTACACATTATTTTATTTGTGCTGGTTCAGGGAGAAAGAAGAAAATGTAAAGGGCTTTATACCAAGACTAACCATTGTCCGGTATGTCTCTGCGTTTTGTTTTACTTGGCTGTGTACATAGTGTACATAAAGGACAGAGGTCCAAATTTACAACATCTAGTCTTCCTAGATGTTAAAGAGGTTGCCAGTGTATGACAAAAATAGCTGATAAATACATTGTGCACACTTTGTGTTAAAATTCATAGGAAAGACTTCTGAAAACAACTGGAGGAAGTGAAATTGTTAAAATCCCCTCTAAGCATTACAGATGCTTATTATTGTCCACTGGGTTGATAGAGATGAGAAGGGGAAGCATTCTAGGCCAGAGTGTTCCTGTTTAGGAGACACTTTGTGACTATAGCCTTTGTGTGCAGTTTCTTCAGTGCTACTACATGTATATATAGTGGACAAACTTAAATCCGTATTTGAAACATCTAATCTTTCTAGATGTGTAAAAGTGCACAACATATGTTGAAAGTAGAGAGTTGAAAGTAACACGTTTTAAGTATTTTTTTTTCTGTTAATTCATAGGAATGATTGTATTGGGGGAGTGGAAATTGTTAAACTTGAGTCTTGGAGAGTAAGCTGACTATTCACTGGGTGGTGGGGAGGCGGGGAGTGGACAGGGAAGGAAGTACAGAGAAGGGATCTGTGCCCTTGAGTCTTTAGACAAGTTCAGATTGTCTAACCATTGTTCTATTTGTGTGTTTTAGTTAATTGCTGTGTATTAAAGAATAAGCAAGTCCTAATCCCCAAAGTATATTAAAAGTAGAGGTAGTAAAATAACCCCTTAATAAATGCCCTTTTGTTGGTTTTTAGGAAGGGCTTGTCTTCTGGGAGCGTCTATGTTAATCCACCTCTTGGAGCTAGATGTAGTCCTGTACTTAGTCGCTGATATGCTGGAGGAGGGGTAAGAGGAAGGGTGAAGGGAAGGGCTCTTGGCTAATATCTCCATATCTAGAAGACAGTTTTAGGTTATAACCATAGGTCTAAATGTGCATTTTTGTAAAGTACCAATGCTTATTATGGACAAGGTTCATTCATTATTTTGCAACATCTAGGCTTTTTAGGAGTCCTGAGGTGACAATGTATGATAAAAAATAGAGCTAGTGAATTAACCAATTTGTAAATATCTTTGTTACAATTGATAAAAAAGTAGCATCTTGGAATTGTTAAACCATCTGAGAAATGTACACCAGGACTTGTTCATTAGGTTGGCAGCAGAGGGGCAGAAGGAAGTATAAAAGGGAGGGAAGTATGTGGATATGTTCCTTTTTATATTTTGATGATAACCATTGATGTGTGTGCATCTCTTAGCTGTACTATAGGAATACACTGTTAAGTAATTCAGTGGAAACATACCTCTTTGCTAATACTTTAATAGTTTAGATCAGATAATGAATCCTCTTAAAAGCATTATACTTTGGGTACTGTGTTGCTTTATGTCTCATTTTTAATTGAACGTTAAGGGAATGTAGTATTTTAATCATAACTCTGCCAATATCTTTATCTAGAGGCCTGTTGCCATTTTTGTCTTTTCTGAAGTTTGTGTCGCCAAGAAAGGATTACATTTTTTTTCCTTCCAGATTGAGTTGGTGTAGTGTATTTTTGGTTATCAAAATACTCATAGCTTTGGGACTTTGAAGTGGTAAATATTCATGATGTATGAAAAAGCATGATACATAACTGTATGATCTTAATTACATAAAAATGGATGCTTAGTTGTGTTTAAATACACAAACAAGACCTAGAAGGACACATCAAATGGTAAACTGCTTGTGATGATGGATGACTTTGTTTTTTGCTTCTTGTGTTCTTTGGTTTCCTATTATGCACATGTTAACGTTTAAGAAATAAATGTTATTTTGAAAACCTTAAAAAAAAAAAAAAAAAACCTATCAGTGAGCGGCAAGTGAAAACAAGCTCAGGGCTCCCACTGATTCTGCATTCTGGTGAGTTGTATAATTATTTCATTATATATTACAATGTAATAATAATAAAAATAAAGTGCACAATAAAGGTAATGCACTCGAATCATCCCGAAAACATCCTGCACCCCCCTCCTTGGAAAAACTGTCTTCCACGAAACCAGTCCCTGGTGCCAAAAAGGTTGGGAACTGCTGATTTATGGCATCAAGAAAACCACAGCTGGACTTGGTTTGACAGTTGATAAGTCTCAAGTGTTTCATGTTTTCTTTTGAAAAGACCATACATTACCAAAGCAGTATGGATGGAACTTGAATTTACAAGTTGTGGATTAAGTGGGACCTCTAGCTGGGCTGCTGAGGTTCTCCTATGGAGATGTAAAGCTAAAAGGGTCTTTATTTCCCATTTCTTCCTGGGTAGCAACACTCATCTACTTGCTCCATACCTGTTTTTGCTGCCAACATGTCTATTCCTTGGGGTAGGAGCTGCACCTGTCCTGTTCAGAGGCCTTGGCAAACAGCGGGTGCTCAATTACAACAACAACAAAAAGATTTATTAGGCATTTATGCCAGGGATTTATCAGGCCTTTATTATTTGCCAAGCACTTTGTATATACCAAATCATGCACTCTCACAGCATACATATGGGGTAAGTTTCAATTATTTCCTCCATTTTAAAGAGGAAGTCACCAAGGCAAGGGATACAAAGTCATTTGACTGGAAGGTCATACAGCTCATAAGTGGCAGAGCCCAGGTAGCCTGAATAGTGTTGGACCCACCTAGTGACCCTCCAGGCACTTCTGAGTGCTCCTATTACCCTAGGAGTTGTGCCTATTTGCCATTTCATCCTTTCTCATATGTTTCCAGGGCCCACGTGGGGACCCTAAATGGGCAGAAATGGACAATATGTGGTCACCTAGGCAATAAAGGGAAACTTCATTTGGTTGTTCTTTTCTAGCCTTGCTAATGACCATCTTTCTAAGACATACCAATTCACTTTTCTTTCAGTGTATGTATGAACCTTTCTGTGAGTTCTGAGGAATTTAGAGGAGAGAGAGGGCAGAACAATTCTAAATATCAATGATCATAAGAGATTCACCCTATTTTCTGCCTTTGTAACCTGTTATTAGATTTCTTTTTTAAAAAAGGAATGGAGAGGAGAAAATTCCAGTCACCTGAGGTTTTTGATTTTGGGGGGCTTTGCAATAAATTATGTAAAAATAATATTCGCTATCCAAGTTTTGAGTTCAGAATAGAAACACTGTAGGTTAACATTTGTAACTGTAGTATTAATGCTCAAAATAAGCGGGCTGGACGTCAGGAAAATTGAATTTGAGGGATGTTTCTGGAGATGTCACTAAACATGAATTTGTGTGTGTCTAAATCTCCCTTCCTGGGTCCTGGGTCCTGGGTCCTGGGTGCTGTTCTGAACTGCAAAATTTGTAAACTGTCAGACCCTCATGACCTGCAAGTCAATCCTGCGGAAAATCTTACACAGCTTCATAATGGAATACATACGAAGATGTTCATTGATGGCACCCTTATTTGTGGTGGGAGGGCGTTGGACCTAATCTGGGAGTCATCCCTGGGTGAGGACACACATTGCAGACCTCTGTGCAGTAATTAAAAATAATAGTTCTAGATGGGGTCTAGAGGTACGCACAGCAACACAGATTAAAAAACTGTGGCACGAAAGGGACAAAGTAAAAATAGAATGAGATATATGACACAGCGTCACTTATGTAAATTAAAAACGCATGTACCGAAATCAAAAATACATGTTCTACAAAAACATATAGCAAGAAAGAAAAGGTTGATCTTTCCAGTGATTTCTTATGGGGGTGGGAGACGAAAAATGAAATTGAAAGGCAATTAAAAAGGAATCCATAAATAAATAAAACAAAAGAAGGGCCCTGTGGACATCAGTGATAATTGAGGAGTAACATTCATTCGACTCCTTGAATGTGAAGGAGAGAGAGAGGGACAGACAACTAGAGACAGTGAAAGGAGATGAGATTAAAATGACTAGATCTTAAATTGTGTTCTGGGTACAGAGTGCTTTCATTCTAGAGCTCGGATCGTTTCTTTTTTTAGAATATTTTAATTTTTTTATTTCGGATAATTTATTAAAAAAAAAAAAAAGGATGAATCCACGAGATGAACATGGAAGAATGTAAGTGATACACATACAATCGTTAACAATTTAAAAAAGCGAGTTGTCAGGAGTGGGATTCGAACCCACGCCTCCAGGGGAGACTGCGACCTGAACGCAGCGCCTTAGACCGCTCGGCCATCCTGACTAGCTGAGTAACAGGCGCGCTCGGATTTCATTTCCGTGTTTACCTGAACGCTAGTCAACTTTTTTTTTTTTTTTTTTTTTTTCCCCTGAGGATGTGGAAATTCTTCGGTTAAAAAGCGAAACCACAAGTTTGCGACCTGCCCTGGACGCTGACCCTGGATGGAAGCGCGGAATAAGTGCCGGGTTGCCGGGGCCCCCGGGGGGCGTCTTCTGCATGAAAGCGGATTCGATTCCTGGCTGCCGCGGGCGTGGCGGCGCAGGCCTGGGTACCCAAGAGTAAGGGAACTTTTACTCCATTCTCGACGGAATTCTTGTTCAAATAATGGCACCCACGTTGCTGAAGTTGCCTTACTTAAATTGACACCTGCTCCCGGGAGGTTTTAGGCTATTTATTCAGTTTGGTGCTCGCCGAGGCCCAGCCCTCTCGGGTGCTCGCTCACTCCTCCCTCCTGTCCTTTCTGTTGTAAATCTCCCCGCTGGGGTTACGCTGGGGACCGGTGTAAGGGTGTCCGGGTGTCTTGCTTCTTCTTCCGAATTATCTAGCTGTACACTGACGATTTGTGGACTTTTCTGTATGGATGTTATACTGTTCTCAGAAGGAGGCATCAAACTGAGACCAGTTCTGCCTTTCACTTTCTACAAGTGTATCGCTTTATCTTCCATTAATTCTTATGGCTTTCCTAAATCTCTGTTTATGTCCAGCAAAGCTACCAGATCTGTACCACAAAGAGTTTCTAATTGGTATGGAACACTCCTCAAAGAGAATTTAGTTTAGGTCCTTAGAACTAAACCATGGAGATATAGTTTTGTTTTGTTTTTTTAAGGAGGGGATAAACCCAAATTTTGACATCGGTTATATTTGAGTGATGAGATTTTGATCATTTTTATTTTTTAAAATGAACTTCCATATGTATTCAAGGAAAAAGGCTATTTCCATTTTAAATTTTAAAATGAGAGTAAATGTGCATGTAGTTGGGAGTGGACTCAGGTTTTGAGAAGTTTTGAGGAGATCTGAGTGGGTCTGGAGGCAGAAGGGACAGATGAATTGGGATATGCAGAGAGATGGCACGGAAGAGCTGTTGTTGATAAGGGATGATAGAAGTTGTACAGTTATTTTTCTCTTAATTTGAATGTCTGAGCTCAACTATCTCACAGAATCTCTGTTAAAGAGAGGCAGGCCCTTTCAAACATGTGATGACCAGAGTTGGCATTTGGTGTGTGAAATGAAGTCTATTATTATCATTACAGTAGCATTTGCGTTTTGGGGCTGATCTTTAGCTGTGGGGTGAGAGGTTTTTGTTTCTGGTTAAAAAAGAAAATCAGGCCTTGGAAATACTACAATTAATTATTTGCAGTGGTGGAAGAGAGGCCTTTTTGGTGCTTCTAAAATCACAGTATCACCGATTCTGCTTCAGGTGATTAAGACGGGCTTTGGCAAAGCATCAGCAAGGCCACCTTTCCTCTCTTTTGGAAGATATGAAAATAAAGCCAGAACGACCAAGACTGTTAATTTCTTCCAGGCACTGGTAGCTGGTGCCAGCTGGAAAGAAAGCCTCAAGGCTCATCAGATAAGTTCTCCCTCAGGGTGCCTCATGTAAAGAGGCTAAAAACCTGGGAGAGGGGGTGAACACAGATGTTTCCTAAGAATCTACTACCAGCTCAGTACTGTGTTTGGTAACTATTTTCCTTGAAGATCATGAGGAAATAGGAAGGCGAGGGAAGTCGCAGAACTAATTAAAACCTATGACGATTTCTCTTTCTACTCTCAGAGAGGGGTTCCTGTGGCAGTCCCATCTATTCGGAGTGAGATTTTACATGTACATTTCAGGATACACATTGTACATTAAACTAGCAAAACAACTGCTTGAGGTTCTCAAGTATTTTTAAAGAAGTTTGGACTTTGTTTTTTGAACTTTTTTACTTTCTAGAAGTACAATTTGAACACAAATGAATACTTTTAAAGCAGGGGTAAATGATGTTCTTCTCCCAGGAGTACAGTGTAGGGTGGGGTGAGTAGGGTTTGAAGAAGGGGCAAGGAGAGGAGGACCTTGGGTGCTGGGGGTCCATGAAATGATGGAGGGAGGAGCCCTTTTTATCTGGTTCTCCAGGTGCCGGTCCTCAGTTCCACCTTGGTAATTCCTCTAAACAATTTTCTGAAGCTCCAGTCCCCAGATGAACTTAATCTATCCTCCTATTCAACTGTGGTTTGCTCAGTGGAAGATGTCTTGGACAGATAGCAAGGACCCGTGCTTTCAGGTCCTGGCATGGGCACATACTATGTGCCTTTAATCAAATCATTTCATTCCTCTTACCTTCAATTTCCTCATCTGTGAAAGGAGGCAGTTGGAGTTAATGTCGACAGTTGCTTCTCATCTATTACATTTTCTTCTTGACCCCTTCCCAAAGTAAGACCTCTGTGGTATCCTGATTCATAAGCCTGGATGTGGATTCACTTAAAAATAATCTAGCAATACATCCATGAACATATGATTATCTAGATATTGTTATGTAGGTCCCAAGTCAGTAGGAGGACACCAAAATCATAACCAAAACCTAAGTGGAGCCGACAATGACGAAAAGTGAGTGGTGGAATATTGTTGTCCTTGTCATATTTCACTTAAAGTATCCTGAATGTGATGATAATAGACCTGTCTGGTGTTCAGAATTTTCACCTAAGAGAGAATGCTTGGTTTTAATTTGTCATAGTCCTCTATGAGGGTAGCAGGTAGACTGAAAACTTATAAAAGTTGGTTTTTAGCTTAATCATGAGAAATATAATGTGGTGCAATAATGGAAATAATATGTTAGTAAGAACATAATTTGGAGTTCTTGTCTGATGAGTAGAGCTCTGATTTTAATAATTTCTCAGCAAGAGGCATACATAGGAGGTGATCTCCCACCACTCGGTGAACCTTTGGAGACTCACAGTCTGTCCCTTTGGGCAACAGAGCTGCTTGATTTGCATTAAGGTCAGACCCTCTGTGAGGGGGACTATTCCTGATCCTTGCTTGGGGCAACATAGGGAAAAGTGGGCATCTCACTGAACTATCAGGGCCTTCAAAGTAGGAATCCAAAGGGCCTTTCCTCTGGAACAGTGGTTTAAAGATCACCCAAGTTTGTTTGTTTTTCCAATTATGAGGCATCACCACTAAAATTTCCCCAACATTTCCTCCAGAGGCTAAGGGTAGGTAGCCATTGGCACTGTGGCCTTATTGTAAGTAGCTGGACCATTCTGGGACAATAGCCCCTTCCCTGGTGAGCCCACTGCCATCAGGTCTGGGGATGGGTCTTGGATAAACAGAACCACACTGCTTTGGCTCACTGCATTCCCACGCAGGTTTCTTTCCTCTGTTTTTGTTTCAGTTCCACTTGCTGGGATAAAGAAAGGAAGGTGCAGATGATGTTTTCAGCAATCAGACAGACTTATTTATTAGGTTAAGACCATGGGCGACATCTATCCTGGAAACTGGAAAACCCAGTGGAAATGGAAGCTGGGAGCCTGGATAAATTTGCAGTCTATTAGCAAGACAAGACATACGTATACAGGAAAATGCAAATACAGACAACTGCGATCAATCCAGCTGTGCTGAGCACAATGATGCAGCCTTCAGGGAACCCTGAGGAGAAGCAGCGTGTAGGAAAGCTGGGTGGGGAGAGAGCGATTGGTGGTGCGGTGTGGAAGTGGGTGGTGGTCGAAGCTAATTAAAGGTATGGTGGAGAGTTTAAACCAAATGTTGGGTTGAGGCTGAGACAATGGCTGATAAAGTGGTGATATTACTGAACGATGATGCCTGGAAAAGCCTCTGAAATGGAGAGATTCTAGATCAAAAAGAAGAAGAGAACCTGAGACTTGTGGAGTCAACAAAGTGAGGTTGAGATGAGCCCCAGGCAAGGGAGAAACACGGGTGCAGAGAGGGGAACAGGGCCGAGGCATGGCTGTGAACACAACCTTTGAATTTTATCTAAAATTCTCTCCTCTATCAAACATTCTGTCTGATCCCTTAGCCCAGCTCATTTCATCTCTTCTTTACTCTCCTTGCCAATTGCTCAGATCCACCCCAGAGGATATGACTTAAAAAATTTGACATATAGGCCCTAAAACTCTAGGGGCAGGCCAGATGTCCATCACTGGCCTGGGTTCACCTCACTTTCTTCTATCATGACTTCCCCTCCAAGTTTCTTTATGGGATTTCAGCCTCAGATCTTCCCTTCCCAGGATCCTTTGGGTTTTCTGCTTGCCTAAAACCTGTTCCTCTACATATTCCTATTCTGGACACCAAGATGTTTCTGTCACAACCCTAGGCCAGTCTAAGCCCATCTCGATCCCTGAGCTTCAAGTGCCTTCCTATAGGCTTTGGCCTCAAGGGCCAGGAGAACGCAAGAAGCAGTTTGAGTCACCTCTCCGCCCCCTGAATATTGAAACAGAAACGGAAACAGATTAGGAAGGTCCTGCACCCCACACTCTATCAGCAGCAACGCAACCTTCTCAAGATTAATTAATCCCTACCCAACAGAAGAAGCAGGGGCTGGGTACAGCTGGCAGATGAAGCCCCAGGGGGTGATAGAGAAGGGGGCAAGAGCGAAGGGAAATGGTTGAGCTGGGGTATTCCTTAAGGTACCCGTTGGCTGGGCTGGGGAGGGATCAGTTTAGAATGGAGGGTGTCTGTATCCCCAGAGGCAGAGTCCTGCCCTATGGGCGAGAGTGGGATGTCCTTAGAAAGGTCCTTGGGATCAGCAACTACTGTGACTCCCTCAAGCCCATCAGTGATTGGGCAGATGGTCAGGGGCTTTTTACCACAGGACCACAGACAGAAGAAGGGCCGGAGGGGGCCTGAGAAAGAGGCATTAGAGAAAGTATAGATATGGGATCCATCAGTCATGTTGTAGAAGCAGAGGTCTCCTGATTCACAGTCCAGGAAGATCCCAACTCGGCGGGGGGGTCCCGCCAATGGGAGAGGGGTCCGCAGGGGGGTGAGAGCCCAGTACCCATTTCCATACAACTCCACAGCCCAGAACCCATTCTCGGGAGTCATGGGGTCAAATCCTTTCTTCATCACGTTCTCCCTACACACCCCGATTGCCCAGTCAGTCCTGTCTCCCACCTCCACCTCCCAGTAATGTCTCCCCGAGGTGAAGGCCTCACGACCCAACACACAAGGCCAGGAGTCAAATCTCTCTGGTTTCTCAGGCAGTTTCTGACGTGAATCTTCCAATCGGACAGATTTTGAATTCTCATACAGAAAGAGGTGGGGGTGGGCGGTATCTGGATCCAGAGTCACATCAACTAGAGACAGAGAGAAAGTGAGTCTGAACATCAGTGAATGTTAAAGGTTGAAAGAACTATCCTTTCTTCTCCAAAGAAGTGGGACACTGCTCTAGCAGTTGACAGGTCTCCTCAGGAAGAGAGCTGCCTGGCCTGCTCAGCTGCCTCTAGTCCCCTCTTCCATCCACAGCCACAGGGTGATGTATGAACTGACTGTCCCCAGTGCCCCATGGGACCCTGTCAGAGGGGACTTGTCTTCTAGCCATCTTCCAAGGGCCCTCTGTGTGCCTCAAGGAAAATGTTGAGGCCATTTGCCATCGTCTATCCCCTCTATATCCTCATCACTAAAATATGTTAGTGGTTTTTATTTCCAAGTACTGTAGGACTTTGAATCCCTGCAAGGTGGATCCTCGGAGCCCTTGAGATATTTAGAGTCACTGACCTGCATGCAATGTAGCCTTTTTCCATTCTGCAAGGGGGGAGGGGGGAAAGAGTGTTATTGACATGTTTTATAATAAGAGAGAGAAAACCTTGTGGATGAAATAATTAGAAGAAGATAGAACTTACTGAGCTCTTCCAGGAGTTTCTCTGGAAAACAAACAGAAGTACCTTAGTGACCTTCTAGAGTGGGCATGAGGGAGGGGACAAAACAGGTGTAAGAAACACACAAAGGAGTTACTGTTTACTTCATGACTACCTGATTGTTGAAGCATTATCAATAAATGAAGAACAAGGATTATGTTTTGTTTTCTAAGAAATATGCAGGAAGTTCCTACTGGCTTGGGATCAGATCTTTAGTCGTTACTGGGAAACCAAGTTAAAAGTAAGGATAGAGTCTGAAGGTGAGTAGTGAATAAACATCAGGTCTGTTCTCTGTTAGAATTGGTTTTGACTCGTCTTCTACCCCAAACCTGTTATTCTTCATATTGGGTGCAACTGACTTCAGGAGCCTTATAATCCCCTCTGACTTTCAGAATTCTAGAATCAATTATCTTCCCATTGGCAGTCATCCTAAAGGACTTAGATCCAATCCCACTTGGAAGCACTCCCAAAAAGAAGACTGGGATTCTCTGACTTACCTTTAGAGCTGAATTCATGCCTCCTCTCTCTGGATCTTTCCTTGTATAGTCTCCAAGTGAAAAATATGGACCCAATTGTGAGAAGTCCTAGGACCATCAAGACCACAGCCACAGCCACCATCCAGGGAGTCAGCCTTGGGAAGAAGGGAGCTAAAACAAAATCCCCAAGAAGGACATTTGTTGAGAAACTCAGAGCAAGTCCAGCTCCTCTCCTGATTCCAAAAGGGGGTGGAAGAGAGGATGACCTGGACCTCTCACATTCCTCCTATGGCAAAATAGTCCCTCCAATGCCACTCTGAGCTTTTCAGATAAATTTTGATCTTAGGTAACAGAGAGCAGAGAAAGAGAGGAGTGAAGATGAACAAGAGTCATTTGGGGACAGGACCTGTGAGATAAAGAATATAATGGACCAATTCCTGTTTTCATGGAAATTTCTCCTTAGCTGTCAATGCAGGATGGGAGCCAAGGGGTTGAGGGAAGTAAATAAGGAAGGGGAAACGTCACATCTGAGTGCAACAGAATGGGACTCAATGACCAAAGAATAAGGAAAATTTCCTGCCTGAACCAGAGATAGTGTGTAGGGAATAATGAGAAGATTTGCTTCCCTGAGGACCCTGGAAACTTAGACAGAGCTCTAGCATGGAATGGGGAGGAGGGGGAGGCAAGGGTGGAAACAGGAGAACTAATTTAGTTAGATCCAGAAGACCCCCCCCCAGAGACAAAGCTTCTCTACCAAGATATATCTCCCAAGATAGAAAATCTGGAATTTGTATGAGATCTAGGTAAAATTTATGCCTTCAGAATCTCTACTCTTCTAGTGAGGCTGGTGGGGCTCGGTGGGCAAGAGTTTAGGTGGGGGAAAGCTTAAGGTGAGGAAAATAGACAAGTCTACCATGAGGTTACAGCTGGGCAGGGGTCCCATGTGATGTGCCCCTGAAGCTGTGTCAAAAAGGAACCTAGCACTGATTTCATTGACCTGGTATAGAAATCTCTACTTCTTTCTCTTGGCTGAGAAGGAGGTTCCGGATACAGCAGGATACATTCTTCATGGAGGTGTCCCTGATGATCACTGAAGCTGCCACGGTGAACAGACCTTCTTCATCAGGGTTCCTGGACTCTGACACGGATGGAAACTCCTCTCCCTTGGGAGTTCGCCACTGTACCCAGGGCTCTGGGTACCATCCCACTGAGGTACACTCCAGCCAGATGTCTCCACTCTCTTGAACTTCCATGTGGATATGAGGATCAGAGCCCAGAGCTATGGAGAAAGGAGACAACTTACTCCTTTAGCGGACATCCTTCTGGGAGCCTTATAACCACAGGACTACATAGTTTGAGAAAGAGAAGCCCAAGGGAACTGGGGATGAGAGGGACTCATCTCCATATTTTATTACACAAGGAAACAGAGGTATCAATAAAAGAATCTTGTCAGAGAGGGGTGCTGTGTTGCGATTTAGTGTTGCAATTGTGGGCAGGAGTTTGATGGACAGACAAGGGGTGCTTGTCCAGTCAGCGGGAACAGCAAGCCCAATGGCTTAGGGGTGGGTTAGTGAGTCTAGGCTGGGAGCTCCAGAGATGGGAGAGAGCTCTGTGGTTGGAAGTATCATGAGAAAGCTTTGGGTAGGAAAAGGGCTAGGATTGAGAATGTAAGGGTGAACAGAGAAGGAGTATCCTTGAGGAGAAGGGGGATTGGAGGTTCTTTGCACTGAGATTGTAGTTAACAATTTAAGTTTCACTTACCTGTGATACTGATTCAGGAATTTTCTTAAATGATTTCAACCTCATCTACCCCCACCCCCCAATTAAATTCTGACATAAATCAACATGAAGCTGTTTTTCCTTTCTGTTCAGCCTAATTATTTTCTTACAATTCCACAAAGTACAGAAAAACAGCAAGCTTCAGAGAAGAGTTCTTAAACACGTATCCACAACTATTGGTTTAAATCCATATCCCAAGTTGTGCGTGTACGTGAAAATGTGTATTCTTTTCATGAAAAGAGCCACCACCCTCAGCAGATTCTCAAATGTGTCTGTCACTCAGAAAAGGTAACAATGACAGCTTTATGCTATCAAATCTCTAGGGCTTTATAACCAACCTTTAAGATACTTCCCTAAAAAGGAAATATGAGTTATATATGATGCTGCCACATGGGGCACTCTGTTATGAGGCAGGGACCCAGATTTCACCCAGGTATTTTTCAAACTTTATCTTTATTTGACTACATACATGAAAAGCAATATATTTATATATTATACATTGTAGGGCAGTCCGAGGCACAGTAATAATATCTTACAAGTACATAATGCTTTTAGAATTGACAAAGCAGTTTCTCATATATTGTCTCATTTTATTTCATTTCTGCAAAACCTTGTTTGAGAGGTGGTGCTTCCCCAGTTTTACAGTAGGAAATATAGCTCAGAAAGAGATTTGTTTGATGCCAAGTGGGAAAGTCAGACCTCAATGCATACTTTCCTCTTGAGTGTATACCATTTTCCTTGTTGTTTTACTCTGAAGTTTGGCTTGAAAGGAAGAAGGAAACAAAAACAAAAACTTTTGTAGGTAGATCAAGACCCTTAACAAGCAGCCATGCTCCATGATTTTAGGAAATTGGTCTTTGGGTACTAATCCATAAAGCGGCGTCAAAGTATGCATTGGGGTTGCTCACCACAGCCTTAATGTAATGGTGAAAAATAGACACAACTGAAATGCTTAATTCTGGGCTTTGATCAAGCAAATTATGGTCTATTAATAGAAGAGAATGTTATACAGTCATCACATCTTACACTTATTTAATTAATAACATGGGGAAATGCTTATGCTATAATTGAGAGAGACAGGCACGACCTCATTGAAATAAAGCTCCGCCCAGAAAGATAATTCCGCTGCTCCCTCTCCACGCTCAACTCAAACCCCCTTCCTACTCTTCTCCTACTCTAGGCCTGCCAACCTCTTCCAACCTAAAAGGGATTTGGGGAATGAATCCGATGGCTTCCAAAGTAACAGATCTATAGGAAAATATATCCCTCATGGAGTCCCCGGAGAAAGTCAAAACGAGTCTACTCACCCGCCACCTTCAGATGCACGGTGGCCTCTTCGTAGTTTTCGTCCTGCCTGAAAAAGCATCGGTACTCGCCATCATCAGAGGCCTTGACGTCCTGTATCCTCACAGCGACGCGCCCCTCCGCGATGTGGTCCTCCACCAGCGTCACTCTCCCCCCGTACTCGGCCATCTGCTCTCCGGGCTGCTCTCGCCCTTCCCGGCGCACGAACACCGCGGGAGAGACCTTCTCTCGGAACCACCGCAACTCCATGCGCTCGGCGCTCACGTTGGGGGAGAGGTGACAGGGCAGCTCGGCATCTTCACCCACCACCGCCAGGATGGGCTCCGGTGGTCCAATCACGTCAAAGGGAGCTGCCAAAAAACCAGGAGGGTCAGGCAGAATGTGGAGGTGGGAGTTGAGGACTGATACAGACCAGGATCCTGCCGAATGGATTGTTTACAATTACTGAGAAATTTCAACCTTGTAAGCCAGAGAGACAGAGAGAGAGAGAGAGAGAGAGAGAGAGAGAGAGAGAGAGAGAGAGGGAGGGAGAGAGAGAGAGAGACAGGGGAGACCTACCAGAATCCAGCTCGGGCACCTTGAGGAGAATGAAGACGAGCAGACACCCGGGGAGACAGGAGTTTGGAAAGACTGCCATCTCCAACCTTTGTGGGCAGCAAGATGCTGGCGGACTCGAGTTTGTCAGGAACTTCAGCCTAGGAGAGAGATGAACGGATAGGAGATAGCTATGGGTTGTTGAGACACTGTTCTCCCGCGTCCTCCCAGCACTTCTTTCCAACTTGGAAAAAGTCATTTGCACCTGAAGCTTCCTCCTCACCTCCCCCCACAGGGCAGACTTTCAGTCCAGGCGGCCCTCAGCACGCTCTCACCGACCACCCTAAGTCTGGTCAATCTTGTCTGTATAAAACAACAAAATGGGCCCTAAACCCCCAAGAGAGACTTAGGAGAAGGGAATTGTGAGGCATAGTACCCATTAATGGGTTTCATATAAATAGACAAACCTTGGAACCACTGCCCTAAAAAACCTCTTCTTTCAAATACAATAATTTGGCATTTGCTTTTAGCAATGATAGTAAAGATACAGTGATGGAGGTAGAGATGGAGACCAGGGGAATAAGTTGGAGGAGAAAGGAAGAAAGATTGGGAGCAGATGCAACGAGAAAGGGGAGCTGAAGAGAGCTAAAGGGCTTGAAGAGTAGAGGACCTAGGACCAGGGAGGAAGGAGCCAGGGGGAGAGAAAATGCCTCCTGGCTGCTGGCTCTCTCAGGGGGTGAGAGTAATCCCAGATACTGACCTCTGACGTTGGAGGAAAAGGCACCAACAAGCTTCTGCTACCAAATGAGAAAGCTGGTTGTGGCCCCAGGGGCAAAAGTTAAAGGAGAAGGAAGGGGGAAGTGCTCTCAGGAAAGCCTGCCCCCAGGTTCCTGATGTATTTACTTTGGGGAAAAAAAGAAGTTTTCCAGAGAGGAAAAGGGTCTGTGGATTTGTGGTCTTCAGCTGAGAAATCAGGATATGCATTGATGACCTGGGCTAAACAGAAGGGGACAGGGCAAAAAAGAAAAAGGATTCAAGAAAACACTAAAAGAAAATGTAAGGCCTTGGGCCGTTAATTCACCTCTGGAAGCCTCAGTTCTTTTATCTCTAAAATGGGAGTATTGTTAATAATACCTTCTTTGGAGTGGTGTTGCAAGGATTAAATGAGATTAAGCATGTTAAGTGCTTAGCATATAATAGGCACTTAGAAGAGAGAAAGTTGTTATTCTATTATTATTTATGTGAGTTGAAAATTAAAGATAGGCTAGGAATACATTTATGTGATTCAGTTTTCAGGGCCCCAAAGTTGTCTCTCTGCCAAAGCTGCTTCCCTAAAAGCAATTCATGAGGCCTGCAATTTCTTGTTTTGGATTAAACCCCTTATCGTTATGGAAAATTAAAAAATATGTATATTTTTGAAAGTAGAAATCACTCATAATGTCAGCAAATAATGACAGCCTCTGGCAGAATTGTTGATACTTTTGTAAATATAATTTGAAACATTGTTAATAGCTACACAATATCATATTGAAGGTTCCTATAATTCCCAAGATTGTGGGACATCTTGAGTTTTTTGCCTATTATAAATAGTGTGCTTTACACACAAGTCTTTGTCCACATCTTTGATAGTTTCCTGATAAACTTTCTGATGAATTCCCAGAAATATTGTCATCAGGTCAAACGGTATGAACATATTGTCAAAGTTTCTTCCTGAAATGTCAAGCCTATCACACCATCAACTGAAATGTCCTTCTCACCTAATTCCTGCCAGCATTGAGGGCTATTATTCCTCATCATCACTAATGGAATGGATGACATTGACCAAATTATTACTTCACAATGCATTTATATAATGAGGCTGGTCATTTTTCATGTTTACATATTTTAATATATTCCGGAAATGAATTTTTCAAGCTAATTGCCTTTTTTTTTCTAGATAGATTCTGGAGCTTTTTTTTTTTTTTTTTTTTAATCAAAATGTCTGAACTTTTTAGAAATTAAAGACATCAACCCTGTATTATATGTGTGGCAAAAACCCTTCACCACCCGTTTGTTCTTTGCCTTTTAATTGGGACGATGATCAAGACCAACAAAAAACAGTTCCTCCAGTGGACCCACCTGAGTGCTAGGAGAATGAATTTTCTCAAATACAAATCTGATCTTGTCACTTTTTGCTTAAAAATCCCTACATGTCTACTTAGTGAACCCCAACACCCAGTTCAGGCACCTTAATCTGGTCAAGAAAATGCTGTAGGATCTAGTGGCCTCCCTCTTTCCTTCCTCTCAGCCTCTTCTCCCCAGAGCCTCTGAGTACTGTCCAACTCACATGAGAAACACTTTTGAAGTCTTTGGTCTTATCTATAATGTTTAAAGTAAATTAAACAATTTTCTGCATTACACATGAAATTTAAAAAAAATATGACTCTGGCTGGACTTTGCCCCCTCCAAGTGAAATCAGCTCTCCAGGAAGATGGGCCAGGTTTATCCTGTGACATGGACAACTTCCTGGTCCCTCTTTGCTGGCACAAACCTGACCTGAATCCTACTGTGTGATGCAGATGTGTTTATTTTTGTCTTTTGTTTCCAAGTCTTTCTTCCCCTCCTAAACTGAGCTCTTTGAGTTCTTTGACCTCTTATCAGCATGTAGACAGAAGTAGAATTTGCAGCTTAAATCACACCCACCAATCCTTGGCTTTCCTAGTTTGAAACATGCCTGCCTCATTCTCAGCTCCCATTTGTGCTTAACTTTCAAAAATATCACCGATAATGAGTTTCCTCTCCTCAACCCATTCTGATTAGACTTCTATCCCTTGCTCTACATTGTCAAAATATCTTATAGGAAAATTTGGGGCAGGGGGAAGAGCTTTTACTTGCACACAAGAGAGCTAGACTGAAAGAAAGGGGCTAGGGAAATAGAGAGCAAATGGTATTCAAGGTATTATGTGGCAGCCAAGGTTCTGACTGGATAATATCTGAGTCATTTCGACAGAAACTAGCAGTTTTGGACAATCAGTGGCAGGATCTCTGAATTGTCCAGGCTCAATCAGGGAACAGAGATTCTAGATGCCCCCAGTTTTCATGGCTCCCATTGTTTTTTAGGTGCCTTTGTGATGTGGGGCTGCTATGAGCAAGTTCCTGTTATTCTGGGGCCCTAGAAACATAAACTGTTTCCTCTTAGACATGAAACTATTTGGGCTGAGGGGTGTGATGTGCTCCGGATAAGAGCAAATCCAATGACAAGATGTCAGGGCTTCTCCCCCTACACTCCCCTTTTCACCACACATGATTCAAATTTCCTAATATTATAAATTAGTCAGATCCAATGATTATTCTCTTCCTCGTCTTACTTGACATCCAACAGCATTTGACCGAGGCAACCACTTACTCCTTTTTTTTAAGAAGTAGTTTTTATTCTGTCAAAGTAATTCATACAAAGCATTAAAAAAAAAAAATAGTATAAAGAGCTTTTAAGAAAAGCACTAGTCCCACTTCCACCCTATCCTTCCTCATTCCCTAGAAATAGCCTCTTCAAATGCTTTGTGATTTTGTCTGGTATTTATCTAGATATGTCTCAGGAGTAACATTAATGTTGCTATTTCTTGATGAATCCATTTTTAGATATTACTTTTTGATGCTCTATTATGATCAGTGATGATTTCGTTCTTGTGATGGTTGAGTTTATGTGTCAACTTGACTGGGCTAAGAACTACCCAGGTAACTGGTAAAAGGTCATTTCTGGTTGTGTTTGTGAGGCTGTTTCCAGAAGAGAGAAGCATTTGAATCAGTAAGTGAAGAGATTGTCCTCACCAATGCAGGTGGGAATCATCCAGTCCTTTGCAGGCCTGAATAGAATAAAAAGATGCAGGAAGGGCGAATTTGCTCTGTGCTTGAGCTGGGATTTCCAGCTCCTGCCCTCAGACATTAGCACTTCTTGTTCTCTGGCATTTGGACTCTGACCTGAACTTACATCATCGGCTCCCCTGGTTCACAGTTCTTCGAGTTTGGACTGGAACTACACCACCAGTTTTCCTGGGCCTCCAGGTTACAGAGGGCAGACTGTGGGATTTCTTTGCCTCTATAATCACGTGAGCCTATCCCTCATAATAAATCTCCTTCTATATATCTGTATACTGTATATCCTATTGGTCCTGTCTCTCTGGAGAACTCTGACTAATACCATTCTTTTATATCACCAATAGAAATATATCATTTTTGTTCAACGTTTCCAATACCATGGTTTTGTGGCTATATTTTTATGGAGCTGAGGATCACATATGATTACATTTATTTTCCTGTACAACTTTTTGTGTTTGAGGGGGATGGGGGAGGGAGGGAGTTAACTGATTCACCTTATTTCCTTTGTTTAGTTTTCTGTGTTCCCATCACAGATTTTTGCCAGCCCTTAACAGTCTCTAAGTACAGTTTCCATAGTCAAACGTCTCAGGTAATTTATTAGTGCTATTACAATCCCTCCCTAGCCCCATCCCCATCCCTCCCAGAGCAGCACTTCTCTAACTTAAGTGAGCATATGCTTCACTGGAGGGTCTTATTAAAAATACATTCTGATTTAGGTCTGGACAGCTACCAGGATTCTCCCTGCTGGCTGCTGCCGGTCCACAAGAGCTTTTTCCTCTTCTTATTCAGAAGCTGCAGCTGAAGAGGCAGCTGCTGGCTCTACATGAATTGCGGAGATGACCCTGGGGGATGGTTCTGGCTCAGAGTCTTGGGCTTATTTCTTTTGCACGAGGCTAAACCGAGCTAAGACAAAGGGCTGGGTGCGAATGGGCACATCATGCACAGCGCCGTATTCTGTGGCTTGTAGTGAGCTTTGAGGTCAGCTGCTCTTTCTCAGGGCACACACTACTGGCATACTGGTAATAACTAGATGTGACCTCATGATATGTTGACATTATAATACTGACATAATCCCCCTATTTACCAAGCCTGTATTAAATTTATGTGCATCGCGTAGTGATCGCCTTGTAATGTATAGAGATATTGAATCACTGTGTTGTGCAGCATGGACTAACATAGTGCTGTAGGTCAATTATACTTCAAAACAAACAAACAAACTCATAGAAAAAGAGATCAGATTTGTGGTTATCAGAAGTGGTGGGTGGGGAGAGGGGGAATTGGATGAAGGTGGTCAAAATGTACAAACTTCCAGTTATAAGCTAAATAAGTACTAGGGATGTAATGTACCACATGATAAATATAATTAACACTGTTGTATAATATATGTGAAAGTTGTTAAGAGAATAAATCCTGAGTTCTCAACACAAGGAAAAAAATTTTTCTTTTTCTTTGATTTTGTATCTATATATGATGGTGGGTGTTCACTAAGCTTATCGTGGTAATCATTTTATGATATACATAAGTGAAATCATTGTGCTGTACACCTTAAACATACACAGTGCTGTACGTGAATTATATCTCAATAAAACTGGAAGAAAATAAATTATGTGCATTGTAGCCCAACAGAGTTTGCATATGTGAATGGGGGTTAGAAAGAAATTGAAGAGGTCTGAAGAAGATGTGATGGATTTCTGTGTAGAAGGGGGTTTCGTGGGGATGGAGTGAGGTTAAATGTGTTCCCAGGGAGCAAGAGGCTGAGGTCTGGTTGAGTGGTGACATCTCTGAGTCACACTCCGGGAAATGCTTTTGAAATGGAGAGTTCCTAGAACAAAGAAGAGGGTTAGGAAAGGAACGTATGGGAGTCAATAAAGTGAGGTTGGATTGTGCAAGGGAAAAATTAGAAGATTTAGAGAAGAGGAACAGTTGTATGGACCACTCTGAGTTCTTCCCAGAATCCACCCCATTGCACCCTCTCTTCCTGTTACCTGGTGGGGCAAATTCCTCCAAAGCAGGGCTCTATTCACCCTCTGGAGGACAGGCTATAGAAAACATGAAAATACAGAGTTTATAGTGTTTTAGAAGCAGGCCATGAATTCATTATTGGTCTGACTTCACCTTGTTTTCCTCTTATCACAGATGTCACTCCATGTTCCCTGATCAGACCTTGTCTTAGTTTGAGTTCTCCCCAAAACAGACCCCCAGACACAGATATGGATGCAAGTAATTTACTTGGGAGGTGATCCTAGAAAACATGGTGGGGAAGGGAAGAAATGAGACAGGGGAGAGCCAATAAAGAGTGTGATAACACCCGGATTACTGTTATGGGTCCCTGGGACTCAGTCTTGCTAGGGACTCTCTGAGAGATTGTGTGGAACTGGAAACTACCCAATTCAGAGTTGTCAACGAGGGAGGAGAAAGCAGAAGGATTTATCCATAATCCAGCCCCTCATTGGCTGAGGATTTTCTAGGTGAACACCAATAGGAAGGGTATGCAAGTGACCACCAAGGAGAGAGAGAGACAGAGAGAGGGGAGACTGAGAATCAGTGAATGTGAGAGATTCAGAGGGCATCTCTTTTTCTCCAAAGAAGTGAGACACCGTGGTAGGAATTGTCAGGTATCCCCAGGAGACATTTTTCCGCCTGCCCCCTGGCCTCCACTCCCAGCCTTCCCCGCTCCAGCCCCACACCAACTTCTTTCCTGATTATCAACTACTGATTAGTGTGCCTGAACTTCAAGTTTCTTGGGTTAGCTAATCTTATGGTCATATTCCAAGGGACCTGTATGTCTCCTAAGGAGAATGTTGAGGCAATTTACCACCGTCTCTGTTCTCTCCACCCTCATCAGTGAAATGCTGTCAGTATTTTTCATTTTGTGTGCCGTGAGGCTTTGAATCCCTGAGAGATATGAGCTCTGAGTCCCAGAGAAATGAAGAGCCATTGACCTGCACACAATTGTACTTTTTTCTATTCTGTAGTAACAGAGAGGTTTTATAAGAGATACAAAGCCTCATTTATGGAACAATGGAGGGAACACCAGAATTCTCTAAGCTCTTTTATGAGTTTCTTTGGAAAATAAACAGAACAAAACCAGTTAAGATTTGAGTTAAAGATGGGGGAAGGAGGATGGAATGTGAGCATGAAACACACAATGGAGTGACTGTTCCCTTCAGTGAATACTTGATTATTGAAAAATTATCAATAAATCATGAACAAAGAATACTTTTTGTTTCAATTTTTATTCTGAGAAATCTGCAGGAAGTTCCTCTTGGCTTTCGATACTGAGAGATTTTGTTGTATCTGGAGAACTGAAAGTCTGGGGCCAAATTTGGGGTGGATGGGAGTGAGCACGGGAGGCTGATAGTGGGGTTCTGCTTGCCTGTGACCATGTTGAAGGCCACCAGCCAAAGCCCAACTGCAGTTGAACGAAATTGGATTTGTTGCTACTTGTTACAGCAGCGTGGATTCAACACACCATGGGGGGTTGGGGGTGTATGTCTCAGTGAGAGGGTGTGGAAGAACTTATTACAGGATTTAGGTTTGTGTTGGGTGATTTGGGGGAGGTTCAAAGAATGAAGGGTTTGCTCTTGATGACTGCTGTAAGAAAGCAGCAGACTGATGTATGATTGAATATTCCAATTTTTATTAGGAAGTGGAGGAACAGAGTGGGCTGGAATTTCCTGGTGGTCCAATGGTTAGGACTCCATGCTTCCACTGCAGGGGGCCGGGTTCAATCCCTGGTCGGGGAAATAAGATCCCACAAGCCGAAGGGCACCGTCAAAAAAAAAAAAAAAAAAAAAAAAAAAAAGATTTAAGTGGTAAAGAAGCAGCAATTACTGCAGTCAGCCGAGAGAGGGAGGTGTATGGTCATTTTTGTAGCTTGCACGGTGTTCTTGTTTTTTGGTCTGTGCTCTGACATGACTGCAGAGTGGATTTGTTTTTGTCTCACGCCATCACAATCACAGAATGGTCTTGCCTGATGTTGGTGTCTGTGAAATGTTTAATTGGAGAACGCTGGAGCCACTGCCAGGCTTGTTTCTTTCTTCCTCAGTCAGAGGCTGCCTTTTCCTTCAGATCTAAAGGTATTTGGGGCTTTATAACCTTTAGAGTCCCTTCCAACTTTGAAAAATCTAGAATCATATTTCTAAATTTCTAAACTAGGATGACTTTTGAGTAGAAGTCATCTCAGAGGGTATGGCATCCCAGCACATGTCTACAGATGGGAGGAGTCCTGTGGATGGAAATACTAAGAGAAGGCTTTGAGGAGGACATAGAAATTTGGTTGAATCTTGAACAATGGTGTGAAAGATTGAATGACTGACCTCAATCCTTCAGTCCTCCCTGAATCCTCATCTTTGGTATGGCCTCATCCTGGGCAAGTCACCCCTTGACTTTGCCTTTGCCCACATGATTTGCTTTGGCCAATGGCATGTGGGTGAAAGTGACAATGTGTCTGTTCCAAGACCTCTTAAGAGGCCTTGCATGTTTCTACTCACTCGTGAACACCATAAGGAACTGTTTGTCATAAGAAGAAACTGCTCTGATCAGCCCTCTAGTCTTAGGAGGATAGGAGACAAGTGGAATAGCCAACTCATAGAGCTGTTTAGCCACTGCAGCTTGACGCAGAAAAGCCCAGCTGAGCTGAGTAGATTAGCCACACTCATCTGACACCCGGACATAGGAACAATAACAAATGAGTGTTATTTTAAGCCAGTAAGTTGTGAGGTGAGTTGTTGCTCAGTAATAAGTACCCAATGTAGAAACTGGTTCCTAGAAGTACAGTGCTATCATGTTAAAAAACAACCTTCTAGGGGGGAGGAGCAATGTAGAGGTTGGGGTATGCTACTAGGTATAAAATGAACTACAAGGATATATTGTACAACATGGGGGATATAGCCAATATTTTATAATAACTATAAATGGAGTATAACCTTTAAAAATTGCAAATCACTATATTGTACGCCTGTAACTTATATAATATTGTACAGCAACTATACTTCAACAAAAAATTTTTTTAATAAAAAATAAAAAACAACCCTCTGAGCGTCTTTGGCTGAGTTTGAAAATTAAACTGATAAGGACAGATTAACAGGAGAAAAGCATCCACATTTTATTGAATTTTTACATGTACATGAGAACCCTCACAAGAGGATGAAGACCTGAAGAAATGACCAGAGCAGGAAGCTTTAATACATTTTAGGCAAAGAAACAATAAATTTGTGAAAAATTGACATGGCGAAGGGGCTTGGGCTAGGGGTAGTAAATGGTGAAGAAGTAGCAAGGTTTGTTTATATAGCCTTCTCTCTGGTGATAAGGATATCTCCCTTCCTCCTGGTACAGGGAGGGTGCCTTTCATATGCGAGATTTATTTCCTGCTTTCAGGGAAAAAAGGCGAGAGTGGGAAGTCTTCCTCCTGCAGTTTTCTCAGACTTTTTGGAGTAGCGTGCCCAATACCAGCTTCTAGAGGCTACCCATTTCTCCAACTTCAAGTCTAGTAGCATAGCATCTTCAAATCTTTCTCTCTCTATCCTCTGCTTCTGTTGTTCTGTCTCCTCTGACTCTCTTTTAGAAGGAAATCATTAGGTGTTTTTTTTTTTGGTTTTGTTTCCTTGTTTTTGGCTGCGGCGCGACCAGGAATTGAACCCGCTCCCTCGGCAGTGAAAGCGGGGAGTTCTAACCACTGGACCGCCAGGGAATTACCGGAAATCATTATGTTTCTTCCTTGTTTAAAATCATACAGTGGCTTCCCATTGTATTTCGAAGAAAACACAAACTTCTTTCGCTGCCCCAAGAGTCTACACTGATCTGGCTCTCCCTGTTTCTCTGGTCTGCCCACTCTTTTTCCTACCATCCTTTGGCTGCTCTCACCTTTTTGTTCAGGTAGTACCCCAAATCCAATTGCACCCTAGTCCTTTGCCCTTGATGTTCTTTCTCAAACTGTGTAGTAAGAGGTCTGGCCTTTGTCCAGGCTCCTGGGAAATAACCTAAAGCCTTGGAATTTCCCGAGTGTTAAGAGTGTTGTGTTATTCCTGGTGAGCTCTCTGGATTGTACCTGATAGTTCACTCTAACGAGATGACTCATGGGGAATCACCAAGCCAGAAAGTCCAATCATGTGATTAGGGGGTTGGGGCTTTGGGCTATGTGCTGTCAGCTTGACTCAGGAAGAGAGAGGGGCTGGAGATGGAGTTCAATCACTATGTGGTCAATGATTCAATCAATCAAGCCTACATAATGAAGCCTCAATAGAAAGTATGGCCATCGAAGCTTGGGTGTACTTCCTGGGTTGGCAATACTCCACGCATGTCACCTGTCCTAGTCACTATTATTTTCCTCAGCGCCTAGACAGTGCTTGGCTCATGGCCAACAGCCAGCGATTGTTGGATGGATGTAAGAATAAGCTGCAGGTGTGTTGATTCATACTCACCAGAAACTGCTTGGATATAAATGTTAGCTTATTTACTGATCATTGTACATGTACCTTATCTGTGTCAGATTACTTCTGTCTCTGATACCAAAGTCCTCTAAGTTTGATCAGTAACTGTAATTGAAAGGTCTGGGATAATTATACATGTGCCTTGTGCTTTGTGGTACAAAAGGGTTGGTTTGCGGTCAAGCATGGGGGAGGCTGGGGAGAAAATGAAATGATCCTGTGAACCAGCCTGGCAGCAATGTGCCTGGCTGCTTCCTGTCAGACCTGTGTAAATGGTTATATGATTAACGAAAGCTCTTCATGAGTCCAGGGATATGTAAGTTTCACTTTCCCAGAAGTTGGGAAAACTTCTAATTATGGTAGGATATGCCAAGAAGGCCTAACTTCCAATATCCCCACCCCATCTCCCTCCTTGGCCCAGCCTACTCTCTCCCACACGGGGATCAAAGGGTAACAAGATTAACCATTGCCCAGCAATAACCACTGACGATAACTCTCAGCCCATCTGAGGTAAAAGATTAAAGTCTCTCTTTAATCCAACATGCCAAAATCTGAAAAACTTCCACTGGAAGGTCTTGATTCAGAATTCTTTTTTTTCCCCCTCCTCTTGGGGTTGATCTAAGTTACAGAGCCAAGAGGGCAGGTGGGATCACAGATACCGTGGATCTCAGCCACTGAGGGCGCTGGGATCACTACGCCAGGCCTGAGCCGTGACACCCAAAGAAGGGGAAGAGTCCGTGGGGGGTGTTCCCCTTTTCTCCATACTCTACTCCACCTCGCTCCCAGCCCCCAAACCCAGGAAAAAGGAAATTCTGGAAAATTAAATTACTCATGCTGCTAAGAATGAGTAACCCAGGAATTGCCTGGAGGTCGGGCGGTTAGGCCTCCGTGCTTCCACTGCCAGGGCGGAGCCTGGGTTCAGTCCCTGGTCGGGGATCCAGCAAGATGCGCAGAGCAGCCAAAAAAAAAAAAAGGTAATCCTTCTGGGAAAAGGAAATAAAAATAACTCTCGGGTGACTCCAGACATCTTCTGTTCATTTGAGCTTTGGTTTTCAGTAAGACTCTGTTTGATTCTCAGCACTTTGCTACGAGGCCCCAGATAGTCTGCTTTCTACTTGTTTCCTGCCTGTCCCATTCTCAATCTTTGCTCTGACTGTAGGGGTTTATGTTCCTTTAACTAGTTAGTTTATTTCTGCTTTGGGGCTCGTAATGCACAAGATTCCTGATGCTCGGGAATCTTTCTTAGTCCTCAAGTCTCAGAAAAACCATCACTTCCTCCAGGAAGCCCTCCTTAACTTTGCCATCTAAAGTGGTCCCCCCCAGCCCCCACCCATTCCTCTCCATAATATCACCCTGTTTATTTCCTTCGTGGCACAACAGACTGTACATGGTCGACACATTAAAGGTGATAAATTTGTTGAGAGTGAATGAATAAGTAAAGATATGAAAGAAGACAGTAAAGGATAGGAGCCGAGTTTTATACTATTTACATATTTTATACAGTGACTAGCAGAGCATTGGGTTCATGCTTAGTTTCAATAAATACTTAAAACATTTGAAATTTATGATTATAAGGCACCTTAAAGATGAGGCATGATTTATCAAAAAAAAAAAAAGTATGAATGAAAACTCTATTTTCCTTGAACAACAACAAAAAAATCGCTTTAACTTACTAGACCTCACTATTTCACTGTGAAATGGGGATCAATATATTTGCTATGAGAAAGCAAGGATACTGCATAAGTGAAAGTGTTTTGTAAACTATAATAAAAGATATGCAAACCCACTCAAAGCCTTATTTTACAGAATATCAAAACACCGAAAAGCTGTAACTTGCCTAAGATTAATATAGGCAGTTATTAGTAGTACTTGTTTCCTGACTCGCAGTCTGGTGCTTTTAGTTAAAACTGTTCAAATATTATAACAACAATACCAAAAATAAAAACAACACACACACATACACATTAATAAGCCAGTCTTCCATCTCAACAAATCACCTATTTCAATGTTCCTGATTTTTTCCAGAATGTCTCCATTTGAAACTGCAGTAAAACAATTTTGAACTTTTGAAATACCTTTTAAAGTTTTCAGCCAAGTTTTACAATTGGATGGCTGAATTATGTAAAGTCCAAAATACTGCCATTTATGTCATCATTTTAGATGACTGACTCAATTCCAGGATCCTCTATCCTGGTTCTCAAAAGATGTTTTGCAGATTTCTGGGTGGTCCCTGTAATACTTGCAAGGAGTCTACAAGATTAATACTATTCCATAATAATGATACTAAGATATTATTTTTCATTTTTGCTCTCACTCTCTCACTAGTGTACAGTTACATTCTTTAGAGCCTACATGACCTGTGATATCCCAGTACTGAATACAGAGGCAGATGTGAGGATCTAGCCACCTTCAAGAAGCCAGACATTAGATTTGCAAAAACGTTAAAGAATACCACACTTCTCAATAAACTTTATTTTGCATTGGGAACAACAGACAGTTATTTTTCATGAAATGTTTTTTTATATTAACCTATAATTGGCTGGTTGCTATTTTTAATATAAATTAATAAATACATTTTAAACATTTCTCAGTTCCAATCTCTAATGCCACAAATATTGATAGATATATAACCCAGATGAGCAAAAGCTCTCTAGGGTCCTCAGTAATTTTTAAGTGTCTAAAGGCATCCTGAGGCCAAAAAGCTGGAAAGCACTGCTCTCCCCACTGAACCTGAACCTTGAGATCCACTTGGTCCGATGCTTACCTGCTCAGCTGGGACCTTAAACCTTAGGCCACTCTCAATAACTAAGTACTGACACCTTTTATTGTAGGGACACCTGAGCCAGGCCACGTCCAGAAGTATCCTCGTCCTTCATCCTTCCTCATCCGGATCTAGGCCTGGGGAGCTTTACTGTATGCCCTGGAAATCTTGGGGGTGGGTTGGAAATGGACCATCAGCTCCTGGGATCCCTTAGCTGTAATAGTGGGGCTTAACCACATCCATAGCCTCGGCCCACCTCTCAGGTCTCACTTCCTCTATCTCTGACTTCCACCTGTGGTTCCCACTCCCCTCTTACATCCTAGTGCGTCCTCACCCCAAATCCACAGTATCTGGTGTCAACTCCAGTCTCAGGCTGAATGTGTCACTCTGATGTTAAAGCAACCGGTTTTCTGCCTGTCACTTTCTCACACTTCTTGGTTGGGAGCCATGTGGCAGCACTCGTGTTCCTGAGACTGGCCCCTGCCCCATTGTTACGTGCAAATGAGTTACTAAAGCAACAGCCTAATGAGGGAGAGATGGGGCTGGGGCTTGAGGAGGTGTCCAGGGGACCTCTGGAGGAGATTCTCTTCTGTGACCAGAAGGAAGGAGGGTGGTTTTCCTCCAGGGGTGCTGTGCTGTGGTAGTAGAGGTGGCCTGGGTTCTCTACTTGGCTCTGAGACCGGGGAATTGGTCCTGGAGGCTGTGGTGGGTCTCTGTCCTGTGAAGGACCAGGCCGCCCTCAGGCACCGTGACCCCCTGGGCCCCTGTAAACACTGGACAGATAAAGAGGGGGCTGTCATCAGACCCCAGCCTGAAGAAGGGCCTCAGGGGCCCAGAGAAGGGCGAACGGGGACACGTGTAGATGTGCGACCTGTCCCTCATGTTATAGAAGGACACATCTCCAGCTTCATAGTCTAGGAAGATGCCCACCCGGCGAAGGCGCTCTTTCAGGGGGAGAATCTTCTCCGGGGAGGACAGGGCGCGGTACTGGTTCTCAAACATCTCCAGGGTCCAGAAGCCATTCTGAGGAACCAGTAGGGCCTCCCCTTTCCTCTCAGCACTGTCTCTACAAACACCCACAGCCCAAACCATCACGTTTTCGACCTCCACCTCCCAGTAATGTCTCCCTGAGGAGTAGTTCTCTAGGCCCAGGACACAAGGCTGACAGTCAAATCTCTCCGGGTTGTCAGGCATGCTCTGCCTGGAGGGACCCCGTCTCACACCTCTCCGGTCCTCTGACAGGAAGAGCTCGGGATGAGCGGTGTCCGGGTCCAGGACCACATCAGCTGCAGAGGAAGTCTCAGGTTTAGGCCTAGGATCTCAGGAGATTGTGAGATTCCTGGTCCCCAGAGAGATCCCAGAAAGCTGGTGGGAGATTCCCCCATGTAACCGCCTTTTCCATGAAGGCCCCTCGATCCCAGATCCCAGGCAGCTCACAAAGAAAATTCCTGAGGCTGCACTTCTATCTCTTAAGTGGCAGGAGCGCTGCCTCAGGTCGAGGAGAACCGGGGCTCTAAGAAATACAGAAAGTTCAGCAAATGAGCTGAAATTAATGGCTCCCGCTTCCTCTCAATGTTCTCAGATCTGCCCCCTTTTCTATTCAAAATATATGGTCTCTGGGACTCTCTTTAGTTAAAAAGTTTCCCACATGGCTTAAACCAGGAAAGAGGACCTATCCCCTCCCCCTCCCCCAATTAAGCCATTAAGGCCAATTTTTCCCTACACAGATAAGGGCGATAAAGTGTCCCTACACTGGTCCTCTGTGTTCTACCAGTTTAAGCAGGTGACAACTGATTTACATGACTAATAAGCGCACCCTTCAAAGGGTAAAAAAGAAGGATAATGTCCCCCAAAGTCTACCTGCCATACTTGCCTGAGAGGTGAATATGGCAAAAGGTAGTTTTGCTTTAATAACATTGGTGTGACATCTACAGCTATGACCTCTCTGGATATAAGAAATGCCTCAGACCCCCGACGTTCTGCAGCCCTCTCCCATCTGCAGTTACTATTACTTAGTCAGTCTACATCTAACACAAAATCATTGTGTTAAAATGATTTTCTTCTTTCTCCAAGTTGTTATGTCTGATGGTGATAATTTTGAAATTCGAAAGAGGAAAGGTCCAAGTGCTGTGGGATCTAGTAAAGCCTGCATTCTTTGATGCTTGTGAGCAGAAGGTGACAAATCATAAAACTCAAAGTGCTCATTAGGACCAGGCAATTGGACCCTGTGTTCTCCCACCTGCCCAGGTCCTCTCCACTGGCAGGCTATACACAGAGTTATCAGCATTCTCTTGGAGCAGGAAGGCATTTCTGGTCCCTATTTGTACACCCCTCAGCCAGGCCTGGGAAGCTTATTGCTTTTCCCACACGTGGTTCTTCCACTGTGCAGTCTATACCATCTCCCAGGTTATAAATAGCTAAGCCAGTATTGTCTTCTTTCAAATTAATCCAGGATCCAAAGAGCAACAGCTACTAAAAGGTAACCTTTCGGGACGTCTATTATGTATGGTAGACCTTTGGTAATCATGGATGAAATTATTCTAAAAAAGAAAGGATGGTGGGAAGTAAGCTATAGAGTTGGTTAAGAGCTGCGGGGCTTCCCTGACAGCAGAGGTAGGCTCCAGCATTGGGTGGGATACTGCTAGTGAACCGACCCCAGGCTCCTGCTCCCCTTAGCCAGCCTTGGGTCTCCTTGTTCATCTCCTCTAATGTGTCCTGTTGGCTGCCTGGCGGGGAGAAAGCTCGGGATCTGAGGGAATGTCAGAGGCGCTCACCCGCATGTAAGAGGCTTCTTCTCCATCCTGCAATGGGACAGGCAGAGAGGTGAGCTTCAGGAGATAATGCAGGGCAGAATGCAAATCATGCAGGGACTAGTTCAGGAAATGCTCAACTTACGCAGTTCTTCATGAAGTTGCTCTGAAAAAGAAACAGAAACAAATGAATGTCCTCAAGAGAAGAACTAAGAGAATTTGAGTTTGTCTTAAATGATGATGGCTGGTCTTCTATTTGAATACCACTGTCCCCCTCCCCCTCTGCCTTGGGAATTGTCAAGATACCAGAAATAATATATGATCAGGTGGCTGGATATTATCAGTACTTATTTGGGTTTGCTCTTGTCCAACAATATAGGGCTATACGTAGCCAGGTGAATGGATGCAACATTTTCAGAATGGAAGAAAGTGAGGTCTGAGGGATTCATTACTAGGACATGAAGAGTTCTAAGCCCTTGCCACTGCCTTTATTCACATCCTCTCTCTCTTTCCCAGGCTTTTAGCTGCCCGAGCTGTGTCCTTTTGTATGACAGTGAACTGTCTTCCTACTCTTTTACCTTTTATTTGACGTTCTTTCTCTTTTTCCACACGTTCTTTCCCCAGTTCCTTACGTGCAATTTCTTTCTCTTCATTTTCAACCTCTATTTGCATGGACAGAATCTTTTTTTCCATTTGGAGTTTCTTGATGAGACAGATGCTCCCAGCGATGAGGAGGAGAAGAGAAGGCAGGATGACAGTCAGGGCCACCATCCAGGGAGATGTGCTGGGAATAAAGGATTCTGAAAAGGGAGCCCAAAAGTCCCATTTAGTGAGAAAAAGGAGCCCTGGGATTAGAGCCCTTCTGGGTGCGGATCTGAAGAGCGCCTCTCCTGCACCCCGTGGCCCCCACCAGGTCCCTGCTCCATCAGCTTTTCTCTCAGAAACCCCAGCTAGGGAAAGAGACTTTGGCTCTGCACTGGCTCGCCCCACAGTGATTGCCAGGGTTGGGGCCCCAGCAGACAAAAAAGCAGTAACATCTGGAGTCACCATGGGTAAGACCAGGGTGACTAAAAGCTAACCAGCCATACTGAATCAGCACGGCCACCACATGGTATAAGCCACCATCCCTTCTTGCCTGGAATATTGCAATGCCTTCTCCCTGCTTCTGTCCATATCCTCTGCGGTCTGTCCTCAGCACAGCGGCCTATGTGAGATCATGTTATTTCTCTGCTCAAAACCCCGCAATGTTTCCTATCTCACTCAGACTAACAGCCAAAGTCCATTTGTGGCCTACACTGCCTCATATGATCCGGATCCATTGTCTCTCTGAATTCATCTCCTCCAACTCTCCCTGCCCTCAATCCATTCCAGTCACACCTGTGTCTTGGGGGGGTCCTTGAAACTGCCAGATATGCTCCTGCCTCAGCCCAGCCCTGTGCATATGCTGTTCCTGCTACCTGGCTTGCTCAGTCCTCAAACATCTGCATGGCTCACTCCTCACTTCCCCAACTGCCATCTTTTCCGTGAAGCTTTCCCCGATCGCCCTATTTAAAATTACAACTGCCTTATGCCCCTGACACTCCCTATCCCCCACTCACTAATTTTTTTCTAGGGTACTTATCACCATCTGATATAATCCACAGTTTAATTAATTATTTCACTCCTTGTTTTAATTCATGATTTCATTTATTGCCTTCTGCTGTTCTAGAATGTGAGCCCCATGAGGGCAGGTATCTTCATGTATTTTGTTCACTGATTTATCTTCGGTTTCTAGAACAGCGTCTTGAACATATGAGACGCTTGTTCAGTATTTAATGAATTTATGAATGTCTACAGACAGAGAATTTCTCCAGCTCTGTCCCTTGGGAAATCTCTTGGGCAGGAAGGGAGGGCTTCAGCAGATACTACCTGCCCATACCACTGTCCATTGATTTATGATTGTTCTAAATGTTTGAAAATTGCTGCAGGATAAGGACCATAACAGAGAAAAACAAAACAAAACAAAACCATCAGATTTACCCTCAGAGAAGAGGTTTCCTACTCCTGTGTTTTGAGACGATTTGATTTTCCTCTTGTGACAAGGGGAGAGGCCTCAGCTCAGCTGTAGCCTCTAGCTCTTCAGGGCCCAGGACCCTTCCACTCCACGCCCTTACTCCCCATCCCCATGCTGGGCTCCAGTCTGTCTGCTGAGGATCCCGCCTCCATGAGATGAGCCTCCAGAGAGCAGGGAACTAACCTGGAATGAAAATCACAGTTTGCTTCTCCTGGTTGAGCAGGGTGTTGTTGACAGAGCAGGACACGTTCCTCACAGACTGGTCCCTGATGATCACAGCCATGGTGACCATGAAGAGGCCATCTGCGTTCGTAGTGTAAGCCTCCTCCAGGGGGGGCATGATCTCACCATAAGGGTCCCTCCACATGGCACGGGGCTCTGGATACCACCCTATAGATGTGCATTCCAGCCGGATGCCTCCATCCTCGTGGCCCTTCATTTCAATAACGGGCTTAGAACCCAGGCCTGGGGAGAGAGACCAGCTAAAGAGGTAATGGTGTCTTAGCCGAAGTGTCTTGGCAGATCAGCTCTTAGTGATGAGAGCCAAGGGAAGCGGGGAGAGAGCAAGAGGCTGGTGTCCGGAGAAACTGATTACGCACATTCCATGCACTCCCTTCTGTGAAGGGAGAAAGGAAGGAAGGAAAGGAGGGAGGGATGGAGGAAGGAAGGAAGGAGACAGTAAGGAGGAAAGGAAGGAAGAAAACCTTGATGTTGGAGAACACCAGGAGACCAACATGTCAAAAAAATTGTGAGATCTCTAAGTGGGGAAAGGATTACATTGTACTTTTGTTTGTGCTCCCCCTACGGACCCCATCACAGGAGCAAGCATTTATCTGCCTCCTAATAAATGTTGGTTGGTTGATTCATTCAGCTAGAGATTTTAATTTTCTCACTTCCAGGTGGGTGTGTCCACTCTGACCAGAAAGAAGCAGGCTTTCACTTTCTGCCCTGAGAGGACTTCTCAGTAGCTCTGGCTTCCTGAAGTTCTAGGTCAATACAATAAGGACAGAAACCTGCCAGGCTGGCAGAATCTCAGTTGGGCCCAGTCAATTAGGTAATTTTCTTACAGTCCCTAGACAACATTCTCCTGTTAGATCTGGATGCTCCTGGGATCCTTAAGATAAAAACATCACCTCCTTAATGTCAGCAGATCATCGTCAAAAGTCCTAAGAATCCAGACTCTTCCTAACTTACTCTATCTTTCAGAGAATCCTCAATAAAAGAGAATACTGGGTATGAGAGAGCTGCAAATGTATGGTCCTGGGAGACTTCTGCCCCTTTCGCCAGGTATCCAGCAATCATCCAAACTTCTTTTAAGGAGCTCCTTTGTTAAGCCTATCCAACAAATTATACCAAAGACAAAATTAAAGCAGTCACTTAAGTCTTACTGCTTCTTGCTCAATTTGATCTTTTCAAGATGGAAAATAAAAAACAACTAGTTGCATATTGAAAGGCTCAACACAGAAACTTTGAAGTGGGATAAGATTCAAAAGAACCTGGCAAGATGGAAAGAAATCCTACAAAATGTTCCGGGGGGGGGGGTTCGATAAGGGCAAGCAGGAGACAATAGACTTAAGGACAAAACCAGCCAGCCAATTAACCAAACCGGAAAACAGTAAACAAACAAACAAGCAAACAATTGTACACCAACTCACTTCAGAGTGGGGCAGGTCAGGGTCATGTTTACAGGGGAAGAATGGAAAATTCCTGCCACATACAAACACATGGTGGTCAGCTCTGTAGTGCTGCTGTGAACAGAGTCAGGACACAAGGGTGGAGAAACCTTTCTTCCATGATATTCTATATTAATCAGATACAAAACTGCCCTTCTGAGTAACGAAGATGGGATCTCCTGCCAGTTATGTTGGAGGCCCACTGGGAAGGTCGCACTGTCCACAAACCTCCATTGGTCTGGTGGACTGAAATGCCATTGATTTATGTGTGTCTTAAAGGCTTTTCCATTCTTCAAACATTTCTTTTAAAGTATAATACTCTGACACCGGAAGTGAGGTCATACCTTAAAGCCAATAAACTTGTAGAAATCCCAGTTTAAATGCCATTTCTATCCTGAAGCCTGGCCAAATTCTCACTCACTTTCTCTGTGGGACCGGTAGGCTTAGTATATAATTTACATGTCAGTCACTCTCACGACAACTAGTATTTGAGGAAAGGGGAAGAAGGCAAACTTAATATTTATCAAGAAATGAGATGTCCATATATGCTGTAGTTTCCTGGGCAGTCCTTGTTGATTCCACTTGTCCCTGTGCAATTATTGACAGTGCCTCCTCTCACTCTCAAAAGTGTACAGTTTGAGTGATAAACTATATGGTCCCCTATCAGGAGCCCACACGCCCTGTGTTGTGCTAGATGGGATTTCACACTGGATGCTCTCAGCAGCCCTAGACGTGCATGGCTCACTTCCTCACTTCATTCTGGTTTTGTTCAATTGCCATCTTTTCCGTGAAGCTTTTCCTGACCATTCTATTTCTAATTACCTTACCTCCATGCCTCCTAGAACTTTCCATCTCTTCCCTGCTTTATTTTTTTCTATAGTACTCATTGCCATCTGATATAAAATCCAGTTTAATTATTTCATGTATTGCTCTGTGCACCCTCCAGAATGTGAGTTCCACGAGGGTAGGGATCTTCATGTATTTTGTTCACTGATTTATCCTCAGTTTCTAAAACAGTGACTTGAACATAAGAGACGCTTGTTAAGTATTTGTGGAATGAATTTATGAATGTCTGCAATGAGGGGTGCCCAGGGGTAAATGTTTCCACTCTGATTTTGATATCAGCAATTCATCTTTTTCAGTCCTTCATTTTACAACTACTTATTAAGTACCTGCTAGGTGCCAAGCAATTTGCTAGATGCTGGAGACATAGCTGTGAATAATTGCTGGTCCTGATTGGTTTTGACTGTGATGTGGACTATAACGCTTTAAAGGAATGTCTAGTAACAAAAACCTGCAAGAGTACTTTTTAGTGCTGTCTCCAAAAATTTTCAGTTCACCTGGGCCCATGGTTAGGCTTGTACTTCCTTCTCCTGTATAGTTAGGCATAACCACGTGACTTGCTTTGGTCAATGAAAAGTGAGTATAAATAACATGTAGCACCTCCCAGGCAGAAGCTTTACAAACCAGTGAGTAATTTGCCGGGCTCTCTTTCCCTCTGCTCAGGTGAACCACAAAGCTCCAGGCAGATCTGTATGAAGTAGAGCCCCACCAGAATCATGAAGGATATATTTCATGTGTTAGAAATAGACCTTTGTTGATTTAACGTATTGAGATTTGAGGGCTGCTTGTGACCAGAGCATAACCTTGACAATCCTGACTAATGCATACTTCAAAGATGACTAAAAGCATGCACTGGTAAGAGGCTCATGGAGCAAGGTTAAAAAAAAGCAGATCTCAGGCTTAGAATAGAGATAGCTCAGGCACGACGTGATGACCACTTACAGCTTTATGGAGCAGATTCATTTAATCCTTCAATAATATTTGTTGAGCACCTGTTATGCTCCAGGTTCTGTTCTAAAGATGTGGATACAGCAGGAGCAAAATAGAAAACAATCCCTTATGAAATCTACATTCTAGTGGAAGAGCCATAATAATCTGGATAAATAAGTAAAATGCATATACGTAAGAAGGTGATAGGTGCTAAGGAAAAAAGTAGGGAAGGAGGGTAAAAAGGGTCAAGGATGGTGTTTGATCCTCACAGTCATGAAAAATAACTTACGAAAAAGAAAAATAATAGATTGAAATCACATGTGAAAAACTTCTCTTTGGACTTAATGAAAAAGGTATGGAGCATCATATATGATTGGCGAGAGTGTATATTGGTACAAACACTTTGGAGAACAAATGTGTAGTACCTATTAAGGATGTATATTTCTCATTATACAGCATGTCTCTTCCTAGGAACCTGTCTAAGTTGGGGATTTTGAGAAGTGGCATGTTGTGGACTGAACTGTGCCCCGCAAAATTCATATGTTGAAGCCCTAACCTCCAGTCCCTTAGAATGTGCATGTATTTGGAGAGAGGGCCTTTAAAGAGGTAATTAAGTTAAAATGAGGCTGTTAGGGTGGGCCCTAATCCAATCTGACTGGTGTCCTTATAAGAAGAGGAGATTAGGACACACAGAGAGAAAGACACCAGGAACATGGACCCACAGAGGAAAGGCCACATGAAGACACAGAGAGAAGACCACGTGAGGACCCAGTGAGAAGGTGGCCGTCTGCAGGCCTAGGAGAGAGGCCTCAGAAGAAACCAAACCTGCTGACAGCTTGATCTTGGACTTCCAGCCTCCAGAACTGTGAGAAAATACATTTCTGTTGTTTAAGCCACCCAGTCTGTGGTTCTTATGTTATGGCAGCCCTAGCAAACTAACACGGTCAGTAGAAGGCAGTGTTCTAGTTCTTGACATGAGTAGTGGTTACATGGGTTATAGCTCATAATAATTCAGTAATCTGTACATTAATGTTCTATGAGTTTTTCTGTATGAGTATAATACTTCATAATAAAGACGTCTAATTCTAAAACATGTTACTGAGGAAGATGCTTAGAGATCTCTCACAAGTAGGCATAAGAATAATTTGTAGGGGTTAAGCATTTGCCCCTACTCAGCGTGACAGCTGAGTTCCGTGTGTACGTCTCAAGAGTCGATGCCCACTGTTTAGCAGAGCAAACCCACTCATTGGGTCCTTGAGCAGGGAAAAGCCACCCTCCCTGTTTAAAGGGGATTCTAGGCAAAAATCTGCTGGCCTGCAGGGGGTCTGAGGTGAGGAGAAAAACTTTCCCTAAGAGTCAGTCTGTGAAAAAGCAACGGAACAAAACGAAAGGACGTACCTGCCACCATCAGGTGCATGATGGCCTCGTCGTAGGATCTGCCTTCTTGGAAATAACAGCGGTAGATGCCGTTTTCGCGGGCTGTGACGTTGTGTATGATCAGCCCCACGCTCCCTTTGCTGATAGCTTCGCTCACAAAGGTTGTTCTTCCCCGGTACTCCTCCATCTGTTCCTCCGTTCTCTCTCGCTGGCCCTTGTACACGAACACTGCAGGGGAGAACTGCGTCCGGAACCACCGCACCTCCATGCCCTCAGCGTTTTTCTCAGGTGACAGGTGGCAGTGTAACTTGGTGTCTTCTCCCACCATGGCCAGGATTGGATCAGCTGGTCCCAGGACAGTAAATTGGACTGTTCAACAAAGCGGTAGAGTCAGACAAGGGCACCAGCCATCAACTCTCTAAGGTGGGAAAAGAAGTGGATATGCCAGGGCACAGACATGTTCTTTCTAAGGGGCTTCCTGGGCTCAGGATTCTGGGGGCCAAGAGATGTGGCTGGTCGATAGTAACAGACACCTAGCAGGGGTAGGAGGGGTGTCTATTGAGGATGCTAATGCTTCTTGAACAACACATTGAGAAGCATACCCTGATACCCCCCATGGACCCTGAGCTTACAGAGATCTTTTTCTATTTCCCAAACCAGCACAGTGCCTGGAGTATACTATAAACTTGAGCTGTCCAATATGATAGCCACTAGCTAGTCCCAATTGGAGTGTACAATTGTAAATGTACAATACACACAATTTTGAAAATTTAGAAAAAAAATGTTAAATATCTCACTGTTAACATTTTACATTAATTAAAAGTCTAAATAATAATATTTTGGTTATGTGGAGTTAAAATAGATTATGAAAGGTTGTTTTATCTGTTTCTTTTTACTTTTTAAAACGTAGCTACTAAGAATTTTAAGTTATATATGCAGCTCGCCTTTGTGGCTCTCACTGGATTGCTAATGGAGGGCGCTGGGATCCGTTCGAAGACCGTGTGCAGAACGAAAAGGTGAGCGAACACAACTGCAGCCCTTCTTTACCCTTCCTCTTTGCAGGCTGAAGTGCTGATTTTCCTTTCTGAGAAGCTGATAGGAGTTAGTGGCATGCACCCCTACCTGAGACCGCTGCAAACAAGCTGAGGAGGTGGAAGAAGAGAAGGGAGCCTGGCAGGGAGAAATGCAGAGAAGCAACTGGCTCCATAAGCACCCACGAGAGGCAGGGACGGGAAGCCTAGAGAGACGTGGAGAATCAGCCAGGGAGACTCGGCACTACAGTTCTGATATAAGTCAAACTTTCCTGTAACCCGTGTTGGTTATCATCAGCGTCCCAACTTGGGCAGCCCCCTTCCTTTTCCGGTTCAGGTATTTCCCGATAGATGGCTTCATTAAACATTCCATGGAATAAGCCAATAATACAACGATCGGGAAGACAGTTTTCCGCCCTCCTCGGCTCACTTCTCCGGCCAGAGTTGAGTTTCTTCAGACGTCACTTGATATTCTTCTAAACCCATCCTCCCTCCCTTCCCTTCCTCCTCGCCGCGAATCTGGCTCGGCACCAAGTCAAGCCAGGGGTGGAGAGCCTCCCTCCCCTCACCCCCGCCCCCGGAAGCATCCCCTACCCGGGACCCCGCCTTTCCCCTTATCAGGTTCTGTTCCTCCCGCCTACTGCCCCCCACTCCCCGCCCCGCCCCACCCCGAGCGGTAGCGCGTCCCCTCCCTTTCTTACCTTCTAGGATTAACTTCCGCGTTTTATTTTCTCCTCTGACGCTCAAATGATGATTTTCCGGTTGTCCGTCTTCCCCCTAAACCCGCCCATGGGCACAGGCACAACCAGACCAAACCTTCCCGAAGGCGGAGAAGGAACTTTTCTTCGCCTCCTGTTAGTCGCGGCCTGGGGGCTGCGGTCCCTGGGACCCGGTCCACTCGGGGACCACAAAGTCACAAGATCTCCAATGAATGATTTAGAGCAGGCCGTGGGTCAGCCAGCCAATGGCATCCCTGAACCTGCTTTCTCACCAGTTACTGGGTAGAATACACAGAAACAGCTTAGGACTTAAAAACGCACAGCTGCACGGAGCCTTTAAAAAACTTTCCTTTTTCTTTCTTCAGAAGCGAGATACTTTTCATTTTTTTATTGAAAAGCCTTGAGATTCCCCGAGGATTTTGGCGTTGCTGCTAATCACCAGGAGAGGCCTGCCGTGTGTAGAAGTGTGTGTGTGTGTGTGTGTGTGTGTGTGTGTGTGTAGTGTTTGGGGTTGGGGGTGTGATGATGTAAGCATAAGCATATCTCACAGTTTCACATGTTTCTTAGTCTTGGGTGGGATGGAGCCCAGTTGCCCACATGATAACCAACTGATTGATGTACCCTTTATGTAATTTTTCTCTCAGTTGGCTTTTCTCTTTTTGTTTATTTTCGAACTTGAGTTTCCTGGGATCAGTTCTTAGGTAGACAATGTGACTCCGAGTCCTTGACTCAGAGTCAGCTTTTGGGGAACCCAAACTAAGAGATGGATTCGGTAGAAAGTTCACCAGACATCATCAACAGTGAGATTATCTTTTCTGCAAAAGGACACTCTGACATGTATACCTGGGTTTAGTAAGTGAACGAAGGGCTACAGATAAAATTTCCAAAAAGAGTCACTCATTGAGATTCACGGGAATCTCCAATCATGGAGGCCCGTAGTGTATACAGGACGGAGGCCTCCTCCAGAGTGAGTGAGGCTGCGACTACGTGTGCTAGCCTGAAGAGTTCACACCAGAATCTTTACAACCTGTGGTTATGACACATTACATGGCAAAAGAGACCTTAAGGTTATGGATCTTAACGTAGAGAGATTATCCTGGATTCATAGTAAGTTTATCCTGGATTATCTGGTTGGACATATCTAATTACATAAATTCTTAACAGTGGAAAAAGGCAGGAGAGTCAAAGAGATTTAGTGGAAGAAGAACCAGGGTGGATTCAAAGACTGAGAGGGATTCAATCTGCCATTACTGCTTTGAAGCTGGAGGAAGAGGACCACGAGCTGAGGAACGTGGCAGCCTTCAGAAACTGGCAGTAGCCCTCAGCTGACAGCCAGCAGGAAATGACAGACTCAGTCCTACAACTGTAAGAAACTAAATTCTGCCAACAATCCGAATGAGCAAGGAAACAGATTCTTCCCGAGAGTCTCCAGAAAGGAATGCAGCCTGCAGACACCTTGATTTTAGCCCGCTGAGACCCATGTTGGGCTTCTGACCTACAAAACTGTGAGATAACAAATTTATTTTGTTTTAGGTCACAAAATTTATGGGAATTTATTATGGCAGCAATAGAAAACTAATACAATAAGGACTTTGTGAAAATGTTGCCGTGAGGTAAATTGTGAAACTGTGGTGAGTAAACTGTAGGGGCTTAAAATCTAGAAAATGCTCAGTTGAAGAGTGAAGATTATTAACACATTTATTTAACAAATGTAACTTGACAACCACACGCCCGGTAGAGGGGATACACTGGTGAACAAAATAGTGATGATAATGAAGAGTAACTTCTGCCCGGTACCCACAGCTGCAAGGAACATCTGTTAACATCAATAACTGATCAGGCGTGGAAATATCCCTTTCCTGGAGATGGACTCTACAGTGTGATCAAAATACTGCTAAAGTTCATCTAGCTTCATTCCTCTCAAATTCTTGTTCCACAGGCAGTCTTTAGGTATTAAGTTAGGCTTTCTAGAGACCTGAAATGTAGGAGGACTGCTTCTGGCTCCACCATTACCTATCACATTGGCTGGGGGGTGGAGGGGGGTGGGGCGGTGGTGGTACTCATGCCCTTTAGTAGTTAAGATTTTGGCCTTTAGTCCCTTTGCAGTCCTGTGTGATGTAGTCACTGTGAATTCATTCTCTGGACCAACTCACCCGGCAGAGCCAATCCAGCGAAGCCCTGGACCTATGGCTCTGACTATTGACCTTGAAGGAACCCAGTGGGGTGTGGCCTCCATAGACACCTACAGTGATCCTTACCCTGGGGTGCCCTGGGAAGGGACACTCAGGGCTGCACATGGTCCCTTCCCCACAGGGGCAATCGGGCTGGAAAACAGGCTAGGGGTTAGAGGGTGGGTGGAGGTGGGGGACAGGGGCCAAACATCCCCCAGCAGCACAAACTGATGAATTATATAAGTCGCTTAACTCGGCCCTACCTCAGTTTCCACACTCGCGCAATGAGGCTATATCACAGGGTTGCTGTGAGGATTAAAGGAGTACATTTATTTAAAGGTTTGACACAACCCCCAGTACACTTAGGTCATCTATAAATGTTTTATATTCAAATCCCAGCTGTCACTTACTAGCTGAGTGACCTTTGGGAAGTGAATTCACTTTTCTGCACCCTGGTTTCTTTCTCCATATAAAGGAGACAATAAAGCGGTATCAAACTCAACTGTCCATATGGAATAAATAATTGTATTAATATTAGTGAAGTGCTTCACACAGTGTGTGTCTTCAGTATTTTATGGTTGTGATTTGTTGCTGTTAGGGGAGAGGCCCTCAGCTTCAGGCCGGGCAGGGAGAAGCAAGGACGTTACTTCAGCCTGAGGCTCCCCATTCTCATCAGCTGAGCCCAGGGCCACTGGGGTCTCCAGAGAAAGGTCAGGCTCTAGGTCAGGAACACCGGAACTCCCCACTCCTGTCAATGCTGGGCAAATGGTCAAGGCAGTGGGCTCCAAGGTCAAAATCCTGAAAACAGGCCACAGAGGCCCAGAGAAGGAGGTGTGCGGGAAGGTGTAGACATGAGATCCATCCGCGGCGTTGTAGAAGGAGACCTCACCAGTTTCATAGTCCAGGAAAACTCCCACTTTTTGAGGAGGGTTGGCAATTGTCAGTTTGGTCCGGGGGTCAGTGAGAGCCCGATAGTCACTCCCATCAGACAGCCCCATAGTCCAGAAGCCATTCTCAGGTGTCATTTTAATCCAACATTTTCTCTCCACGTTCTCCCTGCACACCCCGACGTGCCACTCTTTCCTGTCCCCAACCTCTACCTCCCAGTAATGTCTCCCTGACGTGAAGCTCTTGCAGCCAAGCACACAGTAATGCCAATCAAATCTCTCGGGGTTGTCTGGCAGATTCTGTCGTTCGTCTGCTCGCTGCAAGCTCCTCTGATCATCAGAAACAAGCAGGATGGGGTTTGCTGTGTTCGGATCCAATATCACATCCGCTGCAGAAAGTTTGGGGATGGGGTCATGGGTCAGCCATTGTTCCTAGATCTCAGAGCCTCAGCCCTCGAGGCCTGGGTCTGGTTGAGTAAGCCCAAGTCCAGAGCTGGGTGTCCCCAGCCTGCCCTGAATGTGACCCCCTTAGCAATACCAAAAGAAAGCCCCCAGGGGTCTTAAGTTCAGTGGGAAAGAGGAGGGTGATGAGGGTCAGGGTCTTCTTAACTGACACCTGGAGCTGGCTCTTTCCTTCTACCTTTTTCCTGTTTCCCTCCCCGAAATGACTCTGCCCACCTGTGCTTCACAGGCACGTAGGTTTAAATTTCAATCCTTGCACTACCACTCATGAACTGAATGTCTTTTCCTTTTCTCTTTTCCCAGAGATCCAAGCTATGTAATATCTTTAAGCCTCAACTTTCTTAACTGAAAAATGGGGATAAAAATACTAATCTCTAGGGTAGGAAGACAACACATGTTGTGTATTTGGCTCAGGGCTGGGCATGGAGGAAGTGGCCTGATGTTATAAAAGCTGCCAGGCCTTTTCTGTGCCTAAGGGCCATGTTGGTGGCTTTATGTGCTCCCAGACCCACTCTCTATCTTTCTCCACCCTCTTCTGGGCCCCGGGAATCTGTCCTCTATGGACAGTGTCACTGGGTTCTCTTGCCTCTGGTCACCTGTTGGATTTGGCCAATGGGAGGTACTAGCTGAAGCCTGGAAGGAGAAAGAAGAGAGGCACAGCATTTATTTTTCCCCCTTTCGTCCCTGCCAGCTTCAGATGGTGATGCTCTAACAAAAGGATGACTTTTCGCAGGCAGCCCTCTCCTTGAGCTATAGCTTCCTCTGGGCTGCACCCTCTCCCTGTCTCTTCAGGCCCAGGGGTGGTGACAGCTCCCCACTGTTGTGAGTCCTGGGGGATGGAATGTTCCTTTGTCGGCTTCCCTTTACTCTCTTTTTTGCCTCTGTAAATAGTTCCTTCTTTAAACCCTCTTCAACCACCCATTTTGAATATACCATCTCTTTCTTGCTGTTTTTTTGACCAAATACACATTCATTAGCTCATTTAGTCTTTACCTCAACTCTCACATAAATAGGAATTACAATCATCATCTACAATTGAGGAGACTGAAGCTCAAAACATCAAGTAACTTGAGGACACACAGCGGCAGGAGGTGGCATACGGAGCTTGGGAAAGGACAAGATCTTTGAGCATTGCTTTCTCTCCTTGGTCACGTTGCATCCTCGCTCTCCCTGTAGTATTAGTTCACTCTGCCTGTCCTTCCCCTCAGCTCCACCTTTGATGCCTGTTCCTTCCCATAAAGGTCTATGGAAGCCCAGGAGAGCAATTCTCCCTGGTTCTCTGGGCTCTCAGTGGGAGGGCATGGGAGATGGGCACAACCTTGAGATCGAGACCTCAAGTCATCCACTCGGAACTCTCCCAGTCACGGGGACTGACTTGTCCCAGAATCTCAAGACTTGGAGAAGAAAAAGGGAATATGGTCCCTCGGGTTGTTGTCCTAGGGGACATAGTGATTCACTCACCAGCTTGGAAGAGGGCCTTCTTCCACTCTGAAAGAAAGGAGACACAATAAGGAAAGGTCATTAATTCTGATCTTTCCCTTACCCATTCTCCTCAGTAAGCATTTTCTGTGTCCCTTCAGTCTCTTCCAGTATCCAGCTTCTTTCCTCTACAGCTCTGACAGATTAGGCATAAGAGGTCTCAAAAATGGTGGACTTCCTCATCATGCTGGGGCTGCAGGTGACATGGCCAGGCTATAGTAGGCTGTGTGCTTGTGTGCCAGCAAGGTGGGGAGTGGCTGAAAGTGCCCAGATGCTGTATCTGAAGGGCCTCTCTGAGGCTGCAGAAAAGCAGGGGTGGTATTCCCCACAGAAAATGAGCCTCTTGGTTAGATCTGAGTATTCCTACTGGGAACGCCAATGGGTCACACAGCAGGGAAAAAGTTTGAATGCTTATATACATGTGCAGGAAACTCAGAGGACATGCAGGTCACTCACCAGGATAGGCCTGAGACTTCTCCCCACCTACAAGGGAAGAAAGGCAGAGACGTCAACTGAACTCTGTCATTTCGGAGTCATTTCCTTTCTCCTCCTTTTGCACCCATCTCTCCTTCTTTTTGACCACCTACACTTCCTACTTCCTCCCTCTGCCTGTTCAACTCTCTCCTCCCCTCTCTTCCTTACAGGGGCGGGGGGCGGGGAATGAAGGCCCCTTTCTCCATTAAAAAACAAAACAAAACACTCATGATTCTCTCCTCCTTTCTCCCCAACAACCACTTCCCCCCAATCAGCCTCCCATATTTCTTTTCTTGGGAAAAAGGATCCAGAACATTCCTTCAGCCCAGGGCAGAGTTAGGGGCTGAGGAAACCAGCTGGAAAATACTCAGGCAGAGACAGTCTTAGATGAGAATTCGGAGAAAATGTCAGAGCCACTCACGAGCCATGTACTGGATCTTTCTCCACTCTGCAATGGAAGAAAGGTGATGAGTCATTAAGAGGCCCAGCGGGGGATAGGAAGATGAGCTTGGGTCCCTGGGGGCATCAGAACTTACTGAGTTCATACTCGAGTGTCTCTGGAAAAGAAGCAGAAAAAAAAAAAAAGTACTGTTATGGGGATGGAAGGAGGAGGACCTCTAGAATATAAACCTGAAAAATGACCTAGTGCCGGGTTTGGTGCGCAGGATGGGGATGGGGTGAGGTAGTCCGGCTCCCTCCTGTAGGCACAGGCCTTAGATTCCCTCTCGGGGTCAGATACCTTTTATTCTTTGTTCCTGCTCTTTTTCTGCCCGTGCCGTTTCTTTTTCCTCTTCTGCTCTCTCTTTCTCCATGAATAGAACCTCCTTTTCTTTCCTCTGTAGCCACAGGAAGTAACCAGCCCCTGCGAGAAGCAGCAGACAGACAGGCAGCGTCCCCGAGAAGACAGCGATCCAGCGCTGGGCCCTCCAGAAGAAGGGATCTGCAATGGGATCCAGTCTTAGCCTCTCACCCTCAGGACAGGGATCATGGAGTTTATCTCCTGCCGTCAAATGATCTTTCTCTTCCTAAGTTCTCAGAGAACTTTAGGGAAGACTGCAGTGAACCCTAGTAAGGGTTTATAGTTATAGCAATAGCAAATACCATTACTTGTCTTGAAAGGTCTGCCTCTCACATGTAAATGTGATACTTGAGCATCGCAATCAAGTTTTTCCTAATGAAAATTTACAATAGGTTATATTCACTTGGTTCAAATATCAAATAAAAAAACATCACCCAAGTCTCCTATTCACTTTCTCTGCCCGCCTCCTTTAATTAGACTCATTTAATCAGCCTGGTATGGTGACTAAGAATGTGCACTTGGGAGCTGGGGGGCCTGGTTCAAATTCTGATTCCTCCACCTGACTAGCAGTGTGACCTTGGACTAATTACTTAACCATTCTATTGCAGGTGTCCTAATCTGTAAAATGGGGGTGATAATAAAATTAATCATAATAATAATAGAATAATAAAACCTAACTCATAAGGTTAAAACATTAAGTTAATGTTTATAAAGCATTATAAACACATAGTGAGTGCTATGCAAGTGTATATTAAATTTAAAAATATAAATGTATTCTTATTTTTTCTTGTTTACTCCAAAGATAGCATTCTGTATAAACTGCTCTGTATCTTGCTTGTTCTGTTCACGTTGTATCTTGCAAATCTTTCCATATTAGTACAGACAGAATGGCTGTGTCTCCTTTCAGAACTGGGCAATATTCCATTGCATAAAAATTCCCCATTAATGGATATTTGCATAGTCGCTAACTTTTTGCTCTTATAATTAATGCTATAAGAAATAACTTTTTACATGGGTAGTTTTCTACACATGCAAGCATATCTGTCAGATAAATTCCTAGAAGTGGGATTTTGGATCAATAAGTAGGTAGTTTGGATGTATATTGCTATATTGCCCCCAATAGCAATTGTGCCAATTAACACCAAAAATATATCAAATTATGTATACCAAAAAATGTCTAAGAGTGACTGTCTCACCACAATCCTACCATCAGAATGTTTTATCAACCAGCACTGTTTTGTTTTGTTTTATCTTGTTGCCAGTCTCCCAAGTGGAAAATGTTTTAATACACATTTCTCTGTTGAGTGAGGTTGGACACTCTTTCATACGTCATTCCTTTTCTGTGAACGAAGAATTCATATCCTTTGCTTTTCTTCTACTGGTTTGTTTTATATTTTAAGGAGATTAGTGCTTTCTCTAAATTATGAGTTGCACATATTCCCCCCGCCCCCATTTTGTCATTTGTCTTTGCTTAAGGATTTGATCTTTACCATTTCTCCCCCAATTCCCATTGCCTGTCACAGTTTCTGGCACATAGGAAATGCTCAGTAAATACTTGTGACATAAACAGGGAAAAAGAAACATCCCCGGAGCAAGAAGACGACTCTGGAACCCTGCTCAGTGCCTCGTTTTCACTGCAAAGTCAGCACAGAGAATCACACGTCCTCCTTCTTTCTTTTCTTTTTTCCTTTTTTAAAATTCGTTTTTATTTCATTTTATTTATTTTTATACTTTTCTCTTTTTAATATGGCTATGCTAGATTTCAACTGGTTAATGTTTAAATTGTCATTTTTTCTAATTTTCTACAGATTAAATTTTACATACGCCTCTTTTAAGGTGCATTTAATGGAATTTAAAAAATTGAAGTATAATTGACTTATAATATTATATTAGTTCCAGGTGTTCACATCTTTCTTCTTCCAATAGACACAGCTCAATATACCTGAGGCTAAGCAGGGTACTGACCTGCAATGGAAATCTGGGCTGTCTTTTCCTGGTTGAGGAGGGGATTTCTGATGATACAGGACACCCCTTCTCCAGAGCTGCTTTTCACCATTAGAGATGATGTGACTGCATACAGGCCCGCGCCATCTGTAGCTGGAGGTGCTGCCACAGCTGGCATGTTCTGGCCCTTGGCATCTCTCCACTGTATTTGGGGCTGGGGATACCAGCCGGTGGATGTGCACCCCAGGTGGATCCCTCCATCCTCATGGCCCTTCATTTCAATGTGAAGATCCGAACCCAGTGCTGTGGAAGGGACAAGTGAGCCTCAATTCTTGGGAGCCTCCAGTATCAGTGAGGGTCTCAGCAGGAATTGGACGGCACACCCACGTTAGATAAGTAAAGTAGGGTTTCATTAAGAAGCTGTTTACAAAAGGGTGGTCATTAGTGAGGAGAAAACTATATGGGGTAGAGCAATACCCCAGTGCCAGGAACAATAGAACTGTTACCACCCACCCCTAAACCCAAAGGGAAGTAGAGAGGAAGCCGTTTTGAAGACCTAAAAGGAGAGAGTCATGTAGAGAGGACTTTCCTAAGAGGAGCTGTGATCTTTGGGAAGAGCACGCAGCCAGCTAGAGGTGGCCCTGCAGGGAGAAAGCCAGGGGCATAAGTACCCAGACTTCTCTCCTCCTTCCCTCCTCTATCTTCAGCTATGGCTCCCCATTGACCAAACTCAGCCAGAAGCCACAGTGCAAGAGAATGCTCTGAGAAAGAGAAATGCAACCTTTGACATTGGACATGGGCCTGGTCTTGGTGTTCTCTTGGGGAACACAAGCCATTTCATGGAACGTCAGCATCAAAGGGCCCTTTGTCACTATGACGGGTCAAGACAAAAACAAGACCAACAACAATCATGTTTGAACATAGAGAAAAACACGAACAGTGTCCAAAACACAACGACGACCAAACATCCTCCTGTCCTGGCTGTGAGTGACAATGCTCTTTTACCAGTCCCAGCTTTAGCTTCACTCTAGTCTTCCTCCTGGGTAAGATTTATGAAGATACCCACCCACAGAATTACACCCCCCTCCTCCCTGACAGCATCCAATCCAGAGCAAAGCCTACTTCCATAAACGCTGCCCCAAATCCCCTAACAGAAGCCCAAAGTCTGTACCAAGTCTCCTCTAACAGCCTCTTCCTGAGACCCCCCAGTTCCCACATGGCATGGACTCCCCCTCCTGCAACAAGGATTAAAGTCAACTGGTGCAACTGCAGGGGTGTTCCTGGGAACTCCGGTTGGAGAACAGTGGCTGTACAGACGCTGTCCCTACAGGTCAGCCTCCCAGGGCTCACAGTAGCGTGTACCTGGAGGGGCGCCAGAAGCCACAGGGAATGCAACTGAACCCACACCACTGTGCACCATCTCTGAGGAGATGTTTTCTTATCCTTCTCATCCCCGACCTTCCACTTCCCAGCTTAGACCCTGGCGACCAGCAGGAGGGAGTTCTGTACTTGATATGATAGGGTACAGGAGGGAGTCTTCCTGGAGGAAGACCTGCATCTTTCCCGAAGGCCTCAGAGAAACAAAGTTGGAAGGCAGCGGAGGCAGTTCCTGGTGATCAACCAGGAGCTCTGCGAGGTGAATTTGGAGCACGAGCTCTGTGTCTGCCTCCAGGCCCCACAGAGGAATGAGCTCAGAACAAAACCCAGAGGCTCACCTGCAACTTTCAGCTCCACCAAGGCTTTTTCATAGAAGTTGCCATCTTGGAAATAACACAGGTAGTTTCCACCGTCAGAGGCTCTGACGCTGTGAATTCGGAGAGCAGCCTTCCCTGCAGTGATGCCATCTCTTAAAAACTTAGTTCTCCCTCGATACTCTGCTGTCTGTCTGTCTTCTACTTCCTTGCCATGTGCATACATGAAAACTACTTGCCTGAGGCTGGATCTCACCCACTTCAGTTCCATGTTCTCTGCGTTCATCTTCAGGGACAGGTGACAGGGCAGCTCAGCGTCTTCACCCACCATGGCCAGGATGGGCCCGGGGGGTCCAATCACAGCAAACTGAGCTGGTCAGCAAAATGGGGAAACTCCATGAGAGGGAGTTGGGGCCATGATGATAAGGGGGTGTCTCAGGCAGAAAAACCTAGAGAGGAACAGGATCCTGACAGAAGGACATTTGTCTTAATGGCATGTGTACTTTCAGTTTGTGACGGGACTTCCAGGAATGAACGGTCAAAGGTTCTGACTGGGCGCTAACAGGTAATTGTCTGCTTCCGATACATAACAGCAGCATCGTTCCCTACCTGAGCAAGAGGTGAGCAGCTGGACCAAGATGATGCAGACAAGGAGGTGGAGCAGAGGGAAGTCTAGGGACCGTGCCATTTTCATCTGTGCTGCAAATAGAGAGATGCCAGAAGGAGTCAGGCAGAAATACGGCCTGGAGGAAGATGGATAATTCTGCGTGGAATTCTGAGGTTTCCACGCAGAATTCTCCACCTCAACAGGGCCAACTCAGGGCGAAACACAGGATCACTAGTGTGATGACCCAAGATCTTCCTCTGCCAAAATGTCTGCTTGGGCGTCTCTTCACCTTTGAGTTCCAATATGGAAAATCTCCTATAAAAGTATGTATGTTAAGTGTACAGACAGTAACCCTAACCCATCAGGAAGTCCTTGGCTCTACTGTCTGAATATGTTCAGAATCTTTACCCTTGCCCACACTTACCCAGCTACGCCAGGTCCAAGCCTCCACCATCACACTCTGATTAATGCAGGACCCTCCTCTCTGGGTCCCCTGATTCTGCTTGTATCCCCTACAGTCTCAACACAACATCCAGAACATTCCTTGAGTCACATCCTGTCACTCCTCTGCTCAGCACTTTCCAGTGGCTCCCATTTCACTCAGAGTAGATGCTGAAGTCCTTCCAGTGGCCGGCATGGTCCTCCAGGACCTGCACTCCTCACTTCATCTCCCCTGCTCTCCCTGTCTCTGCTCCAGCCACACTGCCCTTCCTGCTGCTCCTTGAACAGGACATGACAGAGGACCTCGACCTCAACTCTTCCCTCTACCTGGAACCCTCTTCCCTGCATATTCACAAGCTCACCCTCTTGCCTCCTTCAAGTCTTTCCTTTAAAGTCAGTTCCTCTATGGGACTTTCTCTGACCACAGAAATATGGCAAACTGCTCCCATCCCCCTGAACCCGCTCTCTTTTTCCCATTGAATTTTCACCAGTGAACATATCATACGTTCATCGTCTGTCTCCACTTGCTAGAATGTAAGCTCCACAAAGCAATGATATTGGTCTGTTTTGTTTCCTGATGTGTAAGAAGCCTGTAGCATGGTGGTGGTTCACATGGAAACCTCAGTAAATATTTGTTGAATGAATGAATGGATGAGGGGTTACATATTAAACCATCAATACTCACTAGCATTTTAGTTCACTTTAGATGATCAGATTAGTTGGTGGTCATCCAACTAATGGATGGAGAGGAGGGGAGGTGGAGAATTTATGAGGATAAGTGTTTTTCTCCATAATGACAGTGCTCTTTTGGTCTGGCTTAGAGAGCAGAGCCTGGCCTCCTGTGGTCCCACTGGGCCTTGCCTATATTAATGTGTTTGTTCTTATTTTTCAATAAAGTGGTTTTAAGGAGCAAGCCTGTCCTGGACATGCAAGTGTTGCAACTTGATGTGCCTTAGTGCACTCTTTTCACAATTGTTCTGGGAATTCCCTGGTGGTCTAGTGGTTAGTACTCTGCGCTTTCACTGCTGGGTTCGATCCCTGGTTGGGGAGCTAATCCTATGCGTGGCCCCCAAAAAACTGTTCTTTGGGGGAGAAACATCTGTTCTTTGGGGGAGAAACATTTCTGGAAAGGAAGTGATTCCTTTCCTTTCTTCCCTTTCCTCATGTGTTCACCGACGCTCCTTGGCAGATGGCCTGCCTCTGGGCTCACCAGCAATGGATAATTTTCCTATCTTGGTCTTTGCACTGCTAGAGAAGTGCCTTTTAGGGGCAGAGATGTATGTGCTAGCACTTGCACAGAAGGGGCAAATATGTCAACCGAGAAGCACACAGCAGCCCAACACAGCTCACGCCTCTATGCAGTGCTGGCGTTCTTCCAGCTCAGAGGCAGGGCCCCTGCAACTCCCCAGTCCCAGACCAGTGTTTCCAAATGTGTCTTGGCTCAGAAAAGCACCTTTACCTCCTTTTAGGCATGGTCTGTGGCATCACTGTGAACTTTTGTGATAAGGGAAGTGTGTGGCCCTTGCTGACTAGCCAGGCTTGATTCTAGCTGGAGTTCTAACTCGGCTTCCATCCCAGCCACCCCCGAGTTGGCTACGTCCCTAAATAGTAGAGACCCTGAGGGTCGGCCTAGGTGGATTACTCCAAGACAGGACTGAGAACTCCAGAAGTAGCCCCCTCCCTTCTCCCATCATGTATTCTTTCCTTCCCTGAAAACGTCAGATGGAATGGTGTGCCGACAAATGACTCAGGGTGTGCCCGTCTGCGGAGCAATACTGCCGTCTCCTCTAGGCCCCAACCCATGGCCATCACCAAGTTCAAATCACTCTTCCATCGGACTCTGGTCAAGATCCTGGCAGATTCCCTGGGTCACCCAGAGGCTGAACCTACCACTTCTTTTTTTTTAAATTTTGGCCAAGCTGCACAGCTTACAGGATCTCAGTTTCCCGCCCAGGGACTGAATCCGGGCCACTGCAGTGAAAGTGCCAAAACCTAACCACTGGACCACCAGGGAACTCCTATGAACCTACCACTTCTTAATCCCAAGGCAAGTGAATGGGAGAGTTAGGAATAAGACCCGATCTCACCTGTGTGTTTTCATTCATTCAACAAATGTTTACTGAGCACTCACTGTGTGCCAGGCCCACTACAGGTTAGGTGTTGGAAATAAAAAGGGTGTGGGAAGTAAGTAATGGCACTATGATTCACAAGCTTTGTGATCTCAGTCATGTGACAAAACCTATTTGAACTTCAGTTACTCATGAAACATTGTGAAATAGGAACTTTAGAATGTACATAATTGGCTCAGCAATTTCACTTCCAGATATCTGGTCAAGCAAAGTACTTGCATGGGTGCAGAGAAAATTATGTGTAAGGATGACACTGAAGCATTATTTTTAAAAGTAAACCAAAAAAAAGATAAACAACCTAACCAGCCACTCTAACCACTAACAAGAGACTGGTTAGTTAAATAAAGGCTCATCTGTATGAGGGAATTCAATATGGCAGTTAAGAGTGATTTACAGTCACTAACCCATATAATCAAGATATATTAAACAAAAAGCACATTGCAGAAAAACACTAATGATTCTATTAAAAAACAAAAAACAAAGCTATAAATTTGTATATACATTTTTATGGGATCGCCTTAAAAGAGTTCTGAAGGGCTACATGCTAAAATGAAAATCAGAGATTGAGTGAGAGACACTTGTCCTTTGCCCCCTATACTTTGAAAATTGCTTGGATGTTTTCAATTTTAAAAGTTTTCACGTTTTACTTAACAATTAAAAATTGTTACAAATAATTATTGTGACTGCAACATATTCGTTGTTCAGAAAATACCGACTCCTGTAAATCAACTATATGTCAATAAATAAATAAACAAAAATAAAATACCAACTCTTCACACCAATTCCCCCAAAACAAACCAGCATGAGGCCCACAGTCATAGTACCTGCTGCCATGATACCTGCGCCGGGAACAAGGCCCGCAGAGGGGGTGGGTTGAAGAGGAGCTGGGAGCAGAAATCTGTGCTGCTGGGAATCCTCTGGAGCCTGCCTGAAACCCGGACAACCCTCAGACAAAAGATTGCCTTTCACCATATCCTCTGCTCTTCAAAACTACTCTCTAAGCTGCTAGAGAGAGGACAGTATTATTATTATTATTATTATTATTATATAGGTAACAATTTCAGTGCTGTTCTCAGAATATATTTTCACTAAATTTTTTAGGATATTTATTGGTTTTTGTTCCTGATTATAGACAACTTCAAAATGGAGAAAAATATGAAGGAATAAAATTTAAATAATCTGTGATGGTAATCATATACTTTGCTTCATGGGAATATAACTATTTCTGGAAGTATTTTGGCCATAGATATATACTAAATGCCTGAAAATTGTCAAAATTATAATTTCACCCAGAAATTCCACTTGTAGAAATTACTCCTAAAGAAAAAAAAAAATCAGGTATTAACACAAACATTCATGTTTAAAGCTGTTCATCATAAGTAAGATCTACAATAGCAAAATGTAGAGACAATTTAAATCTCCAAATTCGATCCAGTTTTGTTACAATTAGAAATAAAAACTCTTTATTAAAAATATGATTCCTAATGACTATATGAAAATCCCTTTTATGATTAGACAGTGTGTTTGTATCCATTCTCCAACTCTTGTATATGTAGGCTGGCTCAGATTTTTGTAATTACAAATAATTCTGTAATGCACAGCTTTACATATAAATCTTTAAGACACATCTCTTTTTAGAATCTCTTAGAACAGATTCCCAGAAATGACTAAGAGAGATAAGAGTCCTTTGCTCCTTTCTGACCACAGTAAGCTCTTAAGAACATGCAGTTGGCAAGTTTTTTCATTCACGTTGTCTCCTTCCCACAAATTTTCCAATTCAGGTCTTTAGCCTTTGCATTGTCCTGCTGCCTCCACCCCCTCATCCTCTGACTGGGGCACACATAAGCACCAACCCCTTTGTCTGGATGAGGGCCTCCCTGGAGGCCCACTGTCAGCTCTTCAGCCTCTCTCCTTCTAGGGCTCATGGCCCTGGCTTTTACCCATTTCCCCACACTTACCTCTTGGCTATCCCATCTGAAAATCACAGCCCTCAGAATAAAGGTAATCAATAGAGGCTCTGTTACCTGGAAGAAAGGAAAAAGAAATATGCCTGCTCACTATGAGAAGCAGTAACAGGGTCATTCTGTGGAAGAATTAGTTTTTGGATTGGCTCAGAGGGGTGTTTCTCATCAGTTGCTGGGCAGAAACCAGTGAGGAAGTTTAAAATGAAAACTGAAACTGTATTGGATTGTACGCAGTGAAGAAAAATTCCAGCCTAATTCTCACACTGTGTCACTCTGTGTTTTCCTAATTGAACCACTTATGTATATGTATGTGTATAATTAGTATCTCATTATATATACCTGTTTTACATCTTCTATATGATAATAGATTTATTTTATATCATGAAAGATTTACTGAGTAGAGAAATAAAAGATTTTAACATGTGAAGAGAGGAAGATGTGCATTAATTAAAATGTTTCTGTGGCTATTTGCTAACATCTGTTTGCATGTACACAGGCACATGGAGGAGGATTTATCTTTTACAACAAGCCAAATGAGAGTATGAACAGAAAACCAGACCCACTCCACCTTTTTTAGCACCTCTGAAATTCAGGTCTCGGATCCATTACCAAATAACATAATTTTCAGATTTCCCAAAGCAGTGTTGCCGGTGACCGATTGGCATGTTTTACATTTTTCAGAAAAATTCTTATTTGGGGTGTTGCTCAGAAGCCTCATTCACCCTCTGAGCCTTATTTGTGCTACATTTGTATTTTCATGTGTATTTCTTTCTACTCTGCCAGCAGGATTCTGTATTTTCTGAGGTTAGATTCTGGATAGTCTGTGGATACTGTTTCTATAAGGGGTCTTTGGGACAAAGTGGTCTTACCTGTGGCCTAGAGCCTCCCAAGACAATTTATTTGCCTCTTGAGACAATGATTAAAGCTCAAAGGACTTTGATATGACTTGACTGATGGAATTTATTTATATATGGGTTTGCCAAAAAGTTTGTTCGGGTTTTTCTGTAAGATATTATGGAAAAAACTGAACGAACTTTTTGGCCAACTCTCTCTCTCTCTCTCTCTCTCTCACTCTCTCTGTGTGTGTGTGTATATATATATATTTTTAAATTTTTTTTATTTTTCCCCCGACCAGGGATTGAACCCGGGCCCACAGCAGTGAAAGCATGGAGTCCCAACCACTGGACCGCCAGGGAATTCCCAGAATTTAATTATATTACAACAGTTTGAATTTAGGCTCCGTGGTAGAGATGGCTGGTTGTTTGTGCAAGTTCTATTTCCTGCTTTTTTTTTTTTTTTTTTGATGTACAAAGAGCTAGCATTCTTTCTGTGGTAAGGTAGATGTCTTGGATGGCCCATTCAAGGAAGTTCACGGAGTCCAGCTTAACGAAGCCTACGTACCTCGCAACCTGATGGAACACTGGCAGCCCATATTGAGGCAGTATTTCTGGATCAGACTGTGAGGGTTTGAGCAGAAACGGCAAGACAACCCTGGCCAAATTTTCTCAGATGGCTCCAGTAGAGCTGGTGATGACCCATCTTGCTTTCTCATTTCCAATGAGGCAAAAGGTCCCTGCTTCTTAGTACTCAAACCCAATTTTGGGGAGTAGTGCAATGTGCCCATCCTTATAGATAAGAGAGGCCAAGGGACTAAGTTTGAGCCAATGATTTGCAGGCAGAAGTTGTTGGGTTATATTTCTCAAGACAGGCCCACGATCTTCTACCTCTTTCTTCCTCTTGCCTAGAACATGGTCTTTGGAGCTGGAGTGCAGTGACCAACTTGTGACCATGAGGCAACCTTGAGAATGGAAACTACATGCTGAGAGGGCAGAGAATAAAGACAGAAAGAGGCTGGGGCATGGATGCATCTCTGAGTTGCTGGACCAGCTCTGGACAGCTGCCCTCTGAATTCACTTTACGTGAAAGGAAAATAAATCTTGTTTTATTTGAGCCAGAAGTACTTCTGGTCTCTATCATCAGCAACAAAATACAATTCATCCCTTCCCAGTCCCCACTTATCAACACTTTATCTTGAAACTTTTCAAACGGATAGCAAAGTTGAAAGAATTTTTCAGTGAACGTCTAATATACCTATGGTCTAGATTCTACAGTGAACATTTTACTATACTTGCTTTATTATAATCTATCCTTCTGTTCACACCCCTATCATCCTTATTTATTATTTATTCCAATATTTATTGATTTATTTGGTACCTTCTAAAGTAAGTTGCAAACATCAGTGCACTTTCCCTTGGAGACTTCAGCAGACCTACCAGGTAGAACATAGTTCTGAAATGCTTGAGGCACCAATGCTATGTCTGAAATATAAATGTAGGAGTATCTTTCAGTTATATGTTCTAAAATGATCAGGGGGTTATTTTTATCTGGCTATCCCTAGCTCCTAAATGCCCAGCCATCCCCAAAGATATTGATGGTCTGGCCCCAGGTGCCTGGCCACTCTTACTAAGAGTCAGGGCTACCTCCAACAGGCTATGTGTAAGCAGGAGGGCTCCAGGACTGCCTCTCAGGAACAACCTGAGGCAGGGACAAGCACTGCCTCAGGTCCCTTTTGTCCCTTCCCTGGCACCTGCTCAGAGAAATGTTCCTTTCTCTGCTGATACCACAAGAAGGGACTTGAGGTTCTTGAGGACCTGTAGGATTCTGGCCCCCAAATCACATGAAGAATGGCAGGCATAAAACCACTTATAAAGGAAACTGAGGAAAGGCATGGGATTGAGTTCAGAAATAAAATAAAATAAATAAAATAAAATAGAAGAGTGGGCATGATATCACAGAGGGGTGAGAAGGTAAAACTTAGCTCAGAAAGTAAAAATCTGCCCTCCCAGTCATCAGGCTGGGATAACAGACATGCCTGATAAAGCCAACTCCATACTTAACAGGAAATAGTATTTCTCTCAAGGTCATGTTGCAGCTGCAAAGGGGCAAAACAGCCCCCTTCTCTGAGTGCTTCCTGCTTTCTCACTCACTGGGAAATTTCGTTTTTAAAATTCACAGTCTATCAAAAAGCTTTGCTGCTGGAAATCATATCAATGAGAATGAAATATTCCCCTCTTGTCTGGAGGATCCAAGCTACTTTGACACAGAGAAGCAGCCTTGATTTCCAGCCTAGATGCTAAACTTCAGAGAAGGTGTTTCTAAGCACAACATTTTGTACCTCTTTATGGTTTCCAAAGAAACCAAACACCTGAAACTAACACAATATTGTAAATAAACTATACTCCAATTAATACAATTTTTTAATCTAAAAAAAGGCATTTTAAGTTATGCAAGGTCACCAAGAAAAGAAGAAGATACAGAGGAGCAAGAAGAATAAGTTATATTTCTAGCCCTGACCTCCTGTATGGACTGCGCACTTGGTTATCCAACTGCCTACTCTGCATCTCCATTGGATCACTGATACCCTCTTCCACCTTTCCATTCCGTGCTACCTACTCCCCTTGCCCCCGCTACCTGTTTCTCTATCGGTTTCCTATCACAGAGAATGGCAATTCCATCTTTACAGTTTCTTAGGCCTTGGACCTTGGCGTCATCCTTGATCCACTCCTTTACTTGCACGCCACATTGAAGTCCATCAGCAAGGCCTTTTTACTCTATTTTAAAAATAACTCCAGCACTGACCCCTTCTCACCACTTCCAGCACTCCCCCTCGGTATAAGCCATCCTCACTTCTCCCCTTGATCTCTGCAGCAGCTCCCAGCTGGTCTTCACGCTTCTATCCTGCCCCTCCTAGCCTCCCCCTTTCCCCCCGCATCCCAGTCTCAGTTTAGCATCTAAAGTAACTTCTCAAAACGTTAAGTCAAGCTCAGTTCCTCCTCTGCTCAAAACTCACTGGTGGCTCCTTTCTCAGAGGCAAAGCCAAGGCCAGCATGATGACTTTCAAGGCCGTATGTGATCTGGCCCTCCAGGCCCCTCTGATCCTACCCCTTCTGATTCTCCTGGTCACTCCCTGTCCTCTGGCTACACTGGCTCCTTTGCTACTCTTCAGACAAACCAGTGTGCTTCTGCCTCTGGGCTTTGGCACTGCGGTTCTCCCTTCTTGGAATGCTTTTCCCCCAGGTATTCCTGTGGCTTGCTCCCCTACTTCATCATCACCCTATTTTATTTTAATTTTTTAAATTGAAGTATAGTTGATGTACAATATTTTATAAGTTCCAGGTGTACAATTCTTCACCCTATTTTAAACTACACCTTCCAATGCAATATTCTGTTATCTCCTGAGTACATATTAACGTGTGCCAAACTGTATATTTTACTATTTCTTTTTTTTTTTTTTTTCTGTCTTCTTCCACTGGAAGGTAAGTTCTTTGTGAATGGGAAAGTTCTGTGGTGTTCATTTCTGTGCCCTGGGCACTTAGAAGAGTAACTGGCACATAGTTAATAGTCGTGGATCTTTGCTGAGTTGATGAATGAATGAATGAAATGAATAGGGAATCCCTGAGGGAAGCTGGAGAGTGAGGGGTCTAGGACGAGAATGGGGAAATAGCCTCAGAAAGGAAAAAAGACATCTGCTCTGTTGCAATCAGAGCATACAGATTAGAAAGGGCAGGTGCAGGTCGTGGGGCAGGAAGTTTGGCAACTCCCACTTCTCTTTTCTCTCTGAGGTTGCATTACCTTCAGAGATGTGGGAAAAGGATGTGGTGATGAAGGATCACAGCTAATGTTCACTGAACTTAGCTACGTGCTACGTCTGTGCTGGGTGTCCTCCACACCTTTATCTCATTTCCTAACATCTGCTCAAAGTGGTAGTTGTAATTAAATCAATTTCTGGGTGGGAAAAATAGAACTTCAGAGAGGTTAAGAAGCCTGTCCCAGTTTGTCTGTATGAGTAGAATAAACAAAGTCAACCAGGTGTGGTGAACAGGCAGAGGAAATGGGCACAGAAGTAGGAAACGGAATGATGGATTTGGGGCACTGCAGGTGGTGTGGTCAGGCCAGTGTAGGGCGATGCGTGTCAGGGAGTGTCCAGGGATGGAGCAGAAATAGGACTGGACCACCGAGTGACTGCATTGCGGGGTTAAAAAGTGCACGGATTGGACTTTACCTTTTCATGTAGTGTTTCTTCAACTGAGTTACGTAAGAAACTTGGTTGGGCAAAAATTAATTTCCAAATACATCTGAAAATATACCTTCAAAGTCCTGAGGGAGCCAATTAAAAAATGTAGCATTAAAAGTTAAAATCTGTCATTAGGGAGTTCCTTTGTCACTAATGCAATTATGAACATAGCAGTTAGCTTGGAAACTGGAACCACTCAGCAATAATTGATTACAAGGATGTTAAGCAGGTGATATAGGATCTGCTTAGGTTGTGTTTGTTTTGATTAAAATTAAGACAATTTTTCAAAAAAAAATTGAAAATCCTTTTAGGATTTACAAATGTCCATAGCATCCCCCCTCCCAATAAGACTGCAGAAGGCAATGGGAAGCCACAGAAGGTTTGGGACTTGAGAGGAATGTAATCGGGTTTCTATTTTAGCAAGTCTACTTTGAAACTCTAGACAATGGTAAACTTTTCAGAAGCAATGTCTTGTTTATGCTGGTTGTTTTTCAGATTTCTTGTCAGTTTCCTAATATTTATTTAAACTAAAAGTCTTAAAAGGAAAAGGGCAGCAGCAGCTCTTGGGGGAGTGGAAGCAGCTTGCTGTTAAGAGAAGGGTCTTGGTAACCTAATCCCAGGGATCTGTGATAAAAGAAAGAAAAATTGGGGGAGGTATTCTATGCCTCAGAAGGGGTCCTGGGCTAAGCAGTAGCAGGACTTGCCCTGAGGGGAGGAGAGGAGGCTCCTTGGGTGGGTGCTGGCAGCATTGTGCAGCAGGGGGTCGAGGAGGAAGGGCAGGTTGACAGCAAAGGAGAGGGAGTTCAGTTTTGGCCACGGGTTTGAATACCCTACGGGGGACTTCCCTGGTGGCGCAGTGGTTAAGAATCCGCCTGCCAATATAGGGAACACGGGTTCGCCAATATAGGGAACACGGGTTCGAGCCCTGGTCCGAGAAGATCCGTACTTGCCGCGGAGCAACTAACGAGCAACTAAGCCCGCGTGCGGCAACCTCAGAAGCCCAAGCGCTGCAACATGAGAAGCCGGTGCAATAAGAACCCCGCGCTCGGTAACGAAGACCCAGTCCAGCAAAAAAGAGAAGAAAAACCTTTGGGGCATCCATGAGGTATGAACAGAACTAGTAAGAGTAAGCAAGGCCTCAGGGGAAAGAATCAGGAGAAAGGCACCTACTAAATCAAGTGCATAAAGTCTTAGATGAAAAAGAAAAATTCCACTTTCTGGGCTTTTCTCCAGCCTGAAGTAGGACAAAGAAACCTCATGAAAAAAAAAAAAAAAAAGAAACCTCATGAGATAAATGGCACATGAGAGGGTCTCAAATTGTATACACAGGGGAGGGAAGCACAGAACTTACGGAGCTCTCTTTGGAGTTTCTCTGCGAAAGGACAAGAAATGAATCAGTACCGTTCACAGGAGACGAGCCAGGTTTACGTGGAAAGGGCCTCGGGGAGACCCCTTCCTGCATCATGTGTGCAGTGAGTCCTGTGAGCTGTCCTAGAACTAGGAAAGCTAGGGCACGGTCAGCATCACAGGGTGAGGGAATTAACGAGGTAGGGTTGCTGGTTTTGAGGGAGGAAGGACTGAATTAAAAACCTCACCTTCAAATCCCCTAATCCTCTTCATCCTTGTCCTCTCCCTTCCCCTCTGTCCAATCCCTTTTCCACAGTCTTCTTTGGACCTCACTGCCTCGGTCTTCTGATTGCTTTACCTTTGGTCCAGCATTCTTGCTCTTTCTCCCGGCGAAGCTTCCAGCTGAAACCAAGAGCAGCCAGCAGGAGAAGTCCCAGAAGAAGCAAGAGTGAAGTCTGAGCTGCTGCCCAAGGAAAGTCCTTCAGCAAGAGAGTGCCTGAGCCGGAAGTGCTGGGCGTTATTCCTGCAGAGAAAAGCAGGAAACGGCCAAGGACTGTGGGTGCTGGAGCGCACAGAGGATGTCTCCGGACTCTCCGAGATTCCTGGGCCAGCCCAGTGGCAGAGAGGCCTGGCTGGGAGAGTAACTCTCCAGCTTTGCCCCATTCTCTCCCACAGGATGGTTGGGAAACCAAGATACCTTGAGAGTCATCATGGAAAACAACAACAACAAATAAACATAAAGGCTCTGGGACCCAGTGTTAAATCAAGGAGGCGCAAATCACTCCCAAAATATGGAACTGAAACTGGGATCCGGAGGAAGGGATGGAAATTGTTCCCTTTTCCTCAGATCATGAGAAGAGGAGCCTTCCACTGAGAATCACCCTGAATGTGGGAGCCCCTCAAGTTACTTGCAATCGTTGAGAGAAGTATATTTTTGGTAGGGCAGTGGATGCTGCTGGGAATCAGAAGCCCTGGGTACTAGTCCCACCCCCACTGCTTTTTCCACCTGTGGTTTCAGCCAAGCCATCCAGTGTCCCTCTGTCTTGATTTCCTATAAAGTAGAGAGTTCAATAATATTACCTGTGCTATCAACACCACCAGCTCAAAAAGAAAATTGTGAGAAGAGAACTTGGCTATCTATATGAACTTTTATGCATGTGTTTCTTTTCAATCTCCCTTAGCACCCAGCCCATGCGATTCATTTAGTTAGCATCCAATAAACACCACTGAGTTGAAAAAGAAAAGTGAGAGTGTAAACCCTTTATTTCTCTACCAGAAAAAGGATTCCATGTGCATAGAGAGCCTTTCCAAAGAGGTTTTACAAATTCAGTGACACATTATATGTGTAGAAAAAGTTAAATTAACAAAATAAAAACTACCTGTACAGCCAGAACAGAGTCATAACTGGACATAAATGTAACAGCCTAAGGTCAATGCATGGAGCATAAGCAAATTTCCTCCTAATATCTGACAAATGTCATTGTCGTGAGGATTAAAGGAACAGTGAAAAATCAGTTGTTGTTACCTTCCTAATACAGTAGAATTTTTATTGACAGAGTAGGTTCTGGCAATTTTTCCTGAAACTAAAGCATCATGTTTTTTTGTTTGACTAGTCATTATTTCCCACAGCAACCTACAGAGGACGTCCCGATTTCTGTACTTTTGTTCTTCCTTCATAAAATTTAACCCTAGATTGTGTACTGTTTTGTACCATTTCCAGCTATTTTGTACTGGTAATGGCTTTACAGTGAAAACCCTGTATGTCCTAATAAAGGATAATTTTTTTAAAAAGGTAAATATATAAAAAGAACATGTGTCAATGATTTATTTAACTTATTAATTAATGAGAAAACCAGTTAAAATGTTAAAAGTGGTTCAAATGAGCATTTGATTTATAAAATCTCATATTCTCTGTCAGAGAGAAGTCATCTGCATCACCAAGCACAGGAACCATTTGTATTACTCTCACTGTTCTATGAGTTAACATCTGTCTCTACAAAGCTGTAAATGGTCTAGAAAAAGAAACAAGGGTTCAGTCCTACAGAATCAGAGATCACCAGTGTGAGGTCTGCTAGACAATGTCAGTATTCCATTGAAGAGATACCCAGTAATCTTTTCTGACCATTAAAAGTCTTTCACAAATTTTCCTGGCAGTTCTTTCTTTCCCCTACAGTGTTGAATACAAACAGACAGTGGTGGTTTACACAAAGGCAGCGAATATTTGATAAACAGACCATTTCCCAAGAAATACTGCCTAAGTAGTGCTTTTAAAAGAGCCCCAAAGGAATTTCCAGAAATGATTCAGACCATTTGCAAAGAGGCTAAAATGAAGAGAGAGAACTACACACGTGCACAGCTCTCCGTCCCTTTAAAGAGCAAACTCACCTGCTTCCTTCTGCCCAGCAGTGGCTTCAGTGAAGTCCCATTGCTGGGAAAATGGTGAGTGTTCAGGGACTCCGACTTGGCATCTCCCGGTGGAAGAGCTGCAGGCCTGCCCTGTGTGGTGCTGATGGGTCCCATCCTTGTCCAAGCTCATGACCTAAGAGGACTGCTGCTGCTGGACGTCCATGGGCCCCAGTCTCACCTCGGGGGAGAGGGGACAGGAGAGCTCGCTGTCCTCTACACCTTGGCTGGAAAGTCAGTTACCTCAGGGGTTACTTCCTGCCAAATGAGCTGCTTCCCAACCAGTAAGAGGGAGAAGAGGTGGAGGCAGGTGTGAGTAAAGGAAGGACACTGGACTAACCTAAAGATGGGTCACACCTCTCCCTCAGGAGTCTGGGAGAACAGACGCATCTGAGACCCTGCTTTATTTTTGTCCGTAACACTTACCATGTTATCATCAACATATATGTATAGTTGATTATCTAGCTCCCTGCTCTAGAATATAATCTCCACAGAGACAGAAGTTTTGGGCTGTTTTGGCTTCTGCTGGATTCCCATCACCTAAAACAGAAGGTTGGTAGGGTCGCCAGGTAAAATACATTGTATTTCAATTTGCTAAATCGGGGTACCTTAAACACAGGAGACTCTCAGTAAATATTTTGTGGAATGAATGAATACTGTTTTCTGCCTGGAGCTTTAATGGGGAAACAGAGAACCCAAGCAAGGCAGCAGGCAGAGGGGAGCTGGTCTGGGAGACAAAGGAAGCTGGGTTGAGTTTATAAGCAGAGCGCCCTGTCTGTTTGATGTGAGCCAGACCCTGTGCTGAGCACGGAGGTAGGAACAGTGGAGTGAGGAGAGGATTCAGAGAGTCTGGGCCTCCCAGGAGCCCGCAGACCTCACGCTCACACCCGCCGTCCCTTGCCCACAACGGCTGGCTGCCTCCCCTCCATGAATCCTCATGCACTCACATTTCTCTGCTCCTCTGATTGACTCTGTCTTTGGATCTCTTGGTGATTCAGACACTAGGCTGCACCAGGGCTCTAGTCAGGACTCTCCACTGCCTGGTTTCTCAGGGTGGAGCACAGGCAGAGGCCAGGGAGTGCTCACAGGCTGGGCATTGCCATTGGCAGGGCTCCCCTGAGGACTCCGGGCAGATGTGTGTCTGGTCAGGGTGCCACGTCTCCACGCCTGCCCCCTGGTGCTGACACCAATTATGACAGCGATGAACTCTGGACTGTGAACCCCTTTACCTTGCATTTATGATGTAAGATATTGATGTTTTCAGGGAAAGAAGCGAAGTCTAGAGATCGGCCTACACACACCTGGGTTGGTCACTTTCGCCACAGCACTGCCTACTTGGAGTTCACAACACCTGGCACAAGGCCTTTGAGCTCAGCCGGCCTATTGGCAATACCTCATGTGTCACCGGAGAGAGCCGGTGACGTGGCTGGGGGACCTGGGAATGAAGAACAAGCTGTAGAAAAACAATTTTATATTAAAACAAAACCAAAAAATAAAGTGCAATGCAGGATGCATCTGAGAAACACTTTTCACATCTTTAGTCCTACAGGGATTTGCAGGAAGTTTGGGGGGACAATGGGGACAAGGAGCTGGTGCTAGGAAGCAAGGTCGGGTAGGGTCAGAATCAGAGATGGTGTGCTTTTCTTATTAGGAGGGAACTTTCACAGCCGGCAGGTAAAATGGCTAAAGCTGCTAAAATGATGCTCCACAGGAGTTAGAATCTAGGAAAGACACAGATCAGGGGAATCACCAACTACTAATACCCTCAGTAAACTTCAGTGGGATAAATGCTTTGCAAGCTTCCCTTCCAAATCTGAACCTCTCTCTGGTTGTGGCAGCATTTAAGGCCAATAGACCCAGATGCAGGGAGTAAACGTGTTCTTGACCAAGAGGCATAGCATTTTGGCTAAAAGGGTGAGCACTTCTAGGGTTACACCATCTGGATTCATGTTTGGCTACCCCTCGCTTTGCTGGCTGTGTGAACCTGGGCATGTTATTTACTTCTCTAAGCCTCCTCTACAAAATGTGCTGAATTGTAGTGATGGCTTCACGGGAAGGCTGTGAAGATGGAACCCGGGTGCGCGTGTGAAGCCTCTGGTGCGGTGCCTGGTACAGACGCTCAGTAAATATTAGTTACGGCTCTGTTAACTCTTACTCCAATTGACCCAACACTGTGGTTGTTGATTAACATCTAGCTATCCCTCTAGATGGCAAATCCTTGAAGAGAGATGTCTGGGCTGGTTAATTTTATTTGCACTTCTCTCCCCCTTCCCCTCCCCCAATCCACTCCCTACTTTTTTTTCCAGTGGCTGACCCCTGAGGGCTGATTCAGCAGTCTTTGCAGTCTGGCTTCTGGGGGGGACGTGCCAAGAGGAGACAACACCAAAAGATCCAAAGGGCATAACAGAGACTCCAGGGTATCTATTCCCCTAGCTCAGTCCCTACTGGGCAGCAGGTGACAGTGGCTGCCTGCCTGCTCTAGAGCCACAGCTCTTTTGGGACACTTCCATGGCTACAACTCTCCCCTGCTTTGAAAATACTCTCCCTTTGCCCCTTCAGACCCACTGGTGATGCTCCTGCTGTAGCCCCAGAGTATGTCACAGTTCCTTGCTGGTATCTCTTCCCTGACCTTTGCAAATCGTCCCTCCATTAAACTCTGTTCAATTGCCTTTCTGGACTGTGGCCTATTTTCTGCCAGGGCTGTGACTGGTTTGGTGCTTTATCTCACTCATTTGTTCATGTCTTCAAAGGCCCCCCCGTACGTGAAAGTTTTCCTTGATCCTTACAGCCAGAAAAAAAATCTCTTTCCTATGCACCTTCAAAACAATTTGCAAGGCAGGAGAGGGGACCTGGAACTCCACTACCCCTATCAACTCAACCATTTTAGAGCTCAGGCTTTCTCAGAATTCACAATATCACTGATCTCATCTAGTTCCCCTCTCTTTCACCTTACCTTTTTTTTTTTTTTAAATAAATTTATTTACTTTTGGCTGCGTTGAGTCTTCGTTGCTACGCGCAAGCTTTCTCTAGTTGCAGCAAGCTACTCTTCGTTGCAGTGCACGGGCTTCTCATCTCGCTGGCTTCTTTTGTTGCGGAGCAGGGGCTCTAGGCTCTAGGCGCCCGGGCTTCAGTAGTTGTGGCTCACAGGCTTAGTTGCTCTGCAGCATGTGGGATCTTCCTGGACCAGGGCTCGAACCCGTGTCCCCTGCATTGGCAGGCGGATTCTAAACCGCTGCACCACCAGGGAAGTCCTCTCTTTAACCTTTTGCAGAAGGCAATCTGAGGCTAAGATGCTTTAATGGACGTATCCAAGGTCATAGCTAATTGGTTTTCAGATTTTTAGCCCACAAGCTGCTCCTGTTTGAATCTGAGAGCCTGATCTGGAGGCTTCCTAGTGGGAAAGAGTCCCTGGTCCCTGGTATTTGGAGACAGGAATTGGCAGTTTTGCCTTTGCATCAGGCACAGAGATCTCCCACGGACGGGATCATTCCATGAATAGGAAATGAAAGCAGCCCCTGATGGTGCAAAGGCAGGGGCCTAGATAGAACAGGTGGCCGGGTGGCACAGGAAAGGAATGCACTGAAATGGACCAGAGAGGCGGGGCCTGCAGAGGAGCAGAGGCGGTGGAGAAGGTGGAGGGCAGGTTTGTCAGCTCACTTCTGTTGTGACTTCTTGCTGTGGGCAGCACCCATTACACCCCACCATTGGTCTCTTTCCAAAATGCTTCCCTCTCAAGTCTTTCTCTTCTCCATTCCCTCTTCCCATCTCTGCTTATGGCTCACGTTTTCATGTGAGACCCATCATTCCCCCAAATTTCTTTTACAGCTTGAAAAGCTGCCACCCCAACAATGGGATTAACATCCCCACAATTGGCTGCAGACGGTTCTTCCCAGAAGAGCATGTGTCTTCAGGATATTCTCATTCAACCTTGCTGCTACTATGGATCTGGGGATGCTGAGGCTCTAGGATCCTTATAGGTTTTCAGTCCAATCCCTGCCCCTCAACTTATACAAACAAAGCAAACACCAAGATCCAGGGAGGCTGAAGGTCTTTTCCTGAACATCCCTTAACGTGATGACAGCTCTTAATCTCTCTAAAGTGAGTTACTTTTATTGCAATTCACTGCCAGTGTTCTTTATACTCAGCCTGGCCTTCCTAATCATTTTTAATGTGAAAACATATTTAACAAATTTGGGGACTATTGGGGACTAACATATTTGGGACTGTGCCTCCCAAACCTTCAACATCTTTTACATTCTTGACATTTTTTTTTCAATAGTATGAGAAGGTCTGTGCAGATGCAGCTTCAGGCCCCCCAGGACATATACACACATCTGCCCTCTATATAGAATTCTGAAGCCTCCCCTCGCTTGCTCACAAGAAAACTACAGAGTTCTCTGAAGTGAATCAGATCACAGAAAAGGAGGGAAGAATCTCATTCATTCCAACTTTGCTCCTTTTTAGGAGCAGATCACATTTCAGAATCCTACTGTACCCTCTTTCTAAGATACCAATCATAAAAGCCTATAGTTATCCAGTGCTCTCCCTGCTCTAGGAGCTGTGTGCATCCCCAGGACTCAAGTAAGCCCCAGGGGTAGGAGTTTTTGTTTATTCTCCTCTCTGCACAAAATCTGCCAGGGAGGTATTATGGTCCCAATTTTTGCATAAAATTGAGGCTGAGAGAAGTTGAATAATGGAGCAGTCACTCAGCCAGCGAGTAGCAATGCCAGAGTGAACCTGGCTCAGTCTGGCACAAAGCCTGACCTCTAAACCCATTCAGCTGTGCAGCAGGCCTGCCCTGTTGCTGTGGTCGCCCGTGCTGACCCCGAGGAACAGGACCTCAGCTCAGACCAGCCAGTTAGGGGGCAAATCTGCCTCTGTGCAGGCCCATGAGCCAGCCAGTGAGGGCAGGAGAGGAAGCTCTGGCCAGCTGAGATGTGTCACACAACAGTGCAAAGTTCCTTGGCTCAAGCCCAGCGGGTCTTTTTCCTGCCCGAACAGAGTTTATTGGGCCAAAGAATAACATGAAAGGGATAATATGGTTTTCTTGTTCCTTCTCTCAGACTTTTATCTACACTTACCTCCCACACATGTTCCTGCCCATCTCCCCTTTCTCCTCTGCTCCCCGTTTCTAGCACCTTGGCTTCAGTGATAGGAAACGTTTCTTCTCCGGAGTTTATCAGAATTGGGTCACAGGAGCAGAAGAGTCTGGCCCAGATGCTGGACCAGGAGAGGCCAGGCAGTGGAGGTGCACAATATCGCCCCCCACCACCCCACCCCGCGCCTGCAGAGCGGGGCTCAGCTGCACATCCAGCAACACGGCTGCTGAGACAGGAGAAGGGAAGAGCCAGGGCGGTGACGAGGCCTAGAAACAGGGAGTGTGTGGAAGTAACAGAGGCCAGGGTGGAGGGCTGCCCCAGGAGGACCCCCAGGCGCCTGGGGAGGAAACAGCCCTGTCAACAGGAGCCTTCCTGGTCCCTGGATAAAGCCTTAGGCTGGGAAAGGTTTTTATAATCTTCCTTCTCAAAGTTCAGGTTGGCATTTAAAGCAGGTACGTTCATTCAACAAGCACTCCTCATTTGTGTGCCAGGTATTGTATTAGGAGCCAAGGGTGCAATAAATAGAACACAGGTTCTGCTGGCCAGGAATCCACAGCAAAGAATTACCATTTATTACGTGCCAGCCATCATTCTAAGTGGTTTACACATGTACGAACTTGCGAGTCCTTACAAGAACCCTGGGAAGCAGGCACTGTTACCCTCATCACCACCATCCTCACCATGCTCACTTTATCGATGCAGGAAGTCAGGCAGAAAGAGATTCAGTGACTTGTCACAATTAGAGGAGGGTGACTCCAGACTTTGAAATCAGGCTGCTTGGCCCCAGGTCTGCTAGGGGCCAAACATCACGGACTGAAGAGAGCAATGTGTTGGTGTTGTGATGAGGGAAGTGACAGGAAACCCAGGGAGACTTCCAGGAGGGGGCAGCCTCTGAGGTGTAACTTAGAGAAAAAGAGAGATCCAGTGGCTAATACAGTTAACATCCAGTTCAAATTTGAATGTCAGATAAATAACAAATAATCTTTTTGGTTGATATGTCGCAAATATGCATGAGACAAATTTAAATGGGCATCCTGGATTTTTATTTGCGAAATCTGGCAACAGTACTCATCAGTCAAATGTTTGCTTGGATAAAGACTACTTTGCCAGGGGTTGAGTGTTGGAGGAGGTGAAACTGTAGGGCTGACGGGGACAGGTCACCGAGGGCCTTGGATGCCATGCTTAGCATTTTATACTTTATTGTCATAAAAGGACGTAAAAGGAGAGGGGTTAGAAGGACCAAATTCAATGTGTGCTTTATGAAGGTCTCTCTCAGGACAACATGGAGGAAGGACAGGGAAGGCAACAGGAAGCAGGGAAACTATTGTAACAGCTGTGAGAGAGGTTCCAGTGACTTGGATGGAGACCAAGGGGCTGAAAAGGAGAGGGCAGGTCCAGGAGAGTGTAAGGTGACTAGGCTGGCTTCAGAGGCGCGTCACCTGTGCTCGGGCACGGGATCTACACTCAGTACGGTGCCACTCTTGGGTTAATGCTCTGCTGTTGCCATCTTGAAATTCTTAATAATTTTATCTTTGAACTTGTATATTTTAAGTGAAGTCCAGTGGGCCACCAGAGCATGCTCATGAGGGAAGAATGTACGCAGAATATGTGTGTCCACCATTTCGGCAGCTCCATTCCAGTTACTGTCTTTGCGATGCCCCATGAGCACAGAATTCCAGGGGGCCCACGGAGCATGCGAATTCAGTGAGACTCAGACTGAGTACAAGGTAAGCAAGTTACACATACAACTGAGTAAACGGGGTGCTGACAGCCCCTAGGGGCCATGCTTCCCTTTTGAACCAAACTTTGCTTCAGATGAAAAAAAGCCAATGAAGTCCTAAGAAACACAATCCTATCATACCCTTTTGTGTGTTACTTCCTTGTATTTGCCAACCACTTATGCTTAAAATGACGACAGAGAAGGTCAGGAAAAGATAGGGCAACACATCGTTCCTTTTCTCTCAGTCCTTCCTCATTTATTGATAAGTCAAAGAGTGTGTTGGTAGGATGTACATATATGAAGAAGAGAAATAAAAACAGTGGAGTTAGTTTTGTGCATGGTTTCCATTGTTCTGGTAAGAGTGGAATACATGTACACGCTATGAGATACAAATGGTGTAATTTTAGTGATTCTACTCTGGAGTTAAATGCTCTGATATTTGCCTTTACAACTGACATTGCACATTATAAAGATGGACAGTGAAATTCATGTTAAGAATTAAAAATCTAATCTTTCTTTACTCAGAACAGAATTAACTAACAAATAAAAGCCACTCTGATGAGTTGAGGGAAAGACAGACTGTAGAGGGAAGAGAAAAGCTTTCTATTTTAGTACTTTTAAAGGCTCTTTCCCTGCGTTTTGAACAAGGGGCTCCACATTTTCGTTGTGTCCTGCAAAGTCCATTGCCTCAGCTCTGGGTAGAAATGGCACCTGCTGGAGGAGGGGGTAGAGAGAATGACTTTGCTGGCTTATTCCAAGGTCATGGTTTGGTGACTGAGGAAGGCAGTAGTACTTCTACTACTACTAGGGACAAGGCAGCAGGAGGAAGAGCAGGGCAGGTGGTGATGGCATCTCAGTATCTCTTGCGTTGGAGGTGCCTGGGGGACGTTTAGACAGAACAATCCTCAGCTGCAGAGGCAGGCCTGGTGCTTAAGAGAGAGATGGGTTATTCATGGGAGGCGGGCCTCGGGTAAATGGTCAAGGCCTTTCAGGGAGCAGTCAGAGAGAGGGAGGGAGAAGAGCTGTCCACATTTGCAGAGCACTTGCTAAGGCCTGTAACTCATTTGTTCCTCACCGGAACCTTAGGAGGTGAGGGCTACTGTCCACATTTTACAGGTGAGGAGGTAGCTCAAAACCTTCCCTGACCACTCCCTCCTCCTCTGTCTCTCTTTATCTCTCTTCTGTGCTTAATTTTTCTCCATAACATTTAGGTCACCATCTGACATATTGTATATGTTACTTATTTATTTTCTCTCTCCCTCTCACTAGCATGCCACTCCCTGAAGGCAGACTTTCGGTACATTTTGAGTAGTGCTCTATCTTTTTGTCTCAACTGAGCTCGGACATGAGGACCCGTGGGTGACGGGTTTTTCAGAATTACCACAGAAATGGATTTAATAAAACTGTAAGATAGAGTAAAGGTCCATTACTCTTGATACCCCTCTCGCATGTGTCTCTTCATTTTGTCATGTATAAAGCATACTTGTTTTTCTTTGATCCTCAACATTTCAGGTTGAGATAAAATAAAATGTATCAATATTAACATATACACACTACTATATATAAAATAGATAAACAACAAGGACCTATTGTATAGCACAGGGAACTATACTCAATATCTTGTAATAACATATAATGGAAAAGAATCTGAAAAAGAATATATATACACATATATATGTATATAACCAGATCACTTTGCTGTAAACTTGAAACTAACACAACATTGTAAATTAACTATACTTCAAAAAAAAAAAAAAATCTCAGAAAAAACTGTGGGTAGGAATCATTATCCAGCTGGGTTGTTTTTGTGAGGCAAAAATGAAACAGTATGTATAACACGTTGTAATATGTAAGGTCCCTATGAATGTCACTAACCGCTGTCCAGAAAATTATTTTTTCCCTTCAATAACTTGCTTGTCCCTCTCCCCTGCTCTGCGTCTCATTCCTCCTTCCAGCCCTCCTACGCCACCTCTTTCTCCTTCCTCCCCTTCCTTCCCATTCTCCCCCCCCACCCCCACCCCCACCCCCACCCCCACCCCCACCCCCACCCCGCCGCGCTTTCCTCTTCCCTCTCTTTCCTCCCTCCGCCTCCCTCTTCCTCTTCTGGGCTCTAGTCCCTTCCCCCACGTCTCCTTCCGCCCCCTCCGCCCCTCCGCCGCCTCTGACTTCTGATGATAATCTTCAGGCTTTTCCGCCTCCTGGTGGCCAATACGCATCAGTGCATGTGCTACGTGCCTGGGAAACAGTCTCCGTCTCTCTACCAGTATGAAAGGAGTGGGTAATAAACAGGCAAGCCAAGGGCTGTGCTGTGCAGAATCCCAAAAGCCGAAAGACGTGGTGTTTTCCCGCAAGAACATTATAAAAGATTTAGAAGGTCCCATGAATAGATTAGGATTCTGTAGGCCACAAATTCAGGAGTTAATTCGGTATGTTTATTTAATATACAGTATAAACTGAAGTATATCTCAGTCCCCAGCCCTTTTCTGCTTAGTGGCAGGACCTTGGCCAAATCGGGCTACATCTAAGTCAGTGGGCTTTGTCTTAGTCAATTCAGGACTTTATCAACTAATTTGGGGACTCCACGTTTTTTCGGAATTTTATGTCAGTTTGCGCATGAAGAGAAGAGCTCTTTGTCCAGGTACCCGGAAGAGTTGCCGGCTCTCAACTGATATCTGCCCACTAGGAGATCTGCCTCTACATCCCTATGCTTCGGTTTCTCAGCGTGGAACCCCGCAAATCCGCGCGTCTTTCCTCTACATCCTGGCGAGGTGTCCTAGGGACTGTGCGCCTCTCAGCCACATGCACACCGAGCGGGACCCGGAAACCTGCTTCCGTGGAGCTTCCGTTCCACGCTGTGGTTCTGCCTCAGCTCCTCCGGAAGTCGGGTCCGCTGGGTTCCTACATCTTTTTCTCTAAAGTAATCCTGATTTTTTTTTTTTTTTTTTTTTACCATTTGCTCTTATACCTTTTTGTTCTATTTGATATTTTTAAAACGTTGGTCGCTACTCAATGTATTGATTTTACAATCCATTAATGAACCAGGACCTGCAGGTTGAAAAGCGGTTGAAAAACACTGTCCTATGATTATTGTCTGTGGCATAAACGTTATGCCTCAAGTCCTGCAGGGCTCTGCTTTGTTACCCAAAAGACAGGATTTTGAGGCTCGAAAGTTTACTTTCAAATTATAGTTTTTGACATGGATATTTTAAAATGATTTTGAAAGTAAAAATGCACTTATATGTCATCATATTAATGCTGTAAGAACGCTTTTATTCTGGCATGAGGCCGAGCAGAGAGTTTTCTGATGCAAAAGGATAAATACATGAGTTAATATTTCTTAATATTTTCTTGCCTACGCCTTCTCCCAAATATGCCAAGGTGGCATATTGATTATTTTGCATTAAAGTTACTTGAGAAACGTTCAGTACAAGAAGAATACTCTGACCCTCCTTTTCTTCACTGTGAAACAAAGTTTCTATGGAAAGGTATCCTCCCTATGCCGAGAGGATGGAGGGCATCCTTATCTGGGGAGACAAGGAATTGGAGGCTGAGAAAGCTGTATACACAGACTTTGTTACTTCTTCATTAATTTGCTACCCCAAGCAAAAAACCCTTTGTTTTGTCAAATCTTCGCAAATAATTGATTATTTGTCTAAAAAGGAACATAAACAGCCTGCTTTGGTCACTTCCTAGGTCCTAGGCCTAAGGGGCTTCCATATATACCAAATTAAATTTCTTTTTCTCCTTTTAATCTGTCTTATATCAATTTGATTGTTAGACCAGCCAAAAGAACCTAGAAGGGTAAAGGAAAATTGTTCCTCGCCTACACGAGGGATCTGGAATTTTTTCTGTAAAAGGCTGAATATTACATATTTTTGGCTTTTCAGGCCATGTGGTCTCTGTCATAACTACACTTGTGTTGCAGCCATAGATGAATGGACATGGCCATGTCCCAATGAAACCTTATTTATTTATGGGCGCTAAAATTTGAATATTATATAATTTTGATGTGTCACAGAATATTATTCTTCTTTCCATTTATATTCAACCATCTAAAAATGTAAAAACATCTGTGAGTGATACAAAAACAGGTGATGGGCTAGATTTGGCCCAAGGACTATGCTTGCCGACGCTTGCTTTAATCTAACGACTTGACAGTTGAGAACTTTCCCAAGGCCTGGTTTTAAAATTCTACAAAAAAATTGGGGAGTGATTTACTCAAATGAAGGAAATCTGGTGAAGGAACTGACCTTAAATCATAGCTTGACTCTTTGTTAAAGTGCTTTATATTTAATACAAATCAAAATGCATAAGTGAATTATTAGCATTTCTATGCCTGGGATCTAGTGTGTGTTTTATATACTGGACGCTTATATCTTAAAAAGGAAAACTTTCTGTTTAGTGGAATATTTGTAACTTGTTGTTCTCTATGATGTTTATGCCATAAAACTTAGGCACTTCTATAAATACATATAAAGTGTAAATGTGTGCAATACTAGAATTCTTATAAGTGTCCCTGCATACTAAAAGGAATTGGTCCAGAGGGCAAACTCTAATGAGAAGATTCATTTATAGATTTATTAAAAAATTTTTTTTTGTGTAGATTTCATACTTTGATCATAGCTGGGGCGGGGGCGGGGGGTGTGGGTATTGTGTCAGTCAAGTTGCCTGTTGTCAGATTCATCCCCTACCCTTCTCTTGCTCTGCTCTGTACCACAAGGAACTACATTTCCCAGGCTTCCTTCCCCTCTGGCTTCTGGGTAGGAGTAGCCAATGGGAGGACTGACAAAAGATTGGAATGCGGGAGGAAGGCAGAAGCCAGGGCATTTCTCCATCTCTCTGCTTTCTATAGCATTTTCTGCTGCAGCTGCATCTGTTCTCAGACTAGAGCTCCTCCCTCTGGCATCCTAGCTCCTGCTGCTCGTCCCTGGGTCATCCTCTGTTCTATCCCCCGCTCTGGGCTCTAACGCCACCTCTTCCCGTTGTCCCTCCATCTTTAGGAGCATAACAGCTTCTTGCTGTTGGTAATCTCTGCATTACCCTCCTGTGAGTCCCTATACTGACAGCCAGTTCATTTTGCTCTCTCTTACAATGTCTTTTAAATACGGCCCAGACCATCTGCTCCTTGAAGGTCGGGAAGGCAATCTCTGATATGAAATCATAACTCAAAAGACAGACTCCTAAGGACTCTTCAGTGTAAACTTTAATTTTCTCTCCTGAAAAGTCAGGTTACTGACACTGGTAAAGTCCGCTGACCAAAGACCTCCAGGAATACACTTGTAGTCAAAGTTAGGTTTGGGGAGAGAACACACTGGAGGACTCTTGGGGCATCTAACTAAGAGGGAGTTGGGAGAAGCTTATTATTCTGAGGAGGGTGTGAGGAAATCAGACATAAGTTATGGATTGGGTGTTGTCAGGAAGCAGGGCAATTCAGTGAGTAGGTATTTCAGTAATCTTTATGTAGGAGGAAGGAGGACTAAAGTGGGCCTGGAGTTGTTACTGGTCAGAAAGCACAGTCACTTAAGCTGGAAAGGGGTTTACTTATCTCTGTGATTGCAGAGTATCCTTATCTCTTTCCTGTTTCAGACATAGTTATGGAGGGACCTTGTCTCCACCTTGTGCTACCACAGGTAACAGAGTGGCCTTGTCTGATTATTGTTGATACTGTAAAACATTGTGTTCAAGTGTCCTGGCATTTAGCTTCCAGCTCCTGGAATTTTTCTTTTTTTTAATCGTTTTAACACCAACCTCACAAATGTATTGATAAGATTGAAAATAATTATGTAACACCATATGAAAATTCGGAGAAATGTTTTCGGGCACATAGTAAGTGCTTAAAATAAATATTAGCTTCTTTTTATTGTCGTTATTGCTAAGCAATGATAGACTAGACCTTGGAGCCAGCTTGTACTGGTTTGCAGGAGCCAACTGTACACATCTCTACCTAGCTCAACATTCAATGATTTCAGTGACTTCACAGCTGTAGCTTGAGTCAGCTATGGTAGGAGAATCTATACCAGAATAGTGTTTTTCCCTGGAGAGCTGGTTATTAAACATATCAACATACCACTGCCTGGGATGACCAGGAGCCTCAATAGCCCAGTGAGAAATGAATGTGGAAATGGAAGGGCACTTAAGAAAAGTATTTGTTTTGATTGGAGTCAGAAGAAATTGGAAAGTCAGTCTAAAGTAAAGTCATACCTAATATGAAATCCACATTATTATGAGACTTTTAGGGTAGTGCAACATTTGCAGAGCAGCACTATCCATTTCTATATTTCTTTTTTTTTTAATGTGTACAAAGCTTTATTTTTTCTTGATCAATACTTTTTATTGAAGTATAGTTGATTTACAATGTTGTGTTAATTTCTGCTGTATAGCAAAGTGATTCAATTATACATATATATATATATATATATATATATATATATATACATTCTTTTTTAAAATATTCTTTCCCATTATGGTTTATCATAGGCTATGGAATATAGTTCTCTGTGCTATACAGTAGGACCTTGTTGTTTATCCATTCTATATATAAAAACTTACATCTGCTGACCTCAACCTCCCACTCCATCCCTCTCCCAGCCCCCTCTCCCTTGGCAACCACCAGTCTGTTCTCTATGTCTGTGATTCTGTTTTTGTTTCATAGTTAGGTTCATTTGTGTCATATTTTAGATTCCACATATAAGTGATACCATACGGTATTTGTCTTTCTCTTTCTGACTTACTTCACTTAGTATGATAATCTCTAGTTGCACGTTTCTATATTTCTGCCCAGCTTGGATTTATAAGGTGAGGAAGTGAAGTGCAGGAAGAATCCTAAATTAGTTTACAACATAATTATACATTATTAACGAGGTAATAATTTTTAGAATTTTGGAGAAATTTGTGTATTTTCTGCCATATTTGTAGCATGTGCGTGCTAATGACTCCCATTACTTTATCACTTGGTGTATTATGAGAAAGATGTAATTATGATATTTAGAGTTAAGCACTAAAATGTGGGACATTAATAAGCAAGCGATAATAAAACACTACTGTATTAGTGATGTGTTAGTGATACCAGTTGCTTTATAGCACCCGTAAAAAGCCCATAAATTAAAAAAAAACCCATAAATCTCAGTTTTTCACCTCAATAAATGTTTTTCTCTCAGGCAACATCTAGTGCAGATTTTCTGGTTGGTCTTCACATGGTCGCTGAGAGACTATTGTGTGACTTTGGAGTCTAGGACCATGGAGTCCTCTGCGTTTGACAGATAGAAAGGCAAAGGGACATAGAGAGGAACCCCCCAAACCAGGAGAGGTTTTCATGGGTCAAGCTTCAAAGTTTCGAACTGGCTGGTTACAATTCTTTCCACATTCCATTGTCCAGATCTCAGCCACATGGCCGAAACTAATTGCAGGGGAGGCTAGGAAATGTAGTTTAGACTGAATGTTTGTGTCCCCCCCCAAAATTCGTATGTTGAAACCTAATCCCCAGTGTGATGGTATTTGGAGGTGGGGCCTTCGGGAGGTGAGTCGGTGGAGCCCTCATGAACGGGATTAGTGTCCTTATAAAAGAGACCCCAGAGGACTCCCTGGCCCCTTCCACCATGTGAGGACACAGCCATACTGAACTGCTGATGCCTTGATCTTGGACTTCCCAGCCTCCAGAATTGTGAGAAATAAATGGTTTTTTTTTTGGTTTAAGCCACCTAGTCTATGATATTTTGTGTTAGCACCCCAAACAGACCAAGACAATTGTATTTCCAAGAAGAAAAGGAAAGAGACTTTGATAACTACTCTAGCAGCCTCTGCTGCAATAATTTACCACGTGTTCTGTGTCACAGGGGATCCACAACCAAAATGAGGGACATATATCAAGTCTGAGAGTCTGATTTCTTCGAGAGGCCACCATCCTTCTGGGTCAACTTCCTGGTGTTTGTTCTTAGCAGGGAGTGGTAGCCATGCTATGGTGAGGTGGGTGTGGTAGCCAAAGGGGATATGTTACGTGGAGGGCAAGCTGACCTCTCAGACGGGCCCCTAAAGAGGCTGTGCCTTAGCTTTTAGTTTAGCTATTTTCAATAGGTAATCAATAAATATATAAGTAAAATATATGGTATACTAGATGCTGATATATAGTATGCAGCATCTAGCCTAGGAAAAGCAAGGAAAAGAGATAAGGAGAATCAGAGGTACACAATTTTGAGACTACTGGACAGGCTATTCTGAAAAATGATCCACTACTGTAAAACAGACGCACCTCTCTCTGAAAATTAAAGTTTCCAGTTCTTAATCTTGAAAAATGGGTCCAGAGCTCAGGATTCATTTTTCAGAATATCTTTTTCTAGGCGTTCAAAGCGACCTCTCCCTTATTTACATCTCGGGAAAAAATCTCATTGAGATTCGAAACCCGCCTGCAGTTTCCCAGACAGGCGCTTTAACCAGTCAAACCATGGTGCCGGGATCGCTTGCTTCCTCCGGCAAAAAAGATTTCCTGCTCTTCTTAGGGGCAGTTTCAGATCCAGTGATCAGATTCGAAAGAACTCTCGCAGTATGAAATCGATCATTTCAACTAAGGACAAGAGCGGGTGTAAGGAGACGCCGTTGTCTCGCAGATGGGATGCGGCACAATTAAACCGGCCGACCCTGGGTGAATTCATTTCACGGAAACACTAGTATGTGGTTAGAATCTACCATCAACTCTGGAAACAAATTCAAAACCCTGGTCAGCGTCCCTGATTAGGGAGAGGGGTAAGAGTAACGCTCGTTGTTACTCTTACTCCAATCCCAAAAGCCCGACTTTACAACCGAATGTCTATTATTTCTAAAAAGACAAAAACGAAAAAACTTCCCCAAACGTCTATTTTTGACGTATACGGAGAAAACTAGGAAAGAAAAGGAATGAAATAGAACAGGAAGCAATGAAAATATCAATAGAAGTAATTCGGAGGCAGAGAGAATCAGGAAGTGAGCGGATGGACCGCGTTTTGACCCAGGAGGCCACTAGGCATCATTTTGTATCCAGCTGCGTGGTCTTCACTTAGTACAGATAATTAATTTCATAGATCATGTTGACAGGTGAAGGAGCAAAGGGGCTCTCGCAGGACCTCGTGGCGCAACGGTAGCGCGTCTGACTCCAGATCAGAAGGTTGCGTGTTCAAATCACGTCGGGGTCAACTGTTTTAGTGTCTGTGGGGTGTACTGGTCTATGAAGTGAAACGTAGAGAAAGACAAAAATGCCTTCCCTGCTTTCTCCAAAGTTGGACACCCTTAAAACACCTTTAGAAAGTAAATAAATATGTAGGTGTACACTACTGTTACGTGCTTTGGGGGTTTATCTCTGGGCCCATAAAGACATTTTTATTCTTTTATTGCAAAAGACATTTTTCTTTCATTGCAAACGTTCTGAATTTCACTCTTCGCTAACTCCCAGCCTTCTCTTCACGCTCACTTCTGTGCTCCCTGACCCATCTCCTCATCCACATCTCTCTCCAACCGTCAGAAGCTTAGCAGATCTTCTGAGACAACTAGTCAGGTTCGATGGGGTGACCTCAGCTCACCTGCTTCACACCTGGGTCAGCTTTTCCTTGCTAGAGAGCTTACATAGCAAGCAGATTCTTGGCTCTCTGCGATTCCCCTACTCCTGCAAACCACGGAAAGAGTCAGTTCATTTCCGGATGCAGAAAACCTGAACGTAGTTTTTTGTTTGTTTTGTTTTGTTTTGCCAAATTGAGACTAGAGGAAAGGAACCATTACATCAGAGAAAGTTAATCCTCTGGGCTAGAAGTTCCGTGAACCCCCTAAAACTCTATGTTAAAAAAAAATGTACAGGAATATGCATTTTTTCTCACCTGGAACTCGAGAACCCTCCAACAGATTATGAACCATCACATGACAGCATGGAAGAAAGGGAAAGCACGATTATTTCAACAGAGCCTATTATTTTGTATAACTTAGAATGACTTTAAAACATGACATATGGAATATCAGCAGATATTTTGTTATAGATGTAATGTACACATTCACATAGTACCCAGTAACAGACATTACATCTAAGCATGCTTTTGTGCATGGAGAAGAGTATCCAAAGCAATATTTATCCATTTCTTATTAACCCTATTCTTAGTAGTTAGTTCAGGCCCTTGGCCATCGCATTACAAATGACAGATTCCTGGTATGGGGGAAGAGAGAGACAGAAACAGAGAGAGAGACAGAGCGAGAACACATTTAATTCTGCAGGTTGGGGAAAAAAAAAAATACAAGTCTGAAAAAAGCTGAATACTAACTATGTGAGGGAGTGGGTGTGGGTGGCTGTGTGTTCACAGCAGAGTGGCGCAGCGGGAGCGTGCTGGGCCCATAACCCAGAGGTCGATGGATCGAAGCCATCCTCTGCTACAGGCGGTTACTTTTCCTCCTGAAGAGACCCTTGGGAGAAGAGAGTTTATTAAGAAAATTTGCCTTCTGTACATCCTCTTTGGTGAGGTGTCTGTTGAGATCTTTGGCCCATTTTTTAAGCATATGAAAAGCATATATCTTGAGAAGAATGCAAATTAAAACAACAGTGAGATACCACTACACATCTATTAGAATAGCCAAAATCCAGGACACTGAACATCAAATGCTGGTGAGGAGGAGGAGCAACAGGAACTCTCATTCATTCCTAGTGCAAATGCAAAATGTTAGAGCCACTGTGGAAGATGGTTTGGCAGTTCATACCATCCAGCAATTGCCCTCCTTGTTAAATTGCCCAAAGAAGTTGAAACTTACGTCCACACAAAAACCTGCGCACAGATGTTTATAACAGCTTTATTCATAATTGCAAAAACTTGGAAGCAACCAAGTTGCCCTTCAGTAGGTGAATGGATAGATAAACTGTGGTACGTGCAGACAATGGAATATTATTCAGCATTAAAAAGAAATGAGCTACCAAGCCATGAGAAACATGGAGGAAACTTAAATGCACATTACTAAGTGAAACAAGCCTATCTGAAAGGCTACATACTGGTCAGCTCTACCCACCACCAGAGCCTCCCATCAAGGCTCTTAGATAGCCTCAACCACTAGAGAGCAGACAGCAGAAGCAAGAAAAACTACAATCCTGCAGCCTGTGGAACAAAACCCACATTCACAGAAAGATAGACAAGATGAAAAGGCAGAGGGCTATATACTAGATGAAGGAACAAGATAAAACCCCAGAAGAACAACTAAATGAAGTGGAGATAGGCAACCTTCCAGAAAAAGAATTCAGAATAATGATAGTGAAGATGATCCAGGACCTCGGAATAAGAATGGAGGCAAAGATCGAGAAGATGCAAGAAGTGTTTAACAAAGACCTAGAAGAATTAAAGAACAAACAAACAGAGATGAACAGTACAATAAATGAAATGAAAACTACACTAGAAGGAATCAATAGCAGAATAACTGAGGCAGAAGAATGGATAAGTGACCTGGAGACAGAATGGTGGAATTCACTGCTGCGGAACAGACTAAAGAAAAAAGAATGAAAAGAAATGAAGACAGCCTAAGAGACCTCTGGGACAATATTAAACGCAACAACATTCGCATTATAGGGGTCCCAGAAGGAGAAGAGAGAGAGAAAGGACCAGAGAAAATATTTGAAGAGATTATAGTCGAAAAATTCCCTAACATGGGAAAGGAAATAGCCACCCAAGTCCAGGAAGTGCAGAGAGTCCCATATAGGATAGACCCAAGGAGAAACATGCTGAGACACATATTAATCAAATTGGCAAAAATTAAAGACAATGAAAGGCTACATACTGTATCATTCCAATATATGACATTCTGGAAAAGGCAAAACTACAGAAACAGTAAAATGATCATTGGTTGCTAGGGGTTGGTGAGGGGAAGAAGGATGAATAGGCAAAGCACAGAGGATTTTTCAGGCAGTGAAAATCCTCTGCGTGATACTGTAACGCTGGGTACATGTCATTCTACATTTGTTCAGACCGATAGAATGTACAACATCAAGGGCGAACTATAATGAAAACTGTGGACTTTGGTACATAGTAGATTCATCGATTGTAGCAAATGTACCTGCTCTGTTGATAATGGGGGAGGCTATGCATGTGTGAAGGTGTGTGTGCTTTCCTCTCAATTTTGCTGTGAACCAGTAACTGCTCTAAAAAACTAAATCTTAAAAAAAGAGAGAAGAAAAAATTGCTGTCTAGAAGTCTTCTCTTTGTGAGACTTCCAATCTTAACTCTCAAAGAATGATGCATTTGAAAGGTCCCTTCTTTTAATTTCCCTCACACATCTAATGAAAGGATTCGTCAGTTTCGAAAACAATCAATTTAGGGATGTGATTTAAAGAAAATGTGTGTATGTAAAAGAAGAGTAGCGAACTATAGCTGAAGTCTGTTTATTAACATTTTTGTCATTTTGTATTAAGTGATATTATAAAATAAATATTTTTAAATTAAAAAAAATTAACGCAGAGTCCTGGGAAAGATGGGAATTGGTGGAACTTCAAAGAGTTACAAAAGTAGCGAGCCAGCCAGGAGTCGAACCTGGAATCTTCTGATCCGTAGTCAGACGCGTTATCCATTGCGCCACTGGCCCACGCACAGCTACCGGCAGCTTACACTTTTAGAAAAAGGAAGTAGCGGCATTACTGTTGCTCTAAATATGAATGTGTGAAATCTTTCCTTTCAGCTTGCGAACCTCAAAACCTCAGAACTGAACTAAAAGAAAGTCTTACTGGTTCTTCTTTCTCACTCATGCAGTAGGATTCCTTCGTGGTCTATGAGAACTCCGTTTTGATGTAGCTTGTAAAAGGTCCGAGAGAATGTTTAATATTTTAAAAAGTATCTGGAAATTTCTGAAGGTCAATCCTACCTCGCAGAAAGCTGCACAATTTTATACGTTGTAGAGAGAAAGCGTAGTCGGCAGGATTCGAACCTGCGCGGGGAAACCCCAATGGATTTCTAGTCCATCGCCTTAACCACTCGGCCACGACTACACACGCAAACTTACTTCCTCAATCTTCTTCATGTTACTATATATCATTTATTCTAAGCTACTTCAGTATTTAGTAATTAAAAAGGGCAAAACAAAGGAGGCTAAGTTCCATTAATAGTTGATGAAACCGAAGAGGATTCAACCAACTTCAATTCCAGCATGTGGTAAACTGAGAATGCTCTTTGGTCTTTTCTACAAAGCAAATCACCATATATTGCAATACTTTAAAAAATCCCTATTTTTGCTGGAGTAGGAGATTTATCCTCAATAAATAATCTGACAAAGCTGTTCCTTACAGGTACCCTATGTCTTCAGACATTTAGTCTAGTGCCTGGAATATAGTAAGGGCTCAACAAATGTCAGCAGCTATTGTAACCCTCATTTTAAGATTCGAGAATGAGGATCTATCAAAATGTTCCACAGGGAACCCTATCTTCTGTCTCTCTGCAAAGCTAAAAATATTTTAAAGCAGTAGACAGAATATTTTTGAATAAAATAGGAAAGTAGAAAATATTTCTGAGAATCAGATCCACTTCATTGCATGGGGCGTTTTCTCACAAGAGGAAAAACAACTTTATCTGATACTCTATGGATAATGTTTAAAAATATTTGCAAAGACCACCTCCAAAGCAAGAACAGAACCCCAGGATCTCCACTTTTCTGAAACTATACAACCATTATCACAATCTTATCTGTATGTGTATGCATGTGGGTGTATTAATGTGTAAGTAGAAGATTCTGTTTTTCATCAACAGCTTCATTCCATGAACAGAAGAAGGACAGGGCATGATTGATAAACCACAGCTTATGTGCTGATGGATTGAAAATTATCTCCAGCCCAGACCTCTCTTCTGGGCTCCAGAATATACAATTGTCCTAGTTATTTCTTTTTGCATGTCCATGGGCATCTCAAAAGCAATACATCCCCAAACGAACGCTCTATCCTTTCCCCCAAAACTTGAAACTCGTCCAACAACCCAAATTTTTGACAGGAGCACCCAGGTACCAAACCCAAAGACTCAGAAGTCCCCTTATCCCTCCTCTCTCTGACTTTCTCTCCACAGCCCACAGGTTACCAGGTCTTTGGTTCAACCTCCTAATTTTTTCTCAGATCTGGCTCTTCCTCCCAACCGTCAGACCCATTTTCTTAGATCGGGTTCTAACAGTTTCTCATAGGAGTTACTGCAACGGCTTCTTGGAAGTCTTTTGGCCTCCGGTCCCTTGTCCCTGAACAGATTCATTCTTCATTCATTTCTTCATTGTTTCAAAATTTTTATTCCGGGCACAATCGCATGCCAGACACTTGGCTAGGTGCTGCTCATTCAGTGGAGAGCAAGAAAAGTGTGGCCACTCTTCTGAGGGATTTCTAGAATAAATGATTACAGAAGTAAACATTTACCATTGAGTATAAGTGAGAGGTCCACTGTGCTGTAGTAGCCCACAGGAAGAGTGTAGATCCCAGTCATGAAGGTCTTAGGTGGCTGCCTGGAGAGAGTCACTCATTAGACTCCAAGTTTCATGAAGAAATATTCCAGTTATACATTTATTACTTCTGAATGGGCAAATGGACACTCAGTAAATATATGTGGAATGAATCATATTTAAACTCAGATCTGAAGGATGTGTGGGAGTGAGCCAAATTGGAGAGGGGAGTGGTGGTCTAGACTTAAACCTCATAGAATAGGGGAGAAATGGAAGAAAGTGCTGTCTGGCTGGAACGTTGCTTTTTGGAGGCGTACAGAGAGGGGCAGCAACAAGAGATAACACCAGAGACGTAGTTTAGGGCAGATTACGTAGGTAGGGCTATGTCAACACTAACTGCTGTGTTCATTTGAGAACGCAAATCAGATTGGGTCCCTTCCCTCCTTTAAAGTCTTTAAAATTACTCTGTAGCCGGCGGGGAAGATCACAGATGGCATAGGAGGCCCTCATCACGGGCATCTATCTAACCTTCTCAGCTCTCTTTCTGGCCACTCTGTCAAGGGAGCCTGGACTCCTGAGGCATAAAGGATCTGCCCTTCCTCACAGGGTGCTGGTTTCTTGATGCTGACCCTCTGTTTTGTCTCCTAGGAGCCCTGTGCTCTTCCATCAGAGCTTTTCTTTAAACAGGACAGCTTCTGTCAAGCTTTTTTTAAAAAAATTAAACTTTTATTATAAAAATTTTCAAACATTTAAAAAAGTTGAAAGAATAGGGAATTATCTGTATAGCCGCCCCCCAGATTCAATAATTGTTAACATTTTGCCCTCTTAGTCTTATCTGCCTTTTTCTGTTGAATCCTATGAAATTCATTTGCAGACATCATACCCTATATACATAAACATGTAACGTCTAAACATGTCTCATATAACCACAATACCATTATCATAACTAAAAATATCTAGCAATTCTTTATAAAAACATCTAATATCCCGTCCTTATTTAAATTTCTTTAATATGTCTTTTGGAGCCAGTTTCTCTTACCTGGATCCCACCAAAGTTCATTCACTGTTTTGGGTTGTAATGTTTCCTTAGTTCCCTTTAGCTTAGAACAGGCTCCCAGCTTTCTGTTGATGTTGTTATTGTTTTGACATTGACTTTTTAAGAAGTCCAAGCCTCTTCTAGAATGTCCCACATTCTGAATTTTTCTCACTGATTCCTCATGGCAACTTTTAGTTTATTCCTCTACTCTAAACTAGAAGTTAAGTCTAAATGATTGGTTAGAACCCTTTGATGGCTTACATTAGATTCAGGTTAAAAATTGTGGGCTTGACACTGTGCACTTTATACAGTACTTCACAACAGGAGGCACTTGTCAGGATACCCCACTGATGGTGAAGATAAAGTAGTGCCCCCAGGGCTCTTTCTTTTTCTCTTTGCAACTAGCAAATAATCTTGGGGTGATACTTGACCACACACATATTGTTTTCCAATAACCTTTTCCTAAGGGTTTTAAGATCATTAATGCTCTTTGCCTCGGTCTATTATTTCTCTAAGGATTACAGATGGTGAGTCTTCTACTATTTTCCTGCATTTGTTAGAAGGCAGTTTGGCAAATTTGTTGACCTTTTTCTTGCCTTTCCCTGCAGCCCGGACTTCCCTCGGTGTTCTATGGCAGCTTCACATTTCCCCTATTGTAACAGTCTTAGAATGCAGGTAGGTACAAACTGCTATGTATAAAACAAATAAGCTACAAAGATACGTTGTACAGCACAGGTAATATAGCCAATATTTTATAACTTTAAATGGAGTATAACCTATAAAAAATTTTAATCACTATGTTGTACACCTGAAACTAATATAATATTGTAAGTCAACTATACCTCAACAACAAAAAAATATGTACATTCAAAAAATAAAGTAAGCTGATGGACTAAGTGTCCAATGGAGAAATCTCATTGTAAAGATAACTAAATCAACCCCATCTCCGAGGAAGCAAACTGCACCTGCAAAAAAAAAAAAAAAAAAAGAAAAAAAAAAAGAACGCAGGTAGTTGGCGTGAAGTCATGAAAGGCTGTGTCTGAGGTATTTGCACCACTGTCGAGTGGGCTGGAAGAACCTGAGAGACGTTATGCAGCCTCTAAGGTCCAGAATGGTTCTCACACTCGAGTGTGTATAGGACTCAGTTTTGGGTAGTTGGTTAAAACCCAGATTCCTGAGCCCCACTCCCCAAATTCTAATTTTGTAGTTCAAGTGTAGTGCTGAGACGGAACTGGGACTGGCTGGGAAACCTTGCATTTCTAAGAAGCTCCCGGATGTTGCCACTGGTCCGCAGACCAAATTTTGCGGAGAGCAGACCGGGAGAACCGAGAACCGACTGTTTGGTGGATACTGTGGAGACAGAGATAAGCAGACACTGGATGGGTAAAAAGAAACAAAAACAAAGGAAAGGGTGTGGCGCGGAAGTACATGGAGTATAAAACTATCAAGATGAAAAAGAGATTTCTGATTACCGACTTTAACTAAGAAATTTTAAGAACGATCACCATGCATGTCCTCAGGTAATTTGTAAGTAGCAATAGGTTGACCCCATAGCAACCACGAAGGGATTCGAACCCTCAATCTTCTGATCCGAAGTCAGACGCCTTATCCATTAGGCCACGTGGTCCTACTCTGGCAGCAACGCTCTGTTTGGATAATTTGTTCAAAGAAAATAATCTCAATTATAATTGTAACACTGGAATTACTATTGCAAACGAAAGCATTTCCAACGCCTCAAAAATCTTACAGTCTAGCTGGGGAAACAAATTGAACTCAACGGTCAAAAGTACTGCAAAGTTACAACCGACATAACTACCAAGGAGTTATAACTAATAATAACAAAAAATAGAGTGCTTCACCTTTTGATGGAAATCAGGGAGAAAGGCCACAGCAGGGAAGGAACGCTTGAGCTGAGAGCTGAAGGAGAGGAAAAGATAGAGCCGGATTGCTTTATATACTCAGGGAACCACAGGTGCCTTGCGGTGCTTTCAGGTAAAGATTGTGGATGAAAGACAAGAATTCACTTTTGTGCACTCCAGAAATCCCACTCAAAACAACTCTAAAACATAAATTCAAATTGGACCAAAAGTTCTGGAGAGGAGATAATAGCAACAAAATTATGTAATCTGGAAAGCCGATTGAAGTGTGATAGTTGACTTGTCAGACCCGAGAAAGCTGAATCCTAAAGAGGTCGTGTAGGAAAAGCGAAGAGGCTATGAGATTTACACCACAGAACCTCCATCCTCACGCTCCATGCCAGGCTCCGGAATTGTCAACAGTAGCTTCACCTGGGAACTGCCTGTTAGGAGCGGAATTGTGTCCTCGTGTCACCCCCCTACCCCAAATATGTCGAAGTTCTAACTCCCAGTACCTCAGAGTGTGACTTTGTTTGGAGATAGGGCTTTTAAAAAGGTAATTAAAGTAAAATGAGGTCATATGGGTGGACCCTGATACAGTGACTGGTGTCCTTATCAAAAAAAGAACAGGACACAGATACACAGAGGAAAGACCATGTGAAGACGCAGGGAGAAGACCGCCATCTACAAACCTGTTGACAGGTTTGTTCTCGGACTTCTAGCCTCCAGAACTGTGAGAAAATAAACTTGTTGCTTAAGCCACCCAATCTGTGGTCCTTTGCTATGGCAGCAAACTAATACCACATTGCCCCTCCACCATCCTGGAAGAAGACTGAAAGTTAATCTTTTTTTTTTTTTTTTGAGTGAGCAAAGTTTCGGGTGGCTAGGCTGGGGCAGTGATTCTCAAACTTTTCCCTGCATCACAATCAGGGAGGACTTGTTAAAACACAGACTGCTGGGGTCTGCCTCCAGAGTTTCTGATTCTGTAGGCCTGGGGTGTGGCCGAGGACTTGTATTGCTAACAAGTTCCCAGCTGATGCACGTGCTCCTGGTCCCGAGCACTTTTTAAGAATCACTGGCTGGAGGAAGATCTACTAGCACAGGGCTGGTAGAAAATGGCAAGAACTCAGTAAATATTAGCGATTTGCTTCGAGTTGTTGTGAACTGAATGGCACGTGTACACTGTAGAGACCCGAAGGCCCACGGAATCCCACTGAGAAGTGAGGGTTTCGGGAAGACATGCCATCTACACTAGGCTTTTGAGGATAAAGCGGTTTTTCACCAGGTTGAGAATGAGGTCAGGCAAGCGCTAAGAAAGGAGGGGAGGGGGAGTGGGAGGCCTGGCCTGACACCGCAGGGCAGTGCAAGGCTGGTAGTTTTTTCAGAAGAGGAGAAGTTTAGTGAATTTATAGGAAAAGTGGTAGTTCGAACATCGTGGCAATTCTTATTCCTGTTTCATTGCGTATCTAAACTCAGTACGTACACAGTTTTTTTCTCAAAACAGGAAAATTCCGACAAGTGGAAAGATCGAACGCGAGAAACCACTGAGTTTCCCCTACATGGAGCACTTGGGCTTTTTGGATTAATATTTAATCTGGTTAATCCCTTATTTTTTTCCACCAAGCATTAGCGAAGCTATGAATAGTGGCGAGAAAAATGATCAAATCTACCAGTAAAAAGGAATAAATCTTTAGAAACTGGCGGCGAGGAGAAAGCATTATTTAAATTCTAATTTAGAAGAAAGGCTCCTTCTTTTGTGTGACCTCGTGGCGCAACGGTAGCGCATCTGACTCCAGATCAGAAGGTTGCGTGTTCAAATCACGTCGGGGTCAAAATCCTCGGTTGCCTTTTGGGTAGGGGGAGAAATGAAGAGCAAGGCTTCTTTCCTCTTTGGGATGTGTAGTCGGCCTTGAGACCAGTTAAGGCTTCCAAGCCCAAGATGAGGTAAAGAAAACAGATTATCTGCTCTGACAGTTTCAGTGGCATACGTCTGCCCTTAACTTGCCATTGGAATTCTAGGACGAGGACGAATTCCCCTAATGGGCAACCTTCTTTAACCGAGAGATTTAATTTAAACACTCTCCCTTTTGGCACCAGAGAATGCATAGTCTTCTGGTTTCCCTTTGTTCTATGATCGTTTCTTTCCGCGTCTTTAACTGCTGAGGACCACTAAGGCCCTAAAATGTTGGCGTTTTCCCAGGCTCACCCTCGGCGCTCTTTTGCCTCCTGACTGTTCCTTTGCCTATCTGCCTACAACAAGTCGTGCGTTTTTCTCAGATTCATTGCCCGCCACTAACCCGCTGAGCCTGGAACCTGGAACCATCCTGGACACTTCTTCTTCTTCTTCTCCTCCTCCTCCTCCCTCCTCCTCCCCCCACCCCGCCCCTCCTTTTCCCAATCCGAGCAGGGAGTTCGGGAGTTTTACCTGCTAAAGTGTTATATCCCATGTATCCTCTTCTCTTCGTTACCACAATGGCCTCCTTCCTTCCATCATATGTCTTGCCCGGGTATTGACATGAACCTCTTAAGTCCTCTTCCCAGACCTCCTCTTTCTCAGTTAGATCAATGTCCTTATTATGCTTTTTTAAAAAAATGCAAATCTTATCCTGATATTCCCCAGCTTAAAACAAAATAATAAGCAACCGTTCTGATTAACCCTGTCCCACAGGTCTTCTTTCAGTTCCTCAAATAGTGTTGCTCTGTCCCAGGGCAGGGCCTTACTTTCTTTTCCTCTGATAGTGTTAAAGAGAAATTGCACTGGACACATGTTAAAAAGGATCTGACAGATTTTTATTCAAGCTAGGATAGTAAGAGACTCCAGTACACAACCGAACTCAACTCTGAATAATAGCAAGGACAGCTGGGGATTTATAGCAAGTGGGCAGGGTGAGGGGGGGTCAGAGGATGGAAAATTACAAACAGGAGCTTGATTAGTTATCAGGGGTAGAGGGATTCTCAATAAACTGGCTTAGCAGGATTCTTGCTAAAATTGGACTCAGTAGGCTAAGGTTAAGGCCTAGCAGAGAGGAGGGCTCAGAGGAGCCTGAGTAAAGTTTGGTCAAAGAGGGAGTCCTTGTCAATGGTATGTCATAAGGCCTCCTTCTTATTACTAAGTTGGCCTCTAGAGAGCCTCAGGACAAGGATCAAGGCAATCTGAATTATGGCTATGAGTATTCCAGTCTTGAAAAGTTATAAACTCCCTTCTATATTAATAAATTGTATTCTGATTTGTAACATCAGGATCCTGTGAGTCCTACTAGTGAGAATCAGTTTCTAGGGCCTAATTCCCTTCAGGTGATAATTTCACTGAGTTTGCTCTACCAGTAAATCTGAGGTCCAAACCTTATAACAGGTGGTCATGACAAGGCAGTAATCAGGTCTGGATGACTGATTTTCATAAATGACATTTTTACTCTATCTCACACATGGATTTCCCAATTTTAGATTTTCTATATGCTCTTGTCTTTTCACTAGATTTATCTTGAGCCAAGCATTTGGGTCTCATTCTCCACCTCCATCCCCAGCATATCATCTAGTTAGAGTATCTGACATAATTATATATTATAACCATATTTATTGACTCCAATATTTATTTCATAAAGGCATGTTATATTCTCATCTGTTTCGGTGTAGAAGCCAACATATCATTTCCATAAAATGTCAAACCAAACCTTCATTAAAAAATTCAGAATACTAGGAAGTAGGTTTTAACACCCAGTAGAAGGGGACTCTTGCTCAGAAAGATAAAAATTGCACGTAACTTTGTTTATTCCAAGAACTTTCTTGTTTTTTCCAGGAATCTCTTGAAAGATCCATCAACTTCTTAATAGAAGGCAACAAATGACAGTTTACCAGACTACATGCAGTACTCTTTCAGCCCTTGCTTTTGTTTCAAAACATGTTCACTCCTTCAAGACATGGAGACTAATTTTCCTCCCTTGTGTGTGGACTGGACTTGGTGACTTGCTTTGAGTGAATAGAATAATGTGGAAGTTGGCATTGTCATACTAAGTACTAAGAGGCTGCAGCTTCTTCAAGTTTTTGTCTTGGACCACTTGATCTGATGGAAGCCAGCTGCCTTGTCAGGAGGATACCCCCATGGAGAGACCCATGTGGTGAAAAACTGAAGTTTCAATTCAATAGCCAAGTGACTGAATTTAGAAGAGAATTCTCCAGAATGGTTGGCAGCGGCAGGAAACACAGGCAGGTTGGGGAGGGGCAACCGTGTGAAAAAGCAGTTGGTGTGAAGATGAGTAAATGAAGCTGATATCTCTGGTGATCTTTAAAAAGAACTGGAAAAGCATTATAAGCTTTCTCTGCTTCACGATTTCTATCACTTCTGGAAGTTCTACGAAGAACTTGATCCTGAAAAACCAGCTGATTCACTGTCCGCAAGCCTTGTATTCAATTACTGGGTCCTTATGATGTCCTTGCTAAAAAACATAAAATGAAGAAAAAATCAGCAAGGCTGAATTTTAACCTTAAGTGGAAACAGTACTATGATACTCCTGAGTACCACACCATTTATTGGAGATAATAAAACTCAGTTCCACATGAGGTAATTCAAGAATTCTCCTGATGAACCTCCTGTATATGTGGGCACAAATGAAGCAAAGAAAAATTATATAATTGTTCAAAATGAAGATAAAGTGTTTGTTGTAGTCAATTATTTTTGATGAAAAGGCTTAAAGAAGTAACAGATAAAAAGAAAACTAGTGTCTTGAAAAACACAGATGAAAAGCTCACAGAAACAGCCAGAGAGATAAGAAACCAAGGAGATAAGAAAGTTGTGACAAAGACCATTCCTGGTGCTGGCTTGATTGACCCAGTAAATAAAAATGATGTTGGGTACAGAGAGCTCCCTGAAACAGATGCCAACCTCAAGAGAATTTCGAAGACAACTGTTGAGGCAACAAGTGATGAAGAGAGACTAAAAGGTTTTGCCCCCATTCAGGAAATGATGACTTCTGTGCATTTTGCTAATGATGAAGGTGATTATGGCATGGGGCTTGAGTTGGGAATGGACCTCTTTTGCTAGAGTTCACACTATTTTCATAAAGTTGCTGGTCAGCTTTTACCTCCTGTATGTAATCTGTTGAAGAGGAATCTCTTCCCAGAAATCATTGAAGATTATCTGGCAAATAGAAGTAAAGAAAATATAGACCAACTTAAAGCATTGGTATTAAACTTGTGATTTTAATTTTGTTTTTAAGGAATACAGAGGAGTAAATTGATGGACACATTGAAGAAGAGGAAGAGAAGAAGAAGGGGAAGAGGAAGAAGAAGAGGAAGAGGAAGAAAAAGAAGAAGAAGAAGAAGAGGAAGAAGAAGAAGAAGAAGAAGAAGAAGGAGGAGGAGGAGGAGGAGGAGGAGGAGGAGGAGGAGGAGAAGAAGAAGAAGAAGAAGAAGAAGAAGAGGAGGAGGGGGAGGGGGAGGGGGAGGAGAAGGAGAAAATTCTCTAGCCCCAAGTAAGCAGATGTCTGCAACTTCTGTCAACATCTTGTTTGCAACCTCGTAAGAGACACCCTACCTGGGTAAGCCACTCCTGAATTTAAGACCCACAGAAAATATGAGATAGTAAATTTTTGTTGTTTTAAGCCACTAAGTTTTAGGGCAATGTGTTATACAGCAATAAATAATAAATACAACATTCTACCTCAAAATCATCTCGTAACTGTGTCTACCAATCCTAAAATATATCATGATCCTTATCCTGTCCTTACTACTTTGACTCACCAAAAAATCCAGATTTTGAAAATCTCACTAAATAGCTAAACTTTTTCCTCTCCCCTCTGAGACGCTATTAAGACTCCTGAGATAGTGTTCTCTCTTGTCCAATAAACTTAGCTTTGTTCTTTCGGTGAGGTTTTTGGTGACATTTTGAGGCGGTAGCATTTGAGAAATGGTAAATAAAATCTGAGGAAATAGAGTGAACATTGTAAAGATTATTTTTATATCACACACAAAGAACATACTTTAGATATTTGTTTTAGAAGAGCCTACACTATGCAACCAATTCAGTACAACTAACATGAGCATCATCTATGATCATTATACTGAAGATTTCTGTTTATAATAGAAGATAAAACTTCTGACTTTCAGTGGTTCATTAAAAAGTTCCATGGAATAAAAAATCAGTAGCTAATATTTATCTGGTGGTTTTATACTATTTTTCAAGGCTTTAATAGGCATCATTTTAATTTACAATACCTTTACAGTCTTTAGAGGAATGTAAGTCAACTACTGCTAGGCTCCATTTACGTATGAGTAAACAAACAAATTAGGTAACTTGACCAAGTTTATTTATATCTCTCATACTGTTCAGTTATGTATTATTCTGTTGCTAAGATTTGGTGAAACCTAATTTATGGCCCAAATTCTTCCTTTAAGAGCAACATTAATAACCTCCTAATTTGCTAAAGGTCTTTCTGCAATTCTTTCCCTTCAAAGCATCCTAATCACAGCTGCCAAATAAATACTACCACTTCTCTATTCTGAAGAAGAGGTGAAGAGATAGAAACTAGAGTGAAAAACCTCCTGGCTTTCACATGCTTTATAACCCAGGCTATCAGAGTCCATTACTTTCCTAAAGCCCAAACTCAAGACTCATTTCAGTAGATTATTTTCATTGATCGTCAATGAAAATTTTCGTCATTGATCGTCATTGATCAATTTTCATTGATCGTCTCTTGGTTTTTTCTCCAAACGAACTGGAAAGTCCTGAAAAACAGAGATGATAACTCTTATTTATTTCCAGGCCCCTTTTGGCTTTTTGTTCCAAAGGGCCACAGCGACCTCGGCAACTGGTGGTCATCCTTTCCAGGGACAAGTAAGGAGAAGGAATTGGGAGAATTCTTTTTTTCCTTTTTTATTTTCTTTGTTATCCTGCTTCCGTTGACAATACCCTCCGTGCCAAACTTGGGTCTCCATAAACAGAAGGACAATAGAAGGTCTTTTTTCCAAAATGAAGTAACTTGGTGTTTCAAACTTGAATTGAGCACTTTGGCCTAGTAATTAACCGAACTTGCTTGCATCCTAAATGAGAAATTTTCAGAAAGTGTTTTCATTAAAGATATAAATTGAGGGAGGGATGGAGAAAGATATTTTTATATGTCGGGTATTTATAGGTGTTTTTCATTTTCAAAAGCCTCCAAGAGTCACATATCAGCAGTTTCAGCTTCCTTCTAGTTCACAGGTTTTCCTAGAAAATTTAGATATAGTCTTTTATTTAATTGGATTTAAGAAAATCCTAGGGAAAAGAACATACATCTTCACTATTTTACTAACAATTTAGGGACAATATAATTGTAACTATATGAAGACAAGGAAAGAAAGGGGTGAACGGATAGAGCATTGGTGGTTCAGTGGTAGAATTCTCGCCTGCCACGCGGGAGGCCCGGGTTCGATTCCCGGCCAATGCATATCTCTTTCTCCCCCGGCTGCGGAGTAAAATATTTTCCCTGAAAAACAACAAACAAAAAATGTTTAAAGATAATTACGCTTCTGGTATCCGGGTGCGGCTGAGAGAAGCCAAAGTTAATCCTCCTTTTACAATTTCACCTTTATAAATTGTACCCGTTGGCGTGCATTTGGTTTTCCAATAACCTGGAAAGTCATCTTGTCCGAGCTCAAGAAACTCCGACCTCAACTGATAGAAGTCTTTCGAAGGTGAATTCTAAGTCGGTAGTATTTGGAGGTGGAGTGTAGCCACGTGTGGACATAAATATAGTATTCCTACTCTTACGGCCGTAGAAAGATATTCACAATCTCTTAGAGCCAAGAAAGTGCCAAAATTTATCCCCTTGAAATATGAATTGAAAAGGCTGAAATTGCGTGTTAGCAGAGTGGCGCAGCGGAAGCGTGCTGGGCCCATAACCCAGAGGTCGATGGATCGAAACCATCCTCTGCTAGCATCGGTGTTTTTCTTGAAACTTGATTTCAGAAATAAAGAAAAAAAAAAGAAATAAAGGAATTGAATAAAGATTACAAGAGACTATCAGATCGAGCTTGTGGGACAGTTCGGGATGTGTAAGAATCCCCAAAGCGGTTTGTTAAAAATACATATTTCCCGTTTTTAACAGAGGTAAATCTTATTCATTATGTCTGGTAACTTGATCTCTCAGATTTGGAGTCCACTACACCTCTTAGGGATTGGAATGTGACCTTGGTAAGGTCTTTGGTATCTTGTAAGTCAGACAAGTGTTACAATTTGTAATTACGTGTGTAACCAACATCTCAATCTGCAAATTGCTGAGCTTTTTACCATGATGACAGGCATTCCAGAACTGCTGTCGAAATTAAAGGACGTTTGTAAGAGGAAACATATTATTCCTCATGGGAATATATCTAGACAACTTAGTCAGTTATGTAGTCGTGGCCGAGTGGTTAAGGCGATGGACTTGAAATCCATTGGGGTCTCCCCGCGCAGGTTCGAATCCTGCCGGCTACGGAGCTTTCTTTTCCCTCCAGGTAAAAATACCTGCTGTACCAGCTATAGAAACGGTAGAACAACACGGAATATACTGTTTTACTGATTATTATTATCTTTCTCCATAAAATTGGAAGCAGGTAGTTCTAGTCCTTTAGTATAACTGTATGTAGAGAAAATGTTTGAAAATTACTTTAGTAAACGCTAGGGATTTCTGAGACCATCATAAATATGCTGAAAAAATGCTCAGGCTTTAATTCATTTTGAATTGCTATCTCCCTATCTGGAATTCAGCTCAGGTCTGACTTCCGAACCTCGACTGCCTCTATTTTTTCGATGTTCTTCCAAGAATTTGGGTATATTCAGTGCATCACTATTCCACTCGTGAGTATTTTGATGTTTGGGAATCAGTATCTCAAACAGAAATTCCCAGTATTTCCTCCTTCTGGAGCCCTCTTATCATTCCACTTAGGAGGCCAGATTGTAGGGAGGAAGTACCAGTTAAAGAATTTTCAAAACTGTTTTCTGATTTTGGCTTAATTTTATTACAAAACAAAACCAACAACAACAAAACTGTTTTGCTCGCTAAAACTCTAATACATACACATACAGTATATGCAACATAAATAAGAGTAAATATAACAAAAATTCATCTTGTATTAAACTTGCAATCGATCCACTAGGAAATGCGGATAAGCAAAAAGAAGGATGTAAAAATACTCAAAAAGGAAAAAGTTTTTTCTTATTCCCGAAATTACCAGTAATTTCCTATCTTATCTTGAACTTTTTTTTTCTTCTTGCGTCTTCTATATTCACACATGTCCTAAGGGATTTTTAAGTGTTGACACCATATGTAGACAAACGTTCATGGCCCAGGTTAGAAATTCAGTAAAGGCACAGTTTTGATTTTGCAAGGAACGCCGGTACTCAAACCCTCCGGGGGCCCTGAGAAAAAAATTCCAAGCAAAGTGAGCTCTGCTAGGCTTTTCGCATTGCGGAGCACTGAAGGTGAGGCCTTCGCTCATCTAAGACAAATCTTTCCAATGAAGCGCATACGACACACAGCAGACACGTTCCTGAAAGCGTGGGGCGAGATTACACGAGGGGCCCCATGGTGTAATGGTTAGCACTCTGGACTTTGAATCCAGCGATCCGAGTTCAAATCTCGGTGGGACCTATTCGTCTTTTAGTGTCTTCCCTCCTCGTCTCTTAAATCACCGTGGTACCTCGAGGAGGCTAGAGACACCTAAGCACTTGCGCAAGATACCCCATCCCTGTCAGCAAGGAGACACTGTCCTGCAGAACAGCTTTCCTTACCCTTTCCTCTGGGATTCCACATCTGTCCTCTCTTGCTCCTCTTCCTTCTCTAGGCCACAGAATCTCCTCCGATCCTGGTAATTTAGATTACCCCCTGGGTGACTATTCACGTTTTCCACCCCTGACCTCAGTCCTGGGTTCAAGTTCCATCAGTTTCTAACACGAACTGGGTCCTGAGAAGTTCGTAGTGCCTGTAAACCCTGGTCGTCGCGTTTCACTTGGAGCTTCTGCTGATTGGCATACAGTAGATTCTCTATGAATATTTTTTAAAAGAAAACGATAGTCCATAAAACCCTGAATAGAATGACAGACTCTTCAATGAATATTCATAAATTTCTCAGCAAGAGGTGGCCCCATGGTGTAATGGTTAGCACTCTGGACTTTGAATCCAGCGATCCGAGTTCAAATCTCGGTGGGACCTACTCTTGTTTTGGTGGCCAGCCTATTTCCTCCGTGTTTCCCTCAAATCGATAATGTACACTGGTTTCTGGGCATAACCTTCCCACTCAGGTTTCCTTCTCCCGAGGAGCATCCTTACTTACTCTCTTCTCGGACTCCTGTGAAGTACACTCTTCGGGCCCGTTGGAACACCATTCACTCTCTCGACAACTACTCTTGCCTGGGTTCCCGAAGACAGTGAGATCCTAAGTAATTTGCATGCTCAGGGTCTTAACACTTCATGTCTCAGAGGCCCCTCTCGCAAATCTTTTCTTCTCTGAAGCCTCCTCAAAACGTATCAGCCTAATGTAAGAATATATATCTATATAAATTATATATATAATATGTATGTTATATATATAATATATAACATATATAATATATGTTATATATAACAATATATATAATTTATATATAATATATAATTTATATGTAATATATATAATTTATATATATGTATGTTATATATAATATATATAACATATAATATGTATGTTATATATAACAATATATATAATTTATATATAATATATATAATTTACATGTAATATATATAATTTATATATATATATTTTTATATATATATAAAAATTGCAGTAGCAAGTAGAAAGTTCCTCATGTAAGGACCCCACGGTTAGCACTCTGGACTCTGAATCCAGCAATTTGAGTCCAAATCTCTTTGGGACCTCAGCAACATCTTAGCAATTTTCCCCCTATGGTTCTCCTAAATCGTTAGCCAGATGTACATATCTGGCTGTAGGCGCTGCTAGTTACTTCCAAGTCAACAACCAAAGCAACATAGAGCCACTGGCCAAGAGAAGATTGTCTCTGATTACCTTCCTCCAGAATTCTAGCCCTACTTCCCCTTACACCTGATGGCCCTTTTTGCCTTTTGCCCAGAGTTCCTCAGATTCTGCTAAATTAGAATCCTGGTTCCAATGATTAGGTCTTCATGTTTTACAGCCCCTCTAACTCAGGTCCTTCCTTTCCTGGAGCCTACTTAAAGTGCTCCATCGGCTTCCAGACACTAACACTGTCCTGAGAAAGTTCCTACTACACAGCAGTACGCTTGTTGAGCACATCTTAGAGCTGTACCCATGAGAGGCTCTGTTCAAACTCCACAAGCTTATGTGTTGCCTACTTTATTTTGAAGATAAACTGACCTGTTAGGAGTACACGTCAGTCTTTCGGTAGAGACCTAACTTCAAGGGCCTCATGATGTAATGGTTAGCGCCTGGACTTCAAATCTCAGTGGACTTTTCTCAGTTTTGGTGACCTTGCCCTCACATTTTCCCTAACCAGGAGTACACTCTGATGTATAGACACTCTCTTAGACTTGCATTTCTTCTCTCCCATCAACGTCCAACTCCTTGCTCTTTCCTCTGGCTACTGAAAATTTCCCTCTCCCCATCACCCTCACCTCCCCCCTAAAATCTCTCCTCTTGATGTTTTTTGCTTTGCCTGGTGCCGGCCTAAAGTCAATCAGATCCCTATAAGTCAATTACGTGCTTGGGTGATTAGGAGTTCATATGTCACAGGCCCCACCTGTGACTTTTTTCTCCTCTGGAACTCAGGCAAATGCTCTGTAGGCTGCAGAACTCTGAACACAGACCTGAAAATATCCAAACCACAGAGTGAGACCCTAGCTATTGTAGTCACCTGAGAGCCTCCACTGTCTCCTTAGTGGAGGCTCTCTCTTAATATTCCTTAGATTAAATCTATGTTGAAACATTTTAAAGATCAACAGACCAGATGCATTAGTTTACAAGTCTTAACCTTGAAGGTTTGTTATACCAAGGTCCCATGGTGTGATGGCTAACCGTCTTGTCTCTGAATACAGCAGTCCCAGCTGTCACTGGGACTCTAAATTCTTTCTGTTGACTTTCTCCACAGTTTAAACATATATCCTTCAGTGCTCTGTGACAGCAAAACAAGAGCACCCATGAATGCCTCTGGTTTCTAAAAATTGTTCCAGAAAAAGCCCTGCAAGCTTCCTTCCACCTATTAAGCCCCAGTCATGTCAGTGCCTTAGAACCTCTGTCTTAGCTTCCTATTGCTGCTGTAGCAAATCACCACAAATTTAGTGACTTAAAACAACACAAATTTACTCTCTTACAGTTCTGGAGTTCAAAAGATTACAATCAAGTTGTCAGCATGGCTGTGTTCCCTCTGGAGACTTCAGGGAAGAATGTTTCCTCTCTTTTTTTCACCTAGTGGCCTCTTCCTTGTATCGCCTCTTGCTTCTGCAGTCACGTTTCCTACTAATGAATCTGATCCTCCTTTAGGTTCACTTAGATAATCCAGGATAATCTTCCATCTAGAAATCCTCAATTTAATCATATCTGCAAAATCACTTTTACCATGTAAGGCAACATATTTTTAGATTCCACATATAAGTGACATCATATAGTATTTGTCTTTCTCTGTATGACTTACCTCTTTTAGCATAATGCCCTCAAGGTCCATGTTGTTGTGAATGGCAGGGTTTCCTTCTTTCTCATGGCTGAATAATATTCCTTTGTATATATATACAACCACATTTTCTTTATCTATTCATCCGTTGACAGACACAATTTCTTTCCATATCTTGGCTATTGTGAAAAATGCTGCAATAAACATGGGAGTGCAGATATCTTTTTAGTATCCTGTTTTCATTTCTTTTGGATAAATACCTAGAACTGGGATTGCTGGATCATACAGTAGATCTATTTTTAATTTTTTGAGGATCCTTCATGCTATTTTCCTCAGTAGCTGGACCTCAGCCCCTTCTTTATTTTTTCTTCCTTTATCAAAGCAAGAGGGCCATTTATAGGGAGAAATTATCTTCATTAATAATATCTTCATTAATAATAATATAAAAAAGCAAAATAATAATATAATTTGGCAAATAGAACGCTGCTGAGTAAAGAAATACAATTTTAATGAAAACCTCCTACGCAAATGACGAGGTGGCCGAGTGGTTAAGGCGATGGACTGCTAATCCATTGTGCTCTGCACGCATGGGTTCGAATCCCATCCTCGTCGTTCAATTTCCCCGCTGTACTGGGGGAGTGTGGTTTTCGTACCTTGTAAACAAGGTATTTCGCCAGCACTTATCGGTAGGTGCTGTGTTAGAGACAAACGAAGGTGACAAGTAACTTTCACTTTCAATAACGTTACTTTTAGCCCCTTTTATAGAGAGATTAGGATTTGAGTCACGTCACGTGGATGAGAGAGTTAAGAAACTCTGCTGCCTCCGCTCAGACACAGGTGTGCTCACGTATGCTCCAGCTTCTCCACCGTTGTCAAAAACTGATGTCTGGCCGTCTGACCTCCGTTATGCTTGTTGACCCCCTCCCCAACCAGCCCATCTTCCTGCCTGCGTTCCTAACACTGGTAGCAAATTACAAGCAACTAGGGAGTTTTCTCAAGATGTCTGCCTTTCCTCCACCCCTCGGCACAGTTGAATCAGTATCTCCGAGGGTGACGTCCAGGCGTGGCTGCAGGGGCCACAGGTGATTCTGATGGGTTTCTTGGGCTGAGAACCACTGGCCATTCGCCTCTCTTCACTCCCTGCTCCCACCCGCTCCCCAGCTTTGATTCCCTGTCTCGGCAGTTTTTGTTGATTTTTTTTTTTTTTTTTTTTTTTAACTCTTAAATTCTAGACACGTTTCCAGGTCCAAGGCGTTCCCTCTTTACACCTTATCACTCCCTATCCTCCCAAACTTCATCAAACTCTAGTTTTATCTGACCACTGGTCTCTGTCTTCAGGAGCAGAAGCTGTTCACATGCTCTGCTTTTGCTCAAGTAGTTCCTTCTGCCTGGAGAGTCTCTGCCCCGTTGCTGCAAAATCCTCTTGCAAGACCCACATCAAATGCACCTTTTCCGTGAATCCTCAGATGAAAGCATCACTCTCCTCTTTGTATTTTACATGAATGAATTTAATCAAAGATCTTTTCCAGGTGTTCCAGCCTCTATTAGTTTCTTCCTTCTTTGATCATCTTCTGACACTTGTATCTTAATTTTAGCACATAATACCATAAAATCTCACCAGTTCCCTCTTTTCACCCTATAGTAAACTATAGCAAAGGGCTGAGTGCACGGTGTAGAATAACAAAATTTGAAGGGACCGTAAAGATGATCTCTCTGAAAATTCCCATCCCCCCTCATCACCTGCCTCTATTTTACAGCTGAGAAAACTGAGGTAGAGACCAGACAAATTAATTGTTTAAAAAAAATCATATAACCAACGTTTCCTTACTAAGGTGCATGGGAACCAAGTTCTTTAAGATCAAGTGGTTAAGGTGATAAGATCTTTCTAACATGTTCAAATCCAGTGACTGGGATTGTGACTTTTCATACCTGGAAAATCCTTCTGAAGTACACTTGTCATAGATCAGCAGAGCTCCAAAGGCTCCTGAGGACTGAGACCTATGAAGCACAAATTTTGAAGTAAAATCTGTTTTTGAATTTTACCTAACAATATATGGCTTATGTAGTACCTGTGATTCAAAGATAGTTCACAAATTTTAACCCATTTTATCTTGAAAATAAAAACTCAGGAAATGCTGATCCAGATTGGAGGCCAAAGTGGGGTCTTGAGGAATTGGGTGATATGCTTTTTATATTTTTGAATTTTCTCCAAAAAAGAATCAGGGATATTGGATGCCTGAGCAGTCTTATCCCTCTTGTCCCTTCAACCCCATGTTACCTTGTTTGAGAATAAGGTTGTAGGGGTACCACCCTTTTATATCCTTGTCTCTCCAACTTTGTACACTGTAAACATTCAACAGATATTTATAAAATAAACACAGGCATATTGTATATGTGTGTATGTGTATGTGTGTGTGCGCATGATGGTGACATGGTAGGGATTGAAACTTTGTCCAGGCAGAATATACCTTAGGGTATTTGTCACTCCTTTTAATACACATTAAAGGATAATTTTAAATGTGCTAATCTCTTGTATTGTTTCCAAAATAGGGAGGTAGATCTGGAGCAATTTTGCCTCTGCCCCTCACCTCTTTTAAACCCAAAGGGTATGTTTTTTCCTTAACTACCAAAGAGAGAAGGAAAGAGGGATACGTTAAGTAGAAAAGAGTTAAGCCTCCGTGTGATCTGAACCAGCGTTTGAATCTGAAAACACCGTATGTTTCACCAGGAAGTCATCAATTGGAAATGAGATTTTCTTCATCCTAAATTATTAATCAATTCAGTTATTTAAGCACGGAAAAATGTTTTTGTATATTTTGCCCAGCTATGTTCTCTGCCTTCCTGTTTGTATACACACTCCGCAAACAGTGCGGCTCTTTCAATGACCTTAGTATTCTGTTCTGTAATTTAGGTTTGAATATAAGCTGTTCTCATCCTTTTGACGGCAGCAAAACCAAAGGAAAACAAGAAAGTTAAGATGGAAAAGATAGGGGAAGAGTGGAAACCAGTGACAGATTCCAGCTGCCGGAACTCAGACTAGAAGAGAACTGTGAAGAGGTTGTGGCCTTGGGCGAAGCCACAGGGAAGAAGCAGCAGCAGGTTTCCCCCCGTGCTACCCACTGGGGGCTCAGTTCGAGAGAGCTCCGTTTACCGATCGGAATTCCCTTTTCAAGGACAAGCCGAGCCTGTGAAAATGAAACTCAGGAGCTCAAATCCAAATTTGCGGAGAGCTTGAGAGCCCCAAATTATTGGAAGGCCTTATTTCGGTTTTGACTTCCAGCCACTCTTTACACTGGTTCTCCCAAGGCTTTTGAGAATAACCTCTTTAAAATAGGGCAGGAAGAAAAGGGTTCGAAAAACACATTATTTCCTACCGCCTACCCATGGGATGTGGCTATCGATTACTAGAAGAGAGCATAAAAGCTGACACTAACCACGAAGGGATTCGAACCCTCAATCTTCTGATCCGAAGTCAGACGCCTTATCCGTTAGGCCACGTGGTCCCCGAGCGTATCGTCTTGCTGCGACACTTAGGAAGTAAGTTTTCTGCCCCGTTCTGAGTCATGAAAGTTAGGTAATGACAAAAAGACAATGGCCCCCACGCCGCCAGCGCTCTCTGTCATTGGAAAAATAGAAACTCGAGATTACGGGGGTTATCTCAGGCCAAGGAGTAGGGCCTTGTGAAGGGTAAGAACAATTATTTCGGTCTTGGGTACTCCATGGAGGGAAAAGTCATTGACTGTACGACTCCCGAGCAGAAAAACTGGAGTTTATGGCACCCAAAGGATGCCAAAATACTGCATATTGCCTGCATCGAGGGATATTTTAAAATAAGAGAACTCAGAGTTTCTTCCCTATTAATATTCAGTCACGCTCACAATTTTCAAACTTTAGGTACTTGGGATGTCTGCCTGGACAGTTGTCAGTAAGAAGGCAGTCTTACTACATAAGGCAGCATCTACACGATTGTCTTTCTTGTCACCCGGCATGGATATCTGCAGGCCCCCAGGCATAACAATTTCCCCTTTCCCATGGTTTTCTGGTATTTTCCCTGATTGTCATAACGTGACATCAAAGCACTTTTCACAGTATGTTTCTATCTGTTTGAAAAGAGAATGCTTTTTTTTGGGGGGGGGGTGGTTTCTCAGGGTTTAGGGGAGTCCAGTGCCATTACTATTATTTGAGGCTTCCATATATTAAGAAATAAGCACTACGGTAGAATTACAAAAATTTTGACTGTGACAATATTTACATTTAATAGATGAATCAACACAAAAACGTGTTACAATAAAATCATTCCATGGTCAAAATATTTATAGAATTTATAATGTTTTGTAGAGGGCTTGGCCCAATGATGTGATATAAAGTTATATTTTGGACGGCTTCTTTTAAGCTTGTCAGTGAATCTCTGTGACCTCATGCACCTCGTTTGAAGATAATGTCGACATTATTAGTCTACACATTAGGCATTTCCTTAATTTTCTTAAATTCTAGACCCTGGGAGCATTGGCCTTCCTGGCTTATTTGTGGTAGGTCTTGGCTTTTCTTGACTAGTAAATTAGCAGCTTTCTGGAGTACAGAAACGGGCCCTTTCACACAGTCTTTCTTCCCTGTCCACGGAATAACATGTGGCAAATAGTAGGAGCTCAGTAAAAATGTGCTGAATTTCTCATATACATACGTTTTTGAATTTTGAGATTATCTTTAAGGTGGAGATTATTTAACAAGATCCTTCTCTCCTGAAAATATTTGAACATGGACTTGTTTTCTCTCTTTCTCTCTTCCTGGAAGCAGGAAGATGGTGGCTAAACCATCATGGGTAGTGTTGGTGGAAGTGGTAAGAAGTGGCTGAATTCTGGATATGTTTTGAAGGATTTGCTGATTGGATTGAGGGTGTGAGAGAAATAGAGAAGTCATACATAGCTCCACGATTTTTTGCTTTAACAACAGTTTCCATTTACTGAGATGTGGACCACCACAGGACGAGGGGAAGGAGCATTTTGGGGGTGGTGTGTGTGGGGTTAGGATAAGTTCTGTTTGGACATGTTAAGTTTGAGTTGTGCACTTAACATCCAAGTTTGGAGTGGTCAAATTAGGATTTTATATGTATACATACATAACATTGTGAATATACATATTGAAATGGATATATATATATATTATATATATATTATATATATATATAATATATATATAATATATATATAATATATATATAATATATATATAATATATATTATATATATATATATATATATAATATATATATATATATATATATATATATCCAGTCTGTTGAAGACTCCATCTTTGAGAAGATTATCGGCAAGGAAATCCAGTCAAAATAATTTTTGACCATGCCTGGTGTGTTGCTTTCCATGACTTTTCCCCTCAAGCAAGAAAGAGCATCTGTGCCATCCCTGAAGATGGAGGACAAGAAAGCCTTCTCTAGTATTTCCTTGTGTATATCTTTTTCTTTTGTGTCTGCACTTTTTCCTTTGCTGTAATAAATCTTAACCTTGGGTAAATGTTGATTCATGTGACTCCTTCCAGCGAAACAACCATCCTTTTCCCTTGTTTCCATTGCACTTAATGTACAATCATTTTAAAGAAATATCTGTACTATACTTACTTGCACTATACATACGTATTTACTTGTTTAAAAGCATGTCTACACTGTAGGCTACTTAATGCCTTTTCTTAGCGCCTAGCACAGTATCTAACACATAAATATATGAATAGGAATCCTTTCTGAGAGAGAAAACTATAAAACAGTCCACACATATATTTAAAAAATGAGCATAGCATATTCACAGAAAGATAGACAAGATGAAAAGGCAGAGGGCTACATACCAGATGAAGGAACAAGATAAAACCCCAGAAAAACAACTAAATGAAGTGGAGATAGGCAAGCTTCCAGAAAAAGAATTCAGAATAATGATAGTGAAGATGATCCAGGACCTCGGAATAAGAATGGAGGCAAAGATCGAGAAGATGCAAGAAATGTTTAACAAAGACCTAGAAGAATTAAAGAACAAACAAACAGAGATGAACAGTACAATAACTGAAATGAAAACTACACTAGAAGGAATCAATAGCAGAATAACCGAGGCAGAAGAACAGATAAGTGACCTGGAAGACAGAATGGTGGAATTCACTGCTGCGGAACAGACTGAAGAAAAAAGAATGAAAAGAAATGAAGACAGCCTAAGAGACCTCTGGGACAACATTAAACGCAACAACATTCGCATTATAGGGGTCCCAGAAGGAGAAGAGAGAGAGAAAGGACCAGAGAAAATATTTGAAGAGATTATAATTGAAAACTTCTCTAACATGGGAAAGGAAATAGCCACCCAAGTCCAGAAAGCGCAGCGAGTCCCATACAGGATAAACCCAAGGAGAAACATGCTGAGACACATAGTAATCAAATTGGCAAAAATTAAAGACAAAGAAAAATTATTGACAGCAGCAAGGGAAAAACGACAAATAACATACAAGGGAACTCCCATAAGGTTAAGAGCTGATTTCTCAGCAGAAACTCCACAAGCCAGAAGGGAGTGGCATGATATACTTAAAGTGATGAAAGGGAAGAACCTACAACCAAGATTACTCTACCCGGCAAGGATCTCATTCAGATTTGATGGAGAAATCAAAAGCTTTACAAACAGGCAAAAGCTAAGAGAATTCAGCACCACCAAACCAGCTCTACAACAAATGCTAAAGGAACTTCTCTAAGTGGGAAACACAAGAGAAGAAAAGGATCTACAAAAACAAACCCAAAACAATTAAGAAAATGGTCATAGGAACATACATATCGATAATTACCTTAAAAGTGAATGGATTAAATGCTCCAACCAAAAGACACAGGCTTGCTGAATGGATACAAAGACAAGACCCATATATATGCTGTCTACAAGAGACCCACTTCAGACCTAGGGACACATACAGACTGAAAGTGAGGGGATGGAAAAAGATATTCCATGCAAATGGAAATCAAAAGAAAGCTGGAGTAGCTATACTCATATCAGATAAAATAGACTTTAAAATAACGAATGTTACAAGAGACAAGGAAGGACACTACATAATGATCAAGGGATCAATCCAAGAAGAAGATATAACAATTATAAATATATATGCACCCAACATAGGAGCACCTCACTCAATACATAAGGCAACTGCTAACAGCTATAAAAGAGGAAATCGACAGTAACACAATAATAGTGGGAGACTTTAACACCTCTGTGGTAGCCCCCAAGCTGTAAGCTTAATCAGCTTTCTGCTTTCTAGCCCCCAAGCTGTAAGCTTAATCAGCTTCCTGCTTTTCGGAGAACTGCTTGTCTCTTTCTAGGTATGCACTCCTGACTCTGTGGTTTTGAGCGTAAAAAAGGAAATGGCTGGAGGCCAGTTTCGTTCCAGGAGCCTGCTCTGGATCTAAAGAGCCCCTGGTTGTTCCCCAGAAGAAGGACGTGCTGCCCTAAAGGGAAAGTCTGTATCTCCAAAGAATGGCCCATAAGGCATGCTGACACATAGACAGGTGGCGACAGGATTATGTGGAAAACAAGGTTTACTGATTTATTGCCTTCTTTCTGTTCCTTAACTAACCTATATATATGATTATGCTCTTTGAATAAACTTGCCTTGCAACCATCAGTTGTCTTGGCCCTTCTGATCCCATACTGGTGCTTTTCAGTTCCTTACCCCTCACCGCCAGGAACTCTCAGCTTTCTGCAGCCGGTCTGCGGCAAGTGGCGCCCGAACAGGGACCTGAGTGCATGAGGCATTTTGGAAGATTTCAGGTAAGTAGAACTCTCGAATGAGATAGTGTGGCCACAAAAAGAAAAGAATTTTAATTTTAGGACGGTAACTCGAGAAAGAGTCAGAAGTAAAATAATATGGGACAAAAGGGCTCTAAGGAGCGTGATTTATTTGCTCAGGTTCTGCTTTCAATGTTAAAAGCTCGTGGAATTAAGGTAACTACCTCACAACTTCTGGAATTTTTGCAGTTAGTATATGATGCTTGTCCTTGGTTTCCTGAAGGAGGATCGGTGGACTTAGCAATTTGGAATCGTGTAGGAGATGAGTTATCCAAATATCATGAAGCACATGGACCATCTTCTGTTGCAGTTTCCACCTTTAGCTTATGGAATTTAATAAGAGATTGCTTTAATCCAATTTATGATTCAGTTTCAAAATTAACAGCAAAATCTGTAGAACATATTGCTGCAGTAGCTACTGCTCCTCCTTTGCCACCGAGAGTAAAGACTGTTAATTCACTTGATGATGATGATTTTTCTTTTGATCTAGCAGATGAAGAAGCTAAATATGAGGCTGAGAAATATCCTGATGAAAATATTCTTCCTCAGTTGCAGCAGTTACATGTCTCTGTCCCTATCCCTTCTAAGCTTAGTCCTTTGCAACAAGCAGTACGGGGAGCTCTTAATAGAGGGGAGGATCCTTTGTTCTGCTGCCCGGTGGTAGAACGACCCAATCCTCAAAATCCACAACAAAATAATCGGAAATATCAGCCTCTCTCTTTTAAGGTTTTAAAAGATTTAAAGGCAGCTTGTGCACAATATGGGCCTATAGCCCCTTTCACTATTACTATGTTGGATACTATTGCGACAGAGGCTTTACCTCCGGCAGACTGGATATCTATTGCTCGTGCTTGTCTCACTGGTGGCGATTATTTACTTTGGAAATCAAAATATTATGAAAAGGCTGCAGAGCAAGCAGAAAGAAATACTGCACATAATGTGCCAGTAAGTTATGAAATGTTAATTGGAGAGGGCCAATATCAATCTCTACAGGATCAATTAGCTTTCCCTTTTGTGGCCTATGCCCAGATTAATCATATAGCTCTCCATGCATGGAAACATTTACCTGCCTCTGCTAGGACTGAAGACCTTGCAAAAATAAGGCAAGGGGCAGATGAACCTTATGCTGATTTTGTGGATAGATTATTACAGGCAATTAGTAGAATTATTTCTGATGGTCCTTCTGGAACAATTATTGTCAAGCAATTGGCTTTCGAGAATGCTAATAATATTTGTCAAGCAGCTATACGTCCATGGAAAAAGAAAGGAAATTTAGAGGATTATATTCGAGTTTGCTCTGATATTGGGTCATCTTACTTACGGGGAGCAGCTATAGCTACAGCCCTAACTAAGGCCGGATTTGGACCAAATGCTAAAAACAAGAACTGTTTTAAATGTGGGAAACCAGGCCATTTTGCAAAAAGTTGTACTGCTGATAATTCTGGTATGCCTGTCGCAAATTCAGTATCTCAAGCTAAACCTCCTCCTCCCCCAGTTTGTCCCCGATGCCAAAGAGGACGGCATTGGGCTAAAGAATGTCGTTCCATGACTCATAAAGATGAAACTCCCTTGTCGGGAAACTTCCGGAGGGGCCTGCTCCGGCCCCATCAAACAATTGGAGCAATGTCAATAATCCCCCCACAACCTGCTCCACCATCTCCAGCCCAGCCCTTTGTTCCTCAGGGAATGGAATCTCCGCCCTTCAAAGGGCCACGCCAAACAGTGCAGGACTGGACCTCTGTGCCTCCACCCAATTCTTATTAACCTCTGATATGGGACCACAGGCTCTTCCTACGGGAACTTTTGGGCCTTTACCCCAGGGAACAGTTGGTATAATTCTTGGAAGAAGCAGTATGTCTATGAAAGGCTTAACTGTTATTCCTGGGGTGATTGATGCTGACTATGAAGGGGAATTAAAAGTTATGGTTCAAACATCAAAAGAATCTTTTCTTATCACACCCGGTATGCGAATAGCTCAGCTTTTATTAATTCCATACATACCGGAAGGAAAATTTTTACAACATAACAAAAGAGGAACTAGGGCTTTCGGTTCCTCTGATACAGTTTATTGGATTCAACAAATTGGTTGGGAAAGACCACAATTGGTATTAAAAATAAATGGAAGGCCTTTCTCTGGGTTATTGGATACTGGTGCTGACGTTTCTGTTATTTCATTTATACATTGGCCAAAAAATTGGCCCATACACCAAACAATTACACAGTTACAAGGTATTGGTCAATCTAATTCTCCACAACAAAGTTCGCAATACTTGCATTGGCAGGATGCTGAAGGTAATCAAGGAATATTTAAACCTTACGTATTGCCCGGATTACCAGTTAACCTTTGGGGAAGAGATATATTACAACAAATGGGAATCTTGTTGCTTAGTCCCAACCCTACTGTTACTAATATGTTATTAAATCAAGGATATGATCCTAGGAATGGATTAGGAAAAAATCAACAGGGAGATAAATTACCCTTACAAATTGATAATAAACGGGATAAAACAAGCTTGGGTTTTTTCTAGGGGCCTTGGATTCTCCTCCACCACATGCTGACCCTATAACTTGGACTTCTGATAATCCTGTCTGGGTGGACCAATGGCCCCTTACTAAGGAGAAATTAATGGCTGCCCATAATATAATCAATGAACAGCTTGCTTTGGGCAGACTAGAAAAGTCCAATAGCCCTTGGAATACTCCTATATTTATTATTAAGAAAAAAATCAAGGGCTTCCATGGTGGTGCAGTGGTTGGGAGTCTGCCTGCTAATGCAGGGGACGCGGGTTCGAGCCCTGGTCTGGGAAGATCCCACATGCCTCGGAGCAACTGGGCCCGTGAGCCACAACTGCTGAGCCTGCGCGTCTGGAGCCTGTGCTCCGCAGCGAGAGAGGCCACGATAGTGGGTAGGCCCGCGCACCGCGATGAAGAGTGGCCCCCGCTTGCCGCAACTAGAGAAAGCCCTAGCACAGAAACGAAGACCCAACATAGTAATCAATCAATCAATAAATCTTAAAAAAAAAAAAAAAAAAGAAAAAATCAAGAAAATATCGTTTATTGCAAGATTTACGTGCTGTTAATCAAACTATGGTAATTATGGGAACTCTACAACCAGGTTTGCCTTCTCCTGCAGCCATCCCTAAGAATTATATGATTATTATTATTGATCTTAAGGATTGTTTCTTTACTATTCCTCTTTTTCCAGCTGATAAATTGCGATTTGCTTTTAGCATACCCTCTTTAAATTTTATAGAACCTATGCAACGCTATCAATGGAAAATGTTGCCTCAGGGTATGGCTAATAGTCCTACTTTATGTCAACAGTTTGTAGCTCAAGTTATTTCACCTGTTCGTAAACAGTTCCCTCAGATATATTTTATTCATTATATGGATGATTTATTACTTGCTTATTCTGATAAACATATTCTACTTAAGGCCTATAATTCCCTTCAAAGTTATTTATCTCGATCAGGATTAATCATTGCTGCTGATAAAGTACAGATGAACCCACCCTTCTCATATCTTGGTAAGTATATCACAAATTATAATATTACACCTCAGAAGATAGAAATAAGGACTGACATTCTTAAAACTTTAAATGATTTCCAAAAGTTATTAGGAGATATTAATTGGCTGCGACCTTCATTAAAATTAACTACAGGTCAATTACAACCTCTTTTTAATATCCTAAAAGGAAGTCCTGATCCTTCTTCCCCTCGCATTTTAACTTCTGATGCTCAACAAGCACTCAAGCTTGTAAACAAAGCGATACAATCTGCTCAGCTAACTAGAATTGAGCCTTCTTTACCTATACTTTTAATAATCTGTGCTACTGCACATACCCCTACCGCCTTATTATGGCAAGAAACAGGAATTCTTGAATGGATTCATATGAAAAATACGCCTAATAAAGTTATTACACCCTATTATGAGTTAGTAGCAACCCTTGTTCAATTAGGTCGCAGAAGAAATATCCAGTTGGTTGGATATGAGCCAAATTCAATTATTATACCTTATACTGCTTATCAGTATTCTTGGCTTTTGTTTGCCTCTGATTTTTGGGCTCTTGCTTTTGCTGGGTATTCAGGAACTATTGATAATCATTACCCTTCTAATAAGCTTCTTCATTTTGCCACTCAACATCTCTTTGTTTTTCCTAAAACTATTAGTTCAACTCCTATTCTCAATGCCCCAAATGTTTTTACTGATGGTTCTGCCAATGGTGTTGCTGTGGTTATTTCTGATGACTTACTTCAAAAAGAACAAACAGGTCATACCTCGGCCCAACGAGTTGAATTGCATGCAATTTCCTTAGCTTTTCAAATCTTTTCACATTGTTCTTTTAATCTTTATACGGATAGCCATTATTTGGTTACTATTTTACGTAACATAGAAACTGCTATTATTGGAAATACAGTCGATTCTCAATTGTTTCAAACTTTCCATCAATTACAAAAGGTTATTCGTCAGCATGACTTTCCTGTAGCCATATTACATATTCGAGCCCACTCAGGCCTCCCTGGCCCATTGTCTTTGGGAAATCAATTGGCTAACAAAAATACAAAGACTATAGCCTTAAGTTTATCTCAACCTCAGGATCTTGCTACACAATCACATAATTTACATCATCAATCTGCTGCTATGCTTCAAAAACAGTTTTCTATTTCCAGAGAAACAGCTCGATACATTGTTAAGTCTTGCTCTAAATGCTTACCCCACCTTCCTGTTCCACAATTTGGAGTCAATCCTCGGGGTTTACTCCCTCATCATCTTTGGCAAATGGATGTTACTCATGTTCCCTCTTTCGGTAAGTTACAATTTATTCATGTAACTGTTGATACTTACTCTAATTTTATATGCGCTACGCCTTTGGCTGGGGAATCTACAAAATATGTAATTACTCATTTGTTTCATTGTTTTGCATCTATGGGAATTCCTAAAGCTTTAAAAACAGACAATGCCCCAGGATATACGAATAAAGCTTTTGCTAATTTTTGTGCAACTTTCCATATTTCGCATAAAACAGGCATTCCCTACAATCCTCAGGGCCAAGGTATTGTAAAACATGCCAACCAACAATTAAAAATTACATTACAAAAAATAAAAAAGGGGGAATATGATAGATCCCCTCAAATTATGTTAAATCATGCTTTATTTATTTTAAATTTTTTAACTTTGGATGCATTTGGCCACACGCCTTATGAACGATTGTTTACAGGTCTTTCTGGAACCCCTCCGGAAAAGGCGCTTGTTAAATGGAAAGATCCTATGACTAATCTTTGGCATGGACCAGACCCTGTTTTAGTATGGGGACGGGGCCATGTTTGTGTTTTTCCTAGGGAAGCAGACTCTCCTCGGTGGCTCCAGGAGCGCTGGGTTCAACATTACCATGCCAATGAATGCCCTGACTCGAAGAATGCGTCGCCTGAGGCTCTCGCAATCGGATACAACACAGTCCAACCGGTTCCCCCGACGGATGAGGAAAATGCGGCGACGGAATAGGAGATCAAGTTATGGCTTTAAAGCTAAAAATGCGTTTGATTTGTCATGCCAAATATACTTGGATCTGTGTAACTCAACATCTATATAATGATTCACAATGGGATTGGGAGAAGGTTAAAATGCATATATTAAGTGTATGGACTGATGGACACATTAGCCTTGATATTCAAAAGTTAAATGCCGAAATACAAGCCATTCAAGAGGCCCACCTGGACGAAGATGGACCCCAAAATTTGATTCAAGGACTATTAGATCAACTACAATGGTTAAATCCGATGCAATGGATTCATGGAGGGCTTTCGGGCCTGATATCAATTGGTGTGCTACTTTTACTGGTGATTAGTTTATTGCCCTGTATTATCAGATTTGTAACAGGGCGCCTTGCTGTCTTGCGTCAGGATGTTCATGGCTTAAAGCTACATTATCAAGCTTTAAAAAATAATAAAAAAGGGGGAAATGTGGTAGCCCCCAAGCTGTAAGCTTAATCAGCTTTCTGCTTTCTAGCCCCCAAGCTGTAAGCTTAATCAGCTTCCTGCTTTTCGGAGAACTGCTTGTCTCTTTCTAGGTATGCACTCCTGACTCTGTGGTTTTGAGCGTAAAAAAGGAAATGGCTGGAGGCCAGTTTCGTTCCAGGAGCCTGCTCTGGATCTAAAGAGCCCCTGGTTGTTCCCCAGAAGAAGGACGTGCTGCCCTAAAGGGAAAGTCTGTATCTCCAAAGAATGGCCCATAAGGCATGCTGACGCATAGACAGGTGGCGACAGGATTATGTGGAAAACAAGGTTTACTGATTTATTGCCTTCTTTCTGTTCCTTAACTAACCTATATATATGATTATGCTCTTTGAATAAACTTGCCTTGCAACCATCAGTTGTCTTGGCCCTTCTGATCCCATACTGGTGCTTTTCAGTTCCTTACCCCTCACCGCCAGGAACTCTCAGCTTTCTGCAGCCGGTCTGCGGCACACCTCACTTACACCAATGGACAGATCATCCAAAATGAAAATAAATAAGGAAACAGAAGCTTTAAATGACACAATAGACCAGATAGATTTAATTGATATTTATAGGACATTCCATCCAAAAACAGCAGATTACACTTTCTTCTCAAGTGCACACGGAACATTCTCCAGGATAGATCACATCTTGGGTCACAAATCAAGCCTCAGTAAATTTAAGAAAATTGAAATCATATCAAGCATCTTTTCTGACCACAACGCTATGAGATTAGAAATCAATTACAGGGAAACAAACGTAAAAAACACAAACACATGGAGGCTAAACAATACGTTACTAAATAACCAAGAGATCACAGAAGAAATCAAAGAGGAAATCAAAAAATACCTAGAGACAAATGACAATGAACACACGATGATCCAAAGCCTATGGGATGCAGCAAAAGCAGTTCTAAGAGGGAAGTTTATAGCTATACAAGCCTACCTAAAGAAACAAGAAAAATCTCAAGTAAACAATCTAACCTTACACCTAAAGGAACTAGAGAAAGAAGAACAAACAAAACCCAAAGTTAGCAGAAGGAAAGAAATCATAAAGATCAGAGCGGAAATAAATGAAATAGAAACAAAGAAAACAACAGCAAAGATCAATAAAACTAAAAGCTGGTTCTTTGAGAAGATAAACAAAATTGATAAGCCATTAGCCAGACTCATCAAGAAAAAGAGGGAGAGGACTCAAATCAATAAAATTAGAAGTGAAAAAGGAGAAGTTACAACAGACACCGCAGAAATACAAAACATCCTAAGAGACTACTACAGGCAACTCTATGCCAATAAAACGGACAACCTGGAAGAAATGGACAAATTCTTAGAAAGGTATAACCTTCCAAGACTGAACCAGGAAGAAACAGAAAATTTGAACAGACCAAACACAAGTAATGAAATTGAAACTGTGATTAAAAATCTTCCAACACACAAAAGTCCAGGACCAGATGGCTTCACAGGTGAATTCTATCAAACATTTAGAGAAGAGCTAACACCCATCCTTCTCAAACTCTTCCAAAAAATTGCAGAGGAAGGAACACTCCCAAACTCATTCTATGAGGCCACCATCACCCTGATACCAAAACCAGAGAAAGATACTACAAAAAAAGAAAATTAGAGACCTATATCACTGATGAATATAGATGCAAAAATCCTCAACAAAATACTGGCAAACAGAATCCAACAACACATTAAAAGGATCATACACCACGATCAAGTGGGATTTATCCCAGGGATGCAAGGATTCTTCAATACACACAAATCAATCAATGTGATACACCATATTAACAAATTGAAGAATAAAAACCATATGATCATCTCAATAGATGCAGAAAAAGCTTTTGACAAAATTCAACACCCATTTATGATAAAAACTCTCCAGAAAGTGGGCATAGAGGGAACGTTCCTCAACATAATAAAGGCCATATACGACAAACCCCCAGCAAACATCATTCTCAATGGTGAAAAACTGGAAGCATTTCCTCTAAGATCAGGAATGAGACAAGGATGTCCACTCTCACCACTATTATTCAACATAGTTTTGGAAGTCCTAGCCACGGCAATCAGAGAAGAAAAAGAAATAAAAGGAATACAAATTGGAAAAGAAGAAGTAAAACTGTCACTGTTTGCAGATGACATGATACTATACATAGAGAATCCTAAAAATGCCACCAGAAAACTACTAGAGCTAATCAATGAATTTGGTAAAGTTGCAGGATACAAAATTAATGCACAGAAATCTCTTGCATTCCTATACACCAATGATGAAAAATCTGAAAGAGAAATTATGGAAACACTCCCATTTACCATTGCAACAAAAAGAATAAAATATCTAGGAATAAACCTACCTAGGGAGACAAAAGACCTGTATGCAGAAAACTATAAGACACTGATGAAAGAAATTAAAGATGATACCAACAGGTGGAGAGACATACCATGTTCTTGGATTGGAAGAATCAATATTGTGAAAATGACTATACTACCCAAAGCAATCTACAGATTCAATGCAATCCCTATCCAATTACCAATGGCATTTTTTACGGAACTAGAACAAGTCATCTTAAAATTTGTATGGAGACACAAAAGACCCCGAATAGCCAAAGCAGTCTTGAGGGAAAAAAACGGAGCTGGAGTAATCAGACTCCCTGACTTCAGACTATACTACAAAGCTACAGTAATGAAGACAATATGGTACTGGCACAAAAACAGAAACATAGATCAGTGGAACAGGATAGAAAGTCCAGAGATAAACCCACGCACCTATGGTCAACTAATCTATGACAAAGGAGGCAAAGATATACAATGGAGAAAAGACAGTCTCTTCAATAAGTGGTGCTGGGAAAACTAGACAGCTACATGTAAAAGAATGAAATCAGAACACTCCCTAACACCATACACAAAAATAAACTCAAAATGGATTCGAGACCTAAATGTAAGACTGGACACTATAAAACTCTTAGTGGAAAACATAGGAAGAACACTCTTTGACATCAATCACAGCAAGATCTTTTTTGATCCACCTCCTAGAGTAATGGAAATAAAAACAAAAATAAACAAATGGGACCTAATGAAACTTCAAAGCTTTTGCACAGCAAAGGAAACCATAAACAAGACGAAAAGACAACCCTCAGAATAGGAGAAAATATTTGCAAATGAATCAACGGACAAAGGATTAATCTCCAAAATATATAAACAGCTCATTCAGCTCAATATTAAAGAAACAAACACCCCAATCCAAAAATGGGCAGAAGGCCTAAATAGACATTTCTCCAAAGAAGACATACAGATGGCCAAGAAGCACATGAAAAAATTCTCAACATCACTAATTATTAGAGAAATGCAAATCAAAACTACAATGAGGTATCACCTCACACCAGTTAGAATGGGCATCATCAGAAAATCTACAAACAACAAATGCTGGAGAGGGTGTGGAGAAAAGGGAACCCTCTTGCACTGTTGGTGGGAATGTAAATTGATACAGCCACTATGGAGAACAGTATGGAGGTTCCTTAAAAAACTAAAAATAGATTTACCATATGATCCAGCAATCCCACTACTGGGCGTATACCCAGAGAAAACCATAATTCAAAAAGACACATGCACCCCAATGTTCATTGCAGCACTATTTACAATAGCCAGGTCATGGAAGCAACCTAAATGCCCATCGACAGACGAATGGTTAAAGAAGTTGTGGTACATATATACAATGGAATGTTACTCAGCCATAAAAAGGCACGAAATTGAGTCATTTGCTGAGACGTGGATAGATCTAGAGACTGCCATACAGAGTGAAGTAAGTCAGAAAGAGAAAAACAAATATTGTATATTAACTCATGTATGTGGAACCTAGAAAAATGGTACAGATGAGCCGGTTTGCAGGGCAGAAGTTGAGACACAGATGTAGAGAACAGACATATGGACACCAAGGGGGGAAAACTGCGGTGGGGTGGGGATGGTGGTGTGCTGAATTGGGCGATTGGGATTGACATGTATACACTGATGTGTATAAAACTGATGACTAACAAGAACCTGCAGTATAAAAACAAACAAACAAAACAACTAATACTAAACTTTCATTGGGTTATTTGTATGGAAATATGTTAATATAAATGTTTCAGACATTACATGAAATTTCTAAAAATCTTATATGTTCTGGTATAATGTTATAAGTCATAATTCTAGTTATTACTTTAAAATGTATATCTCAGAAAAAAAAAAAAGATTAACTATGAGTTGAACCTGGATGATGGATACAGAAGAGTTCATTATACTGCTATTTTTGTTTATATTTTATTGTTTTTATTGTTTTCTATAATAAAATGTTTTTAAAAATTAAAAAAAAAAATGAGCATAGAGAATAGTTCTGTTAGAGATTGTAAAGCAAGGTAGAGCGTAGAGACACATTTACCAGTAGCCGCCGAAGTGGTTTTCTCAGGTCAAAGTACAATCATGGCCACCCAAACTCTGCACTCTGTCTCAAACTGCTACTTATTTACTCCAAAGATTAAAACTCTAGTAGTTGCAAAGAATCTGCGCCGGGATGGCCCAGGGGATTTCTAGTCTATCACCTTAACCACATGGCCACAATTACCTAAAAGTAGTGCTTTCCGAATTATGTTATAGAAGGAAATGTAACTCAAGATCTTGGCTTCCACCCCTGCCCTCAGTTTAATTCAGCATTTTCGCAGCTTCATAGGGCAACGAGAACTGTCGTGATAAAATAGCACGGTTACTTCGGCAACCAGAAGAAATCACGTAAACGGTTTCACGTTTATTTTCAGGGAGTCATTTTAGCTCCAGAAGTTAAAAAAAAAAAAAAAAAAGGGTGGGGCGCCATTTTATTTTCTTTCCTTACTGTGAAGCAAGGTTACACAATTTTAACTATAGAAGGAAAAAATAGCAGAGGATGGTTTCGATCCATCGACCTCTGGGTTATGGGCCCAGCACGCTTCCGCTGCGCCACTCTGCTCCCTCTTAAAGACCTCTTTGCTAATAACACACTTAACTCTATTCAGAGGCGACTTGGCCTCTAAATTTAGAAGACTGTAAGAAGGCGCCTATTTATTTCAATTCCTTGGCTACAAGTTGCTAAGTCTCTGGAATAATGTCGCTACCAGAACGAGGAAACGAGGAGTAGAAAAGTAAACATTAACAGAGTTAAGTTACTGGGCGCAGAGGTGAGGGGTGGTTAGATAATTAAATGAGAATTACAGGTTTTAATAAACAGGGAAGGAAACGAAAACAAGAGGAAAAGGAACACGAGCGTCCGCGCGGCGGGCGAGAATTCTACCACAGAATCACTAACCAACCATGTATTCGCCTTTGGGAAGAAAATCCTTTTGGTCAGATTTCCCTTGGCTTCGTGATGGAGAGGGTGAAGTCCTGCAGTTTTTAAAGTCCTCCGGAGCGGGGGTTTCGGTTTGAAGGGATTTTGTTGTAGGGAGGAGTAATGCTGGAAGCACCGTAAACTTGGGGGCAAAGCATGGCTCCGCATTCCAGCGAAGGTTGCAGCAGTTCCGGTCGTGTGGGCCAAGGCTCCTGAGCAACCGTTCCAAAGCATCCCAAGCAGCAAAAGATAATCAGTAAAAAAAAATGTTAACTTTTTTAGTCTGACGCAGCTGTTAAATACGTCCGAAAAGTCCCACTTAGGGACGGAGGACCTGCTGGAGACTCCGTGAAGGCACATTCGGTGAGCGGGGACTAAGTCATCATGACGTCATCGAGAACTGAGCCGCGAGGAGAGGGGCCGGAGGGCTAAATGAAAGTGCCGCCGAGCGCGCTTTCAGTCTTCAATTCGGTCCGAAACCCGCTCATATAAGGGAATTGCCTCGGGGTTTCTGTCGCTGTTTTGAAAGTTGTCAGAGCAGTGTTATCATGTCTGGACGAGGCAAAGGTGGTAAGGGACTGGGGAAGGGGGGCGCTAAGCGCCATCGTAAGGTTTTGCGTGACAATATCCAGGGTATCACCAAACCCGCCATCCGGCGTCTGGCCCGGCGAGGTGGGGTCAAGCGCATATCTGGTCTGATTTATGAAGAGACCCGCGGGGTACTGAAGGTGTTTTTGGAGAACGTGATCCGGGACGCGGTCACTTACACGGAGCACGCCAAGCGGAAGACCGTCACTGCCATGGACGTAGTGTACGCCCTCAAACGCCAGGGACGCACCCTCTACGGCTTCGGCGGTTAGGTCGCCCGTTTTCAGCGATTTAACATCTTTTACCACCAAAGGCCCTTTTCAGGGCCGCCCAAATGTTTCCGTGAAAGAGCTAGCACTTTTTGCTGGTCTTTCTTCTTGCTTTTTATAAGGTGTACTTCATTTAGTTTTAATTAATCAAAAGTTATTTTTCGTGCTTTCTAATTTCTAGTTCACATTTTAGGAGGGCGGAAGTTGGCTGATCTGTGTATGTTTCTGCTTTGTGGAAGTGGTTTCGGGTATAAGTGGGCATTTTAAACGTTTCGTGGAGCAGTGAAGAAACTCGCAGAGCACTGTCTTCCCTAGAAAGATTCCATTTCAGTTCTGGTGTATTTCAAGTTTGAAATCGTGTATGCATAGTGCTTGAATACTGAAGAGAAGTCGGCTTACACTGCCCGCCATGTAGTGATGCGAGGCTCCCTTCCCCCGCCTGTGGTCCGTGCTCAAAATGGCGGCGAGGACGAGGAACAAAGAAAGCCTGCGCCCGTGGCGGAAAGCGGGGCCCGGAACAAAGGCGAATTTACGAGTGGGGCGGGTCGTCCCCTGCGCGGGGGCTCGCTCCTGAGCTCTGCTGGAGTGTGGCCCTGCTGCTCGGCTCTGCAGACTTAAAACCCTTGTACCAGTGCTTTGGGGGTAAAATTAAAATGCACAGGCGGGGAAAGCTAGCACGTGTTGCTAGGCATAGAGAACACTATATTCTGACTTCGTATTAAGAAAATTTTAAAAAGCCGGTAGGAAGTATGTTACTTAATGAACAACATAAATGTCACCTAAGCTTGACAGTTAAGTAGACATGATTTTAAAAAAATACTACACAGGCATCAGTATATTTTACCTCAAATTAAGTACGCACTATTTTTTTATTTTTTAAAAAAGCTCCCATATAATCACTGCCAAACTAAAACCAGATTCCCTAATATCTAATACTGGGTTCACAGTAACAAATCCCAGTTATGCCCCAAAATGTCTTAGATATCTGGTTTGCTTAGGAGGATCCAATCACGCCTTTTCAGTCTCAGGTTTCTCTTTTTTTTGTCTCAGGTCTTTTAATCTACAAGTTTTCTCCTCTCCTCCTTGATCTCGTTTAGTTTTTTGATATTGATTTGCTGTATACCTGGCCTATAGGATGTCTTGGTTTGGCTTGTTTCCTGATGGGGTTATTTTCCTTGACTTCTGTACCCTGAATGCCCTACAAGTGATTTTCCCTAGACTTGACTGAAATCACGTTAATTTTCTTGTCAAGGAACAGTTACAGATGATTGTATGTAAATACTATTGTACATCAGAGGCACTTGATGTCAGGGTTATCCAGATTCGATATGATAGATCAATTACTGGTTTAGGGTGATTAGTTTCTTTGTAAAAGCAGGTTTTTCCTGCTTGTGGCCTGCAAGTAATTTGTAGGGTGATACTTTGCGAGCCAGAAATCAATGGAGTCATTTGTAATCTCATCTGTTTTAAAGATACGGGCTCTGGTGCTTAAATATGAAAAGGATCAGATGTTATTTGAGGTAAGGCACTGGTTTGAGGAAACAAATTCATATGATGATGTTAATTTAATAAACAAACAAAATTGAGCACAAGGCATATACCAGGCACTGTCTGATGCTATGGAATCATAGCAGTGAACAACTGTGAACAAAACAATATATCTATATTCATGGAGCTTATATTTTGTTGGAGGGGGCATAAACAAAAAAGGTAAAACAGTATGTAAGATGGTGCTATGAGGACCACTGAAGCTGGGAAAGGCATTAAAGTATGGAGGAAGGAGGTGACATTTTAAATGATATGGTCATAGAAGGCTTTACTCATAAGTGATGCTTGAGGGCAAAAAAGATTGAGAAAGTGAAGTTCCAAATGGAAGGAAGACCAAGAAGGAAAGCCTGGATGTAGAAAGGAAGTATTGTGGTTGGGCGGAGGGAGGTGAGTAGTTCTTATATGGTCTTCCTTATAACCCAACACATCTGACTATTAAAAGAGGTACCGCTAATCCTAGTGAGGCATGAGAAGGTCCTTGGAAAGTAAGGCACATGTTGCTTGAATTGGCCATCAAAGGCAGGGAAGACTTACAGTCACAGGCACTAGGTTGTCCTCAGAACAGTTCAGGGGAAAGAACTGGTTTCAAAGAGGGGCTTGGACTGTTAGAAGTGGTTTGGATTGTTCACACTGCCAGACAAGGAATTGTCCTAATTAACCTAATTGGTGTTAAATGCTAGTAGGCTTTCCGGCCTACTGCCTTGTTTATGGCTTCAAGATTCTGAGACTCCAAATTGGGCAGGACTAAGAGCAGCTTCCCAGCACTTCAACCAGAGGCTTTAGCCAACAGCTAATATTTTAGAAGACCTTCTCTGTGCAGTCACCACCCTGAGTACTTTACTTGTGCTCTTTTATTGATCACCCCAGCAATGCCACACAGTAGTTGCTAATTATTATTCCCATTTTAGAAGGAAATGCTCACAGAGGGTTTAAGTAAGATGCCCAGATTTAGCATTCAAAGAGGCAGTCAGGACTGTATCTTATGCTGGGGGATTTCCCCTTAAACCATGCTTATCCATTTCTCAAATATACTTATGTATTTGTTTTCAAGAATACATTATTTTAAAATGTATTTAAAATTAACTTCGGAAAGCAAGAAATGAATGCCTTAATTATATGTGGTTTAGGGAATTTTCTTCACAAACACCATTCAAAATATAGTAACTTATTTAATGTTCACAAAAATCACTGTGTAGATGTAGGGAAGAAATTTTTTTTCCTTCTTCCCTTCTAGATTCTTTGGCTGGCCTAATAATTTATAGAAGACAGATTGACAGGAGAAAAACAAAAGGTAACAACGTGTATCTCCTGTATACATTGGAGAGCCCCAGTAAAACAGAAAATCTACAAAATGGCTGCGGCCACCACCTTAAATACCATCTTCAGCTAAAAACTAAAAACGATGGGGATGGGTAGTCAGTTGTGGGAGGCAACCAGGAAAAGCACAGGAAACACGGGTAACGTTGTTATGCAGATTTAAGTTGTGGGCTTTTCCATAGATAACAGATTCGGCCATCCTCCTCTTCCTGGTACAGTAAGAGACACCCATACAAAACGGATATTTCTCTTATAAATATAAACGTCTCTTACGAAAGAGTAACTTTCCGAAGTTTCAGAGCTTCTTCTCTTTCCTTGATGGTCATACATAAATATAATTTTGAAGTCTTGAGTTACAGACTCTTAAAGAGACAATGTGGGTGGCTCTTAAAAGAGCCTTGAGTTATTAGAGAGGAAGCGAGCTTATTTGGAGCTGGTGTACTTGGTAACAGCCTTGGTGCCCTCGGACACGGCATGCTTGGCCAACTCTCCGGGCAACAACAGGCGCACGGCCGTCTGGATCTCCCTGGACGTGATGGTCGAGCGTTTGTTGTAATGCGCCAGACGCGACGCCTCGCCCGCGATGCGCTCGAAGATGTCGTTGACAAATGAATTCATGATACCCATGGCCTTAGAAGAAATACCGGTATCCGGGTGAACCTGCTTCAACACCTTATACACATACACGGAATAGCTCTCCTTGCGACTGCGCTTGCGCTTCTTGCCGTCCTTTTTCTGAGCCTTGGCCACCGCCTTTTTGGAGCCCTTCTTCGGAGCAGAAGCGGACTTAGCTGGCTCAGGCATCGCAAAACCAAAACCCCACCAGGTAACGAACGAGAAACAAATACGCCCACCAGCAACCGGCCTCAGTATTTGTTTGGTCTGTATGCAAATTAGCGATGGCAGAATTACGATTTGTGATTGGTCTTTTCAGCATCCTAATCTCTGATAGGCTCTTTATTACAAAGTCTCATTGGCTCTTCCCTTAGCTCAACCTTACATAATTTGACCTTTCAATTACAAACTCTCTATGTAAATTAGTAACGTTGTTGTTTTAGAACTGGCTTTTGATTGGCTAAGGTTTGTGTTCGGCCAATCGCACAGGCTGTTTTACCAAACCGCCGCAGAGTATAATAGTTTAGTTTCTTGTGTTCTGGGAGTCATTTTCTTTGGTTTTTGTTTTGTTCTTAGTGTTTCGTCATGTCTGGTCGGGGGAAACAGAGTGGTAAGGTACGTGCCAAAGCCAAGACTCGCTCCTCGCGGGCCGGGCTGCAGTTCCCTGTGGGCCGTGTGCACCGCCTGCTCCGCAAGGGCAACTACGCCGAGCGGGTCGGGGCCGGCGCTCCGGTGTACCTGGCGGCGGTGCTGGAGTACCTGACGGCCGAGATCCTGGAGTTGGCGGGTAACGCGGCCCGCGACAACAAGAAGACGCGCATCATCCCGCGTCACCTGCAGTTGGCCATCCGTAACGACGAGGAGCTCAACAAGCTGCTGGGCAAAGTCACTATCGCTCAGGGCGGCGTCCTGCCCAACATCCAGGCTGTACTGCTGCCCAAGAAGACTGAGAGCCACCACAAGGCCAAGGGCAAGTGAACCTATCCCAATATCAGTGCGTGTTTGTAACTTTTTACCCAAAGGCTCTTTTCAGAGCCATCCACATTTTCACACTTAAAAAAGCTTGTAACTAAACCTGGGCTGGGTCTGTGAAACTTACGCGGTTAAAGCCACTGGATAATCGCCAGATTATTATCGCAAATTATCTTCGCTATCTACCGGGACTGCTTGAAATGTGATTCAGGGGAACAGGACTTTACAAAAAAGTGGTTAGTACCGTAAGCAAGGGCTTTTAGTAGTGGTGAAGAAGCAAGTTTTGGTAACGTTTTTAAAACCTGGGGTAGTTTGGTTATTTAGCGAGAAGGGAAACATTCTATCCTGCGGAAAAGGCGGGTGGGGGGTGGTAGCTTAGAATGTCACTAAGACGTTTGAAACAGCCAAACGAAAGAACGGCTGGCAAATCAGATCAGCGCGGGCTTTTCAAGTTCTGAACTTGTTGCCGAAACTCGGCCTCTGTTCACCCGTGCCGAATAGTAAGCGGCGACATAGTTTTGGGTGAAGTAGAAAAGAGTAGCTTTCATTGCTTTGCCAGGCAAAGGAGACCACGGCAGACTAGTGCTCTCAAGACTGTGCCCTCCCTTGAGAGAGTAGGAAGGACTCTTATACAGTCTAAGAGTGGAAAATAGGGCCGCAGATAAGAATGCAATTTTGCGTTCTTTTTTACTTCAGGAAAATTTCAAAATCATCAAAGATGGCGTCCGGCGGTCCTGGGACTGGCTCTGGTGGTGCTTGAGGTTATCGCACCGTGATCTTTCTGGAATGAAAAATGTTCACAGAGGAAGGGAGTGTTTTCTCGGAGAAGTAAACACCAGGTGCATAGTACAATTCTAACTAGAAAATAATCATTTTCAAAGTGAAGTTAAGCAAGAAAGAAATCTCAGAGACTGGCTGACTGGGCTAAAAGAATAGAGTTCAACATGATGGAGGCTATCTTAACTAATTTCTGCTGGAACAAACTGAAGCAAAATCCCATTTGGCCACCATAGGAAAGTCAATCATTTGTTGCGCAGTTTGCCGGTCGTCCCCGGCCCGTCGCTTTCCCCGTGGTTTCCCAGTGGAGATAGGAAGTGGCAGCCCAGGGGAATCTAAGTTCAGTTCAGAAAAAGTAACCACGGAGAAAAAAGAATATAGGTAAATCTGTTCTTAAAGCGTAGTCCTCGGAATTCTAGGCCCCATTACATAGATTTGAATCAGAATTGGCATCTTCCATGATCCCCAAGTGGTTCCTTATTTATAATTTGAGATGCGCTGAACTAGAACATTAGAAAATTAGTTCGTTTGGGTCGCAGACTCTAACAAAAAGAGGGATTGAAATGTGGAGTATTTCATCCAATCAGAGTCTCTAGTACTTCACCAATCACTGCGTTGACTCTTCAGCCAATGGTTTTGTTTCGCGGGGCTTTTGAAATAGCGCAAGGCCAATCGGAACGTTTCTGAGGATATATAAAGGGGACCTTTTCCTGCTTATTTGTCGAGTTGGTTTACTTTTTTTTTGTATTCTGACGATGGCTCGAACTAAACAAACTGCGCGTAAGTCCACCGGCGGTAAGGCGCCGCGCAAGCAGCTGGCCACCAAGGCGGCCCGCAAGAGCGCGCCGGCCACGGGCGGCGTGAAGAAGCCGCACCGCTACCGGCCCGGCACGGTGGCCCTTCGCGAGATCCGCCGCTACCAGAAGTCCACGGAGCTGCTGATCCGCAAGCTGCCGTTCCAGCGCCTGGTGCGCGAGATCGCGCAGGACTTCAAGACCGACCTGCGCTTCCAGAGCTCGGCCGTCATGGCGCTGCAGGAGGCGTGCGAGGCCTACCTGGTGGGGCTCTTCGAGGACACCAACCTGTGTGCCATCCACGCCAAGCGCGTCACCATCATGCCCAAGGACATCCAGCTAGCTCGCCGCATCCGCGGGGAGAGGGCGTAAAGCTTCCCCAGCTATCTCAATCCAACTAAAAAGGCTCTTCTAAGAGCCACCCACATTTTCTTTAAAATAGCTGTCATTTAGTCTGTTCTGTTTCAATGAGTTTTGGTTTGGGATGTTAAGGTGTAGATCTTCTCGAGTTACTGGGTAAACTTGTTTTTTGGGAGTGTTGTGTAACTTTACAAGTGTCTGTACTATTTCAGTTAATTAAATTCTGGCAGCTTTGTATACCTTCAATTGGTAGGTTATGTGCAAAAGTTGCTCAAAAGTAGCAACTTTGCTGTCTCGTGGGAAATGTAATATAAACACATGCAGGTGGACTGCGGGATTGGTAGGTTTGGCAATAGAATAAGCCGTGTTTTAGGTAGTTTGGAAGGAGCAGTAATCGTGATGTGAAGGTTGGGTTATTTGAGTACGTGGATTATGTATGGAAGGTGAGCTGCTTTACCCACAAAAGGTTGAATTTGGGTGAAGGTGGGTGTGGATTGTGCTGTTTACCCCTTCTAAAGCTTTGTTCCCACATGTTTGGGCATTGACAATTGAGAAGCTAGAGCGTTTGTCGTTGCTTTCTAATTTCTCTGAGACCTCAATTTGTTCAGTTCCAATCTCTGCCAAGTTAAAAGTGAAACAGTTTTGGCTTTCCCGCGAAATGTTTGACCTTTTACACAGAGAACAGTGAGGGCGTTGTTTTGCTGATAGTAGACTTCTATAAAAAAAATTAGACCTCTCAGTCAGGATTTCTAATAAACTTATTGGTAGCAGAACCCAAGACAGAGAACCCTGCTGGCTTCTACAGTTTCACTACTCAAAGTGTGGTCTACCACCAGCAGCATGTACATCACTTGGGAATTTGCTAGAAACGTAGATTTTCAGACCCAACCCAGGTCTACTGAGTCAGAATCTACGTTGTACCCAGTTCACCCCAAGTGATTCTTATGAACGCTAGATTAAGAAGTCTATTTTTTTAAATGGTGGTTTTGGTCTCATCAAGAAAAGCAACCTGTCTGTGAACTCTTACCAGGAGAAAGCGTTTGCAAACTACACTTATTTATGTAATAGAATGAAATTTCTGTCAAGCGGTTGCACATAACAAGGTGCCTCTAGAGTTTGATTTCATTATGGATCAGTGGTCTCAGTGGTGACTGCACATTACAGTCAACTGGAGTTTTTATTAAAATATTTTTGCTTGGGGTCCAATCAGTATGACTATAATTGTATGAGGTGGGCACAGGCAACAGTAATTATTAAAACTCAGGTGCTTCCAATAGGTAGCTAGGGCCGGGACTAAATATTGCATAAATTCCAATCTTGTGGTTAGCTCCTGTTGGACTCCAGGCTTAGCAAGGAGTTACCTAACTGAATCAGGCTTTCCTTGTAGTTCCAAAGGAGGACTTTCTGCCTTGCTTGATGACAGTTTATCTCACTGCAATGAATCAAATAGTATTTGGCTTTTATAGCAATTTCTGAGGACAGGGTTAATGTGAGTCTATATTGAGAAATGTAGCTGCTTTCAGTGGTTGACATTACTAGGTTTTCAGGGATGCTACACGGAGGAACATCCTGGAGAGTGGATACCTCTCTGTCTTCACATTGTGCTTTCCTGTACAGATTAGCACAAGCTCCTGTTTGGTCTTTCAGGTGGCCTTTCTCCATAGCCTTTTTTTAAAAAAAAATTATTTAGGAATTTATCTCCCCACTCCCACCCCCCACCCTGGATATTGTTTCATTTTTTAAAACTTAAAAAAATTTTTTTTTTATTATGCAACATGTGAGAATATATGGAAGTAGAAATAATAGTTTAACAGACCCTAGGTACTCCTCACCCAGCCTCAACATCAACATTGGCCAAATTTATCTATACCTCTTCTACCTTGATTATTGCCTTGATTATTGTCAAGCAAATCATATAATTTCCTCTCTCAACATTTTAATATACATCTATTTTAAAACCTAATTGTGATGTCATGATTACTCCCCCAACAAACAGCATTTAACATTGATGACTTTTTAAATTTATTTATTCCACATACATTTGTTGAGTTTACAATGTGCCAGATGCTGTTCTGTGCACTGGGAATATACTTGGAGAACAAAACAGACAAGATTCTTTGCTCTCATGGAATTTACATTTGACCCTGGGATAGACAATAAATCAGATAAATAAGTATCATATGTAATACGTAAGATGGCGAGAAGAGCAATAAAGCAAGAATAAGGATTGTCATGGGGAGTTGAAATTTAGATAAGGTGACCAATGAAGACGGCAGTAAGGAGGTAGTTATTTCAGCAAAGAGTTGTGAGGAAGAAGTTGTGGAAAGAGAGAACAGGCGTCTTCCCTGATGAGTGCCGCAGTGGTTAAGAATCCGCCTGCCAAGGCAAGGAACGAGGGTTCGAGCCCTGGTCTGGGAAAATCCCACATGCCGCGGAGCAACTAAACCCATGCGCCACTACTACTGAGCCTGCGCTCTTGAGCCCGCGTGCTGCAATTTACTGAGCCCGCGTGCCGCAACTACTGAAGCCCGCACGCCTAGAGCCCGTGCTCCGCAACAAGAGAAGCCACTGCAATGAGAAGCCCACTCGCCGCAACTAGAGAAAGCCCGCATGCAGCAACAAAGACCCAACGCAGCCAAAAATCAATCAATAAATAAATTCTAAAAAAAAAAAAAGAGAGAGAGAAGGAGGAACGTTGAGGTGCCAGGGTGGCTATGTGGAGTGGAGTGGGCTGGGCACTGTAGGAGGAAATAATGGCAGAGAAATGAAAGGAAGCCAGATCATGCAAGGACTTGTAAGTCACGGTAAGGAATTAGGCTTTTGCTCTGAGTGAGATGGAAGGTCTTGAGAGGAGTTGCACATAGGAGTTTTGTGTCCCTCTCTCTCATTTAATCAGGTTCTGCTTTATTTTCAGGTGGTCTCAGTTGTGCTCCAGCACAAAAATCAAGGCCCATTTTTCTTTATTTTGTGCTATTCAAACCTTGAAAATAGAAGCTGACCTGGAGGATTTATAGTTAGGGAGAAAAGAGAAAATCATTTATAAAATATAAACATTTGGGGTTAAAGGTGACTCATAGCATAGTACTTAAATTTACTAGTTTTATGGCCACAGGCAAATTGTTTACCCTCAGGTAACAAACGATTTATTTGAATTGAAAATCAAATGTCTTCAGGAACCAGGCAAGGGGTTTTTGTATCAGGAACAGTGGTGAGCTATCCAGCTTTATATCAGTCACTAGTGACCTTCTGGCTGAATGCAAGCCCCCTGAGTTGCAAGGTCCATGTAGCACTCTTGGTCTTTATTATGTCATTTGCCAAGTAGAGATGTTAACAATACCGGCCTTGGGAACTGTCCAGGTGGTAAGAGATTCATGATTTTATCAATTCAAAGTCTGTAATTTAGTGCCTATATGGATTATTTAATTTAATCCTCACAATAACTCTGTGGGTTGGGGGGCCATTATCAGCTCAAACATGATGATGAAGAAATGGAAGCATAGTGAGGGGAACTACCTCTCACAGGGGTTCATTTGGATAAAACTGTCATGGACTTTATCTCCAGCACTAGAGAATGGATGGACATTTTGTGTTATGTGCATATGTCCATTTTACTTCATCCATCCATCCATTCATCAAAAACTTTTTGAGTGCTTACTATGTGTTCAACAATGTTCTAGGTGCTGGAAAGAGCAATGCATAACATGGCAAAGATCCTACTGTGCAGAGCTCACCAACGATTCTTGTGGGAGACAGAAAATAAAGATAAACAGTCTTTTGGTAGGTAAAGAGGATTAAGAAAACACGAAGAAAACAGACCAAGGGGATTAAGGACTGCCACAGAGTGGGAGATGGGTGGTGGATAGTTGTCATTTTAAATAAGATGGGTGGGGAAAACTTCACAACTGAGATGAGACATGAAAGCCAGTGTCATGAAGCTTGGAAAGGAGAGGGGTCTTCATACATCTGTAAGAAGATCATTCCACAGAGAAGAAACCGTGATTGCGAAGGTCCTATGTTGGGAGCATCACTTGGAATGATGGTCGCAGGTCTGATAACCAACTAGATAGAACCAGGTTCCTCTTCTGTTTTCTCAAGCTGGAGTTTCAAGTCTCAAGCTCAGCAGTGATTTTACACATTTTTTTTTCCCCCAGAAGTATTGTTCTAGTTTCCTGAGCACACCCAATTCAAATGGTAAACTGAGGCCGGGGCAGGAAGAGATGAGTACTAATCCCAGGGAGGACTGCCAGCCTGATTCAAGGATACCAGCCATTAAGGAAAGACTATTAATTATTTGATAATTTATTTAAAATAAAAAGTAAGATATTTTGAGGTTCCAAATAATCACCATTATCGTTTTACTTTTCAGAAAAAAGAGAATCCAAATGTAATATTTCTAAAAAGGCTTTATACACTGTAACAAGTAAATTTTCTGAGATTACATTGGATAATTATGGATAAGTCCCCAAATATAAATAAAACTGCTCATCTGTTGGCTCATGGCTAATAGAACTCTATAGTAAAACCTTCAAAATGGTGATGATTTGATGGCCAAACCCATGATTTTAAAAATAAAACAAAATTAAAATAAATTTATTTATTTATGATAAAGGTGTTACATGTTCTCAACTGCAGATCTTGAGCTATAGCTGTGTCTTGGCACAGAACTAAGAGATCACATCTCTTCTGAACCCTTCCTATTGGGAGAGACTGCAGTCCAAATGCAGGGATTTTCATTATGGTGTGTAAACTATTAATTACTTTCATTTTAAATAAGTAGTGTTCAAGGAAAGAATGGAAAACTGGTGTCCTTCAGGTTTTGCCAGATAACTATGAAACTGTCGGGGAGGAAGAAAATGTCCTCTATCCTTTGCCAACTAAAGAATGTAGCTAGCCGTCTGGTTCTACAAGGTTTGAGATCCAGCAACAAGTAACAGAACTTCCTTTTAGAAAATAGAGATTGGGACCCTTCCTTGGTGGAGGGTATATTAAGATAAACCCCCAAACCTTGTGGACGAAGAATGTCACCTGCCATATCAGTAAACTAAGGATGTGGCGGCCATCAAGCCATCAGCCCCTGCAACTGCCCCGCCTGTGCACCCTGAGGGGCTTCAGGATGGAGGAAAACAGGATACTGGTCCTAGATAGTTAAGCTACATATATATCAAAGGAATGATTTCAGTGAGCCCAGACTCTTGCATCTTCCCAGATATAGAAAAGGGCTAAATTCATTAACTTGAGATGGCTGTTTTCTTTAACAGTAATCTTTTGACGTTCCAACTACCTGTTTTTTTGTGTTGTTTTTTCTTTGTTTGTTTCATTTTTGTTTTTTTTCAAAAACTCCTATATATCCTGGCTCCTCCTTTACGTCTTCAGGACCAGTCCCTCAGAGCTATCTGAGAGGCTGTCTCCTGGGCTTAAGTCCTTCATAGACCTGCTGAATATAACATAATTCTCAACTTTTAGGTTATTATTATTATCATTATTTTTTCAATTGACAACCTTACGGCTTATTGCAAGTTTATTCTCTGCTTTTATGAGGTCCAAAAAGGGTGTTCTAGATCAGCAGGTAGCTCTTTCTTCCAAGCAGTGGTTCTGGAGCCCAGGTGTCTCAATCATCCTAAACACATTGCTTTCACATGTTAAAAAATAAAATTCAATGGAGTAAATTTTAAAGATCTTATTGGCTTTATTCAGTGATTCATGAATCAGGCAGCATCCAGTCTAGCAGATAGAAGAGAGCTGTGAGGAGCTGTCCAAAATAAAAGATTTTTCTAGGCAGAAGGGAGCAGGAACAGGGAAGTTACACTAGGAAAAAAAGTGGGTAGCTTATTGTAAGGTTGCTTTCCTTTAGGGTTTGGCAGGGGTCTGGCCGGCTGATTACCTAACTGGTGCTGATCAGGCAATTCCTGATTGACTAGTTTAAGATTTCATTTCTGGGGAAGCCAAAACTGTAATTAAGTCTTGGTGTGATGACATAACTCTATTTTGGGCCTGTTTTGTTTCTAAAACACTTTTGTCTTGGGAGGGGAAAGAGCTTGGAAAGTCTTCGTGGGAGGTTATTATGCCCCAGACCTGAAAATGTCAAACTACTTTTATTTACATTCCATTGTTAGGAACTCAGCTATGTGGCCTAAGAAGGCCACACCCAACTACAAGGGAAGCTGGGAAACAAGGTCTCTGAGGGCTCAGGAAGAAGAGGTTAACAGCCAGTGTGCCTCTACCTCTGAAGGTTTATAGAGTTTATCTGTGCAGAACTGGGGCCCTGAAGTTAGTATCATGTATCTGTCACCTCACATATCCACACTTGCTCTAATTCTCTTTCCAGAAAACCTGTGTATCTTCTAAAATCACTATGCACAAATCCTCTGTTCTTTCCTGATAGTGGTAGACAGAGCATTGAAACAACAGAGTTCTGGGGTAGTCCCAACACTAAATATGCTTGAGCAAGTCACCTATAAGAGTTACTGTATTATCTCTACAGATGGGGAAGCATGCTGAATGATTCTGCATAATGCCCAAGGTCACCTGGCTAGTAAATGGTGACAACAAATTTCAGCCCGGTAGTGAGCCTCAAAGCCCTTCAATTTTAAGCATATTTCATTACTGTTCTATATCTGTATACATTATTATTTGCTCTATAGGACAATGTTATATGTCCTAGGTAACAGGGACCATATCTTATTAAGAATGACAACTAGAATGACATGTGAGAAATTACCTTAATGCAGTGGTAGCCTCCAAATACACTACCAGGCAGGCCATTTCCAAGGTCATAGAACATAAAGTCTCACAGACCGATTTAAGTTCCCTGATTAATTTTATTGAATCAATTTTAAATATATAGCAAGAAACAAGGGAAAAGATACTGGACAAATGAACACATTTCAGATAGGTTGCAAAAGATCACTTGAATCCTTGGTTTCACTTTTCATGTGAAACCTCCCCTTCCTCCTCTTCTCCCCCTTCTCCTCCCCCTCCCTCTCCTATCTCTCTCTGACCCTCCCCTCTCCCTCTCTCTCCTCTCACTCCCTGCCTTCCTTTGAATTTCTTCTCTGCTGAGAACTAGGTTGGACTTTGAGCAAAGGGATCCAGCAGATGGAAGTGATTTGGAGCCAACACATGCTTGCTCTGTTGGAGAGATGCAGGGCTGAGTATACAGCCTCCCATCTAGGGAGGTCACCAGTGACATACCAAGCAAACATGTCTTTTATGTGCATGTTGTCTGTAGAGGGCAAATGGTACCAAAATGGGAGTCACCAATGGGTGGTCAGTTTAAGAACTCATAAATATTGGGTACTTCATAAATACTTAGTGTCTTACAAATACTTGGCACTTCTTGGTTCTTTCATCACTTTCTATCTCCAAGTAGCACACACAAGCTCTACTTTCTCTATGTCTAACATCTCACGAGGTACTAACTTAATGATTTACAGTAAATACAGCTTCTGAATTTTGTATCTCATAAATGCCTTGCTTACCTATCCAACATTTCTTATATGTTTCCTACTTATGAATTACCTACTTAATATTTATGAATTTCATCCATCCAGTTTGTTCTTGGTAGGCTCTCTGTAGTAGAATTCAATGGAATGTATTTGAGAATATTCTCAAATAATAGAGCGAACATACCTTATACATAGAAAGGGATGAGTTCCCTAAGGAGAGTGGAGCGCCCATTCCAGGCCTGAGCTACGTATAGAGAAAAAGACTTTAATTTTGTTTAACCACTGACTATTTTAGGCTGTCTGTCACTTCTAGGGGTATCTAATACTAAGTCATACAGGTACACATTAAAAAAAGAAGAAATCTTATTAAGGAGAATCTTCAAGGGGAATAATGGACAAGATTTGTTAGTATAGTATTCCTTTCTACATTTCAGTAAGTCACAGCACTAGGACCAATACAAAATTCTTGTGGACCAATGATAAAACATGGTCACCTGAAAATGTAAATATATAACATCTGTTGTTAACCATAGTCCTTAAATACAAACTTGAACTCTGCACATTTTTGTGATTCCTTTCTCTCCTTTACTGTCTCCTCTTCCCTTGCCATCTCTCTTACTCCACCTCCCTTCCAGAATTGCCTCCAGGGAAATTAAAAATTTAAGGTTAAGTCAGTTCAGCTTTTGGCAATGCTAAAGTGATGTTTAGACTGATGCTTCCCTTCTGTTCGTTTGGGTACTGTCTAAATATTCATTTTAGACTATGAGCCCTGTGAGGAGAGAGATTGTTTCTATCCTGCTCATTGCTCTGTCCCTAGTACCTGTCACTTTTTGAAACTTAATAGGCTCTCAATGAATGAATGAATAAACTCAGAGTCCTAGTTTTTCAACTCAAGAGTTCCTTTAGAGAAGAATCTTGGGCACACTCAGATCTATGATCTCACAATACTCTGTAACTCCCCCCCACCCTCCCCAATCCAGCAGAGAAATGGCCACGAGGGGACTTATCAAAAGTGAGGACAGCAACTAAAGAGCTCTGATGGACATTGCAGGTAGCCTGTCGTGTATGATCCTTAGTCTCAGGGTATTTTGAAAATCTGTAGCTGAAATTGTATTGTTGCTAATTACAATCAGCCTTAAGGAAAGACTGACTAACCAACTCACTGGGCTGCCAGCCAAGGACTCTACCCAAAAATAGAGGTTTTATTTCCAGGCTACTTGAGGTTTCTTACTCCTTCCTTTTCTCTATTACATGAGTAACTAAAGATTTAACAATTATTTGATGGTCCGACTACTAAAATTCTTAATAGCTCAGCAAGTAAAATTGACTTCTCAGTTCTTAATATAAAATTGTTTCTCTGCTCTGTGCTTGCTAAAATTATTTCTGCTCAGTAAAAGGAGCCCTATTTCTGAAGAAATTAGAATGGTGAAGATGCCTATTAGTCAATTTTCAAATCTGGCCTTCTCTCTAGAAACGAATAGTATGCAGCATTAGAGCCCCTTTTGCAAGTGTGAGTGGCTCTGAAAAGAGCCTTTGGGTTTAACAGCACCTGGAAACATTTACTTGGAGCTGGTGTACTTGGTGACAGCCTTGGTACCCTCGGACACGGCGTGCTTGGCTAGCTCCCCGGGCAGCAGCAGGCGTACGGCCGTCTGGATCTCTCTGGACGTGATGGTCGAGCGTTTGTTGTAATGCGCCAGGCGCGACGCCTCGCCCGCAATGCGCTCAAAGATGTCATTGACGAACGAGTTCATGATACCCATGGCCTTGGACGAAATGCCAGTGTCCGGGTGGACCTGTTTCAGCACCTTGTACACGTACACAGAGTAGCTCTCCTTGCGGCTGCGCTTGCGCTTCTTGCCATCCTTCTTCTGGGCCTTGGTCACCGCCTTCTTAGAACCCTTCTTGGAAGCAGGAGCAGATTTAGCCAGCTCAGGCATGGTGTAAAGTTATCAAACAGACAAAAACTGACGACACCTGTTACAATGTTGGCCTATTTTTGTAGGGCTTCTATGCAAATAAGTGCTTAATCTATCTCAATTCCTGATTGGGTCAAATCAGCCAGTAGAAACCTTTTATGCAAATAAGGTGATTTCAAATCTGCTTTTTGATTGGCTGTTTAACTGGAACTAACACTAGATATCCCCACCCCCACCATCAGAAAAAATAACTTTCGTTTTCAAAATAGTGCAAAAAATTAATGTCTTGTCCGGAAGTATCTACTTGTGAGCCTTGTTTCTCTCTAGATCCGGACCTAAAGAGACAAATGCCCGATACAAATTTATGACTAGTTTTCTGCCAAAATTCAGTTACCGGGTTAGTGATTCTAGAAAAGAGAACATAGAAATTAGCTAAATATATAAATGTTTTCAAAATTATGCCATTGGCATTCCCAATTCGGCTTGATCAAAGTCGGCAACACTTAAGCTTTACCAAGAATTAAGGATCGTCACATTTCAACGGCGGTAGTATTTTCATGTTTCCTAGGAACAGTGTCTGGAAGTGATGCCAGCGTTTGTTGGAGGGCTGGGAATTATGTAATACGGTGCTTGCATTGCTAAAATAAAACGTTATTCAAAATCAGAACCTTTGATAAGTGACGAAACTGGACTCGATCAATTACATTCAAAACCGGAGTTTTTGAAAGGGCTCAGAACTCTGGAACGTTCATTTTCGTCTCTTCCCAAACTTAATCCCGAACAAGGGGATTAAAACAAAACCAATTAAGGTATATATAAAACATGTAACATACAGGGTGAATAAATGGCGGAGGACTTTAAGCGAGAAAATATAGAGCATACTGCAACAGATCTAGATTTTCTAACGTGAGACCTGGTATCCAATCACAAGGCTTATCCAGTTACTTAATTCACGGCGCGGAATTTGAAGATTCGGACCAATCAGGAGGACTTCGCCTTTATAAATAAGAGCAAGAACAGCACGGCTTGTAGTTGTAGCAGTGTTTGCAATCTCTCATTATGGCTCGCACTAAGCAGACCGCTCGCAAGTCCACCGGCGGTAAGGCGCCGCGCAAGCAGTTGGCCACCAAGGCGGCCCGCAAGAGCGCGCCGGCCACGGGCGGCGTGAAGAAGCCGCACCGCTACCGGCCCGGCACGGTGGCCCTTCGCGAGATCCGCCGCTACCAGAAGTCCACGGAGCTGCTGATCCGCAAGCTGCCGTTCCAGCGCCTGGTGCGCGAGATCGCGCAGGACTTCAAGACCGACCTGCGCTTCCAGAGCTCGGCCGTCATGGCGCTGCAGGAGGCGTGCGAGGCCTACCTGGTGGGGCTCTTCGAGGACACTAATCTGTGTGCCATCCACGCCAAGCGCGTCACTATCATGCCCAAGGACATCCAGCTTGCTCGCCGCATCCGCGGGGAGAGGGCGTAAATTGGCTTTCTTAATCGAGTGATAACTAAAACCCAAAGGCTCTTTTCAGAGCCAATCACTTGATCTATAAAAGGTGCGGTAGTACTTGGTCATTAAGAGCACAAATTTCGCGCAGTCCCGAGAGACCTTTGCGGAGAGAGTCTCGGAATTAAGCTCTTTAAAAAGCCTATGGTGTTTTTTTGGGGGGGGGGCGGTTGTGTTGGGTCTTCAGTGCTGCATGTGGGCTTTCTCTAGTTGCGGCGAGCGGGGGCTACTCTTCGTTGTGGTGCGCGGGCTTCTTATTGCAGTGGCTTCTCGTGCAGAGCACGGGCTCTAGGCCTTCAGTAGTTGCAGCACGTGGACTCAGTAGTTGCAGTGCGTGGGCTCAGCAGTTCCGGCACACAGGCTTAGTTGCTCCGTGGCATGTGGGATCTTCCTGGACCAGGGCTCAAGCCCGTGTCCCCTGTATTGGCAGGCGGTCTTAACCACTGCACCACCAGGGAAGTCCTAAAAAGCCTGTTATTTTTTAAGTTTTCAGTGTAGGAACTGCCTCCACGGCTTTATTTGCACACCTCCGTTTGGCTTATTTTGTGTAGGTTTGGTACATTTAGGCGTGGCTAAACGCTTGGTCTACACCAGAGTGCCCTTGCTCACCAGAATTGTGAGGCCCAGCTCGCTAGCAACCACCAGGACCCTGTTGAGAATGGTCACGGATATACCACGACCACCCCTAAAACGGAGCCAAGGCTTAGGTTATTAGCTTTATCACCAAAGGGAAGACCTTGACAGCTCCTGAGAACTTGGTGGCGGTCTTTACCCACCAGGTCTTCTCTACAAAGGGCCAAAGCAACCAACAGGGGCAGCTGGGTGGGTCTCTGAGTAGGAAAAAATTGAATGAACTCGAATGCAGGAATCATGAGCCTTTCAGCAGACGCCATTAAAGGAGTCTTTTTCTGTTTTCCTAAATTCCCTATCTTAATCTCTAAATCAAATCTTATGAAAGTACCTCATATTTGTCAGTAAAACATGAAAATCAGCTGTAAGCTTGAGAGTTCTCTATTGCAGAAAATATTGTCTTCGCTTTCTTCTCATCCCTACAAAAGAGCAGTGTTATACTATTCTGTATTGAAACGATATTCCCTTCTTGTGGAAGTAACAAATTCTTCACTATTTCTAAACTGGTAGCTGAAGGGAAAAAAGTAAGGAATTTTGTTCTGAAACTATACAGTCTGTTATTTGGAAATGTAGAAAGGTTGTTACTAATTGGGTTACTGTAGACCGTTTGGAAGGATTTTATGTCTATTCAAACACTTCAGCAAATTTCAGGTTCAAGATGGGTGAGGTATCCTTAACTACAAAATTGAGAGCTTTCTATTAATTTATTGTTTTTTAATGGGCTGTTTCCCCTTGAGGATCACTAAGGAAAAAGGTCAGGTGGTAAAGTTAACAGAAACAAACCTGTAAATAAATACACAGGCCAAGTTAGCCATTGTTAAGTCCTAGAGGTTTTATAAAAGAAATCTTTGTTCTTGGAAGTCTGTCAGGCATTGAGACTCGGGTGCTGAGAACTGGGGAGCCTGGACCCATATAAGGAAAAAAGTTTAACTATTCATAATTCCAATAATGGAGTGTTAGATATTTGTAACGCTACATAAAGTCATTCCATATTAGAACGTACTTTCCCATATCCTGTACTTTCTTTGAGATTCTAGCACAGTAAGTTTTTTAATGTCTGTTTCTGTCTCACCAGATGGTGGATGTCAAGATATGAGGACCAAGGGGGCACAGAAAACACCTAGTTGTATTATTAAATCCATCAGAACATCTAGAACAGTCCTTTGCCTAAAACAAACCCTCAGGAAATTATTTAGTCAAATTGGAATTTAAAATAAAAATTATTGAACAAACAGGAATTACCATTCAGTTTATTCCTGATTACAGAAGTAAAAGATTGATAGAGTTCATGTAACTTTAATACTATATAGTTTTACCACGTAGAAATAATCAACATTAATTGAGTGGTTGCATTACTGAGTTGGCCAGAAGTCATGTATTAGTCTATGAAGTCTCCAAAATATAAGGTAAATTCAATAGTTCTCTACTAATATAATTATTATTCTATTAGTTCTTTACAGATGAGGAAACTGAAACTAAGTTTCAGTTAAAAAGGATAGAGCCAAAACTTTTCCCCTTTGGCATTGCTATAATAAACAATAGCATCAGTATGATCCTCAACAGTTACCCCTGAGGCTTTATTCCTTGGAAGAGCTGTCATAGGAAGACTGATATGTTTCTCTTAATATTTTCATAATACATTAAAGGAAATGGGTGGATTTTGAAAATGTACAGGATCATATAAAACTGTGTTCTATTATACTACGATTATTACAGCCAATGGCACAGAAATATAATTGATGCACAGCAATAAAAATATAACATCAACTTGGACAATTTTTAGCCTTTCTGTCCATCATCCAAACAATGATCTTGATTGTTAAGACACATACACACACACACATTTTTTTTAATCTTAAAGGCATACATTGAAATGGTAGTGTTTAACATGAGATTTTTTTAATGAATTTTGATTTTCTTGGGGAAATATCACAAATCTAAATCATGTCACATTTTATTTGTACCTGTTGGAAAATTAAGTTGTATAACCATTTCAGGCTTACCTGGTTGCCTATAGGTACATGTAATTTAAAAACAAACAAGTATATAATCTCTGAATGACCAGTAGCTTTATTTTATGGAAGTGATAGCTAAAAATCAAGATAATTCAGAAATGCCATTTCATTCTTTTTCCACATCCTGCCTACCCCATATGTACACAGGTAAATATTGATATTTTACATATGAAGACTTTTATACTGCAAAGGTGTTTTTTTTGTTTTTTTTTTCCCAGTAGCCCTAACACCTTGGATGGCATACCTCAGAAAGTAAGGGAGCTAGTGCCTAAGTCAAGCCATGAGGAGGGTCATAGAAGGGGCAGAGAGATTTATTACCCTTAGCTTTCCATAGAAAAACAGAAAATCACTGAATCTGATTATTATGGGGATAATTCCACACATTTGACAGGATTTTAAAGCTCAGTCAATTAAAACACACCTAGAGTAGTGGGAAAACAAGATAAAGAAGGCTAATGCCCTAGGGTTTAGTTTAATGACAGAAAAGAATAGATGCATTATAAATTTTCCATTGATAATAATGGTACCCAATTATTGTCATCAAAGCACATTATCAGAGAAACTAGATTTTTCTAATTAGGGGAATTTATTCATGGAGTTGGAACTTGAGATGAAATTGGAAAGATTCTCCCAGGTAGAAGGAGAGAAGGAATTGCAGATGAGTAAAGTTGTTCAAAAAACAAAAAACAAACAACAACAAAAAGGAATAGAAAGGTAAATTTGAGTTATTAGTGCTGGTTAGTGTGAGCAGAAAGTATCATTATGAAAAAAGGCTACAAAGTTCTCACTTGAATCTAAGGCAAGAGTGACAATTTTTTATAAGACAGAATGACCAGAATTTAGGAATTAGGGGCTGGAGAAACTGGTTAGGAAGAACCAGTTAGGAAGAAACTGGTTAGGATACTGGTTAAGAAACATGGAATCATCCAGGTATGAGAGGATAAGGAGAGAATGTGAGAGGAGAGAAACTGTCAGTTACTGAAACTTATTTAAACATCTACCTGATTTAGTGACTGAGTGACATGAGTAATCAAGGCCTCCACACAGTGACATGAATTCCATCTGCCTCCTCCAGTTAAAAGGAGTCAGGCAATTACTAAATAGAAGGGAGAGAGTAGTGACTTCAGCCTGGCCCCCAAAATTACTTTTGGCTTAGACCTATGCCATATGCATAAGTACCCTCCTGCAGCTAAGAAAATATGAACATGCCCTTCACACCTTCCATGCTAAGACGTCCTTTTTTCTTTCTTTCTTTCTTTTTTTGGTATATTTTGGAGACAACTACTCACACAGGCTCCTGCTTGATATTTGCCGTCTTTAAGTGTAGATCTGTTGAGTTTTTCTAAACCTGGGTTTTTGCCACTGTGATTGACAGACCACCTTTGTTCAGCAAAAGAACATCAGAAATCCAAGGATGAGTGTTTCAGGAGACCCTCCTAGGGATGTGGTTTACTGATGAAATACAGGGACTAGGAATGAGCTTCCTGATCCCTCATCATCCCGCTGCAGAATATCAAGACCATCCCAAGATGTTCATTTTAACCTGCTTTAACTGCAACAAAAATTTTGGGAGATGGAGTAAGAGTTAAACAAGTTCCGATTTCCTTGTAAATTAGAAACTGTCCCAAGGAAAGGAATATGAATATTAACTTACATAAACCAGTGTAAAACTAGAAGAGCATTGATTGAATCGTGTTTAATCCCTTCTGGTGCATTCCAAAGGGATTGTGAATTGGATAGCTCACAAAGGGCCTAAAATAGAAATACATGAATGTTATGTTTTTCTGGATGAGCCTAAAAAGGAAAGAGAGAACTCTACTCCTTTTCCAATTGACATAATAGATGGGGAGCAGTGCTCAAAAAATGACACTAGGAATAAAGAAACTCGTGTTTGAGACTCAGGTCCATCATTTATTGACAAGGTGATTCTGGCCATTTCATCTTTCTAAGCCATAATTTTCTTAACTTTAAAACAAGTAGCTTAGGGAATTCCCTGGCAGTCCAGTGGTTAGGACTTTCACTGCCATGGACTGGGTTCAATCCCTGGTTGGGGAACTAAGATCCCGCAAGCCACGCAGTGCAGTCTAATAATAATCAAGCAGCTTAGCTATACCTACTGCAAATGCTTTATAGTGAGGCAGGCATAGAAGTGGTTTGTAAAATGTAACGAACTACAGAGATACTATATAGTAACCACTCTTGTTGAATGTCACATTCCTACATAATACTTATTCCTCATCACTCATAATCAAAAGCCAAACTCTCTCATTCTGGGTATTAAAGACCTCACAGGTCTCTTCCCCTTTATCTTTCCCCCTTGATGCAATCTCTTATTTTCAAAAAGATTCTTCTGAGTAACCATTTCACATCTTCCCATTTATCCAAATCGCCTTCTCAACCAAACCAGTCTTCTAAGAGGAGGGTTTTTTGGCCCTTTCTAGAAAGAAGAAAGTATGGAATACAGTTGTGATGGGGAAAAGATGAACTCCTGCTTGGAAAAGCTAGAAAGGTAATCACAGGCTACCTACTTTTTTTTTTTTTAAAGGAAGTTTAAATAGTAAAATTTAATAAACTATTAACCAGTAAGTTGTGTGTGTATGTGTAGCTGGGGGCGGGGGGCGGGGGCCACTGGGTATGTTGTAAACAAAGAAATAAGACGAAGTCTTTCAACCATGAGGTATTTGCAACTGAAGATCTGCTCAGGCACTCATGACTTGTTTTGTATAGTGGACTCTATGGATAGTCTGGAGAAACCTATAAACAAATATCTTCTCAATACAATGTTTTAAAATACTTAAAGCATACAGGATAAGAAAATTAGCCACATTAAAATACAGCTGTCAAAATGTATTTCTTTTACGTAAAATGTGTTTCATTAGTCACATCAAATAACAAGGAGCAACAGGTGTAATAACAAATGTCAGTTTCAAGGAATAGGTAAATTTTATTTCAAGATATCTGCAATATCTTCAAAGTGATCCAAAAACATCTGTGACGGCCACTGTTGAAAAAGTCAGAGGCACTGCATAATCCATTGTGATTAGCTGCCTACAGATATACTTGAAGGAAATGCTCAGCTGCATTTAGAATTTGGTAAAATAAAGATGTAATTTTTCCCCATCCATGTTTACAACCCCCTAATGGTCTGCAGAACTCAGATTTTGGTCAAGATTTGCCAGTAAAATCGAGTGGCCTTCCCCAGAAATTAAAATAACAACAACAACAAAAACAGGGATGAAGGGGAAATGATGTAATATCAGGTCAACCCATCTTCCTAGAGCCATTTATTTTGCCCTGGTTACTCCAGCTCCAGGAGCTCTCTAAGCAATCTCGTTGCCTTTATCAACGGTTTTTGTTTCTGCCTCCCTGTTTGTTGCCTATTCACCAAAAGATATTAGACCACCTACCCAGCTCCCTGGGTCTTGTCAACATCTGAGGGGGAAAAAATCTGGCAAAGAAAAGGGTAAATTATAAACCGCCAGGCGTAGCTTACTTTTTTACTATCCCTTGGTGTCAGGGTGGTAGCAACATTATGCAGATTTAGGCAGAATAACAATAGCATGAATACTCCCCCCGAATAGGACTACATTCATCAAGCGGAAAAATCCAAGCTTTTCAACTGCTTCAAAGTATGTATCAATACAAGTCAATATCTCAACCTCTAATTGGTGCAGTATTTTCTCCCGGAGCCCATGCAAGTAACTCCAGAAGTGCGTTCTGATTGGCTAACTCTCTCAGTAGCCTCTACAAACCAATGGGAATGGAAATTTTAGAAACATCCAGAGACTATAATAACCCCTTCCTCAAGCTGCAGTATTTCTTTCCTAACATGTCTGGACGAGGAAAATAGGGCGGCAAAGCGCGAGCAAAGGCCAAGACCCGCTCCTCGCGGGTCGGGCTCCAGTTCCCCGTGGGCCGAGTCCACGGCCTGCTTCGCAAGGGTAACTATGCTGAGCGGGTCGGGGCCGGCGCGCCGGTGTACCTGGTGGCGGTGCTGGAGTACCTGACGGCCGAGATCCTGGAGCTGGCGGGCAACGCGGCCCGCGCATCATCCCGCGTCACCGGCAGCTGGCCATCTGCAACGACGAGGAGCTCAACAAGCTGCTGGGCAAAGTCACCATCGCTCAGGGCGGCGTCCTGCCGCCCAAGAAGACCGAGAGCCACCACAGGGCTAAGGGCAAGTGAATCTGCCGCAAGGCTCTTTTGAGAGCCACTAAACTCTCCTTAGAGGACTGTGATCACAACATTCGGATAGTTCTGAACGTGGCGGTGCGCGCGCACCCTGACGCACAGCCAATCACATTAGGGCGGCAAGTTTAAAAAAATTGCTTAAGTTTAAAAAAGAATTACCTTATTACAAGGCTTGTTGTATTACCTACGGAGACACATATCCGGTTAAGCTCTTTTACCTGAAATTAGTGGGTGGCTCTGAAAAGAGCCTTTGAGATTTTCAAAGTAGGACGTCCCTTTACCGATTTACTTCTTCTTGGAGACCGCCTTCTTGGCCTTTGTAGGCTTAGGTTTGGCAGCTTTAGGCTTGGCTGCCTTGGGCTTGGGGGCTTTGGCCTTGGCCGGACTCTTAGCCGCCTTCTTCGGCTTGGCTGCCTTCGCCTTTTTCGGGCTCTTAGCCACTTTCTTGGCCCCAGCAGCCACCCCCGGTTTCTTGGCTTTCTTGGGGGTCTTCTTAGCGGCCTTTTTGGGGGTGGCCGCGCCCGTGGCCTTCTTGGGCTTCTTAGCTGCCCCAGCAGCCTTCTTGGGCTTGGCCGCGCCCGCCTTCTTAGCCTTGGGCTTGGTTTCCCCGGTGGCCGCCTTTTTGTTGAGCTTGAAGGAACCTGAGGCGCCAGTACCCTTGGTCTGCACCAGGGTGCCCTTGCTCACCAAGTTCTTGAGACCCAACTTGATGCGGCTGTTGTTCTTCTCCACGTCATAACCAGCGACCGCCAGCGCTTTCTTCAGCGCGGCCAAGGACACGCCGCTGCGCTCCTTGGAGGCGGCGACAGCCTTGGTGATGAGCTCGGACACCGGGGGCCCGGACGCCTTGCGTTTTCCAGCAGCTGCGCCCGTTTTCTTCGTCTTCTTCTTAACAGGTGTTTTCTCTGGAGGTGCGGGAACAGCAGGAGCAACTGGAGCAGTCTCCGACATTTTTCTGTTTAGCCAGGAAAGACAAAAAAGTAACCTTAAACTGTCAGAACGGCGTGTCCCGGGCGCCGCCGGCTGGGGGTTTATATAGAGAGTCGCTGCGTGATGATTGGTTGCCTGTTCGGTGCGCCGCGCTGCTACGAAGGGCTCCTCGGCTCTGCCGAATGGCTGTGTTTTTTGCCCCTTAAAAAAGAAGAAAAATATAAGAAGTCTGGGCACGAAATAATTAGGGATTTGGGGGAAACTGATCCGAGACTCTTCAGGCTTCATTCCTGCCTTATTTGCTATACCTAGTTTCAAAGCCGGCCCCCTGAACCTTTCCTGATTCCCCCAACTCTCTTGGAAACTTCGGTCAAATTGAGACAACTTTCAGATTTTCCTTAAAATTACTAGTTCTCTCTGCTTCCTTTGCAAATCTTTCTTCCAGGGCATTGTCATACACATTGTTTTCTTTTCAACCTTATATAAATAACCTCATTTTTACTCAAATATACAAGGAAAATCGGTTTTTTCGCGGGAGCAATAGCACAGCTCTCCTGCAACTTGTCTGCTCTAAGCACTGGGAATTGGCACTGGGGTAGAAAATTCTACGTACAAGATGGATAACTATTTTAAAAAAGATTGATTTAAAAAAAAAGTATTTGAGTGACCAGTGTGTAAACTGGGTTTGCTCCCAGTGTTTCGGTGATTTAAACATTTTTGGAAGGATGGGGTGTGAGGCTGCTCCATTTATTTTCTAGATAAACAGCTCCAAATAGAGTCACCAACCTTCTCTAAAAATTAGTATAATAGATTTTTCTGACCTAGAATGGGCATTAGAGATCAATCACACCATCTACAAAGAAGAAAAGCGAATCATGAAGCAATAGATTGGCAGTTCTACATCATTTTACCAGCTCTGAGCTCAAGAACTCTGTAAGATCACGTGGGTTAAAATTGTAAATTGCCTAATGATATTCCATCCATAAGATTTTTTCCTCCAATATTTAGCACAGAATTATGTACATATTTCCTATATTTCAAAATGATACTTAAAATACAAATTTGATTTAACTTTTTTCAACATTGCAAATAGGGACACAGAGGACTAGAAAGTAAAAAAAATTCTCATTAAACTCACTTTCTGAATCTTCATAAGTTTTCTTGGGATTTTTACTAACAAAATATGAACCAGGCTATCATGACCTAAATTAATTGGCTGAATGTGTCCACTAAGGAGTTGAATAAACATTTCATAGCAAACATGACTGATTTACTACTCCATCTCTTTGTTAACACAGAGAGCTAATGGAATTCGATAAATATTGGATAATTAAGCACAAAATTAATATCCACCAAATAATCAGATACTGCAATTAAACCTCATGTTTGTCAAAATAAATAAACAAGAAAAGTATTTTGGTGTTGTGTTTTTTTAAAATAAATACCCCTACTTCCAAAAATCTATTTATTCTACATTCAATAGTGACCTGAGAATTTTCTCATGTAACTCCAAGACAGGATAATCAACTTAAAAGATGTCATCTCTCTGCACTGAACTAATTCCATAAAAATGACTTGGCTTGTTTTTAAATAGTCATTATTGGCTGGCACTGTCTGAAACTAAGTCTCTGGGACTTGAGACCATGTTATATACCAATTACAAATACGGTGTGTAAAGAGGGAAGCTTATAGGATTGGATCTAGAACATTCCAATTTTCCCAGGGAAGGCATTTTACATCTGTCTGGAGGATGGGGCTACTTGTCATCCTCAATATCATCACTGTCAATAGCAATAGTAACAAACATTATATACGCCCTTTTCCTTTTCAGCCCAGAGCCTAATACTATCTAGACCTAAAGATAAAATTAAAATTCAGATTTTTAAACCTTTACCATTTTGGTGATCATTGTAGTCATGATATCGGTTGTTGAATACTTGTTGGAATTGTTCCCTAAGTTGTATGTACTCAATTTAAGATAGGTGAAAAGTTCTTTCTACAGCACATGCCACCATCTCTTTCTTGTGCAACTGTTACTGGTTCCCATGGCTATTTAGGTTCCAAATAAGTGAGAAGACATTGGGGCTCAGGGTCATTTGCTTAATTGTTTATAGGTAATCTCTGCCCTTCCTGGAGGGCAATAATTGAGACTTGATTTCACCTGAAAAGTTCTTCCTTAGCTGTGTATAGGAGGATGGAGCTGTGCTGTGTGTAGGTACTGTTATCTCTTGAGATCCAGGTATTACGCTCTCTCTAACTGTAGCATGGACAAGGTTCTTGAAAGCTGGATCACCCCATGGGAGTATAAAGTTGAAAAGTTTCACCTATTACTTGGTAGCCCACAAAAAAGTTGTATTACTTCTGAATCCTAAATCTGTATATATTCTAAAACCATGGATTTTCTGCTAGACTAAGACTTGAACTATTTTTACTTTATAGGTGTAAAAAATAAATAAGAAAAACTAAAGTTAAACAAGTGATGGATGTCTCACGACTTCATGTTCTCTCCATTTTGGTGTCAAGTCCCCACTCACCATAGTAAATGACTGTGAAAGAGATAGGTAGGGCTCACCAGGGCAATCCACAGGGGCTGTACTTAAGTGTTCCAAAATTCAGTAAATTTCAAACATTTAAGGAGAAGAGTGACTATGTTGACTAAATATCAAAAAGGCCAAATTGAAAATAAGGGCTAGAGAGCATATAGAGCATTGTGTTACAATGTAATGTGTTCAGAAGGGTAATGAGAAATCACATCTATTTTAATTTCCTATCAGATGGTCTCACCTGAGGACACTCTACCACTTGAAACTCCCCTTCAAGCACAACTATATATCAATATTATTCATTTTATTTCCTAAAAAGGACACTACTACTCTCAAACTTCCACTTTCCTTTTTACATGTCCCTCTGTGTATCTGTAATATCTGGTACACACAGAAGATGACTAATTTCTATTATACCTCAAAAATACTCCAATCCTCATTTCTTGCAGCAAGCCTCATTCTCAGATACCTACCACACTCTCTTTCCCAGTCTGGGCTAGAAGTTCTCCAGAAGTTCTCTATCACAATACAGCCCAATGCAACCTATTGCAATGATGGAAATGTTCCGTATCTGCACTGTAGAACAGACAACAACTACACTTGCCTGTGATTATTGAGCACTTACCTAAAGGTAGTTAGAGTGACTGAAGAAATTAATTTTTAATTTTATTTAATTTTAATTAATTTAAATTTAAATGAGCATATGTGGCTAGTGGCTAATATAATATAGCAAAGCACAGCTCTAAAACAATTCTTCTCAAACTTGAATGAGCAAACCACTCACTTGAGGATCTTAAAAATATCATATCAATTCAGTAGATTTGGGGTTGGTCCCGAAATTCTGTATGTCTAACAAGCTCCCAGGTGATGCTGATGTTGCTGGGATACGGCTGCTCCACCCATCACTACCAGGATGAATCTAGGAGGATGCTGGGCTGATTATATGGCCTCTCACCCCGAGTTTACTTTTCTCTTCTTTCTGCTAGAGTTTGAGTTCTTTAAAAGAATGTGTGATTGTCTTTGTAAACCTGGTATTTGTACACCATTCTCGGCGTATAGTAGACCCTAAATTGTTGAATGAATGCATGCAATGAATCAATGATTTTTGTTTAGTGCCTTTCTCAAAAAGGAGAGCAGGGGAGATCATAATGTCTAAATCCACAGGTAACTGCACCTGAACTGAATCTCAAAAAGTTTGTGACTCAAGGAAGTTAATAATCCTCTGACCACCTATATGGTAAGCACCAGCAGAGAAGGCTTTTTTTTTTTTTTTTAAATCACCTCTGTAGTTACACAGAAGGCACTCAATGTGAATTTGTGGACTGTGAGTAATGTTGGCACTTGTCTATTAAACAGATCAATACTTATCTGTGTGTAGAACTTCAGTTCCCCTTTTTACTTGGACAGTATTTCACTCTATTGTTATTTTTTTTAAATTCTGTTAATTTGCAAACTTATTCATCCTGATGTATCTTCAATGCTTTAATGACATAGCTCGGTGGTAGGTGGCAAGGACATAAGACCACAGAATCAGAAGGCCTCAGTTCTAACCCCAACAATACCACTTATTAGAACAGGATTAGATCTTCAATCCTGGGATTCTTCATCCTCACAATGTAAATAGTGCTTTATAAATTGGGAAGAAAAGAGAGGAAATTCAATTAACGTTGGCTCCCCTTCCTAGACCTCCCTCTTTATCAGGAATGCTGAAAAACGATGGTTATGTAAACGCTTTGCCAAACGGAAACGTTCAGGATCAGCCAAACTTAAGTATTGCTAGAGTTTTTAAGAATACTTACATTTTTTAAAAAGTATCTTCATGTTTTCAAATTAATTTTATTCTGCTTTCTCTCCCTTTTGTAGACAAATGTGGCGGTACTGCCTCCTTTTGTTAAATAACAAAAGTGGTGAGGAGACTTGTACAATATTAATTGAGAAAACCCACAGGCACACGACTAGGGTCCACAAAACCAGCGACTCTGGACCCCAACCAGGAAACAGGAAACAGATACTGAGTCGCATTTCCCCGCCCCCTTCCCTGCTAGGCAATAGCAGACGGCCAGTGAGGAGGGGAAGAGGCGGGGGCAGAGGTCTCGTTCCCGCCCCCGCCGTTTCAGTTTCCTAATAGGTCCGTAAAACTGATATATAAGGGGCTGCAGCCCACTGTTAGGCGCTGTAAGAGTTTAGTAGTAGTTGTTAGCCATGTCTGGTCGAGGGAAGGGTGGAAAGGGTCTGGGGAAGGGGGGCGCCAAGCGTCATCGTAAAGTTCTCCGCGATAACATCCAGGGCATCACCAAGCCTGCTATTCGCCGCCTGGCCCGGCGTGGTGGAGTGAAGCGTATTTCTGGTCTCATCTATGAGGAGACTCGCGGGGTACTGAAGGTGTTTTTGGAGAATGTCATTCGCGATGCTGTCACCTACACCGAGCACGCCAAGCGCAAGACTGTCACCGCCATGGACGTGGTTTACGCGCTCAAACGCCAGGGACGCACTCTGTATGGTTTCGGTGGCTAAGTTTCTACGCGGTCTTCGGCTGTAAAGCTCTTGTTTACTCACAAAAGGCCCTTCTCAGGGCCACCCACTTGGTCATGTGAAGGGCTGTTATCTAACACAAAGGAAAACCAAAGGTAATATTTGATGCTTTATATTAATACTGGGTGCCGATTTTAATTAAGGTAGTCGCTCTTTCTTTGTAGACCCCGGGTGTCGCGTTTTTTCAGTCTTTTTTCCGCGTTAGATATCTCAAGATGGCGGCTCTCAGACATGCCAAAAACAAAATCTCGTGCAGTGGAACTGCTGGAGTTTTTACTCAGATTCAACAGAAGTGAATTGCATTTGACGTGGCATCAGTTTTCTAATTTCAACATGTTGAGTTTGTTTTACTCCGAAAACATTAAAATTAACTTGTCCAGAGTGTCCCAATGACCTAGCACCTACTGTCCTGAAGAGGGCACCTGGGGCCTTTAAGCAGCCTTCTTCCTACAGAAAACGTTGCAGATAGCTCTGGATAGATGGAGCCATAGTTAGTGAACTCAAATCGGGTGGAAGAGACATAAAATTTTGTCTTATATAGTGTACTCCTGAGGACGCGTTGGAACTCTAACATGACTAAGAGGTCAGCAATCTTAATGCTTTGTTTACAAAATGTTGATAATGCGACAAATTCTTTCATATGGCCATCCCACCTCTGACTGCATCCTTACCTCTCCATTTTCCCACCAGGCGGAAGAGATGCTCTTCAGGCCTTCTCATGCTCACCCTGCCACCTGTGTTCTAAATCTTTCACTCCCAGAAGCTTTGTGTTTGTGTCAGTGAAAACACACCCAGAGACAGTTTCATTCTGTCCCTGTTATCTTAAGATAGTTATTAATGGAGCCAACTTCCACTATCAATAACTTATTTGCACAATAAATTAGTTGGTCATCCTGATCTAATCATAGTGATATCCCAGCTTAAAGTTTTATTCCTCTTTCTACTGGCTCCTTCCCATCCACATATAAATATGTTTCAGTGTCTCTCAATTTAATCCATACCTCTATCAATTACTAGACCCTTCCCATTTATCAAATCTCCAAGCCTTGGGTAATCTGGAGTCACTATCCTCATGTCTTTTCATGATTATATGACTTCTTCACAAATCACTCACTAAATATATCCTTGGCATAGTTACCAGTGACCTTCGAATGGCCAAAACCACGCACATCTGACGCTATTATTCCTGCCTTCACAATCTTCTCACAGTGTTTTGTGGTACCTTTCTTCCTAACCCGGATCCTATTGTTCTCCATGATCCTTCTCAGTTTGCTTCTTTGGGTCCTATTCCTCTGTTCTGTGGTTCCACTCAATTAACAAACTCTTGTTCTCCATTATCAGTTCATAGATCCTCCTTGAGCCGTCTCTTCCAGAGTGTGCCATAAATGGTGAGACATCTTTGCACCCCAAAAATTGAATATCAGCTGAAATGGAGCAGAATATGCCACCCCAAAATATGCCACTTTGGCATAAGGATTTTTTTGAGCTAAGGCGCTTGAAAAACAGCTAATGCAAGAATGGGGATCTGATCTCCCCTTTTCTTCTCGAAAGCAGATAATTATCCCATGTGAAAGGTGCCATCCCTATACCAGGAGGAAATGAACATTCTTATCACCAGAAATGGGGAGTCCCGGATGAGAGAATCTATACAAACAGACCTTGTTAAAATAATCCTTATCTTCCTTTGGTCTCCCCATATATTTTAGTTGCTATTTCACAATTACTACTCTTTGTTCAACCTAGTATATAAGCACTTAGGCTTAACTGCTTTTTGGGTCTTCATTTTCCTGTGAAGACTCCCATGTACATGTAACAAGATTAAATAAAATTTGTGTGCTTTTCTCATCTTAATCTGTTTTATGTCAACTTAATTCTCAGGCCCAGCTAGAGACCCTAAAAGGGTAGAGGAAAGTTTTGTTTCTCCTATACAGCTTTCTAATCCCTATAGTGGCCTGACAGGTCTCTCTACCTGCATTATTCCCAATCTACAATCACTCTCTCCCACTGCAGAAATCTGAGTGAGTTGCAAATTTCATCATGCCGTGTAGGAAAAGAGAGAGAGAGAGAGAGAGAGAAAGAGAGATTCTGAGGCTGGACAGCCTAACATTTATTCCAGGCCTGATAGTGCCACCAAGAGGGGCAGACAGCTATTGAGGATCTCCCTGGAATAAAATGCACTGGCACCCTCTCTCTCTCCCCCCCCCCTTCTCCTCCTCCTCCTCCTCCTCCCCCTCCTCCCTCTCCACCTCACTGTCTTCTTCTCCTTCGTTCTCCTTCTCCTTCTCCTTCTCCTTCTCCTTCTCCTTCTCCTTCTCCTTCTCCTTCTCCTTCTCCTTCTCCTTCTCCTTCTCCTTCTCCTTCTCCTCCTCCTCCTCCTCCTTCTTCTTCTTCTTCTTCTTCTTCTTCTTCTTCTTCTTCTTCTTCTTCTTCTCCTTCTTCTTCACTTTGTGTCAGAGTTTGTGAAGAGTCTGGGATCTTACCCTACTTACAAGATAATAAGATAACCTGTAAGTCTTTCATGGCTGCTGGCAGTAGACACAACACTTCTAGGTCAGAGACAAGAGGCTTTATTACAGCACAGCACAGCAAGCAGCAATTTTGCATTGGATCCCCTTGTCCACCAAGACCCACAGGGGCGACCTGGAGGAGCCCATGCGGATACTGCACACACAGTGGATTTGCATCACAGCCACGGTACAGCTTGGGGGATTGAACTGAGTGTACTAAGCAAATTTGCTCTTTGTCTGGGGACAGCCACTACCTCATTCTTTAAGGTTCCTCAACCCTGATAAATGGCATTCTTGGCACACCCAGTAAGAACCCTCAGGGCCCGTGGCAGATTGCCTCTGCAAACGCTGGGTTCAAAGGCTACACAATGAGGGTGTAATTGTGTTTTGCCCCAAGTTAGTGTATCCTCCTTGAATATTCAGTCTATGCATTGAAATATGAGCGACACCAGGAAAGAAGAAAGCTTAGCCCTAACTTCCAGTAATTTATAGCTTGGTTGAACCAGAAGGTTAAACAAAAACAATTAGAAAAAATAAAGATAGACTATATTCAAGTAGGAACACTGATGGTCAGAAATTTCATTGTTAGAGCCCTTTGCAGGCAAGGGAATGATGAGGATATGAGGAAGAAGGTCATATTGTAACCGAAAGTGGGGTCTGGCTGCTTGCTGCTCAGAAGCCAATAAAGAGGCAAGGTTGCTAGAAAGGAAAGTTTGCTTTATTTTGGATGCCAGCAACTGGGGTGGGGGGAGGGGGAGGGCGAACGCCTGTCCAAAGGCTGACTCCCCCCCACTGACAATCAGTGGGCAAGAGCTTTTCCAGGCTGAGGGAGGGCGCTACATGCAGAAACAGTACAGTCAGCTCTCACAGGCATCTTGAAATTGGTCATGTGGTGGTCTGACCAGCATCATCTTGATTATTAAGTACAGTTAGTCTTTACTTCCAGGGTCGGTTTGTTCCCATTTCTTTGAGGCCATTTCTCGGATTTGTGGCAGCTTATGTCATGGCTACAGTCTGGTCATCATGTAGTTAACTTCTTCCACCTGGCGGGGGTTTCAGTACCTACAAGACAGCTTACAGGACGTGGCTCAGAATATTATCTACAGCCCTTGATGAGGAACTAAAGGTCCTTGACTATGCTTAAGGACTAAACTATTATTATTTGGTCTTCTTTGACAGTTTTCCTTTGTTTCTGTATTTTCTCACTTCTCTGATTAAACTTATTCTTTGGCTAAAGTCTTTCCACAGACAAAAGTCAGGCTGAGGACCTGGGGGGGAGGGGGGTGGGCAAGAACCATAGGGTCCTGCCCGTTTCAATATGACAGCCGGGCCCAGAAGGAGTAGCAGGTATTTGGCTGAGGAAAGAGCAGGGAAGAGTGAGGGGAGAGGAGGCAGGTGTAAGGGGGATTCACTATGTTACTGAAGAGTGCTCAGTTCTGCGAAGGACTGAGTATACGTTAAGTTACGTCTAAGTATACGTTAGACTCAGAGACTAAACGTGTGCTGAACACAGAGAGGATGGGATTGAAGGACCAAGTAGGCACCACACATTCATGAGGCACATAAAATTCTCAGTATCTATGAGGCATCTCATACTTGATATCTTAAGTCAGCCACCCACTTGACCTCTGTCCATAGGATGCAGATAAAACCCATTGGTGACAACTATAGACGAAGCAAATATACCCCTGGATCTGTTTAATAGAGCAACTGTGTGTGATTGGCCCAGCTACCTTCCACCTGCTCAGTCCCCTTGTTCAACTTAACTCTGGTCCTCAGAAGCCCATCATCAGGAAGGAAGGCTGATGTGGCAGTGAGCAAAGGAGATTATATGAACATTGTGTAAATAACAGGATTCATCTAGTGAGGACCTTCCACCTGCTTGTCTTATCCTAAGTATGCTGTGCTGTCCATCTATTTCTCCATGCTTTTTGCAACATGGTTTAAATTGATTAAAATTTCTAAGCATTTTAATTTGGTCTGTGAGCCTTTCTGCTCTGTGACCTCTGGGAAAGTTGCCTGGTAGTGTGCTTGGAGGTGAAGGGTGGCAGAATATGCCACCCTAAAATATGCCACTTTGGTTTGAGTTATTTTGAGCTATAGGCACTTGAAAAACAGCAGGTGCAAAAGAGCACTCTGACCTATTTTCCTTCTAAAAACAGGAAATCAAACTCCCATATGGAAGATTCCCTCCCTGTACCAGGAAGAAAATAGCATTCTTATCACCAGATAGGAAGCTTAAAGCAGAAAGAACTCTGCATTGTTAAACTAGCCCTTATCTTCCTAGTTCCTTTTCTACCATTAACTATCCTAGCTGAAGCTCCTTTATCTTGTTACATTTTCGTAATTTAGTTTAATTTAGTACATAAGCCATGTAAGAGCTGTACTCTAGTGTCTGTGGAGACACCCCAAATATTTCTACTCAAAGAACTCATGACCCTTTACTTACCAGCTGCGTGTCCACATTTAGCCACTAGCCACCTGTTGGTCCTCAGAGTTAATCTATACATCAGCAACAGCGATAGTAACACCTCCAGCATTGTGAAAACACCTTAGGGACTGAAGACCCAACTATGGTTAAGCAACGTGTTTGTGCTTCATTTCTCCCATCTGTACTGAACTACCCTACAGACTACCAAATGGTAAGTGTGAGCTCTTTCATAGAAAGAGTAGGTGGCCCTGAAAAGGGCCTTTTAACTTTGCTACAGAAAAGAGAAAAACCTTACAAAGCTCAATCTTAGCCGCCGAAGCCATAGAGAGTGCGTCCCTGGCGCTTGAGCGCGTAGACCACGTCCATGGCGGTGACAGTCTTGCGCTTGGCGTGCTCGGTGTAGGTGACGGCGTCCCGGATCACGTTCTCCAGGAACACCTTCAGCACCCCGCGGGTCTCCTCGTAGATGAGACCGGAAATGCGCTTCACACCGCCACGCCGGGCCAGACGGCGGATGGCGGGTTTGGTGATGCCCTGGATGTTATCACGCAGAACCTTGCGGTGACGCTTAGCTCCCCCTTTTCCCAGGCCTTTCCCGCCCTTGCCGCGTCCAGACATGGTAGAGAAGAACTGAGCACAGCAGCTGAAAGACTCTAACGCTAGCAACCTGCAGCCTGTTATGTAGCGATTGTGCGGACCTTTGTGAAAACTGAAAGACCAGAAAGGCGGGAAACCGTACTGAGTCCCCGCCCCTTGCTTCTAAGACCTGAAGTGAACAAGCGCTAGGGCGTTTTACTGGTATTCAGAAAATAAGAATCTTTAAACAGAAGCATCAAACGTATACACAAAGGGAATTGCCTCGTTTAAGTATGTTTGTACGTGTTTAAAGATTTATCCATTCCATATATTCTTGGATCTTTGCCACTGGCCTTTAAGCCCAAATTCCCAAAACAAATTTATAAATATATTGACAAGCAACCACGCCAGGCTTTGGGCTTGGAATCCATGAGCAAGCTGCTCTCAAACTGTATTATTGGGCATGTTTATTAATCTATCTGAGACTCAGTGGCCTTATCCATAAAATAGGATCAATACTATGGATAATGGAGTTATTGTAAACAAAATAGCATCTAGTTCGTGAACAATAAATTTCTATCGCCCTGGACTTTGTTCTTAAAAACAAAGTATTTATAATACCGACAGGCCTAAGACACATGGAAAGATTTCAAAACATTTCTAATATAACACCAGTTTGTACAGTGTGCTTTCACTTATACAGAGTAAGCATATCAATTTGAACAATGAAGGACTGCAGAGGAAAAGAATGTAAATTGTCAGGGGCTAATAATACCCTGTTCTTATATAGAGGACAGAGGGTGGAGGGGTGATTGTCCTTTCCTGTGGTTGGTGCATGGAATTCATGCAAAGCTATCATAAACGCCAATGTTAGGCAAAGAGATTTTATGCAAGTGCCAGAAGTAAAAATGTGATCTTTCCTAGATTTTTATATTACTTAAAAAAAATTGTCGAGCACATGGGAGCACTATGATTTAAATGATGTCCTTGGAATAAATAGAATGTTCAAAATAAGAGATTATTTTTACTTCACACTATGATATACCAAGCATACTGTCCTAAGATCTGAGCAGTAGCTCAACCAAATTACCCCATCAGTAAATTTGAGATTACAAATATCAAATTTCAAAACTCAATATACTTTTGAGGTAGTGGCAGCAATAGCTAAAAAATCACACACCAACATAAACGAACCAAACTTCTGTTCAATGGACATGTCATCACTAGAACAGCCAGAAGAAAGGAAAACACTGCTATTTATGCAAAAACAAAACAAAACACACCAAAAAAAGAACATTAATTTGTTAAACAAGCCTTGGAATCCAAAGCAATACACAGTAGCAACTGCTAAAGAAAGATCACAGCTCTTTTTACATTGTTATTTTGAAATAACTAAATTCACAAAAAGTTGCTCCAATAGTACCTAGAGTTCCTCGAACCTAGTTTCCCCTAATGGTGAAATCTTATTATAGTATAATATCAAAGGCAGGTAATTGACATTGGCAAAGTACTTTTAACTAGCCTACAGGCCTTATTCAGCTCTCACCAATTTTTCCATGCACCCATTTGTGTGTGTGTGTGTGTGTGTGTACCCCTGTGCAATTTTATGTGTCACTACCATCTCAACGCTGACACAAAACTGTTCCATCATCACCAACGAACTCTTTAATGTAACACTTTTATATTCACATCCACCCACTTCTCCCCTGTCCTGGGGCAATCACTAATCTGTTATACACCTCTAGAATTGCCATTTTGAGAATGTTATATACATGGAATAATACAAAATGTAACATTTTGAGACTGGCTTTTTTCACTAAGCATTACCCATCTAGGTAGTTGCATGTATCAATAGCCTCCCTTTTTATTGCTGAGTAGGATTGCATTGCATGGGGTATGAGAATTTATTTAACCATTCACCAGTTGAAAGATATTAAGTTGTTTCTAATTTATAAATAAAGCTGTTATGGACTTTCATGCACAGAATTTTTGTTGTTTCTCCCCAGCTGCCCCGCCCCCCCAATTTTGGTTTGCTTTTTGTATTTCCTGCAGTCCACCTGAAAATTACATTTTTTGAAATGGCAGAAGTGCTGCGATGATGACTGGGAGCCTAAAAAGCCTTTCAATAGTCACATAGAAATCACATTGCATTGCCATTATCACTTGCAGCTTTGCTTCAAGGTTCAAAAACATTGCACTGAGCTATTCCCACTGTTTCTGAAGTGTGACTTCTGGTTTCTGTAGCTGAGGATTTGCTCCAGTAACAGTCTGCAACGTTTGTTAAATAAACTATTGGTGTCCAGTTTCTTTGGTTCCTGCCATGGGACGTGTGTTCTCACTTCTCTGCAGAGGTATTCACTTAGCTCCTGAAGAGCCTCCAGTGTTGCCTAATCCCCCCAGACCTGGAGTAAACCCAGGAATAAGGCTGGGCGTTCCCATTGCCAACGTCTGTAAAACCTGACTGAATCTACAAACCTGGCATTGCTCTAGGGTTTGTCCTAGGATTCTGCATTTGTTAGAGGAAAGTTGGGAGCTGTTGTCTCATTGGCTCTTTGAGGATGAATAATAGGTGATTATGGCAAAGCCTAAGTTCTGCCTTAGTGACTATATCATGTTTCTCATGCAGGGTGCAGACACATTCTGCACAATCTGAATTTTCAGTTATATGCTGCAACAACCTATAAATTCCTGGTGTGCTGAACATACTTATTAGTTCAGGCCCCAGATTTGGTGCACTAGTGCTATGCCCAACTGTATCACTGACAGCACTGCTGCCGACTCTGCTGGTGGTGCTGCTGGAAGTTGAACTCTGGAAATCCCATGGAACCCATTTTTTGGGTACCAGGTCTCTATTTTCAGTACAGAAAGTATGACGACCTTTACCAGAAGATGTATTGCTCAGTACAGAAGCAAATAAGTTAACACCAAACTGCTCTCCAGTAGTACTCAGCCTGGGTCCTTGAATATGTTCATGTTCATGTGCACACACGTGTATGTCTGTGCATGTCACATAAAGCATCCCTAGGATGCTTTCCAGGTTGCTCAAGGACCCACCCTTTTTCTCATACCTGATGTCATCCCTGGACTTCTTGTATCAGGGAGAGGAAAATTTGAATTATTTTGCCTGATCTAATAATTAAATTGACATAGATTAACGGGGGAAAAAAACAATTTGTACGCACGGAGGTCATTCAGAAATGAGACCACCGAAGTAACCAAAGCAGGCTATATATATATTTACATTATATATATATATATATATACACACACACACACACACACACATATATGGCTTGTACTTGGGGTAGCAGACAAATGAAGTTTGCTTATACAGCTTTCTTAGCATTGAATTCCCAAATTCTATTAAGGATACTTTCTATTCTCATACTGGTATAAGGATATCTTCACATGGGAGGTTTATTTCTCTTTTAGGGGTTAAGAGAATAAGAATATTTATATGTCACCTATTTTCCCCTGGCTGTTTCTCAAATAACTTTAAGGATTGCAGAGGAAAAGTAGTTCCAGGGGTCAATGTCCTGTTCTTATATGGAAAACAGAGTGTGCAGGGGTGACTGTCCTTTCCTGGGGTTGGTACATAGAATACTTGGGGGAGAAGGGAGTTCTGCCCTCCTCCAGCCTTGTCTTGGTGGGGGTCGCGGGGATTTTCTGTTCCCTTGCGATACAGTTCCTCAAAGTGAAATTATAGGTGGCTCTGAAAAGAGCCTTTGGGTTTTAAGTTAGCACTTGTTGGCAATAATAATCTACGCCCTCTCCCCGCGGATGCGGCGGGCAAGCTGGATGTCTTTCGGCATGATGGTGACGCGCTTGGCGTGGATGGCACACAGGTTGGTGTCCTCGAAGAGCCCCACCAGGTAGGCCTCGCACGCCTCCTGCAGCGCCATGACGGCCGAGCTCTGGAAGCGCAGGTCGGTCTTGAAGTCCTGCGCGATCTCGCGCACCAGGCGCTGGAACGGCAGCTTGCGGATCAGCAGCTCCGTGGACTTCTGGTAGCGGCGGATCTCACGCAGGGCCACCGTACCGGGCCGGTAGCGGTGCGGCTTCTTCACGCCGCCCGTGGCCGGCGCGCTCTTCCGGGCCGCCTTGGTGGCCAGCTGCTTGCGCGGCGCTTTGCCGCCAGTCGACTTACGAGCGGTTTGCTTTGTACGCGCCATTACTTATCTGCAAAATAAAGGGACTAAACTGGAAGGTTTGCTTCTATATTTATACAGGAACAGAATCACTCTGATTGGATTGTGGGCAATTCCTGTTAGTCATCCGCTGCTAAATTTCCGGAAGTGCTCCGAGCGATTTAGGATTGGTTTATCCATTCGGTGCAAGTTTGGGATTGGTGAATTTCAATTAGCAGACGTCTTCCCAGCCCCTTAAAAAAAAAAAAAATTTTTTTTTCCGAGCTGTTTTATCGATAATACCCACACACTCAAGTATTGTCCAAAAACACATTACTCATTTAATATTCTTCAACTTTTCTCCTGTTTGGATATACAAAATAGAATGTGTTCGGAAAAGTTCTTTAGACTTTGGACACCCGCCATTTTCTGCAGTTAACCCGTTTTCATTGGACCTTAGTCCCAGGCCTTCCCCCTATTTAAAAATCCATCGTCTAAGCATCTCATGCATCCTGTTCCACATTGACCGGAAACATCTAGTTCACTGTAACATGGTCTTCTAAGAAATACTGTTAAGATGTTAGGAATTTTGTATTATTCAGGGGACACGCAGCAAAATCCCAATATCCTGGAATCCCTGGATCGTTAGTGTCGTGTTTGACTCAAAACTGGTTATTTGGCTCTGTTGTTTGGTTTTGATGCGTTTAAGATGTCAGCCTGGGTCTAATGGTGAGAGCCGTCATGAAAAGCTTTGCAATGCGGAACCTTAAAAAGATGGCGGCGATCAAGTCTTTCTCGATAACACTGCAATGGGCCGGCATTTCGGGACTCTTTCCGAGAGTCCCAAGGTGTCCCGGACAAACCCGACAGAGCTGCGGTCAGGACTGGACTGGGCTAGATAACAGGATTTTCTTACCTGGTTTCCGTATCCAAACGCGAAGACTTTCATTTAATTAAAAAAAAAAAATTGATTTTTTTTGTGTGTGAATGAATTTATAGTCTCATAACAGTGTTGTAAATCAACCAATAGGAATATACAAAAGGGTTCGTTCTTGATCCAATAAAAAAGGGAGTTTTTGAATCCTAGTTTACATACTAGTAACCTATTGGTCAGCTTTTGTCCAATCAAAGTTTAGCTTTGTGAGTGTTCGTTTGTATATCCTTGATATAAATACTCGCGATGTCGCTTTTGTTCCCGTCCTTTTAATCCACCAATTTTGCTTACTTTGTTTACCATGCCAGAGCCGGCTAAGTCTGTGCCAACGCAAAAAAGGGCTCCAAAAAGACAGTGACTCAGGTTTAGAAAAAAAATGGTAAGAAACTCAAGTGCGGCCATAAGGAGGGCTATTCTATCTTTATCGATGTCTGTAAAGTGAAGTAGGTCCACTCGGACCCCGGCATCTCGTCCAAGGCCATGGGCATCATGAACACGTTCGTCAGTAACATCTTTGCATCGCGGGCGAGGCGTCGCTCCTGGCGCATTGAAACAAGCACTTGACCATCACGTTCAGGGAGATTCAGAAGGCCGTGGGCCTGCTGCTGCCCGGGGTGCTGGCCAAGCACGCCGTGTCCGAGGGCACCAAGGCTGTCACCAAGTACACCAGCTCCAAGTAAATTTTTCTATGCCTCTAGCACTTCACAATGGTTCTTTTTAGAGCCACTCATTTTTGCATATTGAGAGCTATAATATCAAGATTTGTCAGTATTTTAAAAACATGTTTTTTTCTTTTTTTTTACAGTCATTCTTTAAAGCACAGGAAACAGTATTGCAGTATGAGAGGTTTATTTGAATTTTTGTTCTTCAATGCAGCAAAGAATTTGAAATGTGTGTTGTAGGAACCAGTAGGAAGTTCTAGTATTCTGGGTTTTGTGTTTTTATTTCTTAAAATCTTTAAATTGTTCTTGTAGCTAGTCATTGCTTAGATTGAAAATTTTATAGTGAGTAGCTGTGGACTTAAAGTTGTGTAATGCTGGTACTCGTATTTGGGTTCCTTGTTTTAAATATAATGCCCATGTTACAACAAAATAATTTTATGTGCTTCACAAATATTAACTCATGAGAAGGTGTTCGTACTTTACAAAGGCTCGGGATCTCAGTTATACAGTATATACTGGACTAGGCCTGGGGTATTTACTGGAACCTCAGAGTTTAATCTCAACTACAAGTATACTCTCAAAGGTGAATTTTCAAATTTGTATTAAAAAGAAAAGATTTTCACTTTATTTGGTCTTGAGGCTGTTATTGATATAATCAACCCTACATGGTGCTGAAGCGGGGTCTGAAATACTCAATTTGACTCATTTTTCTTTTATATTTCATTTTTGTATTCCTTGCCTTCAGTCAGTGTTAGGTTCAGTATTCATTTACACAGCAGGAAAAAGAAAAAAGAAGAAACAAAAAACAGGAGTAAGAGAAGATGTGCAAGTGCAGGGAGAACAGGGTATATGGAATGAAATGTACAGTTTTCCTGAGTTAATATTTTGATAGTTTCTGTATTGCTGAAAGCAAAATGCCTTTGATAAATTGCTTTTAGTACTTCTCACGGCTTATAGACTTGCCATTTGGGCGGCCAGCAAGACACTACCAATGTATGTGCCAGGTCAGTATTGGGTGTGTGAGTAGAGGTTCACATAGTTGTGAAACAATGTTGTTCACATTAAATTTTTTTTTTTTTTTAATGTAGGTCTTCCGTTAGATCAAGATTGCAGTTTCAGTTCATCATATCTGTCATTTTCGATGACATGGATTGATGAAGATGCCACATGTGTTGGCTGTCTTTATTGCTGCATAACAGATTGCCTTGAAATTTCTAGCTTCAGACAACACACATGTATTATCTCACAGATTCTGTGGGTCTGGGCAGGGTTTAGCTGGGTCCTCTGTGAGGATGCTATTGAGGTGTTATGCAGGACTGAGGTCTCTTGGATGTTTGGGGAAATATCCGCTTCCAAACTCATTTACTGGTTGGTTCTTTGTAGTTTTAAGACTGAGGGTCTTATTTTCTTGTTGGCTGTTGGCTTGAAGCCCTTATGGGCTGTTAGTTGAAGGCCTCCCTCAGTTCCTAAATAGCCCTGTGAGTTTCTTGTCATTTGGGCCTGACAACAGGGTTACTTGATTCATCAAAACCAGCATGCAAGAGTAAAGGATGTTACAATCCTAGATAACATAGTCATATACACAATTTTTTTTACATCCTGTCACCTATGGTCACCTGGTTTGATGGTTAAAAGCAAGTCACAGGTCACAGCCACACTCAAGGGACTTGATCACACAAGGGTGAACCTCAAGAGGGGAAATCCTGGGGGCCACCTTAAGATACCATCACAGGACCCAGCAGGACCAAGAGACAGTTAACTAACAATTGCTCCTTCTTTCCCAACCCCCTCCCCACACCCCTGCCGCCACAGTACTGGGATTGGTTCAGATGGCCTGCAGGCAGGAAACCTATGTAAGGAAAAGGCACCTAATACCTTGAACTCCTTTTAAACAGGCCTCTGCCAGTGACTTTCTTTTGAAGCCAAGACACAGAAGAAATTGTTTATTTATTAATTTGGGGACTTCTTTCCCCTTTTCCTTTGCAAATACTGACAACATGAGAAAACCTTTGGTGTGGCGGAGTCCCAGCACAGGGCTAGATGCCCATGTAGCTCGGTTTCTGACATTATAGTTGAGAAAAGAAACCGGAGGATTCTTGAGATGAATTAAAGTTGTTGCTTTATTACAGACTACCAGGGAATAGATTTGAAAAGGCAGGAGACAAATCCCAAATTCTTTGTAGATTAAAAAACATCTGTAATCAGTTTATATAATCCAAATATAAATAAATGCTTTTAAGGGAGAGAAGAAACAGCCCATGTGCCACCTGGGCCTCCTCATGGGTGCCTTCACTTTCTAGTCTTAGCTTCTTTCATTATACCTCTTCCCTTGAGTTGCCCTACTAGGGGCTGAATAAAATTTACCAAAGTTTTGAGTGAGATTTGGGCAGGCCAATAAGGCATTACCTATATTTGTCCCCCAACACTATTCATAGCTTATTGTCAAACAGTAATTCCATATTTTGGAAAATCTAATAAATTAGTAAAATCTTAAAGTTCACTGGTTAATTTTGCAAGACCGAGAATTCCTAAGAATCAGAAATGCTATTCAAACAATGTGGGACGCTTAAGGGTTCTACACTGGAAAAGCCATCGTGTGGCATTAAAACTGCAACACGGTGTAAACGTTTGACGCACTCAAACCTAAGCAAACATGACCTGCATTAAAGCAACTGCACTCAAAAATCTAACAAACTTCGGAACTCAAGTTCCTGACAAAAAAAACTGAAAACACCAATTCAGTGCAACGAACTCTTTCAAGCGAGTAATTAGGTGGCCCTGAAAAGGGCCTTGGGCATTGTTACAGAAAATTAGTTTGTGGGTGCCGTCTTAACCGCCAAATCCGTAAAGGGTGCGTCCCTGGCGCTTGAGCGCGTAGACCACGTCCATGGCCGTGACAGTCTTGCGCTTGGCATGCTCCGTATAGGTGACCGCGTCCCGAATTACGTTCTCCAGAAACACTTTCAAAACCCCGCGGGTCTCTTCATAAATAAGACCTGAGATGCGCTTTACTCCACCGCGACGAGCCAGGCGACGGATTGCAGGTTTCGTGATCCCTTGAATGTTATCCCGCAGGACTTTGCGGTGGCGCTTGGCGCCCCCTTTACCCAAGCCCTTCCCGCCTTTACCACGTCCCGACATCACTGCGACTAGATCGGGTACTGTACTCACAAATATGGAGAGCAAACCGAAATTCGCATTTAAAACCCGGCAGCGGACCTTTTTGAAAACTGCAAATGAGGGTAGGTAGGGGGAGGGGCTAGTTCGTAACCTAATTTATCCCCGCCCACCATGTCTGAGAGTCAGTGGGGCGGAGCCGAAAAGAGAAGATTGCTTTGTCTGCTCATTCTCTGAATTCAGTTTAACACCTCCTGTTTAAGGGCATTTTAAAAAATTCTCTTGTTTATCAAGGGAATGAAATAATTGTACCTCTTAAGCCAGCATCTGTTTTTCAAGTTTGGATATTTAGGCCAAGTCATTAACCGAAATTGTACATTGCCTCTCATTTTAAACGCATATCTGAAATGCAAACGAGTCCCTGCCTTCTCTCTTCCCAGAGAAGCATTTTTGTATACTTTAAATGAAGGTGAAATAGTTATGGTGGTAAACTTGTCTTAGGGAGCGAGGAAATTTCTGAAATCCATTGGGCAACAAGGCTTTCCCGCTGGCGTGTTTGTTTTTGGGAGGTATGACTCCATTGCTTGCGCCCTCAGTACTTGCTAGCTTTCACCTTCTGACGTCCAGGACCTGTTTTGTGACAGGTGTTTTCTTATTTTTTTTGTTTATTTTCTTCATTTGTAGAATGGAAATGTTAACCCCGACATCACAAAGGTGTTCTGAAAATCAAAAGGTGAATTTTTGGTCAAATGCTCAACACAGTCATTGAGGACTACTGTAATTACCTGCGGACATTCCATCTTCATGCTCCACAGATTGACTTTCTCCCCAATATTCTTAAATCTCTCAATCTAGGATTTTGCCATCTGGGCCTATGTTCAGTTGCTTTCATAATCTCCATATCTTTTTGTGTGCAAACTTTTTATTTAAGAAGTCAGTGCTAAACTTACATGATTACATTTAAATTTATATAACTCCCCCAATTTAACTAGCAGTCTCCATTGCCATCTCCACGCTCCGAACACAATTCCCTCTAGGACTGTATTGTCTGACAAAGTAGTCAGGAATAACTTTTGAGCATTTGGAATGGGATTGATGTTGCTGAGGAGCTGAATTTTTAATTTTACTTAATTTTAATTAATTTAAATTTAAAGGCTGATACTCCATTTCAGTTATTGGAAATTTTTAGGTGTGTTTGAACAACCTGGGCATGTGAACTTAATTTTAAACAATAAAGTGTATGTAATTTAAATACAAATCATTTCCAGTAAAAAATTAGTGTCAGATTGACTAAAATATAAACCCAATTTGGTAGATTTAGATTGAAAAAAAGAATGTAAGATATTGCATTAATAATATCTCTATATTTATTACATGTTGAAATGAACATATCGTGGATGTTTTGGGTTAAATGCAATATATTATTTAAAATATTGCATCTCTTTGCTTTTTAAAATGTGGCTACTGAAAATTTTTTCATTAAATGTTTGCCTTGCATTGTTTTCTTTGGTCAGTGGTGCTCTAGAATTTTTCCTTTCCCCTCTCTGTTTCTTGCTCTGTATCCAACCTTGCTATCATGGGCTTTGGAACACAGTGGACATTCAATGTATTTCTAAGAAACCCAATTACAGATACTCATCTCAACTAGAATGAAGCATTGCAAAAATAAAAAAAATAATAAAATCACATTAGAGAACTAAGGCAGGCTTGTGGAATAAACCATTACTTATCAAGGCAAGAAAAAATGAATACTAGAAAAATTGTTGACCTTAGAATTCTTCAAGGGCAGAATATCAGGAAATGGAGAGTACCTGAAAATTTATGCTTAATTTTTTTCCCCAAAAGTGTGTTTCTTGAGAGGGAACATTCAGAACTGATTATGAAAGCAATGAGTGTTCTTTGATTGATAGATTGTGTTTGATAGATTGTGCACTCAGTGGTTTTATAAAAAAAAGAAGAAAAGAAATCATTTAGTGGAAGTACGAAAGCATTTTCTTAAAAGAAGGAAGGCCAGAAAAAAATTTACTATTTCTGGAAAGTAGGTAAAGACCAAGAGAGAATGAGGTTAAAAAATCAGGTAAATTACTTTGGAGTCTAGAAAGAATAAAAAGTTAAAGTGTCCATTATTTGATTCATGAGTAAAATAAGAATGTCAAGGAGTTACACCACGGTGTGTCATAGAAATTTATCTTGAAAGTTTATATATATATTTATATACATATATATGTGTGTGTATATATATATATATATATATTTTTTTTTTTTTTTTTTTGGTAAGGATTCACTGTGTTGACCTTGGGTGGCCTCAGCCTGCAGGATTTCAGTTCCCGGGCTAGAGACCGAAGTCAGGCCACGGTAGTGAGAGTGCTGAATCCCAGCCACCAGACCACCAGGGACAGTGGCCAGTGACAAGGCCCCTGGCCCCCTGGCTTTGCAGAAATGAATTCCCACAAAGAGACGGGAAGTAGTGAAACAACTAAAGTGTCTATGAGGAGGAAAAAGAGTACTCGTGAATAGTGTGGACTTAAAAAATATTCACCGCCTAAAAATTGAGAGTTATGTTTTATTCGGTGGAGATTTATTATTTTTTTTAATTAATTAATTATTTTTGGCTGTGTTGGGTCTTCGTTTCTGTGCGAGGGCTTTCTCTAATTGCGGCAAGCGGGGGCCACTCTTCATCGCGGTGTGCGGGCCTCTCACTATCGTGGCCTCTCGTTGCGGAGCACAGGCTCCAGATGCGCAGGCTCAGTAGTTGTGGCTCACGGGCCTAGTTGCTCCGCGGCATGTGGGATCTTCCCAGACCAGGGCTCGAACCCGTGTCCCCTGCATTAGCAGGCAGATTCTCAGCCACTGCGCACCAGGGAAGCCCCTCGGCGGAGATTTTTAGGACTTAAAAGCCTGGGAGGCAGCATCTCAAGTAACCCTGAGAGAACCGCTCCTAGGAGGCTAGGGGAGAGCCAGGTTTTATAGACATTTTGCAACAAAGGGCAGGTAGTCAGGAACATCAAAAGATTATTGTTAATTAAAGGAAACTAGATATCTCAAGTTAAGGAATTTAGCTCTTTTCTATGTATGGGAAGATGCAAGAGTCTGGGCTTACCGAACTCATTCCTTTGATATGCACCTCAGCTGTCTGGGGCCAGTATCCTGTATTTTCACATCCTGAGTTTCCTCAGGGCTCACTGTATGGAGTGGCTGCAGTCTGATGGCTGCTAGATGGCGGGTATTCTTTCCTTCCTAAGTTCCCTCAGGGCTCACCAGCTCACATTGGAGGGCTGCAAGTGCTGCTGACTGTGACATCCTTTGTTTACTGATATGGCAGGAAATATTCCATTTCTCAATAGGTACACATGGGTGAACTCAGAGAGAATGTTGAGTGCTCTCAGTAGTTTAAATCACTTATACGGGGCATCTCTTCCAGGTTTCTTTTGGCCAATCATCTTGCTTTTCTTGGTTCTGAGTCGTATTTGGATTATCTCAGGGTCCTGCCATGTGTGCTCCTGCATCTCTTAGCCAAGATGGATTCTAGCAAAGAGGCCTATGGGTAGGTTGACATCACTTACTATGGGATGGTGCCCCCTGCTTATTTGACCTCCAAGGAGTGTTTCTGCGCATGTGTAGTCTGGAAGGTTTCCTTGACCTCGAGAATGAGGTATATGTGGCCTCTTTATCTTTTATCTGGGCAGGACTCAGCTCTTCTCTGCTCCAGCTATTATCTTGGTCTTGGAGTATCTGTCCACAGGCCACAAACTCCGGCTGCTCAGCCTGGGGCTCATCTATCTCCTGCCTCAGTGTGAGAAAAATTGTCTGAGACTTGGAAGTAAGGAAAAAAGGAGGGCCCATGATGTCCAATATACAAGGTTATAGGCCACACAAGGATTCTATAAAAATGTACTTAGATCATCTATTTACTATTGACTGTAGGTACCAAAATTAGTGAAGTTACTTAACTGGCAGAGCTTTGTTTGGCAGAGAGGCAAATAATTTCTGTCCAGTGGAAGATTTATGACCTATTGGATAATAAAATAATTTTATTTTAAACTAATTTAACAACCCTGTTCTAACATATCTTTGTTACATTTTCTGTAAGTACCCTAATTTATTAAATGTTCTTTGAACCTACCATGGCATTTTACCTGTTGGTTCATTTATTGAAAAGTGAAGCTCTTTGACACATGCTCATTTTTATTTGCTGAATCCTGATTTTGCCTTTTTGAAAAAAAATGCAAGTGAGATATCATGTGATTGTGACTTGATTGGAAATAAAGGGGAATTTAGGAGAGGTGCTGGTTCTTTTCACCTTTTTCTTTAGGCCCGGGAAATTGAACACTTGTCACTCAACGTCATGGCAAATCATCATTGGTAAGCAGCATACAGGAAGGTGGAAATTGCAGACAGGAAAGCATATTCTTTATCAGGCATGGGCTCACTGAGGATAAAGGAAAGGTTCTGGTCACTGCAGAACAGCTCTGAAATCTGTTAAGATATATATAAATATCAAATTAAGGTAAAGGAACCGACTGAATTTCGTTTTGTTGTCATATGAGAACATAGTCTAAAAAGCCTGCCCAAGTGTTTTTTAGTTATTCTACGGGAAAGAGTTTCTGTTTAACTATTTATTAGGGTCTAATATCTGAAGTGTCTATGAATTTAGATGCTAATTTATAGGATATTGAAAATTTCAATGATTTTTGTCCATTAGAGATGACTATTATCTCTTTCCAGTAGAAAAGATAGCGTAAAGGTAATAATATAATTGTACCATAGGACAATAAACCTTTTCCATCTAAATTTGCTCGTTTGATTTTAATTCAATCTTCTTTCCTTTTCCCAGGTGGAGGGTGGGTGGCGGTGGTGGTGGTCACGAATTTTCCCGCTGTATATCTTGGTTCTCAGCTGGGGCCCCTGTAACAAAACACAGATTAGCAAAGGAAAAATAAACAGGTTTGTTAACATGTATATTTCATACATACAATAGCAGAGACCCAGGAGAATGTAATCCAAAGAGGTGGCTTATAACTCCAGTTTACATAGCATCTTCAACAAAGACTAGATTTGTAGAGAAATGACAGGACAAAGAAAAGCACTTTCAGGCTTCTAAGGGCAGCAAACTGAGAAGGTAAATATATGGGAGGAAACGAACAGCGAGGTTTGTTAGATTCCTCTGGAGCCTCTCTGGTCTAAACAGCCTGTGCAGTCTCCAGTACAGAATTTATATCCTGCTATAAGGCAGAAAAAAAGAGTAGAGAGAGGTTTTTCTTTGGATTATTGCTTATTAACTGCCTAGGGAGGTAAAATAAGGGAAAGCATTACAACAGTTCTATCGACAAAGTAGGTGGCTCTAAAAAGAGCCTTTTTCAGTTCAGAGTAAGCAATAGCCTTGGGTTACGCCCTCTCCCCGCGGATGCGGCGGGCAAGCTGGATGTCTTTGGGCATGATGGTGACGCGCTTGGCATGGATGGCACACAGGTTGGTGTCCTCGAAGAGCCCCACCAGGTAGGCCTCGCACGCCTCCTGCAGCGCCATGACGGCCGAGCTCTGGAAGCGCAGGTCGGTCTTGAAGTCCTGCGCGATCTCGCGCACCAGGCGCTGGAACGGCAGCTTGCGGATCAGCAGCTCCGTGGACTTCTGGTAGCGGCGGATCTCGCGCAGGGCCACCGTGCCGGGTCGGTAGCGGTGCGGCTTCTTCACGCCGCCCGTGGCCGGCGCGCTCTTGCGGGCCGCCTTGGTGGCCAGCTGCTTGCGCGGCGCCTTACCGCCGGTGGACTTGCGAGCGGTCTGCTTTGTACGAGCCATGACGATAACAGAAAAGAAAACTGGCTGGAGAGTAGTATGGTGCTGGTGCCGGTTCTGACCTCATTTATAGGTGCAGATCAGTCTGATTCCTAGTTCCCGCGCTGTGATCCAATTGGTTCTCACGTTGCCTTCAGAAGAAATATGGTTGGATTCCATTAAAGACTAAATGAGCTATCGAAATTTTATTTCAAGTTTACAGTCCACTTTGAATTGAGTTCATAACAGTAAGGTTTCCTTTAGTATAGGTTTTAGTGTACTTCATTCATTGCATTTTTCTGACAAGAGAAACAACCAATGGACTAAACAAGTCTCACTAATGATGGCGTCATTCGCAGAATTTAAAAAGCCCGCCCAGACATGTCATTGGTCAGCTATTCCTCCTTTGTTCTCCCATTTATTTTATTCATATATTACTTTTGGACACCAAGTTCGTTTGACTATACATGTATATGTAATAATGTATATACCTCGTGCACATGCAAAACCACCACTTAACAGGCATTATGGTCTGTCTTGTCATTTACATACATATACGTTATCCATAGCCTACAAGCCCTAATTTATGTCCTGACACAGAATTCCCTTAACAGGGATTCTTTATGTGAGTTTACAAACGTATTGCATCTTTTCAGCTAAAGGGATGGCAGAAAGCTAGTTTCATAAATTTTTCTAAGAATTTATGGTGCATAAAATGTGACCAACGGCTAACAATTTAACCCCTTTGTGGCAAAGATGGGAGCGGTTTCCCATTTTTAAATGCAAAACTTTTAACAGGCTAGTATAAACAAAACTTAAGCGTAACTACACATTAAGACTTGAACACGTCTCCTACACTTACGAAGTATTTCAGCGCTTTCCGGGAAAAAGTGGGTGGCTCTGAAAAGAGCCTTTGATTTTCAGAACGGGGACTGAAGAACTGCTAAACGTTTCACTTGCCCTTGGCCTTGTGGTGGCTCTCGGTCTTCTTAGGCAGCAGCACAGCCTGGATGTTGGGCAGGACGCCGCCCTGAGCGATAGTGACTTTGCCCAGCAGCTTGTTGAGCTCCTCGTCGTTGCGGATGGCCAGCTGCAGGTGGCGCGGGATGATACGCGTCTTCTTGTTGTCGCGGGCCGCGTTGCCCGCCAGCTCCAGGATCTCGGCCGTCAGGTACTCCAGCACCGTCGCCAGGTACACGGGGGCCCCGGCACCTACCCGCTCAGAGTAGTTACCCTTGCGGAGCAGGCGGTGCACTCGCCCTACGGGAAACTGCAGCCCAGCTCGCGAGGAGCGGGTCTTAGCCTTGGCGCGAGCTTTGCCTCCTTGCTTCCCGCGCCCAGACATACTGAGTGCTAGCAGGGGAAAAACAGCCACAAGAAAAGCGAAAAAGAAATGTTCTATAAGGAGCAACAAGATGACAGTTATAGAGCTGGGTGGAATTGTCAAATGCGGGGTAGGATTGGTTAAAATCGTCTTTTTACTAGACAACCAATAAGAAAGGAGATGTGATGCAAGTAAATTTACATAATCTCGTCACTAATGCATTATCAAATCAGTTCTGGATATTCTTGGATACCTTATTTGCATAGGTCGCCTATAAAAGACGAGATTCTAAACGTAAGCAGGCATATTAGAGTTATACTTTAGTGTGCGTTTTGAATTCGGCAAGTATGCCTGAACCGGCGAAGTCCGCTCTTGCCCCGAAGAAGGGTTCCAAGAAGGCGGTGACCAAAGCCCAGAAAAAAGATGGCAAGAAGCGGAAGCGCAGCCGCAAGGAGAGCTATTCTGTATACGTGTACAAGGTGCTGAAGCAGGTCCATCCGGACACCGGCATTTCGTCCAAGGCCATGGGCATCATGAATTCGTTTGTCAACGATATCTTTGAGCGCATTGCGGGCGAGGCGTCGCGCCTGGCTCATTATAACAAACGTTCGACCATCACGTCCAGGGAGATCCAGACGGCCGTGCGCCTGTTGCTGCCTGGGGAGCTGGCCAAGCACGCCGTGTCCGAGGGCACCAAGGCTGTCACCAAGTACACCAGCTCTAAGTAAATGTTTATAGGTGCTGTTAAAACAAAGGCTCTTTTCAGAGCCACTTACATTTTCATCTGAGGAGTTGTGATGCCCTCTTGTTGCCCGTTTTGGGGATATCTAAACACAGTTAGATACCGGAGTTGGCTGAGTTGTTTCTTCAAATAAGTCTATGTATAGAGAAGCCGTTGTGCTTATTAAAACAGGCTCTTTCTGTTTCACTTCTTTCCCAAACCTTCCTATATTCTATACTAAAAAAGCCAGAGTTTCTGTCCACCACGCCTTATTTTCAATTAGGAAAGTGAGGGAGGCTGGCTGGGTGGGATTAGGAAAGGGAACTCTTCCTATCCTAGCCATGGTTCGGCACTCTGGTACCAGGAGTTGGTTTCAGTTCCCAGCTTCCCCCGGCCCTTTCCCCAGAATGGATTCTACACTCCCAGAATCATGCCCCACTCCACAGAATTCAGAGCCTTACCTCCACCCGGCCTCCCCTCCAAACTTCGACATTCTAGTACTTCTGCCTTCTCCTGTGTGCCCGGACCCCTATATGTGGTCCAGTTTCAGTTGTTTCTGAAACACTTCAGCTCGGATTTTGCTCTTTCTTCCAAAACCTGTTTAACTTTTATTAAATTATCTTTGTAAAAATAACCAATAGTTTTCTCTTTTTCTGACTGGACACTGACAAATGCATGGTGCCAAGCCTCCCTTGATTTAAACCTTTTGCTTATTTCACTTCGTTTCAGCATCAAGCACTTTGATAATCATATATTTTCCTTACTCTCGATCTCAGAAGGGTTTATCACCATCAGTTCTCCCAGGTAGGTAAAGCATTTATTCCAGGAGACAAAAGAAGTGAGTCGAATTTGAGTGCAGCCTGCAGGCCTTTGGGATCTGGAGCTTCATCTCCTAGCCTAACCATGTCTTCCTTTTTGGCTGATTCGGGACACTTCATGAAAGATGAATAAGAAATGCACCAAGAAAAGGGATGTAGCCTAGTGCTGGGAGAGGAGGTAATTCATGCAAAAATACTTCCTAAAGTGTTGAGAAATCTGTACATGTGAAGTGTTTTTGAATTCTATCTAGACGTCTTTGAAAGAAAATTGCATCAGAAAACATTGGTTGGAATTTGAGTTCTGTGAGGTAAATAATCTTTGGTTCTCACAGCCTCTGTTCCTTACTTTAAAAATGAGAATGTTGGGCTTCCCTGGTTGCACAGTGGTTAGGAATCTGCCTGCCAAATGCAGGGGACACGGGTTAGAGCCCTGGTTCAGGAAGATCCCACATGCCTCGGAGCAACTAAGCCAGTGCGCCACAACTACTGAGCCTGCGCTCTAGAGACCGCGAGCCACAACTACTGAGCCTGTGTGTCACAACTACTAGAGCCCGTGCTCTGCAACAAGAGAAGCCACCGCAATAAGAAGCCCGAGCACCGCAACGAAGAGTAGCCCCCCCTCGCCACAACCAGAGAAAAGCCCGCGTGCAGCAGTGAAGACCCAACGCAGCCAAAAAAATAATAAAATAAATTTATTAGGAAAAAAAAAGAGAGAATGTTATGGGAGTTCCCAGGTTGTCCAGTGGTTAGGGATCCGCTCTTCCAACTGCCTTGGCCCCGGGTTCAATCCTTGGTCGGGGAATTAAGATCCCAGAAGCCGTGTGGTACGGCCAAAAACAAAAAAAACAAACAAAAAAGGATATTATTGAAACCAACTCATTGACAGTTTTGTGTAAACAAATGCAGTAGTTACAATGCAAGCAAACATTACAATTTGATTTGCAATTCATGAAGTTATTTATGGACATTATGAGGTAAAATTTCCCATTAGTCCTACACTTTACATATAATGAAGACAAGCTTTTTGATATAGTATTATTATCAGAAGTAATAATACTATAATGAATGAACAAAGTGCTGCTCCATGAAATTAGACTTTCTGCTGTTAAAATCAGACACCCTAGACACACTAGCTAAAAAGGAAACGTAGGGTACTTCCCTGGTGGCGCAGTGGTTAAGAATCCGCCTCCCAATTCAGGAGACACGGGTTCGAGCCCCCGTCCTGGAAGATCCTACATGGAGCAACCAAACCCATGCGCCACAACTACTGAGCCTGAGCCTGAACTTTAGAGCCCGTGAGCCACAACTACCGAAACCCGCGTGCTCCGCAACAAGAGAGGCCACCGCAACTAGAGAAAGCCCGCGCGCAGCCCGCGGCAACGAAGACCCAACGTAGCCAAAAGTAAATAAAAATTTTAAAAAAAGGAAATGTAAATTGCTGCTGTTAAAATTAAAGCAATGTCAAAATTATGTGAGCCTGCAATTTTAGGAAGAATTTACTTGTATCTATAGTCATTTTTATATTTACACTTTTAAATTTAAACATATGTAGTTATAATCTTAAAGATCATTGAATACATTAATAATTCTTAGGCGTGAGTGCCTTGATTTTCAATTGGTGGTCTGACAAATTATCACAAATACAGTGGCTTACAACAATACATTTATAATTTTATGGTTCTTTAGATCAATATTCTGAAATGAATTTCATTGAGCTAAAATGGTGTCAGAGGGCTTGGGCCTCTAACAGTGAAAATCTGTTTCCTGTCTTTTCCAGCTCCTGGAGGGTTTTCCTTGTTCCTTGGCTCACAGCCCTTTGCTATATTTGAAAGCCAGCAGTATCTGGCCAAATTCTTCTCACACTGCCATCTCTCTGGTTCTGTACTATGATTCCCTCTTCCATTGTTAAGGGCCCTTGTAATTACATTGGGTTCGCTTGGATTCTCTAGGATAATCCTATTTATTTATTTGGCCACGCCGCGCAGCATGCGGGATCTTAATTCCCCGAACAGGGATTGAACCCATGTCCCCTGCAGTGGAAGCGCGGAGCCCTAACCGCTGGACCTCCAGGGAATTCCCTAGGATAATCCTATTTAAAGTCAGGTGATTAGCAACCTTAGTGCCATCTGCCACCTTAATTCCCATTTGTTATGTATCCTAACATATTCACAGACTCCAGAGATTAAAAGGTAGACATAAGTGGGGAGGCATCATTCTGCCTAGCACAGTAAGTGACAGTATTTTTAGAATTTGACAGAATGCTATATACTTTCTGTTCTGGTGGGAGGACGAACATATGGACACACTACTGTATGTAATTTCTTGGATTTCATATACTCCCCTAAAGCTCATATAGACCTGGTGTAGATGTTTACCTCTGGGACTACAGAAAGCAAAAATTGACTATTTACAATAACATAAACTCTCATATATAGCCGTCTGGTATTTTTAGTTTTCATTCTTTTACATTTTTTTATTTTTGCTTTTGTTCTTTATATGTATTGTTTGAATGTTTATGTATTTTTTTTGTGTATGTTGTGTGTGTATATTTATGTGTTGTGTTGGGAGTGGGAAGCCTGGTAGTCATTAATTACACAAGATTATAGACTATTAGTACTTTTTTCCTACCAGGGTTGAAATCCTAAAAATATGTTGTAAATACATTCTTAGCATTTGTTCCATATGGGATGCCGTTTATGGCAGTTTATAAACTTAAGCAGGTTTGTAATTATGAGAAAAGTGTCAATTTTCATGACTGTTATATATGTATACATAGGACAGTAGAGTGGTGGTGGTATGAATTATTTTCATTTAAAAAGTTTTTTTTTTTTCCTGACTAGGACAAAATAATCATAACATCCACCCTGAGAGAAAATAACATAATTTAAGGGAGAGGAGGCACCAAAATATTTTAAGGGTATTTCTTTCCTGAACTGCCAGTGTCATCAGCCCCAACATGGTGGTTCAGCAATGGTCTAACTTTTCATTAGCCAAACCTTGGAAAAATTCTCCTTACAATTAAATGGCCCTATCCTGGAACCGGTGATACTCGCTTTTCAATTTCTATGCACATTAACTGTGCTGCTCCCATTAATACTTAGAAAAGTTACATTGTTTTAATTAAATAAATCGAATGCATGTACATATTCTTCTTACTACCACACAGCACTAACAAGGCATTGCCAAGGATTTAAGAGGATTTCTTAAATCCGCTTCACTTTTCATGGAGTCAGTTCGTAGGGCACACTACATCATAGCAGTTCAAATGATACTTACATGTCCACACTTGGCTAGCCTTGTAGCCAAAGTGAGCTGTGAAAGCAAGAGAAGGCTATGCTACCATTTACCTAGAATGTAAATACATGTTCTGTTTTCAAACCAAAATGCTGTGTACTTCAAGTGTTAGCACCATACAGCAACAAGTTCGTTTCAATAAATTAAAATTGAGTCTATTATGGCAGTCATATTAGAGACGAATCATTACAGCTCTTATGCTGAAAAAGTGGGTGGCTCTTAAAAGAGCCTTTGAGACTAACCACGAAAAGCACTTTTTTGCTGAGGTCACTTGGAGCTGGTGTACTTGGTGACAGCCTTGGTGCCCTCGGACACGGCGTGCTTGGCCAGCTCCCCGGGTAGCAGCAGGCGCACGGCCGTCTGGATCTCCCTCGACGTGATAGTCGAGCGCTTGTTGTAATGTGCCAGGCGCGACGCCTCGCCCGCGATGCGCTCGAAGATGTCATTGACGAAGGAGTTCATGATGCCCATGGCCTTGGACGAGATGCCAGTGTCCGGGTGGACTTGCTTCAGCACCTTGTACACGTACACAGAATAGCTCTCTTTGCGGCTGCGCTTGCGCTTCTTACCGTCTTTCTTCTGGGCTTTCGTCACCGCTTTCTTGGAGCCCTTCTTCGGGGCGGGAACGGACTTGGCCGGCTCAGGCATGACAAACACCGTGCCAAATTAAAGAAAAAACTATGTCGTGGAAACATCACTCAGCATATTTGTAGAGCTACTATGCAAATATGGTATTTAAAACTTTACACTTTGATTGGATAAATTTTCCACGTTGTTCGGTGGTATGCAAATTATGTGCCAGCAGTTCTCCTTTTTAATTGGTTGCAAGCTTTTAGACCCTTTTAACCAATCAAACAGTGTAATTTACAATTCGGCTTCGAAGTATAATTGCTTCTCATTTGTTAAGAGAATTTGTACTTTCGTTTTGCTGCTTCTTTGTTAAGCACCTTGATTAGATTGATCAGATGTCGGGACGCGGAAAACAAGGTGGCAAGGCTCGTGCCAAGGCTAAGACCCGTTCTTCTCGGGCTGGGCTTCAGTTTCCCGTGGGGCGAGTGCACCGCCTGCTCCGAAAGGGCAACTACGCCGAGCGGGTCGGGGCGGGCGCGCCGGTGTACCTGGCGGCGGTGCTGGAGTACCTGACGGCCGAGATCCTGGAGCTGGCGGGCAACGCGGCCCGCGACAACAAGAAGACGCGCATCATCCCGCGTCACCTGCAGCTGGCCATCCGCAACGACGAGGAGCTCAACAAGCTGCTGGGCAAAGTCACTATCGCTCAGGGCGGCGTCCTGCCCAACATCCAGGCTGTGCTGCTGCCTAAGAAGACCGAGAGCCACCACAAGGCCAAGGGCAAGTAAACTGCAGTATTCAAATTCTTGATCTTTGAGGAATCAGTCTTAACCAAAGGCTTTTTTCAGAGCCACCCACGTATTCGTTAAAAGGGCTTACATTTTCCTTATTTAAGCAGGTTGTTGAAAATGATTTTCATCACATTTTGTCAACTTAGAAGATGTATTTACACTCTTAGGAAATGCAAACTAATCATAGTTTAAAGTAATCAAAAAAGTACTCTTTAGCTAAGTAAAAATGATATAGAGAGACCTGTGTCACAAGTAATTAAGTCGATCAATGCAGCAAGCCCTCAGTTGTTAACCCTCAGGAAAAGATAATGGTAGCATAATACTTGGTAAATGTTGAAAGTTTAGGTGCAAATCTAGTTAGTGATCTACAAGATCATTTAAACCACTCCTTTAGTACTATCTCATGTTGAGTTGTTTTGCATCCTAATGGGACAAGTTGATCTGTAATTCATACTTATGTTTTTAATAGCCAATCTCAACTCTACTGAGCTGGGCCCTAATCAATTGTAAATAGGAATACAATACTGCATAGCCTGGAGCTAGAATTTGTTTAGGCAGAGCTTAACAAAGGTTTCAGCATGACTTTAAGGGACATACAGTAACACTTGTGTACCATTTACAAGTTTGAGTTTTTCCTAACACCATTTTACACGAAGGTCAGTTGAAATTGTGAAACGTAGTGGGGCGCTTTTATGTGAGAATGTTATAGTGAAAAGTAAACATTTGTTAATATAGTTATAATAGCAAGCATGAAATTAATTCAGAGTTAATGGTTTTAGTGCATTCCGAAAATCTCGAAGAATTGAGGCCTGCCCAGGTCCCAACCTGTCTGTGGTTTGGGGTTGCTATCTACCTCATAAAGCAGAGGGTTTGTCTTCTGGGAAGACAAAGTCGTCCTCTCCTCTGATAAAACCTCTCACACAGTTGGCTTTGGCATCTTCCATGAAGAGGACTTCAGAGATTGAGGACTCATGCGGCTAGGCTTTCATTTGAGGTAGAGAGAGAAGACCGTGGTTATAACCAGACTGTCCAGAGTTGGGTGTAGTTACCTCCAGAACTTTTCACTGTTAACCCAGCCTGGGATTCATGGTAGTCATACAAGTAGATTCCTTAATAGTAAATAATAATAATAATAGTTTCCAAAAAGTTTTATTTCTTTCTCCTTTCCTCTCCCCCTCTCTCTCTTTTCTAATATGGCCCTAAAGAACCCTCAGACATATGATCAGATCACAAGCTATGTAGGTGTAAATTCTTTAGTCTTTGTAAAATCTGAAACTTACATATATCTTTAAAACACAATGCATCTTAATAGTAAGGATTCCTTTCTCCTCCTGTAGCCACAGCTCTTACCCCAAGGCAGAAAACTGACACTGGAGCATGACAACTTGGAATGCAGTGCAAGGGCTCATCATAAGACTTACGGGCAAGCCACGTTAAGTCGTATGGGGAAGGTAGAGGAGGGTGTATTCAGGGGGCCTGGATTGGGGATAACAATAAGTGTTCAGGATTCTTTCCGAGTTCTGCTTTCATATTATCTCTGGACCCCTAAACTGATGGTTCTCAATTCTATCAGATCCAACACTCTTTTTCTATAACAAATACTGTAACTACCCCCATTACTATCCTGAAATGAAATTCATAGATAATATAATCTACCAAAACACGACTTAACTGTAATATAAAAGGGGAAATAAAAGGAAAGTATTTTGTTATTTTAAAAAATCTCTTAAGAGTTTAAAAAGAGAAATCAAGAAATTGACGTAAAATTAGCCTTACTACATTTGAATGAGGGTATAAAAATCTCTTGGCCAATCACATCCAACACACGCCTTTTCAAAAAGTTGATCAAAAGAAAGCCAGTTTCATGTACCAAAGTTTAAAAAATTTATTCTGCAAACAAGATTAAGCATTGTAATAATTTGTGTTAAGTTCTGCGGAGAAAAGCCAAAGAACATTGTAAAGAAACAGCATAAGGAAGATAGAGGCGAGAAACGGTTGAAAACAGCCATTCAAAGGGAGGCTGATGTCGGAGAGTGAACCTCGCTACCAATACCTTCACTGCAAGCCGTAGGAACAAATGCCTTGTCCAATCAGAAAGGAACTCTCTTTATATATACCGGTGGGGGGTGGGGGGGGCGGGGGCAGGCTTTCATTTTTCCGCCAGCTAGCTGCTTTCGGGAAATCTGTCATGGCTCGTACAAAGCAGACCGCTCGCAAGTCCACCGGCGGTAAGGCGCCGCGCAAGCAGCTGGCCACCAAGGCGGCCCGCAAGAGCGCGCCGGCCACGGGCGGCGTGAAGAAGCCGCACCGCTACCGGCCCGGTACGGTGGCCCTGCGTGAGATCCGCCGCTACCAGAAGTCCACGGAGCTGCTGATCCGCAAGCTGCCGTTCCAGCGCCTGGTGCGCGAGATCGCGCAGGACTTCAAGACCGACCTGCGCTTCCAGAGCTCGGCCGTCATGGCGCTGCAGGAGGCGTGCGAGGCCTACCTGGTGGGGCTCTTCGAGGACACCAACCTGTGTGCCATCCACGCCAAGCGCGTCACCATCATGCCCAAAGACATCCAGCTTGCCCGCCGCATCCGCGGGGAGAGGGCGTAGATTTGTTTCTCCCGATTAAGTGCCAACCTCTGAAAAACCCAAAGGCTCTTTTCAGAGCCAACCACCTTTTCTGTGAAAGATTCCTGTGCACTGGGACCTCCATTCCGAGCGAGGAAATAAAACCTCTCCTCCCAACCTCCGCCTCCGGCAAAAATGGTGTTACAAGTTCTTTAAGATTAATTGGGTGGCTCTGAAAAGAGCCTTTAAGGTACTCAAGTCTTTTTTTTCCTCTTCTTTTTGGGGGCCGCCTTCTTTGGCTTGACCGCTTTAAGCTTGGCTACCTTGTGCTTATGAATTCTGGCCTTGGCTGGACTCTTGGCCATCTTCGGTTTGGCTGTCTTCACCTTTTTCGGGCTCTTGACCACTTTCTTGGCCCCGGTGCCTACTAATGGTTTCTTTGCCTTTGCGGTCTTCTTAGCGGTTTTTTTCGGACTGGCAGCGCCTGTGGCCTTCTTGGGCTTCTTTGCCCCAGTAGCCTTCTTGGGGTTGGTCGCGCTCGCTTTCTTGGCTTTGGGCTTCGCTTCCTCGGTGGCCGACTTCTTGTTGAGCTTGAAAGAGCCCGAGGTGCCGGTGCCCTTGGTCTGCACCAGGGTGCCCTTACTCACCAGGCTCTTGAGACCCAGCTTGATCCGACTGTTGTTCTTCTCCACGTCGTAGCCGCCAGCTGCCAGCGCCTTCTTGAGCGCAGCCAGGGACATGCCGCTGCGCTCCTTGGAAGCGGCGACAGCCTTGGTGATGAGCTCGGATACCGGGGGCCTGGACGCCTTGCGCTTCACAGCACCAGCAGACTTGAGAGCTTTCTTCTTCACACGCGTCTTTTTCGCAGAAGTAACAGGAGGCGCAGCAGGTACGGTTTCAGACATGGTTGTTGATGTGGATGCCTAACAGTAAAAAATTAAAGACTCAGAATTGAGTACCCAGACCGGGAATGTGTGTGTTATATATACACACAGCGCCACTGCGCGCTGATTGGTTCCCAGCTGGCTTCCAGCTTGACAGCAACCTAGTCTCAGCTCTGTCTCGGAGTTGTGTTTGTTACAATTCAGGAAAGCAAAAAATTAAAGATCTCCTGTGGAGGAACCACACCAGTTATATTCTACAATGAACCGGGACAGCTCAAGCTTTGAGACCTTTATAGTTTCTTCTTCCAGTTTTTATCACTTTGGTCTCAGCCTTTTTCAAAATCCCCCGACACTCCTACAGATTTACAGGTCAGAGAGACAACTTTTTGAGTTTCGTTTAAAATATAAATTCTTCTCTTTGTGTCTTCAATAGCTTGCTCTCAAGTGACATTGTATACATTCTTGGCTTTTCATACCTTCAACAACTGCTTGATTCTCATTGACATTTACCTGGAAAATCTGTTTCATATGAGGAGAAATAACACAGGCTCTTTCAGGATTTCTCTACAAGAACTGTAGTAAAGGCTGCTTGGAATAACAGCAATATCTGATAAGAAAAGTCATTATTTAGTTTGGAAAAGTTTTATCATAGCTTTTTGTGACTATTTAGAGGGTTAGTTAATTTGGGGGCTTTAAGCATTCAAAATTTATGTAGGAAAATAGCAAAAGCAATAATCAATGATCCTCTTGACCTGGTAGTTGGGCTTGTGTTGCACTAGCTGATGGCAGAGGAGGTCCAGGTACAGGCATAAAATAGAGTTGGATGGCTTTATGGGGTTTTAAAGATTCATTTATTTACATTGACTTTATTAGGAAGGATCAGTTATTAAAATGTTCACAAGCTCTTGGGTTCAGTGTTCTGTCATGCTTCTGGAAGATAAACTTTGGCAAAGTATCCAAGTAAAAGAATTAAGGAATATACACACGCACAATACTCCCACACATACTTATATAGAATTCCCTTAAGACAGGGAAATTGAAAAGCATTTATATTCATTACTACATTTCTTATTTAAGCAAGGATACAGGTTTATAGGAAACACATTATAGGTTATGCGTTATGTTCAGTAGGAAATAGATTGATGGTAGAAAGTGCTTTGATTTTCTTCTTCAGACCTCAAACTGTTCGTCTTTAACATATTATGTTTATTTTGAAGCAGCCATGGACTTCTTTGTATTTCTGGTAAACCTTATGAGCCCCTTCCCAGAATAATGCTTTTCAGTGCTTAAGATAATATACATAGGATTACAAAGGAAAACAGTTGTATTAAAATACCATTATCAAATTTATCAAAAATCCAAACTGGTGAAGCATTAACATGTGCTTCTCTATTAATACATTAAATAACAAGATTACCCATATGACCAAGAGTTACCACAGTTTAGAAGGTGTAATATTTTAAACAATATTAGAGATTGAGATATTGACAGCTGCAACTGCAACATGGTATGAATATAGCACAGGTCCTGCCACTCACACTGTTTGTTGCCTGCATTCACAAGTGGAGGAAATGCTAAGGTTCACTTGGAGTATAAAGTAAAGATGGAGTTTTTGTTCAATACAAGTTTCCAGATGCTCTGAATCTATCTATATAGCCGAGGTTAAGAACGCCATTCTGGAATTTGTTTCTGTGCAGTGTCAACTCATGGAACTGTTTTGATGAACTTGGGCCTCTTCACAGACCATGGAGAAAAAGCCAAAGCTATCCAAGTCAGCTGGAACTCAAGGGAATTAACCATAAATTAAATCTTTAAGTATTTATTATTTTGAGGAGTTCTCAAAAAGAAGGTTTTAGTAAATTAGATAATCACTTAGACTTTCACTTTAGAGGAGTGAATCTTGAGTGGAGGAGTTGAGAGCAGACATGATACTATAATATGTCATAATAAATAATGCTGAGTGATTACTTATTTACAGATATTATTTTAAGAAATTTGGATTATCTCTTTTAAATTCAAGTGCTCTATAATTTACACTTTCTTATACATTTATCGATAAAAGGAAAAAACTGAGTATAAGCTGCCCAAGGTCACAAGCTAGTATGTAGAGAAGGCTGTCTCCAGAGCTTGACTGGACACCGTAATGCCACCTGGTTGCAGAAATAGAATGCGGTGACAGATACAATGCCAGATACAAACTGTCCACAATTAAATATATAATCAAACCATAAATCTTAGACTTACAGCAGAACAAGGTTTTTATCACTTTGGGATATACATATTTATAAATCTCCAATGTAGCGCTCAGTGATTTTTAACCTGACTTGACCTCTTAAACGCGTAACCTTCTTATATTTTTAGTTCCCTCTGTGGGGTCATCCAGCCTGCATACCAAAGATCTCTGCTTAGTTAACCAAACATAAATGGACAAAACTAATGGAAGCTTAAACAATAAAGATATGATTTATTTAAAACCATATTTAAAGCATTTTATAAGGGACAATAGCGTGTACTAACTGATTATTTCATATTTTGGAAAGTCTGAAGAACAAGTATCAGGCTTCTTTGTGGAAAGTGTATGATCTGTTGCCCCACTTAACGGCTGCCCGCATTGTACGGATGCACAAAAACACGTATCCATGTACAGGAGCATTTATTAAATCCCATCTCCAGGATCCACTGTCGCTTCAGGCGCCCCTCATAGCTGCCACAGCTCTGAGCAAGGGACAAATAAGCGAAGGGTGGGAACTGAATGTGGTTACCGCCCCTGCTCTTGCAGTTTTCAAACAGGTCCGTCACATTACTATAAAACTTGTAAGTGGCGCTGTCGAGATCACTTCGCTGCGGGTGTGATAGCTGTGTTTTCGCGATGTCTGGGCGTGGTAAAGGTGGAAAGGGGCTGGGGAAGGGTGGCGCCAAGCGCCACCGCAAAGTTCTGCGAGATAACATCCAGGGCATCACTAAGCCTGCCATCCGTCGCTTAGCCCGACGTGGTGGTGTCAAGCGTATCTCTGGTCTTATCTACGAGGAGACCCGCGGGGTGTTGAAAGTGTTTTTGGAGAACGTGATCCGGGACGCTGTCACCTACACCGAGCACGCCAGGCGCAAGACTGTCACCGCCATGGACGTGGTCTATGCGCTCAAGCGGCAGGGCCGCACTCTTTACGGCTTTGGTGGCTGAACTCCAGTTGGCCATCTCCGTGAGCCTACTAAAACCAAAGGCCCTTTTCAGGGCCACCTATTCTTTCACTCAAAAGAGTTTTGCGCTTTCTGTTCTAATTTTTTGTTAAGATGTTAGAGTCAGTACTGTTTACAATATGTAAATTTAAGTTGATTTTATCTGATTCGTTTTTGGTATGTTTCAGATTAGTCGCAGGTCGGTAAAGCTGGTCCATAACCTCAGGTCGAACTGCATATTCAATGTATTTAGTGTGCTTATAGCTAGGAGACCAACAGGACAGTAAACTGCAGGTGGCATTTTGCGCAACTGTCAGTGAAAAAAGGTGGAGAACATCACAGAAGAGGTAGGAGGTAAACCCTGATGCTAGGAAAATGGAAAATGGAATGTAGACACTTCTGTGGGCTGAAGACATTAAAACAGTCTTGCCTTCTTGGACATCACATGATAAATGGTGGGGGAGAAGGGGATGATCAATCAACATAAAATATGTCGAAGGCAGTTAAGTTCTACCAGAGAAACAATAAGAGTACTTGGAAATTAACATTGTGAATCAACTATACTTAAGTAAAATAAGAGTACTTGGGGTTCCCTCTTGTTTAAAAGTGGAATGGAGACAGGACAACTTGTCTCTGCTTCTCTGAGCTGTCTTCCCATGTCCAAAGCTACTGGTTTCTCAATCCAAAAGAAGCTTTTGTTAAGGTTGATATAAATGCTTGATATAAATATACAGGTTTATGTTTACCAACTTGTTATTATGTTGACTCTTTTTTTTTTTTAATTAATTAATTTATTTATTTTTGGCTGTGTTGGGTCCTCGTTTCTGCATGAGGGCTTTCTCTAGTTGCGGCAATTGGGGGCCACTCTTCATCGCGGTGCGCGGGCCTCTCACAATCGCGGCCTCTCCTGTTGCGGGACACAGGCTCCAGACGCGCAGGCTCAGTAGTTGTGGCTCACGGGCCCAGTTGCTCCGCGGCATGTGGGATCTTCCCAGACCAGGGCTCGAACCCGTGTCTCCTGCATTGTCAGGCGGACTCTCAACCACTGCACCACCAGGGAAGCCCTATGTTGACTCTTTATCTTGAATATTCTTAGACTTGACTACAAGCAGATTTACCTTAAATTATAGATGAGAGTTGCATAACACGTATCCTGACAAAAAGTGCTGGACTGGGCCTTTCAAATTCAGGTCTTCCTGAGTCAAATCCCACCTTGTTCTCTACACATCAGGAAATGAGGCAAAATAAGCAGTTCTCAAGTGGGTTACCCATTTCTTTTTCTTACCTACTGTAAACTTTCTACAGTCTCTCAGGATTGTCAGCATGCCACTGTATTCTTTGGTGTCCTCAGAATGGGCTTTATTCTGTGAAAAAATCTTGGGTTATTGTGATACAACTGGTATTTTTTTCCAATGAAAATGGTTCACTGTATTATAATAGCGTATAGCTGGACAGGAGGCTCCCTAGTGTGAGATAACACTCCTGGCTTGTCTGGGAGCAGAGGGGAGTATGTGACTAAGTGCTCTTTTTGGAGTGTAAGTAGAAGACACTCCCAGGCTTTAACACCTTTCCTCTTCCTGCCAGCTATGAAGGTGCTGATCTTGTTTGACCCAGCAGAGACCATCAGGCTCTAGGGGTGGCAGAACAATGACTTGTAAGGAACATGAGTTCCTGATTGATCAGGATGGGCAGAGCTGCCCCACAGAGCTGGACTAATCATAGTGTATCTGTTCCATGAACAAGACTGTCTTTAAGCTAAATTATTTTTGAGTCTCTGTTACAGTCTCTGTTGAATTTCGCAGGCCTCAGAACTTCTCTCTATTTGAAATATCTTGCTGAGTTATCAACGTGTTGATTATCTCTCTCCTCCCACTTGGATATCAGCCCCAGAAGATCAGCCTGTCTGTCTCACTGCTGTAACTAAGGCCTCTCACAGAGGAAATCCAATCAATATTTGACAAAATACTGAATGGAATCGCTTCTCTACTGCCATTAGAGACACCTTCCTAACACTGGAGCCAATTATGTCAGTCCCTGCTCTGAAGCTTTCTATAACTTTTTGTCGTCTGCAAAATAAATCTAAACTTCATTGTTTGACATCCACACCCTTCACCTTCTTCTATCATAAACTTGTCTTTGCCACCAGGAAGCTCATGTGGGCAGGGGCTTTGGTAGCTTGTTCTTCACCATATATTAGATGTTCTCAAAGCCTCCTACCAAATAAGCAGCACTGTATCTGCTGGGCACTTTTTAGTATGCTGAGTTCTCAGATCTCCCCCAGAGCTAATGAAACAGAAACTTTGGGAATGGGACCAGCAATCTGTCCTTTAACAAGCCCTCTGGGTGATTCTGATGCACACTCAAGTGCTTTATGTCCTCAGTACATAATTTAGTGCTTGGCACTTGAATATGAATGAACTTGGTGGATGCTCCTTCTGTCTGCCTAGAAGGCCCTTACATCAGGCAGTGCAAGTGCCTTGCCAAAAGTCATTTGCCCTCTTCCTTTCTAATATAGCCTCAATTTTGTTAAGGTCTCCCTTTCCTCCCTGCCTTGTGCTCCAGGGAAGGCAGAGTCCCTCTCTTAGCCTCAGGAATGGGGTTCTGATTCAACCACATCAATCCTAAGGGTCCCATGTCCCCTTAGTAATGATTAATTTGGGGGGCTGGGTATACATCCAGTTGTTTGTGACTGTGAGAGCCTTTAACAATGGAGGCCAGCTTCCCCAAGGATATAATAATGATTAAGCTGAAATTGAAGTTGTTGATCAGTAAACTGTGTGTGTGCTGGGGATGGATGTGGAATCAGGGGCATTTCAGACAGAGAAAAACGGCAAAGGCCTGGAAAAAAAACCAAACCAAAAAACAATGAAGAAACACAAAACAAAAGGGAGAAAAAGAATCCTCTGAGGTTGGGTTGGAGAGTTAGGTGAGGGCCAGACTTTTCAGGGCTTGGGGCCATAGCACAGATTTTTGATTTTTGTGAGGTGGGTGATCATCCAAAGGCTGTGAGCAGGTAAAAAACAAAAAGCCCCCACGGTGACTCTGGAATGGAAACTAAATACCCTATGAACCGAGGAGTTTTAGTATGACCTCCGACTAAAATCAAGGTGATCAGAAACAGTCGAAATGCAATTGTAATTCAGTAACCTGAAAATAAAGACTTGTTTGTATCTTCGTGCTTATTTTATTATCTACCTTTCTGAGACAATAAAATGGAGACCAGATAGACTGGCCCTGGAGGCTGGCTAGGAGTTTTTCTCAAGGAGAGTGATAGCAATTCTTGGGTGGATTTGGCATTTCCATTTATGGGTGAAGTGCCCTCAACTGAACCTTTTTCACCTGACTTCCTGAAGGACACCTCTACCTTGCAGTTTCCGGAGAAATGAGGGGAGAGCCCTGCTCTTTATTTCCCGGGGTTTAATCTCCTGGGCACTATGCGATCACAAACCGTAGGCTTCCAAACCTCAGTGTTCAGCTCACAACATTAAAAAGCATCTCTACTTCCACAGTTCTTCCTCTCTGCGTTCTGAGCCGACCCTGGGTCCCTCTCTTCTTCCTTGCCAGGATCCCTCCAGTTTCTGAACTGAGCAGAGGGAGGACATCTGGAGGCAGGATAGGGCGATGGGCTCAGAAGGGAGCTCACCGGGGACAGAAAAGGACAGATTGGAGGCAGCAGAGACAATCTTTATATTATGTGGCTACTCTAGTGAGAAGACAGGCAGCTGAATACAGAATTCTGTGAACCTTGCAGGTCTAGTTTGTAAAACGAGTCAGGAGAGTGGGGAGAAGATTGCATTCTTCAAACAAAAATCTAATGACCAGGAAAGAGATAAAACAAAATAAAAAGTTAGTAACTATTTTCCCCTTACTGGAGAGCTGCAGCCACCCAACATAATACGCTTGTAAAGAATCTTAGAAAAAATGTTCAGCCAGGACTTGAAAGCCCTAGGCAAAGGGCTGGGGGTGAGGGAGTGTGAGGAAAAGGAATTAGATCCACACAAATGAACCTAGGCGGAAGACCCGCAAAGTTATACTAAAAGTTCTGGTTTTAGAAGGTGGGATTTTCAAACATAACTGTGGTCTCTTGGACGTTACAGCCTGACGCTTTACATAAAACCAAGACCAGAGCTTCACAAAGCGCCGATTCCAGCCCAGAGAGCACCCTGTACAAAGTTTATAAAGGTGACCTAGAGCTCCAAGGATTGGGGTTAGCACTAAGTGGTTTCAGTGCACGTTCGCTTTGGCCGTTGGGAAGCAACCCTCATATGCGGAACAGTTGTCAGAAACCATATACAGTAGATTTGCCAACCGAGGATCGCTAACTTTTTAAGTACTTTGCTAAGCGTTACCCTTGATACTAATTTAAAGCCCAGAGTTCACGAAACCGCACAAGCTAGTGCACAGCTCTGATTGTGAAAACATGAAATGGCTCTGAAAAGTGGCTATAAACATTTACTTGGAGCTGGTAGACTTGGTGACAGCCTTGGTGCCCCCGGACACAGCGTGCTTGGCCAGCTCCCCGGGCAGCAGCAGGCGTACGGCCATCTGGATTCCTCTGGAAGTGATGGTCGAGCGCTTGTTGTAATGCGCCAGGCGCGACGCTTCTCCTGCGATGCGCTCCAAGATGTCACTGACGAACGAGTTCGTGATGCCCATGGCCTTGCACCAGATGCCGGTGTCCTGTCCGGGTGGCCCTGATTCAGCACCTTGTACACGTACACGAAGTAGCTCTCCTTACGGCTACCCTTGCACTTCTTCCCATCTCTTTCCTGGGCCTTGGTCACCGCCTTCTTGGAGCCCTTCTTCGGGGCCAGAGACTTCACTACTTCAGGCACTGTACCGTCGATGTCTTCTGAAAAAAAGAAAACTGTGTCCGCTCCACCGGATCCTGCTTATTTGTAGGCAACGTTATGCAAATGAAGACTTAGTTATGCAATTGCTGATTCGTTCGTCTTGAGGTCTGCATGCAAATAAATCATTCCAGATACACTGTCTCACTGGTCATATCCTGAGACAGTTTTCCAGCAATCAGGCCACCTTCTTTAATCTAGTTAACCTATTTTATAATGAGGTCTGATTCGTTTATAACAATTCAGATTAGTTTGTTAATTTTAAAAACTGGAAGTCACTCTCTACAGTGTTTTGAAATACCAAGGAGGTAAAAGCTCGTGGCACGGTTAGTCTCCGATTTGCAAGGCCCGTTTACAGCTCCTGGAAGAGCTGTATCTTTACATTTGAATCCAGTGAGAGGGAAAGGAAGAACTGAGAAAAAATAGGCGGTTATCCAGACAATTCCGAGTACAGTGTTTCCCACTGTACAGAAAATGCAGAAATACAGCGTAAAAACAAAGGGCAGGGAAATAAAATTACATCACTTGAAGGGAGATAAGAAAGAAAAGAATTTCGTAGCCTATATGGCTATAAACCTTCGAACTGGAAAGGAGCAAATCACATCCAGTTTAGCCACAAAGGAGGGTCAGAAATAGTTCTTCAGTCTAACTAGTGAAATGATAAAACAAACAAAAAACCCAAATACTTACTGAAAATTAAGAACCCGGTGTTTAACACATTTATTTTAAATTTATTATTATTACCATCATCATCATCTTCTTCATCTGAAACCGGCTTCTTAGTTAGTTCTTTCAGTACCCTCTTTCCTTTCTGCAGAGAGGTGTCCTCCCTGAATTTGACTTTTTTTCCTAACATTCCTCAGGCTCCCCAACCTTCCGCGCCACCGCCCCCCGCCCCCGCCCCCGCCGTGTTTCAGTGAAAGCTTCCTGAAATTAGTAACCTAGGTTCATAGCGCCTCCTAGTGACTTGTGAAGGCAAAACCCCTTCAAGAAGGAAGCATCGTGAACCCAAGTTCTCTAGATATACTGTACACAGATTGATTGTGATTTATTTATTCAGTAATTATTTAGCATCTATTACGTGCCAGGCATTCTACCAGGAACTTGGAATGTCCAAATATAAGCTTATAATAAATGTTATCAAATCGAAGAGGAAAACAGACACTATGGAGGGTCAGGCATCCAAACAAACAAGAGCCTTAGATTCCCTCTCTTTCCCTCGGGCAGTGAATTTCAGATACTGAAATTATCAGAGACTATAAAATAACTGTTTACTGGAAGTTTGAAGAAATAAAAATGTAATAATACAATCAAGGAACAAGGGACAATCAAAACCAGGCTAAATTTAAAAAAATAATAAAATAGAACTAAAAATAAAAAAGAGCTATATTCCATAATGATAAAATAAAAATCCACTGATAAGATGTAACATTCAGGACCTTCTATGTACCTGACCACACAATCACTAACTATATAAGCAACAACTGGCAGAATTAGCAAGAGAACTTCAAGTTTACAGCTGTAGGGCAAGCTTTCATATACTACTCTTATAAATTCACGTAACAAGCAGAGAAAAACATGTATGGTTATAGAAGATTTGGACAACACAATGAACAAACTTGATCTATCTGGGATTCCTGCACTTAACACAAAGAGAATGTCCAATTTTTAAAAGCACGCATTTAATAATTTCAAAAATTCAACACCGAGTTTAGAAAAAGTCACAATGGATACAAAAAAAACCAGTTTCATATATACGGCACTCTTTTATCAGCTAATTAAAGAGCAATAGAAAATATTTTTTTTAAGATAGTAAAAATAAAACAATCTTCCCATATGCTTGGAAACTAAAAGTGCACTTCTAAATACCATGGATTAGAATATCATAAGGGAAATTATGTAATATTATGAGATAAATATGAATGAGAATAATACATATAAAATTTGTTGAATGTATCTGAAGCCGTACTAAAAGGGAAATATATAATATTATATGCATATATTAAGGAACAAGAAACACTAAAGATATGCAAACTAGGTGTTCAACAAAAAAAGCTAAAAAAAGAACAGGAAAATAAATCAAATAAAGTAGAAAGAATCAGCCTTAGAATTCTTAGAATGTGTTGTACTGTTGTGAATGATGTTCTATTTCAATTCCAGATAGGTCACTGCTAATGTATAGAAAGGTCATGAATTTTTATGTGGTGCACATATTTACCAACCCTCTTGAGCTCTTATTAGATCTCATTGTTTATAGATTCTCATGGATTTTCACATTGACATATTATTTTAAATATGTCAACCCTGACCTGAAATTTAAAAAAATAATAATTAAAGAAAAAAATGGAGATAATCCATAAACCACAAGCTTGTTCTTTGAAAAACCTTATAACAATAGACAAACATCTAGAAAAACTAATGAGGAAAAAAAAAGAGAGTGTGTGTGTGTGAATAAATCATAGGAATAGAAAAGGGAAAGTAGCTACCAAAAAAGAGATATAAAGAACCACAAGAATGCTATGAATAACTTTTACAAAAAATTAAACTTAACAGAAAAGGATAATTTTCAAGAAAAAAATTAAGTAATGGGTTGAATAAACAAGTTATGATTATGGAAATATGACAGGCAGTTAAAAAAAAAAAAACTCTCCTGTACTCTTCAATCTAAATGATACCAAGCACAACTGGGTTTTACAGGTATTAGTGAAATTTAAGTAATTGATAATCCCTATTTTACAGAAGCTATTTCAATAGAAAAATAGCTCTCCTTTTTTTTCTTTTGAAATTCTGTACACTTACCTAAACTGGACAGGAACAACACAGAACGAAAACAAAGGGAGAAAGAAAGAGAGAGACGAGGGAAAATTACAGTCTCATTTTACTCATGAAATTCATTTTTTTAAAGAAAAAGCTCTAGCTGAAATGCAAGCAAATGGAAACCAAGAGACCACATTATTAAAAAAAAAATAATAGTATATCATATAGGATTTATTCCAAGAATGGAGGAAAAGTTTAACATCAAATCTGCCAGTGTAAGAAATTAATAGAGAAAAACTGTTATCATTTGCATAGATACTGGGAAAATATTTGTTAGAATATGACACTCTATCTTTATAAACACTTTTAACAAACTAGAAGGATAAGGAGTAGCTACTTACTTCATAAGGAGTAGTGACAGTGAGCACAACATTTAACAGTGTAATTTTAGAATGATTCCCAAAGAGTCAAAAGAAAGACAAAATTTGGTGGTACTACTCCTATTCAACATGGCACCAAGGGTCTGGCCAATACCATGAGACAAGTACAAGTAAGAAGGGTAAGGATGCAATAAGAAAAGTTGTTATCTTTATGGTCTGCAAATAATATGTCATTGTAAAAATTCATGAAAATCTATAAACAAATAATTAGACCTTACAGAGCTTAAAAGCATTGGTTGCTACATGAGCATCACATAAAAATTCATGGCCTTTCTGGAATCGAAATAGAAAAACCAGAAATCATTTACAACAGAACAACACTTTCTAAGGGTTCTAAGTCCGGGAAAAAATATTCCAGATCTGTATGAATAAAACTATGAAATGCGATTGGAGGATACAAAACAAGATTCACTCAAATTAAGAGATAAATATACACTATACTATGTTTTGTCATGACTCAATATGCTAAAATGTTCATAAACTCCAAAATAACCTAAAAATTCAATGGTATGCCACAAAACAGCACTGTATTTTTGGTAAAGCACTGTAGAATTCATGTTAATGAGCAAAAATAGTGAAGATGATTCTCCGAAACAAAATAAAACAAATCAAAAAGAAAAGAAAGAAAAAAGAAATAGCGGGGCATGGAACCTAAGAGAGGCTAGGATCATCAGACCTTGAGCTGTCAGAAACTATATTAAGAATTTGTTCAAATCTTTGTAGGCCAAGTCAAGAAGAGGGCTCAAAGTAGCCTGGCTAGTTTGCTCTAAATTTTACCTGCTATGATTGATTCGGATTGCTTAGTTACCAAGAGATAATGTCTCTAGTGCAATGGTTTAGAGCAGGGACCCTGGAGCTAAGCTGCTTGGGTCAGAATCCCCTTTGCCATTTATTAATTAGAGGACATTGGATAAATTATTTTAAGCTCTAAGTGACTCAATCTATCTGGGTAAAATTGGGATAACAATAGTTCATAGGTGTGTTACAAGTATTAAAGGAGTTAACATCTGGAAAGCACTTGGAAATGTGTCTAGGTGTATGCCAAAAGAAAAAAAATTTTTTAAGTAAATAAAAATAACTGGAGATGGTTGTGTGCAAACTGCACCCAGGGCTGCATTATGTTTTGCGGGCCCTATGCACTTTTGCCTTCCTGGGCCCTCTCCTCCGTAAAAATAATAAAAAAAAAAATAACATTATTAAAATTATATAAACATTAAAATATTAGTATTACACAGAACGTTTTCATCGACCTAAAAGTTCATTTTTAATTCCGATTTTAGAAGAAATTAAAATATTTTCGTCAGCCTCTAAAAGTACTGTGGGCCGTAGGGTCTGTGTCTACCGTAGCCTAATAAATGTAGGCCCTTCGTGCATCTCAAGATGAAATTTAAAACACATATAGTTATTCAAGTGGGAAGTAATAATAATTCACACACACATACATATACACGCACTTAATCCTCACACAAAGTGCCCTAGAAATGTGCTGATAATAAACAGGGGTGGTGCAAGGAAGGTGTCCTGGGGATTAGTTATGAGGGAAAGCGTCAGCTCAGAAAAAATCGAGAGAGGAGGAAAAAACTACCGGAGGTCTGCTGCCCTGTTTCTCGGTCTTCAAACTGCTCGGTTCCCCGTTTTAATCTGCGCATGTCCTCATGGACTGTTGGGACTCTCCAGTATCCAGTGGTAGCCGGAAGAAGCTGGGTCCGCAGAGCCTGCGCATCAGCAGGTGGCTGCCACGCGAAATCTCGCGCGCGCAAGGGGCTGGCGGAAGCCTGCAGCTTACTGGAGACCCGGGGGGCGGTGAGGGGTGGGGGAGCCGAAGTGACGTAACGTGGCGTATGCGTAACGTGGGGCTCTGGGAGAAGCAGCGGAACGTGAAGTTGGGTGAGACGATCCAATGAGGGAGCCGGCGTGGAGCGGCGTGGCGGGTCGGCCCTTTGACAGACCCTGCGTGGGGGGGCGTGGCTATGGGCGGGAGCCGACAGAGGCCGGGCGTGGAACGCCACGTTGTTCTTTCCACCCTTACGTGGCTGTACCGGAAGGAGGTGCCAATTTTCAGGACTTGACACTTCCAGTTTAAGCCTCAAGGTGATCTTTCAGTTTTGTGCGGCTATTTGGTAGTATCATTTCAGGGACATCCCAAGTCGTAATTTAAAGCACAGTTCTCCAGGTGTGATCCCTGACCAGCAGCATCAGCACCACCTTGATAATTTAGAAATGCAAATTACTGGATCCTACTCCAGGTCTAGTGAATCGGAAACTGTGAGGTGGGGCCCAGCAATCTGTTTTTAAAAATCCCTCAAGGGAATTCCCTGGCAGTCCAGTGATTAGAGCTTCGCGCTTTCACTGCCGAGGGCGCGGGTTCAGTCCCTGATTGGGGAACTAAGATCCCGCAAGCCGCGAGGCGCGGCCAAAAAAAAAAAGAAAAAAATCCTTCAGGTGAGAAGTAATGTGTTCCCCTTAATTCAGATGTTGAAGATGACCTCTTAAATGTCAGCTTAGCTAAACTAAGTTTTTACCTTCGAGATCGTTAACAAAGCCAAAACAGTTCTTAGGTCTTACCCACTCAGAACTTAATGCCAGAAAATAAACTGAAATATAAATAAATTGTCTGCCCAGAAAGGGGAGCTCTTAGGAGAAGAATTTGAATCAACAATGAAAGCGGAATTTCAATTATCCATAGAGTTTATTAAATATAGCATCTCATTTACAAATGTTTTGCCATCCTTTTAGACTTCCCCCAGCAAAGGTGGTCCACGGTAAATAATGAGTTCCCAGTAATTACGCCTGTAACAGAAGTAAATTCTATTTTTATAATGTAAATAAAAATAAAATGAAAAAGATAAAACACCTTGTTTAGGCTCTTCCACTCAGGTAGTGATCTCCTTTTGATAAGTCAGTGTGCAGCAAATCAGAATGGGTAGGATTTTGGTGGGATATACATACTAATCTATCATCTCAGGCAGGTCAGACATCATACTTCATAACTTCTATGGCCAGATTCTCATTTTCAGTTACTGTTTGCATTCATTTCTTCTCTGTACTTATATCTCTCCCCTGATTGAAGAAATAAAAAAGGTTTATATGTTAGGTGCCATTTTGCCATCACCATTAATATCTGCTATACAAAGAAGAGGGCTCTGTTTACATACACTTGTATAATGTGCTATGAGGAATCTCTGCTCCAGTGTTACCTACACTTTAGTCATTATTAGCATTAACAGGTAATGACTCAAACCATGCTCAGTCAAGAGATATTTCTCAATAATATAATCTTTGTTCCAAATCTCCCAACTACCCTTACTGGGATGGAATTCAAATAGTTTAAAAGCTTATATTCTCTCCCTTTAGTTTTTGACCTGAAGAGAATTAGTCACTCTGATTTTCATTTTAATTCAGAGATTAAGGAAAATATAACAATTGCTAACAACTGCTAAGTGCTTACGAAATGACTATAACTGTTTTAAGAGCTTTACACAAATTATCTCAATCCTTAAAATAACTCTAAGAAGTAATGCATTATTATTATTCTCCTTGTATAGATGAAGAAAGTGAGACCCAGAAAGGCTGAGTCACTCATTCAATTGAACCATTTCAACAACCAGATCTGGCCTCTATTCCTGTTGTTGCAGACGTATGTGTATTTTAATTAACTAATTAATTATGTCGTGCTGCAAATGGTTACTGAGAGCCTACTCTGTGTCTGAAACAGTCAAGGCATTAGGGAGTCAGTAGCAAAAAAGACTAACCCTGCTCCCATGAGCTTACAGTCTTGAGAATGGGGAGGGGAAACAAATAATAAACAAATTTATGTCAATAAGTACTAAGTATAACAAAGAAGAATGAATGGAGGAAAGTAAAAAATGGGATAGGGAGGTACCATTTTACACCTGCTGGTCAGAAAAGTCTCCCAGATATGATACCATTTTGATTAATCCACTCAACCTAAAACCCAAGAAATGTGAAGAATATTTCAGTTATGTAACAGGTATTATACCCAGCTGAAATACCAAATACATGACTAAGTCTGTCCACCCACTGCCTCTCTCCTATCACAGTCTTTTATAGGCTTCTCTTTGGTCGCTAGGCCCTTTCTCTCCCTTTTGTAGTAGTTTGCTTCTTCCATTCTTTTTCTGAGTCCTCATTTTCTCTCACCTTTCTTCTTTTCCCCATGCTCCTCCTCCTTCTTTACTAAAAAAAATAGCCATAATTTGGCTGTGATATTTCTGTTGTTTTGTATTTATGAAATACAGCTTAACATTCACTGTTAAAACTTTTAAACAAAATTCTAAAGCATAACTCCTTTAGTTTTCTACAATTCCTGTTCCCTGTGCATGATGGCAAATTTCATGGTTTATGAAAGGAAGAGCCACTCAAATGCTGCTTTTCATGTAAAGAAAAGGAGCCTTTTCTTCTATTTAGCACTAAATGCTCATGCCACCAGCATGAAACTTTCCCCAAACTTTTCCCAAAGTTGAACTCTACCTCTCCTAAGTCTTCTTTTCCTGCAGCTAGGGTTTGGAGGGAAGTTGGAAGTATGAATCGAGACTACTGCTGAAGTTGTTCATCTGAATAAAGTACAAAAATTAGTCTTCCAAAAGAAACCTCCTTATAATTTCTGGGTTCACAGTTGATCTAAGTATGCAAAAATATGTGACAGAACAATCATAAAAAGCAAATAGTTGTAGAACTCAAGTTACAGTCGATAGATATCTAATTCAAAATTGCAAAAATATAGTTTTTCTTATGACTTTGTTCAGAATTAACCTTATCCAAGGAGGTATGGCCTTTGCCCTTTGCTGAAATGTGATCTGTAGGCCCTTGGAATGTCCTGCATGATAAGAATTATCTTTGTTTACCAGGAGGCATTGAGCTACACTGGATAGTGTAATAGGATCATTTATGTTGGGTGCTTTGGGCCATGCCATATCTGTGCTAGATCCAGAGGAACTGGATACTAAAGATCCAGTCTGGACACCAAGGCTTGGGTGAGTTTCCCTAGTTGGCAATACATATTGTGTTGTCACACATTGTTGCAGGAAGGTGTTGTTAACACTCCATGACTCCACTGGGAAAGGGTTACTGGAAGCTCTGAGTTTGGAACCCTCCTAGATTCTGCTCCATGTGTCTCTTCCCTTTGCTGATTTTGCTTTGTGTTCTTTTGCTATAATAAACCCTAACCTTGAGTATAATAGCTTTTAGTGAGTTCTGTGAGTCCTTCTAATAAATTATCTAATCTGAGGGTAGTTTTGGAGAGACCTCTGAACCCTGAAGTTGGTGTCAGATGTGTGAGTGCAGCCTTATGGACTGTTCTTAGATTTGCACTATGTCAAAATGGTATTATTATTATTTTTATATGCAGTTTTTATGTTTTTATTATTTATTTGGTTACACCAGGTCTTAGTTGTGGCAGGTGGGCTCCTTAGTTGTGACTTGCTGGCTCCTTAGTTGCAGCACACAGGCTCCTTAGTTGCGGCATGCATGTGGGACCTAGTTCCCTGACCAGGGATCGAACCCAGTCCCCCTGCACTGGGAGCGTGGAGTCTTATCCACTGCGCCACCAGGGAAGTCCCACAATGGTATTAATATTACTATATTTTTTTGTCACTCAAAAATTAGGATGATTTTTTTTGCCTTAATTTAATGAATTTGGTAGTTCCCACATGAGACTAAGTCTATTCACCTAACTGCAGATTTCCAAAGAGTGATAAACACTTGTTTGGGCCTTAGTGAAAGATAAAGGGAAATGAAAGCAGTTAACTGTAAGCTTCCTTGACGATCTTACAAAACTGAGGGCTCCTGGAAATCAAGGACAACCTTATTTCTCTTTGTATCTCCAGTGCCCATGCCAGTGACTAGCCCAGACACATTCAATGGCTATCTCTTAAATAAATTGATTTATAAATAAATATGCTAACTACTGCCATGGTACAATTTGCTAGGACGTTTTGACACACATCAAGAATCTCCTTATAAACCTTCATAACTGAATTCTTCAGTTTAGTTTCTTCTTTTACGGAGTTTCTGCTAACTCTTAATCTGTTACCTTACACTTTAAACATTGTATTTTTTTACTCATCATCAATCTTCACTCCTATATTTTAAATAAATTTGTATGTTACCTTTAATTTCTTGTCAATTTTAAATTTCATTACTATTTTCTATATTATTATTTTCTCCTATTTTCTTTTTTATTTTAATTTATTTAATTTATTTATTTTTGGCTGTGTTGGGTCTTCCTTGCTGTGCGGGGGCCTCTCATTCCGGTGGCTTCTCCCGTTGCGGAGCACCGGCTCTAAGCGCGCGGGCTTCAGCAGTTGTGGCTCGCGGGCTGTAGAGCGCAGTCTCAGCCGCTGTGGCGCATGGGCCTAGTTGCTCCGTGGCATGTGGGATCTTCCCGGACCAGGGCTCGAACCCGTGTCCCCTGCACCGGCAGGCGGACTCCCAACCATTGCGCCACCAAGGAAGCCCTATTTTCTCCTATTTTCATATGCCACAGTATTTTCTGAAATTTTAATTTTTTACTATATTTATTTTCTTCTTTAATTTGTTTTCTTTTTCAAAAAGACCAAACGTATTAGTTTGTTGGACATTCCAAAACAGTCGTGCACCAGAGATTTGCTTTCCTGATTGCAGTTTAGGATTTCTCAGATGAATTAATTCAATTCATTCAATATTTTAAAAAGTACCTGCTATGTGCTGAGATAATGTTTTATTTAACTGCAGAGGCCGCTATTTTGTCCTTTACAATCTCAGAGAAAAGTCCATCAGGGCATCATGTGGGAGTTTTATTGACTTTGTCTCTGTGGATAGTGGTCTATTATAGTCTAGGTTGATGGAATTCCTAAAAATCTACCAAGTATAAAGGTATTAAATTCAGGTGATTTTACAATTTATTTCTATCTAATCTTTAAAGCACAAATACTTTTTACATTCAAGTATTTAAAGCATAAAAAGAATGATGTGGTGGTTTTTAAAATATGTCCACAAATTTTTAAAATATCCTTACCTCAAAAGTGGATTCTAATTCCCCTTCTGAATATATGCTAGGTTTAAGTGACTTGCTTCTAATGAATAGAAAGTGGCAGAAGCATCAGTGTGTGATGTTCGAAACTAGGTCGCAGAAGGCATTCCTGACACTCTCTCTTTTTCTCTATAATTTCTCTTTCTGTGGGATAACAGCTACTGTGTTTTGAAGACAGTCATTTAGCCCTCCAGAGAGGTCCATGTGGCAAGGAGCGGAGTTCCTCCTGCCACCAGCCACCAGGAACTTGTCTGGCATCCAAGATGGCATTCAAGCCATCTTGGAAGGGAATCCTCCAGCTACAGTCTGGAGCCTATGCTCCAGATGACTGCAGCCTATGCTTACATCTTGACTTCAACCTCCCGAGAGACCCTGAGTCATAACCACCCAGCTAAGTCACTTCTGGATTCCTGATCACAGAAACTGAATGAGATAATAAATGTTCATTGATTTAAGCTACTCAGTTTGGGGATAATTTATTATACAGCAGTAAGTAATAAAGGAGAGCCCTACAGTGAAGTTTATGAAGCTACCATAACCTTAAGGACAAAATCTGATGAAGGTAAACCCAGAAGGGAAAATCATAGAATGATTTTATGTATGAATAGTAGAGATTTTTAAAATCCATGTAAAATATTAAAATTTATCCAGCCATTATTTAAGATAATAATACAACATGACCAAATAAGATTTGTCCTAGGACTGGAAGCATGGATTAACATTAGAAAATCTACATGTACTTTATTGCAAAAGGTTAAAGGAGAAAAAGGACATTATTTCATCAGATGACAAAATTTCATAAATCATTCCTAATAAAAACTCTTAAAAAAGAATTAAAAGGAAACTACATCAGTACAATAAAGACTACTCTCACACACACACACATACACACACACACAGGTATTATTATAAATAATGAACTACCAAAGCTATTTCCATGAAAAGGAGGAAAAAGATGGTGACATCTAATAGCATGTCTAATATGAAATAGTTTGTGATTTTAGTTAACACAATAAGATAAAAGAGATTAAGAGAAATTGTTATTGGAAAGAATATCACAGATTTTTTATTTGCTAATGATAGTATTATATGCAATGAAAATCAAGATAGTCCATTAAATATGGATTAGCATTAACAGAATTTTTACCTAGATACAAAATGCATGTAAATAATCAATCACTCAAGTCCCCTCCCCCCAAGAATTTCAAACAGTGCTTTGGTCTGATGCCATGTGTCCACACAGATTAGAAGGCACAACCCTATGAAAATCAGCATTATATTTGTTGTAAGAATGTATATGGCTTAGTTTAGTGTCACACAGTAACCCTTTCTGTTGTATCATTTTTCACTACATTTATTTTTCATTTTATGAGTAATCCATCAATTCTAAAAAACTGTCAGCCATGATCATTTAAATCTCACATCTGCATCATTTTCTGCGTGTCCTGCTACTATGATTAGATGCATGCCAGACAATTTTACTACTAATTCCAGATCTCTTAAACTCACTTTTACATTCCTCTCTTTTCATTTTGGATAATTCCTTGTGATCTGGTTATATAATTCATGAAAATTCTTCAGCTGGGTCCAGTTGGCTATTAAAATCATCCAGGGCTTCCCTGGTGGCGCAGTGGTTGAGAATCTGCCTGCCAATGCAGGGGACACGGGTTCGAGCCCTGGTCTGGGAGGATCCCGCATGCCGCGGAGCAACTGGGCCCGTGAGCCACAATTGCTGAGCCTGCGCGTCTGGAGCCTATGCTCCGCAACAAGGGAGGCCGCGATAGTGAGAGGCCCGCGCACCGCGATGAAGAGTGGCCCCTGCTTGCCACAACTAGAGAAAGCCCTCGCACAGAGACGAGGACCCAACACAGCCATAAATAAATTAATTAATTAAAAAAAAAAATCATCCAGTAAGCTTTCAATTTCAGTTCTGTTATAATTTTATATGTATATATATAATTTGTTATATATATAATTTTATATGTATTATATAAATTTATGTTTATATTTATATATATTGTATATAATTATATATATAATTTATTATAGAATAGTAACATTTGTTTCTATAGAAAACAAATAGAAATTCTGGAAATAAATGTATATATATTTCTAGAATTTCTATTTGTTTTTTTCAAATCTATGTGATCATTCTTTGTATTCTCTTAATCCCGCACATATTTTTTTTTTTTTAAGATATTAAAGTTAGTCACTTGAAGTCTGTATCTGTTAATTTGTGCTTTTGTTTTCATTGTCTATTGCTCTTGGTCATGGTGCCTTGTTTCATGGTGTGTTTGGTTAATTTTGGTTGTGAAGCTGCTAATTCATTTTCTTGGATATTTATCTGTGAAGATTTATTGAGGCCTAAAATGAAGCTTATTCTTCCAGAGAGGATTTGTATTTGCTTTTACCAGGTGCTCAGGGGCACCAAACCAGTTTGGGATATCCCTAAATTAAATTCTCAGCCTGGGTGTCTTGAATCCTTGTGGTACTAAAGCTGAAACAAGTAAGTATGAAGTCTGGCTTGTAGTCCAAATTCTCAGCAGTGGAATCTACTCAGCACCAAGGTTCAGGGCAGACTCTTTGCCATCATCTATGGTGTGTTTGTGTGTTTATTTCTAGTTCATTTTGGTCTGGTGTCTCAGCTTCACTGGGAAAGTGCTCTTATCATGCTCCCCACCATGGCCAGGCGTCACATAACATCCTAAAAAACGAAGCGCAGGTTTGGGTGAAGTCAGCTGTGGTGCTTGGGGTTTCACGTGGGCCAAGCCCCTGGGACCGAGAGTTCCTTACTTTTGTGGTGGCTCTTCGTTACTTTTATAAATTAAAAAAAATATTATTCTGGATTTTAATCGTTCATCCAAGTACCCAGCTTGCCATATTATGGAAAATCTATCCCCATAATCCATGAATCCCTGTTTCTTTGGGAGATCGTGAGAACCCTAGAGTTTCTAAATTCATTCCTCCCTCAATCAACAATACCCTCCACCTAAATTTTCCATCTCAACCAGCACTTCATTCTCAGCCCAGCCTCATCTACCTGGCAATTTTCTTGGTGATCTCTGACCATTGATTCCTTTCCTCCCGGCCACTCCCTCCCAGCCCCTCTGAACCTCTTTTCAGAGATTTATCTTCCCGACAAAATTTATTCCTCAGCAGTGAAAACCCTTACTCCTATCCTACCTAGTGCAGCAAAAGCCACATCCTGCCAGAAAGGGCTTTCCTTCTCATTCTACTTCCTCTCCATCCTTGACGCTCGGGGACATCCGGGAAAGCGGAGAGGGTGCTGAAAATGGGGCCTCAGACCTTAATCAGGCGCCTTAACTGATTGAGTACTGTGCTTCCCTCTTGTGACCCAGAGGACTTTAAAGCTGAATGCTGCCCCCAAAGGACTATAAATTAAATGTGACTTTCTGGGAAAGAAGATATAGTAGCTGACCGGGTTTGAAGGCTTCCCTTTCCCTTTCCTCGGTGCCTTTAGGATAGTGTAGGCTCCTCCTCTCCCTCACCCACCCGCTGCTCAGAGCCTCAAGCAGAAACTGCACCAATTACAAAGCAAGAAAACCAGAAAAACCTGTGTAACATTTCAGTGAAAACTCCCATTTTCTTCAGCATTTTTTCCAGAAATACATGTCTATATGGTTTTTTAAAAAAAGGGAAAGAGAAATGGAAAAGCTCCGAGCAGAATGAAGTTGTCAGAGCATGCTCTTTCGTGCTCTGGGTAAGGGGTCATCGCCAAATTCTGGATCAACCTCAGGATCAACTTGGAGACCTACACACGAAGAGGAAAGCTGTACACTTGAAATGGCATTTTCAGTGCAAATTGATATCTGGTTATGTGGTATCATGATTCTATAGAAATGTACTTGCCCATAGTGAGCGCGCAATTAACGGCACATATTGTTATTTTCTAAGTTCCTCATAAGTATTTTCAACGCGGCTGTTTAGAATATTAAAGAACAGTAGCGAAGCTTTAAATTTGACAGGAGACATCCGAAAATAGCTTTTGGAATGAAAGGATTACAACTCATCTGCTGAAAGCATGCGTGGCTCTTAAAAGAGCCTTTGGGGTTAGGTGTAAAGACGCTTACTTGGCAAGTTTACTTGGAGCTGGTGTACTTGGTGACAGCCTTGGTGCCCTCAGACACGGCGTGCTTGGCCAGCTCCCCGGGCAGCAGCAGGCGCACGGCCGTCTGGATCTCTCTGGACGTGATGGTCGAGCGCTTGTTATAATGCGCCAGGCGCGACGCCTCGCCCGCGATGCGCTCGAAGATGTCGTTGACGAACGAGTTCATGATGCCCATGGCCTTGGACGAGATGCCGGTGTCCGGGTGGACCTGCTTCAACACCTTGTACACGTACACGGAGTAACTCTCCTTGCGACTGCGCTTGCGCTTCTTGCCATCCTTCTTCTGCGCCTTGGTTACCGCCTTCTTGGAGCCCTTCTTCGGGGCCGGAGCGGACTTGGTGGGTTCAGGCATTGTAGCGTTAAAAATTTGAACACTAACACTAACACGCACGTGGGAAAAGAATCGCCCCCGCTGAGGCCACATTTACTTATAGATGCGGTATTCAAATTAGGTTAGTAAGATTTCGCTCATGATTGGATTAATTTTATTGTGGCGTCACAAACAGGAATGTAAATGATACTAGCAGGTCTACCTTTTCATTGGCTGTTTAGTTAGTGTGCTTTGACCCAATCAGAGGGGCCTAGACTAGACTACCCATAGCTAGTACAAATAGCCTTTTGAAGCACCTGCACGGTATATTTCACAGCAAGTAGATGAAAGGAAATGACAACACGCTAGCTTTAAGTTTGTAACTGAAAGCAACTTCTCTGTTCCTTTGGATAACTTCGTGCATTGGTCCGGGCCCCGCAACTAGTCGCCGTGTTAATGTCCAGCTGGAGCTGGTGGACAAGCTCGATAAACGCATTACCCCGCGCCCTGGGCAGCTAACCAATAAGCAACCACCACCTGCACATACGTGCTGGGCTGGGTCACCCTCTTAAAAGTTCGCAATCCTTAACCTCTTCGTTCTCCATCAGAAGTCCTGATAATTTTTGTTACTTATTAAAAAACCATGATACTTAAAATACTTGGGAGTATTTTTCCCGCAAACATGCCAATTTTGCCTGTCGGCATGTCCTTGTTAACCAAAGAAAATGCAAGTGGCTCATTAAATGATAAACCATCTTTCGTTCAATGGAGTAAACATTTAAATTTCACTTTAGTGGTCTCCAGACACCTACAGAACGTAGTGCCTGGTATACTGGGGGGAGAGTTCCTACCCCTGTTTGTGCTCCCCCTTACCGCGCCCTTTGGGGCGAAGTGGGGGCCAACTTCCAACCAGCAATCTCCACTCCCTCCGCACCCTGGAGCCTAAAACAAGATGCTTACGCTCAGGCCTGTTCCCTGGTCATTCTAATCACGCTATTACCAGTTTCCTAAAGGGACTGTCACGTTGTACTACAGCCGCTGCCATCAAGACCCACCCCGGGGAGGACTGCCCCTCACTTGCGGCCTTTTTCTCACAGCCACGCCCCCTTAAATAATGTGCCAACAGCTCTTTTGCTGATATCTTTGGGTGGCTCTGAAAAGAGCCTTTGGGTTGTGTCGAGCTTCTAAGCCTTAGGCCAAAGGAACTTCCTATTTCTTCTTGGCTGCTGCCTTCTTTGGCTTGGCTGCCTTAGGTTTGGCGGGCTTAGGTTTAGCCGCCTTGGGTTTCACCGCCTTCGCTTTCGCTGGGCTCTTAGGCGCCTTCTTCGGCTTGGCTGCTTTCGCTTTTTTCGGACTCTTTGCTTTTTTGGCTCCTGCAGCAGCGACAGGCTTCTTCGCCTTCTTTGGGGTCTTTTTGGCGCTCTTCTTGGGGGTGGCCGCCCCCGTCGCCTTCTTGGGCTTCTTAGCTCCTCCTGTGGGCTTCTTGGGCTTGGCCGCGCCCGCCTTCTTGGCTTTGGGCTTAGCCTCCCCCGTGGCCGCCCTCTTGTTGAGCTTGAAAGAACCCGAGGCGCCGGTGCCCTTGGTCTGTACCAGAGTGCCCTTGCTCACCAGGCTCTTGAGACCCAGCTTGATGCGACTGTTATTCTTCTCCACATCGTAGCCCGCGGCCGCCAGCGCCTTCTTGAGCGCAGCCAGAGACACGCCGCTGCGCTCCTTGGACGCAGCGACAGCCTTAGTGATGAGCTCGGACACCGGGGGCCCGGACGCCTTGCGCTTTGCAGCACCTGCAGCCTTACGGGCCTTCTTTTTCACCGGCGTCTTCTCGGCAGGGGCCGGTGCAGCAGGCGCGGCGGGCGCAGTCTCAGACATGTTGAAGGCGGGTGTTGGGAAAGCAATTCGAGCCGGAAGCAGAGGCACTGGCCGGGACTCGGGCCGCGCCGCTGCGCCCGCCCGTTTATATAGGGCGGAGCTGCGCCGTGATTGGTGCGCTGTCCAGCCCGCCTCGCTGGCAGCCTCAGAGTGTCCTCTCGGATCCCGAGTTGTGTTTGTTACACCTCAAAAAATGCCAAAAATATCAAAATTCTCTGCACTGAATTGCCCGATTTTTCCCAGAAAATGATCCCCGAAGTCTCAGGCTTCATTCAGGTCCCAAATTATGAGGAAAGCACAAAACCTTATGCCAAAACCCAGCAATATTTCCCGCCGTGCTTGTCAAATTTCAACTCAGAGAAACAAAACTTTCTATTTTCTTCGTAAATTATAAACCGATCTTTAACTGTGGAGTTTTCTGACCTCTCAAATATGATTCTCCAAGTGGTTAGGTTCTTATAGGTCCAAAAAGCATGTAACTGGCATTAGGATTTTTATTACAAATCTTCACTTAAGTGAGGGAAGTAACACAGGCTCCTCTGAGAGTCCTGCCTATTGAGCCGAGGGCATTTGAGTTCATCAAACTGGTTTAGTTTAATGCTAAACAAATTATTGCCCATATGAGGTTAAATGTTGGACCCCTGGGACATCAACGTATGCAGCCATGGTTTTATTTCTGTCTGCTGCGTCTGGGTTTTTAAACAATTCCTTAGGATAATTCTTTTCCTGTCTGCTCCCAGGGGTTGGGGGAGGGGCGGTTGCTTCTCCTCCTCTGGACAACTGCTCCATGAGTTTAGATACCTTGAATTCAGGATATTTGGGAAGGAAAGGGAGTCCAAAACACAGGATACACAGATGGAAAAGGATTAATTTTCAAATAACACGCAGATGTTTTCTGTGAAGTCACTGGAAGCGGAGGTGCACTTGGAAGAATTTGTTTGCAGTCTTGCTGAGTTCTTTTGGCAAATGCTTTAGGATCAAATAGAAATATACTCTTTAGAATTGGAATTCAAGCGTTGATCATAAGGGGAACTAAATGGAAACTGTAGATTATAACATATCTATTCCCTTTACTGGAGAAACCCAGACCCTGTTATCACTGAATAACTGATGAATGACTAGTCCACACAGCAAATATGGCTTCACTTATGAAGATTATGGCCCTATGCTTCCCGGAGCTCCGTCAAAAAGAAAACAAGTTCCGTGTAGGATCGAATGAGAAGTTCAGATTTCCAGCTCGGAAGCAGAGCTTTGAGGGACCATCCACGTTAAGTTTTTGTCCTCTGAAGACATCCTTTGCAAGGTCTTTGAAAAAGTGGTTTTATTTAGGTAGTACATATTGGCAATCACCAAAGTGTACACGTTGGCAATGAAAACCCAACTAAAGGAATTATTCCTGGAAAATAATCTGGATGGAATTGTCTTTTAAAACTGCAAGCCATGTACTTGAAAGACTTGAAATTTTGGCCAGCGCTATAAGGTGATAGGTTACAATTCTGTGGGTGTAGCTGGTTGTAACATGGCATTTGACATCACATTAATTTTTAGTTCCATTGCCCCCAATTTTCTCCACACACAACAGACTCTACTACTGAAATAAAAGAATACAGATCTTTGATTCAACATTAATGAAATGTCTCAAAAGAGTCTTGTTTAAGTTAATGCTGAATCTGGTATAAAAGACATATAAATTATCAATATTTTTTAAACCCTTAATGTGTAAACGTTTTCAATGTAATTTGTGCATGCTAGTGAAAAATAAATACGTGCTTTGTTATATATTAAAATAAAAAGGGAGGGGATTAGGGTCCAAAACAGACCAATTGATGGTTACTACAGAAATTGATTTTATGGGCACTTTAATACCAGAGCAGTGGGGTTATGCTCATTTGCAATGACAAGCAAAACCACTCCCCTACATAGTTGAAATTTGCAGAGCACACTGGAATTTTCTCTCAAATGCCTCACTTTTTTTCTATGTATCGCTAACGACTTCTGATTTGGGGGTACTTAAATTCTTCAAATTCTGTGATCTTTTAACTCATCTATGCTCATCTCCTATGGTGCAGTGTGTTTTCTATAAATAAAACTATTTGACAGACTTAAAGAAGACGTAGAGGATCTGCCACTGTTACATCAAGCATTTATTTGAAATAGAAGTAACACCAAAGGCTCTATTTTCCTATTGATCTGTCAGTTATATCAGAACTACCTAGGGTGTTTGTATGTGTGTGTGTGTGTATATGTGTGTGTTGTACCTGTGCTTTAAATATAGATTCCAAAGTCTTGCCCCAGATAATTCTGAATTCTCCCAAGAAGACTGCTGGTAAGAGGTGCATCCAGGATTCCAGCTCACATCTGTTTGACTTCAAAGCATTTGCTCAGTGTCTTTCAGGCTGCAGGTCTGAACAATCATTAAAGGTTGCAAAATCAATTTTGTAGCACAAGGCCAAAATGTTTCCTTTTTAATGAACTAGAATGGAATACAAAGTATCAGAGCCCAAAGCATGTAGTTTCAGTTATCTGCATAGCTTTTTGATTGTGTGCTGGGTGCCACCGTGTAAAATGTATTTCTTACAGTACAATCTCATATGGCCAGAGTGGGAGGAGTCTTCCTCATGCAATTTCTTGAACTTTTATAGCCATGAAATATTCTCAAGTGTATTAATCGCTAATGATCTACAAAAAGTAATTTCCTATTATTGGTGTTTTTAAGCCTCTAAGAAACCCCGAGTCATAAAAAATAGGGAGCACTCTGCAAACATTTCCATCCCCCCCCCCCCTTGGGGGACAGAGAACCCCAGGCCCTGAATTTTTTTTAAATTAATTAATTAATTAATTTATTTTTTTGGCTGTGTTGGGTCCTCGTTTCTGTGCGAGGGCTTTCTCTAGTTGCGGCAAGCGGGGACCACACTTCATCGTGGTGCGCCGGCCTCTCACTATCGCGGCCTCTCTTGCTGCGGAGCACAGGCTCCAGACGCGCAGGCTCAGTAGTTGTGGCTCACAGGCCCAGTTGCTCCGCGGCATGTGGGATCTTCCCAGACCAGGGCTCGAACCCGTGTCCCCTGCATTGGCAGGCAGATTCTCAACCACTGCGCCACCAAGGAAGCCCAAACATTTCCATTTTGAACACGATAGCAACTGTGCTAAGAGTAATGATGAGATTTGTGGAAAAGCTGAAAGGAAAGGGAGGCTTATACTTGATTCCTTTTACTCCAAAATTCTGGACTCCAGAATCAAGCACTTGATTCTGGACTTTTCTATTTCAGTAGGTTACCATGATTACATTACTCAAGACAGAGTTTGGGGAAGAGGCGCTTTTTTGCTAAACAAATTAGCCCTTCTCCAGCTTCCTCACAGCAGGCGTGTTGTATGATCGCAGCCATGGTGACGCTATGAAGACCACCTGTAGATCTCTATCTGTTGGGACAGCCTCCCCTTTGTAGACTCTTTTAAGAGGCACTCTATCTTGGCTTTTGGTGTAGAGCATTTCTGGAAAACTTCTTAAAATGGGCTATATATTATTTCAGAAATTGTTATTATTTTTATTTAATTCAACAAATAAAACTGGGGCATGGTGCATACTCAAGGTTATTCATTGCAGCATTCTTTGGAACTGTAAAATATTGGAGCAAACTTTAATATCCACATATAAAAGTGATTGAATAAACTAGGACACATATGTACAATTGGGTAATATATAGCTACAAAAATGAATGAGGAAGATCTCTATGAGTTATTAAGGAATGAATTCCAGGATAGATGGTTAAGTGAAATAGCCAAGTGCAGAAGAGTATCTATAGTATGATACCCTCTGTAAGAGAAAGATGAAGATATAAGAAAATACATTTTTTTTTCTCATTTGTGCAAGAGATACACAGGAAGAATAAACCAAAAATGAAAGGGATTTGTTATCTATGGGGGTGGGGATTAGAAAGGAATGGAAAGAAGGGAGAAATGGGAACAGAGTCGCAGGGATGAGAAGGGAGTGACAGTTTTCTGAGTATGTCTTTTTGTATAACTCTGACTCTTAAAACTATAGTAATGCTTCATATACCAGCAAAATAGTCACACTATTAAAAGCAGTAGAGATGGGGGAACTCAGAATTGAATATAAGCACTATCAAATTAACCAAACTATATTAAATTACAGTTATTGCATAATAACACTAAAGGGATTGGGGAAGATAAAAATTAACTTAAGTAACTGTAGAAAACAGTATCTTGATTGGATACTATAAGGTTAAGACAAAAGCAACTACACATAAAGGTTGTAATCTAATAAAAGTGTTTTTCTCAGGGTTACGGGTTAACAATTCTGAAACTACTTATGTGTCTAGAATTGAACAAAGAAGTAAACACAGTGTAGAAAATGAGATCCAGTGTTCTCACTAGTGCAAAAAGAAGTATTTGGCTAAAATGAAACTTGTGCTGGATTAGAATCAGAAGTACTAATATAAACTCATATTTTAAAATACATCTCCAGTTTAATAGATATAGACACCTAGAAGTGTGTGTATGTGATTGGGTTAACATACAGATATACTTCCTTGCTCTGTCAGCAGAGCAGACCTAAAAGCAGTGACACCCTAGTAGCAATTAGCACACCTGGAAGACAATCTTTGGTTTTTAAGCATCATTCTCTAATCAAAGGAACCAGGACCACCTGGAGAAGTGATTGGCTCCAAGGCTGGCGTAGGGAAAATACAGGGTGGGCCTGGAACATCTTGTGGTGCCAGAAAAGGAAGATGCTTAAAATAAAATGAAAATTTGTTGAAACACCATGCAAGCCACTCTCAAGGAGCTACTAATTGCTAAAGCTGGTACCATTTGAGCAACAAAATAAAAATTGATAATATTGGATGTTAACTCATAGATAAAATATATATCCATAAATAAATACATACATACATAAGGAAAATGGACAACTTTTCCTTGTTGCAGATGAAATCCACAGGTGGATACTAAAATCATTGAGTGAAATTTGAAGGACAATCAGGATTTGCATAGTTTCAAAGTATCTTCCCCAAGATATCTATCTACTACAAAGAGAAAGGTAATGAATTTACAGTGGAGAAACCCAGACACCACCTTAACTAAGTGAGCAGGGTAAACCCCACAAATAGTAAGACATATCAACATCATGGACTCCTTGCATTGAGAAGGATACTTCATCGTTTTTGTGATATTTCCTGGCAAAATGCATCTCATTCCAGGGATGAGAAAACATCAGACAAATTCAACTCAAGGAACATTTTAAAAAATAACTTATCAATACTCCAAATATGTGAAGGCCATGAAAGGAAAAGACAGACTAAGGAATTGTTACAGACTGGAGGAGACTAAGGAAAAGCATTAAGTAAATTCAATGTGAGATCCTGAATAAGATCCTGGAAAAGAAAAAGGACCTGGTGGAAAAGTTTGTGAAATTTGAATAAAGTCTAAAGTTTAGTTAACACGGGGGTGGGATGAACTGGGAGATTGGGATTGACATGTTTACACTAATATGTATAAAATAGATAACTAATAAGAACCTGCTGTATAAAAAAATTAAATTAAATTTTAAAAAAGAATTAAAAAATAAATAAAATGAAGTTTAGTTAACAATATTGCACCAACGTCCATTTCTTGTTCTCCATAACTGTACAATGGTTATGTAAGACATTAACATTAGGGGAAGCCAGTTGAGGGATATAAGGAAACTTTTTGTACTGTTTTTGCAACTTTCTTGTAAATCTAAAATTAGTTCAAAATAAAAAGTTTCCTAAAAAAAAAGTTTCTCTTCATATCTCACCATGTTATAACACTTTTCATAGAAGGGGGAAATATACCTAAATGTGACATAGATTTGCCAAAGTGGCGGAAATGTAGGTGATTTTTATTCTTGTGTCCAAACTTTAATAGTTTTTCAAAGTTTCTACCATAAGCACAATTACTTTATTATTAGCAAACAACATGTTTCTCTTTAAAATATGATGAAGCTTATTTAAAAAATATATGGGTGCTGAGTTTCTCAGACATTCAGGTACTATCTGCCCCCTCTTTCTGCTCTTTATCTGGACTTTCACAGAAATTATATACTTGTTTTTTCATTTACAGATTCATCATTTATCTGTGTATCCGTAAACAATGCTTTAGTTTGGCCTGATTTTGTTATGTATACGTGCAAAATCATAGTGTATTTAATCTTTCATGTACTGCTTTTTTTCCCTGAACAAGATCCATCCCTCTGTATTATACTGGTGCAGAGAGCTCTAGTTTGGTGATTTGTACTGCAGTTTAATATTTCTTTTATACATGTGGCCCAATGTATTTACTTATCTAGTCTACCACTCCTGGACATTCTCGTGGTTATATAATATGGCAAATTTAATTTCTCAAAAATGGTCGCAACTATTTCTTCTGACCCACATTCCCTTCTCCAATGTGTCTTGTCACTTCCCCATCAAGTCTAATTCTGGTGCCCTTGAATCTGAGTGACCTTGTGACAGCTTGCACCAATAGAATGTGAAGGAAGGGAGGCTGTGTGACCTCCGCCGCTAGGTCTTAAAAAGCAATGGAGCTTCTGCCTTATTTGCTGGAACACTTAGGCTTCTGTTTCTGAACTATCTATCTCGTAAGAATTTCGGTAGTTCTGAGACCACGTTGTGAGAAAGTCAAGCTGCCTGTGGAGACCACGTTTGGGCACTCTGGTTAGTCATAGCAGTTTTTGAACCATCCTGATACAAGGACCAGCAATGTGAGAGAAGGAGTCTCCAGCTGATTCCAGCTTCCAGTGGTCAAGTCTTTTCAGGTGAAGTCCCAAACATCATGGCAAAGAGACAAGCCAACTCCACTCTGCTCTATCAGAAATCCTGATTTGAAGAATCTATGGGTATAATAAAATAGTTGTTTTAAGCCACTAAGTTTTGGGTGCTTTGTAGCCTAAATGGTAATGGTTTCAGTTTATTTTCAAATGTTCATTAGCTGGCCAGTTATTTATTTTTTTAAGAACTCTTTTTGACTATAACCTACACTAAGAAACACATTTTACATCATACACTCACACTCACATGCACTTATGCTTGCCCTAACTGAAACAAAACTTTGAGGAAGAAATAGATATTCCTTTTAAATGCAATTTGCTCTGCTATTTCTTCTTCTCATCTCTTCCCTCTCCTCTTTTCTCTTTTATTTCAATAGAGAAATCTATTGATTTCTGATCACAACCAAATAAATTGATTTAATAAATAATAGGTCTTAATCAGCAGATTGAAGGTATAGTTTAAGAGGTGATCTTAATCTCTTTATCTTTATATCTTGCAGAGTATGTATATATTTTGGTATCTTATGTATTTTGCACTATACACAAGCTCACACACATTTTGCGCTCTAAACTCAGAGTTAGATTGTTCACTGGACTAAGTCTAAATAAATCAATAAAACCGAAACAAAAAAATATGAAAAGAGTGAATCTAATAAATGATTCTAAACTTAATTTGGATGTTGAAGCATATGGAAACTCCAAGAACCCATTATTGTTTCAAAATGAAAGTCTGAGAGAGGTTAGTGATTTGTCCCCTGGGCTGTCAGGAAGGGAATCCTGTGGCATCTGGAAGGAGGCAGGGTCCTTGCAGAAGGTGCAGGTGGAGAGTAGTTTGGATCTGGGGATGGGATGGAGGATTGGGTATCCTTTCTTGGCCCAGAAGAGCTTAAGAATATAAAACATAAGTGTCTACATATATACTCTTAAGAGTCAAAACACAGATCCCTTAATTCTGGCAAGAGCTTGAGAAATATTCTCTTCTGTCTAGAAAGTGGACCCTGTGAGAAAGAATGACTTCAGAGATATTAACTACCTTTCCATTAACCTTAATATTGAACTCATAATCATTTTCCTAATCAATCTCTTCAACATCTATTTATTCAAAGATGTTGCTGGTGTCTTCAAAAGAGATGGTTCAAAGAACGAGAATAGATTGCATTTGAGCCTGTGTATCTTTTCTCTGTTCTTGACTTTTCTCTCTTTGTCTATCCTACTTCCTATTATTCCCTCAGCATCCCTTTACATTTCCCTCTCTGTTCCCCCTAAATTATATGAATTTGCTGGTTTGTAAATGTAAGTTCCATCCACTTACACAATATTGTTAATTCATACCTGGTGGCAGTTTGGCATAGTTATCCATTGCTGTATAACAAATTATCCCAGAATTTAGTGGCTTAAAATAATAATGAGCATTTATTATCTCACACAGTTTCCATGGGTCAGGAATTTGGGGGTGACTTAACTGGGTGGTTTTGACTTGGGATCTCTGATAAAATTGCAGTCAAAATGTTACTCTGGCTGCAGTCATCTGAAAACTTGACTGAGAATAGAAGATCCAATTCCCAGATGTCTCATATGGCTCACATGGCTGGCAAGTCAGTGTTGGCTATTGGCAGAAAGCCTCAGTTCCTTGGCATGTGTACCTGTTCATCGGGCTGCTTGAGAGCTCACTCCATCACCGCTGGCTTCCCCAAGAATGAGTGATCCAAGAGAGTGCAAAACACAAGTCACAATATCCTTTATGACATAACTTCAGAAATCACAATATTCTATTAGTTCTATAGGTCCGTCCTATTTAGTTTGGGAGTCTGCACATGTGCATGCATATCAGAGGATGAGAATTACCAGGGCCATGTTGGAGTCTGGCTATCACAGTTCTGGAGATGAACAGCTCTATTTCAGATCCCAATCCTATCACTTACTAGGTTTGCAACTTTAAGAAATTTACCAAACTCTATTTCTCAAGTTTCTCAATTCTAAAATTTGCATGAGGATAGTGCGGTAGATTTCACTTTTACTCCCAATTTTTGCTGCCCTTTTTGGGAGAATTATACATCCCTGCCCACTGATATCGATTTATGACATGCCTACCCCTGTGAGGAGTACACTTCCACACCAACTCGATATCAGTCACTGCCATGGGAGTTGCTTTGGTAGATCAAATGTGAGTAGAAGTGAGGTGTACTCACTTTCCAGCAGAATCGTTAGGAGCAATGAGATCTTTTCATGTCATGTTCCTTTAGTCTGGATCCCTCCATGAAGAAAATGTGGAGCAGAACCACAACTGATCTATAAAAAAATGCAATGTGAGCCTGAAATAACCCTTGACATTGTCATCCACTTAGATTTGGGGTTTTCTTGTTATATAATTTAGCAAAATCTAACTGATACAGCTGTTATCTACTCAGGAGTATGCTGAGATTTGATAAAATATTTTTGAAGTGCTTATAATACTGAGACATAGTAAACAACCCTGCATATTACATATTATCTATTACCTATTACTATGATTATACAAACTTAAATTCACATGAAATGAGTTTATAAGCCATGCCATTAATTAATTTATAATGAGATGCACTTGATATTGAAAATAAGTATCAGAGGTGTACATACTTTCTGGTCAGGAGACCAAGATATAGATTAGAGGATGCTTTTTGAGCATATAGTTCGAATAAGGGATATTTTTATCAAGCAGTGGTCACCCAATCAATCAGCTCCTCCACCCTGAGGACACCTGTGTACTGTGTTTTGTTTTGTGGAAAAGACACACTGAACAAGTTACCATTCTACAAACTTTTCTTTTTCTAGGTGATCACCAACCTCCCTTTTCTCACAGTTGCTCTTATATGAATTCTCCAGACTTACAGTAACCATGATATTCCAATATAATTTATATCAGTTACAGTACAAATATAGTCAATTATAATTTAGAATATTGCAATATATTTATAAAGTTTACCATAGAGTAAATACAATATGCCAGTAAATACAATATGTTCTAAGCACTTTACAAATACTCACTTAATCCTTGTAATAACAAGGATTATTACAAGTCACTGGCACAATGGTGCTATTATTACATCATTTTCCAGAAGACAAAACTGCATCCAAAGATGTTAAGTAACTTGCCCAAGGACTTAAACTATGAGAGCTTTCCTGTACTGTCTCTCCACCTTGTAAGATTATTCCAGTGACTAATTGTGCCATCCTTTATAAATTATTGTTATACCAAGTACAGTAAAATTTTATTCTCATGTTTTGAAACTTTATTTCTTTTTTTTTTAATAGATTTATTTTATTTATTTATTTATTTTGGCTGCGTTGGGTCTTCGTTGCTGCGCGTGGGCTTTCTCTAGTTGCGGCGAGCAGGGGCTCCTCTTCGTTGCGGTGCACGGGCTTCTCTTGTTGCGGAGCAGGGACTCTAGGCCTGCGGGCTTCAGTAGTTGTGGCACGTGGGCTCAGTAGCTGTGGCTCGAGGGCTCTAGAGTGCAGGCTCAGTAGTTGTGGCGCACGGGCTTAGTTGCTCCGCGGCATGTGGGAATCTTCCTGGACCAGGGCTCGAACCCGTGTCCCCTGCACTGGCAGGCGGATTCTTAACCACTGCACCACCAGGGAGGCCCTGAAGCTTTATTTCTAAGCACTATTCTTTGATTTGGGGTGGGGTAGAAAGCAGGGGCTGGAGTAGGAAATAAGAAGCAATTTGTAGGACAACATACTTAGTTTATGAAGTCATAGTACAATCCTCATTAACTTCCCCCAGTGACCCCCCTCTTCTGTGACATGGACAACTTAGGGTTTTTGGGTTTTTGTTTGTTTTCTTTTCTTCCCCTTCACCCCAACTTTGGTCTCATATAAAGTGCCTCCACCCACTTCCCAAAATATGGTTCCTAAACTTTCCCTATGGAGAAATTCTGGAGCCCCTAATATTCAGGGATTTAAGAGACCACAGATGTCATAAATCCTCTCACTTTGTAAAACAGGAAACTTAAGCCCAGAGTGGTGAAGTTACATTCTGAATAAGCAATCACCGTCTGGACTTCCAGCAGCATGAGGACTAGGGCAGATATTTAGCATCGCAAATGCTTTAGAAAACTTTTGCTGCAAACACTGCTCTGTACATGAGTTGTTCAGGAAAGACCAATGTTTATCAGTTGGATTCAGTCCCACTGTTTGTCAGTGTATTAAAAACTGCTCCAGGGATTTTATATAGGATGAATTTAATAGAGGTAATCAGTGAAACCGCTCATGAAAGAGTTAAGAAACCAAAAGAGAGATGAGGAGTAACCAAAGATAAGCAGCAGCAAGAAGTTGCCACTTCTCCAAGAGCTAGGACAAAGGAAAAAGAGGTGCTGCTATCATCTAGGAGTTGGGGCTGGATCTCCAGTGAAGCTGGAACAACACAGGCTGGTAAGACAGGAGTGGAGACCACCAAGAGACCAGCTATCTGGTGGGACTGGAGCCAAAGAGTGCCAATGAGGCTGGAGAAACCCCAGGAAGCAAAGGCAGGAAGGGCAGAAATACCTTGGTCTCACCATGTTCCACTGGGGCCTCCCATTGGTCATGTCTACTGGAAGCCAGAGAGCAAGGGAGCCTGGGAATTGTAGTTTCCAGTGACATAAGCAGCTTCAGAGAATAAACAGGCAAATGACCGAAACAATCAGAAATTCAAATATTTCTGCGAATCTGATGCCTGAGCATGAGTCCTTGTATCTGAACTCAACCAGAGGTACACTTCCATCTTTAAAGACGCGGGATCAAGAAGACAGTTTCACCTTCTTTTAATCAGGTTGTGATATATCCAGTGTGGTGGGGATCCTCTGACAGAATCAAAACGATCCCTGCCTCTGAGGGTTCATATCCCTAAGTTATCCCCTTTTCTTGAGTGTGTGCTGCACCTGGTGACTTGCTTCTAACAAAGAGAATACGTCAGGGCTTCCCTGGTGGCGCAGTGGTTAAGAATCCGCCTGCCAATTCAGGGGACACGGGTTTGAGCCCTGCACCTGGAAGATCCCACATGCTACAGAGCAGCTTGAGCCCGTGTGCCGCAACTAATGAAGCCCACGCTCCTAGACCCCGTGCTCCGGAATAAGAGAAGCCACCGCAATGAGAACCCCGAGCACCACAAGGAAGAGTAGCCCACACTGCCGCAACTAAAGAAAGCCCGCGCACAGCAACGAAGACCCAACGCAGCCAAAAATAATAAATAAATAAATAAAAAAATTTTAAAAAGCACAGACTCTTAAAAAAAAAATAGAATATGTCAAAAGCTATGGTGTGTCATTTTTGAGATTAGTTTGCAAAAGGTTGTAGCTTCTATCTTGGGCCCCCACTTGCACTCTCTCACTTGCTCATTTCCTCAGAAGAAAGTCAGTAAGCCACCGACATGACAAGAAACAAGGACTTGAGGACTTCAGTCTAACAAACAGCCCTTGAGGAACTGAGTCCCTCCAACAACCATGTGCACGGGTTTGGACGTGGATCAATCCCACATTGAGCTTTGAGATGATTGCACTCCTGGCCACATCCTAAATGCAGCCTTGTGAGAGACCCGGAGAACCCAGCTCAGCTACTCTCAGATCCTGAAGCTGCTAAGTTTGAGGATAATTTGTGATGCAGCAATAGATAACGGATACATCCGGAGATAAGCCAAAGACATACAAGGGGAAATAAAGGGAAGAGAGGGCATGGTTTTCAGTGTCTATTATTTACCAAGCACATTATCCCCACTTAATCTTTGCATCTATCCTCTGAGGTGGGTGATCATCATTGGTTCCATTTTCCAGGCAAGGAAACTGAAGATGAAAAGGGAAAATAGTTTGCTCAATGTCGCATTGTAGGGTTGCAATGGAAGGGTTGCAAAGTAGGGTCTGATGGATGGCCACATCTGTGTTTTTATTTTCATTATTTCACACTGTTCCGGAACTCAAAACAACCAGCCTTCAAAGTTGCAGTCACTTCATTTGGATTGAGTACAAATAAAAAGAGTAAATTGTTTAAAATCAAATGCCTTCTTGCTTTCTTAAAATTGTATACCCACTTCTTTCTGTCACAGAATATCATAACTCACCTAAAAATTAAAAAAAGGAGCAGGGCCTTATTTCTGCTCTTTTCTGCACTTCAAGATGGAAGTGTACCTCTGGTTGAGTGCACATACAAGGTCTCATGCTCAGGCATCAGATTTTCAGAAACATTTGTTTGAATTTCTCATTGTTTCCCTCATTTGCCTGTTTACTGTCCGAAGGCGCTGCCACTGGAAACTACATTTCCCAGGCTCCCTTGCTCTCTGGCTGCCAGTAGATTTGACCAATGGGAGGCCCCGGTGGAACATGTTGATGAGGCCAGGGTATTTCTTAAAGACTAAAGTCCAGAGAACAATATAAAATTGGTGTAACAAATAACCAAATTAAAGCAAACAAAGCCTCCAAAGAGACAGACAGTTTTTAGCTCTTTGGGCTACTAGACCACTGGTTGCATTGTGTAATTAGATAGTTACTGTTATGATAATAGCAGCAAACAGCAACTAGCATTTGTCGAGGGTTCCCTTCGAACTGGGCGCTCTTCTGAGGTTTTTACCTGTATTACCTCATTTGCCTTCCCAATAACACTATGAAGCTGCTTCCCTGTGTGTGTCTTATTCTCATCTGCACACTTCCCCCATCCGTCCTTTTTACCAGGTACATGACCTGGGCAAGTTAGGTAATCTCTCTGTGCCTTGGTCTCCCAATCTACAAAATGGGACAATAATAGCACCTACCTCATGACATTATGAAGATTAAATAAGTTAGTGCTTGAGTGAGCATTATAATCTAACGAAGTGAGGTAGGAACCACATTCCTCCCAATCCAACTCTAGTTTAGATAGCAGTAAATTTGGATAACAAGGAATATTTGTCTGATTCTGAGGCACAGCTTCTGAGTCACAGGTGAGATCCGAGCGGCGTGGTTCTTACTGATGGAGCCAGAGGACCGTTCTGCGGCTCCATAACACAGATGCCGGCACCGGAAACCCGAGCTGAGCCTGTAGTTCCGGCGTGACTGGGTCCCACTGGGGCATCCGCGGAGTGCAGCGGTGGCAGAGTCTCCACGTATTTCAACACTGACCACCTAGTGTGAAAACAAGGTACTTTTAAAAAGTGCTCCTTAAAAAATAGCTGATGCTAAATGGAGAGGAAAGAGAGCGGGAAAACGGGCAAAGGAAAGGGTGGTGGGTGTGGGGGTGGGGTGGGGGAGGAATACAAAGGGATAAATAAGAAATTTCAGAAAGAGCTGTTGGTTTGTAGCGTTCGTGGAGAACATTTGAGAAGATGAGACACAAGGTGATTAGAATAATGATTAAAAAGTTCGATCTCAGCCCATAATGAAAGCTGTTTATAGCCACTCCTTCCCACCGACTCCCTCCTCTAGAGGTCATTAACTCCTCCTAAAAGGTCTTCGTACTTTGGGCTCCTGTCCGGTTGGCAGGGACAGTGTCAGTTGTGTCTGCTGGAACTCGTGGGCAGAAGTCGGCAGATGCGCAGTGCCTGCTCTCCTGCAGCTCTGAGTCACGTGCCAGGGAAGGGAACAGCCTGATACACAGAGGGGCTGTGCTCCGGAAGGGGACCCAGTGCCTGTGCTGTTCCTTTTCATAGAGAAAGCACGAGACCAGACTTGAATGAGAAGAAACCTTTTCTGTGTGGGTTTCAGCTGGGAGCACCAGCCTCCCAGCACCTGAGAACATTGGCTGATTCTCCCACAGGGAGAGAAGCAGCCATTGTTCCCAGTTCATTGCCAGGCAACCCAGAGGAAATCCCTGGGGTCATCGGTTAAACAGCCCTGCTTGTGTCCTAGCAGTGCCTTTGCTCATGACATTCCTAGCCATGCTGTACTGACAGTCCGCACTCCCAGCATCACTCTCTGCCAGACCTTGGCCACCCTCCCAGCAGGCATCTCTTCCCTCTGGGAGTAGGAGGAAGGCTAGGGAGGGTCTCACTGAGAAGGTGACATTTGAGCAAAAGCCTGAAGGAAGTGAGGGGTGAGGCAGGTGAGGATGGGTGAGAAGAGTGTGTCAGGGTTCCTCATAAAATTTGGAAAGTCGATATGAGAACCCAGCAGATGGGAAACAATGCAGAAGAATCCACAATAGGTGCGGATCATAGGACTGTGGGAATTAAATCAGCCCAGAGGCATGGGGCTCATTTGGGAGGTGAGACAGAACCCTTTTAGGTAGGAAAACAGCACAATAGCGTGAGCCAACGTGTGTGCACGAGAGAGAGACAGACACAGAGAGAGTCATGAGAGGTATGAGAGTATCTTTATGGGGTAGAAACAAAGGATGTTTAAGGTAGTGGTGTGCTGGTAAACGTTTAACAACTGATTCTCCAGGAAAACTCCCCCAATACTGATTTGTCGCCAGTTCTTGTTGTGTAAATACTCCCGCTATGGCCAATTCCAGGCTACCCATGTTACCCTGAACACAGAATAGAATGCAAGGAAGGTTCAAAATGACATGTAGATTTTCCACTGGAGGCCTGAGAGGATGAAGACGGCGAGGGCAGAAATATAACTCTGTGGGTGACCTGTACAAACCGCTGATCTGTTTTGTGACCACACAGAGACCAGCTGCTCAGGGCCCCAGTCTCTTTATCCACAGCCTGAAGGACTGAGCTAAAGGAAATCGAAGTTTTCCTTCTGTGCTCTTCCCTTCCTTTATTCTTTCCTCCCAAAGAACCACTGTATCTAGGGCCCCTTTCCTTAATGGCCTTCCACATATTTCTCTTCTCTGCCAAAGTTGCACAGGTACCCAGTAGGGGTGATTCTCCATATCCAGGGAGTCAAGCTGAGCCCAAAATGGAGTAGGCACAGTTTGGAGCATCCCTGTCTTAGGAGTCTCTGCTCTTGGAAAGGTGGCTCAGCTGAGTTCACAATGCCCACCCAGTCCACTGGGGCTGCTGCTTCTGCACCTGGAAGAGACCTGGTGGCAGGTGACTGGGTGCGTCCACTGCCATTTCAACACTACATGTCTGCCAGGCCCACTCCTCTGGAAGCTTCCTCCAGCCATGGGGGAGTGGCTGCCAGAAGTAGGCAGTGATCTGGCTTATCACAACCTAAGTCACCTCAATCTCTGCAGGTGGAAGCTGGCAAATCCCAACTTGGAAATCCCAACGTCCTCTTCAACTTCCCACATTTGTGAATAGATCAACAGGTGAGAGATAATTTCTACCTCTACTTCTATCTTTATATAATCTTACACATGTTTATGTTAGGTTTTACAAGGAACAAAGTGCTTTCTCATGTGCTCTCATTTGATTGGTTTTTCAAAACTCTGGGAGGTGCTATTATCCCATTTTACAGATGAAAAGCCTGATTTTTCAGGGATGGCAGGTGACTCACCCCCAGTCAGACACTTGGTAAATGGCAGAGCTGGAATACAGACCCAAGTATTTTCATTCCAGATTCGCATGTCTTTCCAGAATATTTCATTGCATGTCTGTGCTGTGTGTACATGCATATGTATATGTATGTGTGTACACACACAAACCACTTTGTATAGACTTATATAGGTATTTTTTAAGACTAAGTTGGGTGTGTCCTTCTTACAACCCAGCCTTAGGAATTCATCAGCTATTTCCTGAGTGATTAGTACATGCCAGGCAATGTCAGACACCAGCTGAGAGCTGGCAATACAGCAGTGGACCATCCAGGCCCCCAGTCCCCAATACACAGACACTAGAGTAGCAGAAACATTCTTAAAACCTGACCTTGACTTAAGAGGAAAGAGCAGAAGGGGCAAAGGGGCAGGCAGATTGGGAGGGTGTGCCTTCTAACTCCTGTGTGAGGAAATGGCCATTTAACCAGGTAATTAATGAAACTATCTTCCTCTGTCTTGGTACCATATTAGCCTGATCCTATTACAATTTATTATATATAACTTTCACAAAAGAAGTAGTGTTGAAAAATTAAATAATTTTGTTTGTGCTGTTCTTTATAATTCCAAACATTTTTTTTTTTTCATTTTCATAGTTACTTAAGGTACGTATTACCTCCATTTTACAGATGAAGAAACTGGGGTTCAAAATGAGCTTGGCTAAAGCCACAGTTTTTAAGGAGAAGAACCTTGAGTCCAAGCCAAGAGTGACTTGAATTTCTGTTCATTTTCCACCATCCCAGAGGAATATTAGAACAATTTTCATTTTGCTGTACATCAGGGTTTGTTATTCTGGAATTGCTTTATGTGCCTACCAACAGGAGACAGGTTCCATGAACTGTGATGTACTGTGTGATGCATTCACAGTACAATACCATGAGACAGTGTACAGGATGCCCCCTATGTTCATATCTGGAAAGTTTTCCAAGATACACTGTTATAGAAAAGAGTAAGTGTATACAGTCTGCTATCTTTTAAGAATGAAAATTGGGGGAGATAAAATGCGTTCATTCTTGACTCACATCAGCATGAATTAACAATAGGCAAATACACAAGGAAAATAATGTTACCTAGGGAGCAGTGGGGTAATCCAGTGAGGAGTGGATTCTCCACATATACCTTGTTATTTTGATTTGGTTGAACCCTGTGAATGTATTACTTATTCAAGAAATTAGGTACATTTTGTACTAAAGAGAGCTTCTCCACAATAATATTTACCACTCCTTCTCTTTTACTCTCCTTATCCCCAAGACACACAGTACACACGAAGAAAGAAACCCAGAGTGAGTTTTTAATAGGAAAAAATTTGCAGGTGCAGAATCAATCAATGATGTCAGAACACAGATGCCAATCCATTTATTTCTGAGAATTGATGAGTTTGACAGACACTCTGGATCTAGGCGTCTCTTTGTAGTGAGAAGCTTTTGAAACCTAAGGCGAGAGAAGAAACCAAAGTAAATGTATTTGGGAACTTCTTTCTTAACCTTCCTCAACATATGCAGAAAAACTTACAAACCTCTTTCCTCATAATGAGTTTGGTTCATTCTGTGTATCAGCCCTTTTCATTTCCTCATATACACACTCCCCATGGTAAGAGGACCCAGCCTCCCCGGGAAGATGCTCTAATTTTGCTCTTCAGATAGGGTTGCCAGATTTGGCAAATGAAAATACAAGATGCCTAGTTAAATCTGAATTTCAGATAAACAACATTTTTTGTTGAATTATAGCATGTCTCATGCCATATTTGGGGGCATACTTATACTAAAACAATTACTTGTCACTTAACTGAAATTCAAATTTAACTGAGCATCCTATATTTTATCAGGCAACTGTATCCTCAGATGCTACCTGGAGGGAGCTGGTTAAGTGGACTTGAACATGTTAGCTCAGAGGGACAAAAAGTACCTAGCCCGGTGTGATACCAATAGAACTTTCTGCATTGACAGACATGTTCTACATCTATCCGTCCAATGTAGAAGCCAGCAGCAACTTGAAATATGGTTAGTGCAACTGAGTACCTGAATTTTTAGTTTCATTATTTTTTATTTATTTATTTATTTTTTGGCTGTGTTGGGTCTTCGTTTCTGTGTGTGGGCTTCCTCCAGTTGCGGCAAGCGGGGGCCAATCTTCATCACGGTGCACGGGCCTCTCACTATCGTGGCCCCTCTTGTTGCGGAGCAGAGGCTCCAGACGCGCAGGCTCAGTAGTTGTGGCTCACGGGCCCAGTTGCTCCGCGGCATGTGGGATCTTCCCAGACCAGGGCTCCAACCCGTGTCTCCTGCATTGTCAGGCGGACTCTCAACCACTGCACCACCAGGGAAGCCCCTCATTATTTTATTTAAATTTAAAATGTCACATGTGGTCAGTGGCCTATCTTGGACAAAGTAGCTCAAATACCAGTCATGTATCTCCCTCCAAATGTAGCAACTGGAATTTAAAACCGAGTGGTGGCTAAAAAGGTACATCACCCGGAAATAAACTCACAAATCCCTGCAGCTTAGTGATTATTCCGTTTCCGTGCAGATATAAGTTCTGTTGCCAACACGTTAATTCTGAGCATTCATTCCGAGTATTTACTGAGGATGTGACATGCCAGGGCGTGGAGATGTATGATAGAATTTTTCAACAAACTCACCCTGTAGATGATCGTGTTAACTGTATAATCCAGCATTAGACTGTAAAAGCCACCAAGGTACCCTTATGTGCAGAGCAGGCATTGTAAGGGGATGAAACAGCATTGATTTGGTCACACACATCAGCTGTGTGACCCTTTTCCTTCCATGACTCTAAGCAAGCATTAGTAACCACAGACCCAGTAAGGTATTAAAGAGGATTCTTTTATACATGGTATCAGCCAGCAGAGAAAACAGGCCCTTAAAGGAAATTGGGCTTCCTGGGTCACTGAGGCTTATCAGGAGACATTAAGTCTGGTGAGGTTAGTGCAGAAACCTGGCAAAAGGTAGAGTGTGGAAAACAAATGGTGTATATGGTACTTCCAAATTTCACTGCAGTCCTGGTAGCTGCGTAGGGCAGTAGGCAGTGTATTAACAATGGTTAGTGGGCATTTTTATACAGAAATTCAGATACACATGTGCTTTCTGGGCTCTGAGAGGGCTTTTTGTGCTACAACATCCATTCCCTGGTTCATTCACCAGCGAGTTGAGTCCCAGGCCTTCTGTTAGATGTTAGGATGTCACAGACCAGGTCCTACTTCATGGAACAGAGAGTATAATGGGGAGAGGCAAACAACAAGGGATCTGATAAATAAAATCTTAGACTGTATTTTAAAGAATCTCAACAAGATGATTGATAGAAAGTAACTTGGAGTGAGACGTGAGCAGAGAGAGGTAACTTTTTTATTTTACTTTCTATACTTGAAGTTACAAACTTAATTCATGCTCCTTTTAACACTTTACACACATGTTTATACAGGTTAACAATCTCTCCTCATATAACCTCACATAATGGGGCTTTTATTTCTAGATGGTAGACCCCCTCTCTTCCCTAGTTTCTACTATCTATCTATCATCTATCTATCTATCTATCTATCTATCTATCTATCTATCTATCTATCTATCTGATACTGCTTTGCTTTACAAAAGGTTGAGTGTCTCTTAATAAATTTTAATATATATTGCCAGGAAATTTTCTCAAAAGATAATATGACTGTGGCACTCCTTCCTCATCCTCAGCATCCTAAGTATTATTGGTTTTAGTGGTTGTCTATCCATAGGTGAGAAATGCTATTCCTTTGTTGCTATGATATGCATAACCTAACTTTTAGGAAGGTGAACCGTTGTATGTATTTTGGTTTGTTTTTTCTCATATGCACTATTTGAATTTAATAAAAGGTATAAAATATCCTGTTCAGTAATTTTTTTCTATTATTGTTTGCTCTTTTCTTAGCAGCTTGCAGGTCTTCCTTGTAAATTAAAGTCATTAACCTTTTGTGTATAATGTTTTACAAATCCTTCATCCCAATTTACTGCTTGTTTTCTACTCTTTTTATGGAATATTGCATCTTAAATTTATTTTTGTCCTATGTGGTCTGTGTCCCTTCCTATATGGCATTTGTATTTCCTGCCTGGCTTAATAATGACACCTCCCCCTCAAAATACACACATACAAAACTGAGGTTATACAAAGTGTTCCCTAAAATTTCATCTAGTATTTGTATTTTATCCTTAGATCTTTAATCCATCTGAGTAGATCTATTTCAGATAGGCCTGTCTGGAGAAGAGCTGAGAACATGCTCGCCAGAAGAAAAATCAGAGGATGGGCACTGCAGAGAAAGAGACCAACAGTACAAATTTCTTGAAGCAGCAAAGGGCTTGGCAGGTGGAAGAGAGACCAGTGTAGCTGGACAGGGAGATGGAGATGAAGTCAGGCAGGTGGGCAGAGGCCAGGGTGGTCATGGATGGCTCTTCAGGTCATGGTAAGGAGTATGGTAAATAAATTAAGATATGTATTAAAGGTATAGGTGAAGTGACTTACAGATAGTTTGTATTTGTGGAGATGAAGGAAAGGGAGCAAGGCTCATTCCTAGAATTTTCGCTTGAGTAAATGGACTTACAAGTAATGTCATTTACTGAGCTGGGGAGGATTGGAGGGAATAACAGGCTTAAGAAGCATAATGTAAACTCTTGTGTCTTGAATGTATTTAGGTTGAGAGGCCTGTTAGGGTTTCAAGTGAAGGTGTCAAGTAGAAATTTGTATGCACACATTTGCATTTCAGGGAAGACAGCAGGACTGGAGATGTAAAATTGGAAGTTTATTGCATATAGACAGACTTTGAAACTACACTACTGATAAAATCATCAAGGAGACAGAGTAAACAGGGGCTAGTACTGAGCTCCAAGGTTCTAAAATTTAGAGCATTTTGAGATAGAGCCATTCTGAGATAGATTTTGAATGCAAGGGCAATTTGTCATGGTGTAAAGTCAAGGCCTGTACTTTCAGCTCAGGCTATCACTGAGTACAGGAAAGAATAGACATGCTCAGCTGCTGCTGCCTGGTGCCATGAGAGTGAGGAATGTGGTAAAACTTTAAGCTCCAACTGGCAGACAAGCAACATACAACAGAGACCCTGAAGCTTAGCACACTTGCTTCTTTCAGGAAGAACCTCAACTATAAGTAACATGTGTAAGTCTAAGTCTTAAGAGATGCTTGTTCTATCACCCTGCCTAAACTACAACTTAACTAACAACTGTAATCTAATTAAGTCCAATGAATTTCTGATATTTTTTTCAATATGACTACATTAATTCCATGTCCTAGAATTCGTTTTATTTTAAAGTATACATGTTATGATCCAAATTCTTTTGGTGTTATAATGATTATATTTATTGAGTTTTTTTCATAAATTTGTCTACTTATTAATAATAGTTTTATGGGTATAAATATAGACTATAATCTGCCTTTTGATAGATCTCCTGATGATGCTAATCTTAGTTTGCTACAAGATCAAGGTACTGAAATAAAATATAGAGGGAAGAATACTGGGGCTACATGTGAGCCCTTATTCTCAATTTTGGTATGTATGGGGATTCCTCAATTAAATTCCTAATGTCTTCTAGTAACCCACATGCATTATACTTAACAGGTATATTTACATTTATAATTATAATTCAGGCTCAACAGATGACAAACCCCTAGAAGGTAACCTACTTCTAACCTTAAAATATACAATTTTTTTTTTTTTACAACTGGTTATAAAATGTATCACACTTGTAAAAAAGAGTTCAAATGACACATTTAAAAAATAGAACATGAATGGATAATGGATGGAGTAAAGGAAAGGATATTGCTGCATAGATTATTTGGAAATTTTAAAGAAGATTTTATAATTGGCGATGTTGTATCAAAGTGATCTGTGTTGTTTGGAATACGCTATATAATTGAATGATGATTCTGTCTCAGCCTCACATCTCAATGAATCCCTTTAATACATATCTTGTCCCTGGTGCCCAGGTGTCTTCAGTAACTGGAAGCCCTGGGTTTATGATTCACATCAACTTGCCCCAATTTAAATGGTCCTCTCCAGGACCCTTGAGGCATGGTAGATGGAGACCTACTCAAGGGCTGGAAACCAGCTAAAGCTACTGAGAGTTTACTGCCCACTAGAGAATTTTCCCAAGTGGTAACTAGGGCTTTTGGATATAAACAGTGACATTTCAAAGTAGGAGGCGAAGAACTATGTTGGAGAGGAGAAGCTAGGCCAGAGCTGTGAGGAATGTCCTCTGCTTGGGGAATAGCCTCTTAGCAGTACCTCTTAGGTAAGACCTTATCAATTGGCACCTTCTGTGTTTCTTTGAAGCTCCCAAAATAAGTTGCCAATGCAAATTGGATTTTTCAGAAGGGATTATCTACTGGTAAGAGAAGATATTATTAGCAGCCTGTTAGTCTGGTGTGTAATTAATGTCTCCTCTGGTAATAAACTGACCCTCTAGAACGAAGAGTACTTCCTGATGGCCCAGCCACTGACTCAGCTCAACATTTACTCAGTGTCCGATTATCAAGTGTTTATTGTATGCCAGGGTCTATGCTATCAACAATTTAACAAGATGTGGTCCTTGACTTTAAGGAGGTCTCAATGAAACACACAAAATTAACACAATGTATCATTCACTCTTAAGTAATCCAATACAAAGTTTTGCTGTTGAAGCCCAGAGGGGAGAATTCAAATTCAAGCCCTGTCTAACTCCCTTCTTCACTTACCACAATAAATTAGTTTAAGTCCTGTGGTTCTTTACTAAACCATCTCCCCACTTGTCCCCTTGTTTCACTTGTCACATACTAAATCAAAAGTGTATTGGTTAACACAAAAATAAGTGGCCAGCACACTGTCAGGATTTACCTCCCTCCCTTTATGTAGATTCCAGGGAGATTACCTCTCCTCCTTCTCTTAAATTTCTCAGAGTTTAGGATACAATTAGTAACATTCTGGTATGTGGACAAAGTTACATCCATTATGTATTGAATTTTTACCTGTTTCATTATTCTGACTACCTCTTAGGGAGCAGTTGGTTATAAAATAGCCAGTGGTTAGAAGTACTGGCTTCCTGACCTTGGGGCTCAGACAAGTTCTTTATGCTGTCTTCCTGTTTCCTCATCTTTAAAATTGGGATATAGGAATGGTACTTATCTCTAAGATTGTTGGGTTAAATTAATATGCTGGAAGCATGTTGACACACAGTAAGTGCTTACTAAGTGTTGGCCATTACTCGAGCACCCTGTGTTCTAATTTCAGAACCCACACTGCTGAGCCCACTCCTTTCATCACAAGACAAGCAAAGGCATATAGGAAGAAATGGACGCAGGGAGAAGTTAAGCACCTAGCCCAAGGTCACCCACCTAGTTAAGTGTTGGAGCTGGGTTCAAAGGCAACCTGGAAAGTCAATGAAAAGTATCCCAAGGCTTATATAAAGCAATTGCAACCTAAGGATCCAAGTTCTCCAACATACAAGAAATGCTGGGCGTAAAGAACCCGGTCCTCTCAGTGGACCCCTACCTGAAATGCTGTGAGGCCGGACCTTCTCCAAACTGATTTTCATTCCGGCTATCCTTAAAAATTCAGGAAATTCTAACGTGCGGCCATCAAGGTGCTCACTCCTTTTTCCGCCAATTTGCCTTCACAAAGCACCCAAGACCCTCAAGCCCCAGTTCTTTGGCTGGTAGTTTCAAGGCCGGGGTGGGGGTGGGGGGTAGGCGGTTGCGCGGGAGGAGGGGACGAGAGGGATGGAGGCTGCCTCAAGACCGCAGAATGTCTGTGCCAACATGAGAATGAGAAAAGTGCGTTCACGGGAACCAGCTTCTGTTTAGATTCTCTCTCCCCACACACTCGGATTTGAATGCTCCAAAAGAACTGATGCCACGCAAAATGCTTCAGTGAAGCTCCAGGAGTGTTTGAATGAGGGTGCGTCTCCCTGGGCCGCACAGGTCCCAAGTTTTGGCCTACTCAGCCTCCTTGCCTATTCATCCAAGCACAAACTGAGTCATGCAGAAGAAATGTTTACTTGATGAGACTCAATCCCGGAAAATAGGATCCTAGGAATTTTTGCACAGTACCAGATCGACACTTTTGGGTTGGAGCAGCTAATTTACCAGATCCTTAGTAGTTAACTATTTTAGGGAGGCCTGCAGCCCTATTCTATCCCTTTTGGAGCTGCATTAGGAGCCTAGGCATTTGAACCTCTATTAATTTTGGTTCGTTGAATGTCAGGCACTAATCTAGGTTACGGGTGTTAAGCGGTTTGTCAAAAAAAAAAAAAAATGGAAACACCATCATTCTATCCCCAATTTACATACAACAAAACTACCAGGTTAGAAATTGGCCCCAAATCTCACAATTTGTAAATGTGGGGAGAAGCCACAATTCGAGTCTAGATTCAGTCTGTTCTAAGCTACCATATGTTAACTCCAGGTAATCAATTTTTCAAAAGCCCCTATCAGTACGTGGTAAATTTCAGATGACACGTTGAAAGTTAGCGGGAGCAGAGCCTAACTCCCTTGCGGGATTAGGAAAGACGAGTTGTCTGCAGCCTAGAACAAGACGTCTAAGAGGTTCTGGCCATTGCACTCGGCATGTTAGTTTGAGACCACCGTATATCCATTCCTGCAGTTAAACCGTGCTTAGGCTTTACTGACTAAAGGCAGATCACTCGACTGTCTGAAATGCCTAACCACTTCGTGGATCATTAGGCCTTAACCGATTTACCACTTTCTGCAAAGAGAGACAGATTTCTAGTAACAATAAGACCCTTTCCTAAAGATCTAGAAAATGTTTTCTTCCATTTCTTATCTTGGATAAAAATTAACTTACCTTCCTTTTTTTAAATATTCCAAGTGGTGTTAGCTCTTCCTTTGAAATAGTGGGGGGCTCTGAAAAGAGCCTTTGGGTTTGAAAGCACTTCCGGAAACTCAAATCCCTGTCAAATCACTTGCCCTTGGCCTTGTGGTGGCTCTCGGTCTTCTTAGGCAACAGCACCGCCTGGATGTTCGGCAAGACCCCGCCCTGAGCGATGGTCACGCGGCCCAGCAGTTTGTTAAGCTCCTCATCGTTGCGGATGGCCAGCTGCAGGTGGCGTGGGATGATGCGAGTCTTCTTGTTGTCGCGCGCCGCATTACCGGCCAACTCCAGTATCTCTGCCGTCAAGTACTCCAACACCGCTGCAAGGTACACCGGCGCGCCAGCCCCGACCCGCTCAGCGTAGTTGCCCTTACGGAGCAGGCGATGCACTCGACCCACGGGAAACTGGAGACCGGCCCGCGAAGAACGAGACTTCGCTTTAGCGCGAGCTTTACCGCCTTGCTTACCACGGCCAGACATCGCAAAAAAAAACAAAAACAAATACAAAAACAAAAAAGAGTATTTCTCAAAGCAAACCAAGTTTGAAAGCAAATAGAACACTGCTGCTTTTATAGGCATTTCCTGGGGAGTAAATCCGGTTGTCTGATTGGTTAGTACCAAGATTCACCTAAGTGGCCAATAGAAAAGCTCTATTTCCATACCTCATTTGCATAGTTCTGCCCATAGATGACAGCCTTGCTGTTTGTCTTCCAATTAACTAAGACGCAGTCTGCATCCTTCATTAGCATAAAGGCCCTATAAATAGCAGAAATCCGCTTCGTATTTTCATTTTATTTTTGGTGTTTTGAGGTTTTAAAATGCCGGAGTCAGCGAAGTCCGTTCCTGCCCCGAAGAAGGGCTCTAAGAAGGCGGTGACCAAAGCGCAAAAGAAGGATGGCAAGAAGCGCAAGCGCAGCCGCAAGGAGAGTTATTCCGTGTACGTGTACAAGGTACTGAAGCAGGTCCATCCGGACACTGGCATCTCATCCAAGGCTATGGGTATCATGAACTCTTTCGTCAACGATATCTTTGAGCGCATCGCGGGCGAGGCGTCGCGTCTGGCGCATTATAACAAGCGCTCGACCATCACGTCCAGAGAGATCCAGACGGCCGTGCGCCTGCTGCTGCCCGGGGAACTGGCCAAGCACGCCGTGTCCGAGGGCACCAAGGCTGTCACGAAGTACACTAGCTCCAAGTAAAACTTGCCAAGTAAGCGTCTTTGTATCTAACCCCAAAGGCTCTTTTAAGAGCCACCCACATGTCCACAAAGAGTTGTAATCTGCTGCTTATATTCTGTAAGTTGGAGTTTGGGCAAAAGTGCATTAATTAGAAGACAAAGGTTTGGGCAAAAGTGCATTAATTAGACAAAGGTAGATAAGTTTGTAAGTCCTATTAATGGGTATAAGGAATGACAACTGAAGTTGTTAAAAGCACTGCAAGGTTGTTGGTTTTGGCATTGTTGTATCAAATGTTATCCATTACCTGTTGCAATTAGGGGCTCACCCCAAGTATAAAGTCAGCTATTTTTTGAGTCCCAGTAATCAATGTACTGTAATTGACCTCCAGCTATCTGAACATGAAAATTAACTGCGTAGGTGGCTGGTGGCTTGTAATACGCAGTCGGGGTTGACGAACTGCTTTAGGAGATGCTTGCAACTTGGCAAGTTTCCATGGAGGTTGAACTGAGGGCTGGCACCGAAAGGCGGGGAAACTAGGCGGGAAGAGAAAGGACGCTATTGAACTTGGCATACAAGGTCTCTAGAAGAGAACCTTCCCAAACCAGGTAGTCGCGCGGCGGGGAGGTGGGGTAGGGGGGGAGGCGGCAAGTTCCACCTTCCCTTAAGCAGTTTAATCTTTGTTCCAGGGGAAGATTTTAAGGTGAAAGAAACGCATTTTCCATTTAATTTATCCAAGTCTAGAACACATTTTCAGCACCTACGAGTAAACTTTGCTTTCTCTGTAAAAAAGTGGGAGGCTACAGGAATAAAATTTATGTTACAAGGAAAACAGGGTTTTTTGTTGTTGTTTAACGATTTGAGGTAAGATACAATGTGATGATTTAGATTACTTAACATTAAGACCCTGTGATTCTAAATGTGCAGTTTTCTTTGATACCTGGGGAAAATATTAAGGCCTGTCTGGCGCTAGACAGGCGTCCATTGGAACACGGCTCCACAATTACTGGCTGCCTAACCTGGAAGTTACCTGAGAAATGAGGTGCAGCCCTGGCTTAATTAAGGTAGAATTGCAAATATAGGACAATGGCACATGCTTATCACACAAGCTCTTCAGCCAAACTAAAAGGTTTCCCAAGTCCTTCAACAACTGAAATTGGATTTTTTTCTATACCCCTAGTGAGCCTGCCCAAGGACTGATCATCCAAATCAGACTAACCTCTCCTCACTGCCAACTAATCAGTTTACCCAAAAAATGTGCAAACATTCACTATCCCAGGCTGACTACAAGGTTTTGTTTTGTTTTTGTTTTCTCCTTCTCTTCCCCTCTTTTCCTCACATATAAATTTTGGTTTGCCTTTGTTGGATGAAATAACAACTATTGCTTGATTTCTCTTCAATACAAGAGCAGGCTGGCTAATCATTAACACTTGGACCATTTATTTCTGAAGATTCCACCAAGACGTTGTTTACCAGAGCCCTATCTTAGGAATCAATAGAAATGTGAACTGAAAATGTACCTTGTCTAGCCCTGGGCACTTTGAGTTTTCTGTTCATCTTCCCTTGGCTCTTGTATGCTAAAATTTATTTTTGCCCAAGTTTGTTTCTTATTTTGGTTCTTAGATTGTACTTTGTCGATTGGATACACATTAGTGGTTTTATCGCTAGATCATTAATTAGTTGGTGGCAGAGGACAGGGTATCTGGAATCTGGTTCATTTGTTCATCTTTTTCGGTTTGCTTGTGTTTGTCTGAGGATTCTGATCATCTCTGGCATTTGAGAACACAGGACCAGGAAGTTGGTGTTTTTCTTTCTGGCCTTTGATGGGATCCACTGTGTTTGGTGTTTTGTGTTTGTATACTGTGGGTTCTTTTAACTAAAAATCAGAGTTTCTTTCTTCCTTTCAAAACTGTCTGTTTTCGTGATTACTCAGTATGAGTCCAAATAATTGTCAGTATCTGCAAAAATAACATTCCTGCTTCAAAGATAAATGAATATAAAATGGCCGCCTAAAACTTTTAACTTTAATAAAGCGTTAGACCTAACAGGAGACTTAAGACAAGAAAGGAAACAAGGAAACAGAATCTCCAGCCTACAATTGGCCTGTCTCTTGCTATGCCGAAGCCTCTAAAGTTTATTATTCAATAATTCCAAAAAAATATTGTCCCTTCTTGCTCTTTAAGTAAGGTCAGAGAGGAGAGAGAAGAAATATGTCATTATAAATAGAGCTATTGAGTCAGAAAAAAGAGAGGGCTTCCAATACCTGTATAAAACAAACATTAAATAGTTTATTAACCTTAATGAGTTCATTGTGAGGGATATGGCACTGGAAACTAGAATTTCCTACCAAACTTAGAAGGATATCAGAGAATTTACTCATATTCCCAGCAGTGGTGTTCCCTGAGGGGTCTCTGATCTTAATCACAATTGTTTCTTTAACTGATCAACATACTTAAATCTCTGGTTGCTTTTAAATTAAATCTCTTTAAGTTTTGTTCCAGTTTCACAATTAGCTCCTCTAACTTGTACAATGATTGAGAATATTTTCTGCTTTATGAATACAAATAATTTTGAGCAAAAAAATTTCTACCTCAGCAGAAAATTTTAAGTTATAATGTAAACTTAAATAGCTTATATAAAGACTAAAAAACATACATCAATTTAAAATAAGAGCAAAATCAAATTCTCCAGATGCTTTAAATGTGCTACCTCTTTAAGTTGTAACTCAGACAGAAAAGAAAGTTTAACTGAATTTAATTAGTGGTCTTAGTTAACACGTTACAAGATAAGAAACAAAACAGAACTACTCCATTATTTTTGAACAACTTAAGTATTTTAATACATGACATGTAATTCTATAGGAAATTAAAAAATCACATATTTCTTATCAAGTTAACCCTTTGGATAAATTTGCTGGCTTAACAATTTTGCTTTACAAAATGGCTCTACATCTTTTTCTTTATTATTGTCATAATGTAAGAATAATGTTAGTATAGTATTCTAGTTTACACAAGTTTAGGGGTTATTTTCTTTAAAAAAAACTAAGTTAAAATTACTAAATTTCTTTAACTCTACTGATTAGATGAGTTATCATCACTTTATTTAAAATTTTACATTAGGTAAATTACGCATTGAACTAAATTATCACAAAATAGTGATAATGTAGATAGCTAATGTCATTTTTAAAATGGAATTAATTTTTATAATGTTACAAATCATAAGGACTCATTGTGTCAGCTTAAATACTGAATTCAAAGTCTATAGATAACTTTAAAATTTTAGATAAATATTAAATTGAGTAAATTAAATAAATTGGAGGGTACAAAATACACATCACTAAAAACAGATCTATGCAAGTCTTTTATTTTCACACAGTTGAGAATGACCATAGATTAACAGGTTAGAGAACATATAGATGCCGTAAGAGAATAGAAATAGGTATGCTTGTTTTTGCTACTTTAAATTTGTAGAAAGGATATGTAAAGTGTATATGTGGGCTGAGAGGACAAGGCAGGTTTTGGATGGCCTCCCGATTTCCTTATGCCTATGAGGGAACACAGTTGCCTGCTTTTCTAAAGAGCTGTCGTTAATACAAACAGCTCTGACTCTACCAAGTACTATAGCTGCAGAGAAACACAAATATGCACACAAGCAATGGCTATGTTTGGTCTGTTTATTTATTAGAAAGTTGTTACTGTTCATTAATGTAGTAAATTCAATTTTATATGTATTGTCTTATTTATGCTGATAAGGTAAAAATACTTCAGAGCTGCCAATAAAGACTGAATTTATAACTATATTAATTTATCAACCACCCCTCAATAAAAATTGACTATCCAAATCTCTCATCTCTCTGTAGCCCAACCACCTCCAGACTTCATGGTCATGTAACAAAAAATAACTCCAACAACAAGCACAAACTAGTTCAAGTTTTACAAAGATATTGATTATCTCAAAGACTTGGCAAGTGATTGAATCTTGCCATATATCCAATTAGTACAAATTGAAAATCAATAAAGGTGGGACAGTGCTTCAACCATATCTCAAGAACCACAGTATTAACAAATCAATTTCATGTTATTGCTTTGAAATATATGGATCTTTTTTGCCACCTGGGAATACTTGTAATAGTTTTAAATAATAAAAAATGAGATCATGGATAAAATATAAAACTATTCTTATTAGAACTTATCGATCTATATCACCCCCTAACTGCTGAGAAGATAATACAAATAATTTAAAGTAAAATTCCCAAAAGAATATAAACTTACTGTGCCAAAATTTTACTTCTAACCTTAATAATAATGATAATATGACCTACATCTAAATATTCCCATAAATTCTCATCATTTGAAATTGTACCACAAGATCCATGTGACTTGTGTTTTCTTCTCTTTTGACATGTTTCAGGTGTCAGATATTATCTAAAACTAATGTAGGCTACACTGTCATATATACAACAAATGCAATCTACATTTCAAAAAAAGACTTCAACAGATACACCTCTACATAATATACAATTAAAGATTGTATTAAAAGAGACTCCCCAAAGTGTCAACTTTTAACAGTGCTAGAAAAGGCCATTTCCAGTATTTTTAACTACAAATGTTGTTTTTAAGCTTCAGGACAAATGGATTTTCTTTTTTTTTTCACAGCATAAACATGTTTAGAATCCTACCACTTGGATATACACCCTCATTGGAAAGCCAATCTTGACACATTAAAAGATTTCCAGAATTTTGGAAGTAGGAAGCTTCCTCCTAAGGTTCTACAGATCAAGATGAGATCTAGAATAGATAGCTTTTTCCTTCTCCTTCCATTGTTTTATTCTTTGTCCTTTTCTCCATTATCAGTTTTTCCAAAGATTAGATTTCGGATTTGTTCTTCCCAAGTATTAGAAAAAAATTAAAAATCCTCAGAGCCTAGCCCTCTATCTATACCTTGACTAAAAGTTCCTGAACAAAAGAATGTGTACCGCATAATTTATTTCTGAGTATGGCTCAAATTAGAGTTGAAACTGTGGTTAGGAAAAATGACACTTATTTAACTTAAATCCATCAAGGTAATCTTTGAGGCCTGTTCTTCTAATTAAGACACGTCAGTTAAGTACTTGAAGATAATAGAGATTTCAAATATTTTTTATTATATTTGTGATTGTCCCCATAACTTTTTTGTCTTCCTCCTCTGTCTAATATGCAGATGACTAAGTGTTACAAAGAGGAGACTAAAACCCGCTACTCTATTATGAGAGTCTTGACCAAAGTGGGGAAGTTGAGAGACTCTGATGCCAGAAATGGTGAAGATATGACCTACCTAAGATGGAAATGCTGACTGAGAGTCAGTGGACCATATTATACAGAGGCAGCCTGTCACATATTCTTCACAGCCAATCTTGAGAGTTTTTAGACAATCACTATTTTTCTTTTTTTTTTAATCCTCTTTGGTCTGTGTAAGAACAGATTGTCCACACTGAACTCTTTCCTACTGAAAATAATATACAAACATGATATCCTGTTCCTAGACAGTCCAAAGGCATTTCCTCCCCTCTTTCTCTTTCATAGTCATCTTTTTTGACTTTGTTAGATGAAATCAATCTATTGCTTGGCATACCTTATACACAAGTTAACAGTGTGCTAATAATTAACTAAATGTCTTTGAGTTACTGTTTGACAAACCTAGTACTCTGAGCCTGTGGGGTGATAGTAATTACCTACTTGAGAAGATGGGGTGAGGATTAAATGAAATAGCAAATATAAAATATTTGTCCTAGAAATGGTATGGATGCCAGTAAAATGGCTGCACAGCATTGCTCCCTGTTGACAGAAGTGTAGCCCCTGGAGATAGAACCTCCAGGTTTGACTCCCAGCTTGCCACCTATTAGCTGTGAGACTGATGCAAGTCATTAATCTCTCTGTGCCTCTTCTATATCTTGAGGATGATGGTAATAGCACCTACCTTCTAGATGTTTGTGTTGATCAAAGACCTTTAATGCATAGAACACACTTTGAAGAGTGCCTGGCACATGGTAGGTGCTCAGTTTTTGTGTGATGTTTGACAAGTTTCATTTATAACCTTCTTTATACCCTAAAGGGAACTAAGGCAGCTTGTGACTGAAGACCTCAGTCGGTAGGAGCTGGTCTTTCTTAAATGATAGGAATTTCACAAGTGATATAAAAAGATTGCCAACGGATTCCTTTGCATTTACCTTGGTCCAACAGGTTGAAAGAAAATGCATTTTTTTCCCCACACTTGTACTTAATTAGCTCTCTATGCATATACCTAAAGACATAAGGAATGATAGCTATCACTTGTCTTGAAGCATCCAGATTTCGAAGGGTGTGTAGATTCAGTACTTTGCAGTCCAACAGTCCTAAACTTAAAAGGTATTAAAAATTATTTAGCTTTTCCAAACTTTCACCCTGTGCAATCCTGGATGACTAAGCGTAAAATTAATTGGGTCAAATACACAGCTGCCTTTGACCTAGCCAGCAAAACATTCTAGGCTCTGACTAAATTCTTTGGACTCTGAAAATCAGCTTGACATATCTTCAGGTACTATGGGTTTATTATAAATTAGGAAAAAGTGAGTAAATTTGGAGAATCAACTACTTTCTTATTGTCCCATCTCAGTTCTGAGGAAGGAAAATGAAGCTTTGGTTTGCTCATTTAAAGCCTTACATAACCTTATCATCCAATAAGCAATTTGTATAGTAATTAATGGAAAGAGCTGGTTTCATCTTGCTATGGGTATTCATGGTATTAGATCTCCCCAGCTGCAGGCTCCAAGGGGTGAAGGAACAGAAATGATGGGACTTGTCTCATTCTATGAAGAGACTGATATACTTAGAGGAGGCAATACTGGGGTAAAACCTTGACTTCATCACTTATAGCTCTAAACTTGTCTTCGGACAAGATCGAGTTCTCCAACAGTAAAAGAATTGGCTTCAAAAGCAATAAGGAAGAAACTTTGTTCTCATTTTCTTTTCTCTCTCCTCTCCTCCCCTCCTCCTTTCTTTTCTTTTCTATTTTTCCTTTATTTTCTTTTCACTTTTTTTCCCTACTATAATTGGCCCAAACTCAGCTGTAGGACAGGATATAAAAATATCAAAGATTAAAATGTGCCCTTTTTGGGACTCCCCTGGTGGTCCAGTGGTTAAGACTTCGCCTTCCAATGCAGGGGGTGTGGGTTCGATCCCTGGTCAGGGAGCTAAGATCCCACATGCCTCCTGGCCAAAAAACCAAAACATGAGACAGAAGCAATATTGTAACAAATTCAATAAAGACTTTAAAAAATGGTCCACATCAAAAAAAAAAAAAAAGAAATCTTAAAAAAAATGTGCCCCTTTTATTGTTAGATTTGCTTAAACAATTAAGGTGGTAGATGCTGGTCACTAGATTTTTAAACACATGCATTTGGGCTTTAATGCACTGAAATACATGTATTTTAAAAAATTGAAATAAACAAATACAATTGTGTATTTAAGAATTCTACAGAGATGATGCAAGTTCTGAGATCTTGAATGGAAGAAAGGCTGCTAGCCTCAAAGGTGGGTCAAGGATACCCAGCAAGCATCGGGGTAAGAGCTTTTTGGAGGTTTTGGAAAGTGCTTGGCCTCCCTGACTCTAAGCATCAGAGACTGAGCCTGGCTCCATCGATTCTAGACATAAATAATGCTGAGTGGATTGGAATTTTTTTTCCTATATACTTTTTTTATAAGTTTTTTTTTTAGAGCAGTTTTAGGTTTACAACAAAATTGAGAGGGAGGTACAGAGATTCCTCAAATACTCCCTACACCCACACACCCACACATGCATAGCCTTTCCCATTATCAGCATCACTCACCAGAATGGTACTTTTTTTTTTTTTTTTAAACCAAGGATGAACCTATATTGACACAGCATAATCACCCAAAGTCCATAGTTGACCTTAGGGTTCATTCTTGATGTTGTACATTCTATGGGTTTGGTCAAATGTATAATGACTTATATTCATTGTTATAATATCATACAGAATTTTTTATGGTCCTAAAATGATCAGAAATTTTAATAAGCTGGAAGTGAGGGGAAGGGGCTGTGGGGTCTTTATCCTTCTAGCATGTGAGCTGGAGCATCATGGATGGTCTGGAATGGGTCTGAAAGAGCTGTATCTTCCTTTAGGACACTCCAAAGACCTGAAACACGGTTTGACGGACTCTTCCCCTGCCCACTGTCTGGGGCCTCTTTCTCTCATGTTCTGTACTGCAGCCAGATTTGCACACACTCTGCTTTTCCTGGTTTTCATCCTCCCACATATGCTGGACCTCGTCTTTGATATTTTCACCACAGAGGGAATGAAGACAGAGTTTTGGGATGGTCTAAGGAGGGGATTTCTTCCCTTTCTCCTCTGGTCCTAAGGACCACCTTCTGGTTCTTGTTCCTCCGGCCATCTTCAGTGACTGTCTCCTTGGAAAAGGACAAAGTCACTATCCTCTTGGAGCTTACATCTCAGCTGGGGAAGAGAGACAACAAACAATAGTTACTATGAGTAATTATATAGAAAATGAGAAAGGAATAAATGCTATGGAAAGGGAAAATGGAAAACAGGAAACGGGGGGATCAAGAGGGGCGGTAGATATAATTTGCACATTAGCACTAATTAAAATGCTTAATCTAACAAAAGTAGCTAACACTAGTGTAGCACTTAGTATGGGCCAGGTACTGTTCTGAGTGCTTTACACTATCAACTCAATTTATTCTCAGACAATAAAATGTTATTTGGAAAGCACATACAAAACTCTTGGAGGAAGACCCAGTAATTAAGAAAAGAAGAGAAATCAAAGCCCTATTGATTCTACCTTGAGTACCTGTCCCTCTTTTTCTAGTACCACCTTCACTGCCCTCATTCTGGGCGTGAGCTGGTGAGAAGAGCTGCGCTTCCCTCCAGCACAGTCCTTCAATTTGGTGCATTTTCAACAGTGTTTAAGATAACACGTACCACTTGCAATTGTTAAGGCTGCTACATCTGAAGCAACAGTGAGTTTGTTAAACTACTGGAACATCAGAGATCACACCATGAGTCAGCAGAGATGGTCAATGGTTTGTGTGGGAGACTGTGGCCCTCACCAGCTAAAGAGAGGACTGCTTCCCCCTTGCCCACCCGCCACTACCACAAGGATCTGCTTCCAGGCAGAGCTTTCTCAAAACTTAAATGTGTGACTGTGACTACATTTTTACAAGCACACACAAACCATGTAGCAAGAGCCTCTCTCTGTAAAGTAGAGTGATGGCCTGAGTGTAAGCTGTGTCAAGCGTGGCTTATAATTACGAGTATTCATATTACCCAAATGTGCGACCAATTTTCACAGAAACCCATATGTCCCTGCCGCACTAACGTGTCAGCCCACGGGTAGTAAAGAGGACTCCTTAGTAAGCAAACCCTGCATATATTTCCTTGCACTGAATTTGGACACCAAGAGAGCATAAAATCAGGTTTGCCTCTGCCTACTTGTGAAGAGGAGTTGGAAAAATGCATTTTAGAACAACCCAAGAAAGAGACTAAGCATTTATTTGGGTACATTTCCATTAGATGTTTGATTTGGCTTATTTGAGAGTGGGGAATGATTTCATCTGCCAGCAGCCCAGAGAGATGAGCATGTGAGAGAAGGGAGGCTTCTGGGAACTGTTAAAACTGCTTCATGTGGGAATAACAAGCTTGAACTCTTCAACCTGTTGTCATGCAAGGGCCTTCCTCATCCTTCACAAGCGGTTCTACAAGGCTCACCCCCAAGCACCTCACCCTAGACAACCCCCACCACCTGGCCTTTGTCACTATGTCTCCTTTGTGAAAAGCCCTAATACCCTTTCCTCACCTGACAAATTCCTACCCGCCCTTCAGGACTTAGCTCAAATGTAAGTTACGGGACACTGACGAGATCATGCTCGTCTTTTATTTACGAGTGCACATAGACTCAAATGCTAGAGGGTGTGGGTTTACTGTAGAGGATGGCTCACCATCCAACAGCTGTGCCACCTGGGAAACTCAGTCTCTCTGAGCCTTAATTTCCTCATGTATAAAGCAGGGAGGACCATCATACGTACCTCAGAAGGTTGTTGCAAGATTAAATGCATTGGTATCTAAAGTGCTTAGAGCACTGCCTGGCACAGAACGAACACCAATGAACATTAGCCATCGCCATGATTACTGTTCTCAGAATCAAGTACAATATCAGATATTTGATGAATTATAGAAGTGAATTAATTAATCAATCTCTCTTTTTACAGGAGGAGCAAATGGGCTTTAGAAATGTATTTCCTCACTACTGGTCACTGCTGGACACTGTTGCACCTCACAAATAAGTCAATGAAAATGACTGATACTAGAAGAATATAAAAGGAGGTATTTTTAACAATCACGGAAGGATCAATAAGAACTTGGCTAAAACATTTATTTTGACTATAAAAATATTAAATGGTAATTGCAGAAATTTGTAAGAAGAGAAATATATAACAAACAAAATTAAAATAAATCTTAGTATCTCTTTTCTATATGTATATAAGATATATGTATATATGAATATGAACATATATATGAGATCCATCTCTAATATATATCATATATAAAGCAAATTTAGGTATCATGCTACATATACACATATAGCTAATTTTCTAGGTAACATGCCTAGAAACACACATTTTTTATAGATGTATTATTACTTATTAATTAGTCCTCTGTTACTGGCTATTTAGACTGAGTTCCATTTTTATGCATTATAAATCATACAGATCACACTTCTTTTTACATAAATCTTTGTTTAAATATTTGATTATTTCCTTGGGACAGACTTCTAGAAGTAGAAATACTATATCACAAGGTAAAACCATTTTTTAAGGCTCTTAATATATACATTCATCAAACTGCCATTCAGAAGGACCATGCCAACTTATAATACCAACATAATACAAAATTTCCTATTTTACAGCAGTCATACTTACTGAGAATATTTTTAAAACACTGTTAATCAGATAGACCAAAAAAAAAATATTGAAATGTAATTTCCTTCATTATGAGTGAAGGTAGTTTTTTCCCCATATTTTTATTAGCCATGACCCCATAAGAAATAAATTGCTGCAAACAATGAACAGGATTGCAATCGTTCCATGGGCAAGCACTCTGTAAAGAATAAGTAGATCTTAGGTTAAGACCAAAAAAGGGAATATTTATCAGGTGCCTCCTTTGCCCAGGACTGTGCTGGAATAATGAACCATGTTTGGCTATGTGTAACTAAAACTACTTTTACATAGGTTGTCTCTAATAAGCCTCCTAATCATTCCATAAGAAAAGTATCTGCTATGGATTGATTTATGCCCACCCCTCCTCCAAAATTCATATGCTGAAGCCCTAACCCCCCATGTGACTATATTTGGAGACAGGGCTTTTAGGAGGTAATTTAGGCTAACGAGGTCATAGAGGTGGGGCCCTAATCCAATAGGATTCATGGCCTTATAAGAAGAGGAAGAGAGAGCCATCACTCTCCTGGTGTGCATGCACTCATGAAAGGCCATGTAAGGACACAGCAAGAAGGCAGCCATCTATAGGTTAGGAAAAGAGGTCTCACCAGAACCTGACCATGCTGGCACCCTGACCTCGGATTTCTAGCCTCCAGAGCTTTGAGGAAATAAATTTCTATTGTTTAAGCCACGCACTCTAGAGTATTTTGTTTTAGTAGCCTGAGCAGACTAAGAGTGAGATGGGAGGAGAGCCTTTTGAAGCCAGATTTCTTGAAATCAAATCCCAGCCTTCCTGCTCACTAGCTCTAAGACTTTGGGCAAGTTATGTGACTTTTCTGTGACTCAGTTTCCTCATCTATAAAATGATTTCCTACATTTTTTTTTTTAATTTTTTTGGGGGAAAATACTTGGGACAATGACTGGCACATATATACGGTGTATATGTGTGTGAGCTTGTTTTTATGGTATCTTTTAGATTTATAATGCAAAATATGAATCATGGTTTTTTCTCTGGATCTTAAATTATGGAATCTAAGAATTTTAGAAAAGTATCCAATTCTCTGTTACTTTTACAGCGATGAGTGATATGTTCTGTCAACCTGTAAATATAAGGATCAATCCACTCATACCCGACCCTAAGCCACTGACATTTAATGATACGACCTCTCAGGGATCACCGAGGTTCAGAGAAACCAAATACACGTTAAAACAGAGCCTTTGGTAAGATGCACCCGTAATCTCTCTAAGGAGAAAAAAATTTTCAAACTGAGGGTCACAATGTATTAGTAGGCTGTGAAATCAATCTCATGATTTGCAACCAGCATTTTTTAAAAAATAAAATAAACTAGATGAAAATATATCAGAATGCACTTAAGGTAGTATTGTTTTCAGAATTTATGTTTCAAATGTGTGTGTAAGTGCACATGTGAGCATGTATGTGAGACAGAGAGAGTGAAAGAGACTTCTCTACCTCACTTTGCAATCAGAAGTTTGAAAGTCTTATCATCTCATTTCCTCTTCAGAAGTATTTCAAATGTAGACTCTCTCTTTTCCCACACTCTCTCCTCAAATGAAGCTCTTGTCTTTCTTCTGAGACTATTACAACAGACTACCAACCTCTGACATTAGGCTCTCCACAATAATAATTGTTTATGTGAAAAATTGAAAATCAAGGCAACTACAACAACCATACAAGAAGACAACTACTACAAAAATACACAAACTCTCTCCTTAAAAGCCTCCAGTGGTTGCCCAGCCTGTAGAATGTTACCAAATTTCTCACGCAGGCATTTGCGGATCTTTACAAGATGGTCCTTATGGGATTTTCCTTTGCTGAACCCTGGACTCTGGTCATATTACACCATTCCCTCAACATCTTCCTGGATGGCCGGGCCTTGAAACTCTTATACACCTCTGAGAAAGGTGAGTCCTAGAACAAACCCAGAGAAGAATCCTAGACATTATTCCAATAACTCTTTTCCCACAGCTCTGCAGGACACCTGCCAGCCCAGTCCTGTTATAGATCTGGGTCTGTCGTTTCCACTGAGCTCTTCAGACCAGGGTTCCTGCCTCATATTTTATTGTTAATTAAGTGCAGGGATTGTATCTGTTTCCTTACATTTTTTTTCTGAGGGTGGAGGATGAAGCGGGTGGGGGTGGGTATAGGGGTAAGGTTTGAACTAATGAAACCAGAAGCAAAACTCAGTTCAAGATGCCCTCCACAAGGGGGACCTGATTTTGGCCAAGCAGATTATCATGTGTGAGATCCAGGTAATTTACTCCACGCTTGAGGGTCTGCTATCAAGCCTTAGGGACTGAGAAATGGTTTTAGTCACAAGCAATCCACATGCCTGTAGATCATCGTTTATTAGATTGTTTGCCCAAATGAGGTGTCATCCTGAAGTTTTTTGACAATTCTAAAAGCATCTTCCAACTCTGCAGTGAGACATCTAAGATATCTGTGTTGCTTCCCTCATATACATAAATATTTTTCAATAAAAATCAGGGCGTGAATAATTTATTTTCTCCACCAACTGAAAGCCAACCATTTGGAAGACCACTTAAAAGAGATGAGATAAGTCATTCGTTAAAAATTACTTTTATATTTACACGGAAAAGAGGAAGTTTTGGTCTTCCCTTTGAATTTTGTTGAAAATCGAGGGCTTTATTGAATAGTTTTGGCATGCAGGGTCATTTTTCATTAAAAGGCGAAAAGGCATCTGAAATCTGTATCTCTATGGATTATTCGTCAGTCGAACCAGGGCGATTCCGTGCAGAGGGTATTCGAGGCGTTCAACTTTTGGGAGTGAAACAAACACAAATGCTCCTTCCCCAAGGGGCGGGGGCGGTGCCTGAGCGACGCACCAATCACAGCGCGCCCTGCCCTATATAAGGCCCTGAGGCCCGTGTCGCAGTTTACGCTACTTGCTAGGTGGTACTTATTGCTCTAGGCTAAGGCAATGTCTGAGATGGTGCGTGCCGCTTTAGCGGACTCGGTTCCACCGTCCATCGAGAAACGTCCCCCCAAAAAGCGTGGCAAGAAGCCGGTTGGCTTGACGGGTGAAAGTCGCAAGACCACAAGCGCCTCATTGTCTAAGTTGATCATCGAGGCCCTTTCTATTTCTCAAGAGAGAGCTGGCATGTCTTTGGCAGCGCTGAAAAAGGCGCTAGCAGCCGTGGGCTATGACGTGGAGAAGAACAACAGCCGCATCAAGCTGGGTCTCAAGAGCCTGGTTAGCAAAGGAATTCTGGTGCAGACCAGGGGTACCGGTGCTTCCGGCTCTTTCAAGCTCAGCAAGAAGGTTGCTGCTGAGCCCACCAAGGGAAAGGTCAAGAAGCCTGCTTCTACCAAGACGAAGAAGCGGGTTTTGGCCAGAGACTCCAAGTCTCCACAGGAAGCTAAGACCAACAAAGAAGCAAACACGCCGAGGACAACAATGGCTGAGAAAGCTGGTAGGAGTGGCAGAAAAGCTAAAGGCGCCAAGGGCAAACAACAACGGGAAAGTCCAGCGAAGGCCAGAGCAGGGAAGCCCAAGGCTGGGAATTCTAAACTGACCCAGTCGAAGTCTAATCCGAGGAAAGCAACAACCAAGAAGTAAAATTTCTGCAACGGCCAGTTTTCATAGAACCCAAAGGCTCTTTTAAGAGCCACCCAAATGATTTTAAGAGGGTGTAACATTGCGTCTTCAGAAGACTCCGGAAGACAAGACTATTCGTCAACCTTATCGCTTGCCAATAAGCAAGTTTGTGATGCGGTGATAGTGTCTTGTCAGACAAACGGTACAGACTCTGAAGAGCTTCAGATACTTAATGGCATGCTGACTGACCAGTTCCAGAAAGTTAGGTTGTCCATCCTAATAAAAATAAGGCACATTCCTTGTATGTAAGTTTCTAAATGCTTAGAGAAGTGCTGGATTTTAAGTCTAGAGAGGAGAGGAAATCAGCTCCGTGCCCAACCATACCTGACCATGTTTTTTCACCTAATGCTACTCTAGTATATGATTTAATGTGCCTTTCCATGTAAGATTTCTGAGCTCAGTCTCCATGGACTTTACAGGGGTTAATATACAGAAACCAAGGTCTCAATTTGGATTAGTGAGAAGTTTACTTTTCGTTAAACAGATTTCTTTCCACTATGAGTGATTAGTTGTGTAAATCACAGATGTTTCCATTTTACATTTGCAAGAATATTGAAATGCCTTTCACCTTCATTAGTTTGCGAGTAGTTACCAGATGACTTTATATATTAAGCACATACTGTTACATTAAAATTTGGTTTGATAATATAGTCTTAATGTAATTGTTCTCTATTTATGAAGAGAATGATAGGCTTGTTCAGATTGTGTTACACAGGCTGAAAAATGTTAACTCTAAAACATGTATGGAGATGTTGGAGGTTCAAATATTAGGGTGTGACCTTTAAATCACAAACCTGCTTGTACTAGGAAACGCTCAGGGTCGGAGTTAAAGCATCTTGTTCGCTTTAAACAGCTTAGTTTGTTTTCACTTAGTTTGTAATTTAGCATTCTTAAAGATCCTCGTAAATAAATTTATACTGTTAACCTTATTTTGGGCCTTGGTATTGGGGGCGACTTCGAACAAAGCCCAGTGCAAAACTACGTAATTAATGCAGTCTCACATGCAAACATGTTCTATATCCTGTCTGAATTCATTTGTATAATCGGGCCACAGGAAAAAAAAAAAAGTAATTCTATCCTATATGGAAAACGACTAAATACAATGGTTTCTTTGCTTGGATAAGGTGGCCATTGTTTCCCTCTGAAGTTGGAGTTGGGATAGTGCAGGAAAATTCTTCACTTGCCGGACAAGGCAGTGAGCTACTTCTCTGTGCCCAGCAGTGGACTGACCCCAGACTATCATCGCAGAGGGAAAGGAGGAACAACTGGCTTCATCCCGCCCAGAAGCCAGCCGACCTCCCAGCACTACTCCAACCTGTGTAAAACCGGCTCGGCCACTCTGCGACTTTGCTCCTCCGGCCCTTTAGCGCCTGGCATGCATCGGATTAAAGAGTTAACCAATGAAGGTTTTCCCTTAAGTTCCGGGTACCGGTATGAAACCCCTTGTTTTGGCCAATAGGAAAACAGCCTTGTAACACCACCCTCCGCAATTTAACAGTGGTTTCTTCGCCACACTGAGAACCAGCCAATGAAAGCTTGTCCCCAAAGAGCCTTCATTTGCATAGCTGTGTGTTGTGTGGGTGATACTGTGAACTTTTGTGCCATGGATGATGCCCCCAGCCGTCCACTTAAGGACAGTTCTCAGAATATTTCCAGATGCACAAAATAGGCACATTTCTCTCATGGATCCAATCTTATATCACTTCGCGTTTCACCGTTTCTGATAAGCCTACTTTCTTCATAAAGACCCAAGTTTCTTAACACCTTAGTAAAGCGCAAAGCCCTTAAGTAGTTACATAACTGCATTGTTAATGCAGTTTCCGCCCATACTTCACATGTGAAATTAGCTCTGACACTTGGCTTTCACACACCTCCGCAACGTCCAACAGCCCTTCAGCGAGTTTGTGGGCGGCCCTGAAAAGGGCCTTTTTGTTTTTTTTAGATGTCGAGGTTTGTCTCGGCCGATGCCGTGATCAACCACCGAAGCCGTAGAGGGTGCGGCCCTGGCGTTTGAGTGCGTAAACCACGTCCATGGCGGTAACAGTCTTCCGCTTGGCGTGCTCGGTGTAGGTAACAGCGTCCCGAATCACGTTCTCCAAAAACACTTTCAGCACCCCGCGAGTCTCCTCGTAAATTAGCCCGGAAATGCGCTTCACACCACCACGGCGGGCCAAGCGACGAATAGCCGGTTTGGTGATGCCTTGGATGTTATCCCGTAAGACCTTGCGATGACGCTTGGCGCCACCTTTACCAAGCCCTTTACCACCCTTCCCGCGACCAGACATGGCTAATGTCGCAGTAACTTTTTGAACTTAGCACTGCTCTTTAAATAGCATTCTTCCGGACCTGATTGAAAACGAGAGCCCTGGTGGCGTTTTCAAATTAGGTCATCAAGGGGTGGGGCAAGGAGGGGCTTATTAACATGTCAATGTTTTGATTGGTCGAAATACCTCGCTCTTCGCCTGGCGGGCCGGAAGGTGAGGTGGCCTTCAATCAGCTGAAAAGCTTTAGTTTCTGTTTTGCCTTGCCCTGTTTTTCTTCTGTGCGTGTTTGCAAGTTGAGTGTGTTCAGCTCTAGGACACGGAGCAAAGAGCTTCACTCCACATTTCCTTTTGGTAACTT